>NC_142083.1:96559041-97809041 GCF_054644295.1 Miniopterus natalensis
AGAAAAGGTCTGATCCAGATGGTTTCACTGGTTAATTCTACAACTAGTTAGAGAAGAATTTATACCAGTTCTTCACAAACTCTTCCAAAAACTAGGAGAGAGCATACTCCCCAACTTGTTTTATAAGGGCCATATTACCCTGATACCAAAACCAGACAAAAACAACCCAAGAAAACTACACACCAATATCTCTTATGAGTATAGACACAAAAATCCTCAACAAAACACGAGAAAATCTAGTCTATAGACTATGATCAACTGGGACTTATTAGGAATCCAAAGTAGGCTTAAATATGAAAATGAATTAATGTAATACATCATATCAATGGAATAAAGAACAAAAACCACACAATCATCTCAATAGATGCAAAAAAACCCACAAAAATAATCTGACAATATCCAAAACCCCTTCATGATAAAAACACCTAACAAACCTGGATCGGAAGGGAACTTCCTCAATAGGATAAAGGACATCTATGAAAGCCCCCCAGCTAATACCACACCTAATGATGGAAGACTGAAGGCTTTCCCCTAAGATCAGTGACAACACAAGGATGCCCACTCTTGTCACTTCTATTCAACGTCGGACTGGAAGTTCTAGGCAGGGCAGTGAGGCAATAAAGTGAAATAAAAGGCATCCAGATTAGAAAGGTTTGCAGAGGACATAATCTTCTATATAGAAAATCCTAAGGATTCTATAAGAACTTATTTGAACTAATGAGTTCAGCAAAGTTGGAGGGTAAAATATCAGCAGACAAAAACCAATTGTATTTTTAAAAGCTTGCAATGAACAATCCAAAATTAAATTAAGGAAACAATTGCCAGGCCAGAGGTACTGGCATTAAATATTCAACGTGATGAAAAGCAAGGACCTACAACCAAGATGACTCTACTCAGCAAACATACCATTTAGAATCAAAGGACAGATAAAGAGCTTCTCAGGCAAGAAAAAGTGAAAGAAATTTATTACCACCAAACCATATTATTATGAGAAATGTTAAAGGGATTTCTTTAAGAAGAAGAAGAAAATGTGAATAATAAAATGTCAATAACTACCTATTTATCAACAATTACTTTAAATGTAAATGGACTAGTGCTCTAATCAAAAGACACAGGGTGGGTGAATGGGTAAGAAAACAAGATCCTTACATATGTTGCCTACAAGAAACCCACTTCAGATGGAAAGACACACAGACTGAAAGTAAAGGGATAGAAAAAGATATTTTGTGAAAAGGGAAACAAACAAACAAAAAAGCTAGGGTAGCAATACTTATACCAGGCAAAACAGACTTTAAAACAAAGGCTATAACAAGGGATCAGGAAGGACCAGCAATTCCGCTTCTGGGTATTTACCTGAAGAAATCCAAAACACTAATTCAAAAAGACAAGTGCATCCATATGTTCATTGCAGCATTATTTACAACAGCCAAGATATGGAAGCAAACTAAGTGTCCATCAATAGATGAAGGGATAAAGAAGAAATACACATATACAATGGAATATTACTCAGCCACAAAAGGGAATGAAATCTTGTCATCTGCAACAACATGGATGGACCTAGAAGGTATTATGCTGAGTGAAATAAGTCAGACAGAGAAAAACAAATACCATGATTTCACTTTTATGTGGAAGCCAAAAAACAAAATAAATGAACAAACAAAACAGAAACAAACTCATAGATGCAGAGAACATTTTTTTCCCATTGATTTTTTTTTTTTTAGAGAGAGTGGAGGGGAGGAAGGAGGGGGATATATGTATATGTGTGTATATATATATATATATATTATATATATATATATATACACACACACACACACACACATATATATATAGAGAGAAAGAAACATGGATGTGAGTCTCATCAATTGGCTGTCTCCCGCATGTGCCCTGACTGGGGCTGGGGATTCAGCCTACGACTGAGGTTTGTGCCCTTGACTGGGAATTGAACACCGAGACTCTTTAGTTGGCGGGCTGATGCTCTAACCTCTGAGCAAAACTGGGCCAGGCACAAAGAACATTTTGATGGTTGCCAGATAGGAGGGGGCTTGAGGGGCTGGGTGAAAAGGGGGAAGGGATTAAGAAGTACAAATTGGTAGTTACAAAGTAGTCATGGGGATGTAAAGTATAGCATAGGGAATATAGTCAATAATATTGTAATAACTGTATAGTGTCAGATGGGTACTAGATTTATCAGGTGATGACTGTATGTTTTATGAATGTCTAATCACTATGTTGTACACCTGAAACTAATATAATATTGTATGTGAACTGTAATTGAAAAATAAAAAATTATTAAAAAAGAAAATAATTCCATTTACAAAAGCACCAAAAAGAATACTTAGAAATAAACTTAACAAATAAGAGTAAAATGTATACTCTGAAAACTACATGTTGAAAGCAAATAAAGAAGACCTAAATAAATGGAAAGACATCCCATGTTCATGGATCAGAGGAGTTAATATTAACATAGTAATATTCTGTAAATTGATCTACAGACTCAATGTAATCCCTATCAAATTTACAGCTGGCTGGCTTCTTTGCAATTGAAAAGCTCATCTTAAAATTCATAAAGTAATCTTGAAAACATAGAACAAAGTTGGAGGATTCACACTTCCCAATTTCAAAAACTCACTACAAAAGTACAGTCATCAAGACAGTGTTTTACTGGCATAGAATCAAACTGAGAGTCGAGAAATATGCCCCTACATTTACAGTCAACTGATTTTTCAACAAGGTACCAAACCAAATTAATAGGGAAAATATTTTCAACAAATGGTGTTGGGACAACTGGATATCCACACGCAAAAGAATGAAGTTGGACCCTGTGTTGGGGGGGGGGGGGGCAAGACCACACCCAATTTCAATGATTTGCTAGAAAGACTCACAGAATTCAGCACAGTCATACTTGTGGCCATGATTTATTACAGTGAAAGGAAGCAAAGCAAAATAAGCTAAGGAAGAAAAAGGCTCACGGGGTGAATGAAGTCCAGGGAAACCAGACACAGGCTTCCAAGGGTCCTCTCCCAGTGAGGTCACACAGGATATACTTCATTCCCCCAGCAAGTTGGAACAACACGTGTGAAATGTTGCCAACTAGGGAAGCTCAGTAGAGAGTGTCAGGATTCTTATTGGGGCTGGTCACGTAGGCATCTGCCTGGCAAGTACCAAAACTCCAGACCTTCAGAAGGAAAGCAGGTGTTCAGCATAAACCACATTGTTTGTACAAACAATTTAGGCACAGCGAGCCAGCCGCTATTATTAGTTAGTGGTGGGAAACCTCCAGAAATCTAAGTTACCAAACCCCAGCCAAGGGCCATTTTTTGCAAGCAGGCTTTTACAAGGTTAGCGTTTGAGCCTATGTTAACTCTTTCTGCACAGACTCCTACCTCATACCACATGCAAAAAAATAACTCAAAATGGACCAAAGACCTAATGTAAGAGCCAACACTGTGCAACTCTTAGGAGAAAACATAGGGGTAATTCTTCATGACCCTGGATTTGGCAACTGTTTCTTAGCTATGTCTCCAAAAGCCCAAGCAACCAAAGAAAAAATACATAAATTGGACTTCATAAAAAAGAAAAACTTTTGTGCATCAAATGACATCATCAGGAAAGTAAAGAAACAACACAGAGAGTGGGGGAAAATATTTGAAAATCATGCATCTGATAAGAAGCTTTATCTAGAGATATAAAGAACTCTTACAACTTGAAAAGAAAAAGGCAAATAATCCAGTTTAAACAGGGGCAAAGGATTCGAATAGATATTTTCTCCAAAGAAGATGTGGAAATGGCCAAGAAGCACATGGAAAGATGTTCACAATGATTAGCCCCCAGGGAGCTGCGAATCAAAACCACAATGAGCCACCACTTCGTACCCAGTAGATGGCTATAATGATAATAAAAAGCCAAACAAAAAGTAAACTAGCAAGTATGGCAAGGATGTGGAGAATTAGAGCCTCATACATGGTGGTCAATGTGAAACGGTCCAGCCGCTTTGGAAAACAGCCTGGAGGCTCCTCAAAGGATCCAACAGAATTACCAAATGACCCAGCAAGTCTACTCATGGGTATTATCCAAGATAAAGAAAAACATATGTCCACACAAAAACTTGACAAATATTTGTAGTAGCATTGCTCATAAAAGCCAATAAATGAAAGCAACCCAAATGCCCATCAACGGATGAATGGATAAACAAAATATTGTATATCCATGCAATGTGGTAATACTCAACCATAAAAATGAAGTGATTTCCAACATGCATGAACCTTGAAAATATGATGCTAAGTGAAAGAAGCCAGTCACAAAAGACCACACATTATGATTGATAGGAAATGCCCAGAATAGGGAAATCTATAGGTAGAAAGTAGACTGGTGGTTTCTTAGGCTGTGGGGGGATTCTAGAGGAGGGGAGTGGTAGGTAAAGGTTATAAGATTTCTTTTTGAGGTGATAAAGGTGTTCTAATTCTGACTGTGGTGATGGTCACACATATCTTGAATTATACTGAAAACCAATTGTATTGTAGTTGAAGTATATTTCAATAATGCTGTTAAAAGTAATTTTTAAAATAATCAAGATGAAATGTGTTTTCACTCACTTTCAAAATGATTGTCCCCAGGGTGGGGTGCCAAGGGTGGGGTGCTGTGACAAACAACTGGTGCATATAAACTGGTAAAACAAACCAAAAACCTTTCAAAAAACAATGTGGTGACATCAACAATCTAAAAAATGCTCATCTCTACAAATTTCAGTTTTGAGAATCTATCGTAAATAAATATTTGTATGTAGAATATGCATAATGCACACGGGTTTATCTTTTTAAAAATATATCATTATTGATTTCAGAGAGAGGAAAGGAGAGGGAGAGAGAGAGACAGAAACATCAATGATGAGAGAGTCATTGATCGAGCCCACAACCCCGGGCATGTGTCCTGACCGGGAATCGAACCCCGATCGCCTGGATCTAGGTCGACGCTCAACCGCTGAGCCACACCCGGACAGGCACAGGTTTATCCTTTAATAATAGTAATAAATGAAAACAAGTTAAATGACCATTAATAGAATGACAAAGTTGTGAAGTTCTATTGTGATGAAATATTATTCACCCATCAAAATGAAACCTATTTTTGTATCCATAGCAAAACTATTCCTGGTATGAAGAACATACTCATAAGTTTGTTGAAACAAAAAAACAAAAAAAAAGACTTATAAAGATTTTTTTAAAAGGAAAAACGTAATTCAGCGGTTCTCAAAGTGACCAGCAGCAGCAGCAGCAGCCCCTGGGTAAATGATAGAAATGTTCTTGGTCCCTACCCCACGCTCCCTCAATCAGAGACCCTGGGGCAGGGCCCAGCCACCTGTATTTCAACAAGTCCTCTGGTGGTTTGAGAACCACCTGCAGAGTACAAGGTAAAAGGTAAAGGCAGGATTCAAACCATAGCATGATCAGAACTAACATTTATTGAGTGCTGACTATGCTTTCCCATGATCTCACACCATCTCCACAACCACCTTATGATGTGTCGGCACCAGTGTTATCCTCATTTGACAGACTGGGAAACTGAGGTGCAGAGGGACAAAGGGACTTGCCCCAAATCAGAGAGCTAGGGAATGGCAGAAGTGGGATCCGACAGTCAGCTTTCTCTGCCTCCAAGGCGCATTCCATTAAGCCTCATGTCAGTATTTCCCTGGGTGTGGGCCACAAACATCACTAGTAGTGATGGGGTAGTCTCGGGGGGTACTGGGATGTTCATTTTAAACACCAATAGTTATGTATTTATTTTAATGTGTCACAGAGAAAAAGCTATAATTAGCATTTCAAACTCATGATTTCAATAGTAACACTGTTTCCCTTTAAAATAACAATTTATATTAAAAGTTAGTCACTGAAAATATTAAGTAAAAGCACTGGTATGTGTAGTTATGGCAAATATGGTAGAGATAGGAACAGTGAAATATGGAAACACTGCTAAGCCTACCTCAGTTACTTAAAATATAACAATCTGTGCATTTTACTGCATGTAAACTGTACCTAAAAAGGGACTGCACAGAAATACCAGATTCTAGTTATTGCGCACGCGGAAGCGTGCAGAGGGAGGTGTCTCCAAGTCAGCCCCCTACTTTTTCAAGTGAAACCTGTTTATTGCGCACTCACTGTAGGCAACGGCCAAGACCTCAAAATACACAATGTCACCTTCGAGGACTGCGGAGATACACCAATGGTATAAAAACGATTTGTGGAAACGTAGGGGAGAATGATTTAAGTGGGCAGAAGGTGAAACAGGAGGTTTGGGGATGGATATTTCAGCAGAAGCAAAGGCTCAGAGGTGTGCAATGTGGCCTCCCTGAGAATTCCTTCTCACCAGGCCCTGTCCCCATGCCTTCAGCCATTTTCTACCTCTGCCTTCTCTATTTTTATTTTTGCCATTTTATACTTGCAGCTCATGCAACTCCCTTGCCTCTAGTTCACCCATCTTTCTACCCACCCCCGCTTCACATTCCTGGGGAGCATTTTAGCAAAGCTACTTCAAAAGCATGAAAAGTCCAATGGAAAGACCCAACAGTTTTACACACAGCAATTTACACTAAGGAAACAGGGATGCTTTCAAAACCTAAGTTACTTAAGTGTTATTTATTTTAGCATAAAAATTTAAACTTAAATGCTTAATAGGGAACTATTGGGGGTAAATGAAAATACATCATTAGAAGACATTATTAAACCATTAAAATTTGTTTTTCAAGGAATATTTAATAAAGTAGAAACGAAAGCAAACATCCTGTTTTGGGTGAAAATGGTCTGCTTTATGTGCATACACTGTGAGCAATTTAAAAAATATTGGTTATAATTTCAGACTTCAGAGTTTGAATAGGTGCCAGTGTTCTCTCCTTTCTCCATATGGGAAAAGAAAATTCCTTTGAGAATAATTGGAAGCCAGGACAAAAACACCATAGCCGACCCTCTTCTTAGGATCACTCTGGTCTCATGATTCAGATGATACAAGGGAAGCTTCAATCCGACCTCTCAGAGAAGACGCTCCAGCTCACACCATCTCATCGGCCAGGAGTGCTGGTGGCAATCGCAGCGCAGGGGTGACAAAGCTGCTTCTTTCCACAGTAGTTATCCCAGTGGCTCACCTGTGTTCAAGTCACACCCACAAGTTGCCCTGATCCTGAACGTCCTGCTTGAAGTCTGACTAGTGTTTCCTGAAGATCAAAAAAGCCAGGATTCTGAGCGAGGCCTTGGGAACAGCAGCAGTGCAGCAGCGAAAGCCTGAACTCCAAGGTGGGCCCCCTTCACGTGGGCTTGCATTTCGTCAGGGCTGCTGCCGTTGCCACTTCCACGGACCCGGGCCTGCGCCTCCACGGCCATCAGCAGCATTATTGCATCTTTCCCCTGAGTGAGTGTGTGCTTATTTGGTCTTTTGGCCAATCATGGGACAGAGCAAGGACTGTTCCATTTCTCAAAAAACGTGAACTTCTCTTCCCCCAGTGCACAGACAGGTCCTGCGTGTCCCAACTGAGTCAGGCCATCAAAAGAATTTAGAGCTGCCCCACCACAAGCAAGTCAGCCTTTCCATGTTTCTCCTTCCAGCTCTCTGCACAGCTACCACGCCTTCTTCCGCAAGAGCATCTAAACAAAACGGGTCAATTCCCTTTTGACTAATAAAAACAAATCCTATATTTGAGTTACCACAGGATTTCCTTTTCGGTTCTATTATTTTTTAACTCTATCTTCAATAAATTTTCTTTCAGTTTTTACTAGTTTCTCTTCCGTACTCTTGTGTAAAAAAAAAAAAAAAGCCAGAATCCACTGTCCTTTTCATATTCTAATGACACGTTGCACGTGAGGATGCATGCAGCCTCTACTCTTTTTTAAATCAGGACGCCATGCCCCACGGTCCGAAACAAGACCTCTGATTAAGCTTGTATCAGTTTCAGATTCATGTTTCAGCTCCCTGATCGCAACCATGAAGGTCAATAGGTTCATCTTTTGTCTTAATGGTCAGGATGGAGTCAACTACAGCATCTGCTAAGACACCAGCGAGTTCAGCATGAACTTTAGGACACAGGTGTTCTGGCCACATCGGAGTGTTTCCCTGTCCAGCTCTTCGCTTCCTTTGACCTGTTCTAAAAACTGAAGTGCCTTTTCCTTTGCAGCTTCAGCCCTTCTGTTATTATACTGGGATGAGACCTTCAGAAACGGAGAGACCCATCTGTTTTAGCAGTTCCCCAATGACCAGGGCACTGGAAGTGGCACCGTCATCAGTTATGTCATCCTGGGCTGTTGCCACTTTGGTTGTCAAGGAGGCTGTTGGGTGCTGCATTTGCATTTCATGAAGCAGCACATTGCCGTCTTTAGTAAGCTTGTCTCCAGCACCAGAACAAGCATCTTCGTGATGCCTTTAGGCCCCATGTTGGTCCTCAGCACGTCCTGCAGCCCCTGGGCTGCGCTGACTTCGGCCACCAACATTGCCTGGGCTCAGGCCTCCTCAGTCTTGGGTTTAGGGTCTTCATGGCCGCCACAGCTGATTCAGAAGAGGAAGAGACCTGGTGTGAAGAATGATGAAGCTGGCTCCCAGCCTCCTACCTTGAAGTACACTACAAAAATAAGTGGACTGACGAACGAAGTGTTGATGCAGATAGAGCAAAATGGTCACTGTAGAAGCCAGGTAGTTCCTATGTGAGTGCTCACTGCACAGATTCTTTCAACGTCTCTGCATGTTTGAAAACTTACATGTTGGAGAAACATATGTAGAGTGTCTCATATACTGAGTGAACGAATAAGCCTGGAAGGCCAGGTAGAAATGTGCTGAATGCTGTCTTTACACTCTCCTGCATATATTCCAAAGGGGGCTGCTATTACTTTTTAAAAAATTTTTTAAAATTAAATGTATTGGGTGACATTGGTTAATATGAGCATACAGGTGTCAGGTGTGGGTTTCATGCTGCAAGATCTGTGTATTGCACTGTGTGCCCACCATGGTATTACTTTCATAATAATTTTTTTTCCAAGAAGGAAAATGGCACCAGAGTCAATCGATAATATAGACATTTATTCCGAGGGCACAATGCCAGGAAGACAGTCCCCAAGATCAGTGTGGAGGGGAGAAAGCTGCTGCCCCTTGCTCAGAGGGAAACGGGACCTGGGCGCTTTTCTGCAGCCCAGCCATGCAGGGAAGTCCAGGGCAGAGCTCGTGGGTGGGCCCTGGGCTGTGGGCCGGGGTCTAACCTGCCCATCTGCCAGTGCATCCTGTGTCCCAAGGAGCCCAGTGTCAGGAGAGGTGGCAGAAGAAGTCGTGCAGAGGCAGGGCCAGGAGCCCCGACAGGGAGATCCCCAGGGTGTCAGACATACAGGCGGTTGCCATGGCAAATTCCCGGTGCTCATCACTGGTCTGGGGAGGGTGGGGAGCAGGGGTGAGGTTTCAGCTCTCCACACCCCCGCCCTGGCTTTCCCCAGAAAGGCCACCCACAGCCCTCGCATCACTGGTGCTGACCTCCAGGGCAATGTTGTGGAAGGTGTTCACGTAGGCAGCACCCCCCAGGAGCCCCTCATACACAATGATCAGGAAGACGAGGTAGATGCTCGGCAGGAAGCTCAACCACACGTCCACCAGCAAGAAGGCCAGGTTGAAGCACTGTGGGGCAGGCGGAGGGGAGGGCTGAGCCTCGGACCCGCGGCAGGCAGAAAGGGAGGCTGCCATCCCTTCCAGTGGCCCCAGTTCTTGGAGACACTGATGAGGGAGAGGGCTGGGAAGCCTGGGTTGAATCCTAACATCCAGCAGGGCTACCAGACCATGGGATCCGGGTCACACCTTCTCTCTACCCTGTCCCAGCTCCCCGGACCTTGGGTCTCCTCCCTCGCCCCTTGGCTCACGTCTCTCCCAACCCCGGAATGCCATTCCACCTGCTCTCACTTGGGATCTCCTTGTCACCACTGTCCACAGCTCAGCTTGGATCACAGTCACTTAGTCCTGTGATCTCAGTCCTCCCCTCAAGGGCTCCCTGAATCCCCCGTTTTGCCACATTGAGGCTACATTTAGACCAGCGGCTCTCAATGGGGCTTGATTTTGCTGCCCAGGGGACGCTTGACAATGTCTGGAGATGTTTTTGGTTGTCACAACTGGGAATGAAGGTTGCTACTGGCATCTAATGGGTGGAGGCCAGAGGTGGGCTCAACATCCTACCGGCCAGCCCATGACAAAGAATGATGTAGCCCCAGTGCTGCAGCTGAGAAATCTGGCTTAGATGTTCCCTCCGCGCTCAGGAAGCCTCTGACCCCACCCAAGGGTGTAGGTCCTCCTCTGTGCCCCAGTCACTCAGGGGATCCCAATGTCCCATCCCCGAGGGCAAGGGGTTGCCACCAGGGTGGTTCACAGGTTTGATGCATGTAAGCATCACCTGGGGCTCTTGTTCCCCAGACAGGCCTCGCCCTCAGAGGTTCTAATTCATTCGGTCTGAGCTGGGCTCAGAACTCTGCCTTTAAAAGAACACACTCTGGTAATACTAACGTGATCTGCAAAACACTGCAGACACTTTCATCGGCAGCATTAGGCTAGACGCTTTCTGTAATGGAGTTAAGTGATTATACGCCCCTATTTCTATGAAGCAGCCTCAGTTGAAATTATAACTAAAATCATAAACTACATTTCAGTAGCATCTAATGAAGATCCCTCAGTTAAGAATTATTGACACAAGAATTTGGGCCTTTGGGGCTACGAGGCCCTGGGCTGGTGGTGCTGCTTCAATAAATAAAGGAGAAAGAGGATATTTGCAGGCTGTTGCCATAACATTAAAGTGTAATCTATACTTATTCTAGATGTTGTTATAGATTTAAGTAAATTAAAAAGGACACAGGACTTTCCTATAATAGTTGAAAGTTTATTTTATAGTTACCTACGGGGCTGTAGAAACAATAAATGCTGGTTATGTAAACGTACTTTAATTCTTAGACTGTGGGAGGGAAAGTGTGTGTTTTCTTAAAGCTGTAGATCACTTTTGTCATGGGTAGTTGAATTTGCTCACCAGCCTTGAGATACATAACCTGTCACTGATTCTATTATAGTTAACCATGTGGAATAAAAGCACCACACATTTTCTTATTGTTAGAAATGTTGTTTGAAAGCCTCTCTGCATGAGGCTTGTGCAAATAATCATGAAGTGATTCTAACTGATTAAGACACAATATAAACCTTGTTCTTTTATTCCTCTTCTCGCCTCTATTTCTTATGACTACCCTGAGAAGTAGGTGCTGGCCATGCCTGATTTCTAGATGAGGAAACTGAGGCTCAAACTGGTTCAGAGACCTGCCCTACATGTCACAGCCACTGAGTACAGAAGCCGGAATTTACATCAGCTCTGCCTGGCTCTGGGGGACACACTGGACACGGAGCCCTGCTGGCCTTCTGTTCCCGCACTGAGAACATGACGGTGAGTCACAGACGCTTCCTGCCGAGGGACGGAAGCACTGGGGCGTCGGGAAGCTGGGAGCTAAGGTGGGAATGGAGCGAGGGCCAGGGGCCCGGTACCTGCAGCAGGGCCAGGGCCCACGTGGAGCGGATGCGACAGCACTGAAGAGAAGAGCGGGAGGCAAAGACGCCGGCCTGGTACAGCATCTGGTACCTTCGGGGGGGCAGGGGGTAAGAGGAGGCCCCTCCCGGCGCCAGGCCCAGCCCTGCCAGCAGACTGCCCGCCCTCGCCTGCCCGTGCCCTCACCAGCGGTACTGCTGAGCGTGGCTCAGGGACGTGTTCCGGAAGAAGAGGAGCTCAAACTGCAGCAAGGACCAGACGGGGGTGAACGGGCGTGAGTCCCCACCTTGATCTCTAGCCCCGCCCCCGCCCGGTGGCCCTTACTCACAAGTCCCTGATTGATGAAATACTCGGCGAAGTAAACCAGGACCAAGGGGACAATGTACCACTGCAGGCCCTGGAAGAGTCAGAGACAGACCGTACGTACAAGGCGGGGAGACGGGCACTGGCGACAGACGGGGACAGGCCACAGCCACCATCCATACCTTGAACACAGTCCATTTCTCCTGAAGGGAGAGGTTTGAGCTGGAGTCTGCAGAGGAGCAGGGAGAGAAGGGCAGGTGAGGCTGGCATACAGGCTCAGCACAGGGGTGCTGCTGGGAAGAACCAGCCAGCACAACAGGGTGAATGCACTGGATCGTGCAATTAAAACGGTCAAGCTGGTAAACTTCGATATGTGTATTTTGCCAAGATTTAATAAAAAAGAATTAACCAGGGGAGATCTCTTCACGGCTCTTGTACAGTTTGATGGCTGTACATCTCTACCCCCGTCACACTGGCCCCTTCCTTCTGTTTCCTGAACATCCAGGCTTGTTCCCACCGCAGGGCCTCAGCACTTACTGTTCCCTCTGCCTGGAACCTGTTCACCCGTGGTCTGCGGGGCTGATGCCTTGTCCATCAAATTTAGCCCAACGACATCTCCTTAAAAAGGCCTTCCCCGATCACCTTCTCTAAGCAGACCTGCTCTCCATTTCCTCCCAGTTGTCACTTCCTAGCACATCACTGTCTTATGTCCTTCCAGCACTTATCAGTAAGTGAAAAGCACGTTTCTGACTCAGCTGTTTAGGAGTTGGCCTCATTTCCTTGTCTTACTCCCCACGGCACCCCCGTGACTGAAGGGAACACCTGCACGGACTAAGTACCCAATGAGTATTTTTTTTTTTAAATCCTCACCTGAGGATACTTTTTCCATTGCTTTTCAGAGAGAGTGGAAGGGGGAGAGAGGGAGAGAGAGAGAAACATCGATGTGAGAGAGACACATCGACTGGTTGCCTCCTGCAAGCCCCCGACTGGGCCGGGGATCAGGCCTGCAACCGAGGTACGTGCCCTTGACGGGAATCAAACCCAAGACCATCCAATCTGAGGGCTGACACTCTAACCACTGAGCCAAACTGGCTGGGGCCCAATGAGTATCTCTTGACTAGATGCATGTGACTGGCTCTCACGCACCCACTTCCCCTTCCAACTGCCCACTGTAGAGAGGAAGGCTAAACCCCAGAGTGCGTGACGCTGAGGACCTCCTGTGTCTCCCACCTGGCTTTGATTCTGGGGCCTCGGTGCTCATCAGGGGTTGCCGAGCTGCTCTCTCTGCCTCTTCCTCCCCTCCAGGGTCCTGGGGCTCCAGCGATGTGAGCAAAAAGAAGTAGCTAGGAGCAGGTAGAGTGAGATAAGGTCCAAGAGCCTCTGTTGGGCAGGAAAGGCCACTCCTACCCAGGCAGCCCCCTCATTTCTACACTCCTCTGAGGCACCCCATCCTGTGCAGAGAGCTGCCAACTGTAGAAAACGTTCCTTTCCCTAGAGCTGAAGCTTGTCTCTTAGCTGCTCACACTGAGCCAGTCAGCTGTTTTCTTGACATTACTATTCCAATGACTGCTCTAGCTACCATTTAATTATGTGTTCCATTCTGTGTTAGGCCAGAACCTCCCAAATTTCACTTATGTTTTGTTTTCATGCTATCTGTCATATCCACATTCCTCCTGCGTATAATATTTTTTACTTAATACTTTTCTTTCAATTGATTCCCTTTTTCTACATGGCCTTGTCCTAAGCAATAGTCTGTGAAATTAGAGGTTTGACTGACTAGTTAAAATTTTTTCCTAATACACATGAAAATACACATAAAATTAATCAAGTCCTCCCTTGTCCCCCTCAAATCACCTTGGGACCCACACTGTACTGGACGCTTCACACACATCACCTTGCAGAGAAGCAAGGAGAACAGCCACCATTGAAATATGGGAAAACGGAGGGTCAGGGTAATAAAGCAACCTGTCCCATCCCACACAGCTAACAAGTGGCGGCTCCAGACTGAAACCTAGGCCCATCAGAACCGACATCCCTCATAACAAGACTGTAGGGATCTGAGGATTGGGATCATGATCTAGTTTTCTCTCCTCTAAGCCCTCTTCCTCCCAGCCTAGTGCAGCTTACCTGGCCAGCAGCAAGGCGGGGATGCCCAGCATGGACAGCAGGGTGTGCTGGGGGGAGAGGCCAACCTGGGTGAGGCCCATGTAGGACAACGCCCCCAGCAGCCCTGCTCCCCCAGTACCTGAGGACCACCAGGAGATCACAGCCCTGAGAAGGAGAACACTGGAGCACTAAGAAGGACCAAAGCCAGCAGTGGGACCTCCTCTCCCCACTCCCTGCTCTGCCTGCTTACCTGGGGTAGAAGGCAGTGAGGGAGAGGAAGGTGACCTCCCCCAGGCCTGATGAGATGCTAGCCAAGACCACACCTAGGGGGAGGACAAGCACAGCAGTGGCCATACTGGCCTTTTCCCAGTACCCCAATCCCGTAAGGTGTCCGGCCATGGCCTCCTCTGCATCAGCTCAGAGGGGCTAAAAACAGACCCTTGGATGGGCGGGGCTCCAGATCTGAAGCAGAACCAAGCCCTCCTCTGAATGTCCTCTCACAGGGAATGGTACTGACACCCACCGTTATCAAATCAGGCACAAGAACTCATCCTGGACCCTGGACGCCCCCTCCACCCCTGTGATGAAGTCTTGGGTTCTGCGCTCATCTCAATCTCCATCTAAACCATCCGTTTCCTCCCATGTCCCCCACCACCTACCCCTCCAAATTGGCCTCATCTCCCCTCTCCTACTTGAGCAGTCCTAGCAGCTTCTGAGGGTTACAAAAATAATCCCTTTCCTCTGGGGAGTTGGGGGAACTACTCCCACAAATGTTCTGTTGCAGTTCCTCTGGGCCTCCCACCTGATACAAAATCTCACACTCACCACACAGACTGATCGCCACCGACTGAGAAAAGGCAACCAGGATGAAGCTTCCAGCAGCACAAAGCCCACTGACGAGGACCCGGGGGCTGAGGGGAGAGGCGGAGGGAAGGGGAAGGTCAGCTTCGCCTGCCGCCTCCTTTGCCCTCCCAGACCCCAGCCGCCCCTCCTCCCGCTACCCCCATCCAGACCTGTAGGGCAGCAGGTGAAGGCCAAGGGGAGCCAGCAATTTGATGACGAGAGTGGGGAGGATGTCTGCCAGGAGCACTGCCTGGGACAGGAGAACAGAGTGAGGCCCCAGACCTTCCTGGGACAAACCTCTGAGCCAAGTGGCCGAGGAAAGACAGAAACCAGCCAATTAGACCTGCTGCAAGCACAGGCTCTGAATTCAGATCTGGGTTCAAGTCCCAGCTCTGCCGCTCCTTAGCTGTGTCAAGGCACTCACACTCTCTGAGCTCCAGTTTCCTCATCTGGAAAGTGCGGGATGATTAACTGCCTAGCTCACAGCACTGCTGTGTGGATTAAATGAGCCAATATTAGCTACGTACAGAAAGGGCTCAGGAAATGGCAGTCTTAATGATTATAATTATGATAGTCCCAGCTGGATGCTCAGGCAGTGGGGCTGGGGGTCAGGGGAGGACCAGATGGGTACTCACAGCTGTGGAGACGGAGTTGCAGTCAAATCGAGATGAGTTATTGTGGGGGGTGGGGACTGGGTCTGGGTCTACCTGATGGGAAAGAAGAAAGTCTTTCACCCAGGCAGGCAAGAGGGTAGACAAACAGGGCCTGGCTCCAGTCCCAGCCCTGCTCTAACTTGAAGGATGGCCTTGGGTCAGCACTGGCCTCCTGGACCTGTTTCTCTATGTGCACAATGGGAAGGAGGATTCCATAGAATGATCCACTGGACAAAGATGGCCCTGTAAATGGACTTTATCTGGGTAACACATTCCGGAGTTCATTTAAAAATGTGGATTTCCAGAAAGTCTGATCTTGGACCAAATTCCCTGCGGGACCTGCAACATGGCAGCTTCTCTCCTTGGGCATGTGCCCTCCAGCTCCTCATAAACAAGAGGTTCTGTCAGAGGTGATTACATCCCACAGGGAACATCTGGCAATGTCTGGAGACATTCTTGACTATCACAGCTGGAGGGCAGAGGATGCTATTGGCATCTAGGGAAGAGGCCAGGGACACTGCTAAAGATCCGGCAATGCACAGGACAGCCCCACAACAAAGAATTATCCAGCCCCAAACGTTAACAGCGTGAGGGTTAAGGAACTGCCACAGACCATGGTTCTACCCAGCCAACACCTGAGTTTGTACACCTGGCACCAATTAATTTTTATTTTTATTTATTTTATTTTATTTTAAAAAAACATATCTTTATTGATTTCAGAGAGAGAAAAGGAGAGGGAGAGAGAGAGAAACATCAATGATGAGAGAGTCATTGATCGGCTGCTTAGCCCGCAACCCGGGCATGTGCCCTGACCCGGAATCGAACCCCAATCTCCTGCATCCTAGGTCGATGCTCAACTGCTGAGCCACGCCCGGCCGGGTACCAACTGATTTTTAAAGACCCTTCCTGCTCTGAGATCTGGGAGACTGGGAACTTTAGCCCTCTTACTCAGCCCTTTGGCTACCCCATTCTATGAGTGTTTCCAGGGAGCCTCTGCCCCAGGGTGAGTTCCTCTTCCCACAGTGGTGGAGGTAGAGAGGGTCACTTACATGGCTTTGGTTCCCAGATGCCCTCTTGTGGCTAAGGATGTCATGAGCAGCACTGAGCATCACCACATAAGAAAAGTTGTTGCAAAGGCCCAGGAGCCTGGAGTGAGCAGAACAGATTTCCCCCCAGTTTTACTGAGATATAATTGACATATAAGCAGATCTTAACCTCCTTTCAGGCCTATAATCTATCCGCAATCCTAGCACCAAACCTCCCCCTTTCCTTCAATCAGCTTCCCACTTTTTTCTCTATCACCAGACCTCATCTCTATTCAGAGTTAGGGTTAGAAATACAGGCTTTGGGATCAGACTTCTCCCAGGAAGAGAAGAAAGTCATCCTTGATGACTTCCTCTGAGCTCCCACCAGTTTCTGGGGCATTTCTCATCCACTGAGCCACTCACTGCCTCTGAGGCGCTATTGTACAGTAGAAAGCTCCTGGGGCGTGAAAGCAAAGGACTACATTCAGGTCCCAGGTCTGCCACTTCCTACTTGAGTGGTCTCAGTCCACTCATATGAAAAGTGGGGATACAAATTTCTCTTCTACCTTGCAGAGTGCTGTAGGGATCAACACAAGACAACATCAAAGTCCTTTATGATCCAGGAAGGACCTTGCTTGCTTACACTTATCTCCCGGAGCTGCCCTCAGTGATGGGAATGGAACTGGGCCCAGCGCCAGAGATTTCAGGTGCAGGGGGACTACTGCTCTTCCTACTTCGCTGCTGACAGGCTGAGGCTCAGAGAGGCTAAGTGACCAGGGTCCGATGGGAAGTCACCTCCAGCCCAACCTGCCACCCAAGTCCTCGATGTTTAGGTTGGTGCTGGAAGTATTTTTCAGTACTTAAGTGATTTTAGGAAGGCAGAGGATGACCTTTTAAAAAGTAGTGATGCATTTAATTAAATGTGCATTAGGGAAATACTGGCTCTCCATATAGAGTAGTGATTTAAAGTTTCCTTGGAAAAACACACACGTATATTTACAAATTTAAAGGCTTACCTGGTTGGAATAAAAACAAGTAATCCTACAGGTGGTATGTAAATAATTTAAGTTTGGGACATTGACACGTCGCTTCAGGGAAAACCAGCTGGGTCAGAAAATGGTTGCGGATTCAGCTCCCTTTCAAGGCTCGCTTCCCCTCTTCCTCCCGTCGCTCCCCCCTTTTCTCCGCGTTTTACTCGCGTCGAACTCCGCAGGCCACTCACCAGAAGCCCAGCGCGTTCCTCCAGTGGGCGCCCCGCGGGGCCGGCGGGGGCCGCGGCGCCCGGGCGGTCGTCTCTTCTGCGAGGGCGAGACGGGGGCAGGGCCCCCCACTCTCAGGCGTACGCGGACCCCACGGGCGCCCCCGGGTCGCGCCTGCTCCTGAGCTCGTCAGGTGGGTCGCGGGGCAGAGGCAGCCCCTCCAGCGGGGGGCCCTCATACTCACCCTCGGAATCCGAGAGGCGCCGCCGAGAGCCTGCACAGCCTCCCATGGCATCAGGGTCAGGTTCCCCCAGGGGTCCAGAGTCAGCGAAAGTTCAGAGTTGGCTCCGACGGGACGGGGAGGGTCTGCGGCGGGCGAGAAGGATCAACGCCCCATTGCCGGCCCCAGCTGCGCTTCTCTGCTGCACTCGCGCCCCGCAATCCACTACACTAAATCGGGGATCCATGTCGCGTTCTCCACGCCCCACCACGCCCCCACCCGTCGGACTCTGCCCCCACCCCTCTAAAGCAGGGGTCCCTGCAGCCTGTACCTTTAAGAGCCGCTGAACATTCCACACTAAGGAACCGAGGGATGGCTGGTCACGTGACAGCGCCAGCCGGTTCCCCCATCACGTGCTTCGCGGTCCTCACCACTTCCGGGTCTTCTCTGTATCCTCGCTTTCGGCCTCGCCAGCTTCGGGGTGCGGGTCCGAGGGAGGCCCGGAGAACCCTGGAACCGCTGCTTTAAAACTGGATTGGATGGGATCAGCAAGAAGGGCCCCGACGTTAAATTAACAGCGCCCGAGGCCGTGACTATTGTGCCAGCACTAATCATGGCCGCGACCGGCTTCAGCTCTCCGACCCTCATTGCCAGAAACAAAGATGGCCACCTGGCTACTCATTTCAGATACGACTGTTTCTGGCCGAGAACAAAGACGGACAGCTTCAGGTCATCCTTACTCCTTTCTGTTGTCCTTAGATTGCTTTAGAAACTCAAAGTAAAGGTAACACCCACCTAAGAGGATTTCGTGAATTATTTATGGGCAGTACCCAAGGCGTTAAGAGACCCCTTCGGCAAATTATCCTAGAACCAACGAATATCACAGAAGTAGCCTAAGCCCCGGTAACAGAAAGTTACCGATGATCATACAAAGTTAGGCGCCAAGGTGCCCCGAGGAGCGCGCCGGAGCCGGTGTGGCTGAGCAGGCTGCCGCAGGATCCCTGCCGGCAGCAGGGAGCTTAGACCGGAGGAGTCCAAGGCCCGGGTTCCGACTCTGTGATTCTCCTCTCCTTCCTCTAATCGGTCATTTAGGAAGTGGGGCTCCGGATGGGGGTTGGGGAAAGGGGTGTAGATCAATGTCACTTCACTTAGTCCCAAGTAAGGATGGCTCCTCTTACCTCCCCCTCGGCGGTACAGACGCATTCTGAATTTTCTTCACCTCCTGCCCCTGCTAACCTCTCCTATGGGCTTCCCGTAGCCCGGCCGCCTGGGTCAGCGCTTTCTCACCACCAGGCCCTCAGACTGCTGTCCGGTATGTGCTCCTTTTGGTCTTCTTCCCAGGTCACTCAACCAGTGAAAAATGAGGCCCTGCCACCCATGCAGGGCTCTAGAAATTCAGCGTGTCATACGCGGCCTCTGCCCGCAAGGAACTCACAGGAGGGTGGGAGGCAGACACAAATGACCACAATACAAAGCCAAGTTTTGTTTCACAAGAATGACTACAGATGAGGGAACAGGCATTGAAGCCGCCAATGCAGCCCCTTCTCGCCCCTTGGGGAAGCATTAATGACCCCGACGTGCCAAGCCAGAGCTCTCACCAGCCCCCTCCTCACTCCTCTTTGTCTGCAGGCAAAACAGGAACCACAAACCCCAGCTTCCTCTCACAGAGTGGCTGTGGCTTGTGGGGAGACGGAAATGGCTGAGGTGTGAATACAAGACCTGAGTCACTTGAGCTGCAGTTGCCGCATGCCCCCTCCCTCCTCCCCAATTCTGAGGTCTCCTGCTCCCGTTTCTTTCCTTTCTGGCTTCCTCCTTTGCCCTTTAGCTCCAAACATGCACCTGAGTTCCCTGTACGGTGCACACCCACTTCCCAGCCTGGGCTGGAAGCTGCTGTGGGCATTGCAGAAGGTGGGTAGGGCCTGGGGTAAGGATGCGTCAGGGGGAAACAGGGGAAGAGGAAGTGTGTTGGGTCCCGGGGAAGACTGGCTTGTCTTGGTGGGTGGGGACGGTCACTGTCAGCTTTCTGGACACACAGAGACAGACAAGATGGATTTCCTCCGGCTGCATTTCCCTGGGCTGCATCAGGCCTTGAGGGGGACACTGGTGAGACGGGCAAAGAGATGCCAGAGACTTTCACCCTGCTGTCTGGGACCTCACCTTCCCTCTTCCCTTTGAGTCTCTCCTCAGACTTGAGATTCCTTCTTTAGGATCAGGCAGCCTCCTAACCCAATCTTTTCTGGATTTCAATCCTCCCACCTCCGCAAACATACCCACATACCCCAATCTAGGCCCTTTCCTATTCCTTCTGCAGATCCTGTTGTCCTCCTTCCAGGCCCCAGAACCCCTCCTATTCTGAGTTCCTCTGGCCCAGGGCCCCCAGGAGAGAGCTGGGCCTCCCCTTAATACATTTGTCTTCCCCCTCCCCGTTCTTCTAGGATTCCTTCAGCACCTTTGTCTCCTACCTTTTGGGAGATGAGGTCCCCACTGTGGAGAGGAGGGAGGCACGGGCAGCTGAGGAACTGGGGGAGGTGGCTGCAGGAAGGCCAGGGAGAACTGTAGAGGAGGAAGCCCAGGAGGCCCTGGAGGTTGTTGGAGGCAGCCAGAGCAAGGGGGCTGGAGGCCTGAGAGGGCCTGGAGAGGCTAGAATACACCAGGAGGGAAGATCAGCTCTAGAACAGACCTGGAGTTGGGGAGAAGGCAGCTCCCATGGGTCCCAAGGAGATAGGCAGGACACTGGGGCGTGGGAGGCAGCCAAGGCCTCCAGGTGCCAAGAGCCAAGTGCCCCCTTGGAGGCTAGAAAGAAGCCTGAGGCGGCGTCTGAGGCTGGTGGAGACAGGAGCGGCCAAGCCCAGGAGAGTCAGGAGTGCAATGAGCAGGAAGTGAACAGAGACGGGACACTGAGAACCTGGGAACAGGAGGAGGAAGAGGTCAGGGCAAGAAAGCCAGGGGTGGCCAGCGGGGTGGAGTCAGAGAGGACTAGGCCCAGGGAGCCTGAGGGGAAGGCCAGTGCCGAAGGGCAGGAGGTGGCAGGGGATGGCGGGCAGCCAGAACAGGCAGTCAAGGAGGCAGCTGCAGAGGAGATCCAGGAGCCTGGGGCCAAAGAGGCCGGGAGGGAAGAAGAGGTGGTGGCCATGGTGACGGATAGCCAGAGCACGAGGGCACAGGGGACACAGGAGCCAGGGAGAGAGTCTGAGGATGGGGCAACCTTGGGCAGAGGGGAGGCCTGGACAACCTCAGGCGGGGAGGAGGCCTGGACAACCTCAGGCGGGGAGGAGGCCTGGACAACCTCAGGCGGGGAGGAGGCCTGGACAACCTCAGGCAGGGAGGAGGCCTGGACAACCTCAAGCAGGGAGGAGATTGAGACAACTTCAGATGGGGAGGAGGCCAGGACAACTTCAGGAGGGGAGGAGGCCTGGACAACCTCAGACAGGGAGGAGGCCTGGACAACCTCAGACAGGGAGGAGGCCTGGACAACCTCAGGAAGGGAGGAGGCCTGGACAACCTCAGGAAGGGAGGAGACTGAGACTACTTCAGATGGGGAGGAGGCCTCAAGCATGGAGGTGGCTGACCTCCCAGCAGTCAGGGAGACAGAATATGGGGCAGTCCCAGGAGATAGGATAGCTTGGGTCCTAGAAGAGGCCTCCAAGGAAGCCCAGGAGGAGGAGGTGGGTGAAAATAGAGAGGCTGAGGTGAGCCTATTCCTGCAACAGACCCAGGCCCTGGGAACTGAAGGAATGGGAGAAGCGGCCAAGGACCAGACAGCAGGGAAGGAGGCTGCTGAAGGACAGGAGTCAGAGTGGGAGGCAAGCGAGGGCTTTGAGGGTGAGGCAGATCAGGATGGGAAAGAGGCCAAGGGAAGGCAAGACTCAGAGATCAGGGCTGCTCAAGCCAGCCTGGACGAGGTGGTGCAGGCACAGGAGGCCAAGGAGGAGAAAGAGAGTTGCCAGGCCATAGAGACTGAGCTGTCCTGGGACAAAGTGGCAAATGAGGCTGAAAGTGATGCCGACTTTGAGGAAACCCCAGAGGCCAGACCTGAAGAGGAGTTCAGGGAGATGAGACATGAGGAGGAAGCTCAGATGGGTCAAGAAGAATTGGGGGTGGAGTGTGGTGGCCCTGAGCACACTGAAATTCAGGAACCTGAGCTGATAGGAGGCTTCCAGACCCCAGTGGAACAACCTGAAGAAGGACTGGGAGGGAAGGAAGAGCTCTGGAGCATTCCAGCCCTGAGCAAAGAGGAGACAGAAAGGAGCCTGGCGGATGACCCCAGGCACACAGGGTATGTAAAGCCTGGTGCAGAAGCCTGGGAAAACCAGAGGAAAAGGGATGTAGAGAGCGGGGATACCCCTCAGGGAAAAGTAGGTGCTGAAGAGGGGGAAGGGAAGGGGGAGGCTGCAGGAGTCCCAGAGTCCGCACTGGGACAGGCCCTGGAGGCCGGCGGAGAGTGGAAGGAAGCAGGGTGTGGAGCAGAGAGCCAGGAGCCATGGGGAGGGCACGGGGCAGAAGTAAGGGCAGGCCAGTCACTGGGAGAGTCAGATGCCAGGGAAACCAAGGATGAGCAGGGACAGGCCGAAGTGTCCTGGGAGGCAGATGAAACACCCAGGAGAGACTGGAGGCTGACGGAGGCAGCGCCGAGCTTCCAGGACAGTGAGGACGCGCCGGCCAGTCCTTCGGCCTCCGGGATTGTGGGGCATAAGGCAGCTTCAGATGAAAGGGCTGCTGCGACTGGGGAAGGGCCTGAAAGAGAGGCCGGGAAAGTTTGGGATGGGATATTTGGGAGAGGCTGGGACTCAGAAGGGAGAGAGGAAGCCGGCAGAGGTGAGGAGCTGCTGGAGGCTGCAGAGGGAGAGAACAGAGGTGGGCAGGGCCTTGGCCTGGAGGGCTCAGAAGGAGAGGAGGCTACCGGGGGAGGTGGCCAGGCGGAGGCTTTTGAGGCTACGGAGGGCGAGCCAGGGGGAGAGTGGGTGGAGGTTGGGGACTCTAGAGTGGCAGAAGGAGGCTGTGGGATGGATGGCTTTACCTCGGGCTCCCAGGTGGTGAGGGCAGAGGGGACCTTGGCCATAGTGGAGGCTGAGGGACTCCCAGAAGGGCAGATGCTGTTGGAAAAAGAGGCTGGGGTATGGCAAGCAATTCAGCAGGGCCAAGGCAGCGAGAGGCAGTGTGGGGACCTCAGCCCTGAGGGAGAGGTACAAGTGCCCTGTGATATGGAAGATGCCGAGGTGACCAGACACCAGAGGGCAGAGGCCGAGGACACAGCTGCAGAAGACCTGGAGGTGGTCCAAGGCACAGAGGACCAGCCAACAAATCAGGAGCCTGCAGAGGTGGAGCCTGGGCCCCGTGAAGAGGCTGCAGGAAGTGCCCGAGGGGATGCTCATGGCAGCTGGAGTGAGGTAGGGGCTCCAGGTAGGGTCCAGAGCCAAACAGACCAGAACCTTGAAGCCAGCCCCATAATACTGGGTGCTCCCTTCCCTGCAGGCCCTCCTCCCTGTGTCTCGCCTGGATGTCTCTGTCCCGCGGAGCCGTGTACTCCTCTCCCGCAGCTCCTCACAGCGTCGTCGCTCCCGGCCCTCTTTCCGGAGGATCCCCACCCCTGAGCAGCAGGAGCCTGCTAGCCCCCCACCAGAGGAAGAGCTGTCAGCCCCAGAGCAGAGACTTCTCCAGCCAGAGGAACCTCCAGAGCCAAGCCTCCCGAGGCCTGAAGGGACCCCAGTGCCAGCCAGAAGGCCCCTGGGACACGGGTAAGCACTGGGGGAGGTGACTGGGCTGGCTGGGCAGGAGGCTGCAGAAACCTGGAGACCAGCTCCCCTGTCTGTCTTCCATGCCCAGGTTTGGCCTTGCACACTCGGGCATGATGCAGGAACTGCAGGCCAGGCTGGGCAGGCCAAAGCCCCAGTGACAGCCCCGAGCCCCGGAGCCAGGCCCTGAGTGAGAGGTGGAGGCCTCTGCTGAACCCTGCTCAGCGTGACTCCCTCGGCCGCTTTGGATGCCCCCCTATCCACACTCTGGGCCTTAGTTTTTGGTGCTTCATTCACGGAGCAGACAGAACCAGACATCTTTGAGAACCATGAACTTAAGGAATCTGACTCTCCAGTGGAGCTGACGGACCGCCTGCCTCACGGACGCCACCTCTCACGGCCTGTCCTGACTACCTCCCTAACCTGTCCGGAGGACTGAGAGGGGACAGAGACAATCCTCCTACAGCCTTCCCACTGCCTGAAGCCCTCCCCAAGCCCTTAGCGAACTGTGGGAGAAAGGCAGCCCAGAGGAAAGGGGCTGGGAGGGCCCATGGAGCTCCATTTACAGTCAGAGGTTGATGCAAGCAGATCAGCTGCCTGGAACTTCCAAATGGGAGCTCAGCCTCAGAACTCTGCTGGTTGCTTTGGCAACTACACTGAGCAAGCCAGAGTGGGGAAAGGTGGGCCAGGAACCCCAAAATGTAGGAGCAGAGAGAGGTCCAGGGTGGCCAGAGGCTTCAGAGTCCATTCTAGGCTCTCTTTGGGTGCCAAGCACCCCTTCTCTGAAAAGAAGCCGAGGCAGAGCGAGGGTGAGAGTGCTTTATTAGGTACCCAGAGTGGCGGCCTAGCCGAGGACAGCCAGCGGGCCCTGAAACAATAAATAAATCATCATTTCCCTAAACAATAAATAAATATCCATGAAATAAATATCCAGCAAGGACTGGAGGGGCTTTAAGTTATTGGGTAGGGTCTGGGGAGGGAGGTCAGTGGAGCCCTGCCTTGTCTAAGGCAGTGAGCTGGTGGCTGTCCTGTTGGTACAGACCCTGGTCCTACAGTCCTAACTGGTGAGGGAAGGGGCGAAGAAACCACTGCATCAGGGCTGGGAGCCAGCCAGTGTTGGGCACCCCCAGGCCTGGACTGGGTTCTTAGCCTGGGAGAGCAGCAGCAAGTCCCGCACGGCCCGAGACAAGACAAGCTCCAAGGAGTGCAGCAACTGGTAGGTGTAGAGGAGCTGGGGCCAGGACAGCTGGGAGGGGCCGCCCAGGGTCCCCAGGAGCAGCCCCTTCCCCTCCTCCTCCTCCTCCTCCTCATCAGGGGGGTTCAATCCTGCAGCCAGCACCTGTGAGGAGAGGACCACAGGTCAGAAATGGCCCTGCTGAGATGCTGAGTGAATCCTGTTCCTTTACGTGCCTAGTGGTGCCAAATGACATCAGAGACCACAAAGTTATGATTTCCCTGGACAGCCCCTACTTCAGATCTTCCATTATGTCATCATCTCATGTGTCCTGCCTGATTGTTTTGCTTCAAGAAAATGGAAGTCACAGAGTGAGATGGTGCCCATGGAGGGAGCTGGCTCACTCATCCAGGATTGCTCTGGGCACTTGGGGTTCTGGAAATTCCTGTCTTAAGGGTCATCTTAGGATCAGAAATGGGCAGAAAGGTGATATAGCTGGTTTTTCTGCTGCTTGCATTTTCAATTCTTCTTTTAATAAAGGTAAAATTTTTATTTCCCTTTGAAATGATCTGATGATGTCAGAGGGTGGCAGGGAGAAGGAAACCAACTTTATTATTGGTCCTGCAGATGCCGGATGCTGTACTGGGTGCTTCAGAGCTATTCTCTTATTCAAGACCAAGACCCCAAGAGGTAGGGGGTAGAGCCAGGACCTGATGTGGCTACATACACACACACACACACACACACACACACGCACACACACACTCACACTTATACACACACACACACACACACAGGATCTGGAGCATCTCCCTCCAGACTTACCCCACCTGTGGCCATGGGGATATTTTAAAAAGGGAGCCAATGATCCTCAGTTTTGGTTTCCAGCGATCAAGGAGGGTGGGGGCCACTCTACCTGGAAGCGTAGATGTCGCTGCAAATCTCGGAGATCCAGCCTCATGGCCCACAGCCGCGTTCTCTCTGAGCTGGCCCAGCTCCCCTTGCTCCCCAGCCCCCCCAGTAGGGCTTGGAAGGGGCGAAGTTTCATGGAGAGGAAGAACAGTCTCTCTGGGTCCTGTGGAAGCAGAGGGAAGGGGTCAGGAAAGGTCAGCAGGCCATGGATGACCCACTTCCAAACCCAAGCCCAAGCCCCTCCAGGTCCCATCCCCATCCCAAACTCTAGTCCCCATTCCATCCGAATAGCTGTTCCCAACCTCAACTCCATCTCCTCCACTCCTTCCCTTCACTCTTTGACATTCTGGTCTCCATTGTGGACCTCTATCCTGTCTCCTTTCCCAACCTCATTTTCAGTCCCATGCATGAATTGCGTGTAACCCCAACCCCATCCCCATTGTTGCTCTCTATCCACAAGCCTCTTATTCCTGTCTCCACCATTTCCCCTGTCTCCATCTCCTCACTTCTTCTCAGCCTAAACCTCTTTCCAAACCCTCCCCCCATTCCTGTTCCTAATTCCATCCCTCATTCATATGTCCTGGCTCATTGTCACCATCTCTCTATCAGGTCGCCAGCTCCACCCAAACCCCATTCCATTCCCACCTCACCAGTAATCCCCATCTCTCCCCATCCCCCGCTTCATTTCACTCCTGTCCCCAGTCCCCAGCCCACTGCCTGCTCCCAGCCATCCCCATTCTCCCTGTGGGAATTTCTATCCCTAGTCCCATTCTAGCCCCACCCCATGCCCAGCTTCACGCTTGCCTTTTTAATCCACTTCTTTATTCAGCTTAATCTTTACAGCCAATGACATACTCAGCCTCACCCAGATTCTGTCCTTCAATCTACCCCCAAATCTATCTTCAACTCAACCCCTGACTTCATCTCTATCCGCCCAGCCAAGCCTTAGTATTAGTTCACCTGCCCCCCTTAAGTACCCCCTGACTCACCGAGAGGCTGCACCAGGCCTGGAAGGTCAGGGAAACATTGGGGAGCTGCTCTCCCAGGGGCAGGAGGTCCAGGTTCACTCCTGGCAGGTGAACATCAGCCTGTAGGGCAAGGTCTGTTAGTGGGGGCCAGATGGGACTGGGGATCCGCCCACCCCCAGAGCCAGTGGCATTAGGGAAACTCACAAAGTGGCGGGCCTGGGCCCGAACCTCGGAGAGCAGCTTCCTGGCAAGATGCAGGCTGACCTTGAACTCCTCCTGCAGGGTCAGGGGGGGCTTCCCTGGGGGCCTAGGAAATCCCCAGACACCAGCTCGAGCCAGGAGCAAGGACAGCAGCAAAAGGCTGAGCCCTGGAGAGATGGGGAGAGGGTGGGCAAAATGAGGGGGGAGCCTGAGAAGCACTCAGAAGGAAGGGAACGTGCCTTTCCTGAGCCTGTGCTGCAGGCCCCCGCTCGGGTAGCATCTCGCTGACCCTTCAAGATCACAAATGAGATGGAAGCTGTGGAAGGCACCTCCGTGTGACTGAAAGGAAAGTGCCCTTGCCCGGCGCACACAGCCTTACACAGCCCCACTAGCTCCCTTGGCCAGGTGTCCATGTGGCAGCCTCGGTGCTATTGTGCTTCCCATTTTGTAGATGAGGAAAGTGAGGCTCAGTGAGGCTGACTTGCCAAGGTACATAGAGGGTGAGGGAATCAAGACTGGATTCCAGATGCACCCAAATGCACATCCCGTGAGCTTCCCCCAGGGAGCTCAGAGGAGGCAGCCGTCTGCCCTGGAGCAGGCACTCTGTTCTGCCAAGGATTCCTCGGGCTTGGCCAGGCGGCTCTGATGGCCCCAACTAGGCCCCAGGGCAGCTGGCAATGCTGGGGACTCTATCCCAGGGAGTCAGAAGGGCTGACTGATCCAGTCTCTCCTAAGGCCGTGAGGGAGGGACAGGGGGGTCCCAGAAGGGGG
Source organism: Miniopterus natalensis (assembly GCF_054644295.1). Taxonomy (NCBI): domain Eukaryota; kingdom Metazoa; phylum Chordata; class Mammalia; order Chiroptera; family Miniopteridae; genus Miniopterus; species Miniopterus natalensis. The sequence goes on from NC_142083.1 coordinate 96,586,673, forward strand.
AGGAGGCCTGGAACGGGAGGCAGAACCTGTTTCTCATTTGGGCTCTTCCCTGCAGCAAGTCACCTCTTATTTCTGCACCTCAAGCTCCTGTCTGTAAAATGGGGGAGGTGGACCAGCCGGTTTTTGAAAGTGCTTCCTGCCCTGTTTCCTGAGCCCTGGGAAGGGGGCAGTGCTCAGCGGTGTCTCCCTCAGGGAGAGGAAACCTCTTAATCACTGGAGTTACACAATTCTTGAAACACAAACCAAAACAGGCTCCTAAGCCTAAGTCTGTTCCTGCTCACCCTCCGCTCCCTGCCTCTGCCCTGTCTGTTCTTGATCTGTAAGTCCTGGGCCCTGCTCCTCAAAATACCCTCTCAGTGAAGACCACGGAAAGTTTCTGGGTAGGTCCACTTCCCCCATGGACTCCCAGGGAGGGCAGGCAGTGCCTGGCACTCTAATGTCTAGGCTCCCTGACTTGGGCAGAGTGGGGTTCTTCCCAGCTCTGTGTGGAGGGAGAGTGGGTGCCAGGCCCTGGTGGATATTGCCCTCCCAGAATTGAGCCGTGCCATTTCCTACTGACCCTCTTCTTCCTGCCTGAGCTCTGGAGCCCCCAGCCCCTTCCCTTGGCTTCTCCCTGATCTCTGCAGACAACCCTGGGTCCTTGGCTCTGGCCATTGAAAGTTCTGTCCGCATCCTTTAGTCCTCGGTCCCTACTCTGACCCTACCATCTGTTCTGGTCCCAGCCTCTGAGCCCTTCAGTCTCCAACTGCAGATTAGACGTCCTCTCAGGCTTCAAACTACAGACTTTTGACCGAGTTAGGCTGCTGACTCCTTGGCCACAGCCCCGAGTCGTGCCAACTCTTCCTGATGTTTCTCTAGCCAGCCCCAGTCTCAGCCGAGCTGTCTGGCCTTTGCTCGCCCCAACCCAACTCTTCATTTCTCTGCCAGGTCCTGGTCCTGGTCCTGGTCCCCCTGCCTGTCCAACTCCCCCCATTTGTGTAGATCAAAGCTTCCCACCCTCTGCCCAGCCCTGGCCAAACCACCACCTGTCTGCCCAGCCCCTCTTCCCATTCATGCCGGCCTATTCCCATCCTCTGGTCAGATGTATCTCGTATCCTGCCTCTGCCACGTAGTTGCCCCTCAGCCCTGCGCCCCCACCCCCACCCGTCAGGCTCTCTCATCCTCTGCCCAGCGTCAGCTAAGCCTCCCACCCCTCTGCCCTGAGCCCCGGCCTCAAACTCACGCCAGCCAAGGTCGCCTGCCTTCTGGCCCATGGCAGGGCCCAGCCTCTTCGGTCAGCCATCTCCTGGGTCGGGGGAGTCTTATACTGGGGGCTGTGCCCGGTTTCACTTTCCGTCCTGCTTGTACTTTCAGCTTTGCTTTAACTCAGTCTTCCCTCCTCACCACCCCTTGCTAAAATGGGGAAATGTAATTTCCCTTCCCAGAGGGGGTGGGAGATGTGGGGGGGGGATGGCGGGAAGCTGGGGTTTCGGTCAATCCAGGCTGCTGACCCAGCTCCAGGTCCAATCTTCCCCTCACTTCCCCACTCTCAGGTGAGCCACCTGCTCTTATGGCTGGTGGGTCCCGGAGCCTCAGATGCCGTCCTATTCTCTGCTCTGTCACTATCACTCTCTTGCCATCACCAGCCTACTGTCCTTCAAAAGATGAATGGCCAGGTAAGAAGGCTGCCCATCCGAGGGGACTTGGGGGTCTTTCTTCTGACGGTTGAGGAAGGGAACACAAGGGGAGTCGGGGCTCGCTGGGTGGCTGGGTGGGGCTTTGTGTGGGGCATGGGGACCTCAGTATGGGCAGAGTGAGGGCTCAGTCTAGAGCGAGGGCCGGGGCTGGGCGAGGAGTTTCATTCAGGACCAAGAGCTCAGTCTTTCGCCAGAGTCAGATCTTGAATTGGAGCTCACGCTGTAATTGGCATCAAGACCTGGTCTAAGGCTGGACTCAGAGCTTTGTCTGGAGCCAACATCTTGGCTCTGTGTTTGCGGTCAGAGCTATTAATGACCTGGGGACTCTGCTTGGGACAAATTAGGGTTGGGCTCAGTCCAGAGAGGGCGCAGAGCTCGGTCTGTGGTGAAGGTTCTGACCGAGCTTATGACTCAGGTCAGGGCTCAGGCACGGGCCCGGAGAAGAGCTCAGTTGATGAGCAGGGTCAGGGCTCAGCCTGTGGCCAGGTTGGGGTTGTGTGAGGTCAGGCTCAGCCAGGTTCCAGAATAGTCCTGGTGTTTCTGCTCTACAGACAGCTGTCAAGGTTGGGCTGCATCAACCGCAGATCTCCCTTCCAGCACAGCCGCGCCCTAAGCCCCGCCCTGGACTTCCCATCTTCAGGCAGAAAATGGGGGTTTCTTGGTCTTCCCCGAGGCCCACTGCTGCCACTTTCCTTTTGGGACCTGCGGGGTTTCCCTGCTGGGTCCCTGCTGTGAGACAGAAACCAAGGGGGCTTCCCCTTCCTCTAGCCCGCCTCCCCAGCCCTGCCTCTGCACTGCCCATCAGGGAAGCCTCGGGCCAACTGCCAGGGAAGTACCAGCGCCAGCCAGGGAGCAATCCCAGGGGACCGCTGGAGGAGAAGGAAAGGGAAGAGTGGCTGGCACCTGCCTCGCCCAGGCTGGCTTCCCTTGCAGTGCCCCCCAGTGGTGGCAGCTCATCCCCCACATCCCCTGCACCTGGAGCTCCCTGCTGGGGGTCCTATGAGTCCTGAGGCTCATGGTAAGAACAGACAAAAACTGCCTGGTTTTCCTCACATCCTCAAGTCCTGCCATCATCCTAGAGACATGTCCCTCACTCCCCGACCACAGCCACTCCTGACCTCTCAAACCCTGAACCCCATCGCCTGCTCTCTGGCCACAACCTCCTGACCCTCCCAGCCTTCTCTTAGGGTTCCCTGAGACCTTCAGCCCCTTGCTGGTTCTCTGCCCTTCTCAACCTGGCTGCAGCTGGCACTTCCAGCCTCGCCCCAAACTCCTACTTAATTCCTGATCCAGTCCCTGGAACTTCAGGCTTGAACACGAGGAGCCACCTCATATATTTTAGTTGTTATTGTTAATCCTACCTGAAGATATTTTTCCCATTGATTTTTTTATTTTTTAGAGAGTGGAAGGGAGGGAGGAAGGGGGGGAGAGAGAGAGACAGAAGAACATGGATGTGAGAGAGACACATCCATTGGTTGCCTCCCGCAAGTGCCCCGACTGGGGCCACGGAAGGAACCTGCAACCCAGGTACATGCCCTTGACCGGGAATTGAACCAGTGACCCTCCGGTGCCTGGGGCGACGCTCTAACACTGAGCCACACAGGCCAGGGTGAACCACCTCATACTTCACCTTTGCACAAGCCGGTCTCTGCCTGGAATGCCCTGCTGCCTTCTCTGCAGTTCCCCCTCCTCAACCTTCTCCCTGCCCATGAGCCTTGCCACAGGCTTCCTCCCTGGGTGGCTTGTTCTTTCCCACCATAAAGCTTGTCTCCAATGGACATTTAACATCTGTTTCTCTTGCCCACTCTAGCCTCACTCATATCCCTCCAGCCACACTAGCTTCCTCACTGCTTGTGGGACATACCAGACATGCTCCTGCCTCAGGGCCTTTGCACCTGCTGTTCCTTCTGCCTAGAACACCCTTCTTCCAGATAGCTGCAAAGCTTACTCTCCCCTACGATGTCTGCTCAAATGTCACCTTCACAAATAGGGTCTTTACTGGCTGCCCTACTGAAAAATGCAGCCCTGCTCTGGCCCTCTCTACCCACTTTCCTGCATATTTTCCCTATACGGCATTTTAGATATATACTATTTTTAAATATTTAACATTTTTTCTCTCTCTCTTTTTTTGTGTCTATCTCCATGTACTAGGATACAGGTTCCACAAAGGTGGGAATTTTTGCCTGTTCTGTGCAGTGATGTGTTCCCAGTAACAATAGCAGGTTCGTAATAAAGCTCCCAACAAAGCTGCCTTCTGCCACTAGGGCCTCATCGAGGCTGTGCTCAGGCTGCTGATCTGTGTGCTGCCCTGGGGGAGCAGCAGGTCTGGGGCCAGCCTGAGTCCTGGGGTCTCACTGTCAGCCTTCTCCCACTCCCACTCTGGCCAAGGCTCCAGCCAGGTGCTGAGGAATGTAAAGTGGGTGCCTGGGGATGGCCCTGGGCTTGTGAGCTTAGCAGATCCTTGGCAGAAGCCAGAGGGCTAGTGAGGGCAGTGCCAGACTCTGTCCATATCCTTGGAGGATGGGCCTGGATCCACCTCTGCCTACCTGGGCCTCAGTTTCCACAATGAGAAACTGGCTGGTGGGCTGAGGCCTGGGCTGGGGCCAGCAGGAAATGGAAGGGATGTGGTGAGGGGTGAGAATTGCAGGAAAGGAAACTAACAGCCCCAAGTGTGGACTGCAGTGTGCAGCTAACCCGTCTGGAGACCTCAGGTGAGTCACAAGCCTGCCCTGGACCTCGGTTTCCTCGTTGAAAAGCAATAGCAATTTTCAAATGCTGCCACTGTTATCATGTAGAGAATTAAAACCTAGATGATTTTTAAAAAGAGAAAGAACCATCCCCCAATTTTCTGGTTATTTTTCAAGCCCTGACAGCGCTGGCCTGTGGGGTACTCCACGGGCTTGCATGGGGATCCTGAATGCAGGAAACAGAAATCAGAAGCTTCAGATGTGACATCAGGATGGAGTCAGGGAGGGAAAATCTTATTCAAGGTCACCTAGTAGATCAGTGACAGAATGAAGACTGGAACTCAAGTGTCCTGTTTTCAGGCTGGCTGGAGGGGGAATCCCTGGGCCCTGTGACGTCAGTGCTGGAACTAATCTTTAGGCGAAACCAAGATGAGCTTTGGTGCAGGCAGGAAAGCTAGGGGGAGGTGAGGTTGGAGCTGGGGCCACACCTCTGAGTCTCTCAAATATAGATGTGAGACCCTGAGGCTAGGCGCTGCCCACCCCTCCCAGGAGAGTGGGGTGGATGAGGCCTGGAGTCCCATGATCACTGGATCTCTCTCCCGTTGTCCACTTGCACCCCCCACCCCCTAGTGTCTAGCAGGACTTATTTGTACTCCCTCTCACCCAACTTTGACCTGGGAGGGGGAACCTGGTGAAGGGAAAAGGTCCCACCTCTCTTTTCCCTACAAGGCTCTGGCGGGTCCCTGGGGAGGGCTGAGAGAAAAGGGATTGGGGGGCGACTTCCCATGAAGATGGTTGGCACCGGGTGCTCTATGTGAGGCCCACACCAATGCAAGGGCGGGAAGGCTGAGCTGTGCAGGGTGTGAGGGGAAGATGGGAGGCCGGGTGTGTTGAGTGCCAGGAAGGAAGAGCTCGAAGCCCAGGAGCAGGGCTATAAAGGAAAAATATCAGCCCTGGGCTAAAAAGCCTTGAGCTGAGTTCCAGCTCTGCCCTGCCCTTTCCCACGTGCACCTTCTTGAACAAGATGCTCAAACACTCCAGGCTTCAGTTTCCCCATCTGTAGAATGAGCCCGCCTCTCAGCCCATGAGTGAAGCAAACTTGGGAGGCTGCGGGGTATCATGGGTCAGGACCCATGCGGGGTCAGACAGACCTGCACTCCTTTCACAGCTCCCACACATCCCAGTGTGACTTTGGCCAAGGCAAACAACCTCCCTGTGCTTGACTCATCTCCCAGGAGGGTGTGCTACTCAGACCAGCTGGATGGGACTGCTGTGACAATTATGCACATAGACAGTTGGCACTGCCACTGAGTAGCTGTGTGATCTTAGGAAAATTACTTAACCTCTCTGTGCCTCAGTTTCATCATCTATAACTTGAGGAAAATAATATAAACTCATAAGACTGTTTGGAGGATTTAAAGAGCTCTTGTTTGTAAAGCGCTTAGAACAGGGCCTGGCAGGTGGTAAGACTGTAGGTTTTAGCTATTATGAGTAGAATAGAACCTGAGCCACAAGGAAGCTCTCAAAAATGTTAGTTGTCATTAATAAATACAAGGGGGCCACAGGCAGAAGGGGCCTGATGACTCAGGGTTGTGCATCAGAGCAGAATTTGGGCCAGTAGCAGAAATCTCAGGGAGCCAGCCAATCGGGTCCTGGGCCATGGTGTGGACAGCCACAGACCCGAGGACCTCGGGTAAGACCGGCCTCCCAGGCCAGATGATGCTTCACCAGGCACTTGGAAAGGAGGGGACTTGGAATGGAGACAGACCCTGGGCTGAGTTGTCTGAGAGGGGCAGACACTGGGTCCTTCAGCAGCTCTAAGCTCCAAGGCTGACACTGGGCCCCACTCCAACACCAGGACCCTCACCCGGCAGCCTCCATGGAGTGCCAGCCCCTTCTGGCCCTCGGATCCCTCGCTGGTCCTGCCCACCGCATGCGGAACCCCCAGGTGAGTGGGCAGTTGACTCCCCAGGAATGGGCACCCCTGATGCTTATATGTTTATGTACTGCCTTATTCGTGCAAAGGAATATATACCACATACATGTTTCTGCAGACCTACTTTTCTTCCTCCTGGCACAGTTGTGGTCCTGGCTCCCAATAGGCTGCATCTGCATGACCAAGACACTGATTCCCATGGCTCTGCATTTCACTCTGAGTGAAAGCAAAAGCCCTCCCAATGGTGTACAAGGTCCTCACGACCCCTCCCGTGGACCTCTTCTGTTCTCTCCCCGGCCTCCTAGCTGCCCTGCAAACACAGCAGGCACAGTCCTACACAGGGAGGGCCTTTCTTTCACCTGCTGCTTCCTCTGCCTAGAGTACTCCCCTCCCCTTTAAATAACTGTCTTTGTCGCCCTACCCTGTTTGGTTCAGTGGTTAGAGCATTGGCCCGAGGACTGAAGGGTCCTGGATTCGATTCTGGCCAAGGGCACATACCTCGGTTGCAGGCTCAATCCCTAGACCTGTTTGGGGTGGGTGAGGGAGGCAACTAATTGATGTGTCTCTCTCACATCGATGTTTCCCTCTCTCCCTCTCTCTCCCTTCTGCCCTCTCTGAAAAGCAATGAAAAAACTATTCTCTAGTAAGGATCAAAAAAATAATAAATAAAAAACAAAAACAAAACAAACTGGCTTTGTCCCTCTTTCAGGTCTCACCCTCTCATAAATGCCTTCTCTACTCTATGGCTCTGAGGACTGCCCTGGCCATTCCCACCTGCATTAAGACCCTGTGTACAACCCTAAGATCTAGATGTTAGTTTCTTAGCCTTCAACTTGTCTATACCTCTGGGCCCTTCGCAAGCCTGTGGGGTCTTCTCCAGACCTCAAGCATGTTGGTATGAACACCTTTCACTCCTTCCATGCTTCTGCATGAAGTGGTGGGCCAAGGTACGAGGGGGAAGACAGATTAGTGGTTGAAAACAGAAGTGTGGAAACCATGGTCTTGGCCCACAGGGCGGCTGACTATCTGAGAAGACTGGACGAATATGTGAAACCAGAGAGGGACAGTTTGTAACTTACAGGGAGACCCTGGCAAGCCACAGCTTGACCTTCTTTTCTTCACCTGGAGAATGGGCATAGCAATACCTTCCTCACAGAGACAGAGAGAGCACATGACCGTGTGCTCTTGTGATCTGGAAACTGGAATATTGAGAGCACGTGGAGCACAGATTGTCAACTGGTCAACGGGTGAGAGGGTGAGGAGACAAGAGCATCTCTTGGGATATAGTTGCTATCTGTCATTTCCGCCTGCCCACACAGTCTTCCTTTTTACACACATTTTTTTGAAAAAATATATTTTTATTGATTTCAGAAAGAGGAAGGGAGAGGGAGAGACAGATAGAAATATCAATGATGAGTCATTGATCAGTGGCCTCCTTCATGCCCCCTACTGGGGATTGAGTCTGCAACCCCAGCATGTACCTTCCTGGTTCATAGGATAGATGCTCAACCACTGAGCTATGCTGGCTGGGCTTTATATACATATTTTGAAAAAGCATCTGGGTTTTCCTTTGGGGAGTTATCCATTCCCTCTTTCAGAGACTGACACTTTTTCCATGTGGGCACATGACCCAGGCCCCCTAGCCCCTTGCTGCCGTCAGCGGTTCAAGGACGGGTGCATGCCACACTGAGTCAGTTTCTGGACTTGCTGTCAGGAAAGAGCAGTCTCTCTGCAGGGATTGCTAAGCTGGTGGGATGTGAGCCTGATCCTGCAGGGGCCTCCATGAATGAAAACCCTGCCTCAGATGGGAGCCAATGCATGGGAAAGTTGGGCTGAGAGTTCGTGAGGGAGACAAGAACCTTGGTTATTATTTACTTTGAGTCCTAGATCCAGCTATTCCAGCAGCAGTTTATTCTGAAATGTTCAATTTTATAAGTCAATCTTCTTTTCTGCTTCAGCAACTTTGAGTGGTGTTTCTGCCACTGGTAGCACATGTCCCCTTCCCTGCTTTGATCTCTTTCACAATTGGTTTCCAGGTTCACTAATCACAGACTAGATTTAAAAAATCATGATAAAGTCAGATAGTAATATACAGTAGAAAGAAGCCAATGGAGAGAGCATTTCATATAGGAAGAATAGTGTGGAAACTGAGTGGATGCTTGGTCCATATTTACTGAGTACCAGCTCTGTATGTCCCAGGCACTGTTCTAGGCATTAGAGCTACAGCAGTGAATAAAGCCAACATAAAGTTACACCTTCATGGAGCTTATACTGAATGGAATAAAATTAAAATTACAACTAAAATTTAACCAAATGCTTATATGTGCTAGGCAATTTGCAACAATTGGCTCATTTAATCCTATGTTGTGGGTATTACTATTCATGTTCATTTTATACAAAAGGGGACGTGGAAGCCCAGAGAGGTTATGGCTTTGTGCCCAATGTTAGAGTCAGTAAGTGGTAGCTCTGGGATTTGAACCCAGGGTATCTGTTTTTCTTAATCACTTTACTGCCTAGTATAGCGGTTAGCATCTACTGAGCCTTCTCTGTATGCCAGACACTGTTCTACAGCTTTACATGCAAAAATTCATGTAATCCTTAAAACAATCCATTTTCAGATGAAGAAAGTGAGATTAAACAATATCAGAACCTAAATTTGAACTGAAACAGTATGACTTGAGATTCTACACACTCTTTTCCCCCAACTTTATTGAGAGGGGGGAAAATTGTGTAATTGAAAAATAAAATTATAAATTATTTAAAGTGTACAATGCGATCATCTGATATATACATACATTACAAAAGGATTCCCCCCATCAAATTAGTTAACACATCCATCACCTGACATATTTATGTTTTTGTGAGAACATTTAAGTTCCACTGTTTTAGAAAATTTTGATTACTATATAATACAATGTAATCAATTATAGTTCCAAGAATCCACACTCTTAACCATTAGTCATACCACCTCTAATGAATGAACAAAGGAATGAAGGGACCACAAAAGAGAAACCTGTGGCTGTGGGGAGCCCAAGGTGGAGGCTGATTAAGTGGAAGTTACAATGACGCTCTCCCAGGACCAAACTGGAATGCAACTAAAATATAGAAAAAACATCTTGAATAATCAACTGAAGACTGGCTGGAGAGAAAACCCTTATAACCAAGGACCTAAAGCAGAGATGGCATAGACATGGTAGGAGGTGCAGAGGCATGAGAGGGATGGCTGGGTTCCCACAGGCAGCAGCTGAAGGTCTGGAAGAATATCTCAGCTGTGGAGGGTTCCCACTGAGAACTCTGGGGTCTAAACCCCAAGCTGTGCTCCCCAGCCCAGAGGACCAGAACTGAGAAACATGCCCTTAAAACATCTGGCTGTGAAAAGCAGCAGAGTTTTTTTCTGCCTGGGAGAGACAGCTGGAAATGCAGGCACCCTCTTAAAGGGCCAATGCATAGAGTTTTGTGTGCAGCCACTCACCCTGGGCTTCAGTGAAGGGAAGGCAGAGTGGACTAGAGCAGTGTGAGGAGAATCTAGGGTTGCAGACTCTGGAGATAGAGCTCAGAGGGCACCCGTCTGGACTCCTATGCTGAGCCATTATGGCAAAGGACATCTTTCTCAGTCAGACATTTACCTTCCAGGCAGTTTTTGCAAGGGGGTTGAGGAAGCAATTGCCCCATTGTGTTGGAAAACCTCTCCCCCCACCCTGTGGAGTTTCTATAGCCCAAGGCTCATTAAAAGACTGTGAATAACAATAAGTTTCTGGGTGCTTTGAATATTTTTCTGATTTGCTTCTGGACTCAGAGTTTGAAAAGCAGATCTTGATGCACATCTTGGTCCTGTCCAAACACATTCAACCCTAGCAGAGGGAGCCAGAAGCTATAGAGTGCGGAAGCTTCAAACAGAGTTCTCAAGGCCAGTCACAAACAGTTTCTTATGTTGGCCTGCACCAGAGACCATCCAAAAGACTCAGAGTCCTATAAGATCTACCTAATACATAGAAACAAACTCAAACAGGCAGCCAAAATGGGGAGACAAAAAAAATAAGCCCCAAATGAGAGAACAAGAACTCTACAGAAGAAGAGATAAATGAAATGGAGATAAGCAATCCATCAGATATAGAATTCAGAATACTGATCATAAGGATTCTCAATACCATGATAAAATGTATGAAAACTATGAAGGAAATTAAGGACATAGTAGGAATAAAAAATACATTGGAAGGAATAAACAGTAGATTAGGGAAAGCTGAGGATTGGATCAGGGAATTAGAAGACAGGGTAGACTCAATCAGAGAACCAAAGAGGAAAAAATAATTAAAAACAGGACAGCCCAGCCAGCGTGGCTCAGCAGTTAAGCACTGACCTATCCAGGAGATCATGGTTTGATTTCCGGTCAGGGCACATGCCCAGGTTGTGGACCCAATCCCTGGTGGGGGGTGTGCAGGAGGCAGCTGATCAATGACTCTCATCATTGTTGTTTCTATCTCTCTCTCTCCTTCTCTCTTTCTCTCTCTGAAATCAATAAAGACATATTAAAAACAAAAACCAAAAACCAAAAACCAAACCAGGACAGTTAAAGGAAGCTGTGGGACAACATGAAATGTAACAATATTTGCATCATAGGAGACCTAGAAGATGAAGAAAGTAAGCAAGGTTTAGAGAATGTGTTTGAAGAAATAATGGCAGAAAACTTCCCTAACCTGGTGAAGGAAAAAGTCACACAAGTTTTGGAGGCACAGAGAGTCCCAAGCAAGAAGAACCTAAAGAGGCCCACACCCAGACACATCATAATTAAAATACCAAAAATTCAAGACTAAGAGAGAATCTTAAAGGCAGCAAGAGAAAAGCAATCTGTTACCTAGAAAGGAGCTCGCATAAGGCTGAGTTGACTTCTCATCAGAAACTCTACAGGCCAGAAGGGAATGGCATGAAGTATTCAAGGTAATGAAAAGCAAGGATCTGAAACCAGACAATCCATCCAGCACGGCTATCATTCAAAATAGATGGTGAAATAAAGAGCTTCTTAGACAACAAAAGGCTAAAGAAATTTATCACCACCAAACCAGCATTTCAAGAAATGTTAGAAGGACTGCTGTAGCCTTAGCCAGTTTGGCTCAGTAGTTAGAGGGTCGGCCCATGGACTGAAAGGTTCTGGGTTCAATTCCATCCAAGGGCATGTATCTCAGTTGCAGGCTTGAACCCCAGCCCTGGTCATGGCACGTGCGGAAGGCAACCAAAGGATGTGTCTCTCTCACATCCCTCCTCCCCCTTCCACTCTCTCTGGAAAGCAATGGAAAAAATATCTTTGGGTGGGAATTAAAAATAAAAATTTTTTTAAAAAGGTGTCATTTAAAAAAAGGGGGATGCTGCTGTAATAAGAAGTAGAAATAGAGAGAGAGAGAAGCATAGGCATAAAGAATTAAAATGGCAATAGATAAATACCTATCAATAATAACCTTAAATGTAAATGGATTAAATATCCCAATCAAAAGACATAGGACAGCTGACTGGATAAGAAAACAAGACCCAAATATATGCTGTCTACAAGAAACCCACCTCAGAACAAAAGACTCACACAGGCTGGAAAAAAGAATTCTGGAGGACTTTAAGGGCGAGATCGACAGCAGTACAGTCATAGCAGGGGACTTTAACACCCACTGTCTTTACTGGATAGATCTTCCAGAAATAAAATCAACAAGGAAACAGTGACTCTAAATAACACACTAGATGAGATGGATTTAATTGACATTTACAGAACATCTCACCCCAAAGCTGCAGAATAAGCATTCTCCTCAAGTGCACAGGGGACATTCTCAAAGATAGACCACATGTTAGGACCCAAAACAAGTCTCTACAAATTGAAGAAGATTGAAATCATATCAAGCATCTTCTCGGACATTTACACCATGGGATACTGTGCAGCTGTAAAAAAGAAGGATCCTTTACCCTTTGAGACAGCATGGAGGGACCTGGAGAGTATTATGCTAAGTGAAATAAGCCAGTCAGAGAAAGACAAGTATCCCATGATCTTACTCATATGTGGAATCTAATGAACGAAATAAACCGATGAACAAAATAGATCCAGAGTCATAGAAGCTGGAACAGACTGAGGGATCTCAGAGGGAAGACAGTGGCGGGTGGGAAGAGATTAACCTAAAAACATAAGCATATATGCATAACTCATGGACACAGACAATAGTGGGGGGAATGCCTGGACGGGGTGGGGTGCAGGGGGGAGAGGGAAGGGACAGCTGTAATACTTTCAACAATAAAGATAAATTGGGAGAGAAACAAGATGGCGGCGTAGGTAACAGCTGCACCCTCCGCCTCCCGCAACCACATCAAAATTATAACTAAAATACAGAACCACCATCACTCAGAGCCTCCTGAAATCTGGCTGAACAGAAGCCCCACAAACAGGGAGCTGAAGAAGCACCGAGAGCGGTAGGAGGGGCGGAGACGCGGGCAGATCCGGGCTGAATCGGAAACACGGCCTTGGGCCGCACCTGGTGCTTCGGTTGAAACCCGGGAGGGAATCTCAGTGGCAGGGGTTTCCTGGAGGAGTGAGGGGTCCCAGCCCCACAGCAGGCCCCCAGCCCAGGGTTCCAGGGCCAGGAAGAGATGCCCCCACAACTTCGGGCTGTGAAACCAGCGGGACTGTCCCCGAGGGTCACGGAGGCTGCGGGAGCCCCAGGCTTTCCTCTCAAAGGGCCCGGCACGGACTCACTCAGACGCCCACTCTGAGCCCAGCGCCGGGCAGCAGCTTGAAAGGAACTGGGACATTCGGGGAGGAACTAACCTGCCTGAAATCCGGGCAAGAGGTGGAGGGCAGCTTTCTCCTAGGCAGAAGAGCTGGCAGAGACCATTGCTCCTTTGGCGAGTCCTCCCCGCACACAGCCGGCAGGCAGGCACCATATTTGAATCGCCAGCACCTGACTCACACTATTGGCCCCACCCCATGATTCCCGGAGGCCCCGCCCCTCCCCACCTGCAGGCTCATCCAGGCCATTTCCAGGGTCTTTTCTACACAAGTGGCCTCTGGAGCCTCATGCTTAGGACTTTCCTAAAATCTCTCAAACAAGCAGCAGCGGGCCCCATACAGCTTGATAAGTGGCCCCAGGCCTGGCACTAGTGGCAACCTGCACTGGCTCATAGCTTGGCCTCTCCTGGACAACGCCAAGCCCAGCACAAGTAGCAGCCATCTATGGTTTGCTGTGTAGCTCATGCTGGGTGTCCCTGGGCAAGGCACTGGCAGAGGCTGACTTTGCATCTCCCAGGAGGCCCCAGAGACAGTGCACCTGGTGGTCAGACTTGGCCACGCTGGATTACAACCCCACCACATCCACGAGTGATACTCAAGAGGCACACTTGGTGAACATCAAAGCCCCACTGAAATAAATCCTGCTCCATAAGGGTGTCTCCAGCACAGCAGCTCTTTGGCTGTAGTTGCAGCTGGTCGTCACAGCTGATTGGCCTGGGGTCATTTCCCCTCAGGGATGCCAACAGCAACCAAGGCTCAACTACAACAGGACAGTGCACACAGCCCACACAGGGGAGCACCTAGAAGGCCCAGCTCAGGTGAATGGGGAGGCTGAGCCACTGGACCCTACAGGACACCTACTACACAAAGCCACTCTACAAATTCCAGGAGACATAGCAGCTCTACCTAATACATAGAAACAAACACCTGGAAGCAGCCAAAATGTGGAGGCAAAGAAACATGTCACAAAGAAATGAACAGAAGAAATCTCTAGAAGAGGAACTAAATGAAATAGATCCAAGCAAGCTAACAGAGAGTTCAGAATTTTGATTATAAGGATGTTTAAACAGACTATTAGGGAAATAACTGAGAAAATCGAGAACATAATAAAGTACCAACTTGAAATGAAGGCTACAGGAACTGAAATGAAGAATAATTTACATGGAATCAACAGTAGAGTAGAGGACGCTGAGAATCAAATCAACAATTTGGAACATGAGGAAACAAAACACACTCAACCAGAAGAGCAAAAAGAAAACAGAATCCAGAAATATGAAGATAGTTTAAGGAGCCTCTGGGACAACTTCAAGAGGCTCAACGTTCGTATTATTGGGATGCCAGAAGGGGAAGAAAGAGACCAAGGAATTGAAAACGTATTTGAAGAAATAATTACAGAAAACTTCCCCAAGGTGGGGAAAGAAATAGATTTACAAGTCCAGGAAGCACAGAGAGTCCCAAACAAGAGGAACCCAAAGAGGCCCTCAGCAAGACACATCATAATTAAAATGCCAAAGGTTAAAGACAAACAGAGAATCTTAAAAGCAGCAAGAGAAAAGCAGTTAGTTACTTACAAGGGAGCACCCATAGGACTCTCAGCTGATTTCCCAAGAGAAACTTTGCAGGCCAGAAGGGAGTGGCAAGAAATATTCAAAGTGATGAAAAACATGGAACTACAACCAAGATTGTTCTACCCAACAAAGCTATCATTTAGAATTGAAGGTCAGATAAAGAGCTTCACAGATAAGAAAAAGCTAAAGGAGTTCATCACCACCAGACCAGCACTACAGGAAATGTTGAAGGGTCTTCTTTTAGAAGAAGCTAATGAACAAAAGAATCTGACGAACTAAATAGGTCCAGAGACACTGATGCATGCAACAGACGATCATATTTCAGAGGAAAGAGGGAAGGGGGGTGGAGGGTGGGAAGAGATTAACCAAAGAAATTATATGCATAACCCATGGACACAGTTAATAATGGGGTGAAGGCCTGGGAAGGGGGTGGGAGTGAAGTGGAGGGGATCAATTGGGGGGAAAATGGGATACCTGTAATACTTTCAACAATAAAGATAAATTAAAAAAAAAAAGATAAATTAAAACATTAAAAACACACAGAAAACCAGAAACCAGGCCCGAAGTGAAGGGGCAGAGCCCTGGCCATTGTAGCCCAGTTGGTTGAGCATCCCCTGGTGCACCAAGAGGTCACCGGTTGGGTTCCCAGGCTGGATCCCCAGTAGGGGGCGTGCAGGAGGCAGCTGATGGATGTTTTCCTTCCTCTCCCTCTCCCTCAACCTCCGCCCCCAGCCCAGTCCAAATGGCCTCCAGGTTCCTGATAAAGCCAGGACCCCCCCTGCACTCATTGAGAGTGTAGCAGGCCCTCCTTGCCCTGCCCCCCACTCACGGTCCAATATCTTGCCAGGGTGGGTATGAGCAGCACGAGTCAGAAGCACGCAGGAAACAGCCCTGGCCGGGTAGCTCAGCTGGTTAGAGTCTTCCCCATACACCGAGGATTCGGGTGTGATCCCCAGTCATGGCCCGTTCTCTCTCTCTCTTTCTCTCTCTCTCCCCCCTCAATCAATGAAAATGAAGAATGCAGGAAAGAAACACAGTGATGGGGCAGCGGGAGAGGAAGGGCAAGTCAGAGAGAGTGGAGCCCAGGAGGTCCCAGCCCCCACACTCCCTACCAGGAACGGGCCCCTTCCGGGAGCAGGCGCGTGCATTCCAGGCTCTCTCAGGAAAGACCAGGAAGTGCTCAGGAGCAGAGACAGGGAGGCGGGGACCTGCAGGTGACAGAACTTGTGGGCACACTGGCCCCACTCACCAGGACCCCTCTCTCAGCACTGCCTGGTCAAGGCCTCGGAGCCCTCACCACTGTCTTTGCTGGTCCGATAAACAGAATGCAGCCGAGCTGGTCCTGGAGGAGGGCAGTCGACTCTGAAGCGGAAAACTTACATGGCCTCCCCTCCCCTTCCTTCTCATTCCCAGGGACAGGGCCTCCCCTCCCCTTCCTTCTCATTCCCAGGGACAGGGCCCCCCTCCCCTTCCTTCTCATTCCCAGGGACAGGGCCCCCCTCCCCTTCCTTCTCATTCCCAGGGACATGGCCTCCCCTCCCCTTCCTTCTCATTCCCAGGGACATGGGCTCCCCTCCCCTTCCTTCTCATTCCCAGGGACATGGGCTCCCCTCCCCTTCCTTCTCATTCCCAGGGACAGGGCCCCCCTCCCCTTCCTTCTCATTCCCAGGGACATGGGCTCCCCTCCCCTTCCTTCTCATTCCCAGGGACATGGGCTCCCCTCCCCTTCCTTCTCATTCCCAGGGACAGGGCCCCCCTCCCCTTCCTTCTCATTCCCAGGGACATGGCCTCCCCTCCCCTTCCTTCTCATTCCCAGGGGAAGCAGGCAGCCCTGAAATCGGCCCTCCTGCAGCAAGAGGTGCTGAGGGGCCTGGAGCTCCGTGTGCGGACAGGCGATTCCTGTGAGGACCTGGGAAGCTTCCTGGGAGAGTCCGACTGGCCCTGGCCCAGGGGCTGCAGCTCCAGTGGTGCCTGAAACAGCTGTATGGCTCCTAGCAAATCTTTTTTTTTTTTGTAATCACCCGAGGATATTTTTCCATTTATTTTTCAGAGAGGAGGGGGGTAGAAACATTGATGTGAGAGACACAGCGACCTGTTGCCTCTCACACCCCCGACCAACCAGGGCCGGGGACCGAACCTGCAACCCAGGAATGTGCGCTTGACAGGGACTCAAACCCGTGACTCTTTGGTCCGTGGGCTGATGCTCTAACCACTGAGTCACACTAGCCAGGGCCTAGCAAGTCATTTTCCTTTCAAGCCTCAGTTCTGTGCCTGTGAAATGGGGACAGTGACTCTGTATGCTCGATGAGGGCACTGGGAGGGTCAGATCTGTCGGATGACCAGCGGGGAAACTATAAAGTGGAGACGCGACACTACGTGAATAGGGTCATTATTCAGAACCGGTGGAATTCTGACAGGTTGACATGAGAGGAGACGTGTCCCCAGCAAGAAGGATGGTGTGAAGCAAGACTTTCTCACACATTCACTCATGGCTATTTATTGTGCACCTACTAAGTGCCAAGGACCAACCCCGAGGAAGAGGAACCAAAAGGCACTTAGACTAAGGCGCAGGTGGTTGAGGTTCTGGAAAGCGACACTCAAGGACAGGCACTGTGCCAAGTGGGCAGCAGGGGACCATGCTAGGAGGGTGGTGAGAGAGAGGCCTTGCGACAAGACAACCGCGGGAGCTGGGGGGCATCTCCAGGAGCAGGGCGGCAGCTTTCTGGGGGAGGGGGTGTGGGCACTCAGGCCTCCCCGCCCGGCGCCCACAGCGCCCCCCAGTCCCGCTCTCTGCCTGTGGCCACTCAGCCCCAGCTCTTCCCTTTACCTGGGGTTTCTCAGCTGCCAGGGGCCGCCTTCCTGACCCCAGACAATAAATGAATAAGGAAAATTAGAGTTCGTCAGGTGGGGATATCATCCCAAGTCGCTCCCCGACTTCCCCTGTCCATAGCTTAACTGCCACCTGGGCCGAGGCCTCCCGGGACCAAGGCCCCTGGGAGCGCGCAGGCCGAGCCCCTGCTCCCCGCGCTGGGTCCGCCACCAGAGCGCGAGCTCTGAGGAAGGCCCGGCTGCCGCTGTGCCCGTGGTTTCTAGAACACTCCCTGGCTCAAATATTTGCTGAATGAATAAATGATTATGTCCCCAAACAGTTCAAAACAAAACAAAATAAAACTCTCGAACCCCATTCTCCAGAGAAAGGAGACAGGACCGGGCAGCTGGCCTGAGCATTCTGGGAAGTGATTATAATCAAACTTTAATTTTATAAAAATTAAAAAACACACACATACCTTTATTGATTTCAGAGAGAGGAAAGGGGAGGGAGAGAGAGAGATAGAAACATCAATGATGAGTCATTGATCGAGGCAGCAACTGGGCATGTGCCCTGACCTGGAATCGAATCCCGATCGCCTGGATCCTAGGTCCACGCTCAACCGCTGAGCCACGCCCGGCCGGGCTCAAAGTGATTTTATAACTTACATGTTTTGCAAAAGTTGGAAGGAGGGCGAGTTCAGTCAGGAGGGCTGAGCTAGAGGTCGGGGGTTATCTTCTGCTTCCACAACATCAACTGTTTTTGTAACCAGAAAAGCAAAGAAAAGGAAGCGCTTGCTTCTGATGGACAGACCCTGGGTTCTTGGTCTCAGGCTGGGAGCAGGGAGCAGGGAGTGGTCTCCTCTGTCAGGTTGGCCGTCTGCACGGGGACCTGGGACTGGAGCTCTCTCACCTCCTTGCTCCCCTCTGACACTCGCTGAGGTGCACAGAGCTCTCTAGAGGGTTTGAGCGTGGGTGTCAGCACACCTGTCTTCTACCGGCTCACTCTGTGGCAGTGATGAGCGCAGGACCCAGGTCTTTTCTCAGTGGTTATGCAGTTTCCTTTTTAAATACATTTGGGTACAAAAGGTAAGGAAGTAGAGGTAATTTTTAGACTTCCAAATAAATAATGGTATAGCTTGAATGCGCATAGGGCAGAAATTGCAGAAGTGGTGCCCGAAAGGGAAGGCGAGGCTGGGAAAACCTGGGGCAGATCAGCAGCAGCGGTAGCTGTGACTATTGCTGTGAATAGCATCATCTTTAAGGACTGCTGGCTGAAAATCAGCCTTGGGGAGTTCTGAACTTTTAAAACTAGACGTCTGAGAGCTGGCCATTGAGAAAGGACTGGGCAGGAGAAGACCAGGGCGTTTGTGAAACAAATAAAGAGCCTGGTAGTAAGTTTCCTGGTTCTCTGCAGGGAGCTGGGAATCCTTTGAAAGAATGGTGGCAACCTGAGGGGACATTTCTGTAAGCCCCTGAGGGGGACAGAGACCAGTCATCTCTCTCGTTCTCAGGAGGAACTCAAGAAATTGGGGAAACAGGTATTACATGCAACTGGGAGATGAAAAAGAAAGGGTGTAGGAAAAGGGGGGTGGAACAGAACAGGGAGATTCTGGAGGGCTAGAGTCAGGAGCCGGTTCTTGTCCTACTGAGACTCTAGTCCCCATGTGAGTTTAAGCCAGTCCCTGACCCCTGATCCACGCCCCCTCCAAGGCCTTAAAAGAGTGGAGGCTCTAACCCCAGGATCCTTCCTGACCAAACATGCTGTAATTCCAGGAACTGCCTGGTGCCTGGAACACCCACTTAAAGGCCTCCCAGTCATAGGCTGTGCCAGGGAAAGGCGAGGCCTGGGAAGGCCAGTCAGAGGCCAGGAGTGAGGGGTGGCATGTGGGGCCTTCAGGCAAATGTCAAAGGACCCAGTATCCAGGGTGTGGCCACAGCCAGCAAGGGACACAGCACTTCCCAGGCTGTTTTCTCCTTTGACATAGACAGAGAAGAGGGTAGTCTCACCAATTGACAGGTGAGGAAACTGAGGCTCAGAAATGAACTGGATTCTAGGATTCCTCAGTCAGTATTCATGGTTGTCAGGCATGTAGTATACAGGGAGAAGCCCAGCTTCTGCAGGTTTTGGTTGTGTGACTTTGGGCAAGTTACTTGACTTCTCTGAACCTCAATTTTCTAGTCTGTAAAATGGGATCAATAATAATAAAATGGGTTATTATAAGGATTAAGTGAAACAATGCCTATAAAACACCTATCACAAAGTAATAGCCCAGTACAAGGAAGCTGCTGGTATTATTAAATTAAAAAAAATTCTATTTATTTTTGGTTTTATTTTTTTCTATGTAAGCGTTTTATTTTATTTTTAAAATTTTATTTTCTATTGATTTTTAGAGAGAGAGGAAGGGAGAGGGAGAGAGAGAAATATTGATGTGAGAACAAAGCATGGATCAGGTGCCTCCTGCACGCCCCAAACTACGGATCGGGCCTGCAACCCAGGCTTATGCCCTGAGCAGGAATCGAACCAGCAACCCCTTGGTGCACAGGACAATGTACAACCAACTGAGCCACACCGGTGGAGCCTGTTGCTATGATTTTTGAAGCTGACATACGAGATCTGTGCTGCGCTGAGAGCTCACTGCCCTGTGCTGCTCCTGCATTTTCCTTGAGTTCCAGAGCTGACAAGTGGCCCTAGGGACTGGTTCCAATCATGCCAGGCTCCCGTTTGTCCCTCTGTGCAATGCATGCCTTCAGCCAGGCCCTGGTACTAGTAGGCATCCAATAAACATTCACGGGATGAGTAAATAACTTGGGAAAGGGGGGTTTGAGGAGAACCTCCGGAGCTGTGGGCCAAATGACGGTGGGATTCTGGGCACAGGCTTGTGTGGCGGGATCCAGAGAAGGCGACCGCCTGGGGTGGAGGCAGGAGACGGGTGGTGGAGGGCAAGTTGGGGATGGCTTCGCAGAGAAGGGGGCATTTGAGCTGAGCCTCATGGGACGGGTGCGTAAAGGCATCTCAAACAGAAAGGACCAGAAGAAGAGAAAGGACCAGAAGAAAGGAAAGGACCAGAAGCTTGTTCAGGGGCAGGTGGGAGAGTCAGGTTTCATCTGCTCTGGAAGGAATCAGGCAGCTCCAAGGCAGCAAGTGCCCTGTCCCAGTGAGAGTCACGCAAGCAGGTGACTCCAGTAGGGGCAGCTGGGTTGGGCTGGGTGGTTTAATGTCCTCAGGGAGCGATCCTGTCACTGACCTCAGGCTGGACTCAGGGGAGGCCACTGGCGAGCGGTTCCCAAGGCTCAAGCGGGCCTGGCCGGCTGCGCATCTGCTGCGGCTCCAGCGGGCGCCTCACTGCTCTGTCACCGTCCCGGTCCCTAGGACCCGCTGCTTCCCAGCCCTGCAGCCCAGGGCTTGCACCGAGGGCACCGGAGGGAGAAGGCTCTGCCCGGGGCCAGCCTCGGGGTGGTCCCCCCCTTTCCTTGAGCCTGTCTGTGGGAAATGTCCCTTGCCAATTTTAGCCGGTACCCGCTCTCGCCGCCTCCTTCAAGGAACGCGCCCTTCCGAGCCTGGCCCACCGGGCTAAGCAGCTGCTGCTGGACTTTCCGAGCCGCTCCCGCACTTGGGTGTGGCCGTGTAACTGAATTCCAGCAGAAGCGGCCTGTTCCACTCTTAGGTTACGGCCCCAAGAGGGACTCGGTGTGGCCTCCCCTGGTCCCTCCCTGCTCCCTCTCCACAGGCTGGCTCCGAGCAGCCGGCTGGGGCCCCGAGTGGAAACCATGCTCTGAGGGGGCAGAACCATGGGCTAAAGTAGCCGAATCCCTGACGGGTGGAGCTGCCACTTTGGCCCAGGAGTGCCTGCCCTTGCGGCTGTCCTGTGACAGAGAGAGAACCTTCTATCCCGTTCTGCTTGCGTCTCCAGGACAGCAGCCCCAACTCGTATCTCAATCAACAGATCCACTTGGCCCCCCCTCCTGTTTGCCCTGCGCTCCTCTCAGACCTGGTCTGAGACCCGTCACACCAGGTGAGCATCCCCCCAGCTGACCTCCCAGAGCCCTGTCCTGGCAGCCCCCTGAGCGAAGGGACCCTCCTCACTCGAGGACCATGAGAATCCTTGAAGTTGAGTCCCGAGGAACTTGGGCAAACCCCTCAATGTTTTAAGTCTCAGTTTGCTCCTTTTGGGCATCAATAGATACTCACTCGAACGGGGCCTCATACGAGTACAAGGTGGTCAGCAGACCCTTATTCCGGAGCTGGGAGGCGCTGGGAGGGGGGCGAGTCGGGGCAGATTAAAAAGGCGCCTGGCTCAGTGGTTAGAGCGTCGGCCTGCGGACTGAGGGCCCTCGGGGCGGATCCTGGCCAGGGGCACGCACCTCGGTTGCGGGCTCGATCCCCGGCCCCAGTCTAGGTGGGTGTGGGGGGCAACCAGTCGGTGTGTCTCTCTCACATCGGTGTTTCCCTCTCTCTCTCTCCCTGCCACTCTCTCTGAAAAGCAACGGAGAAAATACCGTGGGGCCTGGATAAAACGCCGCAGCAGAGGAATGCCCTTCACGCCAGAGGACACCGCAGAACCCGATGCTCCGCAACCGTGCCACTGAAACCCAACCAAACCCACCCAGCCCTGCAGGCCCCTCAAAGTCAGACCCCCCCAGATGCATCACCAAACGCAGACACTGACGAAAGCCGCTCACTGGCCACGCAGACGCAGACACGTGCGGAGCCCGGCACAGAGGAACCAGGCAGAGGGAGAAACACTCAGCTGCTGCTGTACTTTATTGTCGCTGCCACGCAGGGCGCTCCGCTGTCTTCAGCATCTTTCTTTCAGGGGTGTCTTCGTGGCTTTGCCTGTCCATTCCCTGCCTCTTGCTCCCTGTCTTGCCCTCTTTCTGGGGCCTCAGTCAGGTGGGGTAAGTCCTGGGGATCGGGTGGGGTCACGTAGGCCTGGACCCTGCTTCCAGGAGCTGGCTCCTCCGTGGTCCTGCCACCATTGCCTTTCGGGTGCGTGCTCTGGCCTCACCTGGGGAAGAAAACCAGCTGCTGGAAGGGACAGAGGCCTGGGCAACTCTGCCTTTCCTACTCACGTGCTCTGATTCCAGAGAAAGACCCTGCCCTCTCTGGGCCTCAGCTTCCCTCTCTGAACCACATTTCCCTCCTGTAGGAAGGGGTCCATATTTCCCCCTTTGCACTGGCCACTAGGAAACGCAGAGTCAAATGTATGTCTCATCTGCTCCGACGCGGATACCGCAGTTCCTTCACGCCCCCTCCCACCCACAGCGTGCGTCCCGTCCTGCCGTCCCAGGCAGGGGGCCTCCCCGCTCTGAGCCCGACCCGCACCTCCAGCTCTGCCTCAGGGCCGTGCCCCTCGCTTTTTCCGCTCTGTATTCTGGAGCTTGGTCACCAGCTTCCTCTCGTGCCCACCAGGGCTGGGGCGGTTGGTGTTGGCAGCGGCTTCTCTCTTGGTGCGACCCTTCCTGCCTCCCACTCCTGGGAACCGAGGAGGCAAGAGCCGCAGTGAGGTGGCCGGAGGCGGGATGGCCTCAGAGGGGAGGAGGGGCTGCGAGTGAGCGGTGGAGAGAGCTTGGGTTGGAGTAGGGAGGCCGGGGTTGCCACCACACAGCTTTGGGGTACAGTCTCTATTTCCCCGTCCGAGAAATGAGGGCCCCCAGATGGTCCATTGTTGCTCCAATATTCTAGGCAGGCTGAGGCCCCAGGGCTGAGTAGGACAGTGCTCAGGGGATGAGGGGCCAAGGGACAGGTTGGCAAAGGGTGAGGGATGCGGAGAAGTCCCAGGAGGGGTCCTAGTGCCCCGGGGGGGGGGGGGGCAGAGGTGCAGGGACCAGGAAGGCGGCCCGGCCAGGCCTTACCGGGGTAAGAATGAGCCAGGCTGTACAGGTCGCACTCATCCAGGCTGGGGTCTTCGTCCTGGGGGTCTGGGGGCTGCTGGGCTGGGCTGGCTGCTCTGGGGAAGGTGGCCATCCTGTCCCGCTTGCTCTCACTGTCTGTCTGTGTGTCTGTGTGTTTGTCTCTCTCTCTCTCTCTCTCTCTGTCTCCTTCTAAAGCCTAGTTTGTGTCTGGTTTCCTGGCACCTCCCAGTTCACTGGATCCAACTTTTAAGGCCACGTCTCCTCCTCAGCTGCCCGCAGGCCCAGCCTGACGCAACCTGGCCCTTCCCCAGCATCGGCAGTAAACACCCGTCCCTCACGGTCATGAGAGGGGAAAGAGTCAGTCTCATGAGTGCTCCCCCCTGCCCCCCCTCCCTGGGGCTCCCCAGCAGGTGTTTTCCACAGAGGAGATTCCCTGCCCCAGGGAAGACGAGGAAACCGGCGAGGTCTGGCCATGAACAGTCCTTGGGAACCGCCTGCAGGGACCCGAGGGCCTCACTGGGCCCACTCCTTCCTGTCCATCTGCTGCGCTCTGCACGTGGCCCCTCTGGGATTGGGGTCACGGTCACACAGCTGACCCTCACTCCGCCAGCTTGGCTCAGATTCAGGACTGTGGTGGCAGCAGATGGAGTGAAGTATATGGGGTCAGGATATCAACATGCTATCTGCCAGGTCCGTGGATCTCACCCTGTCACATCCAGCACTCCCCCCCCCCCGAAACAGCTTGGCAAGCCCCCTTAATATCCTGAACTGGGGGTCCCTAGGCAATTTCCTTCACCTGAGAGAGGCCAGCCGAGTGGTTAAGATTGTGGAGCTAGATCTCCAGCCCCTGCTCCACCACTTCCTGTGTGACCCCAGACAAGTCACTTGACCTCTCTGTGCCTTGGTTTTCCTCTGTAAAATGAGGATGATAATAACCGAAGCTGCCTCACAGGGTTGGTGAGAGGAGCAGATGAGTAGCTCGTGGAAAGGCACTTGCAGCTGGGCCGGGACAGCGCACACCGCACAGGGCGAGAGTCAGTCTCGTTTCCAGACCCCTCAGTAGACGCCTATCGTAACGTAAAGGAGCCATCAAAGGAGATTAATTTATTATAAAGTAGTATGTGCTTCAAAACATGGATATCCCAGAGCAGAAGACATTATGAAGCAAGATGTTTGTAGTGATCGAATAGGAATTAAAGGAAGGGGTTCAGATGGGAGGTGCGTGAAACTGGAATTTTCCACTCCTGCCTGAAGGATCTGCGCAGGTCGAGTTGCCCAGAGAGGCCCCACCTTCCGTGGCTGCGGCTTCTGCCCGGCTCCCAGCTCCTACTGCCTGGGGCAGGGAAGGAGGCCTCGTCCTTGTTTCTAACTCTGGTTTCCAAGGCGACAGGACCTTGTCCGGGTCCGCTCCCACTTCGCTGTGAGCCAGCTGCCCCGCTGCTTCCTGAGCCCGTCCTTCCCCAGCCCTGTAAGGACCCCGCCCTGCCCGCTGCCCAAGGAGCAGCAGCACTTCTGCTTGCATGTCTCCCTGGCCTGAGCCAGAGGTAAATTCAGCTGTTTTCCAGGTCGGGTGGTCCCTGAGTTCTTCAACACCCAGGAGGTGAAAGCGGAGACAGGAGGACTCTTGGATAAAAACAGAGTTGGGATAATAACCGATCAGGTGATGAGGGAGAGAGGAAAACAACCCTCATTGAAACAAAGGACAAACTAAGGTGGAGGAATGAGGAGCCGTGTCCTGCGAGCGGAGGACTTTTCCACTCCGTGCGACTCCCTGTATCGTGGCATCGGATGGGGTAGGTTCTAGGCTCAGGTCAGTCCTTGCAAATAAGTTTTTTGGCTTCGTGAATGTCTCGCGGGACAGTGAAATGTTGTGTGGGACGTGGGACAGTTCTGTGTGCCACTGTTCTGTTCTGCCTCCCTTGTGATGACCAAGAACCCCCCTCAAACCCTGGAGCTGCCCCTCAGGGTGGTCTTTCACTGACTCACCTCTGCCACCAGGACCCTGGTTCCTCGTGAGATTTGGGGCTCACTTGTGAGTCTGCTCACCTGTAAAGCCAGGAGAGCCACAGCGCCCACTGTGAGACAGGGCTTCAGACAGGGCTTCGTCCAGAGGCCCCCTCCCCCGCCCCGGTCTCAGAGTGTCTTGCTCAAGGCGAGGCAGCTGGAGAGGGCTGAAGGACCCTCCCACGGCCTCCTGACCTCCCGTGGGGCTCACTCTAAGTCGGCACAGCTGGCCAAACACTGGCAGGTGTGTGTGGAGCGCCTGCCAGGGATCCCTCCTCCCTCCCTTCCCCCTTCCCGCCTCCCCTCTCCCCTCCCTCACAGCTAGTGTCTGCTTTGGACCAGGGGACCCACAGGACCGCACCGCCTGGCCCTCTGCAAGCTCTGCGCCCTGGGGGAGGAGGGTCTGTGAGTGCAGTGCCCTCCAGAATGCCACACATGCCCCCAGTCACCTGATTTGATCTTACTCTCTCCATAGCGTTAGTTACCACTACGGAAAGATCTTTTTTATTCGTTTACTTCTTGAGGATTTGTCCCCATAGGGTGCGGGCGTTGGTTTGGTTCAGTTAGCAGCTAAGGGAGCAGGGGCTGCAGGCGCACCGAGTCCAGGCCTGGTGCCACCACTTGCTAGCTGTGTGCCCGCAGACAACTTATTTAGCTTCTCCGTGCCTCAGTGTCCTTCTGAAATGAGATTAATAATAGTGCCCACCTGGTGAGACTGTTGTGAGGATAAGAAGACCAGTTCCTATACAGGCTTAGCACAGTGCCTAGAACACAGTAAGTGCTCAATAAATGTCAGCCACCACTATAATGATCGTTCCCGTGAGGGAAGGCATCTTGTCTATCCTGCCGTTGCTGTGTCCCCAGCGCCTGGCCCAGTCAGCGCTTAATCGGTGCCTAGTCGGATGCACAGAGCTGTGCTGGGGTTGCCGCTGCGCTTTCGGACGCTCTGCTCTGAGGGAGCAGAGAGCTCAACCCCGGGCCGCTCGGGTCTGTGAAGTCACTGCGCAGTCACTGAGCCAAGGAAGGTGCCCCTGGCCTTGATCATGCAGGTGCCGGAAGGACCCTGGGGGAGGGTGGGCGGGGGGGGGAGAAGGGACTTTTGGGAACCCACCGCCTGGAAAGGTCCTGTTGAACAGCACTGGGGAAGCAGCGGTGCCCCTGCCAGGCTTTGGTTGGCAGCTGGCCAGCGCCTGCAGGGGGAGCCAGCTGAGACCCTCATCAGCAGGTCAGCTGCACTTACCAGCACACACAGTGGTGACGACGGAGCGCGGGCTGTGGCATTGGAGGGTCTGCACTGAAGTCCTAGCTTATTTGCTGTGTCTCAGGCCAAACGAGCCCCAGTTCTCACGTACCCCCAAGCCTAAAGTAACAGAAAGGGCCTGCGCGGGGCCTCCGCTTTGCATCTCTCCCGCGGGTCCTCGTGGCTGTCAGCTTCCCAGCTGAGCCGCAGAGCCCCAGGCGGCAGGGCTAAACACCCCCCAAAGAGAAGGGCCAGGGTGAGCCCCACATCGGCCTGGGTGCACCCGGGGTGATCCTGCTCTGCTTCAGGAGCTTGGCGAGTTGCTCGAGGTCTCTGCAGAGCTCTCAGGTCCTCACTCGCCTCCTCCTCGGGGTTCGGCTCCAGCGTCTCCTTGTCGGGCTTCACGGCCCCCGGGGGGCAGCGAGGGCTGGGGGAGGCCCCTGGGAGCTGCTCCCCACCCCGGCTCCCGCCTCGCCCTCGGGCTCAGGGGTCTCCAGGCCGCCTTGGGGTGCCAGCCCCACTCCAGCCCGAGGTCCACAGGAGGCCACCCCCCTGCAGAACTCATACGGCGGGGGAATGGGGGGACTCCGCACACCTCAGCCCCGGGTCCAAGCCCCGGCCTGAAGTGAGACCCACCGGGAGGGCCCGGGAGCCCAGCAGGTTCGAGGGTGAACCCTGCCCGGCTCCGGCCCTCCCGGCCCATCGCCTCCCCCGCCCGGTGGGGGCCAGAAGGAAAGTGGGAAGCCAGGTGTCCCGCATGGGAAGGACAGCGCCCCAGCCAGGAGGCCTGGTGGAAGGAGCTCAATAAATATTTTTTTAAAAAGGGGAGAAATTAGTCTGTGGTGATGGCAGTCAGAAGAATGATTAACTTACGGCGCGTGGACAATGGCAGGAGCACTTCTGCAGTAAAGCGAATGCCTTATGTCTCGATAAGGTGATGGTTACACGTGTCTGTCACAGATCGAATGCTGTGTTCCCCCATTTCATATGTTGGAGCCCTAAACCCACGTTATGGTGTTTGGAGGTGGGGCTTTTGGGAGATAATTGGCTTAGATGAGTCATGAGGCTGGGGCCCTACGATGGAATTAGTGCCCTGGTAAGAGGAGTGAGAGACATCAGAGTTCACTCTCCCCACTACATGAGGACACAGCAGAGGGCAGCTGTTTATAAACCAGAAAGAGGCGGCTCTCTGACTGCAGAGTCCCAGCCTTCAGAGCGCTGAGAGGCACATGTCTGTTGTGTAAGCCTCCCAATCTATGGTATTTTCTTATAGCTGCCCAAACTGGCTAATACAGGGTCTCACAAAGGTAAGTTATTTGCAAGCTGTAGGCTTAAAATAATTGTACTCTATGCAATTGACCTCTAGTCTGTGCTGTACTTCAAATAAAAAGGAAATCACACACACGCGCCCGCACACACACACACACACACACACACACTTCCAACAGTGCATCCCTCCCTATACTCGGTTCACCACCATCTGTCTGATACTTGGCACCAGAGCAAGAGACCAGTAAATACGTGTTGAGTGAACCAAGGGCCCATGATGCCTGTCTCCTGAAGATATTCTTTTTATCTGTATATGGGGTTATCTCTTTCCCTGAACCATGAGCTCTATGAGGCCAGGGACCATTTCTATCTTGCTTACTGAACAGCGTCCATCCATAGGGCAAGGGTTCGTCAACATTAGATGAAGTGAAAGAAACTGCAGGAATTTGCAGTGTGCAAACTTGGACTGACTCTGAGCATCTGGTGCAAACTGGAGCCTCTCTTACCTTTAGAATGACCAGCGGGTCAAACTTTGACAGGAGATGGATAAATATGCATGCTCCTGACGTCCAGGGCTGCAGAAATGAGCCCAGACGCTCACTATCCAGGCTGTGTCTGATATGGTCCATATTAGGCCTGAGGCTGGCAGGTCCATCCAGTGGCTGAGAAAAGGGAGGAAACGCAGGGACACACGTCAGTGCCCGCGGGGGGAACGGAGCAGGAGTGTGCACGTGCGGTGGGGCAGCATGTGGGCTGGGGGTGTGCCTGAGTGTGTTTGCACACCTTCGCAGGAGTGCGCGTGAGCACAAGCTGGCAGAGGAGAGAGAGCTGTTCCATCTACACATTCCGTTTCAAGAGGAGGAGGGCATTCGGAAGGCGTGACCCAGCTGACACGACTCAACAGACACTGTACTTGGGCCTCATCTCACTTTGTTCCTAGGACGTAGTACAGGTTTTGACATGTGGCAACCAGCCAGGAAATTTTACTCACAAGAAACATCTAAGTGGTGACTCTCGCAAGTAGCCTTGCTAAGTTCCAGTTCAGCTGAGTAGACTTTTGGTTTCCTTTTCTTGAAGCATCACAAAACGCCTAAGCTGCTTTCCTTTCTCTTTTTGGGCCACAATAGAAGGTATTAGGTCTGTCCTTTTTAAACAAATTTTTAAAAGAATCCTCCCTAAGGATATTTTTTCCGTTGCTTTTTCAGAGAGAGTGGGAGGGGGAGAGAGAGAGAAACATGGGTGTGAGAGAGACACATCGATTGGTCGCCTCCCGCACCCCTCCCGACAGGAGCCAGGGATCGAGCCTGCAACCGAGGGACGTGCCCTTGGCCGGAATCGAGTCCAGGACTCTTCAGTCCGCAGGCTGACGCTCTAACCACTGAGCCAAACCAGCTAGGGCGGTATGAGGCCTGTCTTAAAGCAGGAATGATTTAGGCTAGACACGAAAAACTTCCTTGTAGCTGGGAGTCACCGTAGCATGTGTCCCTTCCTGAAAATGATTTTTCTTTCCATGCTGTAAGAACATTGGTCGTAGTCTATCAGGAACAAATTTGGGGGATGGGGTGACAACTAATATCTTAGTTACATTTATCTTCCATATTTTAGAAACTCTATTTTACTAGAGCTCTTCTAAATTATTTCTGTTAAATAACTTAATTTTCTGGTAACACAGACTCATAGGTGGGACATTTAAATTTTTGAAGATTTTATGCATTAAATATTTTTCCAGTTGTGATAATAAAATAACCTGGTAAGCAGGACCTACTGGAAAAGACCCCAAAGACTCTTGCTCTAATTGCATGACAACCCTGGCACAGTGTTTCCTGATTCCACTGATGGGGTCCGTGTAGAGTGGAAGGAAATTCTGAATTTTGACATCTGAGATCTCATTTCATCTAATTAACCCGATTATAGCTTCCACTTCAATGAATTTGAAAAGTAATTTGCTGCTGACAAAAGTGCCCCCTTGGAATGCGGGTTGTGTCAAAACAAATGACCAGCACCTCAAAGGACAAGCCATGGGTCAGCCTGGGGAAGATGCCTATGAACCTTTGTTAGACAGACATGACGGGGCACGGACGATGGGCCAGGGACAGAAACTCAGGTCAACTCAGGCACAGAGACTCACAGGGCAGTGGGCCCCGGATGCCTAGCAAGGGGCAAAACTGGGAAAGCAAGGACCTTGTCCCCAGGGTAACCTATCCTCCCCGGCATGTCACTGGTCATTCGGTTTAGACCCCCTGAGCCTTTCCTTCCTAAAGACAACATCTCAGTAGTATTTCAGCTCCAGGCCCAGAAAAGCAGGGAAACCAGACAAGTGGTGCCCTGGCTGGCTCAGGACCAGCTACACTGGCTTAAGGACCCCCTGTCCTGGCACCGACCAATCAGTGGAGACCAGGATCCCACCCGGAAAGCTAATGAATATTCTTTGAGACACTCCTTTGAGACCTCTCCTAAGATTTCCACCCCAAGAAAGAGATAAAAAAAGAGATAAAGGACCCAGCACGCACCCCCACCAGGGAGCATGCTGGTGCGATCTCCTTCCCCTTCTTCTCTCCAAGGGGACCCCATGAGACCTGCAACCAGGGGAGCAATGGGCAGTGGCAGCTTGTCGTGGGCTTACCCCTGAACCTGTCTCCAAGGCCCCTTCCCTCTGACTTCCCAGCGAGCCAGAGCAGCCCAGCCAGGCCCTCCCGGTACTCCTAGGCACCGTCTGGTTTCACCGTCCTGAGTATATTTTTGCTGCCATCGTGGTCCCAATACCCTTTGACTCAGCGCTGTGTGGCCCTTCCCTTCGGATATCCCCACGCCCATCCCTTCCCTAAATAAATTCAATTTTTCTTTATTCACCCACTGACATGGCTATTTAGCCTCCCAGCACACCATGGACCTTGACGTTTCAACTTTGTGCTAATCATTGGAACTAGCAGACTCGTGGCTCAGAGCCCTGAAGAGGTTTTGAGATTTCGCGTCATCAGACACAGAAATGTCACTCTGGAGGTCACTGACACCCGCACGCTAAGCCGTGCTCCCTCTTCCCAGCTGTCTCTCAGAAGCACCAGGTGGTAGCCGTCCCAGGAGAGCAGGGTTTGAGCTCAGAGAAGTCCCGAGGTCTGGCCCCGCAGGTCTCTGTAGAAAGCAGGGTCTTCCCACCCAGGGACCATCTCGGCCTGGAGGCCCAGGCGTGCGCGGGAGCGCTCTCCCCCTTGGGAGGGCCGGTGCTCCCACTGGTGAAGTGGGTGGCAGCTGCCTCTTGGCTTCCTGTCTCCACACAGTGGTGAGTGGTAGACGCTCCTCTGACAGAGACAGAGTGTCACCTTCTCAGGTCTGCCCTGCACCAGATGTCCTGGTGGCCCGTCTTTCCCCCCTTCCCCCTGCTGGCAGGGGTAAGTCGGTCCACCCACTCCAGAGGGAGGCTCATCAGTGGTGAAGACCATGAGATCCTAAGTCAGTGGACTTGGGCTTGAAAGCCACTCGGGTCGGAGACTTTGTTAACTGTGTAACTCTGGACTACTTATTCAACTCCTCTGGGCCTCGCTTTCCATATCTGTGAAACGGGATCACTAATACCTGCTTCATAGTGTTACTGGGAAGGTAACTGCAGCAAAAACTCAATAAATGCTCACCTAATTGTTGTTGGGCCCCCTAGCATGACACCAGGTAAAGCGGGGTGCTCAACTAGTCCCTGGAAGCATGTGCAACTCTCTCGACGCCTCCGGTGCCCTGAATTCAAGTCTCTCGGAGCTGCTCTCACGCTGTCTGATCCTCTGCAGTTCCCTCGGGTGTCCCGTTTAGGGACTTCACACGTTTCTCGCTTCCGTTCGCTCCTCCTGTATCCAGGGCATGTTACTTAAACATACGTTGCAAGTCCACTGGATGCTCGGGCGGTTTGGCCACACTGCAGAGAATCTTCAGGTCATGAGATTCGTCAGCTCCTCTTCAAGGCGGCACAAATGCAGTTATGGTTGTTTGCTGGGGGTGGGAGGGGGCGGGAGTTCTGGGCCTGTGGGACTCTGCTTGTCCCCGGAAAAGGTTCAGTGTCCCCAGAGGCTACCCCTGGTATTCCTAAACTGGGGGCACTTTTGCCCCTCCCCCTTCCCCCGAGACTCTAGGCAATATCCGGAGACATTTCTGATGGTCACACCTGGTGGAGAGGACGGTGCTACTGGCATGAGCAGGCAGAGGCCAGACAGGACGCTGCTCGACAGCCTACAGCGCACGGGACAGCCCCACGGCACAGAATGATCTGCTCCCATGACAGCTTTTGCTGGTAGTTCGAATGGCGATTTCTGCCCTAGTGCCTCTTAAGGTCTTTCTGCACAAGCATCCGATGCACAGGGTCGTGATGGGGTAAGTGGTCAGCGTCTGGGTGACGGACAAAGAGACAGCTGTCAGAAGTGGTTAATTAAAGGCCACCCCTAGGGACGACTTCTACGCCCCCAGTTCTCCTGTGCCCATCTCACAGGAATAAGAAAGTAAATATTTTTAGTTGTCACTAGTGACTGTCTGTTGGGAATTCTCAAGTATGGGAAAGAATATATATATATTTTACAGTAATAGACATACACAGTCAAATTCAACAAAAAGCGAATTGTTGAACTTGAGAACCACCCAAAGTCTGAACTGCTTTATTCTGCTTTGGGGCTTCAAATTACCTCTCATGGCGGAATTTTGAAGTGCTGACAACTGGATAGTACCAACTCCGGATCCATATGCTAACCTACCTAAACCTTTCCAACACCGTGTCTATAGAAGACATTAGTCCCTGGCGTGCCCTTGACCAGGCAGGTTAAGGAGAGTGTCAGCCTGGGTTGCCACTGAGCACACTGCCAGCCTGCCAGCCCTGTGTGTTTATCAAGTGACTCCGCCTGCAGGCCCCTATCCCACCCCAGCCGCAACGTGCATCCTTGCCTCTCCCCACCCAGCGGTGCCTGGTGTGCGCGTAGAACAGAGGAGCACTGCTGGCACACCGAGTTGCCAGTCCCTTGCCACGCAGAGCCTCAGGAAGTGGCCCTGAGCCCTGGACCTGCTCCTGGGGCAGCTGCACTGGGGCAGGCACAAGGGCTGGTTGGGTCCCTAAAACACGGGGACCCACAGTGGAGAACAGGGCCTCTGTGTAATACCCACTCCCAGAGTCTGGGCCCCTGGCCAGAGGATCTTCAGGCTGCTTCTTCCCCGGGGCGCTCTCCTCCTGCCACCTGCAGGGCTGCTACCAGAAAGGGACCTGGCCCTGACTGCACCTGCCTAGGGCCGACTGGCAGTGTGGGTTCCTGACTTTCTGCAAGAAAGACTTCACAACAGGTGACTTTTAGAGGATGTTTTGTAAAGCTGGCGACAGTGAAGCATGGAAGGGCCTGGGACAGGAGTACCAGGAGAGGCACTAACCGGCACCTCAGAGCGGAGACGGAGGGTCCTCCTGGGACAGGCTAGTAAGCCAGGACGAGTGCACGAAGACTCAGATAAACAGCCAGGGCGTTTACAACAGCTAGAGAACCGAAAAATCCTGCCTGCCCTAAGCTAGGGCACCGGCAGCAAACGGTTCACCCCTGTCCCCAACCAGAGGGTAAATAGCTCAACAAAAACAGATCACAGAGTCCAATAGGTGCTGTTTGTGCCACACACCCAAGGAGGAAAGAAGGCCACAGAACAGATCTCATCTCGGCGCATTTAGAGCTGATGGATATTCCGCTGAGCTCCCCCCTGAGCGCCCGGCCCTTAAAACCCTGGAGACGGGCTGGGCCCCTCCCCCCGCCCTGCGGGTGCGTTTCCCTCTCCCTCCCCCAGCCCTGCGGGTGCGTTTCCCTCTCCCTCCCCCCGCCCTGCGGGTGCGTTTCCCTCTCCCTCCCCCCGCCCTGCGGGTGCGTTTCCCTCTCCCTCCCCCCGCCCTGCGGGTGCGTTTCCCTCTCCCTCCCCCAGCCCTGCGGGTGCGTTTCCCTCTCCCTCCCCCCGCCCTGCGGGTGCGTTTCCCTCTCCCTCCCCCAGCCCTGCGGGTGCGTTTCCCTCTCCCTCCCCCAGCCCTGCGGGTGCGTTTCCCTCTCCCTCCCCCAGCCCTGCGGGTGCGTTTCCCTCTCCCTCCCCCAGCCCTGCGGGTCACCTTCGCCTGCCCCTCTCCTCAGCTCCCAGGGCCCTTTCTTTGCTTCTGTGGCTCGTTCCTGAGCCCGCAGCCCGGCCGGCTCGCTCCTTCCTCTGTAACTTTCTAACCAATGCCGCCCACAATTTGAGCTCTTGGGTCTGAAACCTTCCTTCACCGCCGCAAGAACCGAGGTCCAATTTCCCGCCAACCCGCGGGCCACACTCGGTGCTGCCCACCGTCTGGGCACATTGGTCAGTTGTTGTTGTGGTTTGTAAACAGCTCTCAAGGGCCGCGGGACCGCGCAGCCCCAGGTTAAAGCCTCGGAGCGTCCTCCCTGGAGTCCCGAGCGCGGCCAGCGGCCCGAGGCCAGGGGCGGGGCCGGGATTTCTCCGCCCGACGGAAAGGGCGGGGCGGGGACGCGGGGGCCCTGGTCTGCTCTGACCCGCGCTGGGGTGTCCGCTGGTGGTCGCAGGGGCAGCGCGGGGAACTCTGAGCCGTCGCCGCCGAGCGCGGCCCGGGGCACCTGTCACGGAACCGGCCGCGCCCGCTGGGAGCCCCGCCCGCCGCGTTCCCCGTGGGGCCGCGCGGGGCGGGAAGGAAGCCCTGGCGGCGCCGTGTGCGCCCGAGCAGCTGCTCCCGCGCGGGGGCTCTGGCCACGCGGTGAACACTCCAACCAGCGGGCGTTGGCCAGAGCGACCGGCCCCGCGCTCCTACCGGGTCCGCAGCAGGACGCGGGCCGGAGCCCGCCGCCTGTGCCCCCGGGCTGTGCTGGGGAGCGGGGGCCGGGGCCCCGCGCCGCTGCCTGCGAGCCCTTGCGGTCCAGTCCCGCAGCGCCCAGAGGTCCTCCCGACACCACCGGAGCCCGGGGGAGGGGCAGCGTGCGGAGGGCGCTGGGCGTCTGTCTCCGCTTGGTCACAGGTGACAGCCTCTGGGACACGGGCGGAGCGGGCGGTGCCTCCTCCGGACGCGTGGACGGGACAGAGGAAGGAGGGTCCAAAGGGCCACGGGTCGGAGACGGGAAGGCCAGGCCCTGGGCCAGCGCACGGACCTCCCGGGGTGGTCCCGCATTTCCTAAACTACTTATCCACGCAGTGCCTGGCCCCGCGGCAGGCCGCGGGTGGGCTTCCACGGCTTCTTTATTAAACGCGGTGCCTGCAGTTCTGGAGAAAAGGGACCGCTGCGCTTGGTGAAACGGTTTCCGCGCGCGGGGGCGAGGCGGGGCGCCGCGGGCCTGGAGCAGCCAGCGGGCGCTTTGCGGGGCCGCCCCGCGCGCAGCCTCCTGCGCGGCCGCGCGTTTCCTCGCGGAGCCCGAGGCTCTGACTCCCCGGGGCCGCGTCGCTCGCCGAGCTGAACCCCGCGGGCTGGTGCTTCTTGCTGTGCCCGGAATCCTCATTTTCACGCAGCACCAGTGTCTCGGGGTCAGTGGGGAGCTGAGTCCCCGCCGCCAGCGGGAGGCCTTGGGTGGCCCCGCGCCGTGGGGCGCGCTCGCGGGGAGCCCACTGGGTCGGGGCGTCCCGCCGAGGCCGAGAGGGGGCGGCGGCGAGCTAAGGGAGAGGGCGCCGCGCCGCCAGCACCGCCTTCCCGCAGCCTCGCCGGGTGGCCCCGCGCGAGCGAGCGCACCCGGCCTCCGCTCCGGCCCGGCGACCGGGAGGCGGGTGGCGGCAGCTAAGGGCGCCCGCGGGGAGCGCGTCCTTGCAGGGCCGGCCCGGGGCTGCCGGGGCGC
Source organism: Miniopterus natalensis (assembly GCF_054644295.1). Taxonomy (NCBI): domain Eukaryota; kingdom Metazoa; phylum Chordata; class Mammalia; order Chiroptera; family Miniopteridae; genus Miniopterus; species Miniopterus natalensis. Next base: position 96,622,267 of record NC_142083.1, read on the forward strand.
GGGGCGCACGGCCCAGGCGGCAGGGGCTTGGCCATGCCCGCGGTCCTCGGGGGCAGGGAGCGGTGCGGAGTGAGAAGGGCAGAGCTCACCCGCAGGGCGTCGTCCCTCACCGAGGCGCACGGATCCCGCACCTGCGAAGCAGGACACAAAGGACAGGTCAGGCGCCGGCTCGCTCGCGGCAGCTGGACGCCCGCCCCCAGGATCCCCACGCCCGGCGGCGCGACTCCCCGGGACGCCGAGGGCGAGCGCCTTGGGTCCTGAGTAACCCTCGCGAGGCTTTTCGTCTCAGAAACTCCCGACCCCGTGACAGCTGGGCTGGCAGGAGCCCCGTTCTTCCGTCGGGGGGTGGGGGGGGCTCCGCATCGGCCCGGAGCTCCAGGCCACAGCCCGGGCTGTCAATTTTCCCGCCTCTGCCCGCGCCCGCGGCCCCGTCCCTCGCTCCCGGCCCCTGCGTGGTGCCCGGGGCGCCACCGTGTGGTGCGCGCGGGGAGGTGAACTGGCCGCACCTCAGCCCGCGAGCTGCGGGGCCCCGCCCGGTTCTCCCCCAGCGCCCCCGCCCCCCCTCGGCGGGCGGCGGGCCCGCTCCAGGAACCCCGGCAGAGGAGCGCCTGGGGGGGGGCGGGGAGAGGGGGGCACCGTGTGCATCTGCCAGCGGCTGCGGCGAGAAGCCCACCGCCTGCATTCAGGTGACACGGAGGAATCCCGCCAGCGCCGCCCACCCCGCGCCCAGGGCGCATTCTGACAACGCTGGAAGGCAGGAGAGCAAGGATTTTGGAGGCGCTGCACTGGGTGTATTTTATTTCATTTTCCATGGTTTAGATGCCAGTGCATTTTTTATTCCTAGGAAAAAAGAAAAAAAAAGCTACCAAAAAATATGATCGATTGCTTTTGTAAAACTCAACAAGGACCAACAGACCACCCTCCTTCCCAGTAACCAGCAACGCACTGTGCTGTTCGTTCTTCAAGTTCTCAGGCAGCCATAAACTTCTTTCACTCACTAAGTTACAGTTCACCCCAGGTTTTCATGTCACGTTGAGTTTTAGACACATCAGTTAACCAGCCACAGCTCCGCCCTCGGGAGTGGACATCCCCGGGCTACGCTAACGCTGTTAAGACCACAGGTCGCTGCGGGAGTCCCAAGTTCCACTCAGGCGTCCAGGGACAGTGGGGAGGGGGCCCACCCAGCGGGTGGGGGGCCTGGGGAAGATGATGAATTTTAATAGTCCAGCAGTACCTCTGCATTTTAAATGTGCTCCATTACATCAGTAATTTCTAATGAAAACACTCTTTATGCCCTGTGGTTAAGCGCCATCAAATCAGTACTGAAAAGACCTTGACCATATTTATAAGACGCGCCCTGATGAACTTTCACTGACCAAGATTTCAAAGTTGGTAATTCTCTTGACAAATCCCTGACCTATCTGTCAACTCTCAAAGTATTTAACCACAAAGTTCAAAACCATCAGATGGGTAGTCCCTCTACTTTCCTGTGATGTCATTATTGGGATCATTTTTCCTTTGGGTTTGCATTAGGAAACTCAGCCAATTTTAGTCATACATTCAACAACGGGGAAATTCAGTTATCTGGGAGAGTTGTGTGAAAGCGTATGGCTTTGGTGTGTCTGTTGCCAAACAGAATAAGTGTTCAGAGGTAGAAATTATAGGAGGCGGATTTCTATTCAATACTCTTACAACTTTAAGAATAAGAAAGAAAGAAACTAAATTTAAAAAGAAGGACTTGAGCCCTGGCTGGTTTCGCTCAGTGGGTGGAATGTCAGCCCTGGAACTGAAGGGTCGCGGATTGGATTCTGGCCGGGGGCATGTGCCTCCGTTGCAGGCTCCATTCCTGGCCCTCGTGGGGGTGCCTGTGGGAGGCAAGCAGTTAATGAGCCTCTCTCACATCGTTTCTGTCCCCCGAACTCTCTCTCCCCCCTCTCCACCTCACCCCTCTCTCTGTCCATCCCACCCTTCTCTCTTCCTCCCTCTCTAGCTCCCCCCATCTCTCCCTAGGTTTCTCCCCCTCTCTCCCAGCCCCCTCTCCCCTACTCTCTGTCTCCCCCCTCTCCCCTTCTCTCCCTCCCTCCCTATCTTTCCTCCCTCCCCCCTCTCTCTCCCCCCCTCTACCCCTCTCTCTCCTCCCCTCTCTCTCTCTCCCTCCTTGTCAGTCTCTCTCCCTCCACTCAGAAGAAGGACCCCTCGCATGGCTGGTGCAGAAGGGGGTTGCCTCCCCGCACAGGTCAGGGAGGAACCCCCATGACACCCTGACAGGAATGCTGTATGGTGGGAAAGACCACACGCTGGCTGCTCAGATTTTCTCTCAACCTAATTTCCGGGGCTGTCTAAAATCCCCCTCCTCTCCCTTTCTCTCCTTCCCACAGATGGCAGCAGGAGCCCCAAACGACCAGGGTCTAGGTGGAAGCGTCAGGTGCCCTCCTGCTACAACCCATTGCCGCTGCTCCCAGGCGAGCTCCCCCCCCCCCCCGTGGGAGGAAGCCCTTTCCCTGGAGCACCCCTGGGGCCCTCGCCTGCTTTAGGGACCAGCGGGGCACTGGAGGCTTCGTGCACACTGTGGGCCTTTATACAGATAGGATCTTAATACAAAGTAAACTTAGGCAGCTAGGGTAGCATTGAGTATTACACAGTTACAGCGTTTTTTATTACCAGGGAGCCCCTTAGGACTGACCAAAATACTGTGGAAGTTTTGGTTTTTTACCAAACACAGGCTTCCATATAACTATAAAAGTGGTGCATATGTACCCTGCCCTGTGCCAGTATGTGGCCCCATTATGCTGGGCAAAGCACCCCAAGTTCACCATCTTTTTACAAAGAAAATTATGGTAAATAGCTTTTGAAAAAGCATGAATGAAGAGGTGCCCTTTCAAAATACAAGGCCATGAACAAGTTATAAATTCTTGCAGAACATTTTAAAGAGGACAGGCCCCAAACAGAGGCAGGATCGCTCTAAAAGCCAAAAGAACCGAAGAGCCCCTGCAGCTGCCCAGTGAGTGGAATTTGAGAACATCTACTTTAAGGGAAGCGGAAACGGGGCCCACACAGGGCAGTATGTGGCTGTGCTAATATGTGGATTTTCAGGGGAGATTTATTACACCATTTTGGCTTCCCACTCCTACCCTGTACAGTAGGCTATTTCTTCTCTTTTTGACTCTCCCTGCATTTTCCTGTTCCAGTGGGGAGAACAGGATGGCCCAGGATGGTTGATGACTGAGCTTTGCAGCCTCCTAAGCAAACCCAATTTTCCCTTGGTGTTTAGGGTGCGAGGAGCCCAGTGCACTTGCAGCAACACCCCAGCTATTCCTAGGACTCTGCATAGAAGGTTTCCCTTCCTCTTTCCATGTCCCCCACCTCCGTTAGTGTAAAGTCCCTACCCCAACTTGAAATGTCCCTCAATCAACCCCTTTCTTGCCCAGAAACTGACATACAGTCTCTCTCCATCCCTTGCATCCCATTCCTGTGACTTACCTTGAACAATAAGATGTCAAGAAAGTGACACAATGTGAATTCCAGAGCTTGGGCCTTCAGTAGCCCTGCAACAGCCACCTTGCTCTCCTAGGACCCTGAGACCAGTTGCTGGACAGAAGCCTGGTCCAGCCTGTGGGAGGGTGAAAGGCCACCTGTCTAACTAAGAATAGTGTATATCCATAAGCATTTAAAAAAATCTATTTCAAAAATTTTCATTGAATTTATTGGGGTGACATTGGTTAATAAAATTACATAGTTGGAGTTGTACAATTCTACAATACATAATCTGCATATTGTATTGTGTGTTTACCACCCCAAGTAACATCTCCTTCCTCGTGAAATGAGCTTGGGAGCCTTCCCTCCTCTTGAATTTTTTGGAAGAGTTTGAGAAGGACATTTGTTAGTTCTTCCTGGAATGTTTGGTAAAATTCACCTGTGAAGCCATCCAGTCCAGGACTTTTGTTTGTTGGGAGTTTTTTAAATTACTGCTTCCATTTCATTAGTTGTCATCTGTCTCTTCAATTTTCTAATTCTTCCTGATTCAGTTTTGGAAGATTGTATGTTTCTAAGGATTTATCCATTTTGCCCAGATTTTCCAATTTGCTGGCAAATAGTTGTTCATAACATTTTCTTACAGGCCTTTGTATTTCTTTGGTGTCAGTTGTTACTTCTCTTTTATTTGTGATTTTATTTATTTGGGTCTTTTCTCTTTTTTAGTTCATGAGTCTGGTTAAAGGTTTGTCAATCTTCTTTACCTTTTCAAAGAACCAGCTCTTGGTTTTTTTGATATTTTGTATTGTTTATGAGACTCTATTTCGTTTATTTCTGCTCTGATCTTTATTATTTTCTTCTAGTCACTTTGTGCTTTGTTTGTTGTTCTTTCTCTGGTTCCTTTAGATATAAAGTGAGATTATTTATTTGAGATTTTTCTCCTTTCTTCAGGTAGGCCTGTCTGGAATGCTATGAATTTCCCTCTCAGGACTGCTTTCACTGTGTACTATAGAATTTGGGCTGTTGTGTTCTCATTTTCACTTTTTTCAAGGTATGTTTTGATTTCTTCCTTGATGCCATTGTTAACTCATCCATTGTTTAGTAACATGTTATTTAGCTTCCATGTCTTTCTGTGTGTTTTTCATGTGATTGATTTCTAGTTTCATACCATTATGGTCAGAGAAGATGCTTGATATGATTTCAATCTTCTTAAATTTATTGAGAGATTTTCTATGTTTTAAAATGTGGTCTCTCCTAGAAGATGTTCCATGTGCGCTTGAAAAGAATGAATATTCTGTTGCTTTGAGTGAAATGCTCTGAATGTATCAATTAAATCCATCTGACCTAGTGTCATTTGAGGCTACTATTTCCTTGTTGATTTCCTCTCTGGAAGATCTATCCATTGATGTTAATGGGGTGTTAAAATCTACTATGACTGTATTACCGTCAATCTCTCCCTTTATGTCCATCAAGATTTGCTTTACATATTTAGGTGCTTCTGTGTTGGGTGCATAAATGTTTACAGGGTTATATCCTCTTGCTGGATTGCTCCTTTTGTCGTTGTGTAGTATCCTTCTTTGTCTCTTACTATAGCCTTTGCTTTAAAGTGTCGTTTGTCAGATATGTTACTACCCCAGCTTTTTTTCCCTTTCCATTCGCATGAAATATCTTTTTCCACCCTTTTAGTTTTAATCTGTGTGTATCTTTCATTTTGAGGTGGGTCTCTTGTAGACAGCATATATGCGGGTCTTGTTTTCTTACCCGCTCAGCTACCCTCTGTCTTTTGATTGGAGGATTTAAGGCAATTACAATTAAAGTGATTATTGAGAGGTCCGTATTTGTTGCCATTTTATTATTTTAACTATGTTCCTCTGTCTCCTCCTCCTCCTCCTCCTCCTCCTCCTCCTCCTCCTCCTTCTTCTTCTCTTCTTCTTCTTCTTCTTCTTCTTCATCTTTGTCTTCTTTGTCTTCAAGGCCTTTTAACATTTCTCGAAATACTCGTTAGCTGGTAACAAACTCCTTTTGCTTTTTCTTGTCTGTGAAGCTCTTTATTTCTCCTTCAATTTTATTTTATTTTTACTTTTAAAATTTATCTTTATTGTTGAAAATATTACAGGTGTCCCATTTTCCCCCCCATTGACCCCCTCCACCTCACTCTCACCCCCTCCCCAGGCCTTCACCCCATTATTAACTGTGTCCATGGGTTATGCATATATACATATAACTTCATTAGTTAATCTCTTCCTACCCCTTTTCCCTCTTTCCTCTGCAATAAGATCGTCTGTTGAATGCGTCAGTGTCTCTGGATCTATTTAGTTCATCAGATTCTTTTGTTCATTAGCTTCTTCTTAAAGGAGATCCTTCAACTTTTCCTGTAGTGCTGGTCTGGTGGTGATGAACTCCTTTAGCTTTTTCTTATCTGTGAAGCTCTTTATCTGACCTTCTATTCTAAATGATAGCTTTGCTGGGTAGAGTAATCTTGGTTGTAGGTTCTTGCTTTTCATCACTTTGAATATTTCTTGCCACTCCTTTCTGGCCTGCAAAGTTTTTGTTGAGAAATCAGCTAATAGTTTATGGAGCTCCCTTGTAGGTAACTAACTGCTTTTCTCTTGCTGCTTTTAAGATTCTCTGTTTGTCTTTAACCTTTGGCATTTTAATTATGATGTGTCTTGCTGTGGGCCTCTTTGGGTTAAGATAGTTTGGGACTCTCTGTGCTTCCTGGACTTGTATATCCATTTCTTTCATTAAGTTAGGGAAGTTTTCTGTCATGATTTTTTCAAATAGGTTTTGAATTTGAAGTTGTCCCAGAGGCTCCCTACACTATCTTCATTTTTTGGATTCTTTTTTCTTTTTGCTGTTCTGATTGGATGTTTTCTGCTTCCTTATATTCCAAATCACTGATTTGATTCTCAGCTTCACCTGTTCCCTGTAAATTACTCTTGATTTCAGTTAGTGTCTCCTTCATTTCTGATCGGTTCCTTTTTATGCTGTTGAGGTTCTCACTAAGTTCATTGAGCATCATTATAGCCAGTGTTTTGAACTCTGCATCTAGTAGATTGCTTGTTTCTATTTTGCTTAGCTATTTTTCTGGAGTTTTGTTCTGTTCTTTCATTTAGGGCATGTTTCTTTGTCTCCTCATTTGGCTGCCTTCCTGTGTTTGTTTCTATGTATTAAGTAGAGATACTACATCTCCTAGACTTGGTAGAGTGGCCTAAGGTAGTAGATGTTCAGTAGGATTGAATGGTACAGCCTCCCCAAGCACCCAAGCTGGACACTCGAGGTACTCTCTGCCCCCCACGTGTACACCCTCCTCTTGTAGTTGAGCTTTGATTGCTGTTGGCACATCAAAGGGAGGGACTTACCACCAGGCTGATCATCTGTAATGACTGGCTGTGACCACCGGCCACTGACCTCCAACTATCATGGAGGATCAACTGTGTAGGGGCCTATCCTACAAAGCAGGACATATTCAGTGGGGCTCTGTTACCCACCGAGTCTGCCCTGGAGTGCATCACTTGTGGAGGTGGTTGGGTGGTGCTTTGATGTCATCTGAAGCTGTCTGCTGGGTTCACTGACTCTGAGGCTTCCCCCGCGGTGCACACCAAGGTCAGCCACTACCTGTGTTCTGCCTAGGGCTACCTGGTATGAGCTATAAAGAAATCTGCAGATTACTGCTACTTTTGCTTGGCTTGGAGATATCCAGGCAAGGCCAAGCTGAGAACCAAGGCCAGCTGCTGCTAGTGCCAGGGTTGGGGCCACTTAGCGAGAGGTATGGGGCATGCTGAATCCAAAATCTTCTTGTTTGAGAGATTTTAGGAAAATCTGAAGTGTGAACCAAGACAGGCCATTAGTATGGAAAAGCCACTGGGAACAGCTTGGGGGGCCTGAAAGTTGTGTGGGATGGGGCCTTGGGATCCCCAGGGCAGGGCAAACAATGTGAGCCAGGTTGATGGAGTCTCAGACATGGCATCTGCTTACCAGCTCTTTCAGGGGGTAGGGGGGAGCTTATCTAAGGAACAATGGCCTCTGCCAGTACTTCTGTCTAGGAGAAAGCTGCCCCCACCCCCATATCTTGCCCTGATGCCCAACAATTCAGCTCCTCCCTGTATGTCCCTGGTGCCTTTCAAGCTGCTGCCCAGTGCTGGAGCTCAGAGGGAGTGAGTCCTGAGTAAGTCCGTGCATGGACCCTTTAAGAAGAACTCTCTGGGACCCCAGCAGCCCTTCCTCTCACTCAGCCACAATCCCTGCTGGTATTCACATCCAGAAGTTATGGGGTGTTCTCTTCCTGGCACTAGAATCCCAGGCTAGGGGTCTTGTGTGGGACTGGGACTCCTCTGCTATCTCTGTAGCTGAGATATCCCTTTCAATTTTTTCCACCACACGTGGGTGTGGGCCCAGCCTGTTCCACATCTCCGCCCTCCTACCAATCTCAATGTGGTTTCTTCTTTAAATCCCTAATTGTAGGACTTCCATTCAGCTGGAGTTCATGTGTTTCTGAATGATGATTATTCTATAGTTTCATTGTAATTTTGATGTGGTTGTGGGAGGAGTTGAACACTGTTTACCTACGCTGCCATCTTGCCCAGGAGTCTATAATTAATTTTTGTTGGAATAATAATCCCAGTATTATTATAGTAGCATCTGAGCTGGAGGAAGGGTCGTTGGAACCTCTCATCTGTGGCCAGTTAGGAGCACAGAGACCCTAGGCTTGTGTCTGGTGTGTAAAGTGTGTGCATGTTGGGGCGAGGAGTCTTGCTGGACGGAACCATTAACCTGTGGAATCTGATGTTATCTCCAAGTAAATTGTGTCAGAATTGAGTTGATTTCTTGGCTACCCTGCTGGTGTCTGAGAATTATTTGTTGTTGTGGGGGAAGCCCACCTCCCACATGTGCAAAATTGGGTCTCTGAACAGCCATTTTCAAAGTCTTATTAAAATCTGTGGGGGGCAGCAAAATCAGTGCTTAGAGGAAAATTACAGTACTGAACATAGATCATAGGTCCAGTGACTTCAACATTTTTGCTTATTTATGATTAAAACCTATCTGTAAGGCACTTTCGTATACTCACAGCAAGGACAGTTCTTCAGGGGAAGGTGACAGATGCGGACATTTACAAGGAGGCAGTAAGGGAGGTAAGCACACACAGATTTCAAATACATCAGGTCCAGGGTCAAAATAATGAGGCAGGATATGCCATAGATGAAACGATATTGAGATAATGCGGAGCCTTAGCCACTTAAAATGCATCTGTCTCAGGGCCTCATCCTCAGAGACCAACGTCAGCCCCAGGATGTCTCCGGGATTCCTGTGTTGCTGGCAGTGTTTTAGACATTAGAAACATGGGTGTCTCTGTGTGAAGCACAGTTTCTAGTTCACTGCGGGTTCTACCCTCTCCAGTGTCTAAATCTATGTTGGAACCCCTCAGCATCACCTTCTCCCATGGGTAAGTTAATTTTTAGCACTCAAAGATTAATCTAAGTTGAGAAAATAGATGACCTTATTCAGAAATAACCAGATTTTAGCACTTAAATAAAACCAAGGTGGGGATCATGAAAATTGCACCAATAGTGTGGGGTTTCTCTAAGATCCTTGGTATTGATTCTATTAGCCTCTTCTGTGGAAGAAGACAGACTTCCACTGGGTTGAGATGATTCTGGGTAACTTGTACAGAGACTGCTCTGGATTTAACTGTATGTTCTGAAAACTCAACACCTTTTTTTTTGGTAAACCATTAAAATTTGTTTTTCAAGGAATATTTAATAAAGTAGATAACATATGGTTTTCTAACATGTATTTTTATATCACAGAAGCCAAAGCAAAACATTTTGTGCATACTAGGTGAAAATGGCCTGCTTATTGTGCATACACTGAGTGCAATTTAAAAACTTCTGTAATTATAGTTTCAGACTTTGGAATTGGAATAGGTGGTGCCAGTGTTCTCTCCTTTCTTCATATGGGAAAAAAAAAATTCCTTTGCAAATCCTTTGAAGCCAGGACAAAACTTCCATAGCTGTATTCTTAGGATCAACTCCGTAGAGTCTTCATGATTCAGGTAAACAAGTGAAGCTTGAATTAAACCTTCCAGAAGACGACATTCCAGCTCGCATGATCTCATCAACCAGGAGAATGTTGGTGGCAATCACAGTGCAGGAGTGAAGCAGCTGTTTCTTTACACAATAGTTATCCCGTACACCGACTTCTGCTGCTACCATTCATTGGCTTACCTGTGTTCAAGTCCATACCCACAAGTTGACCTGATTCTGAATGTTTTGCTCGAACTTTAACTAGTGTTTCCTGAAGATCAAAACCCGAATTCTGAGCAATAATGCGCAATGCATCAGCAAATACTTGAACTCCAACTTGGGCCCTGCCCTTTACGCTGGGCCTATATTTCATCAGGGCTTCTGCCATTGCCACTTCCACTGCACCGGCACCTGGAACTACACAGCCATCATCAATAGCATTTTTAAGAGCCCTCAAGCCATCTCTTATTGCATCTTTGATTTGAGTGAGTGTGTGTTTATTTGGTCCTTTGACCAATAATGTGACAGAGTGAGGATTGTTACATTTTTCAATGAAGGTGAACTTCTCTTCTCCCAATGTATACTCATAGACAAGTCCTGCATGTCCCAAACAATCTGGATTTAGGTCATCAAGAGAATTTAGAGCTACCCCACCACATGCAAGAGTCAGCCTTTCCATATTTCTTCTTTTCGCTCTGCGCAGAGCTACTGTGCCTTTTTTTGCAAGAGCATCTAAGGAAAATGGGTCAATTCCCTTTTGATTAATAACAACAAATCCTTTATTTGAGTCACCACAGACTTTCTTTTTCAGTTCTATTATTTTTTTAACTCTATCTTCAATGAATTTTCTTTCAGCTTTTACCAGTTTCTTTCTCTCTTCTGCACTCTTGTAAAAAAAGCCAGAATTCACTTCTGTTTTTTTATATTCTGACGACACAGTGCATGTGAGGATGTATGCATCTTCTACTCTTTTTTTCATATCAGGATTCTGTGCCCCATGGTCCAAACCAAGACCTCTGACTAAGCTTGTATCGGTTTCAGATTTGTGTATCATCTCCATGATCTCAACCACGAAGAGGTCAAAGGTTCATTTTGTTTTCTAATGGCCAAAATGGAGTCAACTACAGCCTCTGTTAAGACATCAGCAAGTTCAGCATAAACTTTAGTACGCAGAGATGTTCTGGCCACATCTGAGTGTTTCCCTGTCCAGATCTTTGCTTACTCTGACTTGTTCCAAAAACTGAAGTGCTTTTTCCTCTGCAGCTTCAAATCCTTGTTATTACTCTGGGATGAAGACCTTCAGAAATGTAGAGATCCGCCTGTTTCAGCAGTTCCCCAATGATTAGGACATTGGAAGTGGTACCGTCACCAGTTACGTCATCCTGGGCTGTCGCTACTTTGGCTATCAAGGAGGCTGTTGGGTGTTGAATTTGCGTTTCATGAAGAAGCACATTGCCATCTTTAGTCAGCCTGATGTCTCCAGCACCAGAAACAAGCATCTTTGTCATGCTCTTAGGCCCCAAGTTGGTCCTCAGCACGTCCTGCAGCCCCCAAGCCACGCTGTTGACTGCCAATGCTGCCTGGGCTCGGGCCACCTCGGCTTTGGGGTTCAGGGTCTTCACGGCCGCCATAGCTGAGCCAGCAAAAGAGGAACCCCTTAATTCTTAATATTTCCTCCAAGACAGTGAATTCATGACTCAGCATTTGCGGGAGGACTTGTTTTGCCTGGGTGCGTGTTGGTTGTGTGTGTGAATGTGCTGCCCCTTTGGGTGTTCCTGATTGTATCTGTGTCTTTGCGGTCCTCTTTGTGTCTGTCCAGTGTCCTTGTATGTCGCTGCTGGTATGTGCACGTGTGTGTCCAGTGTGTGTGTGGTGTGCCCTGTGGGGCAGTCTCAGGTGGCCCCGAGTGTTTGTGTCCGTGCGTGTGTTCCCCTCAAGGTGTGGTTGCGGGGGTCTACAGTGTGGGTCTGTGTGAGCCTGGCTGTGAGCCCTGCGCCTGAGTGCCCAGGTGAGGCTGGGGCGTCTGTGCCTGTGAGTCTCTGTGCTTGTGGTGTCTGTGTGTTTCCCTGTGAGCTTGTCGGTCTGTGCACCCTGGCAATGGGCAGCTTTAGAGGCAATCTCCCTAAGGGTGACTTCCAGAGGTGAGGGAGAAGGGGGGGGGTACTTCTTCCCCACTGTCCAGGCTGAGCCCCTTCTGTCCCTGCTCCTTCCAGCCTCTAGTGTCCCCCTGTAGGTCCCATCTCAGGCCCCAAGGATGGATGAAGTGCAGGGTCAGTTCATAGAACCCCAGGCCCAGTGGGAGAGGCATTGGGGAAGACTCTGATGGCAGGAAGGACTTATAGAGTGTGTCGGGAGGGTGTCTGGGGGGACTCTGGGCCCTCGGAGAGGGGCTGGAAGACCCTGGATCCTTGGGAAGGAATGAGTGGTGGGTGCACATGGGGGAAAGCTGAGGGGTAAGACTCCTGGGCCCCTGGGTCCTGCCTAGGAATGACGGACTGAGCACCTCTGGAGAAGGCTGGGAAAGTCCTGTGGGACTCGGGTCATCGAGAGCAGGTCACTCACTTGACAACAGGGAGACTAGGCTGAGCCTTAGCCAAGGCAGGTGCCTGGGGCTGCTTGGAGCATCACTCCCGGACCTTTGGGTCCTGGTCATCTCCTGGATGGGCAGGGCCACCCAGGAACACTCCGCCCTGGAGACAGAATCAGGCCCTGGGCTCTCTCCAGTGGGGATTGGGGAGAGGCACGGAGGGACCGTACTTAGCACAGGGTCATGCACAAGATGAATGCGCAGTGCAGGGTCACTGCTGATGCTGATGTCAGCATTCAATACCTTCAGCCCTAATTCAAGAGCTCACCTCAGCAATCCAAAGGAGCGAGAGACTTGGAGGCAGGGGAGTGACCGATGTTAACTTTTTTCTTTTTTAAATATATTTTTTAATTGATTTCAGAGAGAGGAAGGGAGAGAGGGAGAGAGAAACATCAATAGTGAGAGACTGATTGATCGGCTGCCTCCTGCAGGCCCTCTGCTGGGGATCGAGCTGCAGCCTGACTGGGAATCGAACCTTGATCTCCTGTATCATGGGTCGGTGATCAATCACTGAGCCATGCTGGCCCGGCCGATGTTAACTTAAAAGAACAGAAATGCTGGGATGCTGGAAGTCCTGTGCCCTTCCAATGAACTCTCTCAACATCCCCACCTTACCCCGCCATGTAGGGGAGCCGAGGCAGCCAGGGATTTACCCAGGTCGCACTTGGAAAGGGGTCCTGAGTTTCCTGCAGTTACACCTGGCCAAACTCCTGTCTCCGAAGTTCGCTCCTTTGGATCTTGCCAGTGACGGTTTTGGGCAGCTCGGTAACAAACTCCACCTGGCCGAGGAGAAAGCAAACCATCCTGAGTTAGTCCTGCTGTCGTTTCCCACCAACCCCCACTCCTCTCCTTTGCCCCTGAATGTTCCCCAGACAGGCTGGCACCATGCGGTGGCTCTAATGGGCCCCAGCAAGTATGTCAGGTCCTCCTGAGCCCCTGAAGCTGGCTGCAGCCCTGTGACGTGCTTTGACCAATGAAATGTGGTGGGAGCAGAGCGGGTCACCTCCAACAGAAGAGTCTGGAACCACTGAGCCTGGCCACCCTCTCTGTCCATCTCTGACAGCCCCTGGCAGGTACCTACATGGTGGCTGCTCCTTTATCCTGGTCCCAGGAGAACCAGGCAGGATAGGCACGTGCCATGAGCAAGGGAGATGCCTCCCTTAGAATAAGCCACATGGCTCTGGGCTGTTTGTTACCCGCAATAGCATCGAGCCCCTAACTGGTACACATCCCCTATTCTACTCTCGAGGGGGCAGCAAGCCCAGCATTAGAAGCAAGAACTCTGCTGTTAGACACATGGGTTTGAGGTCCAGCTCTGCCTTGTATTAACTCTACTCTCAGGCAATTTACGTTGAGTCTCTGAGCCTCAATTTCCTCTCCGTAAAATACTTGGTTAAACCATCTCAGGTTGCAGAGAGGATTAAATAATAATGCATGTGAAGCATTGAATCCAGGGCCTGGCACGTGTAGTAAATATTCAGTAATTGTTAGCTACATAGCTTTACAAATGCACTGACTAAAAACATTCAGACAATGTAGGAATCGTTGACTTGTTGACATGCATATCCTTTCAAACTTTGTTTTTAAACAGATCTGATAATATTATGTATATTCTTGCTTATCCTGCTTTTTCTCTTAATAATATATTGTCATATTTATGTTAAAAATTAAAAAATCTACACCATTTTAAATTATAGGATAATATTAAATTTTACAAATAATTTAAGAATTTCTCTATTGGGCATTTTTGTTGCTTGCGCACAACATTAAAAACAACTGTAGTAGAATACAAAGCATCGGAATGGAGTGCATGTTGTAAGGATAAATATAAATGTGTTAAAATTTGTTTATTGTGTATGTAACTAAGTATTGAGTTGCAGTATCCAATGTATTTCTTAGTATAAATCATTTAAAAATAGTTTGGAAAAAAAAATAAACAAAAATAGTTTGGGCCCAGCTGGCCTGGCTCCCCAGCTGGGGGTGTGCAGGAAGCATCCAATGACTCTCTCTCATCATTGATGTTTCTCTCCTGCTCCCTTCCTCTCTCTCTGAAATCAATAAAAACAAAAGTAAAAATAGTTTGGAAGTGACTCATTTGGATGTCTTTTTTAAATTTTGAAAGATTTTAAATAATCTCTTGGATAGCCTTGGGCACTTCTCTGACTTTCTGCCCTCAGGTTAAAGTGCCAGCAGGCTTTGCAGTTTCTGACCGAGGACAGAGGTTCCGTCTCATTCGCTTGGCAGCACTGCGCCTCTAAGCCGAGCTGCTGCTCTGCAGGGAAAAATGCTCGTTCTATTGGCAGGTTAAGCGCACCCGGCCTCCCTACCAGACCTGGGGCAACGGAGCACGGGAAGGGCACCGAGCCTCTGCCCTCACTCACCTTCCTCGGGTACTTGTACGGGGCTGTCACTGACTTCACGTGCTCCTGCAGCTCCTTGGTGAGCTGGTCCGTGTCATGGGACAGAAACTGTGGGGTCAGGACAATGAAAGCCTTCACCACCTGCAGTTCAGAACCAGAGCGGAGGCTCAGGGTGAGTGGCAACCAATTGTATGGTTTAAAAAGTAAATGTTTATGCAATGAATGGAAAAACAAGTTGACACTTGACCCTTTGGAAAAGGACAGGACCAGGTTCAAATCCAAACACTTCCATTTCCCACGCTTTGCCTCGGAAAATTATTTAACCTTGAATTCCTTCTCTGCGACATGGGGACAGTGCAGGTTCGTCCCACAGTGGGCTTATGTACAGATTCCACGAGATAACACATGTAAGAGGTGCAGCTGGTTTAACTTCATTATCACCCCTCCTCAGTACCATCACCATTTTTACTCTTAACGTGTGTGCGGGTCTGTGCCTGGAGCCTTGTGGGCATTTAGTAATTGCTGGCAAGTCATGGTTTTTATATTGCTCTTTACGCCCGTTTCATTGCACAGGCCCTTGTTCATAGCGGGTGCTCAACACCCTTGTTGAATCGATGAACGTATCGGAACCAGAGCGCTCCGGTTTCCATCCCTGAGCCGCACAATCTGGGCAAGTTACTGAACCTCCTCACGCCCGTCTGCGTCTATGAAAAGGCTGTAATAGGGGCTTTAACTCCTTAGGCGGTTGTGAGGGTTAAACGAGCTGCACATAGTAAGGGCCCACCAAGTAGGAGCTGTCATCAAATCAACACTCTTAGGGTTCTACTAAGTCACAGAGGGTGCCGCAGTGCCTCCTGCTGCCCACACGGTGCAAGTGCGCCCCACCCACCGGCTGCTCTGGAAGTTTCCCCTGCCCCAGCCTTCGGATGCCCTCAGCCACACGCCCGCCTGCCCCCCCCCCCCCCCCCCCCGTCCTCACCTGCCCCCTTATGGGGTCCGGGCTGCTCACCACAGCCGACTCGGCCACTGCCGGGTGCTCGGCCAGGGCGTTCTCCACCTCTGTGGGCCCGATGCGGTACCTGCGGAACCAACGGGTCCTGCTCAGAGGCTCTGAGCAGATGCCAGGGCTGGAGTGACCCAGGCGCTCGTCTCATGTTTGGGAGTTTCACACCTTTCGTTGCCACAGAGGGCAACTGTCACGAGAGCCAGAGGACTGTGAAAGGGCCCTGTAGTGGGAGCAACATGCGACACCTGGGCGTTCCAGGTGTAAGAAACACCAAGCTCAGAGGCTCCCAGGGTTTCTCCCCTCACTGCATCTGGGTGTGTGTTTGGGGGGGGGTAGGGGAGGGAAGCTGTCCTTCTGGGGCTATGGGGCTTGGTGCCAGGAGCTCCCCCACAGAAAGTCATACTTTGAAGTGTCAGACACTTGGGAGTCTCAAACTTTGTCTTAAACATTCAGGGAAATTCTGCCGCCTAGTCCCACTACATCGACATTTCATTTAGAAACTAAAAAAGTAAAACAAACTTAATTTCCCTGACATATCCAAGAGTTGTTACTTGTGTCACTTTCTCCCTCAATCACCTAAGCATTAGGAACAACAGTTTGGGAGCCAGAATAGCTTGGTTCGAATCTGGGCTTCACCCTGCACTATCTTGGAAGTTTCAGCAATTTACTTCACTGGTCAGTGACTCAGTGTTCTCATCTGTAAAAAGGGCACAATAATGGCAGGTACTGGGTTATACAAGGCACTGAGGAGAGTACTTTCACATAGTAAGTGCTCCATAAAGTTTAGTTACTATTATGGTTGTGGTTGTTGGTTTTCGTGATGTGTTTTTGTGACATGTGTCCCGTTAGAGGAACACAGAGAATAATTTGTCCCAACAAATGGGGACAAATAAGGGCCAAAATAAGGTCTCCCTTCCCAATCCTATACGCCTCTTTAAATGACATGATGTCTTATTGTGGTTGCGATCGCAGGCCCTCTTGAACTTAGTTTTTATGTTGGGAGAGCTGCAGAGATACCCTGGGTCAGGGCCCTGTAGACGTGGCTCTGCTCAGGAATAGGCTGAGGGTCCCATCACCCATGCACGGAGGAAAGGGGAATGGCCAGGCGAGCTAGATCCTGCCTCTCGGCTCCAGGGCAGCCACACCTACCCAGAGGCATTGATGATGTCATCATCCCTCCCCAGGAAAAAGATGTAGCCCTCTTCGTCAATAGTTGCTTTGTCCCCAGTGTTGTAAAAGTCCCCACACTCTGCTTTGGCTGTCCTCACTGGGTCATTCTGCAAAGAGAACGGCAGTGAGCTTAAAGATTTTGAGCTGTGAGTTTAGAGATACTGAGCTGATACTTACGGCTCAGATCTGGGTTTGAATCCTGCTTCCCACTCTGCCAGGCACCCGTGCAACGTTTGGAATTTCTCTGAGTCTATTTTCTTTACATGCACTCAATGCACAAAATATACTGCCAATTATATTAATATAACACAGTAGCTGAACAGATGGGAGATGTCATAAACATTTGTTGAATGAATTTTCTCCCCCAAATACTATCTCATCTCATTGTCAAAGAAAGCCTATGGGGCTGGTAGTTTTTATTTTTGCCCCCCAGTGGTCCCATCTTGTGAAACTATAGCTCGATATCACAACCAGGATACTGACGTTGCTACAGGCCCCAGTCTGGCCCAGCTCTCCCCTGTTTCCTCGTATTCATTGGCTTGGGTGAGAGTGTGTCCCGTACTAGGCAATGTCACCGCCTGGGTAGGTTCAGGTATTCACCACCAGTCAGTCCCATCAGCACCAGGACCCCCCTCCCTCCGCTCCCCTCTCCCTCCTCCCCTACCTCCCTAACCCCTACGCAGCAGCTAATCTTTTCTCCAGTTTCATAATTCGGTCATTTTAAGAATGGTACTGAAGTAGGATCCTTCAGCATGTAACCTTTTGGGGCTGGCTTTTCTTTCTTAATCCTCCAGAGATTCCTCCAGGCCCTTGTGTCATCGATACGTTGACCCTGTTTATTGCTGAACAGTATTTAATGTTGGGGGTAGCCACAGTCTGTTAACTGCTCACCCACTGCAGGGCATCTGGGTTGTTGCTAGTCTTTAACTATCGTGAAGAAAGCCGCTCTGAACATTCGTGCGCAGGTTTTGTGTGAGACTGACATTTTTATAAGCCCATTTAACAGAAGAGAAAACTTATGCTCAGAGAGGCACAGTAACTTGCTCAGAGTCACTCAGCCAGTCAGTGGGAGGGTTGGCCTCTGAACCACTAAGCCATGAGTTGGGATCCTCTCTCTTGTGGAACATGAAATGATTTTACAAGGTCCCAGTAAAAAACATTAAAAAAAACCTGGAGTCACATCCCTTTTAGCTTCCCTTTCAGTTGTTCTGATTATTTCAATGAGGCTCTTCACCATGTTTTCAAAAGCTCGGGGAGCTAAGTTTCAAGATCAGAGCTTTTTGTGGGAACAGGGTTCAGCTAGAATTTAAGAAAATCATTTTGTTTGCAGTATAGCTATGGTTATACCTGCTTTGAAATAAAACTGTTTTCCACTTGCAATCCCAGATCAACTTGTTCTTTATAATTTTTTATACAAGGACTGTTTTAAAGTAAAATAATAATTATCGTGTGCATCTGTTCTAACCTGCCTGGGGACACCTGAAGGACTAAAGCCCTCATTTCACAGAAGTAAAAGTACAGGTGGGAAAAGCAGCAGGCACTGCTCATGGCAGCTACCAGGCGGACTGCAAAACCAGAGGCCTGAGGCAAGAGACCGGGTGGAGACACACAACGGACTGTGGCCTGGAGGAGAAGCTGGGGTGAGATTTTGGGCACAGGCGAGGGAATTTGGATATTCAAGTACATGGAGGAATTTAGAAAGCCACGCACAGTCGGGCAAGATGCGTGCTCAGCAAAGCCCTGAGAAGACCTCAAGCTTTCAGGTCAGGCTGATGGCCCCAGGCTCAGAGCAAGCCCCGCTGAGCTGAGCCGTGAGGAGGGCCCAGGGCAGAGCCCTCTGCCAGTGGCAGTTCTCTCCTTTTGTTGTTGCTGTTTCTGTCTGTTTGTTTGAGCTCCTGGCAGTCAAGGGAATCCCTGTCAAAACATTCCTGAAAGTGAGGTAAAGGATCAGAACTTCAACAATCACACATGACAAACAATAGTCTTTGCCAAAAAAAAAGAGAAAAGTCTCAAAGCAAAGGACTCCTATGACTATGGCCTTCAACAGTCAAACAAACAAACAAACAAACAAACAAACACATACAAAAATACCCCCACCAGCAATCTCAACCCTAGGGAAGTGGCAGAGTCTGATTTCTAGAGTTATCACATTATAATAGTGAAAAGCCCAATATGCAACCAATAAAAAATGTCACAGAACATACAAAGAAAACAGGAAACATGGCTCATTCAAAGAAATAAAAATTATTGATGGGGGGCGGCGTGGTGGTAGAGAGGATCAATGAGGGGATAAAGGGGGAATATCTGTAATACTTTCAACAATAAAGATAAATTTTAAAAAAGTAATTGACAGAAACCACCCCTGAGGAAGCCCAGACATCAGACTTACTAGACACATCATTTAAATAAAAAATGTTACTCGACTTCATGTGGTGATCACATAGTAAGGTAATCAAGGCTGAATCACTATATTCTATACCTGAAACTAATATAATATTAGTTTAGCAGCAGTGCCTGCTGCTTTTCCCACCTGTACTTTTACTTCTGTGAAATGAGGGCTATACATAAATTAAGAAATAAAAAAAAATGATTCTCACTGCTGGAAAAAAAGTTAAATATGGCCAAAAAGCTAAGAGAAAAATTGACAAAGAACTAAATGAAGGCAGTAACATTCTATATGAACAAAGGAAAGAAAACCATTCTATTGACAGTAGCATCAAAGAGAATAAGTACTAAAAATAAATTTAGTCAAGAAAGTGAAAGGCTTGTATACTGAAAACTAACAATTTTTGCCCACACAAATGAAAGCAGACAAATCAATGGAAAGGTTTCCATTCTTAATGATTGGAGGCTTAATATTATTAAGATAGCAATACTATCCAAAGCTATCTACAGTTTCAGTGCAATCCCTATCAGAATCTCTGTGGTGTTTTTTTCAGAACTAGAAAAATCCATCTGAAAATTCATATAAAATATAAAGGGATCCCAAGTATCCAGAGCAATATTTTAAAAGGAGAAGGAAATTCAAGGATTTACACTCCTGGTTTCAAAATTTACCACAAAGACACAGTAATCAAAACAGCATGGTACTGGCATAAAACCAGCCGTATAGAAAATTGGAATAGAATACAGAGCCCAGTAGGAAACCCTCACATACATTTTCAATTGACCTTAGACAAGAGTGCCAAGACCATTCAGTGGGAAAGGATGGTCTTTTCAACGGATGATGCTGGTAAACTTGCATGTCCACATGCTTTTGCCTTATACTATATACAAAAATTAACTCAAAATAGATCCCAAACTGAGATATAAGAGAGCTGAAATGATAAAACTCTTTGAAGACAACATAGGGGAAAATCTTCATGACTTTGATTTGGCAATGATTTATAAAATATAATACCGAAAGGACATGAAACAAAAGAAAAAGAGATTAAATGTCCTTTATAAAATTAAAAATCTTTGTACATCAATGGATACTATCAAGAGAATGCAAAGGCAGCACACAGAACGGGAGAAAATATTTGTAAAGCATATATCTGATAAGAAATTCACATCCAAAATAAAGCACTCCTACAACTTAATAGCAAAACAAACAACCCAACTAAAACTGGGCAAAAGGAGCTTCCACCAAGGTGGCAGACTAGGTATATGCCAAACTCACATGCCCCCCCAGCCACACGAAAGTTACAGCCAAACTACAAAACCACCATCATTCAGAACTGCTTGAAATCTATCTAAACAGAAGTCTTTTACCTAAAGATGTAAGAAAGAAGCCACACTGAGGCTGGTAGGATGGGCAGAGAGAACCCCACATCCACATATGGAGGTTAAAAATCAGGAGGGATATCTCAGCTTCAAAGGTCCCCCTGAGGAGCAAGGTGTCCCAACCCCACACCAGCGAGATATCCCCCACCCCCACCCAGGGTTCCAGTGCCAGGACGAGAAGTTCTCAACTCTTAGCTTTAAAAACCAGTGGGGATTGTGGCTGGGGTGCGGGGGGAGGGGGCGAGGGGGGCTGCTGGAGATCATGTATTCATCTTAAAGGGCCTAAGCTAGGACTAAGTTGGGGTCACTTGCTATGACCTCCAGAGCTGGGGCAGCAGCTGAAAAGGCATCGGGGACATACAGCAAGGAAATGAATCATCTGGCTTCAGGGAGAGGGCTAGAGGGGCAGCTTTCTCTAGAAGGAAATGCTGGCAGAGGTTATTATTCCCTTGCCCCACCGATAGAGCCATATCTCAGTCTCCATCAACCTGGCTAACACCATTTGGCCGCCCTGGTGATTCCCTGAGATCCCTCCCCACCCAAGTTGTGGGCCCACCTAAGCTGTTTCCAGTGGTTTTCCATACAAATGGCCTGTCTTGGCTCATACATCAGACTTTCCTAAAATCTCCCAAAGATTCACAAACCCCAAACAAGCAGCATATGTCCCCCACATGCACTGTAAGTCTTTCTAAGTGGTCCCAGGCATGGCACTAATGGCACTAGAGGCAGCCAGCCTTGGTTCCCAGTTTGGCCTTTCCTGGGCACCTCCAAGCCCAGCACAAGTGCGAGCCATGTGGAGATTGCTTTGTAATTCATGCCCAGTGGCCCTGGACAGGGCACAGGTGATCGCTGACCTTCACCTACACCTCCAGGGAGACCCCTGAGTCAGCACAACCATGGGCAGCTTTAGACCAAGTCAGAACGGCACCCAACCACCTCCACAAACAAACCAGTAAAGGGGTAGACTCATTGGGCACCAGACCCCCTCTGAAGCAAGTCTTGCTCCCTAGGTTAGGCCCCTGCACAGCATTCCTCCATGGTAGTCGAGGCCAGTCCTTGCAGCCGATTGGCCTGCAGGTCAGTCCCTTCCACTGACATGACAACAGTCCAACTACGAAAGAGGGATGCACATAGCCCACATGGGGAGTGCACTGGGAAAGCACAGCTTGGGTACTGGGAGGCTGTGCCACTAGGCTCCACAGGACACCCATGACATAAAGCCACTCTACCAAGACCAAGAGATGGACAAGTTCTATCTAATACATAAAACAAACATAGGAAGGCAGCCAAAATGAGGAGACAAAGAAACATGTCCCACATGAAAAAATACAACAAAACTCCAGCAAAAGAACTAAACAAAATGGAGACAAGCAATCTACCATATGCAGAGTTCAAAATGCTGGTCATAAGCATGCTCAAAGATCTGAGTGAGATCTTCAACACAGAGACAGGAAACATAAAAATGAAGATAGAAAACATTAAAAAGAACCAGTCTAAAATGAAGAATATATGAACTGAAATGGACAATTATTCCAGGGAATCAACAGTAGAGTAGATGAAGCAGAGCATCAAACCAGCCATTTGGAAAACAAGGAGTAGAAAACACCCATTCAGAGCAGCAAAAAGAAAAAAGAATCCAAAAAAGTGAGGATAGTTTAAGGAGCCACTGGGACAGCATCATGGGGGTGCTGGAAAGAGAAGAGAGAGAACAAGGAATTGAAAACCTATTTGAGAAAATAATTATGAAAAACTTCTGTAACTTGGTGAAGGAAATAGACATACAAGTCCAGGAAGCACACAGAGTCCCAAACAAGAAGAACCCAAAGGAGCCCACACCAAGACACATAATTAAAATGCCAAAGGTTAAAGACAAAGAGAGAATCTTAAAAGCAGCAAGAGAAAAGCAGTTAGTTATGTACAAGGGAGCTCCCATAAGACTGTCAGCTGATTTCTCAACAGAAACTTTGCAGGCCAGAAGGAATTGGCAAGGAATATTTGAAGTGATGAAGAGCAAGGACCCACAACCATGATTACTCTACCGAGCAAAGCTATCATAGAATCAAAAGACAGACAAAGAGCTTCCTAGATAAGAAAAAGCTAAAGGACTTCATCACCACCAAACCAGTATTACAAAAAAATGGTAAAGGGTCTTCTTTAAGAAGAAGAAGGAAAAAAAAGATGAATAATAAAATGGCACTAACTCCATATCTATCAACAATTACTTGAAATGCAAATGGATTAAATGCTCCAATCAAAAGACATACAGTGGTTGAAGGGATAAGAAAACAAGTCCCTTCCATATCCTGTCTATGAGAGACTCTCTTCAGATGGAAAGGCACACACAGGCTGAAAGTAAAGGGATGGGAAAAGATATTTCATGAAAATGGAAACAAACAAAAACCACAGGAAAGTTCAGGTAGCAATACTTATTCCAGATAAAATACACTTTAAAACAAAGGCTATATAAAAGAGACAAAGAAGGACCCAGAAATTCCACTTCTGAAGCAACCCAAAAGGTTAGAAAAGGCATCTGCATCCCTATGTTCATGGCAGCTTTATTTACAGGAGCCAAGATATGGGAGTGAACTAAGTGTCCATCAGGAGATGAAAGGAAGTTCGATTGTTAGTGAGAGTGGAGAGCAGACCCTAGAGAGCCCTGAGCAGCCTCACCACCTCCAATGACAGTCTAGTTCTCATCACACTCCTGGAGGAGCTGCAGCTCCTGCACCTAGCTCCAGGAACCGTCTCCATCACCAAAACCATGAGCAGTGAGGCCAAGACCCAGCAGCTGAAGTTCTAGAAGAATACCTAAGTTGTGGGGGATCACTTGAGAACTCTGGGGTCTAAACCCAAAGCTGGGCACCCCAGCTCAGAGCATCAGGATTGAGAAAGGTGCCCATATAACATCTGTCTGTGAAAAGCAGCAGGGTTTCTGTTTACTAGGGAGAGAAGGCTGGAAATGCAGTCATTCTCTTAAAGGGCCAATGCACAAAGATTTGTGTGCAGCCACTGAGCTTGGGTTCCAGCAGAGAGAGGGTAGAGTGAACTAGAGCTGTGTGAGGAGAATCTAAGGTTTTGGGCTCTGGAGATAGAGTTCAGAGTGTGTGCATCAGGATTCCTGTGCTGAGTCATTTCCCTACACATCAGAGGACATCTTTCTCAGGCAGATATTTAACATCCAGGCAGCTTTTGCCTGGGGGAGAAGCAATTACCCCACCTGTTGAAAACGTCTCACCCCACCCTGTGGAGTTTATGCCTTGCTGTGGGCTACAGCCTGAGGCTCATTAAGAGTTTTTATTTATTTATTTTTTAATTGTTTTTTTTACTTTTTAAATTTATCTTTACTGTTGAGAGTATTACAGGTATACCATTTCCCCCTGCAACTGACCCCCTCCACTTCACTCCCACCCCCTCCCCAGGCCTTCACCCTGTTATTGACTGTGTCCATGGGTTATGCATATATGCATATAACTTCTTTGGTTAATCTCTTCCCACCCTCCACTGCCCTCCCCTCTTTCCTCTGAAATATGATCATCTGTTGCATGTGTTAATGTCTCTGGATCCATTTAGTTCATCAGATTCTTTTGTTCATTAGCTTCTTCTTAAAGAAGACCCTTCAACATTTCCTGTAGTGCTGGTCTGGTGGTGATGAACTCCTTTAGCTTTTCCTTATCTGGGAAGCTCTTTATCTGACCTTCAATTCTAAATGATAGCTTTGCTGGGTAGAGCAATCTTGGTTGTAGTTCCATGTTTTTCATCACTTGGAATATTTCTTGCCACTCCCTTCTGGCCTGCAAGGTTTCTGTTGAGAAATCAGCTGACAGTCGTATGGGTGCTCCCTTGTAGGTAACTAATTGCTTTTCTCTTGCTGCTTTTAAGATTCTCTCTTTGTCTTTCACCTTTGGCATTTTAATTATGATGTGTCTTGCTGTGGGCCTCTTTGGGTTCCTCTTGTTTGGGACCCTCTGTGCTTCCTGGATTTGAAAGTCGATTTCTTTCCCCAGGTAGAGGAAGTTTTCTGTAATTATTTTTTCAAATAGGTTTTCAATATCTTGTTCTCTTTATTCTCCTTCTGGCACCCCAATAATACAAATGTTGGGCCTCTTGAAGTTGTCCCAGAGGCTCCTTATACTATTTTCATATTTCTGGATTCTTTTTTCTTTTTGCTCTTCTGGTTGGGTGTTTTTTGTTTCCTCATGTTCCAAATTGCTCATTTGATTCTCGGTGTCCTGTACTCGACTGTTGATTCCATGTAAATTATTCTTCATTTCAGACCCTGTAGCCTTCATATCAAATTGGTACTTTATTATGTTATCGATTTTCTCAGTTATTTCCCTAGCCATTTGCTTAAACATCCTTATAACCCAAATTCTGAACTCTCTATCTGTTAGCTTGCTTGGATCTATTTCATTTAGTTCCTCTTCTAGAGATTTCTTCTGTTCTTTCCTTTGTGACATGTTTCTTTGCCTCCTCATTTTGGCTGTTTCCAGGTATTTGTTTCTATGTATTAGGTAGAGCTGCTATGTCTCCTGGAATTTGTAGAGTGGCTTTGTGTAGTAGGTGCCCTGTAGGGTCCAGTGGCTCAGCCTCCCCATTCACCTGAGCTGGGCCTTCCAGGTGCTCCCCTGTGTGGGCTGTGTGCACTGTCCTGTTGTAGTTGAGCCTTGGTTGCTGCTGGCGTCCCTGGGAGGGGCTGACCCCCAGGCCAATCAGTTGTGAGGACCAGCTGCAGCTATAGCCAACGAGCTGCTGTGCTGGAGACACCCCTGTGGAGCAGGATTTACTTCAGTGGAGCTCTGGTGTTCACCAAGTGCACCCCTTGAGTGTGTCAGTGGAGCTTTGGTGTTCACCAAGTCCACCCCTTGTGGATGTGGTAGGGTTGTAATCCAGCATGGTCGAGTCTGACCACCAGGTGCACTGTCTCTGGGGCCTCTGGGGAGGTGCAAAGTCAGCCTCTTCCAGTGCCTTGCCCAGGGACACCCAGCATGAGCTACACAGCAAACTGTAGTTGGCTGCTACTTGTGCTGGGCTTGGCGTTGTCCAGGAGAGGCCAAGCTATGAGCCAATGCAGGTTGCCACTAGTGCCAGGCCTGGGGCCACTTATCAAGCTGTATGGGGCATGCTGCTGCTTGTTTCAGAGATTTTAGGAATGTCCGAAGCATGACGCTTGAGAGGCCACTTGCACAGAAAAGCCCCTGGAAATGGCCTGGATGAGCTGCAAGTGGGGAGGGGCAGGGCCTCCGGGAATCGCGGGGAGGGTCAACGGTGAGAGTCAGGCGCTGGCACTTCCAATTTGGCGCCTGCCTGCCTGCTGTGTGCGGGGAGAACTTGCCAAAGGAGCAACAGCCTCTGCCAGCTCTTCTGCCTGGGAGGTAGCTGCCCTCCACCTCTCGCCGGGATCTCAGGCAGGTTAGTTCCTCCCCGAGTGTCCCAGGTCCTTTCAGGCTGCTGCCCGGCGCTGGGATCAGAGGGAGCACGCCCGAGTGAGTCCATGGGTGGGCCCTTTAAGAGGAGCTGCTGGGGCTCCCACAGCCTCCATGACCCTCAGCGACATTCCTTGCTGGTTTCACAGCCCGGAGTTGTGGTGCGTCTCTTCCTGGCCTAGAGCCCTGGGCTGGGGGCCTGCTGTGGGGCTGGGATGGCCTCCCTCCTCCGGGAAAACTCCGCCGCTGAGATTCCCTCCCAGGTTTAAACCGCGGCACCGGGTGTGGGCCCGCGGCCGGGTCTCTGCGATTCAGCCCCGATCCACCCGCGTCTGCGCCCCTCCTACCACTCTCGATGCTTCTTCAGTTCCCTGGTTGCAGGGCTTCTGTTCAGCCAGATCTCAGGAGGCTCTGAGTGAAGGTGATTCTGTATTTTAGTTGTAATTTTGATGTGGTTGCAGGAAGCAGCAGATGCAGCTGTTACCTACGCCACTATCTTGTTTTTCCAAGAGTTTTTAAATAACAATCAGACTCTGGGCACTTTGAGTCTTTGCTTGATCTGCTTGTGGAGCCAGGACTTGGAAAAGCAGACTTTGATGCACATCTTGGTCCTGTCCAAACACACCCGGCCTTAGCAGAGGGAGCCACAAGCTGTGGATTGCTGAAAGCTTCAAACAGGGTACTCAAAGCCAATCACAAACAGCGTCCGACATTGACGTGCACCAAAGACCATCCAAAAGACTCACAGTCCTATCAGATCTACCTAATACATAGAAACAAACCCAAACAGGCAGCCAAAATGGGGAGACAAAATAACAAGCCCCAAATGAAAGAACAAAAGAATTCTCCAGAAGAAGAGATTAATGAAATGGAGATAAGTAATCTATAAGATAGAGTTCGGAGTACTGATCATAAGGATTCTAACAGCATGAGGAAAGATATGGAAACTATAAAGAAAATCAGGAATGACACAGTAGAAATAAAAAAATACATTGGAAGGAATAAACAGCAGAGTAGGGGAAGGGAAGCTGAGGACTGGATTAGCAAATTAGAAGACAGGGTAGAAAAACATCACTCAATCAGAGAACCAAAAAGAAAAACCAATAAAAAACAGGAGGACAGTTTAAGGGAGCTGTGGGACAACAGGAAATGTAACAATATTCACATCATAGGGGTGCCAGAAGAGGTCGAAAGGAAGAAGGGTTAGAGAATCTGTTTGAAGAAATAATAGCAGAAAAGTTCCCTAACCTGGTGAAACAAAAAGTCACACAAGTTCAGGAGGCACAGGGAGTCCCAAACAAGAAGAACCCAAAGAGGCCCACGCCCAGACACATCATAATTAAAATACCAATAATTTAAGACAAAGAGAGAATCTTTGCAAGAGAATCTTTGCAAAAGCAGCAAGAGAAAAGCAAGCTGTTACCTAAAAAGTAGCTCCCATAAAGCTATGAGCTGACTTCTCATCAGAAACTCTACAGGCCAGAAGGGAATGGCATGAAGTATTCAAGGTAATGCAAAACAAGGATCTGAAACCAAGACTACTCTATCCATCAAGGCTATCATTCAAAATAGATGGTGAAATAAAGAGCTTCTCAGACAACAAAAGGCTAAAGGAATTTATCACCACCAAACCAGCATTGTGAGAAATGTTAAAGGGGCTGCTGTAATAAGTTGAAATATATAGAGAGAAACATAGGCGTAAAGAAATAAAATGGCAATAGATGAGTACCTATCAAAATAACCTTAAATATAAATGGATTAAATGCTCCAATCAAATGGCATAGTGGAGCTGAATGGATAAGAAAACAGCAATCAAATATATGCTGTCTACCAGAGACGCACCTCAAAACAAAAGACTCACACAGGCTGAAAAAAAAACTTCTGGAGGACCTTAAGAGAAAGATTGACAGCAATACAGACATAGTAGGGGACTTTAACACCCCACTGACTTCCCTGGATAGATCTTCCAGACAAAAAATCAACAAAGGGACAGTGACTCTAAATGACACACTAGATGAGATGGACTTAATTGACATTTACAGAACATTCCACCCCAAAGCTGCAGAATATACGTTCTCCTCAAGTGTGCATGGGACACTCTCAAAGATAGACCACATGTTAGGACATAAAACAAGTCTCTACAAGTTCCAGAAGATTGAAATCATATGAAGCATCTTCTTGGACTTTTACACCATGGAATACTATGCAGCTATAAAAAAGAAGAACTCCTTACCCTTTGAGTCAGCATGGTGGCACCTGGAGAGTATTATGCTAAGTGAAATAAGCCAGTCAGAGAAAGACAAGTATCCCATGATCTTACTCATATGTGGAATGTAATGAACAAAATAAACTGATGAGCAAAATAGATCCAGAGACATAGAAGCTGGAACAGACTGATGGATCTCAGAGGGAAGGCAAGGGTGGGTGGGTGGGAGGAGATTAACCTAAGAACTTATATGCATAAATGCATAACCCATGGACACAGACAATAGTGTGGTAAAGTCCTGGCTGTGGGCAGGGTGGAGGGGATCAATGGGGAAAAGGGGGACATTTGTAATACTTTCAACAATAAAGATAAATGAAAAATTAAAAAAGAAGAAATGAATATGTAATTCCAGCAATAAGAAATGAACAAAATGTTGGAGCTGAAGACCTTAAGTGGTTGCTTTTTTTGACCAGATAACTAAACTATCTGCATCACCTGTGCAACATGAGGTTTTTAATATTTTTACCTAAAGACGTCTCTTTTTGGTAATGACAAAAGTTTTTCTGTTTTTTTTTTTAAAAAGGCCTGTTGCCCAGCCGGGCGTGGCTCAGCAGTTGAGCGTTGACCTCGGATCCAGGCGATTGGGGTTTGATTCCCGGTCAGGGCACATGCCTGGGTTGCGGGCTCGATCAATGGCTTTCTCATCATTGATGTTTCTATCTCTCTCTCTCCCTCTCCTTTCCTCTCTCTGAAATCAATAAAGATATATTTTAAAAAATTAAATATATAAAATAAAAAGCCTTGTTTTTCTCAATACACCTTTAAATGTTTTTAAATTGTTTCATATCTGATCAAGTTGAGATTTTTTTAAGTACCTCATTTTTAATTGGTAATAACAGTTTACAATTTGATTTTTTTCAAAAAAGTCAACAAACTGCAAGCACCTCTTAATACAGGGCTTAAATAATAAATTTTTATAAAGCGATGAATCGATAAAGAAGTGGTGCATATATACAATGGACTATGACAGTCAAAAAAAGAATGGAATCTTGACATCTACAACAACACTGGTAGACCTAGAGGCTATTCCACTGAGTGAAATAAGTCAGGCAAAGAAAGACAAATATTACATGATTTCACTTCTATGTGAAATCTAAAAAACAAAATAAATGAACAAACGGAACAGAAACAGACTCACAGATACAGAGAACATTTTGGTGGTTGCCAGATGGGAGTGAGGCTGGGTAAATGGGTGAAAATGGTGAAGAGATTAAGAAGTACAAATTGGTAGTTACAGAATAGTCTCGGGGATGTAAAGTACAACATAGGGAATATAGTCAATAACATTGTTAACTATGTATGATGTCAGATGGGTACTAGATTTATTGGGATGATTACTTAGGAAGCTTTATAAATGTCTTTGTCTAATCACTGCTTATACACCTGATACTAATATAATATTGCATGTCAACTGTAAATGAAAAATAAAAAATTATTTAAAAAATATATATTGAAAAGCAAAAAAGATTATTTGTTGTACACTTGAAATGAACATAATGTTATATGTCAATTATACATCAATTAAAAAAACTGAAAAGACTTCACCAATTAAATTCAAATCATTGAAAGGAAAATATCAAAATTTACTGAATGTCTACTATGTATTTTTTAAAAATGAGCAGAGGTACTGAATAAACAGTTCTGCAGAGAAGATATACAAATGGCCAAGAACCACATGCAAAGGTGCTCAACATCACTAGGGATTACGAAAATGCAGATCCACAATGAGATACCATCTCAAAAGCATTAGATGTCTGTTATCAAAAACAAACAAACAGTCCTAACTGGTTTGGCTCAGTGGTTAGAGCGTGGCCTGTGGACTGGAGTGTCCTGGGTTTGGTTCCCTCCAAGGACACATACCTCGGTTGCAGGCTTGATCCCTGGATCCAGTCGTGGCATATGCAGGAGGCCACCAGTCAATGTGTCTGTCTCACACATCGATGTTTCTCCCCACCCCCCCGAAAAGCAATGGAAAAAATATCCTCAGGTGAGGGTTAAAAAAAAAAAATTAACAAACAAACAAACAAACAAAAATCTGAGAAAATAACAAGTGCTGGGAAGGATGTGGAGAAATCGGAACCTTTGTGCATTATTGGTGGGAATGGAAAATGGTTCAGTCACTGTAGAAAACATTTTGGCAGTTCCTCAAAAACTGAAACATAGAATTACCATATGACCCAGCAATGCCATTTCTGGGTATATATCCCAAAGAAGAGGAAGCAGAAACTTGAACACATACTTGCACACCAATGTTCATAGCAGCATGACTCACAAGAGCCAAAAGGTGGAAACCATTCAAATGTCCATCAAGAGGCCAATGGATAAACAAAAAATAGTACATACATACAATGGACTATGATTCAGCCTTAATAGGAAGGACATTTTGTTACGTGCTACAGCATGGATGAACCTTGAAAATGTTCTGCTAAGTGAAATAAGCCAGATACCAAAGAGCAAATGTATGATTCCACTTAATTAAGGTACCTAAAATAGGTGAATTCTTACAGACAAAAAGTATATGAAAGGTTACAAAAAAGTTGGGGAGATGGGGAATGGGGAGTTAGTGTTTAATGAGAACAGAGTTTTTGTTTGGGATGGTGAACATTTTCTGCACATACATAGTTGTGATGGTTGCATAATATTGTGAATTAACTCAATGCCACAGAGCTCTATGCCCTCAGGTTGTGAAAATGGTAAATGTTATGTTGTATGTATTTTATCTTCATAAAAAAGAAAAGAAAGGGGGAGAAAGGCAAGCAAATCTCAGTGGAGGAGAGACAACATGGAATGAGAGCATGTGAAATGGGAGAGCATGGGTGGGCATATGTCAGGACATCGGTACAAAATAAAAGTCACGTCCAGTAAAAACAAATGTCATTGTTCTGGACCACCCCAGTTCAATTTAACCAAAATCTCTGTGGTTGAATCCAATCATTAATGTTTTTTAGAAGAAGCTCCCCAGATGACTCTAATGTGCAGGCAGGGCTGAGAACCACTGATCTGTATACATGTTAGTCTGTGTTTGTTTTCTCTTGTATCCAAGCTTCAACTTGTGCTCCAGAGAACCTAAGGCTGCCTGTTTGCTTTAGGACGATAGTATCACATGAGGAGCAGCGCCCCCTGGAGGCCAGAGTGATGAGGACAGTGACAGGGAGAGAGCCTCAGGTGGCTGTTCTTTTAGAGAAAGGAAATGGGCATGAGGTCAACTTCAGGTTTGCCCACTCTTCTATGGCCAATCTTGGGAGCTGAGAATTTCCTCCTAGTGGCCTCTACTACCCTGGGAGGGGTAGGGTTTGTCTGGTCAAGAGTTTCAGTAGGTTTCCTTCCAGCCTATCATAGGTTTCCGTAATCCCTGGATTTCTCATTTAGCTTTGGGGCCCAAAAGACGTGGGTTTGAATCTTAGACCTGCCATTTATTTGACATGGGGAAGACATATAACTCTTCCAGTCTGCAGTTTTTTTCTCTATGAAGTGGGGATAGGGGAACTCCTGTTGGTAAGTTGGATGGTAGGATTTGAACCCAGCAAAGCCTGTATTCTTAGCTACAGGAAGTCATTGGCCTGCAAGTCCTATGACTCTGAAGCCAGGGTTCCTTCTGTCTTGTCAGTGCCACATGGGTTAGGATAGCACAGGCTGTGGGACACACTGTGAGCTTTGTGATGAATTAGAACAGGCTTCATTGAACTGGAGCAAATAAAGGGAGAAGTGAAGAAGTCTCAGGATGCAGAGTTGGGTCCACTCCTTATCACCGCAGGGACTCTGGGGCCAGGGAGGGGCAGACAGGGTGCCCTACCTCATAGCACATGAACAGGCCAATGGGCTTGCTGGGCTTGATCCTGATGGCAAGGTTGCCTTCAGTGTTGGGCGGCAGGATGTTGCCCTTGTCATCGATGATCTGGAGAAAAACGTCTGTGAGTCCCACCCTATAGGGCTCCCCAACACTCCTGCCCCGCCCAAACACCGCTTGGTTTATTCATGTGACACCAGTGGGGAACCACTGGGGAGGGTCCCTGTCAGAAAATAGAATAAGCCCATCAAGGCTTTGAAATCAGCAAGTCACTCTGTCACGTCAAGAGTTGCAGTGAGTTTCCCTACAGCCTATCACAATTTTCTGTAATCCCTGGATTTCTCATTTAGGCTTTGGGGCCCAAAAGACATGGGGCTGATCTTATACCTGCCATTTATTTGACATGGGGGGGGACACATGCCAAATGTGT
Source organism: Miniopterus natalensis (assembly GCF_054644295.1). Taxonomy (NCBI): domain Eukaryota; kingdom Metazoa; phylum Chordata; class Mammalia; order Chiroptera; family Miniopteridae; genus Miniopterus; species Miniopterus natalensis. The sequence goes on from NC_142083.1 coordinate 96,654,555, forward strand.
CTTGGTATATGGACATCGCAAATGTGTCTTCCAGCTAGAAAAAAGGGGTCAGGAAAATTAAGAGCACCAGCTGGTGGACAGAGCTGCCAGTGCTCCTCACAGCTACTGTGTGCCACCTGCTGTGTGCGAGGCCTCTGGCTGGCACTGGGAGCTGCATTCATGCCCACAATACTGAAACCCCAGGAAATCAGAGGGAAAATAGGAGGAGAGGAGGAAGGACAGCTTGGGCAGGGGGCATGGCTGCTTCTGCAGCCTGGTGTCACACAAAGGTCCAATCCCAGCTGAGCCCTCAGTGCTCCATGACCATGCCCTTAGGACCAAACCTGGGCGTCGAAGGGTGGGACGGTTTTCCCCATCGAGTTGGGCTTGACCTGCATTCCCCGGGCAGTGCCGCAAGTAACTCCCTGTGCACAGAAGAAAGAGAATGCCAGTTGTCAAAGGGCCCAGGCTGATCGCAAAGCAGCAAGAATCATACACAGCATCCCTGCTCCCAGGTGTCATTTGACGCTGCTCACGGAGCCTGTGGGGGAGCTCGAAGGCCTGAACTGTAGGCTCAAGGCATTGACCCAGCTCTTCAGCAGACATTCACTGCGCCTGACGGTGCTGGGCCAGTGCTGGCTGCCGGGGCTACAGGGTCCGGTGCGGGAGGCCAAGAAAGGAGCAAAGGGCTGAGCTCTGGGCTGAGGGCATGTGTTGTGGGTGGTGGAGTTCCCAGTGCATGCCTGGCATGTGCCCATTTGGCAGGGGAAGGTCATGAGTCCATTTGACAAACACTTACTCGGGATTGTTAAACAGTGATAGGAATCCCGCCTCAGCCGCTTCTCGGGGCTGTGTTGAAATCACTGAGGCTGTCCCTTCTGCTCCCACTGCCCCGTCAGCATTTGGCCTCCTGATGAACCTATGCCCCCTTCACGGTTCCCTGAAATGCCTTCTTTCTAATGCTAAGCGCTTTACAGTCCGACAGACCACGGTGTGACTCTTGACAAATTAATGCCCCTGGATCTCCTCTGTCAAAGGGGCATGACCCAGCGCTCCCTTCTCAGAGAGCCTGCGAGTGCTGGAAGCTGCACGGTGCCCTCACACACCAAGTGACTTCAACTGGCTACTTGGTCAGCCAGCGTCACCCAGGCCCCATGAGAAGTCAGCTGGGAGATTCTCCTTCTGTCGTATTTTCCCCACATTTCTATTGTCACTGACAGGGCATTATACTGATTTTTGCGTGTCTGTTTTCCTCAGTAGATAACAAGCACCTGGGCGTAGAGACAGCCCCATTCGGCTCCGGAGACCTGACATCTGGCACACCACCTCCCGACATCCAGTGGGGACAGCAGTGTCGGCACTGTGGACACCTGCAGGGCTGGGCCCCACACCGCAGCTTTACACCTGTCCTTTCATTCTCCTCCTCACCATACACAAGATTCTGCTTCCCATTTTGGAGACAGGGAAGTTGAGCTTCTGGAAGGTTCTATGGTATGCCTACAGTCTTGAAGCCTGTCACTGGCAATGCTGAGACAACTGAGGCCTGAGCTCCTAGGAGAGGATGGTCGTCCTCTGCCAGGCTGTTGTTCACACATCAGGCACACAGGGACATCCACAGGTGAGGGAGCAGGTTTGAAGGTCTTTGAGATCAAAGTGTCACGCAGGGAAAAGGAGAGTCCTGTTGTTTCAAAGAGTCAGTGCAAAGGGACAGGGTTATGGGTGTAGTGTGTGGTTGTCTTTGTCCAAAAATGAACTGGGAGCCATGCAAGAACAGGCCTAGAATCTTAACATTTCTCAGGCCTGGAAGCAGACCACTTAACTGATTAAAATAAGAATTTTTTTGGTGGGGGGGAAAGTCAGACAAATATGTAAATTAGCACTAAAACAGCCATTTACAGGTTCTGAGGTGGCAGTCAGCTCTGACAGGATGATGGGAGGCTGGGGAAGTGGCTCTGTCACTATCAGTGGTGGACTGAGAATGTGCTGGAAGAGAGGCGGCTCCTCATAGGACCACTGATGAAGTCCCTGAGGTTCCAGGCAGGCACCTGCTCTCATGCCCTGCCCCCTGCCTACTCAGAGACACCCTTTGCATCACTCTGTGTGTGTGTGTGTGTGTGTGTGTGCGCGCGCGCGCGCGTGCGTGATGTCTCTGCTCCCTCCTCTACTCCTGCTCAGGCCCTACAATCAAACCTGTGTGCCACCCTCATAAACACCCAGAAATGAACTTTTGGGGCCAGCTGCTGTCCAGCCTCTGGCTACTGCTCTAGGCAGGATGGTGACAGGGGCAGGACTTGCTGGTGGGGCCTCTGTGTTGCAGGAGAGGGTCTCCATTTCCATAGTTCCTCCAGCTCCCTGATCACAGGGATGTAGCTCCATGTTCTTACACCCTTTCCTAAGTTTTTGTCCAATAGTTTTCAGCACACTGGTGTCCTGACAAGTCGATGAGCTGTGTGTGAACTGTCTTTCTGCAAACTGATTTGGAGCAAATTAGCCTAGAACTCTGAATCATCCCGTCTGCTGGCTGTGCACACAGTAGGTCCTTTGTACACAGTCCTGGCATGATTCAGGTCACCTGCTGGGCTCGGTGGCTGAGCACATCCTGGCTGGCCCAGAGGGGCCCGTCCACCTACCATTTCTGACTGTCCGTAGAGCTGGTGGAGCGTAAGGCCCGTCTGCTGTTTCCACTTCTCTTGCTCCTCGGGAAGCAGGGCCTCCCCACCGGTGGCACAGTGCTCCAGGGTGGGGAACCTGAGGCTTAGGGGGAGACGAGGTATAAACAGACAGTCAGAGCAGGCCCTGGATGCTCCGACCCAGGCCCAGGAGTCAGGAGCTCATTCACCCTTCTGCTTCCTCACTTTCATGCCTGCCTTCCGGGTGGATGTCACTCACTCCCCGTCAGTCCCTATTAGCTCTTCCACAGGTGTGTGTGTGATGAGGCTCATGGGTCAGTTAGGGATCAAATTAAATGTGGACGTTGAGACCTTGTGTAAGGGAAGCATTCTTGTGTGTGTGTGTATGTGTGTGTGCACGTGTGAACCCTCACTCGAGGATATTTTTCCACTGATTGTTTAGAGAGAGTGGAAGGGATCGGGAGAGACAGAGAGAGAAAAACATCAATGTGGGAGAGACACATCGACTGGTTGCCTCCCACATGCACAGCGACAGGGGCCCAGCCTGCAAAAGAGGCATGTGCCTTTGACCAGAATCAAACCCGAGACTCCTCAGTCTGTGGGCCAACACTCTAACCACTGAGCTCAACCGGCCAGGGCGAGAGATGCTTTTGGAAACCACAAAGGGGCGAAGGCCAGGACTCCAAGGACACACAGAGATGGTAGTCGGACTGTGCTTCCTATCTTCTGGGGAGAGGCGTTATGTGCCCTGAAGGGCCTTTGTGCTTCTGAGTGGGGAATGCAAGTTAGCGGCTGGGAATTAATTGCTCAGGACACAAGGAAGATTGGGATGGGTGTTGGAAAAGAGGGCGGGGTCACAGGTAACAGTCCTGAGAGAAGGGATTTTGGAGAGAACAGAAGTCTGCTGTGATTGCGTAGTAGGTATATCATGTACTAAGCATGTCGTGTGCTGCAGATCCTCTCCTCCACTTTTCCCATGAAAATTTCCATAAATAATACCCCAAAAAATCACACAATCATGATGGAATCCCTGAAGGAAATGGGGAGAAGTGACTGAGGGCTGACTACCAGTGGGCTCAGCAGGTCAGCTCTTGGGGATGACGGAGGTGACAGACATCTGGCTCACCTTCCCTGTGTTCCCTGTCACCCTCTCCTGGTACACACAGAGTCAGGAGTGGACAGGGGGGACGGTTTCGTTAAAAGTGTCTTCCTCATTCACCTGGAGCTTTCTCCGAAGCAGGTAAAATGAGCAGTCTCCAGTGGAGTCATTAGTTATGCCCTGGTGGGACTTTTACTGGAATTGAACAAAGTTCATCATCTGAGGAATGTTGCAGAAAGTGGCTGCAGTAGGAGCTTTGAAATACAGATAGAGACAGAGTCCAGCCAGTTGGAGGCCTCATGAATAAAATCAAGTTGTAGTTCAGAGTTAGCTTCGTAAGGGTAGTTGCTGAACTCCTTGATATTTTAACTCTGTGTCTAAAACTTGTTAGCTCTGACTTTTGAAGCAGCCATGTCCATTTAGAGTCTCTAAAATATACATAAATGCCCATTTGATTCAAAGACAAGATTTCAGTTTAGATAAAAATCAATCTACAAACACAGGGAAACGCAAAAATAAAACTATAGCAAAATAAAACCATGCATCCATCAGACTGGCAAAAGTGAAAAACTATGACAACAACAAATATTGCCAAAGATGTGGAACAATGGAAATTCTTCCTACCCTGCCAGTGGGAGCATAAGTTGATTTGATACTTTGGAGAAACTGGTGGGAGGATGCAGTGTCACTGTCACATAGCAATTGTCTCCTAGAAAACCCTGCATAAATGAGTGGTTACATGAACCAGGGCAAATGCACAGGAATTCAATGCAGTATTAGTCATCAATTGCCCTAAAATGAAAATTACCCAAATGTCCACTAATGGTAGAACTTATAAGGACAGGAAACAGGCCTCTCTTTTTGTCTGCTGTGGCCTTCCACAATTTATGAGAAACACCTGGTGATTAAATCCCAAGGTTGTTGGCCCCTTTGTTCAAACTGTGGGACAAGATCAGCTACTGTCAAGGCTCCACTCTTGCACCCCCTCCTCCTGCTCTTTTCACGACTCAGGGGTAATTGGAAGCAAGGAGTATATAGTTAGTAGGAAGTTCCCTCTCTGCCCCTCAAACAGGCCACCTTTTAGCTCTTTGTAACTTCTGCTCTGAGCATGTTTAGAGGCCTGGGAAACATACTGACAAGACCCCTCCCTGGGACACCTGCTGGACTGTCTCCTGGAAAGTAAACAAACTGTAACTTTTCAAGACAACCTCCGTGGAATCTGATCAACTTCAAGACAACCCCCTTCCTTCTTTGTTGCTTAGCAACAGCCACTGCTTAAAAGAGAAGGCCACCGTTTGTTCCCTGACCCATATTGGCTAGCAATACACTGGCCCTTCCTCCCTTGGAAAGTAAAATAAACTTCCTCTCTGCATCTCTTCTTTTAGTTGTGAATTCTTTCATAGCCTGCGTCACCAGCCAAACCTAACAGAACTGATAAAAAATGTGGATTTCTCATAAAATAGGATATTATACAGCAATAAAAATTAGCTACAGCAATGTAATGCAACATGGACACATCTTAGAAATATAACATTGAAAGAGAAGCCAGATATTACAGAATAAAATGTTATTACAAGGCTCAAAACAAGTAAAATAGAATGATTTGTTTCAGGATATTTCCTTAGGATGTAAACGACAAGAGAACATAAAGAAATGAGAAAAAAAGAGAAATGAACACCATAAAAGTCAAGATAGTGGGTTCCTTTTGGGGAGATGGAGAGGTATGAGTGGGTCACTTGGGGGCTGGCTATGTCCTCTTTTTGTGACTTGAACGAGTGGTTACATAGGTGTTTAAGTTTCAACAATTTCTTAATCTGCAAATTTATGTCTTTCGTGTTTTTCTGTATGTTTGTTATTTCACAATAAAAATGTTTAAAAAAGGAAAAACCCCACAATGATGCAAGGGTCACTGAGTGTTCCATTTGGATCTCTGAGCCTTGCTTAATAAACGAATTAGACTGGCTGATAATTATCACTACCTACGTTCACACAGACACACATGCACACACTATCCTCAAAGAACCAGAATTAAAACAGTGAGACTGCTACTGTCGATGGCTAGTTATTGAAAGAAAGAGAGCAAGGGGAGTCAGACATTGTTGAGCACGGTCAGCTGGGGAGCAGAGGCCTGTTTGCTTCACCAGGAAGCTACTACAGCTTCACACCCCAAGAAATTGCAGCCTGGTCCTTCCAAGGGGATCAACACCCCTCCGTCCAGCCACCCCCGGTTGCTGATTGCATGTGTTGGAAGGTGGAGCAGGGGGAGATCAGGACATGCACAATAAAGTCAAAATGGCACAGGGTGGGGGTGCTGGACCATAAAGGCCTATCAGTCTCACCTGGGAAAAAGATGGTTGGCTTAGGGGGTAGCCCCTGAAATCTTTGGAAGTTAATTGGTTGTTTTGAAAAAGCTACTAGTTAAACCCCCACAAGAACAAAACACTCTCTCTCACTCCCCCCCCCCCCCCCCCGCCCGGGACCCCACTCACCACATTTGTTCCTGTTCTTTCCCGCCCGGAGCACACAACCATGCAGGTCTAGTGGCCTCCTGGTGCCCACCCAAGACTACACAGGCCCAAAGGATTATGAAGCAGAAACTCTGGGCATTGGCCTTTGCATTGGCCTTGTTGAAGAGGAGATTGGACTTTTTCTGTGGCAGGATGGAAAGAGATGGGACATTGGGAAGCCAGGAGGAGAACATTTTTGATATTACATAACAAATAAACCACATGGCCACATCACAAATTCCCGTGTGTGATTCCTTGGAATTCTGTCCTCGCAATTCTGTGGAAGAGCCTCTTTCTCACCAACAACACCACCCCAGTGAATCAGACTCCTTAAAATCCAAAGATTGTTATTACAACCAACTACTCTCCATACCTGGTGAAATTCTGATGCAGAATCATTCGATACACGGAGGGTGCAGTAATGTATTGGGTGATGGGGTATTTGGAGAGTGTCTACAAAGTGAGGAGAGAAAAGTTTTATTTTTATTATTAAATTAAAAATATCGACCACTTAGCATTTTAATTCTGATCGTCCCTCTAGGAGAGCCCATTTATTCATTTGTTAATTCTTCCCATATACGTATATGGAATGTGAATGTGTTTTTGGACTGAAGGAGTAGAGTTGATGAAAAGTGAGAGACTGATAATACAGAAGAAAAGGTGCAATGGATTAGAGATGAGTAGAGAGGGGCTCCAACAGAAGGGCCTGGAGACGACCTGGACCCACAGTGAGGAGGCATGGGGCTTGGACTTCGAGAGGTGGAAGGCAGGTCTGCAGCAAGAAAGCAAGGGTGTGGCAAGTGGACACACAAATGGCATTTCAGGTGCAGGGAAGTAATTTGAAGGGGTTTATGCAGGCAACTTCAGCTGTTACCATTACGTATGCAACTGCTAGCAATTACTGAAAAAGCTACTAGTTAAAACCCCACAAGAACAAAACCCTCTCTCTCTCCCCTCCCCCCACCCCAGGACCCCAATCACCACATCTGTTCCTGTTCCTGTTCCTATTCTACTAGTAGTTTTTAGGTGCAGGCCTCAGGGCTAAGCACTTTACACACTTTGCCTGTATCGTCTCAATATTCCCAACAATTGTATGAGGTAGTAACTATTAAAACTCCCATCTTACAGTTAAGGAGACTGAGGCTCAGACAGGTAAGTAGACCACTAATAATTGGTAAGTGTGTGAAAAGAAACTAGAACCATCACATTCCAAGGGCTCTGTTTTTAAACATTTCATTAAATTCATACACCCCGTCTCTCCCCCCGCCCCCAAACACCAGCTACCTGGCCCTGGAGGAGCCCTGAGACCTGAGCTTGTTCTGGTTGCTTTAATTTCTCAAAATGTATATTCCTGGTGATTCTGATACAGTGACTGATTCAGCACCTCACATTTTGAGGAACCCAGAACCTGAGTTATATTATACTAATGGGCCTCTTTGCCATATAAACAATTTCTCAGCAAGGTCCAGCTTTTGAGCTTGAAACAGGAGTTTCTTCTAAGAGTTTGTTGATACTAAAAGGTTAGTCTTCTTACCTGTACAATGATCTTAGGATCAAACTGGGGCAGGTAATGGATGAAGACTGTAGACCCTGCTGTCCATGGTTCAAACAGGGCCCCCACGGCATTCATAATCCAGCCTGGATCTGACAGGCACCAGAGGACATCACTCGTCTTCAGCTGCAGTAATTTCCTGCTAACTCCAAAATACAGTGGCCTCAGCTTTGTAACCACGGGAAGATGGGATCAAGGGCTGGGGAATCTGGTCCTCAGGTAGCGACCTGCCTTTCTCACTCTCAGTTGCTGTGGTTTCAGTGGGGCTCCAGACTCACTCCCACCCCAGGTCCCAAAGGTAGGTCAAATATTTCCTGGTCACATGCCACTTCTGGTTCAACCATAATGAGGCTTAAGGCTGGGGATACTGGGATGAAGCCTGTTGCTCTCTTTCTGCATTCAAGCCTGTGCCTGGTATAGCCTTGGGCAATGCTGGCAGCCCCTGGAATAATAAGGGCCGGGCCTTTCTGAGAACAGCCTCAAAACCTAACAGAAATAGCTGGTGGGTGGAGAGAAGAAAATGTCTGGAGTGTTTTCCTCCCTCCTCTGACTGCTCCTGAGGGGCTTCTGTGTGTGTAACTCCTTGAGGAAACTCAACTCCCCCATGAGCAGGCTCCTGCTCTGAGGAGCTTTTCTATGAGCAGAGGGACCTGGAGAGCCAGCCACCCCCTCATCCCCTCTGTCTTGGGGCTGTGGCACTCCCACAAGACATGACTAGCTAGGGGCCTCTGTTTTGAGCTTCAGACCCAACTCCCCACTCAACATCATTCTGGGATGTCTCTCAGGCACCTCAAGCCCCAAGCACCCTAATCTCTCCTGTCTTCCTGGACTAAGAATTCTCCAGTGTTCTCTGTGAGTGTCATTCTGTCCAAACCTGGGAGTCTACCTTGCCTTCCATGCCCTCCTGTCTCCCATCCAGCCAGCACTCACTGCCCATTCTGTCTCCTAAAACCTCAAACTTGTTAACTTCCTTCATGCCCCAGCACCTTGTCCAAGCCTGACCACCATCTGGCACCTAAATTATCCTAAGACCCTCTAGCTAGTCTTTTTAAAACTTTTTCCCCCAACCCATTCTTCATCCTGCAGCCACAGTGATCTTTTCAAAACACAAATCTGATCAGGTCTCTCCATTGCTAACAACCTTTCAATACCTCTCATGGTTTTCCCAATAAGCTCCAATCCCTACCCCACAGTCCACCCAACCCCAGGAGATCTGGGCCCCACTCACTTTCCCAGCTCCTCTGCCTTTCACTCCCTGACACCCTGAGCAGCAGCTCTTCTCAATCTCTGTAGTTCTATGGATGCTACTTTTCATATGTTTGTGCCTTTGCTTGTTTTCTTCTGACTACACAGAAAGCCCTCCCCTTCCTTCCACCCTGATTCCTCCAGGGTTTTGCTGATCAAGATTATTGTTAGCACAGGTATCCAGTGTCCACAAGACACCCTCCTGCCCCCTGGTCTGGTAATAAGGTGGAAAATATATAGAACTTGGTCTGGTCTAAATATTGCTAGTTGGGGAGGAGGGAGTGGGAGGGAGAAGATGCTTGGTTTAAATTTGATTAAATGATTAGCCCAAGGCTATGGCTTCAGCCTCTACAATTATTCATTTTAGGTTAAAGGCAGTGGCTTGGCTCCAGGTATTTACTTCCCCTAACAGTTCTTGATTGTGAAACTCCAAGTTTGATTGGCTGATAATGACAGAGAGAAGAGGACTTGTCACCTCTGGTCACATAGCTAGAACATTCTGTCTTCCTCCCACCAAACCCTGGAACCAGTGACAAGGACACAAGGCTTGTCATTGTGCAGCTTGTACAATGCCTGCTGCCTCCACCCGTGTTTCCTCCACAGCTGTGAAGGCGCTCAGGCAGGACCCCCTTTGTCATTGGGAGGCTTCTGTCCACAAATGCTTAGGAGTCCAGGCTTTTGCCTTTCAGCCCCTGGGTGGTCTGAGCCGACGAGAGCAGAAGGGAGAAGCAGGACGGACTCGGTTGTACTTGGAGCACCTTTCCCAACGCACACACCCCTAGCCCCAGATGGTGACCCAGCCTCTAAGTTGGTGCCCTCTTTCCTACCATGAAGGGAAGGAGGAGCGTAGGGAGAGTCCATGGCTGTGTTTTGCCATCTTGGGGCAGCCGGTGGTCCCACTGGTAAAGAAGATGGCCATTGGGTCCATGGTCTTCGACTTAATACAGGTGTGGTCTGGGGATGCTGATCTAGAAAGGCATTCAGTAGAAAGGGAGAGAAGTCAAGTCTCCTGGCTCAGGGTAAGCAAAGGAAACATCATGAGGCTCGAGGTCAGAAAATTGGTTTGCTTGTTTGTATTGAGTTTAGGGAGAGAGGAAGGGGGAGAGAGAGAGAGAAACATCGATTTCTTGTTCCACTAACTTATGCATCATTGGTTGATTCTTGTATGTGCCCTGTCCCCACAACCTGGGCGTATGGGAACCACACTACTCTAGGCAACTGAGCTACAGGCCAGGGCAGAAAACTGGCGTTTTGCAACACTGGTTCTCTGGCGCATCAAACGGAGTTTATGGGGGCCTTGGAGAAGACGACTGACATCCCTTCATTTAAAACATGGGGAAAACACAGCTGATTAATTTTTATGTTAACAAATATTGAACTAGAACTTACTGTTTCAGAAAATGGTCTGAATGATTTATCAATAAGAACTCACTCGATGGAGAAACAAGATGGCGGCGCAGGTAACAGCTGCCCCCGCCGCCTCCCGCAACCACATCAAAATTACAACTAAAATACGGAACCACCAGCACTCAGAGCTCCAGAGATCTGGCTGCACAGAAGCCCCACAACCAGGGAGCTGAAGAAGCACCGAGACCGGGGGGAGGGGCGGAGACGCGGGCGGATCGGGGCTGAATCGCGGAGAAGTGGCCGCGGGCCCACCCCCGGTGCCCCGGGTTAAACCCGGGAGGGAATCCCCGGGCAGAGGTTTCCCGGAGGAGGGAGGGGTCCCAGCCCCACAGCAGGCCCCCAGCCCAGGGCTCCAGGGCCGGGAAGAGACGTCCCCACAACTCCAGGCTGTGAAACCAGCGGGGACTGTCACCGAGGGTCGCGGAGGCCGCGGGAGCCCCAGCAGCTCCTCTAAAGGGCCCGGCGCGGACTCACTCGGACGCTCCCTCGGAGCCCAGCGCCGGGCAGCAGCCTGAAAGGACCCGGGACACTCGGGGGGCACTAACCTGCCTGAGATCCGGGCGAGAGGCGGAGGGCGGCTTCCTCCCAGGCAGAAGGGCTGGCGGAGGCCATGGCCCCTGTGGCGAGTCCTCCCCGCACACAGCCCGCAGGCAGGCGCATATTTGAGTCGCCAGCACCTGACTCACACCGTTGGCCCCGCCCCGTGATTCCCGGAGGCCCCGCCCCTCCCACCTGCAGCTCATCCGGGCCATTTCCAGGGGCTTTTCTGTGCAAGTGGCCTCTGGAGCCTCATGCTTAGGACTTTCCTAAAATCTCTCAAACAAGCAGCAGGTGCCCCATAGGGCTTGATAAGTGGCCCCAGGCCCGGCACTAGCGGCAGCTGCATTGGCTTATAGCTGGGCCTCTCCTGGGCACCGCCAAGCCCAGCACAAGCAGCAGCCAACTACGGTTTGCTGTGTAGCTCATGCTGGGTGGCCCTGGGCAAGGCACTGGCAGAGGCTGACTTTGCACCTCCCAGGAGGCCCCAGAGACAGTGCACCTGGTGGTCAGACTTGGCCACACTGGATTACAACCCCACCACATCCATGAGCGACACACCCAAGGGGCACACCTGGTGAACACCAAAGCTCCACTGAAGTAAATCCTGCTCCATAGGGGTGTCTCCAGCACAGCAGCTCGTTGGCTATAGCTGCAGCTGCTCCTCACAGCCGATTGGCCTGGGGGTCAATTCCTCCCAGTGAGGCCAATAGCAATTAAGGTTCAACTACAACAGGACAGTGCACACAGCCCACACAGGGGAGCACCTGGAAGGCCCAGCTCAGGTGAATGGGGAGGCTGAGTCAGTCACTGGATCCTACAGGACACCTACTACACAAAGCCACTCTACAAATTCCAGGAGACATAGCAGCTCTACCTAACACATAGAAACAAACACCTGGAAGCAGCCAAAATGAGGAGGCAAAGAAACATGTCACAGAGGAAAGAACAGAAAAATTCTCCAGAAAAGGAACTAAATGAAATAGAACCAAGCAAGCTAACAGATACAGAGTTCAGAATTTTGGTTATAAGGATGCTCAAGGATATTACTGAGACTATTACAAAAACAAGTGAGACCATCGATGACCTAATAAAATACCTATTAGAAATAAAGGCTACATGAACTGAAATAAAAAATAATTTACAGGGAATCAACAGTAGAGTAGAGGACACTAAGAATAAAATCAGCAATTTGGAACATGAGGAAACAAAAAACACCCAACCAGAAGAGAAAAAAGAAAAAACAATCCAGAAATATGAAGATAGTTTAAGGAGTATCTGGGAAAACTTCAAGCCGCCCAACATCCATATTATTGAGGTGCCAGAAGGACAAAAAAGAGAGTAAGAAATTGAAAATCTATTTGAAAAAATAATTACAGAAAACTTCCCCTACCTGGGGAATGAAATAGACTTACCAGTCCAGGAAGCACAGAGAGTCCCAAACAACCGGAACCCAAAGAGGCCCACAGCAAGACACATCATAATTAAAATGCCAAAGGTGAAAGACAAAGAGAGAATCTTAAAAGCAGCAAGAGAAAAGCAGTTAGTTACCTACAAGGCAGCACCCATACAACTGTCAGCTGATTTCTCAACAGAAACCTTGCAGGCCAGAAGGGAATGGCAAGAAATATTGAAAGTGATGAAAAACATGGAACTACATCCAAGATTGCTCTACCCAGCAAAGCTATCATTTAGAATTGAAGGTCAAATAAAGAGTTTCTCAGTCAAGGAAAAGCTAAAGGAGTTCATCACCATCAGACCAGCATTACGTGAAATGCTGAAGGGTCTTTTTAAAGAAGAAGCTAATGAACAAAAGAATCTGACAAACTAAATGGATCCAGAGATATTGATGCATGCAACAGACGATCATATTTCAGAGGGAAGAGGGAAGCGGGGTGGAGGGTGGGAGGAGATTGACCAACGAAGTTATATGCATATATGCATAATCCATGGACATGGACAATGACTGGGTGAAGGCCTGGGGAGGGGGTGGGAGTGAGGTGGAGGGGGTCAATTGGGGGGGAAAAATGGGATACCTGTAGTGCTTTCAACAATAAAAAAAATAAAAAAAAAAAAAAAGAACTCAATCTTCAGAGCAATCCTAAGAGGTGAGTATGCCCACTTTGTCACACTTCCTTTGTGGATGAGGAAACTGAGGCTCAGAGAGGTCAGGTAGCTTCCCTGAAGACATACAGCCAGCGTGGCAGAGCCAGCGTTCAAACCCAGCCTGATCGATGGAGCGTGCTCTTAATCACAATGCTAAGCTTGTTTTTCACACAAACTAAGTTTACAGAAATTTAACTCCATGTCTTTGGTTATAAGGGGTGGGGAAGAGAAATGGAGGGAGAGGGAGAGTGAAAGAAATATATGTGTACATTGGCCTTGATTCTTGGAAGCTTCTAGACTCAGTCTCCTGGGCCTGCGATGATTGGATGTACAAATTTCCCGTAGTATTAAAAAAAACTGTGAATCACCCAAATGCTGGAGGGAACACTGGCTCTTGCTGAGAAATGGTACCATCCTGACTCTGGGCAATTGAAAGGATTTTTAAACAGCATTATTTAGTTAAGTTTATTTTTAACTTTCTGAGTTCATTTATTTGGTTTTTCAAATTATAAGAGAGTTTATTTAGAAAGTTACAGAGGTAGTAGAAGTGAGCCAGCTGGGCTGCATGGGCTCAGGAAACATGTTAGAGGCTGAAGAAGGGCCCTTGGAGCTTAGAAGAGAGGAGGGCAAAGGTAATGCCTTGAGAGAAAGAGAAGGAGAGGGTCTGCTCCCTGGAGGGAGACCACTAAGTCTCTCACCTTAGAATCTATAGCATAAGATGTGGCTTGGCTGTAGTGTTTGCCTTTTGCGGTTGAAGGAACTTTTTTTTTAATACTCACCCGAGGATATTTTTTCCATTGGTTTTCAGAGAGAGTGTAAAGGAGAGAGAGGGAGAGAAACATGGATGTGAGAGGCACATCAACTGGTTGCCTCCGACATGTGCCCCCGCCTGGGCCAGGGATGGAGCCTGCAACCGAGGTGTGTGCCCTTGGCCAGAGTCAAACCCAGAACCCTTCAGTCCGTGGGCTGATGCTCTAACCACTGACCAAACCAGCTAGGGCTGAAGTAACTTTTTACTTTAGAAACAGAGGGTTACTTCAAAAAAACAAACCCTATAAAACTAATAAAATGTTTTAAACCAATGTTGCCTCAATAAAATAAAATAAAAGAAAGGAAAATATAAACACAGCCTGGCTTGTGTTGTGGATGGAGAAAGGGGTTCTATGGAACTAACCTCACGGGTGATCTGATCCAAAATCCCTGCCTGGGCAGGTCGTGGTGCGCAGTCAGGCCCCGGCCTGTCGCTTGCTCAGTGAAAGGTTTGCAACAGCCCTGCCCATTGTTCCAGTGCACCTGGGTTAACACCCCCTTGAAGCAGGTAAAGTAATACTCCCTGAAGGGGCATTACCCTCAAGGGAGCACCGAATCTTCACTACCCTGCAGTCTGATCCCCGCCTGGCCTTCTCCCCCTTCCTGTAATCTTTCTTAGTCCCTCCTTAATTTCAAACGCACAAAAGAAGCTGCACAACTGCCACTCTCTGGAGCATTTCGGATCCTGCTCCCCAGCGTATGTTGTCAGTTTGACTCAAACTCTTACAAAATTTCTCTACAGGTTTGGAAGTTTCTTATGTCAACAGTGTAAACAATGCTGAAAGCTTACAGAATTAGAGTTTTGGAGGTGGAAAGGGTCTTTCTTACCTCCCAACATTTCCCTAACTTTTCCTGCAAAGTGTCCCTTACGGGACCCAGCCCCTGGAAGGTGTCGGCTCCCAAAACTCCCTGGCAGCCACAGCCTCAATTTTTCTTGCTGTGTCAAGTTTCACCTTAAACATCCATTTTCAATCTCTCCTTCAACTTATTCACATACAGGGTTCCCAAAAGATGTACACATGCTTTAACAGCCGAGTGCTCAATTTTGCAAATGAAATGTATTGTAGTAAACACTGCCCCTATGATTATTCAAAGTGTGTATATACATTTTTGGGGATATTTATATTTATGTGAATAATATTTTAGATTCCTCACCTACAAGACGGTTGAAACACAGTAATCATCTGACATTATACATCTTTTTTCAAAGTTGTAGTGAGAGAAACATAAAAGTGCAATGTCCTTATATTACAGACAAAGCAACCTTAGCTAAGAGAGGGGAAGGAACTAGCCCAGGGTCACGCAGCAGGCCAGGGACATAGCTGGGAAGAGTTTTCCGGAGTCAGACCTGGTGAGCTTCATACCACTCGCTGCTTGTCTACCAGTGCTTGGGCACCGATGGCCTCCCACCATTCCTCAGGGGCACATTTATTGGACCGGAAACTCACTTGACCAGAGATCGGAAGTCCTGCCACCCTTTACGGCTGTGGTCAGACACCAGGAGCTTGGTTTTCAGAGCGGGACACTTAGAAGCCACAGAGTCCACCTCCGGGACAAGGGCATCTGTGGTGATGATGCTCTTGGCGTTAGACTCCTTTAGTCGGTAGAGAATGTCATTGGCTTTCATCTGGGTCGTCCCTGGCATGAAGATGATCCCTGGGGACAAGAAAGAACCTAATTGCTTCATTTTCTCTCTCACAGCCATGGGCTCCAGGCCTGGCTTATGTGCATAGAAACCCCCCAACCTCTTGCTCTGCAAAGACCAGCAGCAGCAGCAGCAGCACCGGGGCTAGGAATCCCGCCCCCCCAAAACCTACTGAATCAGAACCTGCATCTTAACGACACCTCCAAGTGAGTCCCCTGCAGGTTACAATTGAAACCCTTGCCCTAAACTGTTCTACTCTGGGTGGATGCGGCCTGCAGACAGGTGGGCCCCAGTTCGCACAAGTTTGCATGGGACCTGGGAACAGAGAGGCCAGGGGGACGGTCTCTGACATCGGGAAGAGCTGCGGCCCGGCCCCCTTCCTCCTCCCACTCCCTCTGTGCCAGGCCCCTGGCATTGTGCACCCCCCTTCCCTCAGGCCTCACACCCAAATCTACCCACGCTGTCCCTTGAATTCTCCGGCCTCCCCTTCCGTCCTCTGTGGCCAACAGTGAGCTCAGGTCTTCGCGTGCCTAGTGGATTCTAATCTCCCCGCCAGGTGCCTTGCCCTGAGTCGTCCATGTCATTAGCTGTTCACGCTCCACAGAGCACCCACTTTCCCCTGTCCCGTTTCCTCTCTTCACGAACACCCGTGCCCTGTCTCCAGGAAAGCGCCACACTGCCCACCTGACACTGAGGACGCGCCCACTCTCCACCTTTCTCTCCCACTCCTCTAAGCTCTGTCTCGAAATGGCCATTGTCACCTGGGCTGCTCCCGCCCTCAAGCCCAGTGTGTGCTCTGACCTCTTGGGAGTCCCTTCCTTTGCGTCTACCCTCTTAAGTGTGCTTGTCCCCAAGGGCTCAGCTCGGCTTTGTCATGGGCCATCTTAGCTCCACAGGTGACATGGCTTCTTTATGATACCTCTGCTGTTGCTGTTAACCTTGATTCCATGTGACCTTGATGAATTAACCAACTATTTAATGAGAGCGCGCGCGCGCGAGAGAGAGAGAGAATATAAGCAAAAGATGAACAGACTGATGTGTGAACATGTGATTCAACTGAAGTGATTCAACAGAAATCCACGAGTCCCATACTGATTCTAAATTAGATAGATGATAGATAGATAGATAGATAGATAGATAGATAGATAGATAGATAGATAGATAGATGACAGATAGATGATAGATAGATGGTAGATAGATGATAGGTAAAAGATAGATAAAAGAGAGATGATAGAGAGATGATCGATAGACAGGTAGATGATAGATAGATAGATAGATAGATAGATAGATAGACAGATAGATAGACAGATAGATATAGATAGATGATAGATAGGCAATTAAATGGGAAATCTCTGCAGAAGAATGCTAACTAATAAATGTGGGGGGGGTATAAACAGAAAATCCTGATATAAAACCACCATAATAATATGCAAGTCACTCAAGAATCACCAGTGGGTGCTCCAACCAGAGGGTGGAAGGCAATGGGGAAGCAGAATATTCACTCGGCCTCATAAATGTTACACCACAGACCACTTACTACCGACGAGGGGAAATGGTGCCTTCGCAAAGACGAATGCCACCTTCCTAACGAGATAAAACAACATCGCTGATGACAGGGCAAAACAAGTGCATGTGCCCCTAACGTGATGCACCCCGAAAGACACGGCATTGCCCTCCAGTATCCCTGCTAAAGATGCTTAACCTGAATATAATCATGAAGCAAGAGTCAGAAATGCAATTCTGGATGGACCTCCTGCAAAGCAACTGGCTTAGACACTTCAACAATGTCAGTGTCACGCAGAAAAGGCTGGGGAACCATTCTAGATTAAAGGACACTGGGAAGACATGACAACTCAGTCAACTAAATGCAAAGCATGACCCTCAGCTGGATTTTGGACTTAAAGAAAGGAATGGCTCTCAAGGACATTATTAAGGCAGCTGAGGAATTTCCACTATGGATATGCACCAGGTAACTGCATTGTACCGATGTCAGGCTTCTTGTGTGACAAGTCTGTTGCTATGTGAAGGAAGTGTCTGGGGCTCAGTGTTTATGGATATTTACACGGTATTTATGGGTGTCACAGTGTCTGCAACTGATTCTTAAATAACTCAGTGGGATGTTCAAATATGACAAAAGGTTAGCAATTGATGAATCTTTAAGAAGTGATAATGTCTGGGGCTGTGCAAGAGGCAGTGGTGAGTGTGAGTGTGTGCGTGCGTGTGAATGAAGGAGAACCATGGCGCTGTGTCTGAGCGAATGTGACTTGAGGGAGAGAATAGGTGGGAAGGGGTGAAAAGCATTTGAGGGAGTTTGGGAAAGAGAAAGACCGTGAAGAAGAAAGAAGGTAGGGAGAGAAGGCACCTACTATCCCAGGACCAGGCGGCTCTGCCCATCCCTAAGTCTCTAGGGGTCCCTCGGAGTCACTGACCTGTTCGGATGCAGCCCAGGGCCACCAGCCACCACTCGGGCACTCGAGGCAGAATCAAGGCGAGGCGGTCTCCCTGCTGCAGGCCGCAGGTCTGTGTGAGGACGTTGGCTGTGCGGCAGCTTAAGTCTGTCACCTCTCGGAAACTCCACTTCACTTCGTCTCCTTCGTTACTCACCCACCACAGGGCTGGGTTTGGGCCTCTTTTGCCTTCCTGGTCAAGATCATACAGCGTGTGTGACCTCCTGCTTCCTAGGAACAGTGCACGGATTTCCCCACCCACTGTCATAGACACGGTCCAGGGAGCAAGGCTCAGGGACCGAGACCCCATTTTAAATCGTTTCAAGAGCCAACAGAAGTTAGGGGTGAGGTCTGATCCAGCCAACTTCTGCTCTACTGTAGCCACCTCCTCTCCAGTCACATGAAACCATGAAGAGACTCATGTCACCAATTGAAGACTTAAAGCTCCATTCCCCATGTGTCTGTCTTAGTTCCATATAGACAGTGGGCTCCTCTTTGTGCCTCAGTTTCCTCATCTATGAAGTGGGGACAATAATATTACCTAGAAGGTCGTAAAGTCTAAATGAGTTATTTAAGCGCGTAAAGTGTACATAATTGTGCCTGACATTGTAGGTGCTCGATAAATATTACTATTAATATAATTGCTACATAATAAAAGAGGCTAATTTAGGTTCTGAATATTTGGAGGAATTTATTTTTAAAATTAAATTACCTCTAAAGGTGAAATTCTCAAGAAGCAGACTGGGAAGCTCCAGGCCCCCATTCCTTCAGGGAAAGATCAAGTAAACAACAGACTAAAATAGCTCTGTGGGACCTCTTGAAACAGTCAAGGATCTGCAGCAACCAACAAATTAAAGCCATACTCAGAACAGTAGGACATTTTGTGATGTTTTTCTCCCTTTCGCACCACCCCTTGTCTGATGTGGTGCCGCATGGTTGGGAGGAAGTCACCCGATTCCTACCCCCTCTTTGGGATGAAGGAAAAGAGTGAAATTTGTTTGCAACATTCAGTGGGGTGAGATGTAGCTGGAAAGGGATAGGGCTTTTATATGCCATTGAAATAAGTTGTTATTAGTTTAAAACAGATTATTATAACTTTTAGACATTCTGTGTAATATACACAATTCACAGAATATACACAGACAGAAGTGAGAAGTGAATCAAAACATATCACTACAGAAAAGTAAACCAAACACAGAAGAAAGCTGTAAAAGAGGAAATGAGGGAGAAAAATAAAAGCTGTGACATCAAGAAAACAGTCAACAAAATGGCAGGAGTAAGCCCTTCCCTATCAGTAATTACTTTAAATGTAAGTGAACTAAATTTCCCAATTGAAAGACAAAGATTGGCAGCATCTAAGGATATGCTGTCTCCAAAATTCTAGAACCAATAACAAAATTCAGATTTTTTGCAATAAAATGCTAACAATATAATATTAATTTATATAAGCAAAGTCATATTTACATTATAATCCAAATTCAATAACAATTACTCACTTATTCATTCAATATTACTAAGTTATTATCATTTCTTAGGCACTGTTCTTAGGCCAAAAAGATAAAATGTTAAACAAGACACACATATATGCACATATGTAAATGGTTTTAAATATTTATGGCCAATTTTCTTGTTTAAATCACCTGTCTTATTTTCCCCAAGTTTTCTATATTGAGCATGGTTTTTCCCCAAACAATTTTATTCCTCAAACAAAACATGTTCAGGGTAAACATTCAGGCAATACAGAAACTTATGAGCAGAAAAGATTCTTGTAAACCAAAGAATTTCTTCAAATTTCTCGTCACATTTTTACGCCCTGAATGTTAGCACTGAAAATGGTTTAGTGTATATTTTTCCAGCAATATTTTCCCCCACAGACACAAAAACATGAACCTATTGCTACTTTTACTGAGATGATTGGAACCAAAGAGGGTATCTCATCTGAGATAAGATTAATGTATGTGCATATACATATATGTATCTTTTTAGCTATAAAAAAATCAGTGCTTTGAAAAAAATTCTTGCCTAGCAGATTAAAGGATATTAAGAAGCATTTACAAGTCGTGACTGCTTATGTAAGGGGAGCATAGTATTACTATTTCTGTAGGGGTTTACAAAATGATGGGAAAGCTAGTGGATCGAGGCAGAAAACAATTGTTCAGAATTCAGACAGTGCGTTAGATCCTAATACTTGCACCTTGACAAAGATATCACTTAAGTACTTATGGATTTTTGTGCTAAGAATTAATTTAATATATTGGCAAAAGCTGTTTTCAAGAAGATAAAACACAACCCTTAAGCTGGATTTGAAATTTAAACTTTTATGAGGTGAGCTTTGAAACCAAGAGATATTGAGAAATAGTTTTGAAAGATTAAACACTAAGTAACTCAGCAGTAAAAAGAAATGAACAGCCCTGGCTCAGTGGTTAGAGCGTCAGCCCACACTCTGAACGGTCTCGGGTTTGATTCTCCCGTTTGCTTTCCTGTCAGGGGCTCATACCTGGGTTGCAGGTTTGATCCCAGCCCTGTATCAACCAATTAATGCTTCTCTCTCACGTCAATGCTTCTTTCTGTCTCTCTCTCTCTCACCCCCCTTTCCTCCCTTCCATTCTCTCTAAAAATAAATCAATGGACAAAATATCCCCCAGTGAGGGTTAGCAAAAAAAAAAAAAAAAGAACTGACAACTAGTCCACAAAAAACATTTTGCTGAGTCAAAGAAACCAGACACAAAAGGGTGCAAGAGCAGGTCAGTGGTTGCCTGGGGTCAGGGTGGGGGTGGGTGGGGATTCGCTGAGAAAAGACAAAAGAAAACTTTTGGGCTGATAGAAATAATCTAAAACTCGTTAAACTTCATACTGAAAATGTGTGTATTTTATTCTATGTAAAATATACACCAATATAGTTGTTTTAAATAAACAAAAACACACACATCTACTCCTTGCTAAGAAAACTGGAAAGTAGATCAATTACTTGGGTGATTCATGAATGAGATGATTCTTTCTGAATATGAAAAATATACGAATTTCAGGTGTACAACTTAATGATTAGACATTTATATAACTTATGAATATAATATGTCAATTGTAATGGAAAATGTTTTAAAATTATGGAAAAAGACATCCAAGTCACAATAAAACAAACAGAACCCCCACACAGGAGTCTATTGCTTATAGAAAGGTTTGCCTCAGTATTTAAAAAAATTTTTTTATTGATTTACTGATTTTTAGAGAGAGAGAAGGAAGGGAGAGAGGGAGAGAGAGAAACATCGATTTGCTTTTTCTACTTATTTATGCATCATTGGTTGATTCTTGTATGTGCCCTGACCAGGGATTGAACCCACAACCTTGGCGGGTTGGGACAATGCTCTAACTAACTGAGCTACCTGGCTAGGGCCACGAGGCACTTTCTTTTGTTTTATAATGAATTATTTGCCAACACTTACACTCCCACACCCACACACAACTAGAAGAGTGCACATAAAAATGCTGGATTTCTATTAAGACTGTTATATTGCATGGGAGATTCAGAGAGCAGAGTGGAACTCAGTGGTGTGCCCTCTGCAGAGTCTTTAACAGGAGCAGCACCAAGACCTATGGACTGTAAGGCAGGTTTCAAAATTAATTTATTCCGCCAGGGAAGAGTGGCTCAGCGGTTGAGCATGGACCTATAATCCGGGAGATTCCCAGTCAGGGCACATGCCTGAGTTGCATTAAAAAAGAAGAAGAAGAAGAAAAAAAAAAAAAAAAAAAATATATATATATATATATATATATATATACACAGATAGATAGATAGCTAGATAGACAGATATAGATATCTATATATAGATATCTTTATTGATTTTAGAGAGAGGAAGGGTGAGGGAGAGGGAGAGATAGAAACATCAATGATGAGAGAGTCATTGATCGGCTGCCTCCTGCACGCCCCCGACTGGGGATGGAGCCCGCAACCCGGGCATGTGCCCTGACTGGGAACTGAACTCCAACCGCCTGGATCCTAGGTCGATGCTCAACCGCTGAGCCATGCCCGGCTGGGCAAGATATATATTTTTTAAATTAATTTATTCCACAATTGCTTACTGAGAAACTGCTAGGTGTCAAACACCACGCATCACTAGAGAGACACTGATCCTGGTTAAGGAACTTGGAAAAGTGGAAAGAGATCGGAAGTGTTGTGAGAATGAAAGTCAATGGGATGAGGGTGCTCGGGGTGGGAGATGTTGGGAGATACGGAGGAGCTGACAGTGACTGATGATGATATAAAACCCAGCAAAAACTGACATTCCAGGGGGGAATACTATTTACTTGATGGCTATCGCCACGGGGTGATGCATGAACGAACCAGCAAGAATCATATAAAGATAAATTCGGGAAAAGTGATGGGCTCATTTCCTCCCCTCTACCTCTTCCCTCTCCAGCCCATCTCTTGGTCCAAAGGGTCTTCATCAGATTTTTGGTCTGGGCAGTAATGAAAGTCAATTTTTAGTCTGAAGGAACAGATGTTTTGGTGTCATCAGATCATGAGACCAGGTTAAATAATGAATTTTAGGATTAGATAACCTGCACCCAAATTCTGCCCTTTTACTTAGTATGTATGTAATTTCCATAGGCTATTTAAAACCCTTGGAACCTCAGTTTTCTCATCTGTAAAATGGGGATAATAAAAGTCCCCATCTAATCAGACCATTAAATGCAAAGTGCTTGACATGGCATATAAAGAATGCTCTTCATAACCCAAGGCTCCATTTTCCCTGGAGTTATTATGAAAATTAAGGAAAAAGAAAGAGGCAGGAGAAAGCCTCATGAAAGGCATGTAAGCCTTGACTGCTAACACATGAATGCGTGTTCATGGGAAGCAAAAATTCTATCAACTCTGACTCCATTGCAGGTGAATTCTCACTTTGTATGAAGATAATGTTGGGTAACTTTGCACGCTGAGAATGTCATCAGCTGGGACTTAGCTGGAACACCACTCATTGTCCCAACCCCTGGTGCCAGCACTGCTCCTTTTTGGTCTGTTTCTTAGGAAAAAACAAAACAAACCAAACACTTGGTTTTCTCTGAAGAGTCATGTGAACTCTAGAGGCCACAGGGACTGGTTTCTCTGGATATACCCAATGCCACGCCCAAGTAGATAGTTGATAGAGGACTCCAGCCTGGCTTGCTATCCTCATAGGAAGGCTGATGACATGGCTTAGCAATATGTGTCAGATGTGCATTGTGCAATCAGGTGATCTGTCCCACCCCTCTGGGTGTAACATGGAGTTAAGCCCAAGTTTGATGAGATGAATTCCAGTTAGACTCAGTCCCGTTAGTTGAAAGCCAGAATTCAGGCTAAAGTCAACTTGCTGACCTTGCAAGTTGAGGTTTGCATTTGGTCACAATTATCTGACTGTGTGCCAGATACTTTTACCTATTGTCTTGTTTCTTAAAAGATATTATCCCTGTGTCACAGATAAAACCACTGAGGCTCGGAGAAGTGTAGAAGTGGTCAGGCTGAGAACTGAACCCCCAAACATAAGCTTTTCCCATGACACTGGTAAGATGAGGCAGGACCCACACTGGTTCTGTGCCCTTCAGCCCGCTAGGAGCAAGGTAAGCTGGGGAGGCCACGCCTGTCCTCACCCCCAGCGCAGGTGCCTCCTCACCTTCTCCATTTGAGCCCAGTAGTCTATGACATCGCTTGCAAAGTTGAATTCCTCGGGTGTATCATGGTCATTCCATCTCGGGGCTCCAGTTGCTGATAAAGGCTGGTAGCGCAAGTGCCAAGGGGCAGGGCGGAAGCCGTGGCAGAATTTGTGGGCGCCCCAAAGGGCCCGGATCCTCATCAGCCCCCGCATGGCAGAGCAGCTCTCAGAAGCAGGCGCGGAGTTCTCAGGTCAGCACCTGCCTTGGGAAGAGATGGCCAATAGGTCGGTCATGGAGCAGGACTTTCCTCCACAAGACGCAGGCACCTTTCCGGCTAATGGCTAGAGTTTTGCTTCAGCTGATCAATTTGGAAGGCAGACCTCATGGATTTGGGGGTTAGCGCTTCTCTTCCCAGCTTAGGAACCACAGGCAGACAGTTATGGGGAGGGATTAGAGCGACCAGACGAGGTTGGTACACATCCCCCAGGGCCTTCTCCTTCTCTTTCACCCCTGGGATTTGGGCTCAGGCTGGCAGCCCCGTGGCAGCCCCTGTGGGGGAAACTGTCATCTGCATGTCCTGTGCTGAATGCTAGCCTCGCTCTGGACGCCTCTCTTCCCGCCCAGCCCAACTGTGCAGCTCTCATGAAAGCTGCTGTCCTTTCAGATGACCCCAGCCCCTGCCAGAGTGGACTGGTGCAGGGTTGAGCAATCATTCCTCAGGATTTTTAAATCCAGAGTGGGCTACTCATAATCCCTCTCCCAGATCCTGTGTGCCTGCCTGTTACCCAAGAGTGGAAAGGCCTCTCTCCGGGGAGCAGGGGCGCGCATCTGAGGCCCCGGGGGTGTGTGTGGGGGGTGGTTCTGAGCCCTGTCCCGCAGCCGCACCTGCTCTGCGTGAGAGAAGAAGACTGAGGGGCAGAGCCGGACCTGAGGGCCGAGGGCATCTCAGAGCCACTCAAGCTGCCGGTTCCTGTTCTTCCTCAGGCCCATCTGCATCTCCACCCCTCTTGTTAATACCCTGCCCTGGATTCTCTGAGCCAACGATTTTTCCTGCCTGGCCTTAGGTTTCCGTCACTTGAGGCTATAAGGATACGGACAAACACGCCCGGCCTTGCTCAGGACAGAGGAGGCTCGGACCGCAGCGCCCTCCCTGGACTGGGTCTAGCCTCAGGGTCTTCCCCAGGACAGGGTTCCGGCAGCTGTTACCAATCCATCCAGTTGGCCCACGAGACTTCTTTGCCACTCCAGATCCCAACAAATGCCCCTAAAACGGGAGCAAAACTCTCATTTATTAGGGTTCTTCTTGAAGTTTGAGAGTAAAAATTGGCTTAAGCTAGAATGATCTTTCCAGGAGACCGCTGACTGGGAGAAAGCTGCCTCAGGAACAGCTCTGAGTTTCAAGCACTTTGTCAGTGCAAACACTGAGGCCTGCTCCCCTCCGTTTCAGCAATAAGATCCTACTGTTTGACAGGAGACCCATAGAAAGATCAATAAAACTCAGTTTATTTTCAGGTCCTTTCGACCCATAATAACCTAACGTCGATTAACTTTGATGCTGTCCCCACAACCCTGCTATACATTCCCAGTAGGAAAAACACACCTAAATACTCAATTGGGTTACTGTCTGCAGAAAGGAGCATGGGGATGTGAGAAGTTTCCTCGTCAGCGTGGGTCCTTAGGCCATAGGACCTACAATATGCCTCTTCCTTTCTAGTGCCTGCCCATCCAGCCACCGTCTCTCATTTAGTCAGAGCGCTGCTGGGAAAGAAAGGCCCTGAGCTGTCAGCTGGTCCAGACCTGGCCCTCAGGCATATTTTCTTTGGCCCTTCGTCTTTGGAGGAAATTTTGCTCCAATTACATAGGATGTTCTCCAACTTTCCTGGGTTTCCACCACTCTTCATTTTGCCACACCTCCTGTTTCTACACTTACTGTACCTGTTCAGCCTCTGTGGACATTGGAGCTTAAAAACCCCAATCTAGGCCAACACCCCGAGAGGACAGGGATTTCTCCAAGGTTGCAAGGCAAGTTTAGTAGCAGAGCTGGTTCTAGAAGCCTGCATCCTTGCTTTTCCAACAACACGTACCTCCCCCCACAGGCACCAACTGATTTAGAGCAATACCAGACTCAGCTGCTATTTTCACACACAGGTGTATAAATGACCTCAGAAGCTTCCTTAAAACACCCTCAGGACTGTTCCAACAGCCCCTTAACACAAAAGGGAGAGAAAGAACGAGGACATTAATTAATTCGTCATTATGGGCTAAATTGCATCCCGTCGAAATCCACAAATTCATGTCCTAACCCCCGCTACCTCAGAATGAGACTGTGTTTGGAGGAAGAATCTTTAGAGAGGTGATCAGGTTAAAATGAGGTCATTAGATGGGCCCTAACCCAGCATGACTGACGTCCTTATGAGAGGAGATCAGGACACAGACACGCAGAGGGGGACGCCATGTGAACATGGAGACGCCGCCTTCAATCCAAGGAGCTACCCCCAGAAGAGACCAATCCTGCCACCGCCTTGATCTCAGACTTCTTGCCCCCTGAGCTGTGAGAAAGAAATTTCTGAGGTTTAGGCCCCAGTCTGTGGTACTTTGTCATGGCAGCCCCAGCAACCTAATACACCTCTTAATCGAATGAAAAAGAACTGACTTTGGCATTCTCTCACACTGTAAATGTGTTGGAAATTCTGGTTTAACCTCCTCATGTGACTGGGCCCAACACCACAGGCAGCCAGCTGGGGGGACTGGGAGCTGAGAGCGTGTCCTCAGGAGCCCAACAGCGCAGGGTCAGGTCCCAGCCCCTCCACTCATCAGCTACACAGCCTTGGGCAATTTTCTTAACCTCTCTGTAAAGTATGGAAACGCTGGCGACACCTGTGTCCTGAGTGGGGGAGCGAAGGGAGGACACCCTGTGTAAAGCACGTAGGCACTGAGCACAGGCGAGCACCCGGGCTCGGGAGTGCCTGGCGACAAACGCTCCCTGCGGAAACTCACTGCATAATTAGGCTTCGGGAGAAGCGGCCGCTGGACCTGCGGAATTAGAGCCCAGAGAGGGACAGGGAACGCTCCTGACGCGGGCACCGCAGCGGCCAGCTACCGCATCCACACGTCAGGGGCCCGCCCGCGGCGAGTTAGGGAGACCGGCCGCCAGAGACATCGGGGCTCCTGGCTCCGCGGCCCGCGCACCTGTCTCCAGAACTGCCGGCTCCCCCCGTCACCCCGCCAATGTCGCTCTCACCTCTGGGTCTGTGACGACATCACACCTGTGTCTACGGCTGCCTCTCGTCTGTCTCTAACGACATTGCTCATGACATGCCTGGCATCATGGATCAGGACAGTCAAACGCAGCGCCCCGTCTCTTTCTGTGTCTGTACCTGTTTGTACATGTAGACAGACTCCTCACCATGCCTGACACGTGAGGACTCAACACAATGCTAGATTCTTCCCGTTTTGTCCTAATTCAGAAAACTAAAACTTGAAAATTGGGGATTGAAAATCCAGTGTGCTACAGAATGTCTGAAAGACAGATGAACATATTTGTCAGTCATCAAATATCTACTGTGCCAATATGGTTTTAGATACTGTCAGAGATTACTGAGGCTGCACGAGTTCCTACCCTCTTGGACTTTAGAGTCTAAGGCAGCGATTTTCAACCGGCGTGCCACAAGATTTTAAAACATGCAGTACCTGACTGTTTAGTCAGGGGCACTGATCTCTTTTCCCTTAGACTGTCAATTTAAGAAATGACAACAGCCAACACAGCAATGCTGGCCGGTGTGGATGAATCAAAATCATACCAAGTTTTGGTCAGATTGGCAAAGAATATGATATACTTCTTGGTGTGCTGAAGAATTTTAGTAATTAGTTTATGTGTGCCATGAGAGGAAAACAGCTGGAAATCGCTCGTCTAAGGACATCTTACAAAATAGTTTCAAAGGGCAATCTTTCGAAATGCTTTCAGGTGGCTTTTGAAGGCCGTTTGGCCCTGTGGCTTTCAGGGGTGGCTCAGCTCACTGCTACATGCCCAGGCCCGCAGTACCTTGAAGAGTTCCAGCTACAGAGCTCTGGTTTCACGAGACTTTGGACTGATAATGCTATTTATTTTATAAAACAACAGACTCGGTGTGTCACAGGGGATCTTGGAGTTACACAGCCAGGCAGTTCCACTGCCTATCAGCCCGGTGGTTTTGGCCACTATTTATGTCTCTGAAATCGAGAGCACAGCAACAATATCTACCACCCAGCTTCCCGCAGGATTAGTAACATAATCTAGAAAAACACCTTTGCCAGCGGTGTGTCTAATAAGGGTAAGGCTCAGTAAATGCTGAGGTGTCCAGTAACACCCAGCAAATTCTAAAGCCAACCCCCCAGTTAGATATGAGAGTTTTTTAGAAAATGAAAGGCATGCCCTTCTGTAACGTGACCCACTGCTGCCTAGTGGAGTCTCACGGGTTCACCTTCTGGGCCTCTTTCACTCCCCTCGGCACCCCCACCCCATGCAGAGCGGCCTAACATTAAACTGATGACCTGCTGTGTGCCAGCCGCCTGCGAGGCACATCCGGGCACACTCCCACTCAGCCCCCTCCTCACTATCGCCCCCTCCATGTTGCAGGTGAGGGAATGAAGTACCAGAGAGGGTGGGAGGCTTGCCCGGAGCCAGCCGACCTGTAAGCAGCATTGCCAGACTCGAGTAAGGCTCTCAGACGGTAGGGTCAGGACTCTGTAGATACTTGCTGCCCCCAGACAGACAGACACACACACACACACACACGCTGTCACTCACCTCTCATTCCTTCTGTCTTTCCTTCACCTCCATTCCCTCCATCTCTCCTTTACCTCCATTCCCTCCATCTCTCCTTCACCTCCATTTCCTCTGCCTCCTTCACCTCCATTCCCTCCATCTCTCCTTCACCTCCATTCCCTCCGTCTCCTTCACCTCTCATTCCCTCCGTCTCCTTCACATCCCATTCCCTCCATCTCCTTCACCTCCATTCCCTTCGTCTCCTTCACCTCCATTCCCTCCGTCTCCTTCACCTCTCATTCCCTCCGTCTCCTTCACATCTCATTCCCTTTGTCTCCTTTACCTCCATTCCCTCCGTCTCCTTCACCTCTCATTCCCTTCATCTCCTTCACCTCTCATTCCCTTCATCTCCTTCACATCCATTCCCTCCGTCGCCTTCAACTCCATTCTCTCCATCTCACGTTCACCTCCAATCCCTTCATCTCTCCTTCACCTCTCATTCCCTTCGTCTCCTTCACCTCCATTCCTTTCATCTCTCCTTCACCTCTCATTCCCTTCATCTCTCCTTCACCTCTCATTCCCTCCATCTCACCTTCTCCTCTCATTCGCTTCTGTCTTACCTGGGATTGGGGACTGTCTAGAAAACAGGTAGGCCAGGTCTTGGGTTGGTAGGGAACAGGGAACTTGCGCCTGTGCTTCTCTCTGATCAGCAGTTTACGGGAATGTGTACGTAACTGAACTTAGCTCCGGGGCACACAGCGCGTGGAAAACTTGGCAGGAACTGGATGACTCCGATGAATATGATACCTGAGTAGAATAGGACAGAGGGCAATCATAGGCCTCATGGGGAGACAATCATTAGCAAAACTAACCATGTGGGTGGGAGCAGGGTGGAGGGGGTCAGTGGAGAATAAAAGGGGACATCTGTAATACTTTCAACAATAAAGATAAATTTTTTATAAAAAGAAAGAAAAGCCAGCCATATGAAGTCACCTGCAATTCTTGTTGGATGACTTGCAGTGTGAATGAACAAAGAAAGTCAAACGGAACACTCTCACTGTTGTCTGTGGCTAACTTGCTCCCCTTTGCCACTCCTGTACCTCCAATGTTTTCATTTAAATGAGAGCCAAATGGCTAGCCTGGTGGATAAAGTCAGTGCTCTGGAGGCAGAGATTTACGTTTAAGCCTCAGGTTTGCCATTTACCATTTCTTTGACCTTCATTGACCTCCTTTCTCTAAGCTTTAGTTTCCTTCTTGTAAAATGGGGGTAACAACAGTGACACCTATTTCCTATGTTGTTGTTTTTATTGATTTGGGGGGGTGAAGGGAGAGAGAGAGTGAGAGAGAAGCATTGATTTGTTGTTCCACTTTTTTATACATTCATTGGTTGCTTCCTGTGTGTGCTCTGACTGGGGATCGAACCCACAACCTTGGCATATCAGGACGATGTTCTAACCAACTGAACCACCCAGCCAGGTATGGTTGTTTTTTTGTGCTTCGGATGAAATAATTTGTGGAAGCATATAGCACAGTGCTTGGCATAATCAATGTTGGCTGATTTTATTAATTTGGGATTCTAAGTTTAAGGTTGGCGTACTAGCAAAATGCAGGGTCTTTGGAATCCCAAAGTCTTGAGCTTCAATTCTGGCTCAGCCACTTATAAGATGGCCATTGGCTATTCTGACCTTGGTCGTCTTGTCCGAAAAATGGAGGCTGGGGGTTGTTGATCAGATGTGTCCCCTAGGATCTCTGAAAGGCATACATGATGTAACGCCAGGGAAGAGCCTGGCCCAGGCGTTCAGACGCTGAGTAGATATTGAGGCTGCACTGAATAAGCCTGGGTTGTCACAGGTAGTGGCTTGAACTGTTAGTTGTCTACTAAAGCCATTTTGGGGGTGTTGTTGGGGGATAGGAGCTTCTTCAGGACTCTGACCCAACTTTCCCATACATTTTAACTCTCAACCTCCATTGAACCAGGAGAGAAATATCACCATCCAAAGTCACCACCAAAGATTGCTGGAAACATCTAGAACATCCCTGCCTGACTGAGGGGAAACCTGGCTCTTCCTGCCTGATTCATTCATTAGGGTGAATTTTCAGCTCGGGACAGGCATTTATTTCATGGAGATGAGAGAGTGAGAAGGCAGGGTTATTTGACGGGCCACAGTAAGCTAAAGGTTAAACACCAAAAGAATCAAAGTATAAAAAGCCCTGTTATTCAGGCAGAAGGAGCAGCCACTCAGTCA
Organism: Miniopterus natalensis; assembly: GCF_054644295.1. Taxonomy (NCBI): domain Eukaryota; kingdom Metazoa; phylum Chordata; class Mammalia; order Chiroptera; family Miniopteridae; genus Miniopterus; species Miniopterus natalensis. Next base: position 96,685,134 of record NC_142083.1, read on the forward strand.
CTTTTGAGAAGGAATGGGCACAGGAAGGAAAGTCTTTGGGACCCTCCCTGGATCTCAGTGGATCTCCTGTGTGGAGCTGTAACACCCGTGTTGGGGTCAAGAAGACAGGCTCTGGGGCCAGGAAGCCTGCGTTTCAGTCTAGCTTTTGCCAGTTGCCAGTCCTGTGACACTGAGAAGGTTTCTTATCCCTGGGTGCCTCAGTTTTCTCCCGTCTAACATGGGTATATGGTAGAGCGAGTACAACCCTGTGAAGATAGCGTGGGCACTTTCTTTCATTGCCAAGCCTCTGTTGTAGTTAGAATGAGGCCCCCGAACCCCAGTTCTGGTCAGTGAACCCCAGATGGAAGTGACACAAGTCACTCCTGGTCTAGAGCATTTCAGAGCAGGTCTGAGTCCCTGATACTCTCTTCCCCTGACTCACTGGTCCTGGAAACCGCGTGTGGAGATGGTAACATCAGAATACGGCAGAGACTCTATCAGCCTAGCCCTCTGAGTGGCTGTAGCCAAGTGTCCTGTCAACCTGAATACCTCACACCCATTGCCTTCCTTAGCCTCATAGCAAAGCCATGGTGCTTTCATTCACCCAGTAGATATTCAATGGCACCCTCTAGGCTGGACAGAGCTTTGGACTGTCAGACAGGTTACTGCTCTCAAGGAGCTTATACGCCCAGGACAGAGAGGCAGGAGACTGCAAAGAAACAGTCAGTTACATTGACAAGAGAATCCCAAATGGTAACCGGTGCCCAGAAGAAAGTAGAACAAGGTAATAAAACAGTGGGACTGGGGCGGGGGGATGACAATGTCCTCTCTGAGGAAGTGACACTTGGAGACCCGAAGGAGAAGGAGCCAGCCATGGGAGGACCAGGGGAAAGCGGGGCAGGCCGGGGGCGCAGCAGGTGCCGAGCTGGAGGCTGAGCTTCTCCAGGATCCGTCGAGGCAGGTGCGGCAGGCGGCTGGGTTGGGGAGAGGAGCTCGGGTTTTGTGTGAAGAGGGGTGGGGAGTGTTGAGAGGATTTTAAGACAAAGAGACATGATTTAAGTTTCAACGAAGTCACTGATTTCCTTGGCGACTTAATTTTGAAATAAAATAGCCCGGGAAAGTGGGTAATTCAGAAGGAAACGGTCGGGTTTGCGCAGGGAGAGCTCACGGGCGGCGCCCAGGGGAGGGCTTCTCGGGGCGGGCGCAGCTGCGGGCTGCAGTGCGGAGGCTGCTGCGGTGCCCGAGCCCTGCGGGCCTGGGCAAGCTTCTCGCGGTGAGGATGGAGCAGGCAGGTGTGGGGTGGAGCTTTGAGATACCGTTTGGAGGGCTTGCTGATGGGTTTGTTTGGTTCATCCTCAGCAGGTGATATATATATTTTGTTAATTCTCATTGAAGATATTTTTTCCATTGCTTTTTAGAGAGAGTGGAAGGGAGAGAGAGAGAGATAGGGAAACATCGATGTGAGAAAGACACATCGATTGATTGCCTCCCGCACATGGGGATCGAGCCTGCAACAGAAGTAGGTGCCCTTGGCTGGAATCGAACCCAGGACCCTTCTGTGTGTGGGCTGAAGCTCTAACCACTTAGCTACACCTGCCAGGGCAGAAAGAGAGGAATTAAGGGTGACTCTGGCTTTCGGTTTTGGCAATGACACTTGTAGTCGGTCATGTTGTATCTCTGCAGAAGGTGAGGAGATTATCTAACATGCCCAAGGTCCCAAAGGCTTGAGAAGGCCAGAAAAGGACCTGAGGCCTGGTTTTCTTTAAGGCAGTGTGCCCTGCTCAAGCCTCCCGACAGTATTCTACTTCTATCCTACCTGCCACACTTCTCCATCTCTGATTTCTGGCTTCTTCCACCAAAAAGATAGATATGAGTTATTCAGCTGAGAAACTGGGTACTGGATGGGAGGGACTCCCACTCTCTTTACATTACCTGGTCAACCCTGGTAACAACAACAAAAATTCCTTGGCTCTGGAATTTAGGATGCTACAAAATCTCAGTGTGTTTTTATCTTTGGCTAAGCCATCAGAATTCACCAATGCCTTCTCCAGTCATTTCAGATCCAGTATTGCATGGACTTGTGTCCCTTGAAGGGAGCCATTTGAGATAATGTTTGGAAGGCATTCAAAATGGCCTAGTATATGGAACATATGGAAAGTGCTTTTCAATTTGCAGTTGTTATTGTTTTTAAAACAGAGACTCCAGTGCCAAATAGGCAGAAATGAAATCCTGTTCCATCAGCTGCTAGGTCACACAGGCCCTGGGAAAGTTCCTGCAATGCTGTGCTTCAGTTTCCTCACCTGAAGATAAGAATAGTACCTACCTCATAGAATTGATATGAGAATTAATGGAGGTAATACATGTAGACAGCTTAGAACATCATAAGGATATTATTATTATTTATTATTAGAGGGGAAGGGTAATGGGAAGAGAGAAGTCATTACTTCTTGAGGACCTCTTGCCTGAAGGAATTCATATACATAACCTCATTTTTACATATATTATTGTCTCAAGGTACGTGTTTTTCTTTTCATTAGGAGATGAAGAAATTGACACTCAGAATTTCCCATGACTACAAAATCCTGACTCAAATTTATTGAACATTGATTATGTTCCAGGCTCTGTGACAAGCTATTTGCATGTATTAAGTCATATAATATAAACATTATGTGGAAGGCACTATCATTACCACCACTTTACTCATGAGAATATTGACATCCAGAGAATCTAAGCTACTTGTCCCATGCCACACAGCCAGGAAATGGCAAAAGCAGTGTTTGGATCTAGATCCACTCGGCTCTAAGTAAAATATTTGCTCTCAGCCATCATGTTTATTCAACGGTTCATGTTGGGCTGAGGATGAGTCCCAACTGAAAGAGTCCACAGTTCTTTCATAATCACCTGTTGCGGAGATTTAACTTATTCCAAATCCAAGTGCAAACACTCTGAAGTACAACAAAGTTTAGCTCGAAGCTTGTGTATGGATTACAGTCCAAAACGCTCTCCTGCTCCGTCCTGGGAACGGCTAATACATAGTAGCATAAAATAGCATTTGGGGAGGTGTTTTAATTGAATTAAAGTGTACACACTCACAATGCATACAGGCAGGTGCGGACGGTAACCAAAAAATTCACAACTAGGAATTTAATTATAGAACTTTCACTTCAAGTAATGGACTAGTATCTTCCACAGGACCCACTTTCTGACAGATACCAACTATAAACCCTGAACAAAATATAAACAACAACAACAACAACAACACTAGAATGTACTACAGAGCTACCAAAGCTGTCAGAAAACAGAGGGAGTCTACCCTTGAAGGAAATGGATAGCATTGGATGAGTTTCCTACTTTTTATGGGGAAAATTCAAGAAAGAAAGAGCCAGAGAAAGGAATCCCCATACTCTGTGTATACACTTTACCCAAATTTATGGCTGATCCCTCAACTGCACAGAATCCTTTTAGTCTCAGTCTAAAGAACTGAAGGAGGTCGGTTTCTGAAAACTGTAGAGGGGACAGAGTTTAGAGCTTAAGTATGGCCAAGTAACTGCCTGCTCAAACAAATAAACCAAAAAACAAACAAACAAACAAACAAACAAACAAAGTACCCTTCAGTAAAACAGAACAAACTCCAGAATCCCTGTAGCATATTATAGACAATGTTCAGCATAAAATCCAAAATTATTAGATACACAAAGACAGGGAAACATAACCCATTTTCAAGATAAAAAGGACATCAATAGAGGAAACTGATGACACATATATTGGAAATAGTAGACAAGGATTTTAATAACTGTGGTATAGCTTTAATAACTATGCTCAAGGACTAAATTAAAATAAGCTCATAATGAACAAATAAAGACATTGAGCAAAAAAGTCAAAAATGTTTTAAATTGAGAAACTTTAACTGAAAAATCCATTACCTTAAGTCAAAAATTCTCTGAATGGCCTTTAAATCACTTTGGAGATCACTGAAGAACTTGAAAAAGGTGCCCCTGCAGCAGGATGCACTTCTACTGGGCATAACCTGTACAACCCAGGGCAACAGCCTCAGTGAGAAAAACTGGGGAGACCCAAAGAAGGAGAAAACTACCAATGTGAATGTTAACCTGGGAATGTCATGTATCTTCTGCATCATTACAGGTGAGTTTGGTGGCATTGGGAAAGTAGAGTAGATACTCTGAGCATCAAAAAATGACGGAAACCAGATAGGAAGCCCAACAAAAACACCCCTTTTCACAAGTCAGTGTGGGCAGGGCAAGGAGTATGGCCGTGTTCTGTGCCTCTCAATGACTCAACATGACATTCCAGTGGCCTACTGAACAGTCCCCAAGGGCGTAGGCATGGTGGTGGGATTTTACTGTGAGTCTTTCAGGAACAAAAAAATCTATCAAAAGTATATGGCTCTCCCAGCCGGTGTGGCTCAGCAGTTGAGCATCTACCTTGATCCAGGACATCTCGGTTCGATTCCTGGTCAGGGCACATGCCCGGGTTGCGGGCTCCATCCCCGGTGAGGGGTGTGCAGGAGGCAGCCGATCAATGACTCATCATTGATGATTCTATCTCTCTCTCTCCTTTCCTCTCTTTGAAATCAATAAAGACTTAAAAAAAAAAAAGGTATATAGTTCTATTTATTTCACCTCGTATATTTTCTATCCCTAAAAATAAAAAGAATTACCATCACTTTGATTCTTACCTATTGCATTTTCTGTACCATTTACCACAACCTACCTTATTCCCTATTTTGATTCTTAATTATTGTCTGCTTATCTCTTCCTCCTCCCACATCAAACTGGGGGGATTGAGCCAGCAACTTGGGCATGTGCTCTGACTGGGAGTGGAACCAGCCACCCTTTAGTGCACAGGACCACACCTAACCAATTGAGCCACACGGGCCAAGGCGAAGTGTTTAGTCTTTTAGCACCATCTCTGGCCTTCACACTCATGCCTGTCAAACATTATTCTCTTCTTAGTTGTCTACCTGAACCCTGAGAGCTGCTTCCACAGGCATAATCTACACGAATCACTACCGCATACTGGAATGATGGAACAGGTAGAACAAAATGTTCCCAAAACTGCTTCAAGTCAAGCCCTGACAGAACTATGGCAGTTTATCACCAGGTAGCGGTAAAGCAATAGTCCCGGAACTGCCTTGACTTGTTTTTAAGTTTGTTTTTCAGATCTAAAGCCAAGCCCAAAACCAAAGAGACAAACTCAATGCCTGGTTGGGAGGGTTCCTTCCTGCATCCCATGATAAGTCTTGCACAACCCCAGAGTGCTTCACTTGACTAATGCTACCTGGACTTCAGTGTGACCCCAGGGTTCCTAAAAAGGAAAAAGCCAGCCAACCTACACCCTGATTGGTTAACCTCAGCAACTTCCATGTTCCTAAAAAATAAAAACCTTCAAGCCCCATACTTGGGGCACAGAACCTGAAGCCCTATCTCAGTGTTTTTGCCCTCTGCAGAGTTTCAATAAATCTGCCTTTGCTTTTATCAGTGTCCCTGGTCTAAATTGTTTTATATCAGGAGACAAGAACCCAAACTTGCCAGTAACAATGATGTTGGATCAGTCCCATTTCCCAGATGAGGAAACTGAGGCTCAGAGTGGGCAGGGTATAATCAAAACCTGTCACAACGAAAGCCAAACCATGAGACAGTTGCTTGTATAAAAGCAAAGAGGTTTATTCAAGTGTCAGCCGCCTGAGAAGATGGGAGACTCTTGTCCAAAGCCCATCTTCCTACCTCAGCGCAGGCAGAGGTTTTATAAGGAGGGAGAGGGGAAGCAACACAAAGAGATCAAGGGGAGGGGTTGAGAAGTTCTCTCCATGGAGGCAGCACAGACCATGTGTGTTTTGTTTTGTTAAGCCTCACCCGAGGATATTTTCCCACTGATTTTTAGAGAGAGTGGAAGGGAGAGGGGGAAGGAGGGGAAGACAGAGCAAGAGACATCAATGCTCTCACGTCAATTGGTTGCCTCCCACACCCCCTCAACTGGGGCCGGGGATTGAACCTGTAACCCGGGTACATGCGCTTGATGGGGAATCGAGTCTGAGACCCTTTGGTGCTCGGGCCGCACTCTAACCACTGAGCCATATTGGCCAGCACAGCACAGTCTGTTTGACAAGGACCTTGACACTGGTCAGGTGATGGTCTGGTGTGTGTAGTCTTGTTCTTCCTCACTCTGGTTCTGTGTCATCCTGGTTCTATGGCCAAAGGTCAGCAAATCTCCCAGAACTGGGAGGACTGAAGGTTGGAGTCTGCATCTTCTGAAGTTGGCTCCTGGGATTCTCACACAAACATGCTGTTTATGTACAAGCTACATATGAGTCAGAGTCAGCATGGACAGAAACAACTGTCCAAAGAATAGTGGGGCGGGTTACAATTCCCCACGGTCACAAGGGCACTCCTAGTGACAGGACTAGAACTCAAACCCATAGCTTGCAACTCCGAGAGCCAGCTACCTTTCTCCTCGACCCTTGGCTGTTTCCTTTTGGGTAAAATGACACTACTTGCCTTGTCTCTCTGGTTTTCATTTTGGTCCCATCCCTTCCCTTCTCTTCTGTAATTTTGCCCCATTCTTACTGTACCGTTGTTTCTCTAGCTTCAGTCATCAGCACCTCACATTCATTTTCTTTTCTTTTTCCATTTTTTTTTATAAGCAACTGTTACCTGTAGTCTTATTGACTTAATATTTGTCTTTACATTGATTCCCTGAAAAATTAAATAAAAAAACAAAAAATATGAATCATCCAAATGAAACTGTACCACTACTATAATTTAGAAATTAATTTTAATTGCTACAATGGAAGAAACTAAACATGAATACAATGAAAGCACAAATTGTCCTTTCAAAATCTCACTTGGATACGGTTGCCTGACAAGCATTTGAGACTAGTTTTGGTCTCTTTTTGTTAAAAATGAGAATTAAGCTTTTGTCAGTTCCTTTTTGCTGTAATGATGTTGGGTAACAAACAATTCTCACTCCTCAGCAGCTTAAACCAACACACACTTCTTTCTCACTCACCTGCAGGATGTCTGGGCGGCTCAGCTTCAGACTGTGGGTTGGGGTTCTGTCTGATCCACGAGCCTTTCCTTCTGGGACCAGCCGTTCTCCAGGCACATTCTTCTCGTGATGAATGACAGAAGCACCGCAGATGAAGTCAGACCACATGAGCACATTTGAAAGCCCTGTTCGCATCATTCTGGTTAACAGCCCATCGGCCAAAGCAAGTTAAAGGACCAGCTGGACCTCATGGAGCGAAGACTCTATTCCTGCCTTGAGCAGGGATGGGGGCGGCGGGTGAGCAGAGAGGGAAGATTTGCTGGGTGAGAAATAAACTCGCCCATGAAGGATGGAAGGCGAGGAAGCAGCAAACTGACACTTTCTAATTGGCTTAATGGGAGAGAAATGGAAACAGATCAGCTTAATCACATCATAACTCATGTACTAGTGGGGCGCTCACTCCGGTCTGAACACAGTTGGGGTTCTTTTTAGCAAGGAGCCATGTGGGGTGCGGGGGGTGGTGAGGAACGGCCAGTGCGTAGGTGTATTTGTCTGCTAGGGCTGCTATAGCAAAACACCACAGAGTGGGCAGCTTAAACCACACAAATGTACTTTCTCACAGTTCTGAAGGCTGGCAGCCCATGATCAAGGTGCTGGCAGGGCTGGTTTTCTCTTGGCTTCCCTCTTCACATGCTCGTCTCTCTGCATGCGCCCCAAGGTCTCTCCGTGTGTCCTAATCTCTTCTGAGAAGGACACAGGAGTCAGATTGGATCGGGGCCCAGGCTAATAGCCTCATTTAAACCTAATCACCTCTTTAAAGGCCCTGTCTCCAAACACAGTCACATTCTGAGGTCTTGGGTTAGGGCTTCAATATATTGAATTTGGGGGACACAATTCAGTGTCTAGCAGTAGGAGGAAAGCAATGTTTGCCACATGTGTTCAAGTCCTTCCCTCCTTCAAAAGTTGCTGCCTTGATTCTGTACTTTCTCTTTGGTTCCTTCTTTCAATTAATGTTTATTCAAAAGAATAATTGAGCCCTGGGCTGTGTGGCTCTGTTGGTTGGAGCATCCTCCTGTGCCCCGAGGGGTCTCGGGCTTGACTCCTCGTCAGGGCACACACGTAGGTTGCGGGTTTGATCCCAGGCCAGGTGCATATGGGAGACAACCGATTGATGTTTCTCTCTCACATCGATATTTCTTTCTCTCCCTCTTCCTTCCTCTCTCTTGAATCAATGAGAAGCATGTTCTTGGGTGAGGATTTTTTAAAAAAGAATAGTTGACATTAGCTCTTTCCATCTCTTTTCATCCCTCACTGATGACCACACTGGCTACCAGTTTTCTACCCTTAAGGATTCTACTGAACTTTTTTCCCCCTTGGAAACAAGTTTTCTAATGTTCTTGCTGCCAAGACAATGGGTCCTTTTCAGTTTTGACCCTTGGCTGGTCTTGGCAATATTAACCAACTCCTGGGTTGTCTCTTCCATCTTTCGGTTGTCACTCACTGTATTATTATTATTATTATTATTATTATTATTTTAAATTTTCTTTTTTTTTAAATATTGAAACGACTACTTTCTTTTTAAATATATCTTTATTGATTCCAGAGAGAGGAAAGGAGAGGGAGAGAGAGAGACAGAAACATCAATGATGAGAGAGTCATTGATCAAGCCCACAACCCGGGAATGTGCCCTGACCGGGAATCGAACCCCGATCGCCTGGATCCCAGGTCGACGCTCAACCGCTGAGCCACGCCCGGCTGGGCTATTATTATTTTTTAATATGTCTTCATCGACTTCAGAGAGAGGAAGGGAGAGGGACAGAGAGAGGCAGAAACATCAATGATGAGAGTGTCGTTGATCAGCTGCCTCCTGCACGCCCCCGATGGGGACCAAGCCAGCAGCCTGGGCACGTGTCCTGACCTGGAATTCAAACCCGATCTCCTGGATCCTAGGCCGATGCTCAGCCTCTGAGCCACGCCTGCTAAAGCCACTCCCTGTCTTTTTTAGACTTTTTCCCGTTATTGTCCATGGGACCCTGATCTTTTTTCTCTCTCTACATGTTATTGCCCCTCGGATTCCTCCTCAGCCCACAGTCCCTCTCATCCTGCATGCTCTCTGTCCGTCTCATTCATTCATTCATTCATCTCTCCCTCTTCCTCCCTTTCTCTCTCAATAATTTCCGAAACCACATTGGAAATCTTGACCTCTCCCCTGAGTTTAAACTTAAACAGGTAGCTGATTACTAGATATATACTAACCTTGGTATTCCATAGGTCACAGACAGACTAGCATGACCACAACTGAATTCAATGTTCCCGCCTCCAATCCTGTCCCTCTCAAAAAGTATTACAATGACCTGCCTCAGTTTACCTAATAAAAAATTAGACATGATCCCTCAGGGCCTCCTTTCTCTTCCCCACCTGCCTTCCTTAGTCAATAAGTCACCAAGTCACCAAGTTCCAAGAAGAAGGAATAATTCTTCTAAGCATTTCTCCAATTCTCCTTTAGCACATTCACCCCTGGGCCGCCAGGGTGATTACTTGGAAATGCAGAGCTCACAGAGCTCCTTACCCTCTGGGTGACGTCCAAGCTCTATCATGTGATACACTGAGCGCCCCTTCTGCCCTTTCACAGCCTGAATCTGCTGTTGAAATAATATTGGGTGTCAGTGAGATGACTGCCCTTCCCCAGGATAAGTCCCACCTTCTATCTCCGAATACTAGCAGCAAGCCTGGGGCACCTCACGCCACCAGCACATACCCGTTAGTCTGGGACCCCTCTAGAGCTAATGCTTGTCCAGGGGACTTATTCACAGGGACTTGGCAAACATCACTTCTTGGTTCTGGGCTTCCTGGGGTGTCTTAAAGGCTTTTCTGGACAAGGACATGGAGTTGCGGTGATCTCGCTTTATCTCCTCCTGAAAAGACAAGAGTTGGTGCTTTCACTGTAGTCACAGTCAAGCAGCCTTTGGGAATGCACTGGCTGAGTGTCGTGATTGCTTCATTACCAGCCACCGGGAGCAGGAGAGGCATGGAGTGGAGAGAGGGGAGGCAATATCTGTACTTGGCGGAGGTCACAGACTCCCCGAAAGGTGTGGGTCCCCATCATCAGTCATTCTTGAGCCTGTCTGGGGGTCTGTTCAAGGGTGAGATGGGGAGCCATGGCCTTTATTTCCTTCCTAAAAGCTGGGTTTCTGCTTCGTTTCATTACTGTTTTTATCTCTCTCTCCCTCTCCCTAAGTCTTTTTGAAATCAATAAAAAAATATTTTAAAAAATCAGTCAATCAACAAATAACAAATGCTGGCGAGGATGTGGAGAAAGGGAACGCTGGTACACTGTTGGTGGGTATGCAGACTGGGGCAGCCACTGTGAAAAACAGTGTGGAGTTTCCTCAAAAAATTAAAACTGGGCCCAGCTGGCGTGGCTCAGTCATTGGGCAGCTACCTATAATCCAGGAGACTGCAGTTGGATTCCCACTCAGGCCACATGCCCAGGTTGGGGGGCGTGCAGGAGGCAGCCAATCGATGACTCTCTCATCACTGTTGTTTCTATATCTCTCTCTCCCTCTCCCTTCCTCTTTCTGAAATCAATAAAAACATATTTTTTAAAAAAAATTTGAAAAGATCCTCCTTTTGACCCAGAGATTCCACTTCTGGGAATATAGCCTAAGAATACAAAAATACCAATTTGAAAAAATATGTGTACCCCTATGTTCATAGCAGCGTTATTTACAATAGCCAAGATCTGGAAACAGCCCAAGTGCCCATCAGTAGCTGAGTGGATAAAAAGCTGTGGGACATTTACACCATGGAGTACTATGTGGCTGTAAAAAGAAGGAAATCTTACCTTTTGTGACAGCAAGAATCCACCTGGAGAGTATTATGCTAAGTGAAATACAAATACCATAAGATCTCATTTATATGTGGAATCTAATGAACAAAATAAACTGATGATTCAAATAGAAACAGAAGCATGGATACATGGAATATACTGACAGCTGTCAGAGGGGAGGGAAGAGGGGGAACTGGATGAAAGTAGGTAAGAGATTAACCAAAGAACACACATATGCATAACTCATAGAAACAAACAGCAATATGGTGATGGCCAGAAGGAGGGTGGGGGCGGGGCTGGATAGAGATGAGCCAAGGGAGGGGGGGACACATCTGTAACAGTGTCAACAATAAAAATAAAGTAAAAAAGAATGATACATTTTTTATTAATAAATGTCTATAATATAGTTAAATTCCTTTCAAGTTTTTGATTTTATAAAATTGCTTTTTATTTTGTCTTATTTTAAAATTTTTTCTTTATTTTTATTGTTGAAAATATTACAGATGTCCCCTTTTTACCCCCATTTTTCCCCTCCACCCCTCATCCACCCCACCCCCAGGCCTTCTCCAAACCAATGTCTGTGACCATGGGTTATGCTTATAAACATATAAATTCTTTGATTAATCTCTCCCTGCCCACTCCCCCCTCCCCGCCTGCCCTCTGAGACCCTCAGCCTGTCCCATGCTTCTGTGTCTCTGGGTTCATTTTGTTCATCAGTTTATTTTGTTTATTACATTCCACATATAAGTGAGATCATGTGCTACTTGTCTTTCTCTAACTGGCTTATTCCACTCAGCATAATACTTTCTAGTTCCCACCCTGCTGTCCCAAAGGGTAAGAGCTCCTTCTTTTTACAGCCACGTAGTACTCCATGGTGTAAATGTGCCACAGCGTTTTTATCCACTCAGCTACTGATGGGCACTTGGGCTGTTTCCAGATCTTAGCTATTGTAAATTGTGCTGCTGTGAACATAGGGTACATAAGTTCTTCGTGATTGGTGTTTTAGGTTTCTTAGGATATAGTCCTAGAAGTGAAATCACTGGGTCAAATGACAGGTCAATTTTTAATTTTTTGAGGAACCTCCATACTGCTTTCCATAGTGGCTGCACCAGTCTGCATTCCCACCAGCAGTGCACCAGGATGACTTTTCTCCACACCCTCGCCAGCACTTGTAGTTCATTGATTTGTTGATGGTGCCATTCTGACAGGTGTGAGGTGATACCACATTGTGGTTTTAATTTGCATCTCTCAGGTGATTAGCGATGTTGAGCGTTTTTTCCTACGTCTCTTGGCCATCTGTATGTGTTCTTTGGAGAAGTGTCTATTTAGGCCCTTTGCCCATTTTTTAATGGGATTGTTTGTCTTCCTTTTGTTAAATTGTATGAATTCCTTATATATTTTGGATATTAACCCTTTATCAGATATGTGATTGGCAAATACGTTCTCCCATACAGTGGGTTCCCGTTTTGTTTTGTTTTGTTTTAAAAATATATCTTTATTGATTTCAGAGAGAGGAAGGGAGAGGGAGAGAGAGATAGAAACATCAGTGACGAGAGAGTCATCATTGATCAGCTGCTCCCTGCATGCCCCCGACTGGGGATCAAGCCTGCAACCCGGGCATGTGCCCTCACTGGGAATTGAATCAAGATCTCCTGGGTCCTAGGTCGATGCTCAACCGCTGAGTCATGCCTGGCTGGGCTCCCTTTTAGTTTCGTTGATGGTTTCTTTTGTTGTGCAGAAGCTTTTTATTTTAATGCAGTCCCCTTCCCTTTTTTTTTCTCTCCTTGGTTTCTCTTCCCCTACATGTATCAGAAACATATTGCTACGAGAGATGTCTGAGATTCTGCTGCCTGTTTCCTCTAGGATTTTTATGGCTTCATGTCTTACATTTAAGTCTTTTATCCATTTTGAATTTACTTTTGTGTATGGTGTAAGTTGGTGGTCTAGTTTCATTTTTTTGCATGTACCTGTCCAATTTTCCGAAAACCATTTATTGAAGAGACTGTCTTTACTCCATTGTATGTTCTTGCCTCCTTTGTCAAATATTAATTGACCGTAATGGCTTGGGTTGATTTCTGGGTTCTCTGTTCTGTTCCACTGATCTATATGCCTGTTCTTGTGCCAGTACCAGGCTGTTTTGATTACAGTGGCTTTGTAGTATAACTTGTTATCTGGTATTGTGATCCCTCCAGCTTTGTTCTTTCTCTATTGCCGTGGCTATTCGGGGTCTTTTTTGGTTCCATATAAATTTTCAAAGTGTTTGTTCTAGATCTGTGAAATATGCTGTTGGTATTTTAATAGGGAGTGCATTGAATTTATAGATTACTTTGGGTAATATGGACATTTTAATGATATTAATTTTACCATCCATGAATATGGTATATTTTCCATTTGTTTATATCTTCCTCTATTTCTTTTTTCAGTGTTCTGTAGTTTTCTGAGTACAGGTCTTTTACATCTTTGGTTAAATTTATTCCTAGGTTTCTTATTTTTTTAGTTGCAATGGTAAATGGGATTGTTTCTTTAGTTTCTCTTCTTGAGAGTTCATTATTGGTGTATAGAAATGCCATTGATTTCTGGGTATTAATTTTGTATCCTGCTACCTTGCTGAATTCATTTATTAAACCAAGTAGTTTTTTGGTGGAATCTTTAGGATTTTCTATGTACAATATCATGTCATGTGAATGACTGTTTTACTTTTTTGGATGCCTTTTATGTTTTCTTCTTGACTGATTGCTGTGGCTACAACTTCCAGTACTATGTGGAATAAGAGTGGTGAAAGTGGACACCCTTGTCTGGTTCCTGTTCTTAGGGGAAATTATTTTAGTTTTTGTCCATTGAGTATGATGTTGGCTGTAGGTTTGTCATGTATGGCCTTTATTATGTTGAGGTATGATCCCTCTATTCCCACTTTGCTGAGAGTTTTTATCAAAAATGGGGGTTGGATTTTATTGAATGCTTTTTCTGCATCTATTGATATGATCATGTGATTTTTGTCTTTCAGTTTGTTTATGTGATGTATCATGTTTATTGATTTGCAAATATTGCACCAGCCTTGCATCCTTGGAATAAATCCCACTTGGTCATGGCATATGATCTTTTTAATATATTTCTGGATCCGATTTGCTAATATTTTGTTGAGAATTTTAGCATCTATGTTCATCAGGGATATTGGCCTCTGATTCTCTTTTTTTGTAGTGTCTTTATCTAGTTTTGGAATTAGGTTAATCCTGGCCTTGTAAAAAGAGTTTGGAAGTGTTCCTTCCTCTTGGATTTTTTGAAATAGTGTGAAGAGGGTAGGTGTTAATTTTTCTTTGAATGTTTGTAAAACTCACCTGTGAAGCCATCTGGGCCAGGGTTTTTGTGTGCTGGGAGCCCTTTGATTACTGCTTCAACTTCATCAGAAGTTATCACCCTATTCAGGTTTTCTGACTCTTCCTGAGTTTTGGAGTTTGTATTTTTCTAGGAATTTGTCCATTTCATCCAGGCTGTCCAGCTTATAGTTGTTGGACATACAGTTGGCATATAGTTGTTGATAGTATTTTCTTACAGTCCTTTGTATTTCTGTTGGGTCAGTTGTTATTTCACCTCTTTCATTTCTGATTTTGTTTATTTGGGTCCTCTCTCTTTATTTCTTGATGAGTCTGGCTAAAGGCTCGTCAATCTTGTTTATCTTTTCAAAGAATCAACTCTTGGTTTCATGGATCTTTTGTATTGTTCTTTTTAGTTTCTATGTCATTTATTTCTGCTCTGATCTTTATTATTTCTTTCCTTCTACTTACGCTGGGCTGTTCTTGTTGCTCTCCTTCTAAGTTTTTAAATTGTAGGGTTAGAGAGTCTATCAGAAGTTTTTCTTATTTCTGAGGTAGGCTTGTAGTGCTATGAACTTCCCTGTCAGGACTGCTTTCATTGTGCCCCATAGATTTGGAGTTGTTGTGTGTTCACTTTCATTTGTTTCCAGGAAGTTTTTTCTTTCTTTCTCGATATCTTTGGTAACCCATTCATTGATTAAAAACATGCTTTTCAGCTTCCATGTATTTGAATGTTTTTTAGTGTTTTTATTGTGGTTGATTTCTAATTTCATGTCATTGTGGTCCAAGAAGATGCTTGATATGATTTCAGTCTTCTTGAACTTGTAGAGACCTGTTTTGTGTCCTACCATGTGGTCTATCTTTGAGAAGGTCCCATGTGCACTTGAGAAGAATGTATATTCTGCAGCTTTGGCGTGGAATGTTCTGTAAATGTCAATTAAATCCATCTAATCTAGCGTGTCATTTAGGTTCACTGTTTCCCTGTTGATTTTTTGTCTGGAAGACCTACTGAGTGAAGTCAGTGGGTTGTTAAAGTCCCCTAATATGACTGTATTGCTATCCATCTCTCCCTTAAAGTCCTCTAGAAGTTTTAAAAATAAACTTAGGTGCTCCTATATTGGGTGCATATATTTTTATCAGGGTTCTATCCTCCTGTTGGATTGATCCCTTTAATATTATGTAATGACCTTTCTTGTCTCTCATTGTAGTCTTCATATAAATATATATATATATAAGTATATATATATATAAATATATATATAAATATATATATATATATATAAATATATATATATTTAAATTAATCTTTATTGTTGAAAGCACTACAGGTGTCCCATTTCCCCCGCCCCAATCGACTCCATCCACCTTGCTCCCACCCCCCTCCCCAGGCCTTCACCCCGTCATTGTCTATGTCCATGGGTTATGCACATATACATATAACTTTTTTGGTCAATTTTCTCCCACCCTCCACTCCTCTTCCCTATTCCCTTTGAAATATGATTGTCCTTTGCATGCGTCAATGTCTCTGGATCCATTTAGTTTGTCAGATTCTTTCATTCATTAGCTTCTTAAAGAAGACCCTTCAGCATTTCACATAGTACTGGTCTAGTGGTGATGAACTCCTTTAGCTTTTCCTTGTCTGAGAAGTTCTTTATCTGACCTTCAATTCTAAATGATAGCTTTGCTGGGTAGAGCAATCTTGGTTGTAAGTTCTTGGTTTTCATCACTTTGAATATTTCTTGCCACTCCCTTCTGGCCTGCAAGGTTTCTGTTGAGAAATCAGCTGACAGTCATATGGGAGCTCCCTTGTAGGTAACTAATTGCTTTTCTCTTGCTGCTTTTAAGATTCTCTCTTTGTCTTTAACCTTTAGCATTTTAATTATGATGTGTCTTGCTGTGGGCTTCTTTGGGTTCTTGTTGTTTGGGACTCTGTGCTTCCTGGACTTATAAGTCTATTTCTTTCCCCAGGTAGGGGAAGTTTTCTGTCATTATTTTTTCAAATAAGTTTTCAACTTCTTGGTCTCTTTCTTCCCCTTCTGGCACCCCAATAATGTGAATGTTGGGCCTCTTGAAGTTGTCCCAGAGGTTCCTTATACTATCTTCATATTTCTGAATTCTTTTTTCTTTTTTCTCTTCTGGTTGGGTGCTTTTTGTTTCCTCATGTTCCAAATTGCTGATTTGATTCTCAGTGTCCTCTACTCTACTATTGATTCCCTGTAAATTATTCTTCATTTCAGTTCATGTAGCCTTCATTTCTGATAGATATTTTATTAGGTCATCGATGGCCTCACTTCTTTTCATAATAGTCTTACTAAGATCCTTGAGCACCCTCATAACCAAAATTCTGGACTCTGTATCTGTTAACTTGCTTGGTTCTATTTCATTTAGTTCCTTTTCTGGAGAATTTTTCTGTTCTTTCCTTTGTGACGTGTTTCTTTGCCTCCACATTTTGGCTGCTTAAGGGGTTTGTTTCTATGTATTAGATAGAGCTGCT
The DNA here is from genome assembly GCF_054644295.1 of Miniopterus natalensis. Classification (NCBI taxonomy): domain Eukaryota; kingdom Metazoa; phylum Chordata; class Mammalia; order Chiroptera; family Miniopteridae; genus Miniopterus; species Miniopterus natalensis. The sequence goes on from NC_142083.1 coordinate 96,701,752, forward strand.
ATGTCTTCTGGAATTTGTAGAGTGGCTTTGTGTAGCAGGTATCCTGTAGGGTCCAGTGGCTCAGCCTCCCAGTGACCTGAGCTGGGCCTTCTAGGTGCCCCCCTGTGTGGACTGTGTGCACTGTCCTGTTGTAGTTGAGCTTTGGTTGCTGTTGGTGTCCCTGGGGGGAATTGACCCCCAGGCCAATCAGCCGTGAGGACCAGCTGCAACTATAGCCAAAGAGCTGCTGTGCTGGAGACACCCCTATGGAGCAAAATTTACTTCAGTGGAGCTTTTGTGTTCACCAAGTGCGTCCCTTGAGTGTCACTTGTGGATGTGGTAGGGTTGTCATCCAGCATGGTTGAGTTTGACCACCAGGTGCACTGTCTCTGGGGCCTCCCTGGAGGTGCAAAGTCAGCCTCTGCCAGTGCCTTGGCCATGGCCACCCAGCATGAGCTACACAGCAAACTGTAGTTAGCTGCTACTTGTTTTGGGCTTGGTGGTGTCCAGGAGAGGCCCAGCTATGAGCCAATGCAGCTGCCGCTAGTGCCAGGCATGGGGCCGCTTATCAAGCTGTATGGGCCCCACTTCTGCTTGTTGGAGAGATTTTAGGAAAGTCCTAAGCATGAGGCTGGAGAGGCCACTTGCATAAAAAGCCATTGGAAATGGCTTGGATGAGCTTGCAGATAGAGAGGGGTGGGGTCTCCGGGAATCACTGGGGTGGGGTCAAAGGTGAGTCAGATGCTGGAGACTCAAATATGGTGCCTGCCTGCCACCTCCGGGGGGAGGGGGGGCTTGCCAAAGGAGCAATGGTCTCTGCAAGCACTTCTGCCTGGGAGAAAGCTTCCCCTCCACCTCTCATCCCAGTTACAGGCAGGTCAGTTCCTCCCCAAGTGTCCCAGGTTCCTTTCAAACTGCTGCCTGGTGCTGGAACTCAGAGGGAGCACGTCCTAGTGAGTTCGTGCACAGGTCCTTTAAGAGGAAACCCTGGGGCTCCCACAGTCTCTGCAGCCCTCAGTGATAGTCCCCACTGGTTTTTACAGCCCAAAGTTGTGGGGACTTCTCTTTCTGGCTCTGGAGCCCTGGGCTGGGGGCCCGATGTGGTGGTGGGACCCCTCACTCCTCCATGAGACCTCCACCACCAAGATGTCTCTCCAGGGTTTAAACCGCGGCACCAGGTGTGGGCCTGCGACTGTGTCTCCAGGATTCAGCCCTGACCTGCTTGTGTCTCCACCACTCCTACTGGTCTCGATGCTTCTTCAGCTCCCTGGTTGTAGGGCTTCTGTTCAGCTAGATTTCAGGAGGTTCTGAGTGATGGTTGTCTGTAGTTTAGTTGTAACTTTGATGTGATTGTGGAAGGCGGTGGGTAGAGCTGTTACTTATGCTGCCATTTTGTTTCCTATGGTCTTCATATTGAAGTGTATTTTGTCTGATATGAGTATTGCTACTTCAGCTTTTTTAAAATTTCCATTTGCATGGAAAATTTTTTCTATCTCTTCACTCTCATCCTATGTGAGTCTATTGTTCTGAGGTGGGTCTCTTTAGACAGCATATATTTGAGTCATGTTTTCTTATCTATTCAGCTATCCTATACCTTTTGATTGGAGCATTTAATCCATTTATATTTAAGGTTATTATTGATAGGTACTTATCTATTGCCATTATTTCTTTATGCCTATGTTTCTCATTCTCTTTGTTTCTACTTCTAATTATAGCAGTTCCTCTAACATTTCCTGTAATGCTGGTTTTGTGGTGGTAAACTCCTTTAGTCTTTTTTTTTTTTTTTTTTGGTCTGGGAGGCTCTTTATTTCACCATCTATTTTGAATGATAGCCTTGATGGATAGAGTAGCCTTGGTTTCAGATCCTTGTTTTGCGTTACCTTGAATACTTCATGCCATTTCCTTCTGGCCTGTAGAGTTTCTGATGAAAAGTCAGCTCACAGCCTTATGGGAGCTCCTTTGTAGGTAATAGATTGCTTTTCTCTTGCTGCCTTTAAGATTCTCTCTTTGTCTTGAATTCTTGGCATTTTAATTATGATGTTTCTGGGTGCAGGCCTCTTTGGATTCTTCTTGCTTTGGACTCTTTGTGCCTCCTAAACTTGTGTGACTTTTTCCTTGACCAGGTTAGGGAAGTTTTCTGCCATTATTTCATCAAACATGTTCTTTAGCCCTTGCTTACTTTCAACCTTCTCTGGTTCTCCTATGACGTGAGTATTATTACATTTCATGTTGTCCCACAGCTCCCTTAGGTTGTCCTCCTGGTTTTTAGTTGTTTTTTTCTTTTTGGATCTCTGATTGAGTTATTTTTTCTACCCTGTGTTCTAATTCAATGATCCAATCCTCAGCTTCCTCTAATCTTCTGTTTATTCCTTCCAATATATTCTTTATTTCTTCTATGTCATTTTTAATTTCCTTCATAGTTCCCCTGTCTTTTTCCATGCTGTTGAGCATCCTTACAATCAATATTCTGAATTCTATATCTAAGAGATTGCTTATCTCCATTTCATTTAGCTCTTTTATGGAGACTTCTCTTGTTCTTTCATTTGGGGATTATTTTTTGTCTCCCCATTTTGGCTACCTTTTTGGGTTTGTTTCTAAGTATTAGGTAGATATGCTAAGACTCTCAGTCTTTTTGTAGTGTCTCTGGTACAGTCCAATGTCTGACAGTGTTTGTGACTGGCCCTGAGTACCCTGTTTGGAGCTATCAACAACAGGCTTGAGGTCTCCTCTGCTGGGGTTGGGTGCATTTGGACAGGACCAAGATGCACACCAAAGTCTGCTTTTCCAAGGCCCAGGTCCTGAAGCAGATCAGGCAAAGACTCAAAGCACTCTGAGGTCTGCCTCAACCTGCAGGCTGATTAATCTGATTCCCTTAATGAGCCTCAGGCTGTAGAAGCTCCACAGGGTTGGGTAGCTAGTTATTATCAGTCTATTAACAAGCTTCAGGTTGTAGAAACTCCTCTGGGTGGGGTGAGAGGCTTTCAAGCAGTGTAGGGCAATTGCTTCCTCCTTCAGGCAAAAGTCAAATATTGTTGGCCCAAGAAAGATGTCCTCCACAGTCTGGGGGAATGACTCGGCACAGAAATCCAGACAGGTGTCCCCTGATGTCACTCTCCAGAGCCCACAACCCCAGACTCTCCCTACACAGTTCCAATCCACTCTGCTCCCTCTCCACCAGAGCCCAAGGTAAGTGCCTGTGCACAAAACTTTGTGTGTTGGCTCTTTAAGAGGGTGCCTGCATTTCCAGCTGTTTCTCCCTGGTAGATAGAAACCCTGCTGTTTTTCACAGCCATATGTTATGTGGGCACCTTTCTCAGTTCTGGTGCTCTTGGCTGGGAGCTCAGCATAGGGTTTATGCCCCAGAGTCCTCAGTGGGAAACCCCTACAGCTGAGATATCCCTCTAGTCCTTCAGTGCTGCCTGTGGGAGTCCAGCAAGCCCTCTCGCATTCACACTTCCTACCAGTCTCTATGTGCTCTCCACTTTTCCTCCTTGATTATGAGGATGCCCTGCAGCTAGTCTTCAGTTGGTTTTCAGGATGGTTTTTCTATGTTTGAATTGTAAATCCAAATTGGTCCTGGGAGAGTGTCAGTGTAGCTTCCACTCAGTCTGCCACCATTTTGGATCTTCCAAAAAAGAATTTTAAAAAAGAAGTCATTAGCCAGAAAAAATGGAGAAAAAAGCAATTAAGCCAACACAGGAGAGTCAAGGGGTGAAAGAGCCATCCTTGACCTCATCATTTGCATACCTGTTACCAGCCATGACTAAGCCTTCACAGATCCTGGACTTATCAGTTGTGTGATCAATGAACTTCAGATTGGATTTCTGCTGCTTGCAGCTTAGAGAATGCTGTGTAATATAGCAATACCTTGGTGCAGAGAGTGGGAATATAGGGCTAAATATTGGCTAGAACTTGTTATGGAACCATCTGATTTTCAATCAGAGTGAGCTAAATGCTGAGGCCAACTTTCAGGTATCCATAGCAGTTTATGGATTGTCTTTTGGGGCTTTCTTGGTCATAATCAGGCAGAACTTTGAAATTAGAGTCCTCTTCCACATTCGGGAGAAGGGAAATATGAGAGGAGGCCATCTCTCCTTCCTCAAGTTTGGGGAGCCCAGAGTCCTCACCTTCCTTGGGTACTTGTATGGGCTGTCATTTTCTTCACATGCTGCTGCAACTCCTTGGTGATCTGGACCAGGTCATTTTTTAAATTTTTTTTTTTTTTTTTTTTTTGCTGCTGCCTGATTGAGTGCTTTCTGCTACCGTGTCTTCCAAATTGCTGATTTGATTTTCCACTTCTTCTAATCAACTTTAGGTTCTCTCTGATGTAGTTTTCATTTGAGACTGGTTCCTTTTTATGGTTTATGCGTCCTTTTTTATGCTGTTGAAGTTCTCATGAAGCTTCCTGAACATCCTTAAAACCATTGTTTTGAACTCTGTATCAGGTAGATTGCTTGCCTCCATTTCATTTAGTTCTTTTCCTGGAGATTTCTCCTGTGCTTTTATTTGGGGCCTCCCCATGTTTGTTTCTATGAATTAGGTAGAACTGTTACATTTCCTAGTCTTGGTATAGTGGCCTTATGGCCTGTGGCATTCAGTGGTGCAGTTTCCTGGTCACCTGAGCAGGGTTCTCTAGGTGTGTCCCTTGTGTGGGTTGTTTGTGCCCTCTTATTGGAGTTGACTTAATTGATGTTTGGAGAGACTGACCCTAAATCTGACTGGTTGTTAAGATTGTTTGTGGCTACAGTGGAGGAGCTGTTGTGCAGGGGATGACCCTACCTAGCAGGATCCATTTTAGCAAGGCTCTGGTGCCTGCCAAGTCTGCCCAGTGAGCATGTCCTTTGTAGAGTTGGTTGGGTGGTGCTCTGGTATGGTCTGAAGCTGGCCAATGGGTATGTTTGTTTTGGGGTCTCTTGAAATGTGCAGACCAAGGTAAGCTTCTGCCTCTGTCCTGCCCTGGGCCACCTGGTATGAGCTACAAAGTGATCTGCAGATAGTTGCCAATTGTTCTGGACTTGGAAGGAGACTGGGAGAAGGTGAGATGCAAAGTGAGCCTGGCTGCCTATAGTACTGGAGTTGAGGCCACTTAGCTAGATGTACGGGGCATGTGGAGGCCCGATGCTGCTTATTTGGGGTTTGTGAACCTTTGAGAGATTTTTGGAAAGTCTGAAGCATGAGCCAAGACAGGCTGATTATAGGGAAAAGTTAGTTACCTACAAAGGACTTCCATAAGACTGACATCTGACTTCTCAACAGAAACATGTTAGGCCGGAAGAGATTGGCATGAAATATCCAAAGTGAGGAAAACAAGGACCTACAACTAAGATTACCCAGCAAGGCTATCATTTAAAATTGAAGGAGCAATAAAGAGATTCCCAGATAGGAAAAGAAAAAGGAATTTGTTACCAGCAAACCAGTATTTCAAGACATGTTAAAAGGCCTTGAAGTTGAAGAAGATGAAGAAGAAGAAGAAAAAGAAGAAGAAGAAGACAATGAAGAAGAAGAAAATGAAGAAGAAGAAGAAGATGTAGAAGAGGAAGAAGATGAAGAAGACGTAGAAGAGGAAGAAGACATAGAAGAGGAAGAAGAGAAGAAGAAGAAGAAGAAGAAGAAGAAGAAGAAGAAGAAGAAGAAGAGGAGGAGGAGGAGGAGGAGGAGGAGGAAGAGGAAGAAGAAGAAGAGGAAGAGGAAGAAGAAACGACAACAAAGAAGACATAGAAGTGGAAGAAGAAAATGAAAATGAAGAAGAAGAAACGACAACGAAGAAGACATAGAAGCAGAAGAAAAAGACAAAGATGAAGATGAAGAAGATGAGGAAAAAGAAGAGGAAGATGAAGAAGGAAAAGAAGAAGACATAAAAGAGGAAGAAGAAGACATAGAAGAGGAAGAAGAAGAGGAAGAAGAAGACAGAATAAGACAAAGAAGACAAAGAAGAGATGAAGATGATGAAGAAGAAGATGAAGAAAAAAAGGAAGAAACAGAGGAACATAGTTAAAATAATTAAATGGCAACAAATACGGACCTCTCAATAATCACTTTAATTGTAATTGCCTTAAATCCTCCAATCAAAAGATAGAGGGTAGCTGAATGGATAAGAAAACAAGACCCACATATATGCTGTTTACAAGAGACCCACCTCAAAATGAAAGATACACACAGATTAAAACTAAAAGGGTGGAAAAAGATATTTCATGCGAATGGAAAGGGAAAAAAAGCTGGGGTAGTAACATATCTGACAAACGACACTTTAAAGCAAAGGCTATAGTAAGAGACAAAGAAGGATACTACACAACGACAAAAGGAGCAATCCAGCAAGAGGATATAACCCTGTAAACATTTATGCACCCAACACAGAAGCACCTAAATATGTAAAGCAAATCTTGATGGACATAAAGGGAGAGATTGACGGTAATACAGTCATAGTAGATTTTAACACCCCATTAACATCAATGGATAGATCTTCCAGAGAGGAAATCAACAAGGAAACAGTAGCCTCAAATGACACTAGGTCAGATGGATTTAATTGATACATTCAGAGCATTTCACTCAAAGCAACAGAATATTCATTCTTTTCAAGCGCACATGGAACATCTTCTAGGAGAGACCACATTTTAAAACATAGAAAATCTCTCAATAAATTTAAGAAGATTGAAATCATATCAAGCATCTTCTCTGACCATAATGGTATGAAACTAGAAATCAATCACATGAAAAACACACAGAAAGACATGGAAGCTAAATAACATGTTACTAAACAATGGATGAGTTAACAATGGCATCAAGGAAGAAATCAAAACATACCTTGAAAAAAGTGAAAATGAGAACACAACAGCCCAAATTCTATAGTACACAGTGAAAGCAGTCCTGAGAGGGAAATTCATAGCATTCCAGACAGGCCTACCTGAAGAAAGGAGAAAAATCTCAAATAAATAATCTCACTTTATATCTAAAGGAACCAGAGAAAGAACAACAAACAAAGCACAAAGTGACTAGAAGAAAATAATAAAGATCAGAGCAGAAATAAACGAAATAGAGTCTCATAAACAATACAAAATATCAAAAAAACCAAGAGCTGGTTCTTTGAAAAGGTAAAGAAGATTGACAAACCTTTAACCAGACTCATGAACTAAAAAAGAGAAAAGACCCAAATAAATAAAATCACAAATAAAAGAGAAGTAACAACTGACACCAAAGAAATACAAAGGCCTGTAAGAAAATGTTATGAACAACTCTTTGCCAGCAAATTGGAAAATCTGGGTAAAATGGATAAATTTCTAGAAACATACAATCTTTCAAAATTGAATCAGGAAGAATTAGAAAATTGAAGAGACAGATGACAACTAATGAAATGGAAGCAGTAATTTAAAAAACTCCCAACAAACAAAAGTCCTGGACTGGATGGCTTCACAGGTGAATTTTACCAAACATTCCAGGAAGAACTAACAAATGTCCTTCTCAAACTCTTCCAAAAAATTCAAGAGGAGGGAAGGCTCCCAAGCTCATTTCACGAGGAAGGAGATGTTACTTGGGGTGGTAAACACACAATACAATATGCAGATTATGTATTGTAGAATTGTACAACTCCAACTATGTAATTTTATTAACCAATGTCACCCCAATAAATTCAATGAAAATTTTTGAAATAGATTTTTTTAAATGCTTATGGATATACACTATTCTTAGTTAGACAGGTGGCCTTTCACCCTCCCACAGGCTGGACCAGGCTTCTGTCCAGCAACCGGTCTCAGGGTCCTAGGAGAGCAAGGTGGCTGTTGCAGGGCTACTGAAGGCCCAAGCTCTGGAATTCACATTGTGTCACTTTCTTGACATCTTATTGTTCAAGGTAAGTCACAGGAATGGGATGCAAGGGATGGAGAGAGACTGTATGTCAGTTTCTGGGCAAGAAAGGGGTTGATTGAGGGACATTTCAAGTTGGGGTAGGGACTTTACACTAACGGAGGTGGGGGACATGGAAAGAGGAAGGGAAACCTTCTATGCAGAGTCCTAGGAATAGCTGGGGTGTTGCTGCAAGTGCACTGGGCTCCTCGCACCCTAAACACCAAGGGAAAATTGGGTTTGCTTAGGAGGCTGCAAAGCTCAGTCATCAACCATCCTGGGCCATCCTGTTCTCCCCACTGGAACAGGAAAATGCAGGGAGAGTCAAAAAGAGAAGAAATAGCCTACTGTACAGGGTAGGAGTGGGAAGCCAAAATGGTGTAATAAATCTCCCCTGAAAATCCACATATTAGCACAGCCACATACTGCCCTGTGTGGGCCCCGTTTCCGCTTCCCTTAAAGTAGATGTTCTCAAATTCCACTCACTGGGCAGCTGCAGGGGCTCTTCGGTTCTTTTGGCTTTTAGAGCGATCCTGCCTCTGTTTGGGGTCTGTCCTCTTTAAAATGTTCTGCAAGAATTTATAACTTGTTCATGGCCTTGTATTTTGAAAGGGCACCTCTTCATTCATGCTTTTTCAAAAGCTATTTACCATAATTTTCTTTGTAAAAAGATGGTGAACTTGGGGTGCTTTGCCCAGCATAATGGGGCCACATACTGGCACAGGGCAGGGTACATATGCACCACTTTTATAGTTATATGGAAGCCTGTGTTTGGTAAAAAACCAAAACTTCCACAGTATTTTGGTCAGTCCTAAGGGGCTCCCTGGTAATAAAAAACGCTGTAACTGTGTAATACTCAATGCTACCCTAGCTGCCTAAGTTTACTTTGTATTAAGATCCTATCTGTATAAAGCCCCGCAGTGTGCACGAAGCCTCCAGTGCCCCGCTGGTCCCTAAAGCAGGCGAGGGCCCCAGGGGTGCTCCAGGGAAAGGGCTTCCTCCCACGGGGGGGGGGGGGGGAGCTCGCCTGGGAGCAGCGGCAATGGGTTGTAGCAGGACGGCACCTGACGCTTCCACCTAGACCCTGGTCGTTTGGGGCTCCTGCTGCCATCTGTGGGAAGGAGAGAAAGGGAGAGGAGGGGGATTTTAGACAGCCCCGGAAATTAGGTTGAGAGAAAATCTGAGCAGCCAGCGTGTGGTCTTTCCCACCATACAGCATTCCTGTCAGGGTGTCATGGGGGTTCCTCCCTGACCTGTGCGGGGAGGCAACCCCCTTCTGCACCAGCCATGCGAGGGGTCCTTCTTCTGAGTGGAGGGAGAGAGACTGACAAGGAGGGAGAGAGAGAGAGGGGAGGAGAGAGAGGGGTAGAGGGGGGGAGAGAGAGGGGGGAGGGAGGAAAGATAGGGAGGGAGGGAGAGAAGGGGAGAGGGGGGAGACAGAGAGTAGGGGAGAGGGGGCTGGGAGAGAGGGGGAGAAACCTAGGGAGAGATGGGGGGAGCTAGAGAGGGAGGAAGAGAGAAGGGTGGGATGGACAGAGAGAGGGGTGAGGTGGAGAGGGGGGAGAGAGAGTTCGGGGGACAGAAACGATGTGAGAGAGGCTCATTAACTGCTTGCCTCCCACAGGCACCCCCACGAGGGCCAGGAATGGAGCCTGCAACGGAGGCACATGCCCCCGGCCAGAATCCAATCCGCGACCCTTCAGTTCCAGGGCTGACATTCCACCCACTGAGCGAAACCAGCCAGGGCTCAAGTCCTTCTTTTTAAATTTAGTTTCTTTCTTTCTTATTCTTAAAGTTGTAAGAGTATTGAATAGAAATCCGCCTCCTATAATTTCTACCTCTGAACACTTATTCTGTTTGGCAACAGACACACCAAAGCCATACGCTTTCACACAACTCTCCCAGATAACTGAATTTCCCCGTTGTTGAATGTATGACTAAAATTGGCTGAGTTTCCTAATGCAAACCCAAAGGAAAAATGATCCCAATAATGACATCACAGGAAAGTAGAGGGACTACCCATCTGATGGTTTTGAACTTTGTGGTTAAATACTTTGAGAGTTGACAGATAGGTCAGGGATTTGTCAAGAGAATTACCAACTTTGAAATCTTGGTCAGTGAAAGTTCATCAGGGCGCGTCTTATAAATATGGTCAAGGTCTTTTCAGTACTGATTTGATGGCGCTTAACCACAGGGCATAAAGAGTGTTTTCATTAGAAATTACTGATGTAATGGAGCACATTTAAAATGCAGAGGTACTGCTGGACTATTAAAATTCATCATCTTCCCCAGGCCCCCCACCCGCTGGGTGGGCCCCCTCCCCACTGTCCCTGGACGCCTGAGTGGAACTTGGGACTCCCGCAGCGACCTGTGGTCTTAACAGCGTTAGCGTAGCCCGGGGATGTCCACTCCCGAGGGCGGAGCTGTGGCTGGTTAACTGATGTGTCTAAAACTCAACGTGACATGAAAACCTGGGGTGAACTGTAACTTAGTGAGTGAAAGAAGTTTATGGCTGCCTGAGAACTTGAAGAACGAACAGCACAGTGCGTTGCTGGTTACTGGGAAGGAGGGTGGTCTGTTGGTCCTTGTTGAGTTTTACAAAAGCAATCGATCATATTTTTTGGTAGCTTTTTTTTTCTTTTTTCCTAGGAATAAAAAATGCACTGGCATCTAAACCATGGAAAATGAAATAAAATACACCCAGTGCAGCGCCTCCAAAATCCTTGCTCTCCTGCCTTCCAGCGTTGTCAGAATGCGCCCTGGGCGCGGGGTGGGCGGCGCTGGCGGGATTCCTCCGTGTCACCTGAATGCAGGCGGTGGGCTTCTCGCCGCAGCCGCTGGCAGATGCACACGGTGCCCCCCTCTCCCCGCCCCCCCCCAGGCGCTCCTCTGCGGGGTTCCTGGAGCGGGCCCGCCGCCCGCCGAGGGGGGGCGGGGGCGCTGGGGGAGAACCGGGCGGGGCCCCGCAGCTCGCGGGCTGAGGTGCGGCCAGTTCACCTCCCCGCGCGCACCACACGGTGGCGCCCCGGGCACCACGCAGGGGCCGGGAGGGAGGGACGGGGCCGCGGGCGCGGGCAGAGGCGGGAAAATTGACAGCCCGGGCTGTGGCCTGGAGCTCCGGGCCGATGCGGAGCCCCCCCCACCCCCCGACGGAAGAACGGGGCTCCTGCCAGCCCAGCTGTCACGGGGTCGGGAGTTTCTGAGACGAAAAGCCTCGCGAGGGTTACTCAGGACCCAAGGCGCTCGCCCTCGGCGTCCCGGGGAGTCGCGCCGCCGGGCGTGGGGATCCTGGGGGCGGGCGTCCAGCTGCCGCGAGCGAGCCGGCGCCTGACCTGTCCTTTGTGTCCTGCTTCGCAGGTGCGGGATCCGTGCGCCTCGGTGAGGGACGACGCCCTGCGGGTGAGCTCTGCCCTTCTCACTCCGCACCGCTCCCTGCCCCCGAGGACCGCGGGCATCGCCAAGCCCCTGCCGCCTGGGCCGTGCGCCCCGCGCCCCGGCAGCCCCGGGCCGGCCCTGCAAGGACGCGCTCCCCGCGGGCGCCCTTAGCTGCCGCCACCCGCCTCCCGGTCGCCGGGCCGGAGCGGAGGCCGGGTGCGCTCGCTCGCGCGGGGCCACCCGGCGAGGCTGCGGGAAGGCGGTGCTGGCGGCGCGGCGCCCCCTCTCGGCCTCGGCGGGACGCCCCGACCCAGTGGGCTCCCCGCGAGCGCGCCCCACGGCGCGGGGCCACCCAAGGCCTCCCGCTGGCGGCGGGGACTCAGCTCCACACTGACCCCGAGACACTGGTGCTGCGTGAAAATGAGGATTCCGGGCACAGCAAGAAGCACCAGCCCGCGGGGTTCAGCTCGGCGAGCGACGCGGCCCCGGGGAGTCAGAGCCTCGGGCTCCGCGAGGAAACGCGCGGCCGCGCAGGAGGCTGCGCGCGGGGCGGCCCCGCAAAGCGCCCGCTGGCTGCTCCAGGCCCGCGGCGCCCCGCCTCGCCCCCGCGCGCGGAAACCGTTTCACCAAGCGCAGCGGTCCCTTTTCTCCAGAACTGCAGGCACCGCGTTTAATAAAGAAGCCGTGGAAGCCCACCCGCGGCCTGCCGCGGGGCCAGGCACTGCGTGGATAAGTAGTTTAGGAAATGCGGGACCACCCCGGGAGGTCCGTGCGCTGGCCCAGGGCCTGGCCTTCCCGTCTCCGACCCGTGGCCCTTTGGACCCTCCTTCCTCTGTCCCGTCCACGCGTCCGGAGGAGGCACCGCCCGCTCCGCCCGTGTCCCAGAGGCTGTCACCTGTGACCAAGCGGAGACAGACGCCCAGCGCCCTCCGCACGCTGCCCCTCCCCCGGGCTCCGGTGGTGTCGGGAGGACCTCTGGGCGCTGCGGGACTGGACCGCAAGGGCTCGCAGGCAGCGGCGCGGGGCCCCGGCCCCCGCTCCCCAGCACAGCCCGGGGGCACAGGCGGCGGGCTCCGGCCCGCGTCCTGCTGCGGACCCGGTAAGAGCGCGGGGCCGGTCGCTCTGGCCAACGCCCGCTGGTTGGAGTGTTCACCGCGTGGCCAGAGCCCCCGCGCGGGAGCAGCTGCTCGGGCGCACACGGCGCCGCCAGGGCTTCCTTCCCGCCCCGCGCGGCCCCACGGGGAACGCGGCGGGCGGGGCTCCCAGCGGGCGCGGCCGGTTCCGTGACAGGTGCCCCGGGCCGCGCTCGGCGGCGACGGCTCAGAGTTCCCCGCGCTGCCCCTGCGACCACCAGCGGACACCCCAGCGCGGGTCAGAGCAGACCAGGGCCCCCGCGTCCCCGCCCCGCCCTTTCCGTCGGGCGGAGAAATCCCGGCCCCGCCCCTGGCCTCGGGCCGCTGGCCGCGCTCGGGACTCCAGGGAGGACGCTCCGAGGCTTTAACCTGGGGCTGCGCGGTCCCGCGGCCCTTGAGAGCTGTTTACAAACCACAACAACAACTGACCAATGTGCCCAGACGGTGGGCAGCACCGAGTGTGGCCCGCGGGTTGGCGGGAAATTGGACCTCGGTTCTTGCGGCGGTGAAGGAAGGTTTCAGACCCAAGAGCTCGAATTGTGGGCGGCATTGGTTAGAAAGTTACAGAGGAAGGAGCGAGCCGGCCGGGCTGCGGGCTCAGGAACGAGCCACAGAAGCAAAGAAAGGGCCCTGGGAGCTGAGGAGAGGGGCAGGCGAAGGTGACCCGCAGGGCTGGGGGAGGGAGAGGGAAACGCACCCGCAGGGCTGGGGGAGGGAGAGGGAAACGCACCCGCAGGGCTGGGGGAGGGAGAGGGAAACGCACCCGCAGGGCTGGGGGAGGGAGAGGGAAACGCACCCGCAGGGCTGGGGGAGGGAGAGGGAAACGCACCCGCAGGGCTGGGGGAGGGAGAGGGAAACGCACCCGCAGGGCTGGGGGAGGGAGAGGGAAACGCACCCGCAGGGCGGGGGGAGGGAGAGGGAAACGCACCCGCAGGGCTGGGGGAGGGAGAGGGAAACGCACCCGCAGGGCTGGGGGAGGGAGAGGGAAACGCACCCGCAGGGCTGGGGGAGGGAGAGGGAAACGCACCCGCAGGGCGGGGGGAGGGAGAGGGAAACGCACCCGCAGGGCGGGGGGAGGGGCCCAGCCCGGCTCCAGGGTTTTAAGGGCTGGGCGCTCAGGGGGGAGCTCAGCGGAATATCCATCAGCTCTAAATGCGCCGAGATGAGATCTGTTCTGTGGCCTTCTTTCCTCCTTGGGTGTGTGGCACAAACAGCACCTATTGGACTCTGTGATCTGTTTTTGTTAAGCTATTTACCCTCTGGTTGGGGACAGGGGTGAACCATTTGCTGCCGGTGCCCTAGCTTAGGGCAGGCAGGATTTTTCGGTTCTCTAGCTGTTGTAAACGCCCTGGCTGTTTATCTGAGTCTTCGTGCACTCGTCCTGGCTTACTAGCCTGTCCCAGGAGGACCCTCCGTCTCCGCTCTGAGGTGCCGGTTAGTGCCTCTCCTGTTACTCCTGTCCCAGGCCCTTCCATGCTTCACTGTCGCCAGCTTTACAAAACATCCTCTAAAAGTCACCTGTTGTGAAGTCTTTCTTGCAGAAAGTCAGGAACCCACACTGCCAGTCGGCCCTAGGCAGGTGCAGTCAGGGCCAGGTCCCTTTCTGGTAGCAGCCCTGCAGGTGGCAGGAGGAGAGCGCCCCGGGGAAGAAGCAGCCTGAAGATCCTCTGGCCAGGGGCCCAGACTCTGGGAGTGGGTATTACACAGAGGCCCTGTTCTCCACTGTGGGTCCCCGTGTTTTAGGGACCCAACCAGCCCTTGTGCCTGCCCCAGTGCAGCTGCCCCAGGAGCAGGTCCAGGGCTCAGGGCCACTTCCTGAGGCTCTGCGTGGCAAGGGACTGGCAGCTCGGTGTGCCAGCAGTGCTCCTCTGTTCTACGCGCACACCAGGCACCGCTGGGTGGGGAGAGGCAAGGATGCACGTTGCGGCTGGGGTGGGATAGGGGCCTGCAGGCGGAGTCACTTGATAAACACACAGGGCTGGCAGGCTGGCAGTGTGCTCAGTGGCAACCCAGGCTGACACTCTCCTTAACCTGCCTGGTCAAGGGCACGCCAGGGACTAATGTCTTCTATAGACACGGTGTTGGAAAGGTTTAGGTAGGTTAGCATATGGATCCGGAGTTGGTACTATCCAGTTGTCAGCACTTCAAAATTCCGCCATGAGAGGTAATTTGAAGCCCCAAAGCAGAATAAAGCAGTTCAGACTTTGGGTGGTTCTCAAGTTCAACAATTCGCTTTTTGTTGAATTTGACTGTGTATGTCTATTACTGTAAAATATATATATATTCTTTCCCATACTTGAGAATTCCCAACAGACAGTCACTAGTGACAACTAAAAATATTTACTTTCTTATTCCTGTGAGATGGGCACAGGAGAACTGGGGGCGTAGAAGTCGTCCCTAGGGGTGGCCTTTAATTAACCACTTCTGACAGCTGTCTCTTTGTCCGTCACCCAGACGCTGACCACTTACCCCATCACGACCCTGTGCATCGGATGCTTGTGCAGAAAGACCTTAAGAGGCACTAGGGCAGAAATCGCCATTCGAACTACCAGCAAAAGCTGTCATGGGAGCAGATCATTCTGTGCCGTGGGGCTGTCCCGTGCGCTGTAGGCTGTCGAGCAGCGTCCTGTCTGGCCTCTGCCTGCTCATGCCAGTAGCACCGTCCTCTCCACCAGGTGTGACCATCAGAAATGTCTCCGGATATTGCCTAGAGTCTCGGGGGAAGGGGGAGGGGCAAAAGTGCCCCCAGTTTAGGAATACCAGGGGTAGCCTCTGGGGACACTGAACCTTTTCCGGGGACAAGCAGAGTCCCACAGGCCCAGAACTCCCGCCCCCTCCCACCCCCAGCAAACAACCATAACTGCATTTGTGCCGCCTTGAAGAGGAGCTGACGAATCTCATGACCTGAAGATTCTCTGCAGTGTGGCCAAACCGCCCGAGCATCCAGTGGACTTGCAACGTATGTTTAAGTAACATGCCCTGGATACAGGAGGAGCGAACGGAAGCGAGAAACGTGTGAAGTCCCTAAACGGGACACCCGAGGGAACTGCAGAGGATCAGACAGCGTGAGAGCAGCTCCGAGAGACTTGAATTCAGGGCACCGGAGGCGTCGAGAGAGTTGCACATGCTTCCAGGGACTAGTTGAGCACCCCGCTTTACCTGGTGTCATGCTAGGGGGCCCAACAACAATTAGGTGAGCATTTATTGAGTTTTTGCTGCAGTTACCTTCCCAGTAACACTATGAAGCAGGTATTAGTGATCCCGTTTCACAGATATGGAAAGCGAGGCCCAGAGGAGTTGAATAAGTAGTCCAGAGTTACACAGTTAACAAAGTCTCCGACCCGAGTGGCTTTCAAGCCCAAGTCCACTGACTTAGGATCTCATGGTCTTCACCACTGATGAGCCTCCCTCTGGAGTGGGTGGACCGACTTACCCCTGCCAGCAGGGGGAAGGGGGGAAAGACGGGCCACCAGGACATCTGGTGCAGGGCAGACCTGAGAAGGTGACACTCTGTCTCTGTCAGAGGAGCGTCTACCACTCACCACTGTGTGGAGACAGGAAGCCAAGAGGCAGCTGCCACCCACTTCACCAGTGGGAGCACCGGCCCTCCCAAGGGGGAGAGCGCTCCCGCGCACGCCTGGGCCTCCAGGCCGAGATGGTCCCTGGGTGGGAAGACCCTGCTTTCTACAGAGACCTGCGGGGCCAGACCTCGGGACTTCTCTGAGCTCAAACCCTGCTCTCCTGGGACGGCTACCACCTGGTGCTTCTGAGAGACAGCTGGGAAGAGGGAGCACGGCTTAGCGTGCGGGTGTCAGTGACCTCCAGCGTGACATTTCTGTGTCTGATGACGCGAAATCTCAAAACCTCTTCAGGGCTCTGAGCCACGAGTCTGCTAGTTCCAATGATTAGCACAAAGTTGAAACGTCAAGGTCCATGGTGTGCTGGGAGGCTAAATAGCCATGTCAGTGGGTGAATAAAGAAAAATT
This sequence comes from Miniopterus natalensis, assembly GCF_054644295.1. Taxonomy (NCBI): domain Eukaryota; kingdom Metazoa; phylum Chordata; class Mammalia; order Chiroptera; family Miniopteridae; genus Miniopterus; species Miniopterus natalensis. Next base: position 96,718,061 of record NC_142083.1, read on the forward strand.
GAATTTATTTAGGGAAGGGATGGGCGTGGGGATATCCGAAGGGAAGGGCCACACAGCGCTGAGTCAAAGGGTATTGGGACCACGATGGCAGCAAAAATATACTCAGGACGGTGAAACCAGACGGTGCCTAGGAGTACCGGGAGGGCCTGGCTGGGCTGCTCTGGCTCGCTGGGAAGTCAGAGGGAAGGGGCCTTGGAGACAGGTTCAGGGGTAAGCCCACGACAAGCTGCCACTGCCCATTGCTCCCCTGGTTGCAGGTCTCATGGGGTCCCCTTGGAGAGAAGAAGGGGAAGGAGATCGCACCAGCATGCTCCCTGGTGGGGGTGCGTGCTGGGTCCTTTATCTCTTTTTTTATCTCTTTCTTGGGGTGGAAATCTTAGGAGAGGTCTCAAAGGAGTGTCTCAAAGAATATTCATTAGCTTTCCGGGTGGGATCCTGGTCTCCACTGATTGGTCGGTGCCAGGACAGGGGGTCCTTAAGCCAGTGTAGCTGGTCCTGAGCCAGCCAGGGCACCACTTGTCTGGTTTCCCTGCTTTTCTGGGCCTGGAGCTGAAATACTACTGAGATGTTGTCTTTAGGAAGGAAAGGCTCAGGGGGTCTAAACCGAATGACCAGTGACATGCCGGGGAGGATAGGTTACCCTGGGGACAAGGTCCTTGCTTTCCCAGTTTTGCCCCTTGCTAGGCATCCGGGGCCCACTGCCCTGTGAGTCTCTGTGCCTGAGTTGACCTGAGTTTCTGTCCCTGGCCCATCGTCCGTGCCCCGTCATGTCTGTCTAACAAAGGTTCATAGGCATCTTCCCCAGGCTGACCCATGGCTTGTCCTTTGAGGTGCTGGTCATTTGTTTTGACACAACCCGCATTCCAAGGGGGCACTTTTGTCAGCAGCAAATTACTTTTCAAATTCATTGAAGTGGAAGCTATAATCGGGTTAATTAGATGAAATGAGATCTCAGATGTCAAAATTCAGAATTTCCTTCCACTCTACACGGACCCCATCAGTGGAATCAGGAAACACTGTGCCAGGGTTGTCATGCAATTAGAGCAAGAGTCTTTGGGGTCTTTTCCAGTAGGTCCTGCTTACCAGGTTATTTTATTATCACAACTGGAAAAATATTTAATGCATAAAATCTTCAAAAATTTAAATGTCCCACCTATGAGTCTGTGTTACCAGAAAATTAAGTTATTTAACAGAAATAATTTAGAAGAGCTCTAGTAAAATACAGTTTCTAAAATATGGAAGATAAATGTAACTAAGATATTAGTTGTCACCCCATCCCCCAAATTTGTTCCTGATAGACTACGACCAATGTTCTTACAGCATGGAAAGAAAAATCATTTTCAGGAAGGGACACATGCTACGGTGACTCCCAGCTACAAGGAAGTTTTTCGTGTCTAGCCTAAATCATTCCTGCTTTAAGACAGGCCTCATACCGCCCTAGCTGGTTTGGCTCAGTGGTTAGAGCGTCAGCCTGCGGACTGAAGAGTCCTGGACTCGATTCCGGCCAAGGGCACGTCCCTCGGTTGCAGGCTCGATCCCTGGCTCCTGTCGGGAGGGGTGCGGGAGGCGACCAATCGATGTGTCTCTCTCACACCCATGTTTCTCTCTCTCTCCCCCTCCCACTCTCTCTGAAAAAGCAACGGAAAAAATATCCTTAGGGAGGATTCTTTTAAAAATTTGTTTAAAAAGGACAGACCTAATACCTTCTATTGTGGCCCAAAAAGAGAAAGGAAAGCAGCTTAGGCGTTTTGTGATGCTTCAAGAAAAGGAAACCAAAAGTCTACTCAGCTGAACTGGAACTTAGCAAGGCTACTTGCGAGAGTCACCACTTAGATGTTTCTTGTGAGTAAAATTTCCTGGCTGGTTGCCACATGTCAAAACCTGTACTGCGTCCTAGGAACAAAGTGAGATGAGGCCCAAGTACAGTGTCTGTTGAGTCGTGTCAGCTGGGTCACGCCTTCCGAATGCCCTCCTCCTCTTGAAACGGAATGTGTAGATGGAACAGCTCTCTCTCCTCTGCTAGCTTGTGCTCACGCGCACTCCTGCGAAGGTGTGCAAACACACTCAGGCACACCCCCAGCCCACATGCTGCCCCACCGCACGTGCACACTCCTGCTCCGTTCCCCCCGCGGGCACTGACGTGTGTCCCTGCGTTTCCTCCCTTTTCTCAGCCACTGGATGGACCTGCCAGCCTCAGGCCTGATATGGACCATATCAGACACAGCCTGGATAGTGAGCGCCTGGGCTCATTTCTGCAGCCCTGGACGTCAGGAGCATGCATATTTATCCATCTCCTGTCAAAGTTTGACCCGCTGGTCATTCTAAAGGTAAGAGAGGCTCCAGTTTGCACCAGATGCTCAGAGTCAGTCCAAGTTTGCACACTGCAAATTCCTGCAGTTTCTTTCACTTCATCTAATGTTGACGAACCCTTGCCCTATGGATGGACGCTGTTCAGTAAGCAAGATGGAAATGGTCCCTGGCCTCATAGAGCTCATGGTTCAGGGAAAGAGATAACCCCATATACAGATAAAAAGAATATCTTCAGGAGACGGGCATCATGGGCCATTGGTTCACTCAACACGTATTTACTGGTCTCTTGCTCTGGTGCCAAGTATCAGACAGATGGTGGTGAACCGAGTATAGGGAGGGATGCACTGTTGGAAGTGTGTGTGTGTGTGTGTGTGTGTGCGCGCGTGTGTGTGATTTCCTTTTTATTTGAAGTACAGCACAGACTAGAGGTCAATTGCATAGAGTACAATTATTTTAAGCCTACAGCTTGCAAATAACTTACCTTTGTGAGACCCTGTATTAGCCAGTTTGGGCAGCTATAAGAAAATACCATAGATTGGGAGGCTTACACAACAGACATGTGCCTCTCAGCGCTCTGAAGGCTGGGACTCTGCAGTCAGAGAGCCGCCTCTTTCTGGTTTATAAACAGCTGCCCTCTGCTGTGTCCTCATGTAGTGGGGAGAGTGAACTCTGATGTCTCTCACTCCTCTTACCAGGGCACTAATTCCATCGTAGGGCCCCAGCCTCATGACTCATCTAAACCAATTATCTCCCAAAAGCCCCACCTCCAAACACCATAACGTGGGTTTAGGGCTCCAACATATGAAATGGGGGAACACAGCATTCGATCTGTGACAGACACGAGTAACCATCACCTTATCGAGACATAAGGCATTCGCTTTACTGCAGAAGTGCTCCTGCCATTGTCCACGCGCCGTAAGTTAATCATTCTTCTGACTGCCATCACCACAGACTAATTTCTCCCCTTTTTAAAAAAATATTTATTGAGCTCCTTCCACCAGGCCTCCTGGCTGGGGCGCTGTCCTTCCCATGCGGGACACCTGGCTTCCCACTTTCCTTCTGGCCCCCACCGGGCGGGGGAGGCGATGGGCCGGGAGGGCCGGAGCCGGGCAGGGTTCACCCTCGGACCTGGCTGGGCTCCCGGGCCCTCCCGGTGGGTCTCACTTCAGGCCGGGGCTTGGACCCGGGGCTGAGGTGTGGGGAGTCCCCCCATTCCCCCGCCGTATGAGTTCTGCAGGGGGGTGGCCTCCTGTGGACCTCGGGCTGGAGTGGGGCTGGCACCCCAAGGCGGCCTGGAGACCCCTGAGCCCGAGGGCGAGGCGGGAGCCGGGGTGGGGAGCAGCTCCCAGGGGCCTCCCCCAGCCCTCGCTGCCCCCCGGGGGCCGTGAAGCCCGACAAGGAGACGCTGGAGCCGAACCCCGAGGAGGAGGCGAGTGAGGACCTGAGAGCTCTGCAGAGACCTCGAGCAACTCGCCAAGCTCCTGAAGCAGAGCAGGATCACCCCGGGTGCACCCAGGCCGATGTGGGGCTCACCCTGGCCCTTCTCTTTGGGGGGTGTTTAGCCCTGCCGCCTGGGGCTCTGCGGCTCAGCTGGGAAGCTGACAGCCACGAGGACCCGCGGGAGAGATGCAAAGCGGAGGCCCCGCGCAGGCCCTTTCTGTTACTTTAGGCTTGGGGGTACGTGAGAACTGGGGCTCGTTTGGCCTGAGACACAGCAAATAAGCTAGGACTTCAGTGCAGACCCTCCAATGCCACAGCCCGCGCTCCGTCGTCACCACTGTGTGTGCTGGTAAGTGCAGCTGACCTGCTGATGAGGGTCTCAGCTGGCTCCCCCTGCAGGCGCTGGCCAGCTGCCAACCAAAGCCTGGCAGGGGCACCGCTGCTTCCCCAGTGCTGTTCAACAGGACCTTTCCAGGCGGTGGGTTCCCAAAAGTCCCTTCTCCCCCCCCCCCCGCCCACCCTCCCCCAGGGTCCTTCCGGCACCTGCATGATCAAGGCCAGGGGCACCTTCCTTGGCTCAGTGACTGCGCAGTGACTTCACAGACCCGAGCGGCCCGGGGTTGAGCTCTCTGCTCCCTCAGAGCAGAGCGTCCGAAAGCGCAGCGGCAACCCCAGCACAGCTCTGTGCATCCGACTAGGCACCGATTAAGCGCTGACTGGGCCAGGCGCTGGGGACACAGCAACGGCAGGATAGACAAGATGCCTTCCCTCACGGGAACGATCATTATAGTGGTGGCTGACATTTATTGAGCACTTACTGTGTTCTAGGCACTGTGCTAAGCCTGTATAGGAACTGGTCTTCTTATCCTCACAACAGTCTCACCAGGTGGGCACTATTATTAATCTCATTTCAGAAGGACACTGAGGCACGGAGAAGCTAAATAAGTTGTCTGCGGGCACACAGCTAGCAAGTGGTGGCACCAGGCCTGGACTCGGTGCGCCTGCAGCCCCTGCTCCCTTAGCTGCTAACTGAACCAAACCAACGCCCGCACCCTATGGGGACAAATCCTCAAGAAGTAAACGAATAAAAAAGATCTTTCCGTAGTGGTAACTAACGCTATGGAGAGAGTAAGATCAAATCAGGTGACTGGGGGCATGTGTGGCATTCTGGAGGGCACTGCACTCACAGACCCTCCTCCCCCAGGGCGCAGAGCTTGCAGAGGGCCAGGCGGTGCGGTCCTGTGGGTCCCCTGGTCCAAAGCAGACACTAGCTGTGAGGGAGGGGAGAGGGGAGGCGGGAAGGGGGAAGGGAGGGAGGAGGGATCCCTGGCAGGCGCTCCACACACACCTGCCAGTGTTTGGCCAGCTGTGCCGACTTAGAGTGAGCCCCACGGGAGGTCAGGAGGCCGTGGGAGGGTCCTTCAGCCCTCTCCAGCTGCCTCGCCTTGAGCAAGACACTCTGAGACCGGGGCGGGGGAGGGGGCCTCTGGACGAAGCCCTGTCTGAAGCCCTGTCTCACAGTGGGCGCTGTGGCTCTCCTGGCTTTACAGGTGAGCAGACTCACAAGTGAGCCCCAAATCTCACGAGGAACCAGGGTCCTGGTGGCAGAGGTGAGTCAGTGAAAGACCACCCTGAGGGGCAGCTCCAGGGTTTGGGGGGGGTTCTTGGTCATCACAAGGGAGGCAGAACAGAACAGTGGCACACAGAACTGTCCCACGTCCCACACAACATTTCACTGTCCCGCGAGACATTCACGAAGCCAAAAAACTTATTTGCAAGGACTGACCTGAGCCTAGAACCTACCCCATCCGATGCCACGATACAGGGAGTCGCACGGAGTGGAAAAGTCCTCCGCTCGCAGGACACGGCTCCTCATTCCTCCACCTTAGTTTGTCCTTTGTTTCAATGAGGGTTGTTTTCCTCTCTCCCTCATCACCTGATCGGTTATTATCCCAACTCTGTTTTTATCCAAGAGTCCTCCTGTCTCCGCTTTCACCTCCTGGGTGTTGAAGAACTCAGGGACCACCCGACCTGGAAAACAGCTGAATTTACCTCTGGCTCAGGCCAGGGAGACATGCAAGCAGAAGTGCTGCTGCTCCTTGGGCAGCGGGCAGGGCGGGGTCCTTACAGGGCTGGGGAAGGACGGGCTCAGGAAGCAGCGGGGCAGCTGGCTCACAGCGAAGTGGGAGCGGACCCGGACAAGGTCCTGTCGCCTTGGAAACCAGAGTTAGAAACAAGGACGAGGCCTCCTTCCCTGCCCCAGGCAGTAGGAGCTGGGAGCCGGGCAGAAGCCGCAGCCACGGAAGGTGGGGCCTCTCTGGGCAACTCGACCTGCGCAGATCCTTCAGGCAGGAGTGGAAAATTCCAGTTTCACGCACCTCCCATCTGAACCCCTTCCTTTAATTCCTATTCGATCACTACAAACATCTTGCTTCATAATGTCTTCTGCTCTGGGATATCCATGTTTTGAAGCACATACTACTTTATAATAAATTAATCTCCTTTGATGGCTCCTTTACGTTACGATAGGCGTCTACTGAGGGGTCTGGAAACGAGACTGACTCTCGCCCTGTGCGGTGTGCGCTGTCCCGGCCCAGCTGCAAGTGCCTTTCCACGAGCTACTCATCTGCTCCTCTCACCAACCCTGTGAGGCAGCTTCGGTTATTATCATCCTCATTTTACAGAGGAAAACCAAGGCACAGAGAGGTCAAGTGACTTGTCTGGGGTCACACAGGAAGTGGTGGAGCAGGGGCTGGAGATCTAGCTCCACAATCTTAACCACTCGGCTGGCCTCTCTCAGGTGAAGGAAATTGCCTAGGGACCCCCAGTTCAGGATATTAAGGGGGCTTGCCAAGCTGTTTCGGGGGGGGGGAGTGCTGGATGTGACAGGGTGAGATCCACGGACCTGGCAGATAGCATGTTGATATCCTGACCCCATATACTTCACTCCATCTGCTGCCACCACAGTCCTGAATCTGAGCCAAGCTGGCGGAGTGAGGGTCAGCTGTGTGACCGTGACCCCAATCCCAGAGGGGCCACGTGCAGAGCGCAGCAGATGGACAGGAAGGAGTGGGCCCAGTGAGGCCCTCGGGTCCCTGCAGGCGGTTCCCAAGGACTGTTCATGGCCAGACCTCGCCGGTTTCCTCGTCTTCCCTGGGGCAGGGAATCTCCTCTGTGGAAAACACCTGCTGGGGAGCCCCAGGGAGGGGGGGCAGGGGGGAGCACTCATGAGACTGACTCTTTCCCCTCTCATGACCGTGAGGGACGGGTGTTTACTGCCGATGCTGGGGAAGGGCCAGGTTGCGTCAGGCTGGGCCTGCGGGCAGCTGAGGAGGAGACGTGGCCTTAAAAGTTGGATCCAGTGAACTGGGAGGTGCCAGGAAACCAGACACAAACTAGGCTTTAGAAGGAGACAGAGAGAGAGAGAGAGAGAGAGACAAACACACAGACACACAGACAGACAGTGAGAGCAAGCGGGACAGGATGGCCACCTTCCCCAGAGCAGCCAGCCCAGCCCAGCAGCCCCCAGACCCCCAGGACGAAGACCCCAGCCTGGATGAGTGCGACCTGTACAGCCTGGCTCATTCTTACCCCGGTAAGGCCTGGCCGGGCCGCCTTCCTGGTCCCTGCACCTCTGCCCCCCCCCCCCCGGGGCACTAGGACCCCTCCTGGGACTTCTCCGCATCCCTCACCCTTTGCCAACCTGTCCCTTGGCCCCTCATCCCCTGAGCACTGTCCTACTCAGCCCTGGGGCCTCAGCCTGCCTAGAATATTGGAGCAACAATGGACCATCTGGGGGCCCTCATTTCTCGGACGGGGAAATAGAGACTGTACCCCAAAGCTGTGTGGTGGCAACCCCGGCCTCCCTACTCCAACCCAAGCTCTCTCCACCGCTCACTCGCAGCCCCTCCTCCCCTCTGAGGCCACCCCGCCTCCGGCCACCTCACTGCGGCTCTTGCCTCCTCGGTTCCCAGGAGTGGGAGGCAGGAAGGGTCGCACCAAGAGAGAAGCCGCTGCCAACACCAACCGCCCCAGCCCTGGTGGGCACGAGAGGAAGCTGGTGACCAAGCTCCAGAATACAGAGCGGAAAAAGCGAGGGGCACGGCCCTGAGGCAGAGCTGGAGGTGCGGGTCGGGCTCAGAGCGGGGAGGCCCCCTGCCTGGGACGGCAGGACCAGGACGGGACGCACGCTGTGGGTGGGAGGGGGCGTGAAGGAACTGCGGTATCCGCGTCGGAGCAGATGAGACATACATTTGACTCTGCGTTTCCTAGTGGCCAGTGCAAAGGGGGAAATATGGACCCCTTCCTACAGGAGGGAAATGTGGTTCAGAGAGGGAAGCTGAGGCCCAGAGAGGGCAGGGTCTTTCTCTGGAATCAGAGCACGTGAGTAGGAAAGGCAGAGTTGCCCAGGCCTCTGTCCCTTCCAGCAGCTGGTTTTCTTCCCCAGGTGAGGCCAGAGCACGCACCCGAAAGGCAATGGTGGCAGGACCACGGAGGAGCCAGCTCCTGGAAGCAGGGTCCAGGCCTACGTGACCCCACCCGATCCCCAGGACTTACCCCACCTGACTGAGGCCCCAGAAAGAGGGCAAGACAGGGAGCAAGAGGCAGGGAATGGACAGGCAAAGCCACGAAGACACCCCTGAAAGAAAGATGCTGAAGACAGCGGAGCGCCCTGCGTGGCAGCGACAATAAAGTACAGCAGCAGCTGAGTGTTTCTCCCTCTGCCTGGTTCCTCTGTGCCGGGCTCCGCACGTGTCTGCGTCTGCGTGGCCAGTGAGCGGCTTTCGTCAGTGTCTGCGTTTGGTGATGCATCTGGGGGGGTCTGACTTTGAGGGGCCTGCAGGGCTGGGTGGGTTTGGTTGGGTTTCAGTGGCACGGTTGCGGAGCATCGGGTTCTGCGGTGTCCTCTGGCGTGAAGGGCATTCCTCTGCTGCGGCGTTTTATCCAGGCCCCACGGTATTTTCTCCGTTGCTTTTCAGAGAGAGTGGCAGGGAGAGAGAGAGAGGGAAACACCGATGTGAGAGAGACACACCGACTGGTTGCCCCCCACACCCACCTAGACTGGGGCCGGGGATCGAGCCCGCAACCGAGGTGCGTGCCCCTGGCCAGGATCCGCCCCGAGGGCCCTCAGTCCGCAGGCCGACGCTCTAACCACTGAGCCAGGCGCCTTTTTAATCTGCCCCGACTCGCCCCCCTCCCAGCGCCTCCCAGCTCCGGAATAAGGGTCTGCTGACCACCTTGTACTCGTATGAGGCCACCGTTCGAGTGAGTATCTATTGATGCCCAAAAGGAGCAAACTGAGACTTAAAACATTGAGGGGTTTGCCCAAGTTCCTCGGGGCTCAACTTCAAGGATTCTCATGGTCCTCGAGTGAGGAGGGTCCCTTCGCTCAGGGGGCTGCCAGGACAGGGCTCTGGGAGGTCAGCTGGGGGGATGCTCACCTGGTGTGACGGGTCTCAGACCAGGTCTGAGAGGAGCGCAGGGCAAACAGGAGGGGGGGCCAAGTGGATCTGTTGATTGAGATACGAGTTGGGGCTGCTGTCCTGGAGACGCAAGCAGAACGGGATAGAAGGTTCTCTCTCTGTCACAGGACAGCCGCAAGGGCAGGCACTCCTGGGCCAAAGTGGCAGCTCCACCCGTCAGGGATTCGGCTACTTTAGCCCATGGTTCTGCCCCCTCAGAGCATGGTTTCCACTCGGGGCCCCAGCCGGCTGCTCGGAGCCAGCCTGTGGAGAGGGAGCAGGGAGGGACCAGGGGAGGCCACACCGAGTCCCTCTTGGGGCCGTAACCTAAGAGTGGAACAGGCCGCTTCTGCTGGAATTCAGTTACACAGCCACACCCAAGTGCGGGAGCGGCTCGGAAAGTCCAGCAGCAGCTGCTTAGCCCGCGTGGGCCAGGCTCGGAAGGGCGCGTTCCTTGAAGGAGGCGGCGAGAGCGGGTACCGGCTAAAATTGGCAAGGGACATTTCCCACAGACAGGCTCAAGGAAAGGGGGGGACCACCCCGAGGCTGGCCCCGGGCAGAGCCTTCTCCCTCCGGTGCCCTCGGTGCAAGCCCTGGGCTGCAGGGCTGGGAAGCAGCGGGTCCTAGGGACCGGGACGGTGACAGAGCAGTGAGGCGCCCGCTGGAGCCGCAGCAGATGCGCAGCCGGCCAGGCCCGCTTGAGCCTTGGGAACCGCTCGCCAGTGGCCTCCCCTGAGTCCAGCCTGAGGTCAGTGACAGGATCGCTCCCTGAGGACATTAAACCACCCAGCCCAACCCAGCTGCCCCTACTGGAGTCACCTGCTTGCGTGACTCTCACTGGGACAGGGCACTTGCTGCCTTGGAGCTGCCTGATTCCTTCCAGAGCAGATGAAACCTGACTCTCCCACCTGCCCCTGAACAAGCTTCTGGTCCTTTCCTTTCTTCTGGTCCTTTCTCTTCTTCTGGTCCTTTCTGTTTGAGATGCCTTTACGCACCCGTCCCATGAGGCTCAGCTCAAATGCCCCCTTCTCTGCGAAGCCATCCCCAACTTGCCCTCCACCACCCGTCTCCTGCCTCCACCCCAGGCGGTCGCCTTCTCTGGATCCCGCCACACAAGCCTGTGCCCAGAATCCCACCGTCATTTGGCCCACAGCTCCGGAGGTTCTCCTCAAACCCCCCTTTCCCAAGTTATTTACTCATCCCGTGAATGTTTATTGGATGCCTACTAGTACCAGGGCCTGGCTGAAGGCATGCATTGCACAGAGGGACAAACGGGAGCCTGGCATGATTGGAACCAGTCCCTAGGGCCACTTGTCAGCTCTGGAACTCAAGGAAAATGCAGGAGCAGCATAGGGCAGTGAGCTCTCAGCGCAGCACAGATCTGGTATGTCAGCTTCAAAAATCATAGCAACAGGCTCCACCGGTGTGGCTCAGTTGGTTGTACATTGTCCTGTGCACCAAGGGGTTGCTGGTTCGATTCCTGCTCAGGGCATAAGCCTGGGTTGCAGGCCCGATCCGTAGTTTGGGGCGTGCAGGAGGCACCTGATCCATGCTTTGTTCTCACATCAATATTTCTCTCTCTCCCTCTCCCTTCCTCTCTCTCTAAAAATCAATAGAAAATAAAATTTTAAAAATAAAATAAAACGCTTACATAGAAAAAAATAAAACCAAAAATAAATAGAATTTTTTTTAATTTAATAATACCAGCAGCTTCCTTGTACTGGGCTATTACTTTGTGATAGGTGTTTTATAGGCATTGTTTCACTTAATCCTTATAATAACCCATTTTATTATTATTGATCCCGTTTTACAGACTAGAAAATTGAGGTTCAGAGAAGTCAAGTAACTTGCCCAAAGTCACACAACCAAAACCTGCAGAAGCTGGGCTTCTCCCTGTATACTACATGCCTGACAACCATGAATACTGACTGAGGAATCCTAGAATCCAGTTCATTTCTGAGCCTCAGTTTCCTCACCTGTCAATTGGTGAGACTACCCTCTTCTCTGTCTATGTCAAAGGAGAAAACAGCCTGGGAAGTGCTGTGTCCCTTGCTGGCTGTGGCCACACCCTGGATACTGGGTCCTTTGACATTTGCCTGAAGGCCCCACATGCCACCCCTCACTCCTGGCCTCTGACTGGCCTTCCCAGGCCTCGCCTTTCCCTGGCACAGCCTATGACTGGGAGGCCTTTAAGTGGGTGTTCCAGGCACCAGGCAGTTCCTGGAATTACAGCATGTTTGGTCAGGAAGGATCCTGGGGTTAGAGCCTCCACTCTTTTAAGGCCTTGGAGGGGGCGTGGATCAGGGGTCAGGGACTGGCTTAAACTCACATGGGGACTAGAGTCTCAGTAGGACAAGAACCGGCTCCTGACTCTAGCCCTCCAGAATCTCCCTGTTCTGTTCCACCCCCCTTTTCCTACACCCTTTCTTTTTCATCTCCCAGTTGCATGTAATACCTGTTTCCCCAATTTCTTGAGTTCCTCCTGAGAAGGAGAGAGATGACTGGTCTCTGTCCCCCTCAGGGGCTTACAGAAATGTCCCCTCAGGTTGCCACCATTCTTTCAAAGGATTCCCAGCTCCCTGCAGAGAACCAGGAAACTTACTACCAGGCTCTTTATTTGTTTCACAAACGCCCTGGTCTTCTCCTGCCCAGTCCTTTCTCAATGGCCAGCTCTCAGACGTCTAGTTTTAAAAGTTCAGAACTCCCCAAGGCTGATTTTCAGCCAGCAGTCCTTAAAGATGATGCTATTCACAGCAATAGTCACAGCTACCGCTGCTGCTGATCTGCCCCAGGTTTTCCCAGCCTCGCCTTCCCTTTCGGGCACCACTTCTGCAGTTTCTGCCCTATGAGCATTCAAGCTATACCATTACTTACTTGGAAGTCTAAAAATTACCTCTACTTCCTTACCTTTTGTCCCAAATGCATTTAAAAAGGAAACTGCATAACCACTGAAAGTGGAAACCAACAACCACGTGTCACTGTTAGACGATAACTGTAAAGAGAAACCCGAACTATAACTTTTTACGGCCACCTGCACACTGCCGACAGCGACCTTGTGTACGAAGAGTCAGAGGCGTTCACACTTGGAGAGACACTGGTTGCTCAGGAGCCAGACACTCTGCCAGGTGCTTTGCACACGTGGGAGGGCGCCTCATGGTAACGACGCGGAAGCTAAAGCAAACACTGGTGCCTGGCTCCGCTCCCCGACATGCTGATCCCTTTGGTCTGGGGTATAGCTTGGGCACTGAGACTTTGAAGAGTGACTCTAACATGCACTGAAGTTTAGGACACCGATGCTGGACTTTTGTCTCAGATTATATTTACCAAAGACGGTCACAGCAGGAGTTCCATCCCACATGCTCTCCTTATGGTGTGGCCTTGACACCCTTCCAGCAAATGGAGGGCAGGGGACTGTGTCCCTTCCTTTCAAACAAGTGAGGGCCTTTGGCCGCCTTGCCTGATGAGGTACGGCACAAGTGGTGGTGTCCGAAAGTGCCGTGCCCTCCACCTCTTTCCCTGGGGTTCCTGGACCTCAGGCCCCTGCTGTGCAGAAGTCCAAGGTTGTACCGGTGGAGAGACAACGTGGAAAGGACACTGGTTGTTGGCCTTCAGCCCAGCTCAGGTCTCAGCTGGAAGCCATTCTTAGCCTCCAGACACGTGAGTGAAGGGCGCCTGCAGAGGTTCCAGTCTCAGCTGTCAAGTCACTTCCAGCAACTGCATCTTCCCAGGTGAGGCCTGAGACATTGTGGAGCAGGGACAAGCTAATTTCCACGCACAGAATCTCGGAGCATAACAAATGGTTGTTCCCAGGCTCTGCATTTGGGATTTGTTACGCAGCAAGAGTGACTGAAAAGCCCAGAGTCCCCCAGGTTATGTCCAGATCCTGCCTGCAAACTTGGCTGGGATGTGGGACTCGTCAGCGTTTCCTCTGCTTTATGATTTCCACACACAGCTGCAAACAGGAGATGCAGAGCACACCCGCCTCCTGGCATGGTTTGAGAACACAAGGAAATTGTTTTTTCACTCACTTAGCAGAGTACCAGAGCCAGAAAAAGAACTTCAGGAGGCAGCAGAGTAGCGATAAGAGCTCAGGATTTGGCCCGGCCAGCGTGGCTCAGTGGTTGAGCGTCGACCTAGGATCCAAGAGAACCTGGTTCGACTCCCAGTCAGGGCACATGCCCGGGTTGCGGGCTCGATCCCCAGTCGGGGGCGTGCAGGAGGCAGCCGATTAATGGCTCTCACATCACTGATGCTTCTCTCTGTGTCTCCCTCTCCCTTCCTCTCTCTGAATTCAATAAAGATATATTTTAAATAAATAGTGCTCAGGGTTTGGACTTGGACTCTGGATTCAAGTCCCAACTCTGACTGTGTGACCTGGGGCCAGTTACCTGACCTGACTATTATCACACCGAGTATTTACCAGTCTTGCAGGAGAGAAAAGACCTGGGTCCTGCGCTCATCACTGCCACAGAGTGAGCCGGTAGAAGACAGGTGTGCTGACACCCACGCTCAAACCTTCTAGAGAGCTCTGTGCACCTCAGCGAGTGTCAGAGGGGAGCAAGGAAGTGAGAGAGCTCCAGTCCCAGGTCCCCGTGCAGACGGCCAACCTGACAGAGGAGACCACTCCCTGCTCCCTGCTCCCAGCCTGAGACCAAGAACCCAGGGTCTGTCCATCAGAAGCAAGCGCTTCCTTTTCTTTGCTTTTCTGGTTACAAAAACAGTTGATGTTGTGGAAGCAGAAGATAACCCCCGACCTCTAGCTCAGCCCTCCTGACTGAACTCGCCCTCCTTCCAACTTTTGCAAAACATGTAAGTTATAAAATTAAAGTTCGATTCTAATCACTTCCCAGAATGTCAGGCCAGCTGCGTGTGACCGGTCCTGTCTCCTTTCTCTGGAGAACGGGGTTCGAGAGTTTTATTTTGTTTTGTTTTGAACTGTTTGGGGACATAATCATTTATTCATTCAGCAAATATCTGAGCCAGAGAGTGTTCTAGAAACCACGGGCACAGCGGCAGCCGGGCCTTCCTCAGAGCTCGCGCTCTGGTGGCGGACCCAGCGCGGGGAGCAGGGGCTCGGCCTGCGCGCTCCCAGGGGCCTTGGTCCCGGGAGGCCTCGGCCCAGGTGGCAGTTAAGCTATGGACAGGGGAAGTCGGGGAGCGACTTGGGATGATATCCCCACCTGACGAACTCTAATTTTCCTTATTCATTTATTGTCTGGGGTCAGGAAGGCGGCCCCTGGCAGCTGAGAAACCCCAGGTAAAGGGAAGAGCTGGGGCTGAGTGGCCACAGGCAGAGAGCGGGACTGGGGGGCACTGTGGGCGCCGGGCGGGGAGGCCTGAGTGCCCACACCCCCTCCCCCAGAAAGCTGCCACCCTGCTCCTGGAGATGCCCCCCAGCTCCCGCGGTTGTCTGGTCGCAAGGCCTCTCTCTCACCACCCTCCTAGCATGGTCCCCTGCTGCCCACTTGGCACAGTGCCTGTCCTTGAGTGTCGCTTTCCAGAACCTCAACCACCTGCGCCTTAGTCTAAGTGCCTTTTGGTTCCTCTTCCTCGGGGTTGGTCCTTGGCACTTAGTAGGTGCACAATAAATAGCCATGAGTGAATGTGTGAGAAAGTCTTGCTTCACACCATCCTTCTTGCTGGGGACACGTCTCCTCTCATGTCAACCTGTCAGAATTCCACCGGTTCTGAATAATGACCCTATTCACGTAGTGTCGCGTCTCCACTTTATAGTTTCCCCACCGGTCATCCGACAGATCTGACCCTCCCAGTGCCCTCATCGAGCATACAGAGTCACTGTCCCCATTTCACAGGCACAGAACTGAGGCTTGAAAGGAAAATGACTTGCTAGGCCCTGGCTAGTGTGACTCAGTGGTTAGAGCATCAGCCCACGGACCAAAGAGTCACGGGTTTGAGTCCCTGTCAAGCGCACATTCCTGGGTTGCAGGTTTGATCCCCAGCCCTGGTTGGTTGGGGGTGTGAGAGGCAACAGGTCGCTGTGTCTCTCACATCAATGTTTCTACCCCCCTCCTCTCTGAAAAATAAATGGAAAAATATCCTCGCGTGATTACAAAAAAAAAAAAAAAGATTTGCTAGGAGCCATACAGCTGTTTCAGGCACCACTGGAGCTGCAGCCCCTGGGCCAGGGCCAGTCGGACTCTCCCAGGAAGCTTCCCAGGTCCTCACAGGAATCGCCTGTCCGCACACGGAGCTCCAGGCCCCTCAGCACCTCTTGCTGCAGGAGGGCCGATTTCAGGGCTGCCTGCTTCCCCTGGGAATGAGAAGGAAGGGGAGGGGAGGCCATGTCCCTGGGAATGAGAAGGAAGGGGAGGGGAGGCCCTGTCCCTGGGAATGAGAAGGAAGGGGAGGGGAGCCCATGTCCCTGGGAATGAGAAGGAAGGGGAGGGGAGCCCATGTCCCTGGGAATGAGAAGGAAGGGGAGGGGAGGCCATGTCCCTGGGAATGAGAAGGAAGGGGAGGGGAGCCCATGTCCCTGGGAATGAGAAGGAAGGGGAGGGGAGGCCCTGTCCCTGGGAATGAGAAGGAAGGGGAGGGGAGCCCATGTCCCTGGGAATGAGAAGGAAGGGGAGGGGAGGCCCTGTCCCTGGGAATGAGAAGGAAGGGGAGGGGAGCCCATGTCCCTGGGAATGAGAAGGAAGGGGAGGGGAGCCCATGTCCCTGGGAATGAGAAGGAAGGGGAGGGGAGGCCATGTCCCTGGGAATGAGAAGGAAGGGGAGGGGAGCCCATGTCCCTGGGAATGAGAAGGAAGGGGAGGGGAGGCCCTGTCCCTGGGAATGAGAAGGAAGGGGAGGGGAGCCCATGTCCCTGGGAATGAGAAGGAAGGGGAGGGGAGCCCATGTAAGTTTTCCGCTTCCGAGTCGACTGCCCTCCTCCAGGACCAGCTCGGCTGCATTCTGTTTATCGGACCAGCAAAGACAGTGGTGAGGGCTCCGAGGTCTTGACCAGGCAGTGCTGAGAGAGGGGTCCTGGTGAGTGGGGCCAGTGTGCCCACAAGTTCTGTCACCTGCAGGTCCCTGCCCCCCTGTCTCTGCTCCTGAGCACTTCCTGGTCTTTCCTGAGAGAGCCTGGAATGCACGCGCCTGCTCCCGGAAGGGGCCCGTTCCTGGTAGGGAGTGTGGGGGCTGGGACCTCCTGGGCTCCACTCTCTCTGACTTGCCCTTCCTCTCCCGCTGCCCCATCACTGTGTTTCTTTCCTGCATTCTTCATTTTCATTGATTGAGGGGGGAGAGAGAGGGGGAGAGAGAGAGAGAGAACGGGCCATGACTGGGGATCACACCCGAATCCTCGGTGTATGGGGAAGACTCTAACCAGCTGAGCTACCCGCCCAGGGCTGTTTCCTGCATGCTTCTGACTCGTGCTGCTCATACCCACCCTGGCAAGATATTGGACCGTGAGTGGGGGGCAGGGCAAGGAGGGCCTGCTACACTCTCAATGAGTGCAGGAGGGGTCCTGGCTTTATCAGGAACCTGGAGGCCATTTGGACTGGGCTGGGGGCGGAGGTTGAGGGAGAGGGAGAGGAAGGAAAACATCCATCAGCTGCCTCCTGCACGCCCCCTACTGGGGATCCAGCCTGGGAACCCAACCGGTGACCTCTTGGTGCACCAGGGGATGCTCAACCAACTGGGCTACAATGGCCAGGGCTCTGCCCCTTCACTTCGGGCCTGGTTTCTGGGTATTCCTGTGTGTGTTTAATGTCTTAATTTATCTTTATTGTTGAAAGTATTACAGCCGTCCCTTCCCTCTCCCCCCATTGATTCCCTCCACCCTGCACCCCACTCCATCCAGGCATTCCCCCTACTATTGTCTGTGTCCGTGAGTTATGCATATATGCTTATGTTTTTAGGTTAATCTCTTCCCACCCGCGACTGTCTTCCCTCTGAGATCCCTCAGTCTGTTCCAGCCTCTATGTCTCTGGATCTATTTCGTTCATCAGTTTATTCTGTTCACTAGATTCCACATGAGTAAGATCATGGGATACTTGTCTTTCTCTGACGGGCTTATTTCACTTAGCATAATACTCTCCAGGTCCCTCCATGCTGTCTCAAAGGGTAAAGGATCCTTCTTTTTTACAGCTGCACAGTATCCCATGGTGTAAATGTCTGAGAAGATGCTTGATGTTTCAATCTTCTTGAACTTGTAGAGACTTGTTTTGTGTCCTAACATGTGGTCTATCTTGGAGAATGTCTCATGTGCACTTGAGGAGAATGCCTATTCTGCGGCTTTAGGGTGAAATGTTCTGTAAATGTCGATTAAATCCATCTGATCTAGTGTGTCATTTAGAGTCACTGTTTCCTTGCTGATTTTTTGTCTGGAAGACCTATCCAGGGAAGTCAGTGGGGTGTTAAAGTTCCCTACTGTGACTGTATTGCTGTTGATCTCACCCTTAAAGTCCTCCACGTTTTTTCCCAGCCTGTGTGTCTTTTGTTCTGAGGGGGGTCTCTTGTAGACAGCATATATTTGGGTCTTGTTTTCCTATCCATTTAGCTGTCCCATGTCTTTTAATTGGAGCATTTAATCCATTTGTATTTGAGGTTATTAATGAAAGATGCTTAATCTATTGCCAGTCTTTATGCCTATGCTTCTCTAATTCTTTATGCCTATGCTTCTATTTCTACTTCTTTTTACAGCAGCGCCCCTTTTTAAATGACACCTGTTTAAAAATTTATTTATTTTTAATCCTCACCCAAGGTCATTTTTTTCATTGTTTTTCAGACAGAGTGGAAGGGAGAGAGCAAGCGAGTGAGAGAGAGGTATCAATGCGAGAGACACATCGACTAGTTGCCTTCCACACATGCCCTGACGAGGGCCAGGGATCAAGTCTGCAACTGAGGTACGTGCCCTTGGATGGAATCGATCCTGGGACCCTCCAGTCCACAGGCTGACGCTCTAACCACTGACCCGACCTGGCTAGGGCTATAGCACTCACTGTAACATTTCTTGAAATGCTGGTTTGGTGGTGATAAATTCCTACACCTTTTGTTGTCTGGGAAGCTTTCACTTTCACCATCTATTGTGAATTATAGCCTTGATGGATAGAGTAGTCCTGGTTTCAGATCCTTGCTTTTCATTACAGCTTCTTAATAGATCACAGGGCACAAAGTAATTAACTTTGCCCCAGGGACAGAGGACAGAGCACCAGAGTCAAGGAGCAGGGTGGGATGTGGCCATGACGTTGGGCAGGGCCCTCCCTTTTGTTTGTTCAACAAACAAGCCAAGCCCCCACTGAAGAGCGCCTCTGCTGCTCCAGGACCCCAAAAGGGAGATTCGGAAGATCCTGGAGTTCTTGGGACGCTCCCTGCCAGAGGAGACCGTGGATCACATTGTGCGGCACACATTGTTTAAGGAGATGAAGAACAACCGCATGGCCAACCACAGCACCGTCCCCACTGAAATCATGGACCACAGCATTTCCCCCCCTTCATGAGGAAAGGTGAGCGTCCACCAGGAGGGGCATCTGGGAGGCGAGGGCGGGAGCAGCGGCTGGAGCTGCCCTGAGCCACTCTGGGCCTCCCTGTGGCCAGGACTTCCAGGCTCCCTCCTTCCCTCCCACTCCCACAGGCGTCACAGGGGACTGGAAAACCATGTTCACTGTGGCCCAGAATGAGCGCTTTGATGCCGACTATGCTGAGAAGATGGCAGGCTGCAGCCTCGAGTTCCGCTCT
The DNA here is from genome assembly GCF_054644295.1 of Miniopterus natalensis. Classification (NCBI taxonomy): domain Eukaryota; kingdom Metazoa; phylum Chordata; class Mammalia; order Chiroptera; family Miniopteridae; genus Miniopterus; species Miniopterus natalensis. Next base: position 96,736,957 of record NC_142083.1, read on the forward strand.
GAGCTGTGAGCTGTTCATGGGATCGCTGCAGAGGGCGTGGTGTGAAAGCAGCCCGGCAGTGGCCTCGGAATAAAGTACAGTTTGTGTTGCATGGAGTGTCTCTATTGGAAGCAAAGCAAACCTGAGCCAGAGAGTTAATGCCCCAAGTGAGGCCCCAGCAACCCAACTTGCCATATGCGGGGAGGGGTGAGAACAGTCTAGAAAAGTAAAACCCGGGAGACATGGGCCAAGGGGAGGAATATTTATTTGATCACATAACCTTTTGTTGCACTGCCCCTGAGGGCGGCAGGAGACTGTGAACCTGCCAGCCTGCATCACTTTTTCTTGGGCTCCTTACAAGCCACCACGTACCTCTGGGCCACATTGAGGGGAGGGGAGTAACCATCTGCATAGGAAGTGTCCTCAAACAGGACCGAATAGTCATCCTGGGGCTGTGGCAAGAGGCAGACAGGAGGCGCTGGTCAGAAACCCAGGCAAGGCCCCCCAAGCCTAGACCCATAGGAACCCCTGGTGTGTGGGCCCAGCCTTCCCTGTCTCATCTGGCTCACTGAGTCTGGATGTCTGAGCCCGCTCCCGGCTGCTACAGAGCTCTCCTCAGCTCCAAAGGGCCAAGGGCCAAGGGCGGGATGAAAAGCAGGGAAAAGGGGACTCACTACCCACTCAGGCAGGCCGCAGCTAAAGGGACTGGTGCCTTTCAGGGACCCGATGTTAAGGGGAGCAAGGACAATTCAGAAGGCTGCAGACAGGGACCTTGAGGAAGAGGGGAGAAGAGCCTCTAAACTGCCATCCATGATGGGTGACCAGGGAGCCAGCACTAGTGTCAGAAGCTCCAGGAAAAGCAGCCTTGGGCCAGGAAAGGGCAGTGGCGCAGGAGTCAGGGGCTGGAAGACAGGCCCCTAGGATGGCGCTTCCATCTCCGGGCTCAGGCTCCCCATCTCAGTGGGAAAGCGGGGTTAGAGGACACAGCAGGTCCGCCCCACCCAGCCTGCTAAGGCTCTGCAGGGCCACTGGCGCTGCCTGGAGGACATGGCTGGAGGGGAGTCACAGTGCAGACTGTCAGCAGGGGAGGGCAGCTCACAGGACCCTCCCAGCTCAAAGGCTACAGGGTGAGGACAAGAGGGGAAGATGACCCCATGACCCATCTGGTCAACCAGGTGGTCCTGGTGTCATGGGGGATCTCGTGCATGGGGGCTACCTTACCCGTTGCGGGGGGGTGTGGATGAGGGCTCGGTAGAAGCAGGTGGTCTGGGGGTACAGGGCCAGCACAAGCTGCTCCTTCTGGAATAAGGCTTCGGGGTCCGTCTCAGGGTTGGCCTTCCACTGGGGCAGTGGGATGATACGCCGCCGGCTCAGGGTGTGTCTCCTGGAGGGGCGCTTAGGTCAACCCGGGGCTAGGCGGGGGGCTCTTTCCCAGCAGCCAGGCCGTCCCCAGGCTTCCCTTGCCCCTCCCTGGCCAGCACACTCACTCTTTGCCTTCTTCATCAATGTCATCAACCTCATACCTGTGGGTGAAAAGGGAACAGTGGATGCAGGGAGGTACCCGAGCTAGGTTAGGACCGAGGGGGAGGGTGGGAGGGGAAATGGCCCAAGGAGCGGCTCTTCACACGCTGTCCCAGTTCCCACAGGGCTGGGTGTGACCACTCACTTGTTGGTGGCATGGCTGTAACTGACCACCTCGGCCAGGATCCACTGCTCATCCCCATCCACGGCCTTTACCCGGGCAGCCACCTTGTCTCCAGGTTTGGCCACATAGTCCCCAGAGGCTGGAATGGCCCCACAGAGGGGGGGCGGCCTGAGGGTGGAATGAAGTGTTAGCCCCAGCCCCTCCCCTGCCAGCTCTCCCTCCCTGGGCCTGCCCTCACTTGTCACCAGGCTTCCCGATCCACAGCGGCAGGGTCATGGCTGACTGCTGCAGCAGGGTCATCAGCACCCCCCTGCGCATGGTCTTCCGCGGGGGCTCCGAGTCATTGTACAGGCCCGCGATCTTGGCCGCTGCGGGAAGGAAGTGAGCCCCTGAGGCACCAGGGAGAGGGTGCCGGCCCGCCGGGCCCCAGCAAGCCTGCATCGAGCTGTCAGGAGGCCGCCCCACCTCTTGAGTGAGCACCAAGGGCCCAGATGTGCCCCCTGACCCTCCACTAGAAGGCCCTGGTGAGAGACTGCCAGGCGACACTAACCTAGTGAGATGGCAGGTTAGTGGATGCCTTTGGGGGAAGGCATCAGAAAGGGCAAAAGGGGCGTTCTGAGGCATTGGTCATGTTGTTTCTTGATCTGGGTGCTGGTTACAACCATTTGTTAGTGAAAATTTATGGAGCTGTGTGTATACTTGCATGTCTTTTCTATTAATATGTTGTAATTAAGCAAAAAGTTAAAAGAATTATCAAATGTGGGCAGAGCCCTTACTTCCTCAGGCATGGCTCCACACACCCAGTCAACTTAAACCCAGGTGGCAGTGTGACAATTTCCATGGGTGAGGAGTCTGTCCACTGTGGGTTCATGGAAAGGGCGAGAGACGTGGGAAAGCAGCCTAAAGGGCTCTGGAAGCCAGCAACTGGTGTCAACTCCATCTGAAAGGCTGGCTCCAAGACATCCCCGTGTGGCTCTCAAAAAACAGCCAGGTTCTAAGCACAGCAAGAAATGGGTCTAGGGGTAGTAGGAGTGGGCAGTGCAGGGAGAGAATCCTGAGGGATTGGGGAAAATCACCATGGTGTTCGAGAATGAGGAGGCCTTGCCTCTGAACCCTGGGAATGACTTCATTCTCTTCCCAGTCCCAGGCTGCCCTGGGTCTCTGTCAAGACCCATGGACCGATCAATCACACCAGGCTGAGGTTACAGGCTACCCCTGCAGGAAGACGTGACTGCAGCTCTCAGGAGCCCTCACTCCACCTGGCTGAGGACACTGAACTAACTTGACGTGTCTAACTCACCGATCCGCCTCTCTTCCAGCAGAGACTTGATTTCCGCAATCTTGTCTAGGGCTTTCCGGAGGATGCTGAGGGTGGGAGAAAGGAAAGAGGTCTGGTTGAAGCACAAAGCATCGACTTCCCTTTCTGGTTAATAATGCAGACCAACCTTCTTGCTGAAAGCTATGCACCCCATGTAGGTGACTTTTAATTTTAAAAGCATAAAAAAACTGATGAGTCAGCCCAGCGGGTGTGGCTCAGTTGTTGAGCACTGTCCTGTGCACCAAGAGGCTGCCATTATGATTCCTGGTCAGGCCACTCGTCCAGGATGCAGGCTCCATCCCCAGTAGGGGGCATGCAGGAGGCAACCGATTAATGTTTCTCTCTCATCGAAGTTGCTTTTTCTCTCTCCCTCTCCAGTCCTCTCTCTTTAAAGTCAATAAAAACATGTTTAAAACAAAACAAAACAACTTATGAGACAGTTGGAAGTAGCAGGCCAAAAATCCTAAGAGCATCCTAGATAGGTAAGCAAAGCAGAGGGCTGCCTTTGCCTGAGTGCATTCGACAAAGCCCAAAGAAATGTCACTGAGTGTGGGGAGCCTCTAACAACCTCTTGGGATTTGGAAGACAGAAGAAAAACTTGGGGTCTGCCCAAATTGGGACATGTAAAAGGAGGCTCTGCAGAGGACTGTGGGAGTTGTTGGCTCAGAGCAGGGCTGGAGGTGGAGGGAACTCATTCCTGAAAGGCTGCGCCCCAGAAAACTGTGGAGTTAATTGATGAGGTTTTAGACTGACTGCAGCTCAAGCAACCTGGCAGAAGTGAACACAAGTCCTGGCCAGAGGAAGGTTTCTTCAGCCTAGACCTTGGGGAATCTTTTCCCCTAATACAGGGGTGGGAAAAATAGGTTTACAGTTGCTCATGTGGAAAAAGACATGCAGGTTACGATTATTACAATCCTTTATTAATGCTATTTCCAGTACTCTCAACTGTAAACCTACTTTTGCCTATTCCTGTACATATATATATTTAACCCTTACGTGAGGACATGCTTAGTGAGAGGGAGAGGGAGAGAGAGAGAAACATTGATATGAGAGAGAGACATCCATTGAATGGTCCCCGACTGGGGATTGAACCCACAACCCAGGTAAATGCACTGACCGGGAATTGAACCGGCAACCTTTCAGTGCATAGGATGGTGCCCTACCAACTGAGCCACTCTGGCCAGGTGCCCTCAAGTGTATATGTATATGTGTGTGGGTATGTTTGTATAAGTATTTAATATATATCGTTATTAATTTAAGAGAGTGGAAGATAGAGGGAGAGAGAGACAAATATCAATGATGAGAGAGTCATTTATCGGCTGCCTCCTGCACGCCCCATACTGGGGATCAAGCCCACAACCTGGGCATGTGCCCTGACCGAGAATCAAACCATGACCTCCTGGATCCTAGGTTAATGCTCAACTGCTAAGCCACGCGTGGCCAGCTACATTTTAACATGAATAAGCAGCACAGTACAGGTAGTGTGGCTCCGTGGTTGAATATTGACCCATTAACCAGGAGGTCATGGTTCGATTCCCGGTCAGGGCACACGCCCTAGTTGCGGCCTCCATCCCCAGTAGGGGGCGTGCAGGAGCCAGCCGATCAATGACTCCCTCTCATCATTGATGTTTCTTTCTGTCTCTCCCTCTCCCTTCCTCTCTGAAATCAATAAAAACACATTTTTAAAAAAAAAGCAGCACAGACTCCACATGCTTATTTGGGCTATTGTCCAGGCCGCGCCTCTAGGCCTTCGTTCTGTAGGAGGGAGACAGGAGAACACAGCACAATACAGAGTCACAGAAGGTGTCCCACAGGGTGTGACTTGTGGAGATCATCAGGCAGAGGCCAGAAGTTGGGGTAGGGAGCAGCGACACCTTGCCCAACATGCTCAGAGCATCACTGCTGGGTGTGGCTGGTCCAGGACGCAGGCAGGATGCAGCCAGAGCCACCACAGGTTTGTGAGCAACGGGATGTGGGGCACTCAACGCTTCCAGGAGAGCAGAGGAGTAAAAGCCAGGAGGCCAAAGGGAACTGAGTCTGATCATTGCCGCTGGGCCTGCCTGGGGACACGGGTGTATGTAGCGTGTCCTAAGCTGTATTCTGTGGCATATTAAGGGAGTGGTTCTCAACCAGAGCTAGACATCAGAACCCCCTGGGAAGCTCTGGAAAAAAAATCCCAATTGTTTTAAGCAAGAATCATAAACAAATGTGAAAACTAGTGGGTCTGAAAGTGGGATCTTTACACAGTCTCGGACTATCTCCCAGGAGATACATATTAATAACACAATGGAAAATAGCATTAACCTGGCACAGGAGAAACCTGGAAGAGACCACCTTAACCAAAGGGACAGTGTCTTCTCACATGATGCACTAAGGAAAACATCACTTCCGTGCCATTGCCCAAAGGGTAAGACCTGAATCTAACTGTGAGGAAATGTCAGACAAACCTACATTGAGGGGCATTCAACAAGAGCACTGGCCTATGATCTTCCAGTGTCAAGGTGAGGAGAGGCAAGGGCGGCCTGCGAACGGCTGCAGAGTGAAGGAGACTAAGGCAGCCTGGTGACTAAATGCACCGGCAATGTGCACTAGAAAACTTTTCCTTTGCTACGAAGGACATGAGAAGACAGAGATGAAATCTGAACAAGATCTGTAGGTTAGTTAATAGTTTTATATTAGTCCTGATTTTAAGAAATGTGCATGGCTGCATAAAAATGTCCGCGGGCAAAGAACAAACAAGAAGAGCGCTGGCCAGTGTGATTCTGTGGTTGGAGCGTCGGCGTGCACACCAAAGGGTCTCGGGTTCAATTCCCAGTCAGGGGGGTGTACCTGGGTTGCAGGTTCGTTCCCCAGCCCTGGTCTGGGTATGTGGGGGAGGCAACCAATCCATGTCTCTCTCACATCATGTTTCTCTCGCTCTCTCCCCTCCCTCCCTTCCACTCCCTTGAAAAATCAATGGAAAAATATCCTCAAGTAAGGATTAACCAAAAAAATAATAATAATAATAAAAGGTTATGGGTTCAATTTCTGCTCAGGGCGTGTGCCTGGGTTGCAGGCTCGATCCCCAGTAGGCGGCATGCACGAGGCAGCCGATGAATGTTTCACTCTCATCTTTGCTGTTTCTCTTTCCCTCTCTCTAAAAATCAGTTAAAAAATCTTTAAAATGAAAGTCCTTGGGCACATTGTAGAACCTCCATCGCTACCACCTGCAATTTTTCAGAGACTCAGAGCTCTTCATAAATAATAAGCACAAAAGAAAGACCCTGACAGATTAAACAGAAATACTGGCCGAGGGGGAGGGAACCCTAAAGACGGTACAGCAGAGTCAGAAAGGCGTTACTGGGACACTGGCTGGGTGCAGAGGGCACTGCAATCCAAACCACCTTGAACCACCAGCAACTCAACGTGCAGGTCTCTTCCTCAGCTGACGAGGGAAGTCACACGCACAGTCCATGCCACTGCTCCTCTGAGCAACCTGACCTTTCCTAGGATCAGATCAAGGACCAGGCAATCATGGCAGCTCCAGATTAGGAACAGCTCCAGACTGTCATTCAGTGTCCACGTGAGCAGCTCTGCCACGGCAAGTCCTCCCTGTGACACTGGGCTGAACACACTTCTCTTTACTGATCACTATGATTCTGTTCCAATATAACTGATCTTCCGGACATTCTTTTCTCCTTTTACATTTAAACTATTCCACATGACTCATTTAGTGCCTTTTGAATGTAAGGTTATGACTCAGCTATATAAATAAATATATCCTGGCTAAAAAAAAGAATGTCCTTGTTTTTCGGAAAAACTGGCTCATGTATTTAGAGGTCAAGGGGCATCACGACTGTAATATAAAGAGTTTGGAAAAAATGTGTATACATGTCCAATGAGAAAGCAGATGTGGAAATATATTACATTTATGTAAGTCTGAAGGTATGAAAGATAAAAAGTTAAATCCTTATCAGTGTCTGAGCTCCACCCTGATTAAATCAGAACCTTTAGGTGCAGCCAGACTTGAGAAGCAGTGTATAAACATGAGATACCGAGTGAAAGAAACTGTTTGCAAAACTTAGCAGAGCCTTGGATACTGTCAATCTGTACTGTGAATCTCTAGGAGAGGAATGTAATTCCTGTCCGGAACTTATCGCAGGTCCACCGCAGGGGTTTGAGGAAACAATGTGTTAAGGGCAGTTACTATTTAAAAAGCAGTTTTCTGGAACTGAAACTTCTCCATCTCAGGACCATAAAAGCTTCAGGTCACCAGGTATGACCTCCCGGTAAAGCTTGGCTCCCTACCTTCTGACAGGCAGTCAGCCAGCCTGGCAGCAATGCTCAGGGTGGTGCCACCCCAAGGGGCCCCCTTCACCTGTGACAGCTGAGGAAGGGATTCCTTCTGGGTGACATCCTGTTGCATTCAGCCAAGAGCCCTGAGCCCTAACCTCCCTCCCCTGGACTTTAGCACCTCTCCGTGACCAGTAGGAAGGAGCTAAAATGGTGCAGGCCCTTTAAAATACTCCAACACTGCTGCATACAAATTCACAGTGTGATTATTTATCAGGGTGACATTTTCAAAGGCAAAAGGGAAAAAGTGATTCCTTTTGGGGCCTCCTTCGCTTGCTGAAATAGTTGTAGTCGTGCTCGCAAAGCTAGATGCAAAGCAGCGAAGGCCAGGGCACTATCCAGGCAGAACTGGGGGAGCTGAGCTGTCCGCCCCACCCCCTCGCCTCTGCCCATCTGCAGCACAAGGAACCCGCAGGGGCCCCGCTGCTGCCGGATTGCCCCAGCACCAGGCTGCAGTGGGGAGGGGCTCAGTTGGAGGACAAGGCTCCTAAATGTTAGCTCCTCGGGCACGTGGCTTCTGTGCCAACTCTTGAGATCTGTGTCAGGGGCGAGGGGGGGAGCGGGCCCTCCCGGGACGCGTCAAGACCAGAGCACTCCTCTGGTCGGCATCGTGGACCAAAACCATGTCGCAGGTGCCCACCAGCAAGTGGGCTGCTGCCCGGGGCCCAGTGCCTGGCTCGCAAAGATGGACCAGGCATTGATTCTCTCCTCCAGGCACCTGCCTTTCAGCCCGTGAGTCACTCGGCCCTTGGAAAGCTAAACGGTCCCTCGGGTACCTCTGCACGAACTGGCTTAGCCGCTCCCAAAACTACCTTCCCTGGCGGCAATCTGAGGGACTGAGGCTGTTACCCACTGTCTCCAGTCAGCGTTACCCCTCAACCCCACGCTGTTCACTGCGCCCTGACCGAGCTGCACCTGAGAAAGGCCTTTTGAACTAACGTTAGTCACTACCTTGCTCCCCGGCAACGGCCACGTGTCCTCCACCGGAATATGGAAAGTGAGATCTCTGAGCCTGTTTCCCTGACTCCTGCTGCCAGTGTGAGAGCTCAAGGCCTTTTTAAAAAGATGACTGTGAAATGGAGACACAGGGTCTCCTTTCCACTCTCTGCAAACAGGAGGCGGAAAGCCAGGTGGGAGGCAGCCTTAGCACACACAGTAGAAAGCATGGCAACCTCCCTCAGGACTCGAGCTAGTTCCAGAAGCCGGCTCTTGGCTCCTCTAGAGTTTCTGGAGGGTCTTAATCCACTTACTTAGAAAGTGAGCTGACGCAGTTCTGGCGCCTGGACCAGAGCTGCAGGAATGCAGGACAGGGTTTGTTCCCCGCCCAGCCTCGGGCGCCCTGTAGGCAGGGCTGGCATCTTAGCTACCTCCTGTCTCCTGCTACCTCCCCCGTCTCCATGCCCAGCAGGGCAGCTGGTGCTGAGAGGCCTCACTCAGGGGTTAGACAATGAACGTGCACATGTTTGAGAGGCTGTAAATGGAAATGGCAGCAGAACTGCAAGAAGTTGGGACCCGCAGTTACGAACAAGCTGAATTCTGGGTAAGTCAATGCCAGAGAAGAGCCCACACCACACTGGTTTCAGAACTTGTCACCTCACTTTGTCAGCAGTTTAGCTGGGAAGAGACAGTCTGCATTTTACCCACAAATGACCCCAAGTCACTCTGACTTATGCAAGCAAGCCCAGGTGACTGAGAAAGGGTCCGACTATGGCCAAATGAGAAACCTGAAAATCAGGGAGAAGATACTGGTGGGGAAGCATGGGCTGGAGAGCCAAGGAGGCAATGCCTCCAATCAAAATTCACTCTCCTCCCCCCACATTGGCCCCACCCTTTTGTTCTGCTCCCCAGCCTCCCTAAGCCTCACCAGATCCCTTTGTCCAAGCTAAGAACCTCAGAGTCTTCTCTGCTCCCACCTGGTCCCCAATTTGGTCTCAGAAACTGCCCTTGGGCCCACTCTTGCGTTTCATTCCCACTGCCACCATCTCAGCTCAACTCCATCAGGATCTCTTGCCCGGTCTCCTAAGTAGCCTTCAATCTCACCCAGTCTACTCCCCACGTGGCAGTTCCTCCTGCTTTTACATCTTCCATGGCTTCCTATCACCTCCTGGATAAAGGCCAGGTACTGGAGGCCCTCCACATTCCCGCCCTCCCCTACCCCGGCCATAAGGACTAGTTCTCCTTTCCCAAATGCACACGCTCTGCAGGTCCCCTCCATGGCCTCTGCACACTCTCTGCTCTCCGCCTTGTCTCCCTACTGATCCCCAACCCGAGCCTTCTCCCTGATGCCATCCCCGACCCCCAGCACAGTGAGCCCCTTCTCTGCTGGTCCATCAACTACACTGTCCTATAGGTGTTGTTTTAGACAGCTTGCCCTTGAAGGCAGGATCCTCACTATCCTGTCTCTATATGGGGACTGCCAGTGCCAGAGGCAGGGTAGCACCAGCAAAGGTTTACAGAATGACTGACAGCAGGCAAAGAAAATACAGAACCATGAGCACAGGGAAGAGCCCGAGAAGAGCCAGATGGAAGGGTAGGAAGAGCCCTGCAGCCTCGAGTAATGCTTAGGGTGCTGCTCGGGCACATGCCTGTCACCCCTCTGGGCCCTGCATGCCAGGCATCACCTACAAGGGCAAGGCAGTGTGACATAAACTGTAGGCTATGACTCGTTAGCGAGTCATAAAATTAATTTCTTGGGTAACCACCAGCATTTAAAAAAATAAATAAGAATAGACTATACAATAGTAACAGTAAAAACTGTGCTTCTTGTTCCAAGTCTGTGACGTGTGTACATATAAAACAGATGTGTGTACTGGGGAAAGGGATCCTTATACATGGTATTAAAGAACACGACTTTGGGTTTCAAACTGGGCTCCCCACTTCCTAATTGTGACTTTTGGCAGATAAAGAATCCCCTAGTGTTTCAGTGCCTCATCTGTTAAGTGGGTGTAACCCCACAGTGGGGTTGCTGAGGGTTAAATGAGGTAAATATATAGAACACATGCAACAGTTCCTGGCACAGAGTAAGGTCACATGGAGTTGTTATGGTTACTGCTACTGTTGCTGTTGTTACCCGCACAATAGAGAATACACTTCCTAATGTGTTATGGTTCAGAGCTTGAAAAACACTAGTCTTAGGCACTTAATATGCATCATCTCATTTTATGTAGACAGTTCTATAGTTAGTTATTATCTCTCTTTTAACGATGGAGCAACTGAGTCTCTGCTAAAGTGACTGCCCAAGGTCATGTGGCTGGTAAATGGCAGTGGGAGGACTGACCCCTGCCTTGTTGCCATCTACAGAGCAGGAGGGCTAGGGAAGGGGGGCCTAGAAGTGGGCTCCGGGGAAGGCGGCCCCAAGGGAGAGGCTCATCCCTGCCAGGAAGGTAGCTGGGCCGTGGTCCTCAGGTTCCTGCAGCCCAGCACCGGGAGGCAGGGAGGCGAGGGCGGCTGGTGGCCGGTACTCACTTGCACTCGGCCTCTGCGTCGGCCTTGGCGGTCGTATAGAGGCCTCGTAGCTTCGTCCGGTAATAGGGAGAGACTGCGGAGGAAGCACAGCGAGAGAGAGCTGGGCGCGGGGAGCCCGCAGCAATGTGGCCCTGCTTCCAGTACTCCCGGCTCAGGCCTCGGGAGGCCCAGGGGAGCCACGACGGACTGCGGCATGAGTTTCACTGGCTCAGAAGTGCTCCCCGAGGCCCCCGGCCCCCTGTGCTGTGAGTTCACCTTCTCATGTGGTACAAATGCCATCACTACATCCGAGGGAAGATCCTTGCCTTTGCCATAGCATGATACATACAGAAAGGATGTCTCAGCACACGGAAGAACAGAAACCAATCTCAAAGCTGCTCAGAGCTGGAAAGGACAAGGCCAGGAGCCTGGCCACCTGGGGGCCCGGGGAGGGACGTGCTCTAGAAAGCACCAGCTGACCCGGAGCTTGTGAGCCAAGGCGTTTCCCTAGATGCAAACTCATTTCAGTGACTTTCCCACCCCTAGAGTTGGGGGACTTTAAGGTTCCTTAGTACTCGGCAGCCTGGTATCTGTCTCCTAAGTCACCCTAAGTCACCCAGCCTAAGGGAAAATTGTCCCTCTGGCCTAAGCAGCTCATTTGGCTTACGCAGGCACATGCCAAAGGCCCTTGTGAAAACGACAGCAGCCACTTTCCCAGCCTTGGCCCACACCCACTGCTCATCCCCTTTCCCTGAGCCCAGCTGCTCACTCTTGTTCTCCGTCTGCATCCGCTCGTGGGTCTTCTGGATGTTCACTAGGTTGTGTTCACTCCGCGAACGCTCTTCCTGCAAGGAGGAGGCCACAGGGTCGGAGGGAGGCCTTCATCCTGCTGGGCCACCTGCACCCCAGGCACAGGCCCATAAGCATGGCGCTCATTTTCTACATCCAAGTCAGGACCAGTTACAAAGGATTCCCCCTTCACTAACACAAAAGCATTACAAAGGCATTAAAGTGAAATTGTACACTACAGATTTAATGACTCTCCACCAGAAAAGACAAATTGATCTACAGATTCAATACAATACCCACCAAAATTTCAGCTCACTTCTTAGTAGAAATTGACAAGCTTATTTTAAAATTGATATGGGGGGAAAAAAAAAAATTCAAATGGAAATTCAAGTAACCCAAAATAGCCAAAACAACCTTGAAAAGGAAAAACAAAAGCATTGGAGGACTCACATTTCCCGATTTCCAAATTTACTATAAAGCTACAGTTGTCAAATGGTGATACTGGCCTATAGAGCAAGGGACTAGAATTGAGTCCAGAATTCACACATCCATCCATGGTCATTTCCGCTGGGGGAGAGGGATGGGGAAGGATGCTGGTGCAGTTCTTCCCCACATCAGCGGTCCTGGGACCAGGGCTGCAACTGAAGGTGCCAGAAGCAGGGATGGTTCTTAGAACTTCTAAGTGCCTGCAAAGTGGAGTTAATGGTGAACGCAGCTACACTACCCAGTGGTCGAAAGAGCCCAGTAGTTCTGTACCTATGTAATCCTAACCTTCATGAATGGGAATGACCGAGGAGGGCTGGGGAGGAGACAGAACATGACACCTGCTAGACTAGCATTGCTGCTGGCAATCTGGACCAGCTGAACCTAACATCCTTCCAGGGCTGGAAAATGTGGCTAAAAATCAATGACAAGGGGAGAGAAAGAGAAATTAGTAGCTGAGGAATGAATGGGTTATGAAATGGTGTAAGTTCAATATTATACTGATAACTTCAAGATACACTCAGACTAAGAAAATACTATGGGCTCTAAACTCGGTTATACCAGACGCCCAAAAGCGTGAAGCCATATATTTGCTAAGATCCCTCCTGCTTTTAGAACCGGATAGAGTTAAAAGGGAGTCTGCAGTCCTGAGTGGCATCCCTCTGAGAGACATTCTGGTTACACGCTATGATGATAAACTGGATTAACTACTGACGACTGAAGGGAATCTAGCAATGTGCCAGTATCTTCTTTTCTTTAGCCTTAACATTTTATTAATGAACTTTTAGAGCAGTTTTAGGTTTGGAAAAAAATCGAGCAGACAGTAGAGAGTTCCCATACACCTGCTTTCCTCTGCACAGTTTCACCTAATTAACATCTTGCATTAGTGTGGTACAGCTGTTACAATTAATTAACTAATACTGACAATTATTAACGAAAATCCATAGATTACATTAAGGTTCACTTCCTTTTTCCCCCCTCTTTATTATTTTTAATATGTTTTTAAAAATTTGATTTCACAGAGAGAGGAAGGTAGAGGGGGAGAGAGAGAAAAATCGAAGTGAGAAAGAAACACTGACTGGTTGCCTCCTGTACACACCCCAACCAGGGATCGAACCCTCCACCTGGGTATGTGCCCTGAGCTGGAATTGAACTGGCAACCTTTTGGTGCAGAAGAAGACGCTCCACCAACTGAGCCACACCGGCCAGGGCAAGGTTCACTTTGTGATGTACATTCCATGGGTTTGGACAAATGCATAAGGTCATGTACCCACCGTTACGGTATCACACACAATAGTTTTACCTCCCTAAAAACCCCTTCCTATCCCCATGCACCCCTCCCTATCCCCAAGCCCCTTATCTCTTTACTCTCTCATTCTGCCACTTCCAGAATGTCATATAGGTGGAATCATAGTCAATAACCTTGCAGACTGGGTTCTTTCACTTAGGAATATGTGTGCCAGCATCTTCTGACTCTTAGTTTCCAGGTTACAGCCCACTACAAAGGATATCCTTTAGGAAAGAATTTCTGGGAACTGCTCCCTCCTGGGCCACTGGACTGTGCAGTTATGGCTCTCAGCAGACTGATCCTCGTATAACTATAAACCTGGGTGATGGCATGCTGAGAACGGGACAAGGGACAGACTATGGCAGTGCCTATCAATATACCGCAGCACACTGGGCACAAATACACATCACCCCTGTCTTTGTAAATGAAAAGTTATTAGAAAGAATAGGGAGAGAACTGGTTGTTGATAGGATTAAAGCACCAGACACCACATGCTGGGTCTAAATTCCCCGGGAACAGCCCACCCTGAGCCAAGAAAGCTTTTGAAAGTCTGTATGATGCGCTCAGGCTAAGTTACATCCAGGTGTGACCACCTCGCATCTAACCCTAGTTGGGGCACCCAACACTTCTGGGGACAAATATGTATGCTAAGTGCACCCAGGCCATCAGTACAGGGCGTCAACACAATCACGGCGGAGTAAGCGACACGGGCTCACAGACAAAAGGGTGTGTGCGCTGTGGGACCAGCCAAATGCACTTTTAATGAGAAATAGGATTAACGGGAAAAGATGTGTTAATCAGAAAAAACAGACTGAAGTGAATTCTCTTGCAAGGGGAAGGGAGGGATGAGAGTCAGCCTGGAAAGATGATGAAGATTTAGTAAAGTAGTTTTCTAGGACCCATGTGTTGTTGGAAAGGGCTTGCACCCAGTCCCACCAGGCCTCCTGGCTTTTTTAATATAGGTGGAGGCTAATGCAGCCACAGGGTGAAGGCTCTCCACACTGCCTGCCAAGCCCCAAGGGGCACAACTATGGGATGTTATGATCTCCAAACCTGTGGAAGCCCTCTAGGGACACTGGTAGGTTACACTGATGCACCAGGACTACCCTGACCCAAGGGTTAATCAAAATAAGACACAGCCTGAAATACAGTTAGCAGAGACAGGACTTGTACTGAGTACCGCCTGTCCTCCCCTTAGGAGAGCACACAACGGAAACCAGGCTCAGTAAAGCCTCTGAGCTGAGGCAGGGTGACTGGCTTTATCCCCAGCTGATTTGGAACCCAGGAATAACTGAATCATGGCCACTGTAATAACGCCTGCCCATAGCAATATCTGGGACACGGGCAGGCCCTGTAATTCTTACTGATTAGTTCCACATTAAAAATGAATTTTCCCATGACCATACTTCACTATGGTGTAACAGACGGCACTGTCGCTAAGATTCAACCACCTTATGTAAATACGTGATATGGTAACACTGAGACTGATGTCCAACTGTATTGGGAGGCTGAGTCACAGCCTTCTCAGAGTATAATACTCATGGAAAATGAGTGGCCTGAGGAAGAACTGGATTTCTCTAATCATCAGCTAATTTCTATGCTAAATATTTCTACACAAGTTTATAATAATGTACAAACAGTGGTAGGTGAAGGGCAAAACGAGTAATCACATTAGCTCAACAATATGAAAATGGATGCAATGGCTCTAAGTACACATTGGTTGTTTTCCTAAGTCTATCCCTAGCCCCAAGGGCTTCTCCAAAGGTCAAGCGTATTCACACTGCTCTTATCGCTGTATCTGTGACAGTGTAAACGCCATACCAAAGACAGATGGTCAAATATGATTGTTTTGCAATAAGAGAGCCGCTAGGCCAAGGGTCAGGGAGTACCTTACGCAGTAAGAGATTAACTCAGCCAGCCTGGGTTTTCAAACCCTGCACATCCAAAACAGGTTTGGCCTTGGACCGACTTCTGAGCGTGAACCTCTAAACCCTTGGACTATCTTGCCTCAAAAGAGCATCTTTGTTTACCTGGCTCAGGGGTGGAAGGAAAAAGGAGTGCCTGCTATTAAATACAGGGCACTTCTGTCAAGCAGTGAAATGTTCTGAAGTTCATCATGGTCATGGTTGCAAAACTCTTGGAATGTACTGAAAACCATGGACTTATATACTCTAAATGGGTAAATTATACCTCAATATAGCTGTTATTAAACAAACAATCATGAGATCCTGCACGTGATGGGTAACCCAACAGGAATGGTAGTCCTGCCCTCCTCCTCTCACCTTCATCACGTCCTCTTCCTTCCTGCACATCCAATCTCTCTGAACACAACCCCTTCCCACCCCTCCACACCTCGGCATCACAGCCCATGTTTCCCTCTAGGAATGGAGGGCTGTGGCTTTTCACCTGCGTTTGTTTGATCAGCTGATGGAGCTCTGTGAGAAGTTCTGCAATGCGGGAATCAGCAGACACGAGGGCCATGGTACGGGGCGGGGTGCCTGGGGTGGGGAGGAACAGAAGAGAACCTCGTTAGATGCCGTTACAGGTTAAACTACTGTGCCCTCAAAAAAGATTGGCGGTAGTCCTAACCCGGGGACTGGTGAATGTGACCTTCCCTGGCCATAGGGTCTTTGCACTGCTCTGCCTTCCAGATGTGGGTAAATGGCATCCATCCCTGTCCAGCCAGCTTCCCAAGCTGGAAATCCTGGAGTCCCTCATTCCTCCTCCTTGCTCATCTCCAACCACCCATCTCCATGATCAGTCTTCATTCAAATTCTATTGGCCTCAGAAATTTATCTCAAACCCAGCTTCCCCTCTTCCACCACACCTGCCACTGTCTTAGTTTAGGCCCTCCTCAATGTATCACAATATCATCCCATCTCTGTTCACTGTGGCTGGACACAAAGCCTGTTTCTCTTAAGGGGGGAAAAAAGCTTTGAGTAGATAATATATGTACTTAGTAAAAAATATTCAAACAATTCAAGAAGTACAATACCTCCTACCCCTAGAGGCAACTACTATAGTTCTTGGGTATTTATTCTCCACTGATATCACATGTATAGACAAGAAAAGAAGTATTTCTTTTTTTTTTTTTTAATAGATCTTTATTGATTTCAGAGAGAGGAAAGGAGGGGGAGAGAGAGACAGAAACATCAATGATGAGAGAGTCATTGATCGAGCCCACAACCCAGACATGTGCCCTGACCAGGAATCGAACCCCGATCACCTGGATCCTAGGTCAACACTCAACCGCTGAGCCACGCCCGGCCAGGCAAGAAGTATTTCTTCAAACCTTTGCAAATGGTAGGTGGAGAGACAGACAGACACTGGAGACTGAGGTTGCCATGCTCAGCAAACCAAAGTGAAAACGCCACCTTGTGGTCTGGATGGGAAGGAACAGGTCAGATACCAACCAGGCAGGGCCTACACCTGCAACCAGCAGGCAGCAGTGGGAAAGGAGGGCCCTGTTTTTGAAGAGACTAGTCTCAGTCTCTCCAACACTCCGCCCCACCAATGATCTGGCTCCCCACACATACAAACGGTGACTGGTGACTTCAAATGCTCTCCGCCCACCCCATTCTTATCCATGTGAAATAATTTTGAAGCGATGCGATGAGTGGCGGGGTTCCTGCGGATCACTGGGCTTGCTGGGTAGCACCCTGCCTACAAGAACTCCCTCGCTTTATGATTTTACAACAAACTACTGCTACCTCAAGACATGGTCAGTTATGAACTTGAATTTTCTCAGAAAACACACTCTAAGCAGAGGCGAAGCTTCCTCAGGCTCGCTACTCTGAGCACCACGCCTTCTGGTGCAAAGCAAGCAGGAGCAAGCTGCAGGGGACACGAACTACACCTGACCCGCAGCCCCGACGGAGAGGCCGGGCGGCTGCCAGGCAGCTGGAAAGCTCCAGGCCCAGCTGCCTGTGACAAAGCCCAGGGTTCCCAGGTGACCTCATCACTACCCTCCAACCACCAGGCTGGGCGACTCCTGCAAGGCCTCGGGCATGCCCTGAAGCAAGGTCAGTGCTGTGACCTTTCTGGCTCCTAGCACTCTCTCCTCTCTCTAGGGACTTAGAAGGCAGCACCATCTCTTTCTACCCTCCAAGGCAACCACTATTCTGATATTTTCCACTACAGATCAGTTATGCCTGTTCTAGAACTTCATATAAACATCATCAGGCCACCCAATTATTTTGGGCCTGGGTTCTTCCACTTAACATGTTTCTGACATTCACCTATGTATGAATCTCATACATTCTATTGTATGAACAAACTAGTTTGTTTAACAGGCTTCTTTTTTTTAATCCTCACTCAAGGAGTGAGGATATTTTTCCCTTGCTTTTTTAGGGAGTGTAGAAGGGAGGTGGAAGAGAGGAGAGAGAGAGAAACATTGATGTGAGACACATTCATTGATTGCCTGCCAAACGGGCCCTGACCAGGGGCAGGGATCAAACCTGCAACCCAGGTACCTGCCCTTGACCGGGAATCGAACCCATGACCCTCCAGTGCTGAGGCCAAACCTCTAACCACTGAGCCACGCTGACCTGGGCTAACTAGCTCTTTTAATTGGGCCTGGGTTCTTCCCAGTTTGGGGCCATTATAAATAAAACTGCTCTGAGCAGTCAAGGGAGTCCTTTCTGAGGCAGATGTTCACTTTTCTTGAATAAATACTTAGGTCTGAGGTATATTTAATTTTGTAAGAAACTGCTAAACCCACCCCAGCTGGTTTGGCTCAATGGTTAGTGCGCTGGCCTGTGGACTGAAGGTTCCCGGGTTGGATTCTGCCCATAGACCCATATCTCACTTGCAGGCTCGATCCTTGGTCCCACATCGATGTTTCTCTTTCCCTTCAACTCTCTGAAAAACAATGGAGAAAATATCCTTGGGCGAACATTAAAAAAACCAAAAACTGCCAGACCCTTTTCCTGAGTAGTTGCACCATTTTCCACTCCCAGCAATGTACGGATTTCCAGTTGCTCTATATCCTGGGCATCACACAGTGTGGTCACTTTTATTTTATTTAAAACTTGAGCCACCCTCGCTAGTGTGAAGTGCTACATTGTGGTTTTAATTTATTCTTCGCTGGTGACTATCAGTGATGGGCACCTTCCCATGTGCTTATGTGGCTTCCTTTATGGCGAATCTGTTCAGGTGTTTTGCCCGTGTCTTAACTAGGTTGTCTTTTTATTATTGATTTATGTTGTTTCTGTTAATCCTCACCCAAGGATATTTTTTCCATTGATTTTTAGAGAGTGGAAGTGAGGGAGGGATGGGCGGGGGGGGGAGACAAGGAGGGGGAGAGAGAAAGAGCGATGTAAAAGGAACACATCAATTAGCTGCCTCCTGCATGAGCCCTGCCTGGGGCCAGGGACTGAATCTGCAACTATGTGCCCTTGACTGGGATCAAACCAGCAACCCTTTGGTGTGCAGGGTGATGCTCTAACCACTGAGAGACACTGGCCAGGGTTTACTTATTTTTCAATGTTTGTCATATATTCGGGATATGTGTCTTCTGTCAGATGTAAATTTTGAAAATTCTTTCCCCCAGTTTGTGGCTTGCCTATTCAACTTAGTGGTGGTGTCTTTTGATTAGCAGAATTTTAAGCTTTAAGTCTATCAAAGTTTTTCTTTCATGGTTATTGCTTTCTGTGTTCCCAGGTAACAAAGATGCTCTTCTGTTTTCTTCCAGATATTCTGTAGCTTTGGCTTTTAAGTTTATAATCCATCTCAGATCAATTTCTATGTTTGGTGTAAGGTAAAGGTCAATGGTATTTCTTATCCATATAATATCTCACTCCAATATGCTCTTAACCCCATTAGTAAAGTCTTTATTTCAGATATCTGAATATTTGGTTCTAGAATTTCCATTTGTTTCTATTTTAGTTTCTATTTCTCTGCTGAGATTTTGTGTCTGTCCACTCATTATAAGCCTATTTACATACTTGAACACAGTTTTAATAACTGCTTTAAAATTCTTGTTAATAACACTGGCTCATCTTGGGGTTGATCTCCATAGAATGCTTTTTTTGTGTGAATATACTTCATATTTTTGTTTCTTTTTTCTAATAATTTTGAATTGCATCCTGGCCATTATGAATGACTCTGGATTCTGTTATGCTCTTCTAAAAAGTCTTATTTTTGTTTTGTTTTACCAAACAGTTAAACACAGCAGAACTCAAACTCCCTGTGGTAGGCATCAGCTGAATCTGTACAGCTTTTTCAGCTCTGGCCAAACTGCTTGGACTGTGCCCAATGCTTGTCCAGTTCAGAAGTCTGGCAGACTTTAAAAATAATAGCTTGGCCAGATGGCGGGGCTCAGCGGTTGAGCATTGACCTATAATCCAGGAGATCGCAGTTTGATTCCTGGTCAGGGCACAAGCCCAAGTGCAGGCTTGATCCCTAGTAGGGGGTGCGCAGGAGATAGTTGATCAGTGACTCTCTCATCAATGATGTTTCTCTCTTTCTCGTCCTCTGTCTGAAATCAATAAAGATATATTTAAAAAAAATAAGAATGAAAATAACAGCTTAATTTACATATAATTCACATACCATATAATTCACTCTTCTAAAGTGTTCAATTCAGTGTTGTTGTGTGTTGTTTTTCATTTTTTAGTATATTCACAAAATTGTGTAACCATCACCATTATCTTTGGATATTTTCAACACCCCTATATGAAACTTTTACCCATCAGCAGTCACTCCCCATTCCCTCCTCCTGTTAGTCGCTGGAAACCATTATTCTGTTTCTGCCTTTATGGATTTGCCTATTTTAGACACTTCATACAACCAAATCATACAGATGCAGCCTTTTATGACTTGCTTCTTTCACTTAGCATAATGTTTTCCATGTCGTATCAGTACATCATTCCTTTTCTGGTTTAATAATATTCCATTGCATGGATATACCTCATTTTGTTTATTCATCAGTAGATGGACATTTGGGTAAAACTACTTTTTTTGTTTTTCCTTTTTTATTGAATTTATTGGGTTGACATTGGTTAACAAAATTATACAGGTTTCAGGTGCACAATTCTACAACATATCACCTGTGCAGTGTATTGTGTGTTTGCCACACCCAAAACTACTTTTATATAAAGATTTGGAACATCTCTGTGGCTATCTTCTTTCCAAGATGCACCTTTGTCATAGGAAACTCACCGGTATCATTGCTGTCTTCTGGGTGTCATCTCCTGACCAGTTACTACCTGCTTCTGGCTACTCTCCAATACCTTCAAATAGTGGTTTTTCTCCTCCCAATATTTTGTGAAGAGTTAAATATTCATTATTTGCGTGAAGGCTGGCCTGTAGCAACCTCGGAATGTCTCGCCTGGCACCTTTTCTCCATTTTGATAACAGCACTACAATTTCTTTTTGGAAAACTGCCCCTCACCTTGGCTCCAAGGATGGGTGTACTGCCTGCGCCAATGAAAATATTACATTCTCCCTGACCATCATGTGACCCAAGTCTGGCCAAAAATTAATTTCAGATCTTTTGCTAGAGTTATCTGCAAAGAGATATCTTCTTTCGGTTGTTGGTTAAAAGAGTAGCACAGAAGCCTGGAACTGATAGAGGCTTTGCCTATCTGAGAGAGAAACCAACATGGAGGAAAGCAGAGCTGAGAGACAGAAAATGCCAGTGACATACTTTAGTCTTCTGGATATTGCCGTGCCTGAAGCACGTATACCCCTTTTCCACCTGGGCTAGTGTTTGGGTTAGCTTTTTCTTATCTGCAACTGAGAAGTTTGACAACTAAGAAGTAATACTTAGGGACAAAGGTTGCAGAAAGGAACTATATGTGAACTGCTAAACACCTAAAGCAGCACTGTAGCCCCTCTACTATCAGCCAAGGCATCATACAAATCCAAATATCCTATACTTAAACCACTCTAAAATTAATCCCATAGGGCTTAAGACAATACGAGCTTTGTTCTGAATCAAAGGGAAGAAAAGCATCTAAAGCCCTACACTTAGATCCCATCCTTCAATCCAGCCACCATCAATAAGAATCTACATTCATTAATTGTTTTAAAAAGTTAAGGAGAAAATGGTATTTTCCCCCCAGGACCTACCATGCTTCTGTACTGGACCTTACACAGGTGATTCTCTTTTAAACCTTATAGCAATCCTACAGGCACACCCTCTTTCTATCTGGGACAACAGAAGTTCAGATAGGTTAAGTTATGCTAGGCAACTCAGTTAGGAAATACTGGTAACTAAGCTGGGATTCCAAGACTGCAAGTTCTAAAATCTATGCTCTTCCTTCCAATTCCAAGTTCTGTCACAACTTCACAAATTCAATAGCAAAAGAGATAATGCAAATAGATGCATCAGTCTATTGTAAACTGCCACTCATCTGTTAGGTTATTAAGATTACACTGATGGTGATTTATTGTGGCATCTGAAAAAAAGAGGTAGAAAAATAAAGGTAATAATGACAGCTATTCCTTACTGAGTATCTACCATATGCTAATAAGCATGTTTATGTAGGTTATCCTATTTAACTTTTCTAACAATCCTGCAAAGAAAGTACTATTCATTTAGTACTGTGGAGAAATAAATGACTTTATCAAGGTCATGCAGGTACAAAGTGGCAGAAGTGCAATTCAAATCCAGATTTGTCTGACTCTATAACCTAAGTGAGCCTTAAGGGCTCAAAGAGCCCTTATCATCAACATCCAACTCCCACTGGTGCATGTTCACCAGGCTACCTTCTGCTCCATGGATACAGTGACCACAAATCCTGAAGAGACATAAATTATTTTTTCTAGTGCAGACAATTCATCAAAAATCTAAATGAGAATCACTTTTTAAACCTTTGTAAGAATCTTTGTATACAAATTTAGAAATCAGAAAAAAAGAAAAAAAATTTTAAAAATAAGGCCTGTGACTTATCAAATGTCTCTGCTTCTAGCTCCAGAAAGTTGGTCACTAAAAGCTATGGAATGGCCCGAAAAAAGATGGCAGCGTAGGTAACAGCTACAACCGCTGCCTCCCACAACCACAACAAAATTACAACTGAAATACAGAACAACCATCATCAGAAACTCCTGAAATCCAGGTGAACAGAAGCCCTACAACCAGGGAACTGAAAAAGCACCAAGACCTGTAGGAGGGACGCAGGCATGGGTGGATGGGGCTGAATCCCAGAGACGCGGCCGCGGCCCCACACCCGGGGCTGCCATTTAAACCGGGGAGGACATCTCGGCAGCGGAGATTTCCCGGGAGGAGTGAGGGGTCACAGCCCCACATCAGGCCCCCCAGCCCAGGGCTCCAGGGACGGGAAGAGAAATTCCCACAACTTCGGGCTGTGAAAACCAGCGTGGACTGTTGCTGAGGGTCCCAGAGGGTGCCAGAATTCCCGGCAGCTCCTCTAAAAGGGCCCGAGCACGGACTCACTCAGACGTGCTCCCTCTGAGCCCCAGCGTCGGGGAGCAGCTTGAAAGGAACCTGGGACACTTGGGGAGGAAATAACCTGCCTGCAATTGGGGTGAGAGCTGGAGGGGCAGCTTTCTCCCAGAGAGAAGAGCTGGCAGAGGCCATTGCTCCTTAGGTTAGTCCTCCCCGCACACAGCCGGCAGGAAGGCGCCATATTTGAATCTCCAGCACCTGACTCACACCTTTGGCCAGGCCCCGGTGATTCCTCGAGACCCCGACCCTCCCCACCTGCAAGCTCATCCAAGCCATTTCCAGTGGTTTTTCTGTGCAAGTGGCCTCCCGTGCCTTATGGTTAGGACTTTCCTAAAATCTCTCAAATAAGTAGCAGCGAGCCCTCATATGTCTCGATAAGTGGCCCCTGGCCTGGCTCTAGCGGCAGCCTGCATTGGCTCACAGCTTGGCCTCTCCTGGGCACCTCCAAGCCCAGCACAAGTAGCAGCCAACTACGGTTTGTTGTGTAGCTCATGCTGGCTGGCCCTGGGCAAGGTACTGGCAGAGGCTGACTTTGCACCTCCCCAGAGGCCCCAGAGACAGTGCACCTGGTGGTCAGACTTGGCCACACTGGATTACAACCCTACCACATCCACGAGTGACACACTCAAGGGGCACACTTGGTGAACACCAAAGCTCCACTGAAATAAATCCTGCTCAATAGGGGTGTCTCCAGCACAAGGGCTCTCTGGCTGTAGCTGCAGCTGGTCCTCACAGCCAAGTGGCCTGGGGGTCAATTCCTCCCAATGACGCCAACAGCAACCAAGGCTCAACTACAACAGGGCAGTCAGTGCGCACACCCCACACAGGGGAGCAGCTAGAAGGCCCAGCTCAGGTGAATGGGGAGGCTGAGCCACAGGACCCTACAGGACACCTACTACACAAAGCCACCCTACATAACACATAGAAACAAACACCTGGAAGCAGCCAAAATGTGGAGGCAAAGAAACATGTCACAAAGGAAAGAACAGAAGAAATCTCCAGAAGAGGAACTAAATGAAATAGATCCAAGCAAGCTAACAGATACAGAGTTCAGAATTTTGGTTATAAAGATGCTTAACCATATTAGTAAGAGTTTTACAAAAATAACTGAGAAAAATCAATGACATAATAAAGTACCAATTTGAAATGAAGGCTACACAAACTGAAATGAAGAATAATTTACAGGGAATCAACAGTAGAGTAGAGGACGCTGAGAATCAAATCAGCAATTTGGAACATGAGGAAACAAAAAGCACCCAACCAGAAGAGAAAAAAGAAAAAAGAATTCAGAAATATGAAGATAGTGTAAGGAGTCTCTGGGACAACTTCAAGAGGCCCAACATTCGTAATTATTAGGCTGCCAGAGGGAGAAGAAAGAGAGCAAGAACTTGAAAACCTATTTGAAAAAGTAATTACAGAAAACTTCCCCTACCTGGGGAACAAAACAGACTTACCAGTCCAGGAAGCACAGAGAGTCCCAAACAACAGGAACCCAAAGAAGCCCACAGCAAGACACATCATAATTAAAATGCGAAAGGTTAAAGACAAAGAGAGAATCTTAAAAGCAGCAAGAGAAAAGCAGTTAGTTACCTACAAGGGAGCACCCATAAGACTTGTCAGCTGACTTCTCAACAGAAACCTTGCAGGCCAGAAGAGAGTGGCAAGAAATATTCCAAGTGATGAAAAACATGGAACTACAACCAAGATTGCTCTACCCACCAAAGCTATCATTTAGAACTGAAGGTCAGATAAAAAGCTTCTCAGACAAGGAAAAGCTAAAGAAGTTCATCACCACCAGACCAGTACTATGTGAAATGCTGAAGGGTCTTCTTTAAGAAGAAGCTAATGAACAAAAGAATCTGACAAACGAAATGGATCCAGAGACATTGACGCATGCAACAGACGATCATATTTCAAAGGAAAGAGGGAAGAAGGGTGGAGGGTGGGAAGAGATTAACCAAGGACGTTATATGCATATAGGCATAACCCATGGACAGTCAATAATGGGGTGAAGTCCTGGGGAGGGGATGGGAATGCGGTGGAGAGGGTCAATTAGAGGGATAAATGGGACACCTGTAATACTTTCAACAATAAAGATAAATTTAAAAAATTAAATAAATAACTAAAAACTAAAAGCTATGGACTGTAATGAAGCTACCCAGTGAGAACAGGGTGCCTCACTGTTGGGCCACTGTGGTTTATAAAACACTTTCAAAGGCACTGCTTCAGATCCTGGATAGCACCTCCCAAACAGCCTTCTCCTACTGACCCTACGCTACAATGCCCATGCTGAACAATTCCAGCGCCCCCATCTCAAACAAGCACAGACTTCCATGCTTCTGTGAAACCTGCCCTGTTATGCTTCCCTGAAATGCCCTTTAATCCTTCCCCTTCTTCTCTGGATCTCACAAATTTACTCATCATTCAGGGTCCTAATCAAATGGCAGAAACGTTGACACTTTTATAGCAATACTGGCCAACCGTTTTACACCATAGCACAGGGAACGTGAAAATATCTGTATGGCATACTGGGGTAAAGAACAAAGCAGCCAGAAATGACCGGCAGGGGGATCTGCCCCAATGCCAAGGGCAATAAAAACTTTCAAAGCACCATACACAAACTTTCATTCTTGCACTTGTCACATATACAAGGAAAGACTAAATGTTTCACTTACTTGTCTCTCCCGCCAAACTGTGAGCTCTTAGCAGAGTGGGATGCCGTTTTATTCATTTCCTATTCCCAGCGATTAGCACAGGGCCTGGCAACAGATTAGTCCTCAAAACAGACTGCTGAACCGAATCCTGGAAACCTCTTAAAACAGTCTTTCAAGTTATAAACACAGCAACAAGTCTGAGGCTGGGCTATTCAGTACCTTATCCCCACTGCAGAGACAAATCCGTTACTACCAACATATTCTAAGAGGGGCTGTCTCCTTTCCACCTATGGAGAAGAGGTACTTCCCTTTTATAAACTCATTCATTTAACAGTATTTATCTAGCACCTACTCTGGCGCCAGGCATGTGGGATATATAACAGTGAGAGAGACAAACAGTCCCTGCCTTGCTTTTAGGGAACTTAAAGTCCAGAAAGAAACACAGATGTTAAACAAATAGTTCCACATACTTATCTGTAGGTGAAACCAACGCTCTAAAAGGACCATATAGAGCAGAATGCAGAGAAATAGATAAGTCTCAATAATGACGAGAATGTCAAAGAGCTGAAAACAAATTCTCAGGCAGAAAGGACCAAGTGCCAAAGAGAATACGTACCATTAAACACCCAGCAGCGAAACTGCAAAGCCTCAAGGATAAACATGTGCTAACAGACTGGTGCAGGGGGAGGAGAGGGGAGGCAAAAGACACCAGGAATAGCAAGGTGTTTGGCTCGAGGAGCCGGAAGTGGGGGAAGGACGGGGATGGGGACAACTCAAAATTTCAGTTACTTAAGAGATGCCCCAAGAGAGCAGAATATAATGAAACCCTGGAGGTAAAGATAGAGCACTGGGTGTGAGGACGGAAACCTGATAGGTGTCGCAACAGACGGTATTTGTATTTACAGCCTGCGATGGAAACCTCCTCGGAAGTGAAAGCTGGGAAGAGATGAGCGTGAGGCCTGAGGCCAGCACAACCCTGACGGGAAGAGGGGCGAGGACACCGGCGGAGAGGCCGCCCCGCCGCGGGAGGAAGGCGCCCCCGAAGGGCCGGCGCTGCGAGCCCAACCCGGCATCTGGCGACCCAGGGGTCGTCGGTGCCCTGACAAAGAGCTCGCCCAGGGGCGTGGTGTGGGCCGAGGCCTGACTGGAGTGGGTTCGAGAGGCTCGGGGCAGAGAACGTGCTGGCGAGTGGAGACCGGGGCTCTGGCTGAAACGGGGGCAGACACATGAGGGAAGGCAGAGGCGGCGCACGGAGGGAGAACGAGGCGGTTCCTTAAGAGCGGCGCATCCTCAGGATGCGGTCAAAACTGCCGGGGTTGGAAGCCCAGCCTCAGCCCCCGTCTCCTCGCTCCGCGGCGGAGCAGCCCACCTTCGCGGGCGCCCGCACCAGGCTCCGCCCGTGGGACCAGCGGGCGCAGGCGCAGACCCCAAAGGCCCCGTGGGCCCGGCCTCCCGAGCCCCCGCCCCGGGAGACCTGGCGCGTGCGCACCGCCTCTCCGGCGCCACCTCAGCGTCAGCGAGGCCGGGGACGGGGACGGGGACGGGGACGCAGCTGGAGGGCCGCAGCCCTCCGCTCCCGCCATTCTCCCGGGGTCCCAGATCGCGACCCGTCCCCACCTACCGACCCACGGGCCGAACAAGCGCGTCGCGCCGGGAATTGCGAGAGCGGGCGTAGGCGCGTCCCTCAGACGCTTTCCAAAGTCTGTCGATAACAACGTGCTTGCGTTCGAAGGTTCGCGGCACGTCGAGAACCACGCTTCTTCCCTTTTAAGAGCTGAGTCGCGGCGAGAGGACCCCTCTGTGCGTGCGCCGCCCGTTCCCGGTGACGTGCCGCGCGGAACCTTGGGAAATGTAGTTTTTCTTTTACACACTTCCCGACTCTTCCGCTTAACCTTATTTTTAACAAACCAAAGTCCTTGTGTGTTTTTAGTATCCTTTTTCATTCCCCAAAGCCTCTGTAAAAGAATCATTAAAAAACGACAACACTAAAAACAGCAAAAGTCCAAGAAGACTGTTGAGGGGGAGCAGTGGGTATATGAGAACTCTGTTTTGTGCCTCAATTTTGCTGTGAACAAAAAAGTCTAATTTTTTAAAAATAATTTTGAAACAAGCAAGTCTGTAGACCCAGAAATCGCGCTTTTAGGGAACCTCCACAGGAACATATTAAGAATGTGAGCAAACATTTAAGTGTAATGGTTTACATGCTAGTATCTTACAATTTCTTACATAACCCCGCCCAAAGTTTATACCTGCTTGAATATTTGGTATTCTGGCCAACTCGGTGAGGTTAGGATCATCTGTTTTGTTCACCTATGTAGTCCCAGTACCTAGCACAGTGTCTGGCACATAGTACGCCCTCAATACTTTTGTTTTCAGAGGAGAATCTCAAACTTCAACACACTGTTTCAGCCCACAACTTCGTGCATCACTTTCGTCCATCAAGCGTTCTGTCCTTTCTGGGGCGTCTGCCTCAATGAATGGTTTGACCACTTACCCAGTCTCAGCTCTGTATCCTGCATTTAATGAGACTTATGCTAGCAGGGATTTCACACATGCTAGTATCTTATAATTTCTGAATATGGACCTTAGTTGCTCCACAGGAGATATTTGGGACTCACAATAATTTGTTTGAATTTATCTGTAATTTCTGGTGTTTCTACAATAAACCTCTTTTACTTGATTAATTTTTAAAAAGTGTTTTAGAGTATTGTCCACATGTAAGGGATAACTCTCTTTCCCTTCACATCGGAATTCCTCAAACAGAATTGTGGGTCCTTGCTTTTCACTTTCTCACTTTCCACTTGGGAACAGCGGCCGGATCCAGCACTTGGGAGTTACCCTTGGCATCACCCTTTCCCTCCCCTTACATAGTCAATCCATCACGAAGCGTCTGCAGTATAAAAACAAGAATAGCTTGCATTTGTTGGGCACTTACTATGTATCAGGCACCGTTGAAGTGCTTTACATGTGTTCATTGGTACAACATAGTCAATCCACTTTTCATGTCCATCACATCCAACCTAGTCCAAGGTACCTCCACTCTTGCCTGAACAACTACAAAAACGTCTTGTTTTTTAAAATCCTGCATGCAGAGGTTGAATTACTCATTTCTCACTTTATGACACACTGTCATCATTGGGCTCTGCATGGCCTCGCTCCTATTTTCTGTGTTTATGGCCTTTTTTCTCCACTCCTGCCACCTTCCCCAATGGTGTGTGGGAGTGTCTTTGGAAAACATGTGTTGTTTAGTGTGCACGTATTTTTAATTTACCTAAATGGTACTGTGCTATAAACGTCACTCTATTTCTTACTCTTTCCACTCAGTACCATGCTTTTAAGACCTGTTGTTGTTGCTGTGTACATACTTAGTCTGTTACTTAGAACAACTGTGCAATATTTCATAGTGGGCACCCACATTTTAGTTATTCAGACCCAGGGTGATGGGCCTGCCACTATGAACAGCTCATGCATGCCCCTTGTGGCCTGTGTGGGTATTTTGAGGGGGGATGTATATCCACTAATAGGACTGAATAATATAGCCTCTTAAATTGTCTCCCCTCATCCATTCTGGCTAGAGAAATCTTAAAATGCAAGTGTGTTCGTGTTCTGGCGCCCCTGTCTCCTGCTGCAACTCCTCCTCTTACAATCCACCTCAGCTTTCTCAGTCTTCAGGTCTCTCATACCTGCCACCCCCCTGCCTTCTCCATGGCCTCTGCGAAGGCTGCCTGGAGCACATTTCCCTCTCCTTTCCCTCCATATCTCCTTCTCACCTTCAGATCTCCTCGGCTGGGCCAAATCCCTCTATTATAGTCTCTCAGAGCAACTGTAGACTTCCTGCAATTGTGACAGTTTTGCATTTGTGACAATTTGATTCATGTCTGTCCTATCCCTCTTCCCCTACATTATAAACTCCATGCAGGCTGGGCTCATATCTGTTTATGCTCATCACTGTATCTTTAGCACTTAGCCTAGTGCCTGGCAAATAAAATAAATGTTTGTTAGATAAAGAGTAAATGAAGATGTAATCGCTGCCCAGGGAGGGCCATTGAGGGGGCAGCATTTTGGTGGCGTGACTGCTATACAATTTGGTCTGCAGCTCAGCAGGACCAGAAATTCCATTTTGTCAGCAACCTCTCAGGATAGACTCCTTCTGAGGCAACTCACAAGGGACCAAGGTATAAACCAGGAGTTTGCCGAGTCATATGGGGAGAGTCAGAACTGTGGAGCTGACCAGAACTCCCTTTGCCTGGGCAGCAAGTCCCCCTTCCTGTGAGAGAGCCACAGCAAGGCAAGCAAATCTGGGACTCCCTGGTCTACAGTCTCAATGCTTCAGGCCATCACATCTGAAATGCTTTGCCAAAGAGCCTTGAAAAGCCTTCACAGGGTTCTTCACCGAAGGGCTCTTGAGGATGCAAGGAGGGAGTTACATTGCATAACTTCCTAACAATCCCTTTACAAATCCCAGAGTTCCACTGCTGAGGGCAACGCTCACCTCACTCCCTCCTCTTTGCTCTCTCTGCCTGCAGAATTGGCTTTTTGCATGGGGGCTTCAGGCACCTTCAACGTAAAGCCACCTACCCATCTCTCAGCTTGTCCCTGATCACGCTCACCCATCATCCACTTGGGGAAAACAAAGAAGGCTCTCTTTTAGGACCTGCCACCCATGGCAGGCAGGTGGGGGCAATTGTAGGTATTCACATTTAATGGTATCTGTCCCCAACACATACAACAGAAGCCATATCAGAAGGTGGTATAGTATGCATGGAACCCAGGAGGAAGGAGATGAAATAAATTAACTCTTAAAAGTTCCCTTTCCTCAGCACTTCTTTGAGTTTTTTTAACTCTCACCTGAGGATATTTTTTCCATTGCTTTTCAGAGAGAGTGGAAGGGAGAGAGAGAGGGAGGGAGGAAACATTGATGTGAGAGAGACACATCGACTGGCTGCCTCCCACACATTTGATCGAGCCTCCAACCGAGGCAAGAGCCCTTGACTGGAATTGAACCTGGGGCCCTTCAGTCCACAGGCCGATGCTCAAACCACTGACCCAACCAGCCAGGGCACCCCACCACTTCTAAAAGAGATATATACTGTGAAAAAGTGAAACACTGCACAAATCTAAAATCTACAATGGACAAAATAAAAGTTCTCTGCAATCCTGGTCAAGGATATAACCAGCATTCTCCACCCTCCAGATGTTTAGGGAGAGTTTGGTACACATCCCACTGCTCTCCCCTCTAGCTATGCCCCACTCTCTCACCACCCACTCAACCTGCAAGGGGCTGGTCAACCCCGGCAAGAGATTATTTGAATAGATTTTCCTCTGTAAGGATGGAGTGATATTTCAGATAGTATAAGCCACCAAGCGACACTCAAAGGTCACCCTGACAGATCCCAAGGATCCTCTAGACATTCCTCAGGATGCCACCTTTGAAGACCAGCTCTCCATAGAGGCCCCTAGGAGCACACCCCATCCAGGTGTTGTCTACTGAAAGTCAACTAGAGCATATGAAACTTGGATTGGCGTTGATATAGTCAAGGATTGTCCAGAAAACCTTCATCAAAAATTAGGGAGAGCCCAGCCGGGTATGGCTCAGCGGTTGAGCATTGACCTAGGATCCAGGTGATCAGGGTTCGATTCCCGGTCAGGGCACATGCCAGGGTTGTGGGCTGCAGCCGATCAATGACTCTCTCATCACTGATGTTTCTCTCTCTCTCTCCCTCTCTCTTTCTCTCTGAAATCAATAAAGATATATTTTTTTAAAAAAATTAGGGAGAAAAAGGTGAAGGGATTAAGTAAAAACAAAAACAAAAAAAACAACAACTCTTAGACACAGACTGTAGCATGGTGACTTCCAGAGGGAAAGGGGGGTGGGGGGAGGTAGAATAGGGTATGGGGATATAAATGGTGATGGAAGGAGACTTGACTTGAGATGGTGAACACACAATACAGTGTACAGATGATATGTTGTGGGGTTGTGCACATGAAACTTATGTAATTTTATCAATCAATGTTACCACAGTAAATTCAATAAAAATTTTAAAAATTAGTGAGATATTCACCATACAGCAGGGCATTAACGACCTCTCTACGTTTGTTCCACCGAGCACATGCCAGGCTGCCTAGTAGAGAAGGTGAGTGAGAGTGCTCCTGGTGAGCCTGCAAACACAAAAGTGACAGCATTGGACGTCACATGCCAGTGGCATGAGCCTGAGACAGATTCAAGACTTGAGATGAGACTTTTAATTGATATATGTGCTGAGTCATCACATACTGTTATTTTATTTTATTATTTTTAAAAAATATGTTCTTATTGATTTTAGAGAGAGAAAGGGAGAGGGAGAGAGAGGTAGAAACATCAATGATGAGAGAGTCATTGGTGAGCTGCCTCCTGCACACACCCTGCTGGGGATCGAGCCCAAATCCCGGGCGTGGGCCCAGACCAGGAATCCAACTGTGACCTCCTGGTTCCTAGGATGACACTCAACCACTGAGCCACACTGGCCGGGCAAGAGGCAGGTAGTATTTTAATAATAGCACTGAACTGGGGGACCAGAGACCATGGCCCTAAATCCAGGACTAGAATTCCCTGTCCTCCAACTGCTTTGGTTAACTAAAGGCTCTATGCTTTCCCCTGCTTTGGCCTCCCTGGAACCCTGTTCTGTCACCTCCTGCTCTATCTGACTTCTTCTCATCCTTCCCAGGTCAGCTCACACGTGCCCTTCTCTGGCAGTTGCTCACAAGCCTGGGTTAGGTGCACCTTGCAACCATCCACTAGCCTGTCAATGAGCCCTTGAGTACATGTACCATGTTCTGCTAACTTTTATATCCCAGCACCAAGCAAGTGTCTGCCTCATGGTTAGTGCTCTAAACATCTGTAGAGTGGAGAATAGTAACCATTCTGGTCCTTATTTCCTGGTCTGTTCAACAGAGTTGGGTTTGCTGATCTCTAGGGCGACTTCCAGTAATACCATTTAGTATTCCAGATTCTTCTACTATTGTTTTATCTGGCCATTTATCTTCTTCAGCAACCAGAAGAAATGTGGGACACCTATATTATGCTGAAAACAATGTATTGCTTAGAATCTGTATTAGTTCAATAATTTTAATGCAAAAATTAAGATTATAGTATACATAATGTTCTGCAACCTGCTTTTGTTCATCCAACAATGTATCATGGGCAACTTTCTCATCAGAGCTAGACACATAACTTATTTTTTTAAATGGCTACAGAGTATTTCACAAAAGGATGCTGATCCGTCACCTACTGATGGACACTGAGATTGTTTTGCTTTTGTCAGCTACAGTAGGCAGGGAGCATTTCGGTAAGACATTCCTGCAAGTAGAACCACAGTATCAGGGACATGTTCATTGAGTGTTCTTACCAGCACTGCCAAATCGCCCACTGAAAGACTGCACTCATTTGCATTCAAGGTGATGAAATCACACAGCCGAGAATAAGTGCAAGTGCCAGCTTTGAGGGTTTCTCTGGACAGGGCCATGAAGTCATATAGACACATCTTTTTTTTTCTTTTTTCTTCTTTTAAAAATATATCTTTATTGATTTCAGACAGAGGAAAGGAGAGGGGAAGAGAGAGAGGTAGAAACATCAATGATGAGAGAGTCACTGATCGAGCCCACAACCCGGGCATGTGCCCTGATGGGGAATCGAACCCAGATCGCCTAGGCCGACGCTCAACCGCTGAGCCACGCCTGGCCGGGCCATATAGACACATCTTGCTTCACCTCATTTAGGCTTCTTGAGTGCCCTAGTTCTACACTCAAGAATCCACATTGATTACATATCCTGCCTTCAGGTGGGAAGCTCCTGACCCTTTGAGCCAAAGACTTCCACACATCCCTGACTGTCCAGGCTTTCCTGGTGGATGGTTTAACTCCCAGAGTTGGGCATGTCTTGCTGTCTTTCTCTCAGTCATACTTGTTGAAGTTTCACCACCTCCAGGAAGTCTGCCCTGATCCTCTCTCCAACCCCCTGCACCCTCTGCTGGGTTAGTTGCCCTCCTGTGTTGATCATACCTCCGGCTGATCCTACTGGGTTATAATAGGTGTGTCTGGCAATCTCCTGGAGTGTCACAAAGGTAGTCATAAGCAGAAGGAAAATTCCTCATGGCTGATTATATACACACACCTCTTGACCTTTCCCACTGAGTCACATTTTGGGACCTACAGGTCCATGCCATGGTGAAGACCTCTGGATCTACTGGCCCATTCTCCCGCCTCCCCTACTTATACACACGCACACCTATCTCCCCTGAGCATAGTTGTCCCATGAAGTCAATGTCATCGTCAAAGCACCCAGAATCCAGCTCTGGGCCTGGGCAGAGTTTGGTGCAGGGAGGCTAAGGGGGAACACTGACCTCTCTTCTCTTCTTCAGTTACAAGTTCCCACATCTAGAGAACTGCTTCAGTGGAGGGGAGACCCTGCTCCCAGACACTCTGGAGAACAGGAAGTCCCAGACAGGACTGGACATCCAAGATTCTATGGCCAGACAGAAATGACACCTGCTCCTGGGGAGCATGAGCTGGTCAACCTGGGCAATCATTCTTTGATTATAAAAATATGAGGCACCATTTATCACGTGGTTATTCCATAGTTATTTATTGAGCACCTACTGTGGGATAGGTACTGAAAATTCAGCAGAGAGTAAAACTGGCCAGACTCTCATGGAGATTGCATTCCCATGGGAGTGGGGGAAAGAGACATGAGCTAATAAACACACGGCATGGCAGAAAGACATGAACTAATAAACACATGGCATGGCAGACAGCGAGAAGGTCTGTGGGGAAAGGTGAAGATGAGTGAGATGGGGTGAGGTGGGATGAAGGCCTGGCTTTTCAGAAATGGTGGTCAGGAAAGTCCTCGTAGTGGGGTGACATTTTAGCCGAGACTTGAGTTTGTCAAACTCGTCAGGCACTATGCTGAGCTGCTCAGACTAAAGTGAGGGGTGAGAAGAACCCCCTGGGAGCCCCGCCTCACCTGCTGTCGTATCTCCTTGGAACCCCTGGGGCCCCTTGGGCCCAATGTGGATTCACTGTGCCACTTGCCAACACAACCTGGGAGTGCTGTCCCCCAGCTTCTTTCCCCGGTACCCGTCACTTGTGACTCTCTGTACCTGTCCCCACCTCCTTGCCACTCTTTCACCCGACATCCTTCTGTGGCTAAGGGGACCCCGGCGGAACCGAGCGGGCTCCTGGCTGCGCTGCGATGTGGAAGAGGTTTGCGCTGTGGGAGGACAGTGCACGCACGGCCGGGGCCCAGCCATTCGGAGGGAGCCTTGTTCAGAAAATACTCCTTTGACACCAGCCTCTCTGTAGGAAAATTTATTTCAGGATTCAAGCAAGGCTGGCCCTCTTATGGGAGGCAATTTAATCCCATCAGATTTTAAAGGACTTTTGGTGTCCATGGGCCCTTAGGAAAGTATGGATCTCCTTAAAAATATGATAATGTGGTTATTAGTTCCTTTTTCCTGGGGAGCAGTCAATCAGATTGCGTTCCAAACAATTTAGTGCAACCCCTCGGATGGGGGTTCCAGGAAAAGGGAGAGAGCCAGAGAAACGGGAGGAAGAGAGCCAGCAAATGGGAGCCACCTTCTGGACTGTGTCAGGACCTGCTCTGCTGGATTCTTTCTATGACCTTCTGAGCCTCCTGAAGTCGGCCCATCTGTCTACTGCTTCCCACTGGGACTCACCTGCAGAGTTTCCAAGACAATGGAAGTGAAACCTGGCTGCCTGGGGACCGAGATTCCCCTTTAGGATGTGCAGGTGTGTTAGGTGCACTCAGGACGAAGGGAAATGGGGAACACACACATTTTTCAGTAACTGATTTATTACGTTCTTCATTGAGGAAAAATAGTGAAAAGTAAAGATATTAAAATAAGCCCTGGCCAAGTAGCTCAGTTGGTTAGAGCGTCGTCCCCATAGGCCAAGGCTGCGGGGTCGAGCCCCAGTCAGGGCAGGTACAGGAATCAGCCGCTGAGCGGTGAGTAAATCCAACAGCGATCAGTGTGCTTTCTCTCTCTCCCACTTGCTCATAAAATCAATAAATGAAAAATTTAAAAAGTATTAATATCATATGCCAAAGGGGGGAGGCAGGAAAGAAGACGGAAGGAAAGAAAAGGGACATTTTATATTCTCATCATGAAGAGGAAGTTACTTTGAGTAGCTAGCAAATTAGCCGACCAGTCAGTTATATAAACACACACGTTTTAAAATCAAACCTAAGGGTCATTTTTGACATGTCATTTTGTTACTTACTTTTCCTGTTGAACAACCTGGGGTGACCATCTTCCCAGGTCAATTAATACTGACGTGCAGCAGGATCTTTAACGACTACCTAGTGTAGACAGCATGGTTCCACCACTCCTTATGCCTTCTGTCGGTCAATAGATGATTTCTAAAATTTTCACTGGTAAAAACATCACTACAATAAGTGTGTTGTAGCTAAGACTTTGCTCCCCTCCTTTATTATTACTCTGGGCTAAATTCCCACGAGTAGAATTCGTGTACGTGTGTCTATGGCTCTGTGCACAGTTGCCCAGACCTGGAGCATAACAATTTATATTCTGTTCAGTGTTGCCTGTAACTCCTGCTCCGACGACGCTAACCAACTATGGTGACCATTTGTGGGGCTCTCGTTTTAGTACCCCATTCATTCTGACAGCAGTCCTGTGAAATAAGCCGTTACTATCTTTGATTTACAGGGGAAGGCATTGAGACATAGGACTTAAGTAGCTCAGAGGCAACGAACGAGTAAGGTAGCAGAGCCGTAATTTGCGTTTTGATCTGTCTGACGTCCAAGTCCATGGGCCTCAGAGACAACGGGAGGCTGCTGTGTTTCCTGAGCTCCCGAAGCCAGAGGCTTCCCAAGCTCAACTGGTCCAGTCTCAGTAAGGGGCTTCACCTAACCCATTCCAGGCGGATGGACCAGAGATCTGGGTTTCAAACTCTTGGCTTCTCCTGGTTTCTGGTTCTTGTTTTCAGTCACCACTAGAGCAAGAGGGTCTCCACTTGACCAGCCCAGCTCTTCCATGCTGCTCTTGAAGGCAGCTCCTGCTGGCCGCGCATTCTTCCAATCGGCTTCTTCCTCCAGGTCGTAGACGACAAGGGCCATGTCCTGCCCCCTGGTGCAGAAGGAGACTTGGGCATCAGGATCAAACCCATGAGGCCCATAGGCATCTTCTCTGGCTACGTGGTAAGGGATGTGTCTCCCCACCACCGTCCCCTGGTGGGAATGTGGGGCTCTGGGGGGGACTCCTAAAGTTATGAACTTCCCGAGGGCATTGACAAGGAGATCCAGTGTCTAAGAATGGGCGCTTTGCCAAGTAAAAGGCTGGCCAATCACCCTGCATCCTTAGCCCGTCACTAAGGCCTCATCTAAAAAATGATCCTTATGTTTATTTGGACACCCCTTTCCACCCACAAGAACCGCTTCGTGGCAGAAAGCTTACTGCCCTGGGCTGTGCATGGCGGCTTCTCCCGGGGCAGCCCTGCGCCCCCCCTAAGTGTCATCTCCCTCCGCTGTGCCGTCGATGCTCTTGAGGGCCCCGTTAGACACCTCACGCCGAGACCGCACCGTGCAGCTGGAGGCTTTCCTGTCTTCAGGCCTCGGGATGTTACAACTCGATGAGCCTCGGCTCCAAACACCTCGCTCCAGAGAAGCCTCACGCGAGCCCCGCGCTGCTGAAAAGGGGCAGGGAAGGCCTCATATTAAATGAAATAATCAGTCGGTAATGATAGTTGCTGCCATTTATCGTGTGCTCACTACATGATACGCACAGTCCTAAAGCACGTCGCGTACATTACACTCATTTATTCCTCCCAATGACCTTATGAGATCCTTGGAGCCAAACTGCTTGAGTTCAAAACCCGACTCCACTGCTCACTGAGCAAGTGACTGATCTCTCTTCCTCGCTGTCCCCACCTGTAAAATGTGTGTTATAATATCTCATAGCACTACCATGGCTACCAAAGGCATTATTACCTGTGAAACACTTGGAGCAGTGCTGTGTAAGAGTGTGTAAAAGAAGAATTGCTGGAGACCCAAATTCTCACTCCCATTATACACATGAGGAAAAGTGAGCCTGAGACGAGGGCACAGCCGCACGTGCACTTCTCCAGGCCTTTCCTGGGGCTGTCCCCCTTCATTTCACACGTCGGTGAGGCAGCTAAGGCAGGGGCTTCTCCCCACTGGATAGTCCAGGGAACAGGTAGACTCAAGGCCCGCAGAGCTAGTGCCAGCAGGGGCTGAACGGTGACCAGGAGCAAGAGTCAAGGTGGGGGTCAGAGATTTGACTCCAGTCAGCTCTGTCATCTGTAATGGCTATTAGGCTTTGGACATGCCTCCTGGTCCGTCTGACCTTCCGTGCCCTTATTTCCCAGATGACGAGGCCAGCCTATGAACTCCCTACGCTGCCTTCGAGCCCAGTGAGTGAATGTCCAGTCCGGAGCCCACACTCCTCCACCTGAACAAGACACAAAGACGCACTAACAAGGGGCGAACCCCAAACCTTCTCACTGTTCAAGAACAAGTGCCTCAGCTGAACAGAGGGGTCCAGCCATTGTAGAAATAAGCACATTGGCAGGGCCCAGGCGGTTTACTGGTGTATTTCTAGAACTTTCAAATCTAAGAAAGGAGCCAAGAAAAATGTCTCATAAACCTTGGTACCCTTCAAAGGTATCCTGAAATGGAGCAAGGATTAGTTAGGCTGACCATTGAGGGGAAGGTGGAATCAGTCAGGGAAAATGCCCTAGAGCCTGTGCAAATGAATGCATTAACATTTCCCCTTCGACTTGCCCGAGGGAGCAGGGGAAAAACCTGGGAGGAGTAACTGAAATCAAGGGGAGAGATCCAGTTCTGCCTGGGGGCTGGGTTGACAGGCTCAGGGAAAGCTCACCATGCATAGATGTTCAGGCTGTAAACTGCACAACCTGCAAATCTGTTCATGGCAACCCTAGTCTGGGACACAAGATTTAGGCTTTGCAGGCACAATGACTGTCTTTCTGTGGTCACCAGGACAATCTTGAAAAGACGGCAGCCAATATTCATTTGGCTCATGGGAGACCGAGCCATCAAGGATCAAGATGGTTATTTCCAGTTCATGGACCTGGCAGATGACATCATGAGCTCCAGTGGGTGAGCTTGGTTTCTGGGCTGGGAAGGGTAACCTGGATTTTTATTCTGACTGATTCTGGACTGTGGGGATGGCCTGGAGGTTGTGTCTACTTCTCTGACGGGTGGGTTCTTCTACAGGTATCTGACGGGGTCTGTAGAGGTGGAGAATGTTCTGATGGAGCACCCTGCTATGGAGACGGCTGTTGTCAGCAGCCCGGGCCCCATCCGAGGAGAGGTGATGGGGAGCGGAAGCCTGGGGTTGTGCAGATTTGGGAAACAAGGGCGTATAGTATGATGATCAAGGGCGTGTATTCTAGGG
This sequence comes from Miniopterus natalensis, assembly GCF_054644295.1. Classification (NCBI taxonomy): domain Eukaryota; kingdom Metazoa; phylum Chordata; class Mammalia; order Chiroptera; family Miniopteridae; genus Miniopterus; species Miniopterus natalensis. The sequence goes on from NC_142083.1 coordinate 96,775,752, forward strand.
GCTGGACAGCTTGGGCCAAAATCTTGGCCCTACTCCTTAGCAGTGTGACCTTGGGCAAGTTACTTGGCCTCTGAGCCTTAGTTTCCCATAAGTAAGATGAAAGGTAGTTTGAGGACTAAATGTGCTAATATTTACAATGTGCTTGGACTAAGATCTGGCACATAGCAAGCATCTCAAAGGTCTTCTATTAGTGGCACTTGAATCAGAATCTGGTCTCTGACCGGAAGAACAGAGAGAGATCTGAGCCAAGAGACAGAGCCTCTGAGCCACGGGGTTTGCAGTGAGAATACGGGGAAGGTGAAGGACCCTTACAATCATGCAGGGCTACAGAAAAGACCCAGCTGGACTCTCATGGAGCTTGGTGGGTGTGTGGAGAGAAGTCAAGGTTCAGAGGTGTGGGCCAGTGTCCAAGTACATTTCTGTAGGGTGCAAATTGACAATATCATATGTCTGGCAGGTATGGGACATATCACCATAGAGATCATAGGAGCCCCTAGGCAAATGGGGCCCAAAGAGAATCGTCTACTGAGAAAACTGTGTGCCAAGCACAGAGCTAAGCCAGGCTGTATGTGATTTCGTTGTATTTCCCATGAATTAAGTATGACAACTGGATCTCCATAATATAGCTGTGCAAACTGCAGTTTGAAGAGCTTAAACAGATCATTGGGGGATATGGTCCACAGTCTTTATTTTCTTCTCCTCACTGTCTAGTTTCTCCCTGTCACTCTCTAGTGTCCCTGGGACAGGAGGTGAGTCTCAATCTACAGTCCTACTGCCCACCCCATAAGCCGTTTGAGAGAGAATCAGACTCTTGTACATTAGTATCTGCACTCTCTCCCTTTCTGCAGCCCCAAATATCTGAGGTTCAATCAAGAGCACATAAAGGTGGTGACTGTGGTGGAAGCCTTAACACTGACTTTGCATCATCCCAGGAGATGACGCTGCACTTTGGTCCTTTCTCTCCTGGCCCTGGCCCTCATCTTTGCTGCAGGTGGTGAAGGCTTTCGTGGTCCTGGCACCACAGTTTCTGTCCCATGTCCTGGACCAGCTCGTTAAGGAACTGCATGTGAAGTCAGTGACAGCCCTGTACAAGTACCCGAGGAAGGTGAGGACTCTGGGCTCCCCAAACTTGAGAAAAGGGAGATGCCCTCCTCTCATATTTCCCTTCTCCCAGCTATGGAAGAGGACTCCAGTTTCAAATTCTGCCTGACTATGGCCAAAAAAGCCCCAAAGAATCTGGCAACTACTATGGATACCTGAAAGTTGGCCTCAGCATTTAACTCACTCTGAAAATCAGATGGTTTCATAAGAACAAGTTCTAGCCAATATTCAGCCCTATATTCCCACTCTCTGCACCGAGGTCTTGCTATATTACTCAGGATCCTCTAAGCTGCAAGCAACAGAAATTCAATTTGAAGTTCATTGATCACACAACTGATAAGTCCAGGATATGTGAAGCCTTAGTCATGCCTGGCAACAGGTACACAAATGATGTGGTCAGGGATGGCTCTTTCACCCTTTGAGTCCCCTTTCTGTATTGGCTTAATTGCCTTTTTCTGGCTAATGACTCCTTTTTTAAAATTCTTTTTTACCTTTAGTTTTATTGTTGACACTGTTACAGATGTCTCCGCCTGTGCTCACCTCCATCCAGCCCCTGCCTCCACCCTCCCTCTGGCCATCACCATACTGTTATTTGTTTCTATGAGTTATGCATATGTGTATTCTTTGGCTAATCTCTTTACCTCCTTTCATCCATTTGCCCCCCCTTCCTCCCCTCTGACAGCTGTCAGTCAATTCCATGTATTCATGCCTCTGTTTCTATTTTGATCACCAGTTTATTTTGTCCATTAGATCCTACATATAAGTGAAACCATATGGTATTTGTCTTTCTCTGACTGGTTTATTTCACTTAGCATAATACTCTCCAGGTCCATCTATGCTGTCACGAAAGGTAAGATTTCCTTCTTTTTATAGCCACATAGTATTCCATTGTGTAAATGTACCATTGCTTTTTTATCCACTCATCTACTGATGGGCACGAAAGGTAAGATTTCCTTCTTTTTATAGCCACATAGTATTCCATTGTGTAAATGTACCATTGCTTTTTTATCCACTCATCTACTGATGGGCACAAAAGGTAAGATTTCCTTCTTTTTATAGCCACATAGTATTCCATTGTGTAAATGTACCATTGCTTTTTTATCCACTCATCTACTGATGGGCACGAAAGGTAAGATTTCCTTCTTTTTATAGCCACATAGTATTCCATTGTGTAAATGTACCATTGCTTTTTTATCCACTCATCTACTGATGGGCACTTGGGCTATTTCCAGATCTTGGCTATTGTAAATAATGCTGCTGTGAATATAGGGGTACATATATTCTTTCAAATTGGTATTTTGGAATTCTTAGGATATATTCCCAGAAGTGGGATTTCTGGGTCAAAAGGTAGACACATTTTTATTTTTTTAAAAAGTAAAAAGTCTTTATTGATTTTGGAGAGAGGAAAGGAGAGGGAGAGAGACAGAAACATCAATGATGAGAGAGTCATTGATCGGCTGCCTCCTGCACGCCCCCTACTGGGGATCGAGCCAGCAACCCGGGCATGTGGCCTGACTGGGAATCAAACTGCAATCTCCTGGATTATAGGTCGATGTTCAACCGCTGAGCCACAACGGCTGAGCTGTTTGTTGATTTATTGAATGTAGCCATTCTGGCAGGTGTGACATGATATCTCATTATAGTTTTAATTTGCATCACTCTGATGATTAGTAATGATAAGCATTTTTTCTGTATGTCCTTTTTGGAGAAGTGCTTATTCAGGTCCGATGCCAACTTTTTAATTGGGTTATTTGTCTTCCTTTGGTTGAGTTGTATGAGTTCTTTATATATGTTGGAAATTAACCCCTTATCAGATGTATCATTCGCAAATATGTTCTCCCATACAGTGGGTTCTGTTTTCATTTTGTTTATGGTTTCCTTTGCTGTGCAGAAGCTTCAGTTTGATGTAGTCCCATTTGTTTATTTTTTCCTTTGTTTCCCTAGCCCTAGGAGACATATCAGCAAAAATATTGCTACAAGAGATGTCTGAGATTTTACTGCCTACATTTTCTTCTAGGATTTTTATCGTTTCACGACTTACATTTAAGTCTTTTATCCATTTTGAGTTTATTCTTGTGTATGGTGTAAGTCGGTAGTCTAGTTTCATTTTTTTCCATGTACCTGTCCAAGCAGGACTTCCAACGGTTTTCACAACACCATTTACTGAAGAGACTGTCTCTATTCCGTTGTATGCTCTTACCTTCTTTGTCAAATATTAATTCACCATATAGTCGTGGGTTGATTTCTGGGCTCTCTGTTCTGTTCCATTGATCTATATGCCTGTATTTATGCAAGTACCAGGCTCTTTGGATTACAGTGGCCTTGTAGTATAGTTTGATATCAGGTATTGTGATACCTCCAACTTTGTTCTCCTTGCTCAAGATTGCTGAGGCTATAATAAAGTGTCCTTTTTTGATTTCATATAAATGTTTGGTATATTTGTTCTAGATCTGTGAAATATGCCATTGGTGTTTTAATAGGAATTGCATTGACTCTATAGATTGCTTTGGGTAGTATGGACATTTTAATGATGTTATTTCTTCCAATCCATGAACATGGTATATGCTTGCTCTTATTTGTATCTTCCTCAATCTCTTTCTTCAATGTCCTATAGTTTTCTGAGTACGGGTCTTTTACCACCTTAGTTAAATTTATTCCTAGGTGCCTTATTTTGTTGTTGTTGTTGCGATAGTAAATGGGATTGTTTTCTTAGTTTCCCTTTCTGATAGTTCATTATTGGTGATAGAAATGCCAGCAATTTCTGAATATTAATTGTGTATTCTGCTATTTTACCAAATTCATTTATTAGATCTAGTAGCTCTTTGGTGGAGTCTTTAGGGTTTCCTAAGCACAATATCATGTCATCTTCGAATAATTACAGTTGTACTTCCTCCCTTCCAATTTGGATGCCTTTTTTTCTTCTTGTCTGATTGCTGTGGCTATGACTTCTAGTGCTATGTGGAATAAGGGTGGTGAAAGCAGACACCCTGTCTTGTTCCTGATCTTAAGGGAAACGTTTTTAGTTTTTGCCCATTGAGTATGATGGTGGCTATGGGTTTGTCACATATGGCCTTTATTATGTTGAGGTATGTTCCCTCTATTCCCACTTTGTGAGAGTTATTTTTGTTGTTGTTTTTAACCATAAATGGGTGCTGAATTTTTTTCAAATGTTTTTTCTGCATCTATTGATATGATCATGTGGTTTTTACCCTTCATTTGTTTCTGTGGTGTATCACATTTATTGATTTGCAGATATTGTATCAACCTGCATCCCTGAAATAAATCCCACTTGATCATAGTGTATGATCTTTTTTATGTATTACCGTATCCCATTTGCTAATATTTTGTTGAGGATTTTAGCATCTTCGTTCATCAGGTATATTGGCCTATAATTTGCTTCCTTTATAATGTCCTTATCTGGTTTTGGAATTAGGATAATGCTGACCTTGTACATTGAGCTTGGGAGTTGTCTTTCCTCTTGAATTTTTGGAAAAGTTTGTGAGGACTGGTGTTAGTTCTTCTTAGAATGTTTGGTAAATTTTACCTGTGAAGCCATCTGGTCTAAGACTTTTATTTGCTGGGAGTTATTTTTTTATTGCTTCAGTTTCACTAGTTGTTATCTGTCTCTTCAGGTTTTCTGATTCTTCCTGATTCAGTTTTGGAAGATTGTATGTTTCTAGGAATTTATCATTTCATCCAGATTATCCAATTTTTTGGAATATAGTTGTTGTAATATTTTCTTATACTTTTTCATATTTCTTTGTTGTCAGTTGTTACTTCTCTTTCATTTCTGATTTTATTTATTTGGATCCTCTCTCTTATTTTCATGAGTCTGGCTAGGGCTTTGTCAGTCTTTTTTGTTGTTGTTAATCCTCACACAAGGGTATTTTTTCCATTGATTTATAGAGAGAGTGGAAGAAAGGGAGGGAGGGAGAGAGAGAGACTACAATGTGAAAGAGACACATCAGTTGATTGCCTCCCTCATGCACCCAGAACTGGGCCCAGGGATTGAACCTGCAACCCAGGTACCTGTACTTGACTGGGAATCGAACCCATGACCTTTGGGTGCTCAGGCCGATGCTCTAACCACTGAGACACACCAGCCAGGGCTTTGTAACCTCATTTTATTCTCACAACAACTCAACAAAGTTGTTATTTTCCAGTTTACTCAGGGGGAAAATTGAGCTTCAGAAAAGCCTAGTGACCTGTTCAAAGCCAGGTAAATGGTAGAGGAGAGACTAGAACTCAGAATCTGATGTCAAAGCCCAGGAGTCTGACTACTGTGTCATGTCAGTTCCCTGCACTGCGTCTCCCTGTCCTACATTATGTCAGACACCAGTTGACTGACTCTTATGTCCTATTCTAGTCATTTTCTTCTTTTTCTTATCCCAGAGCACTTTTTGAACCTTCTTATTGCACAGGGGGTCTGCCTCGGTAGCTTTCCAGGCTCACCTAGAGCCTCCAGCTTCAGGAGCTTCCCCTCACCCTACAGCAAGTCCTCTAAAACATTCAACCCTATTGAAGTCATGGATGGCCAACCCTGGACTGATCTGTCCCAACAGATGGAGTTTGTCTTGGACCTGCCCAAAACCATCTCAGGGAAAAATCCAGCGGTCGAAGCTTCGATATACGGAGTGGAAGAGGTCTGGGTTGGGCGGGGCCCAGTGAGACCTGCAGGGCTGCTTTGCTTTTGGGTCCTGTCCTTCTTACCCTTCATTTCCCTTTGGGTCATCTGCCTTCCTCTGGACATATGAGATTCTTTATGACAAGATATCTGATGTTTGTCTTTCCATGGTTATTAGCTCAAAATCCTCCATGTAGATATTGAAGGAAGAAAGGGAAGGTGGGAACGGAAGTAAGGAAAGGAAATAGGAGAGGAAATGGAAAGAAAAATGAGAGAAAAAGATTAAGATAGCAATTGAGAAAGGAAAAAAGGGGGATGGGATGGAGGGAGGGAGGAAGGAAAGATGGAAAGAATTAAAGGGAGAGAAAAGAGAGAAGGAGAAAAGATGGAGAAGAAGAGAAAGATCCATAAAACTAGAAACTGATTAGAAAATGACAGCAGACAGAAAGGATGAGAGAGGAAGGAGGGGGGAAACTTGTTATGACTCCCACAGATGGCCAGATAAACAGTAACCAAATGAAACAGAAAACCAGCTTTTAAGAAGGAAATAAAGGCCATGGCTCCCCATCTCACCCTTGAACAGACCCCCAGACAGGCTCAAGAATGACTGATGATGGGGACCCACACCTTTCGGGGAGTCTGTGACCTCCGCCAAGTACAGATATTGCCTCCCCTCTCTCCACTCCATGCCTCTCGCGGCTCCCGGTGGCTGGTAATAAAGCAATCATAACATTCAGCCAGTGCATTCCCAAAGGCTGCTTGACTGTGACTACAGTGAAAGCACCAACTCTTGTCTTTTCAGGAGGAGATAAAGCGAGATCACCGCAACTCCATGTCCTTGTCCAGAAAAGCCTTTAAGACACCCCAGGAAGCCCAGAACCAAGAAGTGATGTTTGCCAAGTCCCTGTGAATAAGTCCCCTGGACAAGCATTAGCTCTAGAGGGGTCCCAGACTAATGGGTATGTGCTGGTGGCGTGAGGTGCCCCAGGCTTGCTGCTAGTATTCGGAGATAGAAGGTGGGACTTACCTTGGGGAAGGGCAGTCATCTCACTGACACCCAATATTATTTCAACAGCAGATTCAGGCTGTGAAAGGGCAGAAGGGGCGCTCAGTGTATCACATGATAGAGCTTGGACGTCACCCAGAGGGTAAGGAGCTCTGTGAGCTCTGCATTTCCAAGTAATCACCCTGGTAGCCGAGGGGTGAATGTGTTAAAAAAGAATTGGAGAAATGCTTAGAAGAATTACTCCTCCTTCTTGGAACTTGTTGACTTAGTGACTAAGGAAGGCAGGTGGGGGAAGAGAAAAGAGGCCCTGAGGGATCATGTCTAATTTTTTATTAGGTAAACTGAGGCAGGTTATTATAATACCTTTTTAAATTTATTTTTAAATATATCTTTATTGATTTCAGAGAGAGGAAAGAAGAAGGAGAGAGAGAGATAGAATCATCAATGATGAGTCATTGATCGGCTGCCTCCTGCACGCCCCTCACCGGGGATGGAGCCCGCAACCCGGGCATGTGCCCTGACCAGGAATCGAACCGAGATGTCCTGGATCAAGGTAGATGCTCAACTGCTGAGCCACACCGGCTGGGAGAGCCATATACTTTTGATAGATTTTTTTGTTCCTGAAAGACTCACAGTAAAATCCCACCACCATGCCTACGCCCTTGGGGACTGTTCAGTAGGCCACTGGAATGTCATGTTGAGTCATTGAGAGGCACAGAACACGGCCATACTCCTTGCCCTGCCCACACTGACTTGTGAAAAGGGGTGTTTTTGTTGGGCTTCCTATCTGGTTTCCGTCATTTTTTGATGCTCAGAGTATCTACTCTACTTTCCCAATGCCACCAAACTCACCTGTAATGATGCAGAAGATACATGACATTCCCAGGTTAACATTCACATTGGTAGTTTTCTCCTTCTTTGGGTCTCCCCAGTTTTTCTCACTGAGGCTGTTGCCCTGGGTTGTACAGGTTATGCCCAGTAGAAGTGCATCCTGCTGCAGGGGCACCTTTTTCAAGCTCTTCAGTGATCTCCAAAGTGATTTAAAGGCCATTCAGAGAATTTTTGACTTAAGGTAATGGATTTTTCAGTTAAAGTTTCTCAATTTAAAACATTTTTGACTTTTTTGCTCAATGTCTTTATTTGTTCATTATGAGCTTATTTTAATTTAGTCCTTGAGCATAGTTATTAAAGCTATACCACAGTTATTAAAATCCTTGTCTACTATTTCCAATATATGTGTCATCAGTTTCTTCTATTGATGTCCTTTTTATCTTGAAAATGGGTTATGTTTCCCTGTTTCTTTGTGTATCTAATAATTTTGGATTTTATGCTGAACATTGTCTATAATATGCTACAGGGATTCTGGAGTTTGTTCTGTTTTACTGAAGGGTACTTTGTTTGTTTGTTTGTTTGTTTTTTGGTTTATTTGTTTGAGCAGGCAGTTACTTGGCCATACTTAAGCTCTAAACTCTGTCCCCTCTACAGTTTTCAGAAATCGACCTCCTTCAGTTCTTTAGACTGAGACTAAAAGGATTCTGTGCAGTTGAGGGATCAGCCATAAATTTGGGTAAAGTGTATACACAGAGTATGGGGATTTCTTTCTCTGGCTCTTTCTTTCTTGAATTTTCCCCATAAAAAGTAGGAAACTCATCCAATGCTATCCATTTCCTTCAAGGGTAGACTCCCTCTGTTTTCTGACAGCTTTGGTAGCTCTGTAGTACATTCTAGTGTTGTTGTTGTTGTTGCTTATATTTTGTTCAGGGTTTATAGTTGGTATCTGTCAGAAAGTGGGTCCTGTGGAAGATACTAGTCCATTACTTGAAGTGAAAGTTCTGTAATTAAATCCCTAGTTGTGAATTTTTTGGTTACCGTCCGCACCTGCCTGTATGCATTGTGAGTGTGTACACTTTAATTCAATTAAAACACCTCCCCAAATGCTATTTTATGCTACTATGTATTAGCCGTTCCCAGGACGGAGCAGGAGAGCATTTTGGACTGTAATCCATACACAAGCTTCAAGCTAAACTTTGTTGTACTTCAGAGTGTTTGCACTTGGATTTGGAATAAGTTAAATCTCCGCAACAGGTGATTATGAAAGAACTGTGGACTCTTTCAGTTGGGACTAATCCTCAGCTCAACAAGAACCGGTGAATAAACATGATGGCTGAGAGCAAATATTTTACTTAGAGCCGAGTGGATCTAGATCCAAACACTGCTTCTGCCATTTCCTGGCTGTGTGGCATGGGACAAGTAGCTTAGATTCTCTGGATGTCAATATTCTCATGAGTAAAGTGGTGGTAATGATAGTGCCTTCCACATAATGTTTATATTATATGACTTAATACATGCAAATAGCTTGTCACAGAGCCTGGAACATAATCAATGTTCAATAAATTTGAGTCAGGATTTTGTAGTCATGGGAAATTCTGAGTGTCAATTTCTTCATCTCCTAATGAAAAGAAAAACACATACCTTGAGACAATAATATATGTAAAAATGAGGTTATGTATATGAATTCCTTCAGGCAAGAGGTCCTCAAGAAGTAATGACTTCCCTCTTCCCATTACCCTTCCCCTCTAATAATAAATAATAATAATATCCTTATGATGTTCTAAGCTGTCTACATGTATTACCTCCTTTAATTCTCATATCAATTCTATGAGGTAGGTACTATTCTTATCTTCAGGTGAGGAAACTGAAGCACAGCATTGCAGGAACTTTCCCAGGGCCTGTGTGACCTAGCAGCTGATGGAACAGGATTTCATTTCTGCCTATTTGGCACTGGAGTCTCTGTTTTAAAAACAATAACAACTGCAAATTGAAAAGCACTTTCCATATGTTCCATATACTAGGCCATTTTGAATGCCTTCCAAACATTATCTCAAATGGCTCCCTTCAAGGGACACAAGTCCATGCAATACTGGATCTGAAATGACTGGAGAAGGTATTGGTGAATTCTGATGGCTTAGCCAAAGATAAAAACACACTGAGATTTTGTAGCATCCTAAATTCCAGAGCCAAGGAATTTTTGTTGTTGTTACCAGGGTTGACCAGGTAATGTAAAGAGAGTGGGAGTCCCTCCCATCCAGTACCCAGTTTCTCAGCTGAATAACTCATATCTATCTTTTTGGTGGAAGAAGCCAGAAATCAGAGATGGAGAAGTGTGGCAGGTAGGATAGAAGTAGAATACTGTCGGGAGGCTTGAGCAGGGCACACTGCCTTAAAGAAAACCAGGCCTCAGGTCCTTTTCTGGCCTTCTCGAGCCTTTGGGACCTTGGGCATGTTAGATAATCTCCTCACCTTCTGCAGAGATACAACATGACCGACTACAAGTGTCATTGCCAAAACCGAAAGCCAGAGTCACCCTTAATTCCTCTCTTTCTGCCCTGGCAGGTGTAGCTAAGTGGTTAGAGCATCAGCCCACACACAGAAGGGTCCTGGGTTCGATTCCAGCCAAGGGCACCTACTTCTGTTGCAGGCTCGATCCCCATGTGCGGGAGGCAATCAATCGATGTGTCTTTCTCACATCGATGTTTCCCTATCTCTCTCTCTCTCCCTTCCACTCTCTCTAAAAAGCAATGGAAAAAATATCTTCAATGAGAATTAACAAAATATATATATCACCTGCTGAGGATGAACCAAACAAACCCATCAGCAAGCCCTCCAAACGGTACCTCAAAGCTCCACCCCACACCTGCCTGCTCCATCCTCACCGCGAGAAGCTTGCCCAGGCCCGCAGGGCTCGGGCACCGCAGCAGCCTCCGCACTGCAGCCCGCAGCTGCGCCCGCCCCGAGAAGCCCTCCCCTGGGCGCCGCCCGTGAGCTCTCCCTGCGCAAACCCGACCGTTTCCTTCTGAATTACCCACTTTCCCGGGCTATTTTATTTCAAAATTAAGTCGCCAAGGAAATCAGTGACTTCGTTGAAACTTAAATCATGTCTCTTTGTCTTAAAATCCTCTCAACACTCCCCACCCCTCTTCACACAAAACCCGAGCTCCTCTCCCCAACCCAGCCGCCTGCCGCACCTGCCTCGACGGATCCTGGAGAAGCTCAGCCTCCAGCTCGGCACCTGCTGCGCCCCCGGCCTGCCCCGCTTTCCCCTGGTCCTCCCATGGCTGGCTCCTTCTCCTTCGGGTCTCCAAGTGTCACTTCCTCAGAGAGGACATTGTCATCCCCCCGCCCCAGTCCCACTGTTTTATTACCTTGTTCTACTTTCTTCTGGGCACCGGTTACCATTTGGGATTCTCTTGTCAATGTAACTGACTGTTTCTTTGCAGTCTCCTGCCTCTCTGTCCTGGGCGTATAAGCTCCTTGAGAGCAGTAACCTGTCTGACAGTCCAAAGCTCTGTCCAGCCTAGAGGGTGCCATTGAATATCTACTGGGTGAATGAAAGCACCATGGCTTTGCTATGAGGCTAAGGAAGGCAATGGGTGTGAGGTATTCAGGTTGACAGGACACTTGGCTACAGCCACTCAGAGGGCTAGGCTGATAGAGTCTCTGCCGTATTCTGATGTTACCATCTCCACACGCGGTTTCCAGGACCAGTGAGTCAGGGGAAGAGAGTATCAGGGACTCAGACCTGCTCTGAAATGCTCTAGACCAGGAGTGACTTGTGTCACTTCCATCTGGGGTTCACTGACCAGAACTGGGGCTCGGGGGCCTCATTCTAACTACAACAGAGGCTTGGCAATGAAAGAAAGTGCCCACGCTATCTTCACAGGGTTGTACTCGCTCTACCATATACCCATGTTAGACGGGAGAAAACTGAGGCACCCAGGGATAAGAAACCTTCTCAGTGTCACAGGACTGGCAACTGGCAAAAGCTAGACTGAAACGCAGGCTTCCTGGCCCCAGAGCCTGTCTTCTTGACCCCAACACGGGTGTTACAGCTCCACACAGGAGATCCACTGAGATCCAGGGAGGGTCCCAAAGACTTTCCTTCCTGTGCCCATTCCTTCTCAAAAGTGACTGAGTGGCTGCTCCTTCTGCCTGAATAACAGGGCTTTTTATACTTTGATTCTTTTGGTGTTTAACCTTTAGCTTACTGTGGCCCGTCAAATAACCCTGCCTTCTCACTCTCTCATCTCCATGAAATAAATGCCTGTCCCGAGCTGAAAATTCACCCTAATGAATGAATCAGGCAGGAAGAGCCAGGTTTCCCCTCAGTCAGGCAGGGATGTTCTAGATGTTTCCAGCAATCTTTGGTGGTGACTTTGGATGGTGATATTTCTCTCCTGGTTCAATGGAGGTTGAGAGTTAAAATGTATGGGAAAGTTGGGTCAGAGTCCTGAAGAAGCTCCTATCCCCCAACAACACCCCCAAAATGGCTTTAGTAGACAACTAACAGTTCAAGCCACTACCTGTGACAACCCAGGCTTATTCAGTGCAGCCTCAATATCTACTCAGCGTCTGAACGCCTGGGCCAGGCTCTTCCCTGGCGTTACATCATGTATGCCTTTCAGAGATCCTAGGGGACACATCTGATCAACAACCCCCAGCCTCCATTTTTCGGACAAGACGACCAAGGTCAGAATAGCCAATGGCCATCTTATAAGTGGCTGAGCCAGAATTGAAGCTCAAGACTTTGGGATTCCAAAGACCCTGCATTTTGCTACTACGCCAACCTTAAACTTAGAATCCCAAATTAATAAAATCAGCCAACATTGATTATGCCAAGCACTGTGCTATATGCTTCCACAAGTTATTTCATCCGAAGCACAAAAAAACAACCATACCTGGCTGGGTGGTTCAGTTGGTTAGAACATCGTCCTGATATGCCAAGGTTGTGGGTTCGATCCCCAGTCAGAGCACACACAGGAAGCAACCAATGAATGTATAAAAAAGTGGAACAACAAATCAATGCTTCTCTCTCACTCTCTCTCTCCCTTCACCCCCCAAATCAATAAAAAACAACAACATAGGAAATAGGTGTCACTGTTGTTACCCCCATTTTACAAGAAGGAAACTAAAGCTTAGAGAAAGGAGGTCAGTGAAGGTCAAAGAAATGGTAAATGGCAAACCTGAGGCTTAAACGTAAATCTCTGCCTCCAGAGCACTGACTTTATCCACCAGGCTAGCCATTTGGCTCTCATTTAAATGAAAACATTGGAGGTACAGGAGTGGCAAAGGGGAGCAAGTTAGCCACAGACAACAGTGAGAGTGTTCCGTTTGACTTTCTTTGTTCATTCACACTGCAAGTCATCCAACAAGAATTGCAGGTGACTTCATATGGCTGGCTTTTCTTTCTTTTTATAAAAAATTTATCTTTATTGTTGAAAGTATTACAGATGTCCCCTTTTATTCTCCACTGACCCCCTCCACCCTGCTCCCACCCACATGGTTAGTTTTGCTAATGATTGTCTCCCCATGAGGCCTATGATTGCCCTCTGTCCTATTCTACTCAGGTATCATATTCATCGGAGTCATCCAGTTCCTGCCAAGTTTTCCACGCGCTGTGTGCCCCGGAGCTAAGTTCAGTTACGTACACATTCCCGTAAACTGCTGATCAGAGAGAAGCACAGGCGCAAGTTCCCTGTTCCCTACCAACCCAAGACCTGGCCTACCTGTTTTCTAGACAGTCCCCAATCCCAGGTAAGACAGAAGCGAATGAGAGGAGAAGGTGAGATGGAGGGAATGAGAGGTGAAGGAGAGATGAAGGGAATGAGAGGTGAAGGAGAGATGAAGGGAATGGAGGTGAAGGAGACGGAGGGAATGAGAGGTGAAGGAGACGGAGGGAATGAGAGGTGAAGGAGACGGAGGGAATGGAGGTAAAGGAGACAAAGGGAATGAGAGGTGAAGGAGACGGAGGGAATGAGAGGTGAAGGAGATGGAGGGAATGAGAGGTGAAGGAGACGGAGGGAATGAGAGGTGAAGGAGACGGAGGGAATGGAGGTGAAGGAGAGATGGAGGGAATGGAGGTGAAGGAGACAGAGGAAATGGAGGTGAGGGAGAGATGGAGGGAATGGAGGTAAAGGAGAGATGGAGGGAATGGAGGTGAAGGAAAGACAGAAGGAATGAGAGGTGAGTGACAGCATGTGTGTGTGTGTGTGTGTGTGTGTGTGTGTGTCTGTCTGTCTGTCTGTCTGTCTGGGGGCAGCAAGTATCTACAGAGTCCTGACCCTACCGTCTGAGAGCCTTACTCGAGTCTGGCAATGCTGCTTACAGGTCGGCTGGCCCCGGGCAAGCCTCCCACCCTCCCTGGTACTTCATTCCCTCACCTGCAACATGGAGGGGGCGATAGTGAGGAGGGGGCTGAGTGGGAGTGTGCCCGGATGTGCCTCGCAGGCGGCTGGCACACAGCAGGTCATCAGTTTAATGTTAGGCCGCTCTGCATGGGGTGGGGGTGCCGAGGGGAGTGAAAGAGGCCCAGAAGGTGAACCCGTGAAAGACTCCACTAGGCAGCAGTGGGTCACGTTACAGAAGGGCATGCCTTTCATTTTCTAAAAAACTCTCATATCTAACTGGGGGGTTGGCTTTAGAATTTGCTGGGTGTTACTGGACACCTCAGCATTTACTGAGCCTTACCCTTATTAGACACACCGCTGGCAAAGGTGTTTTTCTAGATTATGTTACTAATCCTGCGGGAAGCTGGGTGGTAGATATTGTTGCTGTGCTCTCGATTTCAGAGACATAAATAGTGGCCAAAACCACCGGGCTGATAGGCAGTGGAACTGCCTGGCTGTGTAACTCCAAGATCCCCTGTGACACACCGAGTCTGTTGTTTTATAAAATAAATAGCATTATCAGTCCAAAGTCTCGTGAAACCAGAGCTCTGTAGCTGGAACTCTTCGAGGTACTGCGGGCCTGGGCATGTAGCAGTGAGCTGAGCCACCCCTGAAAGCCACAGGGCCAAACGGCCTTCAAAAGCCACCTGAAAGCATTTCGAAAGATTGCCCTTTGAAACTACTTTGTAAGATGTCCTTAGACGAGCGATTTCCAGCCGTTTTCCTCTCATGGCACACATAAACTAATTACTAAAATTCTTCAGCACACCAAGAAGTATATCATATTCTTTGCCAATCTGACCAAAACTTGGTATGATTTTGATTCATCCACACCGGCCAGCATTGCTGTGTTGGCTGTTGTCATTTCTTAAATTGACAGTCTAAGGGAAAAGAGATCAGTGCCCCTGACTAAACAGTCAGGTACTGCATGTTTTAAAATCTTGTGGCACGCCGGTTGAAAATCGCTGCCTTAGACTCTAAAGTCCAAGAGGGTAGGAACTCGTGCAGCCTCAGTAATCTCTGACAGTATCTAAAACCATATTGGCACAGTAGATATTTGATGACTGAAAAATATGTTCATCTGTCTTTCAGACATTCTGTAGCACACTGGATTTTCAATCCCCAATTTTCAAGTTTTAGTTTTCTGAATTAGGACAAAACGGGAAGAATCTAGCATTGTGTTGAGTCCTCACGTGTCAGGCATGGTGAGGAGTCTGTCTACATGTACAAACAGGTACAGACACAGAAAGAGATGGGGCGCTGCGTTTGACTGTCGTGATCCATGATGCCAGGCATGTCATGAGCAATGTCGTTAGAGACAGACGAGAGGCAGCCGTAGACACAGGTGTGATGTCGTCACAGACCCAGAGGTGAGAGCGACATTGGCGGGGTGACGGGGGGAGCCGGCAGTTCTGGAGACAGGTGCGCGGGCCGCGGAGCCAGGAGCCCCGATGTCTCTGGCGGCCGGTCTCCCTAACTCGCCGCGGGCGGGCCCCTGGCGTGTCGATGCGGAAGCTGGCCGCTGCGGTGCCCGCGTCAGGAGCGTTCCCTGTCCCTCTCTGGGCTCTAATTCCGCAGGTCCAGCGGCCGCTTCTCCCGAAGCCTAATTATGCAGTGAGTTTCCGCAGGGAGCGTTTGTCGCCAGGCACTCCCGAGCCCGGGTGCTCGCCTGTGCTCTGTGCCTACGTGCTTTACACAGGGTGTCCTCCCTTCGCTCCCCCACTCAGGACACAGGTGTCGCCAGCGTTTCCATACTTTACAGAGAGGTTAAGAAAATTGCCCAAGGCTGTGTAGCTGATGAGTGGAGGGGCTGGGACCTGACCCTGCGCTGTTGGGCTCCTGAGGACACGCTCTCAGCTCCCAGTCCCCCCAGCTGGCTGCCTGTGGTGTTGGGCCCAGTCACATGAGGAGGTTAAACCAGAATTTCCAACACATTTACAGTGTGAGAGAATGCCAAAGTCAGTTCTTTTTCATTCGATTAAGAGGTGTATTAGGTTGCTGGGGCTGCCATGACAAAGTACCACAGACTGGGGCCTAAACCTCAGAAATTTCTTTCTCACAGCTCAGGGGGCAAGAAGTCTGAGATCAAGGCGGTGGCAGGATTGGTCTCTTCTGGGGGTAGCTCCTTGGATTGAAGGCGGCGTCTCCATGTTCACATGGCGTCCCCCTCTGCGTGTCTGTGTCCTGATCTCCTCTCATAAGGACGTCAGTCATGCTGGGTTAGGGCCCATCTAATGACCTCATTTTAACCTGATCACCTCTCTAAAGATTCTTCCTCCAAACACAGTCTCATTCTGAGGTAGCGGGGGTTAGGACATGAATTTGTGGATTTCGACGGGATGCAGTTTAGCCCATAATGAAGAATTAATTAATGTCCTCGTTCTTTCTCTCCCTTTTGTGTTAAGGGGCTGTTGGAACAGTCCTGAGGGTGTTTTAAGGGAGCTTCTGAGGTCATTTATACACCTGTGTGTGAAAATAGCAGCTGAGTCTGGTATTGCTCTAAATCAGTTGGTGCCTGTGGGGGGAGGTACGTGTTGTTGGAAAAGCAAGGATGCGGGCTTCTAGAACCAGCTCTGCTACTAAACTTGCCTTGCAACCTTGGAGAAATCCCTGTCCTCTCGGGGTGTTGGCCTAGATTGGGGTTTTTAAGCTCCAATGTCCACAGAGGCTGAACAGGTACAGTAAGTGTAGAAACAGGAGGTGTGGCAAAATGAAGAGTGGTGGAAACCCAGGAAAGTTGGAGAACATCCTATGTAATTGGAGCAAAATTTCCTCCAAAGACGAAGGGCCAAAGAAAATATGCCTGAGGGCCAGGTCTGGACCAGCTGACAGCTCAGGGCCTTTCTTTCCCAGCAGCGCTCTGACTAAATGAGAGACGGTGACTGGATGGGCAGGCACTAGAAAGGAAGAGGCATATTGTAGGTCCTGTGGCCTAAGGACCCACGCTGACGAGGAAACTTCTCACATCCCCATGCTCCTTTCTGCAGACAGTAACCCAATTGAGTATTTAGGTGTGTTTTTCCTACTGGGAATGTATAGCAGGGTTGTGGGGGCAGCATCAAAGTTAATCGACGTTAGGTTATTATGGGTCGAAAGGACCTGAAAATAAACTGAGTTTTATTGATCTTTCTATGGGTCTCCTGTCAAACAGTAGGATCTTATTGCTGAAACGGAGGGGAGCAGGCCTCAGTGTTTGCACTGACAAAGTGCTTGAAACTCAGAGCTGTTCCTGAGGCAGCTTTCTCCCAGTCAGCGGTCTCCTGAAAAGATCATTCTAGCTTAAGCCAACTTTTACTCTCAAACTTCAAGAAGAACCCTAATAAATGAGAGTTTTGCTCCCATTTTAGGGGCATTTGTTGGGATCTGGAGTGGCAAAGAAGTCTCGTGGGCCAACTGGATGGATTGGTAACAGCTGCCGGAACCCTGTCCTGGGGAAGACCCTGAGGCTAGACCCAGTCCAGGGAGGGCGCTGCGGTCCGAGCCTCCTCTGTCCTGAGCAAGGCCGGGCATGTTTGTCCGTATCCTTATAGCCTCAAGTGACGGAAACCTAAGGCCAGGCAGGAAAAATCGTTGGCTCAGAGAATCCAGGGCAGGGTATTAACAAGAGGGGTGGAGATGCAGATGGGCCTGAGGAAGAACAGGAACCGGCAGCTTGAGTGGCTCCGAGATGCCCTCGGCCCTCAGGTCCGGCTCTGCCCCTCAGTCTTCTTCTCTCACGCAGAGCAGGTGCGGCTGCGGGACAGGGCTCAGAACCACCCCCCACACACACCCCCGGGGCCTCAGATGCGCGCCCCTGCTCCCCGGAGAGAGGCCTTTCCACTCTTGGGTAACAGGCAGGCACACAGGATCTGGGAGAGGGATTATGAGTAGCCCACTCTGGATTTAAAAATCCTGAGGAATGATTGCTCAACCCTGCACCAGTCCACTCTGGCAGGGGCTGGGGTCATCTGAAAGGACAGCAGCTTTCATGAGAGCTGCACAGTTGGGCTGGGCGGGAAGAGAGGCGTCCAGAGCGAGGCTAGCATTCAGCACAGGACATGCAGATGACAGTTTCCCCCACAGGGGCTGCCACGGGGCTGCCAGCCTGAGCCCAAATCCCAGGGGTGAAAGAGAAGGAGAAGGCCCTGGGGGATGTGTACCAACCTCGTCTGGTCGCTCTAATCCCTCCCCATAACTGTCTGCCTGTGGTTCCTAAGCTGGGAAGAGAAGCGCTAACCCCCAAATCCATGAGGTCTGCCTTCCAAATTGACCAGCTGAAGCAAAACTCTAGCCATTAGCCGGAAAGGTGCCTGCGTCTTGTGGAGGAAAGTCCTGCTCCATGACCGACCTATTGGCCATCTCTTCCCAAGGCAGGTGCTGACCTGAGAACTCCGCGCCTGCTTCTGAGAGCTGCTCTGCCATGCGGGGGCTGATGAGGATCCGGGCCCTTTGGGGCGCCCACAAATTCTGCCACGGCTTCCGCCCTGCCCCTTGGCACTTGCGCTACCAGCCTTTATCAGCAACTGGAGCCCCGAGGTGGAATGACCATGATACACCCGAGGAATTCAACTTTGCAAGCGATGTCATAGACTACTGGGCTCAAATGGAGAAGGTGAGGAGGCACCTGCGCTGGGGGTGAGGACAGGCGTGGCCTCCCCAGCTTACCTTGCTCCTAGCGGGCTGAAGGGCACAGAACCAGTGTGGGTCCTGCCTCATCTTACCAGTGTCATGGGAAAAGCTTATGTTTGGGGGTTCAGTTCTCAGCCTGACCACTTCTACACTTCTCCGAGCCTCAGTGGTTTTATCTGTGACACAGGGATAATATCTTTTAAGAAACAAGACAATAGGTAAAAGTATCTGGCACACAGTCAGATAATTGTGACCAAATGCAAACCTCAACTTGCAAGGTCAGCAAGTTGACTTTAGCCTGAATTCTGGCTTTCAACTAACGGGACTGAGTCTAACTGGAATTCATCTCATCAAACTTGGGCTTAACTCCATGTTACACCCAGAGGGGTGGGACAGATCACCTGATTGCACAATGCACATCTGACACATATTGCTAAGCCATGTCATCAGTCTTCCTATGAGGATAGCAAGCCAGGCTGGAGTCCTCTATCAACTATCTACTTGGGCGTGGCATTGGGTATATCCAGAGAAACCAGTCCCTGTGGCCTCTAGAGTTCACATGACTCTTCAGAGAAAACCAAGTGTTTGGTTTGGTTTGTTTTTTCCTAAGAAACAGACCAAAAAGGAGCAGTGCTGGCACCAGGGGTTGGGACAATGAGTGGTGTTCCAGCTAAGTCCCAGCTGATGACATTCTCAGCGTGCAAAGTTACCCAACATTATCTTCATACAAAGTGAGAATTCACCTGCAATGGAGTCAGAGTTGATAGAATTTTTGCTTCCCATGAACACGCACTCATGTGTTAGCAGTCAAGGCTTACATGCCTTTCATGAGGCTTTCTCCTGCCTCTTTCTTTTTCCTTAATTTTCATAATAACTCCAGGGAAAATGGAGCCTTGGGTTATGAAGAGCATTCTTTATATGCCATGTCAAGCACTTTGCATTTAATGGTCTGATTAGATGGGGACTTTTATTATCCCCATTTTACAGATGAGAAAACTGAGGTTCCAAGGGTTTTAAATAGCCTATGGAAATTACATACATACTAAGTAAAAGGGCAGAATTTGGGTACAGGTTATCTAATCCTAAAATGCATTATTTAACCTGGTCTCATGATCTGATGACACCAAAACATCTGTTCCTTCAGACTAAAAATTGACTTTCATTACTGCCCAGACCAAAAATCTGATGAAGACCCTTTGGACCAAGAGATGGGCTGGAGAGGGAAGAGGTAGAGGGGAGGAAATGAGCCCATCACTTTTCCCGAATTTATCTTTATATGATTCTTGCTGGTTCGTTCATGCATCACCCCGTGGCGATAGCCATCAAGTAAATAGTATTCCCCCCTGGAATGTCAGTTTTTGCTGGGTTTTATATCATCATCAGTCACTGTCAGCTCCTCCGTATCTCCCAACATCTCCCACCCCGAGCACCCTCATCCCATTGACTTTCATTCTCACAACACTTCCGATCTCTTTCCACTTTTCCAAGTTCCTTAACCAGGATCAGTGTCTCTCTAGTGATGCGTGGTGTTTGACACCTAGCAGTTTCTCAGTAAGCAATTGTGGAATAAATTAATTTTAAAAATATATATCTTGCCCAGCCGGGCATGGCTCAGCGGTTGAGCATCAACCTAGGATCCAGGCGGTTGGAGTTCAGTTCCCAGTCAGGGCACATGCCCGGGTTGCGGGCTCCATCCCCAGTCGGGGGCGTGCAGGAGGCAGCCGATCAATGACTCTCTCATCATTGATGTTTCTATCTCTCCCTCTCCCTCACCCTTCCTCTCTCTAAAATCAATAAAGATATCTATATAGATATCTATATCTGTCTATCTAGCTATCTATCTATCTGTGTATATATATATATATATATATATATATTTTTTTTTTTTTTTTTTCTTCTTCTTCTTCTTTTTTAATGCAACTCAGGCATGTGCCCTGACTGGGAATCTCCCGGATTATAGGTCCATGCTCAACCGCTGAGCCACTCTTCCCTGGCGGAATAAATTAATTTTGAAACCTGCCTTACAGTCCATAGGTCTTGGTGCTGCTCCTGTTAAAGACTCTGCAGAGGGCACACCACTGAGTTCCACTCTGCTCTCTGAATCTCCCATGCAATATAACAGTCTTAATAGAAATCCAGCATTTTTATGTGCACTCTTCTAGTTGTGTGTGGGTGTGGGAGTGTAAGTGTTGGCAAATAATTCATTATAAAACAAAAGAAAGTGCCTCGTGGCCCTAGCCAGGTAGCTCAGTTAGTTAGAGCATTGTCCCAACCCGCCAAGGTTGTGGGTTCAATCCCTGGTCAGGGCACATACAAGAATCAACCAATGATGCATAAATAAGTAGAAAAAGCAAATCGATGTTTCTCTCTCTCCCTCTCTCCCTTCCTTCTCTCTCTCTAAAAATCAGTAAATCAATAAAAAAATTTTTTTAAATACTGAGGCAAACCTTTCTATAAGCAATAGACTCCTGTGTGGGGGTTCTGTTTGTTTTATTGTGACTTGGATGTCTTTTTCCATAATTTTAAAACATTTTCCATTACAATTGACATATTATATTCATAAGTTATATAAATGTCTAATCATTAAGTTGTACACCTGAAATTCGTATATTTTTCATATTCAGAAAGAATCATCTCATTCATGAATCACCCAAGTAATTGATCTACTTTCCAGTTTTCTTAGCAAGGAGTAGATGTGTGTGTTTTTGTTTATTTAAAACAACTATATTGGTGTATATTTTACATAGAATAAAATGCACACATTTTCAGTATGAAGTTTAACGAGTTTTAGATTATTTCTATCAGCCCAAAAGTTTTCTTTTGTCTTTTCTCAGCCAATCCCCACCCACCCCCACCCTGACCCCAGGCAACCACTGACCTGCTCTTGCACCCTTTTGTGTCTGGTTTCTTTGACTCAGCAAAATGTTTTTTGTGGACTAGTTGTCAGTTCTTTTTTTTTTTTTTTTTTTTTTGCTAACCCTCACTGGGGGATATTTTGTCCATTGATTTATTTTTAGAGAGAATGGAAGGGAGGAAAGGGGGGTGAGAGAGAGAGAGAGAGAGAGAAAGAAGCATTGACGTGAGAGAGAAGCATTAATTGGTTGATACAGGGCTGGGATCAAACCTGCAACCCAGGTATGAGCCCTTGACAGGAAAGCAAACGGGAGAATCAAACCCGAGACCGTTCAGAGTGTGGGCTGACGCTCTAACCACTGAGCCAGGGCTGTTCATTTCTTTTTACTGCTGAGTTACTTAGTGTTTAATCTTTCAAAACTATTTCTCAATATCTCTTGGTTTCAAAGCTCACCTCATAAAAGTTTAAATTTCAAATCCAGCTTAAGGGTTGTGTTTTATCTTCTTGAAAACAGCTTTTGCCAATATATTAAATTAATCCTTAGCACAAAAATCCATAAGGACTTAAGTGATATCTTTGTCAAGGTGCAAGTATTAGGATCTAACGCACTGTCTGAATTCTGAACAATTGTTTTCTGCCTCGATCCACTAGCTTTCCCATCATTTTGTAAACCCCTACAGAAATAGTAATACTATGCTCCCCTTACATAAGCAGTCACGACTTGTAAATGCTTCTTAATATCCTTTAATCTGCTAGGCAAGAATTTTTTTCAAAGCACTGATTTTTTTATAGCTAAAAAGATACATATATGTATATGCACATACATTAATCTTATCTCAGATGAGATACCCTCTTTGGTTCCAATCATCTGAGTAAAAGTAGCAATAGGTTCATGTTTTTGTGTCTGTGGGGGAAAATATTGCTGGAAAAATATACACTAAACCATTTTCAGTGCTAACATTCAGGGCGTAAAAATGTGACGAGAAATTTGAAGAAATTCTTTGGTTTACAAGAATCTTTTCTGCTCATAAGTTTCTGTATTGCCTGAATGTTTACCCTGAACATGTTTTGTTTGAGGAATAAAATTGTTTGGGGAAAAACCATGCTCAATATAGAAAACTTGGGGAAAATAAGACAGGTGATTTAAACAAGAAAATTGGCCATAAATATTTAAAACCATTTACATATGTGCATATATGTGTGTCTTGTTTAACATTTTATCTTTTTGGCCTAAGAACAGTGCGTAAGAAATAATAATAACTTAGTAATATTGAATGAATAAGTGAGTAATTGTTATTGAATTTGGATTATAATGTAAATATGACTTTGCTTATATAAATTAATATTATATTGTTAGCATTTTATTGCAAAAAATCTGAATTTTGTTACTGGTTCTAGAATTTTGGAGACAGCATATCCTTAGATGCTGCCAATCTTTGTCTTTCAATTGGGAAATTTAGTTCACTTACATTTAAAGTAATTACTGATAGGGAAGGACTTACTCCTGCCATTTTGTTGACTGTTTTCTTGATGTCACAGCTTTTATTTTTCTCCCTCATTTCCTCTTTTACAGCTTTCTTCTGTGTTTGGTTTACTTTTCTGTAGTGATATGTTTTGATTCACTTCTCACTTCTGTCTGTGTATATTCTGTGAATTGTGTATATTACACAGAATGTCTAAAAGTTATAATAATCTGTTTTAAACTAATAACAACTTATTTCAATGGCATATAAAAGCCCTATCCCTTTCCAGCTACATCTCACCCCACTGAATGTTGCAAACAAATTTCACTCTTTTCCTTCATCCCAAAGAGGGGGTAGGAATCGGGTGACTTCCTCCCAACCATGCGGCACCACATCAGACAAGGGGTGGTGCGAAAGGGAGAAAATCATCACAAAATGTCCTACTGTTCTGAGTATGGCTTTAATTTGTTGGTTGCTGCAGATCCTTGACTGTTTCAAGAGGTCCCACAGAGCTATTTTAGTCTGTTGTTTACTTGATCTTTCCCTGAAGGAATGGGGGCCTGGAGCTTCCCAGTCTGCTTCTTGAGAATTTCACCTTTAGAGGTAATTTAATTTTAAAAATAAATTCCTCCAAATATTCAGAACCTAAATTAGCCTCTTTTATTATGTAGCAATTATATTAATAGTAATATTTATCGAGCACCTACAATGTCAGGCACAATTATGTACACTTTACGCGCTTAAATAACTCATTTAGACTTTACGACCTTCTAGGTAATATTATTGTCCCCACTTCATAGATGAGGAAACTGAGGCACAAAGAGGAGCCCACTGTCTATATGGAACTAAGACAGACACATGGGGAATGGAGCTTTAAGTCTTCAGTTGGTGACATGAGGCTCTTCATGGTTTCATGTGACTGGAGAGGAGGTGGCTACAGTAGAGCAGAAGTTGGCTGGATCAGACCTCACCCCTAACTTCTGTTGGCTCTTGAAATGATTTAAAATGGGGTCTCGGTCCCTGAGCCTTGCTCCCTGGACCGTGTCTATGACAGTGGGTGGGGATCCGTGCACTGTTCCTAGGAGGCAGGAGGTCACACACGCTGTATGATCTTGACCAGGAAGGCAAAAGAGGCCCAAACCCAGCCCTGTGGTGGGTGACTAACGAAGGAGACGAAGTGAAGTGGAGTTTCCAAGAGGTGACAGACTTAAGCTGCCGCACAGCCAACGTCCTCACACAGACCTGCGGCCTGCAGCAGGGAGACCGCCTCGCCTTGATTCTGCCTCGAGTGCCCGAGTGGTGGCTGGTGGCCCTGGGCTGCATCCGAACAGGTCAGTGACTCCGAGGGACCCCTAGAGACTTAGGGATGGGCAGAGCCGCCTGGTCCTGGGATAGTAGGTGCCTTCTCTCCCTACCTTCTTTCTTCTTCACGGTCTTTCTCTTTCCCAAACTCCCTCAAATGCTTTTCACCCCTTCCCACCTATTCTCTCCCTCAAGTCACATTCGCTCAGACACAGCGCCATGGTTCTCCTTCATTCACACGCACGCACACACTCACACTCACCACTGCCTCTTGCACAGCCCCAGACATTATCACTTCTTAAAGATTCATCAATTGCTAACCTTTTGTCATATTTGAACATCCCACTGAGTTATTTAAGAATCAGTTGCAGACACTGTGACACCCATAAATACCGTGTAAATACCCATAAACACTGAGCCCCAGACACTTCCTTCACATAGCAACAGACTTGTCACACAAGAAGCCTGACATCAGTACAATGCAGTTACCTGGTGCATATCCATAGTGGAAATTCCTCAGCTGCCTTAATAATGTCCTTGAGAGCCATTCCTTTCTTTAAGTCCAAAATCCAGCTGAGGGTCATGCTTTGCATTTAGTTGATTGAGTTGTCATGTCTTCCAAGTGTCCTTTAATCTAGAATGGTTCCCCAGCCTTTTCTGTGTGACACTGACATTGTTGAAGTGTCTAAGCCAGTTGCTTTGCAGGAGGTCCATCCAGAATTGCATTTCTGACTCTTGCTTCATGATTATATTCAGGTTAAGCATCTTTAGCAGGGGTACTGGAGGGCAATGCCGTGTGTTTTGGGGTGCATCACGTTAGGGGTACATGCACTTGTTTTGCCCTGTCATCAGCGATGTTGTTTTATCTCGTTAGGAAGGTGGCATTCGTCTTTGCGAAGGCACCATTTCCCCTCGTCGGTAGTAAGTGGTCTGTGGTGTAACATTTATGAGGCCGAGTGAATATCCTGCTTCCCCATTGCCTTCCACCCTCTGGTTGGAGCACCCACTGGTGATTCTTGAGTGACTTGCATATTATTATGGTGGTTTTATATCAGGATTTTCTGTTTATACCCCCCCCCCACATTTATTAGTTAGCATTCTTCTGCAGAGATTTCCCATTTAATTGCCTATCTATCATCTATCTATATCTATCTGTCTATCTATCTGTCTATCTATCTATCTATCTATCTATCTATCTATCTATCTATCATCTACCTGTCTATCGATCATCTCTCTATCATCTCTCTTTTATCTATCTTTTACCTATCATCTATCTACCATCTATCTATCATCTATCTGTCATCTATCTATCTATCTATCTATCTATCTATCTATCTATCTATCTATCTATCTATCATCTATCTATCATCTATCTAATTTAGAATCAGTATGGGACTCGTGGATTTCTGTTGAATCACTTCAGTTGAATCACATGTTCACACATCAGTCTGTTCATCTTTTGCTTATATTCTCTCTCTCTCTCGCGCGCGCTCTCATTAAATAGTTGGTTAATTCATCAAGGTCACATGGAATCAAGGTTAACAGCAACAGCAGAGGTATCATAAAGAAGCCATGTCACCTGTGGAGCTAAGATGGCCCATGACAAAGCCGAGCTGAGCCCTTGGGGACAAGCACACTTAAGAGGGTAGACGCAAAGGAAGGGACTCCCAAGAGGTCAGAGCACACACTGGGCTTGAGGGCGGGAGCAGCCCAGGTGACAATGGCCATTTCGAGACAGAGCTTAGAGGAGTGGGAGAGAAAGGTGGAGAGTGGGCGCGTCCTCAGTGTCAGGTGGGCAGTGTGGCGCTTTCCTGGAGACAGGGCACGGGTGTTCGTGAAGAGAGGAAACGGGACAGGGGAAAGTGGGTGCTCTGTGGAGCGTGAGCAGCTAATGACATGGACGACTCAGGGCAAGGCACCTGGCGGGGAGATTAGAATCCACTAGGCACGCGAAGACCTGAGCTCACTGTTGGCCACAGAGGACGGAAGGGGAGGCCGGAGAATTCAAGGGACAGCGTGGGTAGATTTGGGTGTGAGGCCTGAGGGAAGGGGGGTGCACAATGCCAGGGGCCTGGCACAGAGGGAGTGGGAGGAGGAAGGGGGCCGGGCCGCAGCTCTTCCCGATGTCAGAGACCGTCCCCCTGGCCTCTCTGTTCCCAGGTCCCATGCAAACTTGTGCGAAGTGGGGCCCACCTGTCTGCGGGCCGCATCCACCCAGAGTAGAACAGTTTAGGGCAAGGGTTTCAATTGTAACCTGCAGGGGACTCACTTGGAGGTGTCGTTAAGATGCAGGTTCTGATTCAGTAGGTTTTGGGGGGGCGGGATTCCTAGCCCCGGTGCTGCTGCTGCTGCTGCTGGTCTTTGCAGAGCAAGAGGTTGGGGGGTTTCTATGCACATAAGCCAGGCCTGGAGCCCATGGCTGTGAGAGAGAAAATGAAGCAATTAGGTTCTTTCTTGTCCCCAGGGATCATCTTCATGCCAGGGACGACCCAGATGAAAGCCAATGACATTCTCTACCGACTAAAGGAGTCTAACGCCAAGAGCATCATCACCACAGATGCCCTTGTCCCGGAGGTGGACTCTGTGGCTTCTAAGTGTCCCGCTCTGAAAACCAAGCTCCTGGTGTCTGACCACAGCCGTAAAGGGTGGCAGGACTTCCGATCTCTGGTCAAGTGAGTTTCCGGTCCAATAAATGTGCCCCTGAGGAATGGTGGGAGGCCATCGGTGCCCAAGCACTGGTAGACAAGCAGCGAGTGGTATGAAGCTCACCAGGTCTGACTCCGGAAAACTCTTCCCAGCTATGTCCCTGGCCTGCTGCGTGACCCTGGGCTAGTTCCTTCCCCTCTCTTAGCTAAGGTTGCTTTGTCTGTAATATAAGGACATTGCACTTTTATGTTTCTCTCACTACAACTTTGAAAAAAGATGTATAATGTCAGATGATTACTGTGTTTCAACCGTCTTGTAGGTGAGGAATCTAAAATGTTATTCACATAAATATAAATATCCCCAAAAATGTATATACACACTTTGAATAATCATAGGGGCAGTGTTTACTACAATACATTTCATTTGCAAAATTGAGCACTCAGCTGTTAAAGCATGTGTACATCTTTTGGGAACCCTGTATGTGAATAAGTTGAAGGAGAGATTGAAAATGGATGTTTAAGGTGAAACTTGACACAGCAAGAAAAATTGAGGCTGTGGCTGCCAGGGAGTTTTGGGAGCCGACACCTTCCAGGGGCTGGGTCCCGTAAGGGATACTTTGCAGGAAAAGTTAGGGAAATGTTGGGAGGTAAGAAAGACCCTTTCCACCTCCAAAACTCTAATTCTGTAAGCTTTCAGCATTGTTTACACTGTTGACATAAGAAACTTCCAAACCTGTAGAGAAATTTTGTAAGAGTTTGAGTCAAACTGACAACATACGCTGGGGAGCAGGATCCGAAATGCTCCAGAGAGTGGCAGTTGTGCAGCTTCTTTTGTGCGTTTGAAATTAAGGAGGGACTAAGAAAGATTACAGGAAGGGGGAGAAGGCCAGGCGGGGATCAGACTGCAGGGTAGTGAAGATTCGGTGCTCCCTTGAGGGTAATGCCCCTTCAGGGAGTATTACTTTACCTGCTTCAAGGGGGTGTTAACCCAGGTGCACTGGAACAATGGGCAGGGCTGTTGCAAACCTTTCACTGAGCAAGCGACAGGCCGGGGCCTGACTGCGCACCACGACCTGCCCAGGCAGGGATTTCGGATCAGATCACCCGTGAGGTTAGTTCCATAGAACCCCTTTCTCCATCCACAACACAAGCCAGGCTGTGTTTATATTTTCCTTTCTTTTATTTTATTTTATTGAGGCAACATTGGTTTAAAACATTATATTAGTTTTATAGGGTTTGTTTTTTTGAAGTAACCCTCTGTTTCTAAAGTAAAAAGTTACTTCAGCCCTAGCTGGTTTGGTCAGTGGTTAGAGCATCAGCCCACGGACTGAAGGGTTCTGGGTTTGACTCTGGCCAAGGGCACACACCTCGGTTGCAGGCTCCATCCCTGGCCCAGGCGGGGGCACATGTCGGAGGCAACCAGTTGATGTGCCTCTCACATCCATGTTTCTCTCCCTCTCTCTCCTTTACACTCTCTCTGAAAACCAATGGAAAAAATATCCTCGGGTGAGTATTAAAAAAAAAGTTCCTTCAACCGCAAAAGGCAAACACTACAGCCAAGCCACATCTTATGCTATAGATTCTAAGGTGAGAGACTTAGTGGTCTCCCTCCAGGGAGCAGACCCTCTCCTTCTCTTTCTCTCAAGGCATTACCTTTGCCCTCCTCTCTTCTAAGCTCCAAGGGCCCTTCTTCAGCCTCTAACATGTTTCCTGAGCCCATGCAGCCCAGCTGGCTCACTTCTACTACCTCTGTAACTTTCTAAATAAACTCTCTTATAATTTGAAAAACCAAATAAATGAACTCAGAAAGTTAAAAATAAACTTAACTAAATAATGCTGTTTAAAAATCCTTTCAATTGCCCAGAGTCAGGATGGTACCATTTCTCAGCAAGAGCCAGTGTTCCCTCCAGCATTTGGGTGATTCACAGTTTTTTTTAATACTACGGGAAATTTGTACATCCAATCATCGCAGGCCCAGGAGACTGAGTCTAGAAGCTTCCAAGAATCAAGGCCAATGTACACATATATTTCTTTCACTCTCCCTCTCCCTCCATTTCTCTTCCCCACCCCTTATAACCAAAGACATGGAGTTAAATTTCTGTAAACTTAGTTTGTGTGAAAAACAAGCTTAGCATTGTGATTAAGAGCACGCTCCATCGATCAGGCTGGGTTTGAACGCTGGCTCTGCCACGCTGGCTGTATGTCTTCAGGGAAGCTACCTGACCTCTCTGAGCCTCAGTTTCCTCATCCACAAAGGAAGTGTGACAAAGTGGGCATACTCACCTCTTAGGATTGCTCTGAAGATTGAGTTCTTTTATTTTTTTTATTTTTTTTATTGTTGAAAGCACTACAGGTGTCCCATTTTTTCCCCCCAATTGACCCCCTCCACCTCACTCCCACCCCCTCCCCAGGCCTTCACCCAGTCATTGTCCACGTCCATGGATTATGCATATATGCATATAACTTCGTTGGTCAATCTCCTCCCACCCTCCACCCCGCTTCCCTCTTCCCTCTGAAATATGATCGTCTGTTGCATGCATCAATATCTCTGGATCCATTTAGTTTGTCAGATTCTTTTGTTCATTAGCTTCTTCTTTAAAAAGACCCTTCAGCATTTCACGTAATGCTGGTCTGATGGTGATGAACTCCTTTAGCTTTTCCTTGACTGAGAAACTCTTTATTTGACCTTCAATTCTAAATGATAGCTTTGCTGGGTAGAGCAATCTTGGATGTAGTTCCATGTTTTTCATCACTTTCAATATTTCTTGCCATTCCCTTCTGGCCTGCAAGGTTTCTGTTGAGAAATCAGCTGACAGTTGTATGGGTGCTGCCTTGTAGGTAACTAACTGCTTTTCTCTTGCTGCTTTTAAGATTCTCTCTTTGTCTTTCACCTTTGGCATTTTAATTATGATGTGTCTTGCTGTGGGCCTCTTTGGGTTCCGGTTGTTTGGGACTCTCTGTGCTTCCTGGACTGGTAAGTCTATTTTGTTCCCCAGGTAGGGGAAGTTTTCTGTAATTATTTTTTCAAATAGGTTTTCAATTTCTTACTCTCTTTTTTGTCCTTCTGGCACCTCAATAATATGAATGTTGGGCGGCTTGAAGTTTTCCCAGATACTCCTTAAACTATCTTCATATTTCTGGATTGTTTTTTCTTTTTTCTCTTCTGGTTGGGTGTTTTTTGTTTCCTCATGTTCCAAATTGCTGATTTTATTCTTAGTGTCCTCTACTCTACTGTTGATTCCCTGTAAATTATTTTTTATTTCAGTTCATGTAGCCTTTATTTCTAATAGGTATTTTATTAGGTCATCGATGGTCTCACTTGTTTTTGTAATAGTCTCAGTAATATCCTTGAGAATCCTTATAACCAAAATTCTGAACTCTGTATCTGTTAGCTTGCTTGGTTCTATTTCATTTAGTTCCTTTTCTGGAGAATTTTTCTGTTCTTTCCTTTGTGACATGTTTCTTTGCCTCCTCATTTTGGCTGCTTCCAGGTGTTTGTTTCTATGTGTTAGGTAGAGCTGCTATGTCTCCTGGAATTTGTAGAGTGGCTTTGTGTAGTAGGTGTCCTGTAGGATCCAGTGACTGACTCAGCCTCCCCATTCACCTGAGCTGGGCCTTCCAGGTGCTCCCCTGTGTGGGCTGTGTGCACTGTCCTGTTGTAGTTGAGCCTTAATTGTTATTGGCCTCACTGGGAGGAATTGACCCCCAGGCCAATCGGCTGTGAGGACCAGCTGCAGCTATAGCCAACGAGCTGCTGTGCTGGAGACACCCCTATGGAGCAGGATTTACTTCAGTGGAGCTTTGGTGTTCACCAGGTGTGCCCCTTGGGTGTGTCGCTCATGGATGTGGTGGGGTTGTAATCCAGTGTGGCCAAGTCTGACCACCAGGTGCACTGTCTCTGGGGCCTCCCTGGAGGTGCAAAGTCAGCCTCTGCCAGTGCCTTGCCCAGGGCCACCCAGCATGAGCTACACAGCAAACCGTAGTTGGCTGCTGCTTGTGCTGGGCTTGGTGGTGTCCAGGAGAGGCCAAGCTATGAGCCAATGCAGCTGCCGCTAGTGCCAGGCCCGGGGCCGCTTATCAAGCTGTATGGGGCAGCTGCTGCTTGTTTGAGAGATTTTAGGAAAGTCCTAAGCATGAGGCTCCAGAGGCCACTTGCACAGAAAAGCCCCTGGAAATGGCCTGGATGAGCTGCAGGTGGGGAGGGGCGGGGCCTACGGGAATCACGGGGCGGGGCCAACGGTGTGAGTCAGGTGCTGGCGACTCAAATATGCGCCTGCCTGCGGGCTGTGTGCGGGGAGGACTCGCCACAGGGGCCATGGCCTCCGCCAGCCCTTCTGCCTGGGAGGAAGCCGCCCTCCGCCTCTCGCCCGGATCTCAGGCAGGTTAGTTCCCCCCCGAGTGTCCCGGGTCCCTTTAGGCTGCTGCCCGGCGCTGGGCTCCGAGGGAGCGTCCGAGTGAGTCCGCGCCGGGCCCTTGAGAGGAGCTGCTGGGGCTCCCGCAGCCTCCGCGACCCTCGGTGACAGTCCCCGCTGGTTTCACAGCCCGGAGTTGTGGGGACGTCTCTTCCCGGCCCTGGAGCCCTGGGCTGGGGGCCTGCTGTGGGGCTGGGACCCCTCCCTCCTCCGGGAAACCTCTGCCCGGAGATTCCGTCCCGGGTTTAACCCGGGGCACCGGGGGTGGGCCCGCGGCCACTTCTCCGCGATTCAGCCCCGATCCGCCCGCGTCTCCGCCCCTCCCCCCGGTCTCGGTGCTTCTTCAGCTCCCTGGTTGTGGGGCTTCTGTGCAGCCAGATCTCAGGAGCTCTGAGTGCTGGTGGTTCCGTATTTTAGTTGTAATTTTGATGTGGTTGCGGGAGGCGGCGGGGGCAGCTGTTACCTGCGCCGCCATCTTGTTTCTCCATCGAGTGAGTTCTTATTGATAAATCATTCAGACCATTTTCTGAAACAGTAAGTTCTAGTTCAATATTTGTTAACATAAAAATTAATCAGCTGTGTTTTCCCCATGTTTTAAATGAAGGGATGTCAGTCGTCTTCTCCAAGGCCCCCATAAACTCCGTTTGATGCGCCAGAGAACCAGTGTTGCAAAACGCCAGTTTTCTGCCCTGGCCCGTAGCTCAGTTGCCTAGAGTAGTGTGGTTCCCATACGCCCAGGTTGTGGGGACAGGGCACATACAAGAATCAACCAATGATGCATAAGTTAGTGGAACAAGAAATCGATGTTTCTCTCTCTCTCTCCCCCTTCCTCTCTCCCTAAACTCAATACAAACAAGCAAACCAATTTTCTGACCTCGAGCCTCATGATGTTTCCTTTGCTTACCCTGAGCCAGGAGACTTGACTTCTCTCCCTTTCTACTGAATGCCTTTCTAGATCAGCATCCCCAGACCACACCTGTATTAAGTCGAAGACCATGGACCCAATGGCCATCTTCTTTACCAGTGGGACCACCGGCTGCCCCAAGATGGCAAAACACAGCCATGGACTCTCCCTACGCTCCTCCTTCCCTTCATGGTAGGAAAGAGGGCACCAACTTAGAGGCTGGGTCACCATCTGGGGCTAGGGGTGTGTGCGTTGGGAAAGGTGCTCCAAGTACAACCGAGTCCGTCCTGCTTCTCCCTTCTGCTCTCGTCGGCTCAGACCACCCAGGGGCTGAGAGGCAAAAGCCTGGACTCCTAAGCATTTGTGGACAGAAGCCTCCCAATGACAAAGGGGGTCCTGCCTGAGCGCCTTCACAGCTGTGGAGGAAACACGGGTGGAGGCAGCAGGCATTGTACAAGCTGCACAATGACAAGCCTTGTGTCCTTGTCACTGGTTCCAGGGTTTGGTGGGAGGAAGACAGAATGTTCTAGCTATGTGACCAGAGGTGACAAGTCCTCTTCTCTCTGTCATTATCAGCCAATCAAACTTGGAGTTTCACAATCAAGAACTGTTAGGGGAAGTAAATACCTGGAGCCAAGCCACTGCCTTTAACCTAAAATGAATAATTGTAGAGGCTGAAGCCATAGACTTGGGCTAATCATTTAATCAAATTTAAACCAAGCATCTTCTCCCTCCCACTCCCTCCTCCCCAACTAGCAATATTTAGACCAGACCAAGTTCTATATATTTTCCACCTTATTACCAGACCAGG
Source organism: Miniopterus natalensis (assembly GCF_054644295.1). Classification (NCBI taxonomy): domain Eukaryota; kingdom Metazoa; phylum Chordata; class Mammalia; order Chiroptera; family Miniopteridae; genus Miniopterus; species Miniopterus natalensis. The sequence continues at coordinate 96,808,705 of NC_142083.1, forward strand.
GGGCAGGAGGGTGTCTTGTGGACACTGGATACCTGTGCTAACAATAATCTTGATCAGCAAAACCCTGGAGGAATCAGGGTGGAAGGAAGGGGAGGGCTTTCTGTGTAGTCAGAAGAAAACAAGCAAAGGCACAAACATATGAAAAGTAGCATCCATAGAACTACAGAGATTGAGAAGAGCTGCTGCTCAGGGTGTCAGGGAGTGAAAGGCAGAGGAGCTGGGAAAGTGAGTGGGGCCCAGATCTCCTGGGGTTGGGTGGACTGTGGGGTAGGGATTGGAGCTTATTGGGAAAACCATGAGAGGTATTGAAAGGTTGTTAGCAATGGAGAGACCTGATCAGATTTGTGTTTTGAAAAGATCACTGTGGCTGCAGGATGAAGAATGGGTTGGGGGAAAAAGTTTTAAAAAGACTAGCTAGAGGGTCTTAGGATAATTTAGGTGCCAGATGGTGGTCAGGCTTGGACAAGGTGCTGGGGCATGAAGGAAGTTAACAAGTTTGAGGTTTTAGGAGACAGAATGGGCAGTGAGTGCTGGCTGGATGGGAGACAGGAGGGCATGGAAGGCAAGGTAGACTCCCAGGTTTGGACAGAATGACACTCACTGACTCACAGAGAACACTGGAGAATTCTTAGTCCAGGAAGACAGGAGAGATTAGGGTGCTTGGGGCTTGAGGTGCCTGAGAGACATCCCAGAATGATGTTGAGTGGGGAGTTGGGTCTGAAGCTCAAAACAGAGGCCCCTAGCTAGTCATGTCTTGTGGGAGTGCCACAGCCCCAAGACAGAGGGGATGAGGGGGTGGCTGGCTCTCCAGGTCCCTCTGCTCATAGAAAAGCTCCTCAGAGCAGGAGCCTGCTCATGGGGGAGTTGAGTTTCCTCAAGGAGTTACACACACAGAAGCCCCTCAGGAGCAGTCAGAGGAGGGAGGAAAACACTCCAGACATTTTCTTCTCTCCACCCACCAGCTATTTCTGTTAGGTTTTGAGGCTGTTCTCAGAAAGGCCCGGCCCTTATTATTCCAGGGGCTGCCAGCATTGCCCAAGGCTATACCAGGCACAGGCTTGAATGCAGAAAGAGAGCAACAGGCTTCATCCCAGTATCCCCAGCCTTAAGCCTCATTATGGTTGAACCAGAAGTGGCATGTGACCAGGAAATATTTGACCTACCTTTGGGACCTGGGGTGGGAGTGAGTCTGGAGCCCCACTGAAACCACAGCAACTGAGAGTGAGAAAGGCAGGTCGCTACCTGAGGACCAGATTCCCCAGCCCTTGATCCCATCTTCCCGTGGTTACAAAGCTGAGGCCACTGTATTTTGGAGTTAGCAGGAAATTACTGCAGCTGAAGACGAGTGATGTCCTCTGGTGCCTGTCAGATCCAGGCTGGATTATGAGTGCCATGGGGGCCCTGTTTGAACCATGGACAGCAGGGTCTACAGTCTTCATCCATTACCTGCCCCAGTTTGATCCTAAGATCATTGTACAGGTAAGAAGACTAACCTTTTAGTATCAACAAACTCTTAGAAGAAACTCCTGTTTCAAGCTCAAAAGCTGGACCTTGCTGAGAAATTGTTTATATGGCAAAGAGGCCCATTAGTATAATATAACTCAGGTTCTGCGTTCCTCAAAATGTGAGGTGCTGAATCAGTCACTGTATCAGAATCACCAGGAATATACATTTTGAGAAATTAAAGCAACCAAAACAAGCTCAGGTCTCAGGGCTCCTCCAGGGCCAGGTAGCTGGTGTTTGAGGGCGGGGGGAGAGACGGGGTGTATGAATTTAATGAAATGTTTAAAAACAGAGCCCTTGGAATGTGATGGTTCTAGTTTCTTTTCACACACTTACCATTTATTAGTGGTCTACTTACCTGTCTGAGCCTCAGTCTCCTTAACTGTAAGATGGGAGTTTTAATAGTTACTACCTCATACAATTGTTGGGAATATTGAGACGATACAGGCAAAGTGTGTAAAGTGCTTAGCCCTGAGGCCTGCACCTAAAAACTACTAGTAGAACAGGAACAGGAACAGGAACAGATGTGGTGATTGGGGTCCTGGGGTGGGGGGAGGGGAGAGAGAGAGGGTTTTGTTCTTGTGGGGTTTTAACTAGTAGCTTTTTCAGTAATTGCTAGCAGTTGCATACGTAATGGTAACAGCTGAAGTTGCCTGCATAAACCCCTTCAAATTACTTCCCTGCACCTGAAATGCCATTTGTGTGTCCACTTGCCACACCCTTGCTTTCTTGCTGCAGACCTGCCTTCCACCTCTCGAAGTCCAAGCCCCATGCCTCCTCACTGTGGGTCCAGGTCTTCTCCAGGCCCTTCTGTTGGAGCCCCTCTCTACTCATCTCTAATCCATTGCACCTTTTCTTCTGTATTATCAGTCTCTCACTTTTCATCAACTCTACTCCTTCAGTCCAAAAACACATTCACATTCCATATACGTATATGGGAAGAATTAACAAATGAATAAATGGGCTCTCCTAGAGGGACGATCAGAATTAAAATGCTAAGTGGTCGATATTTTTAATTTAATAATAAAAATAAAACTTTTCTCTCCTCACTTTGTAGACACTCTCCAAATACCCCATCACCCAATACATTACTGCACCCTCCGTGTATCGAATGATTCTGCATCAGAATTTCACCAGGTATGGAGAGTAGTTGGTTGTAATAACAATCTTTGGATTTTAAGGAGTCTGATTCACTGGGGTGGTGTTGTTGGTGAGAAAGAGGCTCTTCCACAGAATTGCGAGGACAGAATTCCAAGGAATCACACACGGGAATTTGTGATGTGGCCATGTGGTTTATTTGTTATGTAATATCAAAAATGTTCTCCTCCTGGCTTCCCAATGTCCCATCTCTTTCCATCCTGCCACAGAAAAAGTCCAATCTCCTCTTCAACAAGGCCAATGCAAAGGCCAATGCCCAGAGTTTCTGCTTCATAATCCTTTGGGCCTGTGTAGTCTTGGGTGGGCACCAGGAGGCCACTAGACCTGCATGGTTGTGTGCTCCGGGCGGGAAAGAACAGGAACAAATGTGGTGAGTGGGGTCCCGGGCGGGGGGGGGGGGGGGAGTGAGAGAGAGTGTTTTGTTCTTGTGGGGGTTTAACTAGTAGCTTTTTCAAAACAACCAATTAACTTCCAAAGATTTCAGGGGCTACCCCCTAAGCCAACCATCTTTTTCCCAGGTGAGACTGATAGGCCTTTATGGTCCAGCACCCCCACCCTGTGCCATTTTGACTTTATTGTGCATGTCCTGATCTCCCCCTGCTCCACCTTCCAACACATGCAATCAGCAACCGGGGGTGGCTGGACGGAGGGGTGTTGATCCCCTTGGAAGGACCAGGCTGCAATTTCTTGGGGTGTGAAGCTGTAGTAGCTTCCTGGTGAAGCAAACAGGCCTCTGCTCCCCAGCTGACCGTGCTCAACAATGTCTGACTCCCCTTGCTCTCTTTCTTTCAATAACTAGCCATCGACAGTAGCAGTCTCACTGTTTTAATTCTGGTTCTTTGAGGATAGTGTGTGCATGTGTGTCTGTGTGAACGTAGGTAGTGATAATTATCAGCCAGTCTAATTCGTTTATTAAGCAAGGCTCAGAGATCCAAATGGAACACTCAGTGACCCTTGCATCATTGTGGGGTTTTTCCTTTTTTAAACATTTTTATTGTGAAATAACAAACATACAGAAAAACACGAAAGACATAAATTTGCAGATTAAGAAATTGTTGAAACTTAAACACCTATGTAACCACTCGTTCAAGTCACAAAAAGAGAACATAGCCAGCCCCCAAGTGACCCACTCATACCTCTCCATCTCCCCAAAAGGAACCCACTATCTTGACTTTTATGGTGTTCATTTCTCTTTTTTTCTCATTTCTTTATGTTCTCTTGTCGTTTACATCCTAAGGAAATATCCTGAAACAAATCATTCTATTTTACTTGTTTTGAGCCTTGTAATAACATTTTATTCTGTAATATCTGGCTTCTCTTTCAATGTTATATTTCTAAGATGTGTCCATGTTGCATTACATTGCTGTAGCTAATTTTTATTGCTGTATAATATCCTATTTTATGAGAAATCCACATTTTTTATCAGTTCTGTTAGGTTTGGCTGGTGACGCAGGCTATGAAAGAATTCACAACTAAAAGAAGAGATGCAGAGAGGAAGTTTATTTTACTTTCCAAGGGAGGAAGGGCCAGTGTATTGCTAGCCAATATGGGTCAGGGAACAAACGGTGGCCTTCTCTTTTAAGCAGTGGCTGTTGCTAAGCAACAAAGAAGGAAGGGGGTTGTCTTGAAGTTGATCAGATTCCACGGAGGTTGTCTTGAAAAGTTACAGTTTGTTTACTTTCCAGGAGACAGTCCAGCAGGTGTCCCAGGGAGGGGTCTTGTCAGTATGTTTCCCAGGCCTCTAAACATGCTCAGAGCAGAAGTTACAAAGAGCTAAAAGGTGGCCTGTTTGAGGGGCAGAGAGGGAACTTCCTACTAACTATATACTCCTTGCTTCCAATTACCCCTGAGTCGTGAAAAGAGCAGGAGGAGGGGGTGCAAGAGTGGAGCCTTGACAGTAGCTGATCTTGTCCCACAGTTTGAACAAAGGGGCCAACAACCTTGGGATTTAATCACCAGGTGTTTCTCATAAATTGTGGAAGGCCACAGCAGACAAAAAGAGAGGCCTGTTTCCTGTCCTTATAAGTTCTACCATTAGTGGACATTTGGGTAATTTTCATTTTAGGGCAATTGATGACTAATACTGCATTGAATTCCTGTGCATTTGCCCTGGTTCATGTAACCACTCATTTATGCAGGGTTTTCTAGGAGACAATTGCTATGTGACAGTGACACTGCATCCTCCCACCAGTTTCTCCAAAGTATCAAATCAACTTATGCTCCCACTGGCAGGGTAGGAAGAATTTCCATTGTTCCACATCTTTGGCAATATTTGTTGTTGTCATAGTTTTTCACTTTTGCCAGTCTGATGGATGCATGGTTTTATTTTGCTATAGTTTTATTTTTGCGTTTCCCTGTGTTTGTAGATTGATTTTTATCTAAACTGAAATCTTGTCTTTGAATCAAATGGGCATTTATGTATATTTTAGAGACTCTAAATGGACATGGCTGCTTCAAAAGTCAGAGCTAACAAGTTTTAGACACAGAGTTAAAATATCAAGGAGTTCAGCAACTACCCTTACGAAGCTAACTCTGAACTACAACTTGATTTTATTCATGAGGCCTCCAACTGGCTGGACTCTGTCTCTATCTGTATTTCAAAGCTCCTACTGCAGCCACTTTCTGCAACATTCCTCAGATGATGAACTTTGTTCAATTCCAGTAAAAGTCCCACCAGGGCATAACTAATGACTCCACTGGAGACTGCTCATTTTACCTGCTTCGGAGAAAGCTCCAGGTGAATGAGGAAGACACTTTTAACGAAACCGTCCCCCCTGTCCACTCCTGACTCTGTGTGTACCAGGAGAGGGTGACAGGGAACACAGGGAAGGTGAGCCAGATGTCTGTCACCTCCGTCATCCCCAAGAGCTGACCTGCTGAGCCCACTGGTAGTCAGCCCTCAGTCACTTCTCCCCATTTCCTTCAGGGATTCCATCATGATTGTGTGATTTTTTGGGGTATTATTTATGGAAATTTTCATGGGAAAAGTGAAGGAGAGGATCTGCAGCACACGACATGCTTAGTACATGATATACCTACTACGCAATCACAGCAGACTTCTGTTCTCTCCAAAATCCCTTCTCTCAGGACTGTTACCTGTGACCCCGCCCTCTTTTCCAACACCCATCCCAATCTTCCTTGTGTCCTGAGCAATTAATTCCCAGCCACTAACTTGCATTCCCCACTCAGAAGCACAAAGGCCCTTCAGGGCACATAACGCCTCTCCCCAGAAGATAGGAAGCACAGTCCGACTACCATCTCTGTGTGTCCTTGGAGTCCTGGCCTTCGCCCCTTTGTGGTTTCCAAAAGCATCTCTCGCCCTGGCCGGTTGAGCTCAGTGGTTAGAGTGTTGGCCCACAGACTGAGGAGTCTCGGGTTTGATTCTGGTCAAAGGCACATGCCTCTTTTGCAGGCTGGGCCCCTGTCGCTGTGCATGTGGGAGGCAACCAGTCGATGTGTCTCTCCCACATTGATGTTTTTCTCTCTCTGTCTCTCCCGATCCCTTCCACTCTCTCTAAAAAATCAGTGGAAAAATATCCTCGAGTGAGGGTTCACACGCGCACACACACATACACACACACACAAGAATGCTTCCCTTACACAAGGTCTCAACGTCCACATTTAATTTGATCCCTAACTGACCCATGAGCCTCATCACACACACACCTGTGGAAGAGCTAATAGGGAATGACGGGGAGTGAGTGACATCCACCCGGAAGGCAGGCATGAAAGTGAGGAAGCAGAAGGGTGAATGAGCTCCTGACTCCTGGGCCTGGGTCGGAGCATCCAGGGCCTGCTCTGACTGTCTGTTTATACCTCGTCTCCCCCTAAGCCTCAGGTTCCCCACCCTGGAGCACTGTGCCACCGGTGGGGAGGCCCTGCTTCCCGAGGAGCAAGAGAAGTGGAAACAGCAGACGGGCCTTACGCTCCACCAGCTCTACGGACAGTCAGAAATGGTAGGTGGACGGGCCCCTCTGGGCCAGCCAGGATGTGCTCAGCCACCGAGCCCAGCAGGTGACCTGAATCATGCCAGGACTGTGTACAAAGGCCCTACTGTGTGCACAGCCAGCAGACGGGATGATTCAGAGTTCTAGGCTAATTTGCTCCAAATCAGTTTGCAGAAAGACAGTTCACACACAGCTCATCGACTTGTCAGGACACCAGTGTGCTGAAAACTATTGGACAAAAACTTAGGAAAGGGTGTAAGAACATGGAGCTACGTCCCTGTGATCAGGGAGCTGGAGGAACTATGGAAATGGAGACCCTCTCCTGCAACACAGAGGCCCCACCAGCAAGTCCTGCCCCTGTCACCATCCTGCCTAGAGCAGTAGCCAGAGGCTGGACAGCAGCTGGCCCCAAAAGTTCATTTCTGGGTGTTTATGAGGGTGGCACACAGGTTTGATTGTAGGGCCTGAGCAGGAGTAGAGGAGGGAGCAGAGACATCACGCACGCGCGCGCGCGCGCACACACACACACACACACACACAGAGTGATGCAAAGGGTGTCTCTGAGTAGGCAGGGGGCAGGGCATGAGAGCAGGTGCCTGCCTGGAACCTCAGGGACTTCATCAGTGGTCCTATGAGGAGCCGCCTCTCTTCCAGCACATTCTCAGTCCACCACTGATAGTGACAGAGCCACTTCCCCAGCCTCCCATCATCCTGTCAGAGCTGACTGCCACCTCAGAACCTGTAAATGGCTGTTTTAGTGCTAATTTACATATTTGTCTGACTTTCCCCCCCACCAAAAAAATTCTTATTTTAATCAGTTAAGTGGTCTGCTTCCAGGCCTGAGAAATGTTAAGATTCTAGGCCTGTTCTTGCATGGCTCCCAGTTCATTTTTGGACAAAGACAACCACACACTACACCCATAACCCTGTCCCTTTGCGCTGACTCTTTGAAACAACAGGACACTCCTTTTCCCTGCGTGACACTTTAATCTCAAAGACCTTCAAACCTGCTCCCTCACCTGTGGATGTCCCTGTGTGCCTGATGTGTGAACAACAGCCTGGCAGAGGACGACCGTCCTCTCCTAGGAGCTCAGGCCTCAGTTGTCTCAGCATTGCCAGTGACAGGCTTCAAGACTGTAGGCATACCATAGAACCTTCCAGAAGCTCAACTTCCCTGTCTCCAAAATGGGAAGCAGAATCTTGTGTATGGTGAGGAGGAGAATGAAAGGACAGGTGTAAAGCTGCGGTGTGGGGCCCAGCCCTGCAGGTGTCCACTGTGCCGACACTGCTGTCCCCACTGGATGTCGGGAGGTGGTCTCCCAGATGTCAGGTCTCCGGAGCCGAATGGGGCTGTCTCTACGCCCAGGTGCTTGTTATCTACTGAGGAAAACAGACACGCAAAAATCAGTATAATGCCCTGTCAGTGACAATAGAAATGTGGGGAAAATACGACAGAAGGAGAATCTCCCAGCTGACTTCTCATGGGGCCTGGGTGACGCTGGCTGACCAAGTAGCCAGTTGAAGTCACTTGGTGTGTGAGGGCACCGTGCAGCTTCCAGCACTCGCAGGCTCTCTGAGAAGGGAGCGCTGGGTCATGCCCCTTTGACAGAGGAGATCCAGGGGCATTAATTTGTCAAGAGTCACACCGTGGTCTGTCGGACTGTAAAGCGCTTAGCATTAGAAAGAAGGCATTTCAGGGAACCGTGAAGGGGGCATAGGTTCATCAGGAGGCCAAATGCTGACGGGGCAGTGGGAGCAGAAGGGACAGCCTCAGTGATTTCAACACAGCCCCGAGAAGCGGCTGAGGCGGGATTCCTATCACTGTTTAACAGTCCTGAGTAAATGTTTGTCAAATGGTCTCATGACCTTCCCCTGCCAAATGGGCACATGCCAGGCATGCACTGGGAACTCCACCACCCACAACACATGCCCTCAGCCCAGAGCTCAGCCCTTTGCTCCTTTCTTGGCCTCCCGCACCGGACCCTGTAGCCCCGGCAGCCAGCACTGGCCCAGCACCGTCAGGCGCAGTGAATGTCTGCTGAAGAGCTGGGTCAATGCCTTGAGCCTACAGTTCAGGCCTTCGAGCTCCCCCACAGGCTCCGTGAGCAGCGTCAAATGACACCTGGGAGCAGGGATGCTGTGTATGATTCTTGCTGCTTTGCGATCAGCCTGGGCCCTTTGACAACTGGCATTCTCTTTCTTCTGTGCACAGGGAGTTTCTTGCGGCACTGCCCGGGGAATGCAGGTCAAGCCCAACTCGATGGGGAAAACCGTCCCACCCTTCGACGCCCAGGTTTGGTCCTAAGGGCATGGTCATGGAGCACTGAGGGCTCAGCTGGGATTGGACCTTTGTGTGACACCAGGCTGCAGAAGCAGCCATGCCCCCTGCCCGAGCTGTCCTTCCTCCTCTCCTCCTATTTGCCCTCTGATTTCCTGGGGTTTCAGTATTGTGGGCATGAATGCAGCTCCCAGTGCCAGCCAGAGGCCTCGCACACAGCAGGTGGCACACAGTAGCTGTGAGGAGCACTGGCAGCTCTGTCCACCAGCTGGTGCTCTTAATTTTCCTGACCCCTTTTTTCTAGCTGGAAGACACATTTGCGATGTCCATATACCAAGACACATTTGGCATGTGTCCCCCCCCATGTCAAATAAATGGCAGGTATAAGATCAGCCCCATGTCTTTTGGGCCCCAAAGCCTAAATGAGAAATCCAGGGATTACAGAAAATTGTGATAGGCTGTAGGGAAACTCACTGCAACTCTTGACGTGACAGAGTGACTTGCTGATTTCAAAGCCTTGATGGGCTTATTCTATTTTCTGACAGGGACCCTCCCCAGTGGTTCCCCACTGGTGTCACATGAATAAACCAAGCGGTGTTTGGGCGGGGCAGGAGTGTTGGGGAGCCCTATAGGGTGGGACTCACAGACGTTTTTCTCCAGATCATCGATGACAAGGGCAACATCCTGCCGCCCAACACTGAAGGCAACCTTGCCATCAGGATCAAGCCCAGCAAGCCCATTGGCCTGTTCATGTGCTATGAGGTAGGGCACCCTGTCTGCCCCTCCCTGGCCCCAGAGTCCCTGCGGTGATAAGGAGTGGACCCAACTCTGCATCCTGAGACTTCTTCACTTCTCCCTTTATTTGCTCCAACTCAGTGAAGCCTGTTCTAATTCATCACAAAGCTCACAGTGTGTCCCACAGCCTGTGCTATCCTAACCCATGTGGCACTGACAAGACAGAAGGAACCCTGGCTTCAGAGTCATAGGACTTGCAGGCCAATGACTTCCTGTAGCTAAGAATACAGGCTTTGCTGGGTTCAAATCCTACCATCCAACTTACCAACAGGAGTTCCCCTATCCCCACTTCATAGAGAAAAAAACTGCAGACTGGAAGAGTTATATGTCTTCCCCATGTCAAATAAATGGCAGGTCTAAGATTCAAACCCACGTCTTTTGGGCCCCAAAGCTAAATGAGAAATCCAGGGATTACGGAAACCTATGATAGGCTGGAAGGAAACCTACTGAAACTCTTGACCAGACAAACCCTACCCCTCCCAGGGTAGTAGAGGCCACTAGGAGGAAATTCTCAGCTCCCAAGATTGGCCATAGAAGAGTGGGCAAACCTGAAGTTGACCTCATGCCCATTTCCTTTCTCTAAAAGAGCAGCCACCTGAGGCTCTCTCCCTGTCACTGTCCTCATCACTCTGGCCTCCAGGGGGCGCTGCTCCTCATGTGATACTATCGTCCTAAAGCAAACAGGCAGCCTTAGCTTCTCTGGAGCACAAGTTGAAGCTTGGATACAAGAGAAAACAAACACAGACTAACATGTATACAGATCAGTGGTTCTCAGCCCTGCCTGCACATTAGAGTCATCTGGGGAGCTTCTTCTAAAAAACATTAATGATTGGATTCAACCACAGAGATTTTGGTTAAATTGAACTGGGGTGGTCCAGAACAATGACATTTGTTTTTACTGGACGTGACTTTTATTTTGTACCGATGTCCTGACATATGCCCACCCATGCTCTCCCATTTCACATGCTCTCATTCCATGTTGTCTCTCCTCCACTGAGATTTGCTTGCCTTTCTCCCCCTTTCTTTTCTTTTTTATGAAGATAAAATACATACAACATAACATTTACCATTTTCACAACCTGAGGGCATAGAGCTCTGTGGCATTGAGTTAATTCACAATATTATGCAACCATCACAACTATGTATGTGCAGAAAATGTTCACCATCCCAAACAAAAACTCTGTTCTCATTAAACACTAACTCCCCATTCCCCATCTCCCCAACTTTTTTGTAACCTTTCATATACTTTTTGTCTGTAAGAATTCACCTATTTTAGGTACCTTAATTAAGTGGAATCATACATTTGCTCTTTGGTATCTGGCTTATTTCACTTAGCAGAACATTTTCAAGGTTCATCCATGCTGTAGCACGTAACAAAATGTCCTTCCTATTAAGGCTGAATCATAGTCCATTGTATGTATGTACTATTTTTTGTTTATCCATTGGCCTCTTGATGGACATTTGAATGGTTTCCACCTTTTGGCTCTTGTGAGTCATGCTGCTATGAACATTGGTGTGCAAGTATGTGTTCAAGTTTCTGCTTCCTCTTCTTTGGGATATATACCCAGAAATGGCATTGCTGGGTCATATGGTAATTCTATGTTTCAGTTTTTGAGGAACTGCCAAAATGTTTTCTACAGTGACTGAACCATTTTCCATTCCCACCAATAATGCACAAAGGTTCCGATTTCTCCACATCCTTCCCAGCACTTGTTATTTTCTCAGATTTTTGTTTGTTTGTTTGTTTGTTAATTTTTTTTTTTAACCCTCACCTGAGGATATTTTTTCCATTGCTTTTCGGGGGGGTGGGGAGAAACATCGATGTGTGAGACAGACACATTGACTGGTGGCCTCCTGCATATGCCACGACTGGATCCAGGGATCAAGCCTGCAACCGAGGTATGTGTCCTTGGAGGGAACCAAACCCAGGACACTCCAGTCCACAGGCCACGCTCTAACCACTGAGCCAAACCAGTTAGGACTGTTTGTGTGTTTTTGATAACAGACATCTAATGCTTTTGAGATGGTATCTCATTGTGGATCTGCATTTTCGTAATCCCTAGTGATGTTGAGCACCTTTGCATGTGGTTCTTGGCCATTTGTATATCTTCTCTGCAGAACTGTTTATTCAGTACCTCTGCTCATTTTTAAAAAATACATAGTAGACATTCAGTAAATTTTGATATTTTCCTTTCAATGATTTGAATTTAATTGGTGAAGTCTTTTCAGTTTTTTTAATTGATGTATAATTGACATATAACATTATGTTCGTTTCAAGTGTACAACAAATAATCTTTTTTGCTTTTCAATATATATTTTTTAAATAATTTTTTATTTTTCATTTACAGTTGACATGCAATATTATATTAGTATCAGGTGTATAAGCAGTGATTAGACAAAGACATTTATAAAGCTTCCTAAGTAATTATCCCAATAAATCTAGTACCCATCTGACATCATACATAGTTAACAATGTTATTGACTATATTCCCTATGTTGTACTTTACATCCCCGAGACTATTCTGTAACTACCAATTTGTACTTCTTAATCTCTTCACCATTTTCACCCATTTACCCAGCCTCACTCCCATCTGGCAACCACCAAAATGTTCTCTGTATCTGTGAGTCTGTTTCTGTTCCGTTTGTTCATTTATTTTGTTTTTTAGATTTCACATAGAAGTGAAATCATGTAATATTTGTCTTTCTTTGCCTGACTTATTTCACTCAGTGGAATAGCCTCTAGGTCTACCAGTGTTGTTGTAGATGTCAAGATTCCATTCTTTTTTTGACTGTCATAGTCCATTGTATATATGCACCACTTCTTTATCGATTCATCGCTTTATAAAAATTTATTATTTAAGTCCTGTATTAAGAGGTGCTTGCAGTTTGTTGACTTTTTTGAAAAAAATCAAATTGTAAACTGTTATTACCAATTAAAAACGAGGTACTTAAAAAAATCTCAACTTGATCAGATATGAAACAATTTAAAAACATTTAAAGGTGTATTGAGAAAAACAAGGCTTTTTATTTTATATATTTAATTTTTTAAAATATACCTTTATTGATTTCAGAGAGAGGAAAGGAGAGGGAGAGAGAGAGATAGAAACATCAATGATGAGAAAGTCATTGATCGAGCCCGCAACCCAGGCATGTGCCCTGACCGGGAATCAAACCCCAATCGCCTGGATCCGAGGTCAACGCTCAACTGCTGAGCCACGCCCGGCTGGGCAACAGGCCTTTTTAAAAAAAAAAAACAGAAAAACTTTTGTCATTACCAAAAAGAGACGTCTTTAGGTAAAAATATTAAAAACCTCATGTTGCACAGGTGATGCAGATAGTTTAGTTATCTGGTCAAAAAAAGCAACCACTTAAGGTCTTCAGCTCCAACATTTTGTTCATTTCTTATTGCTGGAATTACATATTCATTTCTTCTTTTTTAATTTTTCATTTATCTTTATTGTTGAAAGTATTACAAATGTCCCCCTTTTCCCCATTGATCCCCTCCACCCTGCCCACAGCCAGGACTTTACCACACTATTGTCTGTGTCCATGGGTTATGCATTTATGCATATAAGTTCTTAGGTTAATCTCCTCCCACCCACCCACCCTTGCCTTCCCTCTGAGATCCATCAGTCTGTTCCAGCTTCTATGTCTCTGGATCTATTTTGCTCATCAGTTTATTTTGTTCATTACATTCCACATATGAGTAAGATCATGGGATACTTGTCTTTCTCTGACTGGCTTATTTCACTTAGCATAATACTCTCCAGGTGCCACCATGCTGACTCAAAGGGTAAGGAGTTCTTCTTTTTTATAGCTGCATAGTATTCCATGGTGTAAAAGTCCAAGAAGATGCTTCATATGATTTCAATCTTCTGGAACTTGTAGAGACTTGTTTTATGTCCTAACATGTGGTCTATCTTTGAGAGTGTCCCATGCACACTTGAGGAGAACGTATATTCTGCAGCTTTGGGGTGGAATGTTCTGTAAATGTCAATTAAGTCCATCTCATCTAGTGTGTCATTTAGAGTCACTGTCCCTTTGTTGATTTTTTGTCTGGAAGATCTATCCAGGGAAGTCAGTGGGGTGTTAAAGTCCCCTACTATGTCTGTATTGCTGTCAATCTTTCTCTTAAGGTCCTCCAGAAGTTTTTTTTTCAGCCTGTGTGAGTCTTTTGTTTTGAGGTGCGTCTCTGGTAGACAGCATATATTTGATTGCTGTTTTCTTATCCATTCAGCTCCACTATGCCATTTGATTGGAGCATTTAATCCATTTATATTTAAGGTTATTTTGATAGGTACTCATCTATTGCCATTTTATTTCTTTACGCCTATGTTTCTCTCTATATATTTCAACTTATTACAGCAGCCCCTTTAACATTTCTCACAATGCTGGTTTGGTGGTGATAAATTCCTTTAGCCTTTTGTTGTCTGAGAAGCTCTTTATTTCACCATCTATTTTGAATGATAGCCTTGATGGATAGAGTAGTCTTGGTTTCAGATCCTTGTTTTGCATTACCTTGAATACTTCATGCCATTCCCTTCTGGCCTGTAGAGTTTCTGATGAGAAGTCAGCTCATAGCTTTATGGGAGCTACTTTTTAGGTAACAGCTTGCTTTTCTCTTGCTGCTTTTGCAAAGATTCTCTTGCAAAGATTCTCTCTTTGTCTTAAATTATTGGTATTTTAATTATGATGTGTCTGGGCGTGGGCCTCTTTGGGTTCTTCTTGTTTGGGACTCCCTGTGCCTCCTGAACTTGTGTGACTTTTTGTTTCACCAGGTTAGGGAACTTTTCTGCTATTATTTCTTCAAACAGATTCTCTAACCCTTCTTCCTTTCGACCTCTTCTGGCACCCCTATGATGTGAATATTGTTACATTTCCTGTTGTCCCACAGCTCCCTTAAACTGTCCTCCTGTTTTTTATTGGTTTTTCTTTTTGGTTCTCTGATTGAGTGATGTTTTTCTACCCTGTCTTCTAATTTGCTAATCCAGTCCTCAGCTTCCCTTCCCCTACTCTGCTGTTTATTCCTTCCAATGTATTTTTTTATTTCTACTGTGTCATTCCTGATTTTCTTTATAGTTTCCATATCTTTCCTCATGCTGTTAGAATCCTTATGATCAGTACTCCGAACTCTATCTTATAGATTACTTATCTCCATTTCATTAATCTCTTCTTCTGGAGAATTCTTTTGTTCTTTCATTTGGGGCTTGTTATTTTGTCTCCCCATTTTGGCTGCCTGTTTGGGTTTGTTTCTATGTATTAGGTAGATCTGATAGGACTATGAGTCTTTTGGATGGTCTTTGGTGCACGTCAATGTCGGACGCTGTTTGTGATTGGCTTTGAGTACCCTGTTTGAAGCTTTCAGCAATCCACAGCTTGTGGCTCCCTCTGCTAAGGCCGGGTGTGTTTGGACAGGACCAAGATGTGCATCAAAGTCTGCTTTTCCAAGTCCTGGCTCCACAAGCAGATCAAGCAAAGACTCAAAGTGCCCAGAGTCTGATTGTTATTTAAAAACTCTTGGAAAAACAAGATAGTGGCGTAGGTAACAGCTGCATCTGCTGCTTCCTGCAACCACATCAAAATTACAACTAAAATACAGAATCACCTTCACTCAGAGCCTCCTGAGATCTGGCTGAACAGAAGCCCTGCAACCAGGGAACTGAAGAAGCATCGAGAGTGGTAGGAGGGGCGCAGACGCGGGTGGATCGGGGCTGAATCGCAGAGACCCGGCCGCGGGCCCACACCCGGTGCCGCGGTTTAAACCTGGGAGGGAATCTCAGCGGCGGAGTTTTCCCGGAGGAGGGAGGCCATCCCAGCCCCACAGCAGGCCCCCAGCCCAGGGCTCTAGGCCAGGAAGAGACGCCCCACAACTCCGGGCTGTGAAACCAGCAAGGAATGTCGCTGAGGGTCATGGAGGCTATGGGAGCCCCAGCAGCTCCTCTTAAAGGGCCCGCCCATGGACTCACTCGGGCGTGCTCCCTCTGATCCCAGCGCCGGGCAGCAGCCTGAAAGGACCTGGGACACTCGGGGAGGAACTAACCTGCCTGAGATCCCGGCGAGAGGTGGAGGGCAGCTACCTCCCAGGCAGAAGAGCTGGCAGAGGCTGTTGCTCCTTTGGCAAGTTCTCCCCGCACACAGCAGGCAGGCAGGCGCCAAATTGGAAGTGCCAGCGCCTGACTCTCACCGTTGACCCTCCCCGCGATTCCCGGAGGCCCTGCCCCTCCCCACTTGCAGCTCATCCAGGCCATTTCCAGGGGCTTTTCTGTGCAAGTGGCCTCTCAAGCATCATGTTTAGGACTTTCCTAAAATCTCTCAAACAAGCAGCAGCATGCCCCATACAGCTTGATAAGTGGCCCCAGGCCTGGCACTAGTGGCAACCTGCATTGGCTCATAGCTTGGCCTCTCCTGGACAACGCCAAGCCCAGCACAAGTAGCAGCCAACTACAGTTTGCTGTGTAGCTCATGCTGGGTGGCCCTGGGCAAGGCACTGGCAGAGGCTGACTTTGCACCTCCCCAGAGGCCCCAGAGACAGTGCACCGGGTGGTCAGACTCGACCACGCTGGATTACAACCCTACCACATCCACAAGGGGTGGACTTGGTGAACACCAAAGCTCCACTGACACACTCAAGGGGTGCACTTGGTGAACACCAGAGCTCCACTGAAGTAAATCCTGCTCCGTAGGGGTGTCTCCAGCACAGCAGCTCGTTGGCTATAGCTGCAGCTGGTCCTCACAACTGATTGGCCTGGGGGTCAGCTCCTCCCAGGGACGCCAGCAGCAACCAAGGCTCAACTACAACAGGACAGTGCACACAGCCCACACAGGGGAGCACCTGGAAGGCCCAGCTCAGGTGAATGGGGAGGCTGAGCCACTGGACCCTACAGGGCACCTACTACACAAAGCCACTCTACAAATTCCAGGAGACATAGCAGCTCTACCTAATACATAGAAACAAACACCTGGAAACAGCCAAAATGAGGAGGCAAAGAAACATGTCACAAAGGAAAGAACAGAAGAAACCTCTAGAAGAGGAACTAAATGAAATAGATCCAAGCAAGCTAACAGATACAGAGTTCAGAGTTTTGTTTGTAAGGATGTTTAAGCAAATGGTTAGGGAAATAACTGAGAAAATCGATAACATAATAAAGTACCAATTTGATATGAAGGCTACAGGGTCTGAAATGAAGAATAATTTACATGGAATCAACAGTCGAGTAGAGGACACTGAGAATCAAATGAGCAATTTGGAACATGAGGAAACAAAAAACACCCAACCAGAAGAGCAAAAAGAAAAAAGAATCCAGAAATATGAAAATAGTATAAGGAGCCTCTGGGACAACTTCAAGAGGCCCAACATTTGTATTATTGGGGTGCCAGAAGGAGAATAAAGAGAACAAGATATTGAAAACCTATTTGAAAAAATAATTACAGAAAACTTCCCCTACCTGGGGAAAGAAATCGACTTTCAAATCCAGGAACACAGAGGGTCCCAAACAAGAGGAACCCAAAGAGGCCCACAGCAAGACACATCATAATTAAAATGCCAAAGGTGAAAGACAAAGAGAGAATCTTAAAAGCAGCAAGAGAAAAGCAATTAGTTACCTACAAGGGAGCACCCATACGACTGTCAGCTGATTTCTCAACAGAAACCTTGCAGGCCAGAAGGGAGTGGCAAGAAATATTCCAAGTGATGAAAAACATGGAACTACAACCAAGATTGCTCTACCCAGCAAAGCTATCATTTAGAATTGAAGGTCAGATAAAGAGCTTCCCAGATAAGGAAAAGCTAAAGGAGTTCATCACCACCAGACCAGCACTACAGGAAATGTTGAAGGGTCTTCTTTAAGAAGAAGCTAATGAACAAAAGAATCTGATGAACTAAATGGATCCAGAGACATTAACACATGCAACAGACGATCATATTTCAGAGGAAAGAGGGGAGGGCGGTGGAGGGTGGGAAGAGATTAACCAAAGAAGTTATATGCATATATGCATAACCCATGGACACAGTCAATAACAGGGTGAAGGCCTGGGGAGGGGGTGGGAGTGAAGTGGAGGGGGTCAGTTGCAGGGGGAAATGGTATACCTGTAATACTCTCAACAGTAAAGATAAATTTAAAAAGTAAAAAAAACAATTAAAAAATAAATAAATAAAAACTCTTAATGAGCCTCAGGCTGTAGCCCACAGCAAGGCATAAACTCCACAGGGTGGGGTGAGACGTTTTCAACAGGTGGGGTAATTGCTTCTCCCCCAGGCAAAAGCTGCCTGGATGTTAAATATCTGCCTGAGAAAGATGTCCTCTGATGTGTAGGGAAATGACTCAGCACAGGAATCCCGATGCACACACTCTGAACTCTATCTCCAGAGCCCAAAACCTTAGATTCTCCTCACACAGCTCTAGTTCACTCTACCCTCTCTCTGCTGGAACCCAAGCTCAGTGGCTGCACACAAATCTTTGTGCATTGGCCCTTTAAGAGAATGACTGCATTTCCAGCCTTCTCTCCCTAGTAAACAGAAACCCTGCTGCTTTTCACAGACAGATGTTATATGGGCACCTTTCTCAATCCTGATGCTCTGAGCTGGGGTGCCCAGCTTTGGGTTTAGACCCCAGAGTTCTCAAGTGATCCCCCACAACTTAGGTATTCTTCTAGAACTTCAGCTGCTGGGTCTTGGCCTCACTGCTCATGGTTTTGGTGATGGAGACGGTTCCTGGAGCTAGGTGCAGGAGCTGCAGCTCCTCCAGGAGTGTGATGAGAACTAGACTGTCATTGGAGGTGGTGAGGCTGCTCAGGGCTCTCTAGGGTCTGCTCTCCACTCCCACTAACAATCGAACTTCCTTTCATCTCCTGATGGACACTTAGTTCACTCCCATATCTTGGCTCCTGTAAATAAAGCTGCCATGAACATAGGGATGCAGATGCCTTTTCTAACCTTTTGGGTTGCTTCAGAAGTGGAATTTCTAGGTCCTTCTTTGTCTCTTTTATATAGCCTTTGTTTTAAAGTGTATTTTATCTGGAATAAGTATTGCTACCTGAACTTTCCTGTGGTTTTTGTTTGTTTCCATTTTCATGAAATATCTTTTCCCATCCCTTTACTTTCAGCCTGTGTGTGCCTTTCCATCTGAAGAGAGTCTCTCATAGACAGGATATGGAAGGGACTTGTTTTCTTATCCCTTCAACCACTGTATGTCTTTTGATTGGAGCATTTAATCCATTTGCATTTCAAGTAATTGTTGATAGATATGGAGTTAGTGCCATTTTATTATTCATCTTTTTTTTCCTTCTTCTTCTTAAAGAAGACCCTTTACCATTTTTTTGTAATACTGGTTTGGTGGTGATGAAGTCCTTTAGCTTTTTCTTATCTAGGAAGCTCTTTGTCTGTCTTTTGATTCTATGATAGCTTTGCTCGGTAGAGTAATCATGGTTGTGGGTCCTTGCTCTTCATCACTTCAAATATTCCTTGCCAATTCCTTCTGGCCTGCAAAGTTTCTGTTGAGAAATCAGCTGACAGTCTTATGGGAGCTCCCTTGTACATAACTAACTGCTTTTCTCTTGCTGCTTTTAAGATTCTCTCTTTGTCTTTAACCTTTGGCATTTTAATTATGTGTCTTGGTGTGGGCTCCTTTGGGTTCTTCTTGTTTGGGACTCTGTGTGCTTCCTGGACTTGTCTGTCTATTTCCTTCACCAAGTTACAGAAGTTTTTCATAATTATTTTCTCAAATAGGTTTTCAATTCCTTGTTCTCTCTCTTCTCTTTCCAGCACCCCCATGATGCTGTCCCAGTGGCTCCTTAAACTATCCTCACTTTTTTGGATTCTTTTTTCTTTTTGCTGCTCTGAATGGGTGTTTTCTACTCCTTGTTTTCCAAATGGCTGGTTTGATGCTCTGCTTCATCTACTCTACTGTTGATTCCCTGGAATAATTGTCCATTTCAGTTCATATATTCTTCATTTTAGACTGGTTCTTTTTAATGTTTTCTATCTTCATTTTTATGTTTCCTGTCTCTGTGTTGAAGATCTCACTCAGATCTTTGAGCATGCTTATGACCAGCATTTTGAACTCTGCATATGGTAGATTGCTTGTCTCCATTTTGTTTAGTTCTTTTGCTGGAGTTTTGTTGTATTTTTTCATGTGGGACATGTTTCTTTGTCTCCTCATTTTGGCTGCCTTCCTATGTTTGTTTTATGTATTAGATAGAACTTGTCCATCTCTTGGTCTTGGTAGAGTGGCTTTATGTCATGGGTGTCCTGTGGAGCCTAGTGGCACAGCCTCCCAGTACCCAAGCTGTGCTTTCCCAGTGCACTCCCCATGTGGGCTATGTGCATCCCTCTTTCGTAGTTGGACTGTTGTCATGTCGGTGGAAGGGACTGACCTGCAGGCCAATCGGCTGCAAGGACTGGCCTCGACTACCATGGAGGAATGCTGTGCAGGGGCCTAACCTAGGGAGCAAGACTTGCTTCAGAGGGGGTCTGGTGCCCAATGAGTCTACCCCTTTACTGGTTTGTTTGTGGAGGTGGTTGGGTGCCGTTCTGACTTGGTCTAAAGCTGCCCATGGTTGTGCTGACTCAGGGGTCTCCCTGGAGGTGTAGGTGAAGGTCAGCGATCACCTGTGCCCTGTCCAGGGCCACTGGGCATGAATTACAAAGCAATCTCCACATGGCTCGCACTTGTGCTGGGCTTGGAGGTGCCCAGGAAAGGCCAAACTGGGAACCAAGGCTGGCTGCCTCTAGTGCCATTAGTGCCATGCCTGGGACCACTTAGAAAGACTTACAGTGCATGTGGGGGACATATGCTGCTTGTTTGGGGTTTGTGAATCTTTGGGAGATTTTAGGAAAGTCTGATGTATGAGCCAAGACAGGCCATTTGTATGGAAAACCACTGGAAACAGCTTAGGTGGGCCCACAAGTTGGGTGGGGAGGGATCTCAGGGAATCACCAGGGCGGCCAAATGGTGTTAGCCAGGTTGATGGAGACTGAGATATGGCTCTATCGGTGGGGCAAGGGAATAATAACCTCTGCCAGCATTTCCTTCTAGAGAAAGCTGCCCCTCTAGCCCTCTCCCTGAAGCCAGATGATTCATTTCCTTGCTGTATGTCCCCGATGCCTTTTCAGCTGCTGCCCCAGCTCTGGAGGTCATAGCAAGTGACCCCAACTTAGTCCTAGCTTAGGCCCTTTAAGATGAATACATGATCTCCAGCAGCCCCCCTCGCCCCCTCCCCCCGCACCCCAGCCACAATCCCCACTGGTTTTTAAAGCTAAGCGTTGAGAACTTCTCTCCCTGGCACTGGAACCCTGGGTGGGGGTGGGGGGTATCTCGCTGGTGTGGGGTTGGGACACCTTGCTCCTCAGGGGACCTTTGAAGCTGAGATATCCCTCCTGATTTTTAACCTCCATATGTGGATGTGGGGTTCTCTCTGCCCATCCTACCAGCCTCAGTGTGGCTTCTTTCTTACATCTTTAGGTAAAAGACTTCTGTTTAGATAGATTTCAAGCAGTTCTGAATGATGGTGGTTTTGTAGTTTGGCTGTAACTTTCGTGTGGCTTGGGGGGCATGTGAGTTTGGCATATACCTAGTCTGCCACCTTGGTGGAAGCTCCTTTTGCCCAGTTTTAGTTGGGTTGTTTGTTTTGCTATTAAGTTGTAGGAGTGCTTTATTTTGGATGTGAATTTCTTATCAGATATATGCTTTACAAATATTTTCTCCCATTCTGTGTGCTGCCTTTGCATTCTCTTGATAGTATCCATTGATGTACAAAGATTTTTAATTTTATAAAGGACATTTAATCTCTTTTTCTTTTGTTTCATGTCCTTTCGGTATTATATTTTATAAATCATTGCCAAATCAAAGTCATGAAGATTTTCCCCTATGTTGTCTTCAAAGAGTTTTATCATTTCAGCTCTCTTATATCTCAGTTTGGGATCTATTTTGAGTTAATTTTTGTATATAGTATAAGGCAAAAGCATGTGGACATGCAAGTTTACCAGCATCATCCGTTGAAAAGACCATCCTTTCCCACTGAATGGTCTTGGCACTCTTGTCTAAGGTCAATTGAAAATGTATGTGAGGGTTTCCTACTGGGCTCTGTATTCTATTCCAATTTTCTATACGGCTGGTTCTATGCCAGTACCATGCTGTTTTGATTACTGTGTCTTTGTGGTAAATTTTGAAACCAGGAGTGTAAATCCTTGAATTTCCTTCTCCTTTTAAAATATTGCTCTGGATACTTGGGATCCCTTTATATTTTATATGAATTTTCAGATGGATTTTTCTAGTTCTGAAAAAAACACCACAGAGATTCTGATAGGGATTGCACTGAAACTGTAGATAGCTTTGGATAGTATTGCTATCTTAATAATATTAAGCCTCCAATCATTAAGAATGGAAACCTTTCCATTGATTTGTCTTCTTTCATTTGTGTGGGCAAAAATTGTTAGTTTTCAGTATACAAGCCTTTCACTTTCTTGACTAAATTTATTTTTAGTACTTATTTTCTTTGATGCTACTGTCAATAGAATGGTTTTCTTTCCTTTGTTCATATAGAATGTTACTGCCTTCATTTAGTTCTTTGTCAATTTTTCTCTTAGCTTTTTGGCCATATTTAACTTTTTTTCCAGCAGTGAGAATCATTTTTTTTTTATTTCTTAATTTATGTATAGCCCTCATTTCACAGAAGTAAAAGTACAGGTGGGAAAAGCAGCAGGCACTGCTGCTAAACTAATATTATATTAGTTTCAGGTATAGAATATAGTGATTCAACCTTGATTACCTTACTATGTGATCACCACATGAAGTCGAGTAACATTTTTTATTTAAATGATGTGTCTAGTAAGTCTGATGTCTGGGCTTCCTCAGGGGTGGTTTCTGTCAATTACTTTTTTAAAATTTATCTTTATTGTTGAAAGTATTACAGATATTCCCCCTTTATCCCCTCATTGATCCTCTCTACCACCACGCCGCCCCCCATCAATAATTTTTATTTCTTTGAATGAGCCATGTTTCCTGTTTTCTTTGTATGTTCTGTGACATTTTTTATTGGTTGCATATTGGGCTTTTCACTATTATAATGTGATAACTCTAGAAATCAGACTCTGCCACTTCCCTAGGGTTGAGATTGCTGGTGGGGGTATTTTTGTGTTTGTTTGTTTGTTTGTTTGTTTGTTTGACTGTTGAAGGCCATAGTCATAGGAGTCCTTTGCTTTGAGACTTTTCTCTTTTTTTTTGGCAAAGACTATTGTTTGTCATGTGTGATTGTTGAAGTTCTGATCCTTTACCTCACTTTCAGGAATGTTTTGACAGGGATTCCCTTGACTGCCAGGAGCTCAAACAAACAGACAGAAACAGCAACAACAAAAGGAGAGAACTGCCACTGGCAGAGGGCTCTGCCCTGGGCCCTCCTCACGGCTCAGCTCAGCGGGGCTTGCTCTGAGCCTGGGGCCATCAGCCTGACCTGAAAGCTTGAGGTCTTCTCAGGGCTTTGCTGAGCACGCATCTTGCCCGACTGTGCGTGGCTTTCTAAATTCCTCCATGTACTTGAATATCCAAATTCCCTCGCCTGTGCCCAAAATCTCACCCCAGCTTCTCCTCCAGGCCACAGTCCGTTGTGTGTCTCCACCCGGTCTCTTGCCTCAGGCCTCTGGTTTTGCAGTCCGCCTGGTAGCTGCCATGAGCAGTGCCTGCTGCTTTTCCCACCTGTACTTTTACTTCTGTGAAATGAGGGCTTTAGTCCTTCAGGTGTCCCCAGGCAGGTTAGAACAGATGCACACGATAATTATTATTTTACTTTAAAACAGTCCTTGTATAAAAAATTATAAAGAACAAGTTGATCTGGGATTGCAAGTGGAAAACAGTTTTATTTCAAAGCAGGTATAACCATAGCTATACTGCAAACAAAATGATTTTCTTAAATTCTAGCTGAACCCTGTTCCCACAAAAAGCTCTGATCTTGAAACTTAGCTCCCCGAGCTTTTGAAAACATGGTGAAGAGCCTCATTGAAATAATCAGAACAACTGAAAGGGAAGCTAAAAGGGATGTGACTCCAGGTTTTTTTTAATGTTTTTTACTGGGACCTTGTAAAATCATTTCATGTTCCACAAGAGAGAGGATCCCAACTCATGGCTTAGTGGTTCAGAGGCCAACCCTCCCACTGACTGGCTGAGTGACTCTGAGCAAGTTACTGTGCCTCTCTGAGCATAAGTTTTCTCTTCTGTTAAATGGGCTTATAAAAATGTCAGTCTCACACAAAACCTGCGCACGAATGTTCAGAGTGGCTTTCTTCAGGATAGTTAAAGACTAGCAACAACCCAGATGCCCTGCAGTGGGTGAGCAGTTAACAGACTGTGGCTACCCCCAACATTAAATACTGTTCAGCAATAAACAGGGTCAACGTATCGATGACACAAGGGCCTGGAGGAATCTCTGGAGGATTAAGAAAGAAAAGCCAGCCCCAAAAGGTTACATGCTGAAGGATCCTACTTCAGTACCATTCTTAAAATGACCGAATTATGAAACTGGAGAAAAGATTAGCTGCTGCGTAGGGGTTAGGGAGGTAGGGGAGGAGGGAGAGGGGAGCGGAGGGAGGGGGGTCCTGGTGCTGACGGGACTGACTGGTGGTGAATACCTGAACCTACCCAGGCGGTGACATTGCCTAGTACGGGACACACTCTCACCCAAGCCAATGAATACGAGGAAACAGGGGAGAGCTGGGCCAGACTGGGGCCTGTAGCAACGTCAGTATCCTGGTTGTGATATCGAGCTATAGTTTCACAAGATGGGACCACTGGGGGGCAAAAATAAAAACTACCAGCCCCATAGGCTTTCTTTGACAATGAGATGAGATAGTATTTGGGGGAGAAAATTCATTTAACAAATGTTTATGACATCTCCCATCTGTTCAGCTACTGTGTTATATTAATATAATTGGCAGTATATTTTGTGCATTGAGTACATGTAAAGAAAATAGACTCAGAGAAATTCCAAACGTTGCACGGGTGCCTGGCAGAGTGGGAAGCAGGATTCGAACCCAGATCTGAGCCGTAAGTATCAGCTCAGTATCTCTAAACTCACAGCTCAAAATCTTTAAGCTCACTGCCGTTCTCTTTGCAGAATGACCCAGTGAGGACAGCCAAAGCGGAGTGTGGGGACTTTTACAACACTGGGGACAAAGCAACTATTGACGAAGAGGGCTACATCTTTTTCCTGGGGAGGGATGATGACATCATCAATGCCTCTGGGTAGGTGTGGCTGCCCTGGAGCCGAGAGGCAGGATCTAGCTCGCCTGGCCATTCCCCTTTCCTCCGTGCATGGGTGATGGGACCCTCAGCCTATTCCTGAGCAGAGCCACGTCTACAGGGCCCTGACCCAGGGTATCTCTGCAGCTCTCCCAACATAAAAACTAAGTTCAAGAGGGCCTGCGATCGCAACCACAATAAGACATCATGTCATTTAAAGAGGCGTATAGGATTGGGAAGGGAGACCTTATTTTGGCCCTTATTTGTCCCCATTTGTTGGGACAAATTATTCTCTGTGTTCCTCTAACGGGACACATGTCACAAAAACACATCACGAAAAACAACAACCACAACCATAATAGTAACTAAACTTTATGGAGCACTTACTATGTGAAAGTACTCTCCTCAGTGCCTTGTATAACCCAGTACCTGCCATTATTGTGCCCTTTTTACAGATGAGAACACTGAGTCACTGACCAGTGAAGTAAATTGCTGAAACTTCCAAGATAGTGCAGGGTGAAGCCCAGATTCGAACCAAGCTATTCTGGCTCCCAAACTGTTGTTCCTAATGCTTAGGTGATTGAGGGAGAAAGTGACACAAGTAACAACTCTTGGATATGTCAGGGAAATTAAGTTTGTTTTACTTTTTTAGTTTCTAAATGAAATGTCGATGTAGTGGGACTAGGCGGCAGAATTTCCCTGAATGTTTAAGACAAAATTTGAGACTCCCAAGTGTCTGACACTTCAAAGTATGACTCTCTGTGGGGGAGCTCCTGGCACCAAGCCCCATAGCCCCAGAAGGACAGCTTCCCTCCCCTACCCCCCCCTCAAACACACACCCAGACGCAGTGAGGGGAGAAACCCTGGGAGCCTCTGAGCTTGGTGTTTCTTACACCTGGAACGCCCAGGTGTCACATGTTGCTCCCACTACAGGGCCCTTTCACAGTCCTCTGGCTCTCGTGACAGTTGCCCTCTGTGGCAACGAAAGGTGTGAAACTCCCAAACATGAGACGAGCGCCTGGGTCACCCCAGCCCTGGCATCTGCTCAGAGCCTCTGAGCAGGACCCGTTGGTTCCGCAGGTACCGCATCGGGCCCACAGAGGTGGAGAACGCCCTGGCCGAGCACCCGGCAGTGGCCGAGTCGGCTGTGGTGAGCAGCCCGGACCCCATAAGGGGGCAGGTGAGGACGGGGGGGGGGGGGCAGGCGGGCGTGTGGCTGAGGGCATCCGAAGGCTGGGGCAGGGGAAACTTCCAGAGCAGCCGGTGGGTGGGGCGCACTTGCACCGTGTGGGCAGCAGGAGGCACTGCGGCACCCTCTGTGACTTAGTAGAACCCTAAGAGTGTTGATTTGATGACAGCTCCTACTTGGTGGGTCCTTACTATGTGCAGCTCGTTTAACCCTCACAACCGCCTAAGGAGTTAAAGCCCCTATTACAGCCTTTTCATAGACGCAGACGGGCGTGAGGAGGTTCAGTAACTTGCCCAGATTGTGCGGCTCAGGGATGGAAACCGGAGCGCTCTGGTTCCGATACGTTCATCGATTCAACAAGGGTGTTGAGCACCCGCTATGAACAAGGGCCTGTGCAATGAAACGGGCGTAAAGAGCAATATAAAAACCATGACTTGCCAGCAATTACTAAATGCCCACAAGGCTCCAGGCACAGACCCGCACACACGTTAAGAGTAAAAATGGTGATGGTACTGAGGAGGGGTGATAATGAAGTTAAACCAGCTGCACCTCTTACATGTGTTATCTCGTGGAATCTGTACATAAGCCCACTGTGGGATGAACCTGCACTGTCCCCATGTCGCAGAGAAGGAATTCAAGGTTAAATAATTTTCCGAGGCAAAGCGTGGGAATTGGAAGTGTTTGGATTTGAACCTGGTCCTGTCCTTTTCCAAAGGGTCAAGTGTCAACTTGTTTTTCCATTCATTGCATAAACATTTACTCTTTAAACCATACAATTGGTTGCCACTCACCCTGAGCCTCCGCTCTGGTTCTGAACTGCAGGTGGTGAAGGCTTTCATTGTCCTGACCCCACAGTTTCTGTCCCATGACACGGACCAGCTCACCAAGGAGCTGCAGGAGCACGTGAAGTCAGTGACAGCCCCGTACAAGTACCCGAGGAAGGTGAGTGAGGGCAGAGGCTCGGTGCCCTTCCCGTGCTCCGTTGCCCCAGGTCTGGTAGGGAGGCCGGGTGCGCTTAACCTGCCAATAGAACGAGCATTTTTCCCTGCAGAGCAGCAGCTCGGCTTAGAGGCGCAGTGCTGCCAAGCGAATGAGACGGAACCTCTGTCCTCGGTCAGAAACTGCAAAGCCTGCTGGCACTTTAACCTGAGGGCAGAAAGTCAGAGAAGTGCCCAAGGCTATCCAAGAGATTATTTAAAATCTTTCATAATTTAAAAAAGACATCCAAATGAGTCACTTCCAAACTATTTTTACTTTTGTTTTTATTGATTTCAGAGAGAGAGGAAGGGAGCAGGAGAGAAACATCAATGATGAGAGAGAGTCATTGGATGCTTCCTGCACACCCCCAGCTGGGGAGCCAGGCCAGCTGGGCCCAAACTATTTTTGTTTATTTTTTTTTCCAAACTATTTTTAAATGATTTATACTAAGAAATACATTGGATACTGCAACTCAATACTTAGTTACATACACAATAAACAAATTTTAACACATTTATATTTATCCTTACAACATGCACTCCATTCCGATGCTTTGTATTCTACTACAGTTGTTTTTAATGTTGTGCGCAAGCAACAAAAATGCCCAATAGAGAAATTCTTAAATTATTTGTAAAATTTAATATTATCCTATAATTTAAAATGGTGTAGATTTTTTAATTTTTAACATAAATATGACAATATATTATTAAGAGAAAAAGCAGGATAAGCAAGAATATACATAATATTATCAGATCTGTTTAAAAACAAAGTTTGAAAGGATATGCATGTCAACAAGTCAACGATTCCTACATTGTCTGAATGTTTTTAGTCAGTGCATTTGTAAAGCTATGTAGCTAACAGTTACTGAATATTTACTACACGTGCCAGGCCCTGGATTCAATGCTTCACATGCATTATTATTTAATCCTCTCTGCAACCTGAGATGGTTTAACCAAGTATTTTACGGAGAGGAAATTGAGGCTCAGAGACTCAACGTAAATTGCCTGAGAGTAGAGTTAATACAAGGCAGAGCTGGACCTCAAACCCATGTGTCTAACAGCAGAGTTCTTGCTTCTAATGCTGGGCTTGCTGCCCCCTCGAGAGTAGAATAGGGGATGTGTACCAGTTAGGGGCTCGATGCTATTGCGGGTAACAAACAGCCCAGAGCCGTGTGGCTTATTCTAAGGGAGGCATCTCCCTTGCTCATGGCACGTGCCTATCCTGCCTGGTTCTCCTGGGACCAGGATAAAGGAGCAGCCACCATGTAGGTACCTGCCAGGGGCTGTCAGAGATGGACAGAGAGGGTGGCCAGGCTCAGTGGTTCCAGACTCTTCTGTTGGAGGTGACCCGCTCTGTTCCCACCACATTTCATTGGTCAAAGCACGTCACAGGGCTGCAGCCAGCTTCAGGGGCTCAGGAGGACCTGACATACTTGCTGGGGCCCATTAGAGCCACCGCATGGTGCCAGCCTGTCTGGGGAACATTCAGGGGCAAAGGAGAGGAGTGGGGGTTGGTGGGAAACGACAGCAGGACTAACTCAGGATGGTTTGCTTTCTCCTCGGCCAGGTGGAGTTTGTTACCGAGCTGCCCAAAACCGTCACTGGCAAGATCCAAAGGAGCGAACTTCGGAGACAGGAGTTTGGCCAGGTGTAACTGCAGGAAACTCAGGACCCCTTTCCAAGTGCGACCTGGGTAAATC
Organism: Miniopterus natalensis; assembly: GCF_054644295.1. Lineage (NCBI taxonomy): Eukaryota > Metazoa > Chordata > Mammalia > Chiroptera > Miniopteridae > Miniopterus > Miniopterus natalensis. The sequence goes on from NC_142083.1 coordinate 96,837,479, forward strand.
CCTGGCTGCCTCGGCTCCCCTACATGGCGGGGTAAGGTGGGGATGTTGAGAGAGTTCATTGGAAGGGCACAGGACTTCCAGCATCCCAGCATTTCTGTTCTTTTAAGTTAACATCGGCCGGGCCGGCATGGCTCAGTGATTGATCACCGACCCATGATACAGGAGATCAAGGTTCGATTCCCAGTCAGGCTGCAGCTCGATCCCCAGCAGAGGGCCTGCAGGAGGCAGCCGATCAATCAGTCTCTCACTATTGATGTTTCTCTCTCCCTCTCTCCCTTCCTCTCTCTGAAATCAATTAAAAAATATATTTAAAAAAGAAAAAAGTTAACATCGGTCACTCCCCTGCCTCCAAGTCTCTCGCTCCTTTGGATTGCTGAGGTGAGCTCTTGAATTAGGGCTGAAGGTATTGAATGCTGACATCAGCATCAGCAGTGACCCTGCACTGCGCATTCATCTTGTGCATGACCCTGTGCTAAGTACGGTCCCTCCGTGCCTCTCCCCAATCCCCACTGGAGAGAGCCCAGGGCCTGATTCTGTCTCCAGGGCGGAGTGTTCCTGGGTGGCCCTGCCCATCCAGGAGATGACCAGGACCCAAAGGTCCGGGAGTGATGCTCCAAGCAGCCCCAGGCACCTGCCTTGGCTAAGGCTCAGCCTAGTCTCCCTGTTGTCAAGTGAGTGACCTGCTCTCGATGACCCGAGTCCCACAGGACTTTCCCAGCCTTCTCCAGAGGTGCTCAGTCCGTCATTCCTAGGCAGGACCCAGGGGCCCAGGAGTCTTACCCCTCAGCTTTCCCCCATGTGCACCCACCACTCATTCCTTCCCAAGGATCCAGGGTCTTCCAGCCCCTCTCCGAGGGCCCAGAGTCCCCCCAGACACCCTCCCGACACACTCTATAAGTCCTTCCTGCCATCAGAGTCTTCCCCAATGCCTCTCCCGCTGGGCCTGGGGTTCTATGAACTGACCCTGCACTTCATCCATCCTTGGGGCCTGAGATGGGACCTACAGGGGGACACTAGAGGCTGGAAGGAGCAGGGACAGAAGGGGCTCAGCCTGGACAGTGGGGAAGAAGCACCCCCCCCTTCTCCCTCACCTCTGGAAGTCACCCTTAGGGAGATTGCCTCTAAAGCTGCCCATTGCCAGGGTGCACAGACCGACAAGCTCACAGGGAAACACACAGACACCACAAGCACAGAGACTCACAGGCACAGACGCCCCAGCCTCACCTGGGCACTCAGGCGCAGGGCTCACAGCCAGGCTCACACAGACCCACACTGTAGACCCCCGCAACCACACCTTGAGGGGAACACACGCACGGACACAAACACTCGGGGCCACCTGAGACAGCCCCACAGGGCACACCACACACACACTGGACACACACGTGCACACACCAGCAGCGACATACAAGGACACAGGACACAGACACAAAGAGGACGGCAAAGACACAGATACAATCAGGAACACCCAAAGGGGCAGCACATTCACACACACAACCAACACGCACCCAGGCAAAACAAGTCCTCCCGCAAATGCTGAGTCATGAATTCACTGTCTTGGAGGAAATATTAAGGTGTTGAGTTTTCAGAACATACAGTTAAATCCAGAGCAGTCTCTGTACAAGTTACCAGAATCATCTGAACCCAGGGGAAGTCTGTCTTCTTCCCCAGAAGAGGCTAATACAGTCAATACCAAGGATCTTAAAGAAACCCCACACTATTAATGCAATTTTCATGACCCCCACTTTGGTCTTATTGAAAATATATAACTTACCCATGGGAGAGGGTGATGCTGAGGGGTTCCAACATAGCTTTAGACACTGGAGAGGGTAGAGCCTGCTGTGAACTAGAAACTGTGCTTCACGAGAGACACCCACGTTTCTAATGTCTAAAAACACTACCAGTGACACAGGAATCCCGGAAACCTCCTGGGGCTGATGTTGGTCTCTGAGGATGAGGCCCTGAGACAGATGCATTGTAAGTGGCTAAGGCTCCGCATTATCTCAATATCGTTTCATCTATGGCATATCCTGCCTCTTTATTTTGACCCTGGACCTGATGTATTTGAAATCTGTGTGTGCTTACCTCCCTTACTGCCTCCTTGTAAATGTCCGCATCTGTCACCTTCCCCTGGAGAACTGTCCTTGCTGTGAGTATACGAAAGTGCCTTACAGATAGATTTTAATCATAAATAAGCAAAAATGTTTAATTCACTGGACCTTTTATCTATGTTCAGTACTGTAATTTTCCTCTAAGCACTGATTTTGCTGCCTCCCACAGATTTTAATAAGACTTTGAAAATGGCTGTTCGAAAACCCAATTTCATACATGTGGGAGGTGGGCTTCCCCCACAACAAACAGTTCTCAGACACCAGCAGGGTAGCCAAAAAGTCAACTCAATTCTGGCACAATTTACTTGCAGATAACACCAGATTCCACAGGTTAATGGTTCTGTCCAACAAGACTCCTCCCTCCAACATGCACACACTTTACACACCAGACACAAGCCCAGGGTCTCTGTGCTCCTAACTGGCCACAGATGGAAGTTTCCAACAACCCCTCCTCCAGCTCAGACGCCAATTCCAAGTGCAGGTTGTCACCTGCAGTTCTAACCGACTGGCTGTAAATCAGAGTTTCCCGCAACCCCCTCCTTGGGTTCAGTTAAGTTGCTAAAACAGCTCACAGAACTCAGAGAGACATGTTACTTATTAGACCCTGGTTTATTATGAAAGGGTATAACCCAGGAAAATCCATGAGGAATGGTGCCTAGAACCCGAATGGGGAAATGGTGCGGAGTTTCTAGGCCTTCGCAGAGTGCACCACTCTCTCCAAATCTCCACATGTTCACCACCCTGGACGCTCTCCAAACCTGTCCTCTTGGGTTTTTATGGAAGCTTCATTACAGAGGCATGATTGATAAAATCATTGGCCAAGGGAGACTCATTCAACCCCCAGACCCCTCCCCTCCCTGGACACGGTGGAGGAGGTGGGGGTCGGACTGAAATTTCCAACCCTCTCATCACATGGTTGGTTTCCATTGTCAGCCCCCATCCTTAGGTTCTCTCCAAAAGTCATGACATTCATTCACAAAATAACAAAAGACACTGTTTTCCACTCTCAACACCCAGGAAATTGCAAGAGTTCCTGAAGCTGGGAGCCAGGAATTGTGGACAGAGGCCAAATATGTATGAGACATCTCAGTCATCTGAAAGCCAAATACATAGTTCTTACAAGTCACAATATCACTGTCCACCCGCAGGTCTTTGAACACAGTTCCCTTAGAGCAAAAGGTGGTGGCACAGGACTAGAACCCCATTCAGTCGTTCATACGCAGCCAGTCCATCATCTTATATGAAAATTGCACACAGGGCGAGGCCACTCAGGGATGCAGGCTGCCATCCAATCTCCTCAGGTCCCAAAAGGAGGAGTGGTCTCAGCAATACTTGCCCCACCCGTCCCGGGGGACCTGCTAGTAAGGAGCCAGGAAACGATGCCATCTCCTGCGCTGAGCCTCTTTGAGGTGTTGCAATGCTGGATTTCCTCGTGACAACACCCAGCCCAGGCGTCTGGTCCCTGGCCCTCGGCCACTATTTTCCTTCTCTCCCCTAAACCCAAACTCCGCCTGCTTTGGAAGGGGTGCAGGGTCCACCTGGGCGCCAGACTGGACCGCAGGCAGCAATATTGGTCTAGCAAGTACCCCTGCCCCCCCACCCCCATCCACGCTGGTTCACACGGGGTAAGGTGACACAGGTGCAGAACTCGAGGGATAGCTTCACCACCAGGCAATGCAGCTGCACCCACTGCTGATCCCAATTTGCCGGACAGGAGGAGGGCACATCCTGTTCCATCCAGCCCTTGGGAATTGTGACACAAGGTTAAAAACACAGGGATAGCTTCCTGCTTAGGAACCATCCCTGTTCCCAGCCCTTGTAGTGGCAGCCCAGGTCCCATGGCCACCACATCAGGTAGGGAAAAAATGTAGGTGACGTGGGGAAGGAAGAACACCAGCATCCTCCCCACCCCTCTCCCCAGATCCACCTAAAAACAGAGGAGTCCACCCAGCGAGGACACTCACTGAGCCCCACTCGTGTGCGCGCTGAGTGTGAGTACACACTTGCGCAGGCCTGTGAGCCAGCCCTTTATGCCTCTCTGTCTCCCGTTTCAGACACGCAACGTTTCACTGTCCATTCCCATTCTCTCCCCAACTCGGCCTGAGGAAGACGTCTCTCGGCCATTGTCGGGCATTAGCGGCTGTAAAGTGTGTCCTTGACCTGAAGAAATGACGCTCAGCCATCAAATCTGGAGCAGCAGCTTCTGCTGGGCAGGTTTTTCATGGTCCTCTGAGCTTCTGCTTCTGCCATTGGGAAGGCAAACCCAGGCCCGGGCCCAGTCAGTTCCTGTCATGTCCCGTCTGTAGCCCCAGGGCCACCGTATCAGTCTGACTTGCCAGCTCAGCTCAGAGCCGCACCCAGGAACTGTGCCACAGAGCCACACGCAGTCTCTGTCCCTTTTGCTGCCAGGTACAGTTCTTTTGAACATTTTGGGCCTCAGATGGTATGAGGCAACTGTGGCTGCCTTCAGCCCATCTGCATGGCTGCTTCTCCCACTCTCACGCTCCCTCACCACTTAGCTACACACACACGTACGTGCACACACACGTTTGCGCACACACATGCACCCTCACACTCAGGCACACACAGAGGCTGCTCTGCTGCTCCCAGCCGCTCCTGGGCAGTGTGTGGCCAGTCACACCTTGCCCACAGGGCCGGTGGTAGCCTCCCCCACCTAACAGAAGGGAGGGCCACAGGCTACAGGCACTGCTGGGGCAGAATGGATTGGGGTGCGGGACCTGGAGGGACCTGCCAGACGCCGTTCGGTCCTTGCTGCTTGACACGGTCCTTCAAGGAGGAGACATCTGCACAGCAAATGCTCCATGGGACTTGGCATGTGGCACATCCCTCTTCCCATGCTTGTTCCCCTTCCTGACGCTCCGTGTCCTTACCCGAGTCACTGCACCAGGAAAGGGCATTGTCCTAGCTGGAAACTTTTCCCCAGCAGGGGAGTTGGAGAGAACTGGAAAAGACAGTGATTCAGTAAAAGGCCCAAGTATTACAAAGATATCATGTGGCGCCTATAAGGAACTTAGACTCAGGCTGTCAACAGAAGAGTTAGGACTTGTTAGGCCCACGACCCCGGGACCTTCCCACCAGGGAGAGGCCTGGGTCCGGGCCCCTGCTGACTCGGCCCCTTAATCCACAGGGAGGCCACCAGTGAGCTCCCACAAGGAATGTATTACTGGGGGATGTTTATATTAATGGAAAGCTCTGGGAATCCCCACAAGGGAAGAGCAGTCTAGGAAAGAGATGATTTCAGTCTACACCTGAGCCCTTATCATACGCAGAATAATCACACACAGGATAATCACACACAGAATAATCATACGCAGAATAATCACACACAGGATATCACACTGAGGACGGGGCGCTGCAGGGAATGTCAGCGGGGAGACTGAGGCAGGTGCCAGGCAGGCGGTCACTCACCAGAGCTACAAACAATCCCGCAGCTCCAGACCCTCACTTAGGACTCGCATAACCTTCACATAAGAAAAGCTGGCTCAGTTACTCTCCTTTAGCTATGTGGTAGAGCAAAAAAAAATTAGTAACTTCAGAGTATAAATAACAAACTAGAGGTTAACCTGTAGAATAGCCTATAGAAATATAAACGATAGATGAGACTAAAATTAACACACCTAAACAGATGTAAATTCTTTAGCAAAGGTCAGAGAAGAAGGTACAGTCATTAACTGTGAGAGGCCAGAACAGAAACCAAAACACAGCGTGATGTCATGTTGTTTAACCAGCAATAAAATCTAATAGTATAAATACAGCTGTAACAAGGCGATAAAAGGAGAAGCTGATTGCCCTGATGCTCTGAACACTGTCTCCGTGTCCTTCATTCTTCGCCGACACCGTCCACATCTTTGGGGACCCCGGGACCGCTGGGGCTGGACCCCGGGGGGAACCAGATGTTTCCAATCAATTCCTTCCCCATGGCTGGGGCGGGGGTGCACACCACTGACCTCTGCCCTGGCCACCCCTCTTAAGGAAATTGTGGGAGTGTTATGGGGGCTCATGGGACTTGCCAAGACAACTCTGCTGCCATCACCCCCACAGAGCCAACTGGCATTGTGCTATTTGGGGACAGCTGGCAGGCTCGGTGAAGATCACAGAGACTAGATGACCACAGCCCTCCTCACTGGTCTCCGGAGCCACTCCCGGCCCCTCAGGCCTTCCTCAGCATCAGAAATGGGCCATGTCCTGAGGACAAATACTGCTCTCTCTGATCACCAGTCACCCCTGTGACTGGCTGGCATCGTGTGCTCAGTGAGTGTGTATTGACTGAATGATCATAGCCACCGTCAGATCCAGGTACAGGGTGAGTCCACCACCCACATGGATTTCCCAGGCCCCTTGAAGTGAATGCTCCCCACAGGGGAGCCCTGCTCTGCCCCGTCGCTGCACTTTCTGCCTGTTTGTGATCTGTGTGTCCACGAGTCACACTGTGTGCACTGCAGGAAGCAGACGCTGTGAATGGTTTATTAGGGGTGACACTATGAGAGACGAAAGCGAGGGGGCAGGTTGGGCAGGGAAAACCATAGTGCAGGTCTGACAACCTCTCTAAGTATATAACTGACACAACCTGTTTGTCACGGCTCAGGGTCCTCTTGAAATTTTAAACTGGTTTCCTGTCCTGTAAGGCAAGGAGTTTGGGTTGTTTCAATGTGACCTTCATTTCCTAACTCATTCTGTCTCCTATTATCCACCTGTGGCCTCTGCCGGACGCGTTAGTTCCGGGGGTGGCATTGTGTCTACATCCAGTGGAAAATCGCTGTCTTCAGCTCTCAGGCACAGATCTGAACTTACACATCCCACTTAACTTTTCCTGCTTTAACTGGGAGGACCGGGATTTTAATTTAATTTTATAAGAGGGGTCTTTGCCTTTCTTTTGAAACAGGGCCTGCACATCTCAGGGCCTAAGCTGTCAGGCCCTTAGTTGAAGTCCCTGTGAGTCAGTGAACATCTTTGATGATGTCTGTGGAGACCTTTGCTTTTCAGCAGTGAGAACGGTTAGGTGCCCAACAAGTCCCAGACACTCTCCTCAGTACTTAATCTCATCTTCCTCACAACGACCTCAAACACCAGTGCTACCCATTTCCCAGCCACAGGGCTGAGGCTCTGAGTAGGCCGCCCTGAGGCTCGGCGTGAGGGGCTGGTGGGCGGGAACACAGCACTGAGCCGGATTTTGTGACCCGGGCTGGGGGAGATGCAAAGCTGACAGCCAGGGGTGGGGGGAGGGGCTGCAGGGGGGCTGCTGACCAACCTTGAACTCCCCACCGAGTCTGACTCCAGCTGAAGGCCGGGGCAGCTGCTTAGCTGACCTACAGCCTGTCTTCACTTTCAGTCCCTTTGGAACACAACAGACTCAGATGCACAAAGCGCCCAGAAGAACCAGTTTCCAGGGCTTTCACACAGATCCAGAACCTTCAGAAATCCAGGGAGGGTGGGGAATGATCTTACTTAGATGACGCCCCGAGGGCTTTATGGCAACAAGGACATTTGATGGACACCTGCACTGCCCACAGTGTGTCCTCTGATCCATAGAGCGGCACTGCGTGGACGCGAGCTGCCTTCACGCTCCCTGGGGGACGGCCTTCCGGCTCCGTCCACGGGAACCCAGCGAACTCCCACGGCCCCTGCTCAACTCTCCCTTCGCTTCCACAGCCTTCCCTGAGTTCCTGGGTGGTCACGTCTCCCTCTTTCGTAGTCAGGCCCCTCGCAGGAGCCTTTATTGCGGCGAGCACGAGCTCTGTCATTTAGCGGGTGTCCCTCTCTCCCCGGGCCCCTTACACCCCTGAAGCCTGGGATGCGCCCAGCACATGGTCTAGGGCAGTGAGAGCTGCAGAACCGATATGGCGGCCTTTCTGGAAAAAGCCTCTTTCCTTCGCTACGACAGACACCTGCTGCCCAGCTTAGGACGGAGAAATGACACAGCTGCTGGTGCGTGTGTCCTGAGGGCCTGGCTGTTGCAGGGTCCTGACCAAGTTTGCCCGGGCATCACAGAGCCCTCTGTGCCATCGCTACGTCTCTGAACGCTCCCAACGAGAAACGTAATGAACTTGTACTTTCCCGATCATCGCACCAAGGGCTCCGGGTGGCGAGGAGGGTGAGATCCCGGAGGCCACGAGAGCGGAAAACGTGCAGTGACTCGTAGCCATGTCTTGTGACCAAGGGTGGCCCGTGGAGCACGGCATGCAGGTTGGTCCCGGGAAAGGAGGAGCCCCTCTTGCCTCCGGATCGGCCTGCAGGAGGGAGCTTAAAGGTGTGTTGATCTGACAGACGAAAGACCCGCAGCGGCAGAAGCTGGAACCGAGGGAAGCGGGTGTCAGCACCTGGCGCCCCCCTCCACCAGGTCCAAGAGAGCACCGTCAGCACCAGAAAACACCCCTCCCCCCGGGTCCCTCCCCCACACCAGGGCCAGTGGAGGCCACCACGTGGCATTGCCTGCGTCTGCAGTTGTAGAAAGCAAGATGCTCTCTCCCAGAGATGAACAGGGTATTACCCAACATGAGTAGCATAACCCGGAAAGACAGGTGTCTGTGTTCAGGGCCACCCTCCCCTCCCCCCCCACCAGAAAAGCTTGCTGTTTGTGTATTAAGACCAGAGAGAACGAGAGGGGATCCCAGTTATTCCTGGGTAAAAGCTGTGCCCGCAGGCTCCTGCATATGCCCCTGCCTGTCCTCATTGGCTGCCCCCCCAAAAGGCTCTTCCTCTCTGGAGGTGCTGCCCATGGCCCCAAAAACGTCCAGGGAGGTGGGGATTCCTGGAGTCCTGCAGGGGATCTGGGAAAGGCATTCCTGATAGAAACAGTGTTACTTATGACAGTTAGTTAGGTTCAGCTGTATTTATCTTAACTCACAAGTAATTCTGTATTTTAAAGACACTATGAGACAGAGTCATTCATCCAATGAAAAAAATGAGGTGAGAATTCTAAATAACAGAATTAACACAAATGTGTGTGTGTTTTCAATTACAGTTTACGTTCAGTATTATTTAGCATTAGTTTCAGGTGTACAGCAAAGTGGTTATACAATCAAATGCTTTACAAAGTGTTTTCCTGGTAATTCTAGTACCCACCTGGCACATACATAATTACCACAATGTTATCGACAATAGTCCCTGTGCTGTACTTTACATCTCTGTGACTGCTCTGTAACTACCAATTTGTACTTCTCAATCCAGCCCCAGAACCCTTCCCTCTGGCAACAATCATTCTGTTTTCTGCATCTATGGGTCAGTGTTTGCTTTGTTTTGCTTGTTTGTTTTGTTTTTCTAATATTGCACATATAAGTGAAGCCACATGGCATTTGTCTTCCGCTATCTGACTTCTTTCACTTAGCATAATACCCTCTAGGTCCATCCATGCTGTCACAGATGGTAAGATATTCTTTTTTATGGCCAAGTAACATCCTACTGTATATGTGCACCACCACTTCTTTATCACTTGGCTATTGGTGGGAAGTTGGGTTGCTTCCAAATCTTGACTATTGTAAATAACGCTACAGTGGACATAGGGGTGCATATATTCCTTCCAATTAGTGTTTTGGGTTTCCTCAAATAGATACTCAGAAGTGGAATCACTGGGTCATAAGGCAGTTCCATTTTTAATGTTTTGAGAACCCACCATACTGTTTTCCACAGGCAGATACAGACAATCAGTCAGCACTCACTGGGGCAGAAGTTCAAGGTCAGAAATCTCTCTAGAAACCAGAACACTGTGATAGGAAAACTTATAGCATAATTGGTGAATACCTGGAAGCTCAGTGTGGACAAGCATGAGATTTAAAACCAGGGTTCCCAGTCCTGGCCCGCATGGCTCAGTGGTTTGAACATTGGCCCATGCACTGAAGGGTTGTGGGTTCCGTTCCCAGTCAAGGGCACGTACTTGGGTTGCAGGTTCCCCCACCCTGGTCGGGGCAGGTGTGGGAGGCAACCAACTGGTGTGGCTCTTTCACATTGATGTTTCTCTCTATCTCCCCCCTTCCCCACTCCCTTCCACTCTCTCTAAAATCAATGGAAAAAATAGCCTCAGGTAGGGATTAAGAAAAAACAAACAAAAAACCCAGAGTGCCCAGTGTTAGAGGGTAGGGTCTCCCATACTTGTGTGAGTTTTATCTTCAGGAATCCTAACAGGTTTTCACAGTAAATATTGGGGTGGAGGGAGATCCTCTCATGCTATTGGCTGGGAGAGGGGAGAAATGAGCCATTTTAAAATAAACACATGATATTCGATTTCTCATAAAAAGGCCTGCCCTCAAGAGGAACTATTTTACCAGAGTCTATGAGAGGTTGTTTTTAAAGACTAAGTGACACAGGAGAAGGGAAATACCCAACTCCAGTGTTCTCCCCCTTCTTCCTGGGTCACCTAAGATGAAACTGAGCCTAGCCCCTGACCAGATGCATATAAAACCTCACACTCAAGGCCTACTTACCTCCGTTCCTTTAAACCAGGACACAACACACAGCTTCCCATGAAGCATCACAAGGTGTGCGAGAAGAATGAACAGCCCAGTTTCAGAGAGAGCACTGGAAGCACGCTGCAGTGGCAGACACTGTGGACTTACCAGGCTGGGCACTCCAGCCACTCTAACTAACATAACACACTCTCTAGTGGAGGAAGTGGATAGCACGTGGGAGAAGGTGAGTGTGAGCAGAGAGGAAAACTCGAAAAAGCCAAGGGAGACTCTAAAGCCAGAAGCACCATAACAGAAAGAAAGGGCGCCTTGGATGGGTTCATTAGCAGGCACCCCATGGCTGAGGAAGAATCCATAAGCTTGAAGAAATGTCAGTAGAAATTTCCTAAACAGAAACACAAAGGGAAAAAGGGAAAAGGACAGCGCAGGAAACCCAAACCAGTGGGCCAGTGACAAACGGTGTGACATACATACAATGGGAATAACAAGAAAAGATGCAGTATTTCAGGCAGTCATGACTTAGATGTCCCAAAATTAATGATAGCCACCAAGTCCCAGATGCAGGAAGCTCAAAGAATTCCCACCAGGATAAATACCAAAAAAGCTGCACCTGGGCCCGGCCGGGCGTGGCTCTGCGGTTGAGAATTGACCTAGGATCCAGGCGATCAGGGTCCGGGTTGGGGGCTCGATCAATGACTCTCTCATCTTTGATGTTTCTGTCTCTCTCTCTCCCTCTCCTTTCTTCTCTCTGAAATCAATAAAGATATATTTAAAAAAAAAAAAAAAAGCTACACCTGGAAAAATATTATTCACACTACGAGAAGTCAAAGACAAAACAATTTTGAAAGAAGCCAGGGTAAAGGGGTAGGGCTGTGGGGTATAGCATAAGAAGCACATCCAATTTCTCTACAGAAATTATGTAATCAACAGGAAAATAGAAAGGCATTTATATTGTTAAAAGTAGCCCTGGCTGGTTTGGTTCAGTGGTTAGAGGTCGGCCCGCAGACTGGATGGTCACGGGTTCGATTCCAGTCAAAGGCATGTACCTCGGTTGCAGGCTTGATCCCCAAACCTGGTCAGGGCATGTGCAGGAGGAAACCAATCACTGTGTCTCTCTCACATCGATGTTTCTCTCTCCCTGTCTCTTCCCCTCCCTCTCACTCTAAAATATCAATGGAAAAATATCCTCGGGTGAAGATTAACAAAACAGACAAAAAAAGAAGTTATTTCAATATATCTCTCACACAGAATATCTTTAGAGACCCTACAGCAGCATCCAGGAGGTAGGTACAACCCCTCAAATGTCTCCTCATGGAGGACAGGAAAGAAAATGGATTAAAAGAGAGCAGGAGAAAACTTTGGGGTGAGACGAGTGCGATTATTACCTTAACGTGCTGACGGTTTCTTCGATGCATACACATATAGGCTATCAACAAGCTATATTCATGAAAAAGGTGTTACTACACATAAATTATACCTTAGTTAAGCTGTAGGGGAAAATATCTGATACAAAACTGGTAAATAGCCCACTCAGTGTGGCTCAGTGGTTGAGTGTCAACCCAGGCACCAAGAGGTCGCTCTTCAATTCCTGGTTAGGACATGTGCCTAAGTTTTGGGTTCAGTCCCCTGTTGGGGTTGTGCAGGAGGCAGCCAATTGATGTTTCTCTCTCTCTCCCTCTCCCTTCCTCTCTCTGAAATCAATAAAGATATATTTAAAGGGGGGGGGGGGAGAATGAAGTAAGGAAAGAGAACTAGTCTATGAGAATGCAGCCTTAGTAGAGGGAATATTCCAATAAATGTTATCAAGAAATTTCTTCCTTCACAGACTCAAAACACAGAATAGACCCTTCTTTGATTGAGGGATTAATTTAGAATGATTTTGCTTCAACGAACATGTTGTTGCAGACCACTAAAACTTCCAGGTCCCTCTCTAGATATCTGGTACATGCCAATCAAAACACATTTGCTTATCTCTATTCTGTGATCTAAGTCATTTTCTCTCTCTGCAGAAAGTAGGTTTGTTCTTAATGTTTTAATGAAAGAGTAACAACTTTCACAGTAGGAAACTGGAATTACTTTTTATTTGTTTGTTTGTTTAAATATATCTTTATTGATTTCAGAGAGAGGAACGGAAAGGGAGAGACAAAGATGGAACCATCAGCGATGAGAGAGTCATTGATAGGCTGCCTCCACTGGGGATTGAACCCCCACTCAACCGGGGCATGTGCCCTGACTGGGAATCTAACTGAGATCTGAATTATAGGTAGATGCTCAACCACTGAGCCACCCTGGCTGGGCTGGATTTACTGTTTTTTAATTTTAAAAATGTTAATTGCACTTGAAATACAGTATTATATTACTTTCAGGCGTACAGGTAGTGATTTGACATTTTATAACTTACAAAGTGATCACTCTGTAAGTCTACTACCCACCTAACACTATATATAGTTACTATATTATTGACTATATTCCCTATTCTATGCTTTACATGCCAATGACTACTTTGTAACTACCAATTTCTGATTCTGAATCCCTTCCCCTTTTTCACCCAGCCCCCAAAGACCCTCCCATCAGATGACTATCAAAATGGTCTCTGTATCTATAAGTTTGTTTCTGTTTTCTCTGTTCATTTTTTAATATTCCACATAGAAGTGAAATTACATGGCATCTGTCTTTCTGTGTCTGACCTATTTCACTCAGCACAGTACCCTCTAGGTCCACCCACATTATTGCAGATGGCTAGATTTCATTCGTTTTATGGCTGGGTCATATTCCATCATACATACGCGCCATTTCTTCTTTGTCCCTTCATGTATTGGTGAACACGTAGGTTGCTTCCGTATCTTGGCTGTTGTAAATAATGCTGCATTGAACATAGGGATGCACCTGTCTTTTTCAATGAGGGTTCTGAGTTTCTTCAGATAAATACCCAGAAGTGGAATCACTGAGTCCTTCTTTGTCTTTTGTTATAACCTTTATTTTAAAATCTGTTTTGACAGGTATAACTATTGCTACCTCAGATTTTTTGTTTGTTTGTGTTTTGAATTTTTATCTTTATTGTTGAAAGTATTACAGATATCCCCTTTTTTTTTCCCCATTGATCCCTCCACCTCACATTCCTTCCCCCCTCCCCCTCCCAGTCCTTCACCACACTATTGTCTGTGTCCATGGGTTATGAATATATTCATATAAATTCTTTGATTAATCTCCCCCACCCCTGCCTTCCACTGAGATTCCTCAGTCTGTTCCATGCTTCTATGTCTCTGGATCTGTTTTGTTCCTCAGTCTATTTTGTTTATTAGATTCTACATGAGTGAAATCATGTAAAACTGAGTCAGGAAGAAACAGGAAGCCTGAATAGCAACTGATGAAATCGAAGCAGTAATAAAAAAAAAAAAGAAAAGCCCTGGTCAGGACAGATTCACAGGGGAGCTTTCTAATTCTTTAAGTTGTAGGGTTAGATAGTTTACTAAAAATTATTCTTGCTTTTTGAGATAGGCCTTTAATGCTATGAGCTTCCCTCTGTGGACTACTTTCTCTGTGTCCCATAGATTTTGAGTTGTTGTGTGTTCATTTTCATTTGTTTCCAGGAAGTTTTTTATTTCTTTCTTGATCTTATTAGTAACTAGCATGTTATTAAACAATGAATGGGTTACTAATAAGATCAAGAAAGAAAGAAATAACATGCTATTTAGCCTCCATGGGTTTGAATGTTTTTGAGTGTTTTTACTGTAGTTGATTTCTAATTTCATGCCATTGTGATCTGAGATGCTTGATACAATTTCAATTTTCTTGAACTTATAGAGACATATTTTGTGTCCTAACATGTCATCTGTCTTTGAGCATGACCCATGTGCTTTTGAGAGGAATGTATATTCTGCAACTTTGGGGTGAAATGTTCTGTAAATATCAATTAAATCCATCTGATCTAGTGTGTCATTTAGAGTCACTCTTTCTGTGTTGACTTTTTGTCTGGAAGATCTATCCAGGGAAGTCAGTGGGGTGTTAAAGTCCCCTACTATAACCGTATTGCTGTTGATCTCTCCCTTAAAGTCCTTAAGGTTATTATTGATAGGTCCTTATTTATTGCCATTTTAATTCTTTATACCTATGTTTCTCTCTCTCTTTCTTCTTATTATTACAGCAGTTCCTTTAATATTTCTTACAATGCTCATTTGGTGGTGATAAACTCCTTTAGCCTTTTTTTGTCTGGGAAGCTCTTTATTTCACCATCTATTTTGAATGATAGCCTTGCTGGATAGAAGAGTCTTGGTTTCAGATCTGTGTTTTCCATTACCTTCAATACTTCATGCCATTCCCCTCTGGCCTGTAGAGTTTCTGATGAAAAGTCAGCTCACAGCCTTATGGGAGCTACTTTTTAGGTAACAGCTTGCTTTTCTCTTGCTGCCTTTAAGATTCTCTCTTTGTCTTGAATTTTTGGCATTTTAAATATGATTTGTCTAGGTGTGGGCCTCTTCAGATTCTTCTTGCTTGGGACTCTCTGTGCCTCCTGAACTTGTGTGACTTTTTCCTTCACCAGGTTAGGGAAGTTTTCTGCCATTATTCCTTCAAACAGGCCCTCTAACCCTTCTTCCTTTTGACCTCTTTTGGCACCCCTATAATGTGAATATTGTTACATTTCATGTTGTCCCACAGCTCCCTTAGACTGTCCTCCTGTTTTTTCATTGTTTTTTCTTTTTGGATCTCTGATTGAGTGATATTTTCTACCCTGTCTTCTAATTTGCTGATCCAGTCCTCTGCTTCCCTTAATCTGCTGTTCATTCTTTCCAATGCTTTTTTAAATTATTTTTTATTTCTACTATGTCATTCTTAATTTCCTTCATAATTTCTATATCTTTTTTTCATGCTATTGAGCATCTTTATGATTAGTATTCTGAACTCTGTATCTGATAGATTACTTATCTCCATTTCATTAATCTCTTCGTCTGGAGAATTCTTTTGTTATTTCATTTGGGGCTTGTTTTTTTGTCTCCCCATTTTGGCTGCATGTTTCGATTTGTATCTATGTGTTAGGTAGATCTGGTAGGACTCCCAGTCTTTTGGATGGTCTCTGGTGCAGGCCAATGTCAGACACTGTTTATGACTGAACTTGAGTACCCCGTTTGAAGTTTTCCACACTCCACATCTTCAGGTATCCTTTGCTGGGGCTGGGTGTGTTTGGACAGGACCAAGATATGCACCAATGTCTGCTTTTCCAAGCCCTGGGTCCAGAAGCAAATCAGGGAAAGACTCTAAGTACCCAGAGGCTGTTATTCAGTCTCTTAATGAGGCTCAGGCTGTAGAAACTCCACAGGGTGGGGTGGTTGATTGTTATTAGACTCTTATGGAGCCTCAGGCTGCAGAAACTCCATGGGGAGGGGCCAAAGGTTTTCCAGCAGGTTGGGGCAATTGCTACCCCCCAGGCAAAAGCCGCTTGGAAGGTAAATGTCTGCCTGAGAAAGATGTCCTCTCCTGTATGGGGAATGACTCAGCACCAGGGTCCAGATGGGTGCCCTCTGAGATCTATTCCCTCAGCCAGCCCCCAGGATTCTCCTCATCCTGCTCTAGTCCACTCTGCCTTAGCTAAACTGGAGCCCAAGGTAAGTGGCTGCACACGAAACTTTGTGTTGGTCCTTTAAGAGGGCACCTGCATTTCCAGCCATCTCGCCCTGGCAGACAGAAACCCTGCTGCTTTTCACAGCCAGATGTTATGTACCTTTCTCAGTTTTGCTGCTCTTGGCTGGGGAACCCAGCTTGGGGTTTAGACCCCCGAGTTCTCAGTGGTAATACCCCAACAGCTGAGATATCCCTCCAGACCTTCAACTGCTGCCCATGGGGGCCCAGCCAGCCCTCTCACACCTCTGCACTTCCTACCAGTCTCTATGCAGTCTCTACTTTTCCTCCTTGGTATATGAGGGTGATAGTCTTCAGTTGTAGTTGATTATTCAGGGTGGTTTTTCTATATTTTAGTTGTAATTCCAGTTTGGTCCTGGGAGAGTGTCATTGTTGCTTCCACTCAATCCGCTGCCATCTTAGATTTCCTATCCGGGAAAGAAACTGCGGTGCCAGGACCATGAATGCCTTCACCACATGCAGCAAGGATGAGGGACAGGGCAAGGAGAGAAGGATCAGAGTGCAGCGTCACCTCCTGGGATGATGCAAAGTCAGTGTTAAGGCTTCCACCACAGCCACCACCTTTATGTGCTCTTGATTGAACCTCAGATATTTGGGGCTGCAGAAAGGGAGAGAGTGTAGATACTAATGGCCAAGACTCCGATTCTCTCTCAAATGGCTTATGGGATGGGCAGTAGGACTGTAGATTGAGACTCACCTCCTGTCCCAGGGACACTGAGAGTGACAGAGAGAAACTAGACAGTGAGGAGAAGAAAATAAAGACTATGGACCATAAACCCCAATGATCTGTTTAAGCTCTTCAAACTGCAGTTTGCACAGCTATAATATGGAGATCCAGTTGTCATACTTAATTCATGGGAAATACAATGAAATCACATACAGCCTGGCTTAGCTCTGTGCTTGGCACACAGAGTTTTCTCAGTAGAGGATTCTCTTTGGGCCCCATTTGCCTAGGGGCTCCTATGATCTCTATGGTGATATGTCCCATACCTGCCAGACATATGATATTGTCAATTTGCACCCTACAGAAATGTACTTGGACACTGGCCCACACCTCTGAACCTTGACTTCTCTCCACACATCCACCAAGCTCCATGAGAGTCCAGCTGGGTCTTTTCTGTAGCCCTGCATGATTGTAAGGGTCCTTCACCTTCCTTGTATTCTCACTGCAAACCCCGTGGCTCAGAGGCTCTGTCTCTTGGCTCAGATCTCTCTCTGTTCTTCCGGTCAGAGACCAGATTCTGATTCAAGTGCCACTAATAGTAGACCTTTGATATGCTTGCTATGTGCCAGATCTTAGTCCAAGCACCTTGTAAATATTAGCACATTTAGTCCTCAAACAACCTTTCATCTTACTTATGGGAAACTAAGGCTCGGAGGCCAAGTAACTTGCCCAAGGTCACACTGCTAAGCAGTAGGGCCAAGATTTTGGCCCAGGCTGTCCAGCCCCCAGAGTACACGCTCTTGATCATCATACTATACGCCCTTGTTTCCCAAATCTGCACAACCCCAGGCTTCCGCTCCCCATCACCTCTCCTCGGATGGGGCCCGGGCTGCTGACAACAGCCGTCTCCACAGCAGGGTGCTCCATCAGAACATTCTCCACCTCTACAGACCCCGTCAGATACCTGTAGAAGAACCCACCCGTCAGAGAAGTAGACACAACCTCCAGGCCATCCCCACAGTCCAGAATCAGTCAGAATAAAAATCCAGGTTACCCTTCCCAGCCCAGAAACCAAGCTCACCCACTGGAGCTCATGATGTCATCTGCCAGGTCCATGAACTGGAAATAACCATCTTGATCCTTGATGGCTCGGTCTCCCATGAGCCAAATGAATATTGGCTGCCGTCTTTTCAAGATTGTCCTGGTGACCACAGAAAGACAGTCATTGTGCCTGCAAAGCCTAAATCTTGTGTCCCAGACTAGGGTTGCCATGAACAGATTTGCAGGTTGTGCAGTTTACAGCCTGAACATCTATGCATGGTGAGCTTTCCCTGAGCCTGTCAACCCAGCCCCCAGGCAGAACTGGATCTCTCCCCTTGATTTCAGTTACTCCTCCCAGGTTTTTCCCCTGCTCCCTCGGGCAAGTCGAAGGGGAAATGTTAATGCATTCATTTGCACAGGCTCTAGGGCATTTTCCTTGACTGATTCCACCTTCCCCTCAATGGTCAGCCTAACTAATCCTTGCTCCATTTCAGGATACCTTTGAAGGGTACCAAGGTTTATGAGACATTTTTCTTGGCTCCTTTCTTAGATTTGAAAGTTCTAGAAATACACCAGTAAACCGCCTGGGCCCTGCCAATGTGCTTATTTCTACAATGGCTGGACCCCTCTGTTCAGCTGAGGCACTTGTTCTTGAACAGTGAGAAGGCTTGGGGTTCGCCCCTTGTTAGTGCGTCTTTGTGTCTTGTTCAGGTGGAGGAGTGTGGGCTCCGGACTGGACATTCACTCACTGGGCTCGAAGGCAGCGTAGCGAGTTCATAGGCTGGCCTCGTCATCTGGGAAATAAGGGCACGGAAGGTCAGACGGACCAGGAGGCATGTCCAAAGCCTAATAGCCATTACAGATGACAGAGCTGACTGGAGTCAAATCTCTGACCCCCACCTTGACTCTTGCTCCTGGTCACCGTTCGGCCCCTGCTGGCACTAGCTCTGCGGGCCTTGAGTCTACCTGTTCCCTGGACTATCCAGTGGGGAGAAGCCCCTGCCTTAGCTGCCTCACCGACGTGTGAAATGAAGGGGGACAGCCCCAGGAAAGGCCTGGAGAAGTGCACGTGCGGCTGAGCCCTCGTCTCAGGCTCACTTTTCCTCATGTGTATAATGGGAGTGAGAATTTGGGTCTCCAGCAATTCTTCTTTTACACACTCTTACACAGCACTGCTCCAAGTGTTTCACAGGTAATAATGCCTTTGGTAGCCATGGTAGTGCTATGAGATATTATAACACACATTTTACAGGTGGGGACAGCGAGGAAGAGAGATGAGTCACTTGCTCAGTGAGCAGTGGAGTCGGGTTTTGAACTCAGGCAGTTTGGCTCCAAGGATCTCATAAGGTCATTGGGAGGAATAAATGAGTGTAATGTACGCGACGTGCTTTAGGACTGTGCGTATCATGTAGTGAGCACACGATAAATGGCAGCAACTATCATTACCGACTGATGATTTCATTTAATATGAGGCCTTCCCTGCCCCTTTTCAGCAGCGCGGGGCTCGCGTGAGGCTCCTCTGGAGCGAGGTGTTTGGAGCCGAGGCTCATCGAGTTGTAACATCCCGAGGCCTGAAGACAGGAAAGCCTCCAGCTGCACGGTGCGGTCTCGGCGTGAGGTGTCTAACGGGGCCCTCAAGAGCATCGACGGCACAGCGGAGGGAGATGACACTTAGGGGGGGCGCAGGGCTGCCCCGGGAGAAGCCGCCATGCACAGCCCAGGGCAGTAAGCTTTCTGCCACGAAGCGGTTCTTGTGGGTGGAAAGGGGTGTCCAAATAAACATAAGGATCATTTTTTAGATGAGGCCTTAGTGACGGGCTAAGGATGCAGGGTGATTGGCCAGCCTTTTACTTGGCAAAGCGCCCATTCTTAGACACTGGATCTCCTTGTCAATGCCCTCGGGAAGTTCATAACTTTAGGACCCTCATTCCCACCAGGGGACGGTGGTGGGGAGACACATCCCTTACCACGTAGCCAGAGAAGATGCCTATGGGCCTCATGGGTTTGATCCTGATGCCCAAGTCTCCTTCTGCACCAGGGGGCAGGACATGGCCCTTGTCGTCTACGACCTGGAGGAAGAAGCCGATTGGAAGAATGCGCGGCCAGCAGGAGCTGCCTTCAAGAGCAGCATGGAAGAGCTGGGCTGGTCAAGTGGAGACCCTCTTGCTCTAGTGGTGACTGAAAACAAGAACCAGAAACCAGGAGAAGCCAAGAGTTTGAAACCCAGATCTCTGGTCCATCTGCCTGGAATGTCCGGTTTTACTCTCTGCTAAATTTTCAGTACCTATCCCACAGTAGGTGCTCAATAAATATCTATGGAATAAGCACTTGATAAGTGGTGGCTCATATTTTTATAATCAAAGAATAATTGCCCAGGTTGACCCGCTCATGCTCCCCAGGAGCAGGTGTCATTTCTGTCTGGCCATAGAACTCTCAGATGTCCAGTCCTGTCTGGGACTTCCTGTTCTCCAGGGTATCTGGGAGCAAGGTCTCCCCTCCACTGAAGCAGTTCTGTAGATGTGGGAACTTGTAACTGAAGAAGAGAAGAGAGGTCAGTGTTCCCCCTTAGCCTCCCTGCACCAAACTCTGCCCAGGCCCAGAGCTGGATTCTGGGTGCTTTGACGATGACATTGACTTCATGGGACAACTATGCTCAGGGGAGATAGATGTGCGTGTGTATAAGTAGGGGAGGCGGGAGAATGGGCCAGTAGATCCAGAGGTCTTCACCATAGCATGGACCTGTAGGTCCCAAAATGTGACTCAGTGGGAAAGGTCAAGAGGTGTGTGTATATAATCAGCCATGAGGAATTTTCCTTCTGCTTATGACTACCTTTGTGACACTCCAGGAGATTGCCAGACACACCTATTATAACCCAGTAGGATCAGCCGGAGGTATGATCAACACAGGAGGGCAACTAACCCAGCAGAGGGTGCAGGGGGTTGGAGAGAGGATCAGGGCAGACTTCCTGGAGGTGGTGAACCTTCAACAAGTATGACTGTGAGAAAGACAGCAAGACATGCCCAACTCTGGGAGTTAAACCATCCACCAGGAAAGCCTGGACAGTCAGGGATGTGTGGAAGTCTTTGGCTCAAAGGGTCAGGAGCTTTCCACCCGAAGGCATTGCTTCAAGACCAGGCCAGTGTGGCCGAGCAGATGGCTATGTGCTCAAGGGCAAGGAGCTGGAGTTCTATCTGAGGAAAATCGAGGCCCGGAAAGGCAAATAAACCCTTTTTCCTCCTATCATATAATAAAGGTGTTTAATCTAAAAAAAAAAGTGAATTATATGGTATCTTAGTTATATGTAAATTAAGCTGTTATATTTATTTTTTTTAAATATATCTTTATTGATTTCAGAGAGAGAGGGAGAGAGAGAGAAACATCATTGATGAGAGAGTCATTGATCAGCTGCCTCCTTCACACCCCCTACTAGGGATCAAGCCTGCACTTGGGCTTGTGCCCTGACCAGGAATCAAACCATGATCTGGATCATAGGACGATGCTCAACAGCTGAGCCCCGCCAGCCGGCCAAGCTATTATTTTTAAAAATCAGCCAGACTTCTGAACTGGACAAGCATTGGGCACAGCCCAAGCAGTTCAACTAAAGCTGAAAAAGCTGTACAGATCCAGCTGATGCCTACCACAGGGAGTTTGAGTTCTGCTGTGTTTAACTGTTTGGTAAAACAAAACAAAAATAAGACTTTTTAGAAGAGCATAACAGAATCCAGAGTCATTCACAATGTCCAAGATACAATCCAAAATTATTAGAAAAAAGAAACAAAAGTATGAAATATATTCATGAAAAAAAAGCAGTCCATGGAGATAAATCCCAAGATGAGCCAGTGTTATTAACAAGAATTTTAAAGCAGTTATTAAAACTGTGTTCAAGTATGTAAATATGCTTGTAATGAGTGGACAGACATGAAATCTCAGCAGAGAAATAGAAACTATAAAATAGAAACAAATGGAAATTCTAGAATCAAAAAATCAGGTATCTGAAATAAAGACTTTACTAGATAGGGTTAAGAGCATATTGGAACAATGAGATATTATATGGATAAGAAATACCACTGACCTTTACCTTATACCAAACATAGAAATTGATCTGAGATGGATTATAAACTTAAAAGCCAAAGCTACTGAATATCTGGAAGAAAACAGAAGAGCATCTTTGTGACCTGGGAAAACAGAAAGCAATAACCATGAAAGAAAAAAATTGATGTTAGGCTTAAAGCTTAAAATTCTGCTAATCAAAAGATACCACCACTAAGTTGAATAGGCAAGCCACAAACTAGGGGAAAGAATTTTCCAAATTCACATCTGACAAAAGACACATATCCTGAATATATGACTAACATTGAAAAATCAGTAAACCCTGGCTAGTGTGGCTTAGTGGTTAGAGCGTCACCCTGCACACCAAAGGGTTGCTGGTTTGATCCCAGTCAACGGCACATGGTTGCAGATTCAGTCCCTGGCCCCAGGCAGGGCTCGTGCAGGAGGCAGCTAATTAATGTGTTCCTTTAACATCTGTTTCTCTCTCCCCCTCCCTGTCTGTCTGTCTGTGTGTCTGTCTCTCCCCTTACCTCCCTCTCCCCATCCACTCCCTCCCCCTCCACTCTCTAAAAATCAATGGAAAAAATATCCTTGGGTGAGGATTAATAGAAACAACATAAATCAATAATAAAAAGACAACCTAGTTAAGACATGGGCTAAACACCTGAACAGATTCGCCATAAAGGAAGCCAGATAAGCACATGGGAAGGTGCCCAACACTGATAGTCACCAGCGAAGAATAAATTAAAACCACAATGCAGCACTTCACACTAGCGAGGGTGGCTCAAGTTTTAAATAAAATAAAAGTGACCACACTGTGTGATGCCCAGGATATAGAGCAACTGGAAATCCGTACATTGCTGGGAGTGGAAAATGGTGCAACTACTCAGGAAAAGGGTCTGGCAGTTTCTTTCTTTTTCTTTTTTTTAATGTTCGCCCGAGGATATTTTCTCCATTGCTTTTCAGAGAGTTGAAGGGAAAGAGAAACATCAATGTGGGACCAAGGATTGAACCTGTAACTGAGATACGTGCCTACGGCCAGAATCCAACCTGGGACCCTTCAGTCCACAGGCCAATGCTCTAACCACTGAGCCAAACCAGCTGGGGTGGGTTTAGCAATTTCTTAGAAAATTAAATATACCTCAGACCTAAGTATTCAAGAAAAGTGAACATCTGCCTCAGAAAGGACTCCCTTGACTGCTCAGAGCAGTTTTATTTATAATGGCCCCAAACTGGGAAGAACCCAGGCCCAATTAAAAGAGCTAGTTAGCCCAGGTCAGCGTGGCTCAGTGGTTAGAGGTTTGGCCTCAGCACTGGAGGGTCATGGGTTCGATTCCCGGTCAAGGGAAGGTACCTGGGTTGCAGGTTTGATCCCTGCCCCTGGTCAGGGCCCGTTTGGCAGGCAATCAATGAATGTGTCTCACATCAATGTTTCTCTCTCTCTCCTTCTCTCTTCCACCTCCCTTCTACACTCCCTAAAAAAGCAAGGGAAAAAATATCCTCACTCCTTAAGTGAGGATTTTAAAAAAAAACCTGTTAAACAAACTAGTTTGTTCATACAATAGAATGTATGAGATTCGTACATAAGTGAATCTCAGAAACATGTTAAGTGAAAGAACCCAGGCCCAAAATAATTGGGTGGCCTGATGATGTTTATATGAAGTTCTAGAACAGGCATAACTGATCTGTAGTGGAAAATATCAGAATAGTGGTTGCCTTGGAGGGTAGAAAGAGATGGTGCTGCCTTCTAAGTCCCTAGAGAGAGGAGAGAGTGCTAGGAGCCAGAAAGGTCACAGCACTGACCTTGCTTCAGGGCATGCCCGAGGCCTTGCAGGAGTCGCCCAGCCTGGTGGTTGGAGGGTAGTGATGAGGTCACCTGGGAACCCTGGGCTTTGTCACAGGCAGCTGGGCCTGGAGCTTTCCAGCTGCCTGGCAGCCGCCCGGCCTCTCCGTCGGGGCTGCGGGTCAGGTGTAGTTCGTGTCCCCTGCAGCTTGCTCCTGCTTGCTTTGCACCAGAAGGCGTGGTGCTCAGAGTAGCGAGCCTGAGGAAGCTTCGCCTCTGCTTAGAGTGTGTTTTCTGAGAAAATTCAAGTTCATAACTGACCATGTCTTGAGGTAGCAGTAGTTTGTTGTAAAATCATAAAGCGAGGGAGTTCTTGTAGGCAGGGTGCTACCCAGCAAGCCCAGTGATCCGCAGGAACCCCGCCACTCATCGCATCGCTTCAAAATTATTTCACATGGATAAGAATGGGGTGGGCGGAGAGCATTTGAAGTCACCAGTCACCGTTTGTATGTGTGGGGAGCCAGATCATTGGTGGGGCGGAGTGTTGGAGAGACTGAGACTAGTCTCTTCAAAAACAGGGCCCTCCTTTCCCACTGCTGCCTGCTGGTTGCAGGTGTAGGCCCTGCCTGGTTGGTATCTGACCTGTTCCTTCCCATCCAGACCACAAGGTGGCGTTTTCACTTTGGTTTGCTGAGCATGGCAACCTCAGTCTCCAGTGTCTGTCTGTCTCTCCACCTACCATTTGCAAAGGTTTGAAGAAATACTTCTTGCCTGGCCGGGCGTGGCTCAGCGGTTGAGTGTTGACCTAGGATCCAGGTGATCGGGGTTCGATTCCTGGTCAGGGCACATGTCTGGGTTGTGGGCTCGATCAATGACTCTCTCATCATTGATGTTTCTGTCTCTCTCTCCCCCTCCTTTCCTCTCTCTGAAATCAATAAAGATCTATTAAAAAAAAAAAAAAGAAATACTTCTTTTCTTGTCTATACATGTGATATCAGTGGAGAATAAATACCCAAGAACTATAGTAGTTGCCTCTAGGGGTAGGAGGTATTGTACTTCTTGAATTGTTTGAATATTTTTTACTAAGTACATATATTATCTACTCAAAGCTTTTTTCCCCCCTTAAGAGAAACAGGCTTTGTGTCCAGCCACAGTGAACAGAGATGGGATGATATTGTGATACATTGAGGAGGGCCTAAACTAAGACAGTGGCAGGTGTGGTGGAAGAGGGGAAGCTGGGTTTGAGATAAATTTCTGAGGCCAATAGAATTTGAATGAAGACTGATCATGGAGATGGGTGGTTGGAGATGAGCAAGGAGGAGGAATGAGGGACTCCAGGATTTCCAGCTTGGGAAGCTGGCTGGACAGGGATGGATGCCATTTACCCACATCTGGAAGGCAGAGCAGTGCAAAGACCCTATGGCCAGGGAAGGTCACATTCACCAGTCCCCGGGTTAGGACTACCGCCAATCTTTTTTGAGGGCACAGTAGTTTAACCTGTAACGGCATCTAACGAGGTTCTCTTCTGTTCCTCCCCACCCCAGGCACCCCGCCCCGTACCATGGCCCTCGTGTCTGCTGATTCCCGCATTGCAGAACTTCTCACAGAGCTCCATCAGCTGATCAAACAAACGCAGGTGAAAAGCCACAGCCCTCCATTCCTAGAGGGAAACATGGGCTGTGATGCCGAGGTGTGGAGGGGTGGGAAGGGGTTGTGTTCAGAGAGATTGGATGTGCAGGAAGGAAGAGGACGTGATGAAGGTGAGAGGAGGAGGGCAGGACTACCATTCCTGTTGGGTTACCCATCACGTGCAGGATCTCATGATTGTTTGTTTAATAACAGCTATATTGAGGTATAATTTACCCATTTAGAGTATATAAGTCCATGGTTTTCAGTACATTCCAAGAGTTTTGCAACCATGACCATGATGAACTTCAGAACATTTCACTGCTTGACAGAAGTGCCCTGTATTTAATAGCAGGCACTCCTTTTTCCTTCCACCCCTGAGCCAGGTAAACAAAGATGCTCTTTTGAGGCAAGATAGTCCAAGGGTTTAGAGGTTCACGCTCAGAAGTCGGTCCAAGGCCAAACCTGTTTTGGATGTGCAGGGTTTGAAAACCCAGGCTGGCTGAGTTAATATTTTACTGCATAAGCCACCCCCTGACCCTTGGCCTAGAGGTTCTTTTATTGCAAAACAATCATATTTGACCATCTGTCTTTGGTATGGCGTTTACACTGTCACAGATACAGCGATAAGAGCAGTATGAATATGCTTGACATTTGGAGAAGCCCTTGGGGCTAGGGATAGACTTAGGAAAACAACCAATGTGTACTTAGAGCCATTGCATCCATTTTCATATTGTTGAGCTAATGTGATTACTCGTTTTGCCCTTCACCTACCACTGTTTGTACATTATGATAAATTTGTGTAGAAATATTTAGCATAGAAATTAGCTGATGATTAGAGAAATCCAGTTCTTCCTCAGGCCACTCATTTTCCATGAGTATTATACTCTGAGAAGGCTGTGACTCAGCCTCCCAATACAGTTGGACATCAGTCTCAGTGTTACCATATCACGTATTTACATAAGGTGGTTGAATCTTAGCGACAGTGCCGTCTGTTACACCATAGTGAAGTATGGTCATGGGAAAATTCATTTTTAATGTGGAACTAATCAGTAAGAATTACAGGGCCTGCCCGTGTCCCAGATATTGCTATGGGCAGGCGTTATTACAGTGGCCATGATTCAGTTATTCCTGGGTTCCAAATCAGCTGGGGATAAAGCCAGTCACCCTGCCTCAGCTCAGAGGCTTTACTGAGCCTGGTTTCCGTTGTGTGCTCTCCTAAGGGGAGGACAGGCGGTACTCAGTACAAGTCCTGTCTCTGCTAACTGTATTTCAGGCTGTGTCTTATTTTGATTAACCCTTGGGTCAGGGTAGTCCTGGTGCATCAGTGTAACCTACCAGTGTCCCTAGAGGGCTTCCACAGGTTTGGAGATCATAACATCCCATAGTTGTGCCCCTTGGGGCTTGGCAGGCAGTGTGGAGAGCCTTCACCCTGTGGCTGCATTAGCCTCCACCTATATTAAAAAAGCCAGGAGGCCTGGTGGGACTGGGCGCAAGCCCTTTCCAACAACACATGGGTCCTAGAAAACTACTTTACTAAATCTTCATCATCTTTCCAGGCTGACTCTCATCCCTCCCTTCCCCTTGCAAGAGAATTCACTTCAGTCTGTTTTTTCTGATTAACACATCTTTTCCCGTTAATCCTATTTCTCATTAAAAGTGCATTTGGCTGGTCCCACAGCGCACACACCCTTTTGTCTGTGAGCCCGTGTCGCTTACTCCGCCGTGATTGTGTTGACGCCCTGTACTGATGGCCTGGGTGCACTTAGCATACATATTTGTCCCCAGAAGTGTTGGGTGCCCCAACTAAGGTTAGATGCGAGGTGGTCACACCTGGATGTAACTTAGCCTGAGCGCATCATACAGACTTTCAAAAGCTTTCTTGGCTCAGGGTGGGCTGTTCCCGGGGAATTTAGACCCAGCATGTGGTGTCTGGTGCTTTAATCCTATCAACAACCAGTTCTCTCCCTATTCTTTCTAATAACTTTTCATTTACAAAGACAGGGGTGATGTGTATTTGTGCCCAGTGTGCTGCGGTATATTGATAGGCACTGCCATAGTCTGTCCCTTGTCCCGTTCTCAGCATGCCATCACCCAGGTTTATAGTTATACGAGGATCAGTCTGCTGAGAGCCATAACTGCACAGTCCAGTGGCCCAGGAGGGAGCAGTTCCCAGAAATTCTTTCCTAAAGGATATCCTTTGTAGTGGGCTGTAACCTGGAAACTAAGAGTCAGAAGATGCTGGCACACATATTCCTAAGTGAAAGAACCCAGTCTGCAAGGTTATTGACTATGATTCCACCTATATGACATTCTGGAAGTGGCAGAATGAGAGAGTAAAGAGATAAGGGGCTTGGGGATAGGGAGGGGTGCATGGGGATAGGAAGGGGTTTTTAGGGAGGTAAAACTATTGTGTGTGATACCGTAACGGTGGGTACATGACCTTATGCATTTGTCCAAACCCATGGAATGTACATCACAAAATGAACCTTGCCCTGGCCGGTGTGGCTCAGTTGGTGGAGCGTCTTCTTCTGCATCAAAAGGTTGCCAGTTCAATTCCAGCTCAGGGCACATACCCAGGTGGAGGGTTCGATCCCTGGTTGGGGTGTGTACAGGAGGCAACCAGTCAGTGTTTCTTTCTCACTTCGATGTGTTTTGTTTCTCTCTCCCTCTACCTTCCTCTCTCTGTGAAATCAATTTTTTTAAAATATATTAAAAATAATAAAGGGGGGGAAGAAAGTGAATCTTAATGTAATCAATGGATTTTCGTTAATAATTGTCAGTATTAGTTAATTAATTGTAACAGCTGTACCACACTAATGCAAGATGTTAATTAGGTGAAACTGTGCAGAGGAAAGCAGGTGTATGGGAACTCTCTACTGTCTGCTCGATTTTTTTCCAAACCTAAAACTGCTCTAAAAGTTCATTAATAAAATGTTAAGGCTAAAGAAAAGAAGATACTGGCACATTGCTAGATTCCCTTCAGTCGTCAGTAGTTAATCCAGTTTATCATCATAGCGTGTAACCAGAATGTCTCTCAGAGGGATGCCACTCAGAACTGCAGACTCCCTTTTAACTCTATCCGGTTCTAAAAGCAGGAGGGATCTTAGCAAATATATGGCTTCACGCTTTTGGGCGTCTAGTATAACCGAGTTTAGAGCCCATAGTATTTTCTTAGTCTGAGTGTATCTTGAAGTTATCAATATAATATTGAACTTACACCATTTCATAACCCATTCATTCCTCAGCTACTAATTTCTCTTTCTCTCCCCTTGTCATTGATTTTTAGCCACATTTTCCAGCCCTGGAAGGATGTTAGGTTCAGCTGGTCCAGATTGCCAGCAGCAATGCTAGTCTAGCAGGTGTCATGTTCTGTCTCCTCCCCAGCCCTCCTCGGTCATTCCCATTCATGAAGGTTAGGATTACATAGGTACAGAACTACTGGGCTCTTTCGACCACTGGGTAGTGTAGCTGCGTTCACCATTAACTCCACTTTGCAGGCACTTAGAAGTTCTAAGAACCATCCCTGCTTCTGGCACCTTCAGTTGCAGCCCTGGTCCCAGGACCGCTGATGTGGGGAAGAACTGCACCAGCATCCTTCCCCATCCCTCTCCCCCAGCGGAAATGACCATGGATGGATGTGTGAATTCTGGACTCAATTCTAGTCCCTTGCTCTATAGGCCAGTATCACCATTTGACAACTGTAGCTTTATAGTAAATTTGGAAATCGGGAAATGTGAGTCCTCCAATGCTTTTGTTTTTCCTTTTCAAGGTTGTTTTGGCTATTTTGGGTTACTTGAATTTCCATTTGAATTTTTTTTTTTCCCCCCATATCAATTTTAAAATAAGCTTGTCAATTTCTACTAAGAAGTGAGCTGAAATTTTGGTGGGTATTGTATTGAATCTGTAGATCAATTTGTCTTTTCTGGTGGAGAGTCATTAAATCTGTAGTGTACAATTTCACTTTAATGCCTTTGTAATGCTTTTGTGTTAGTGAAGGGGGAATCCTTTGTAACTGGTCCTGACTTGGATGTAGAAAATGAGCGCCATGCTTATGGGCCTGTGCCTGGGGTGCAGGTGGCCCAGCAGGATGAAGGCCTCCCTCCGACCCTGTGGCCTCCTCCTTGCAGGAAGAGCGTTCGCGGAGTGAACACAACCTAGTGAACATCCAGAAGACCCACGAGCGGATGCAGACGGAGAACAAGAGTGAGCAGCTGGGCTCAGGGAAAGGGGATGAGCAGTGGGTGTGGGCCAAGGCTGGGAAAGTGGCTGCTGTCGTTTTCACAAGGGCCTTTGGCATGTGCCTGCGTAAGCCAAATGAGCTGCTTAGGCCAGAGGGACAATTTTCCCTTAGGCTGGGTGACTTAGGGTGACTTAGGAGACAGATACCAGGCTGCCGAGTACTAAGGAACCTTAAAGTCCCCCAACTCTAGGGGTGGGAAAGTCACTGAAATGAGTTTGCATCTAGGGAAACGCCTTAGCTCACAAGCTCCGGGTCAGCTGGTGCTTTCTAGAGCACGTCCCTCCCCGGGCCCCCAGGTGGCCAGGCTCCTGGCCTTGTCCTTTCCAGCTCTGAGCAGCTTTGAGATTGGTTTCTGTTCTTCCGTGTGCTGAGACATCCTTTCTGTATGTATCATGCTATGGCAAAGGCAAGGATCTTCCCTCGGATGTAGTGATGGCATTTGTACCACATGAGAAGGTGAACTCACAGCACAGGGGGCCGGGGGCCTCGGGGAGCACTTCTGAGCCAGTGAAACTCATGCCGCGGTCCGTCGTGGCTCCCCTGGGCCTCCCGAGGCCTGAGCCGGGAGTACTGGAAGCAGGGCCACATTGCTGCGGGCTCCCCGCGCCCAGCTCTCTCTCGCTGTGCTTCCTCCGCAGTCTCTCCCTATTACCGGACGAAGCTACGAGGCCTCTATACGACCGCCAAGGCCGACGCAGAGGCCGAGTGCAAGTGAGTACCGGCCACCAGCCGCCCTCGCCTCCCTGCCTCCCGGTGCTGGGCTGCAGGAACCTGAGGACCACGGCCCAGCTACCTTCCTGGCAGGGATGAGCCTCTCCCTTGGGGCCGCCTTCCCCGGAGCCCACTTCTAGGCCCCCCTTCCCTAGCCCTCCTGCTCTGTAGATGGCAACAAGGCAGGGGTCAGTCCTCCCACTGCCATTTACCAGCCACATGACCTTGGGCAGTCACTTTAGCAGAGACTCAGTTGCTCCATCGTTAAAAGAGAGATAATAACTAACTATAGAACTGTCTACATAAAATGAGATGATGCATATTAAGTGCCTAAGACTAGTGTTTTTCAAGCTCTGAACCATAACACATTAGGAAGTGTATTCTCTATTGTGCGGGTAACAACAGCAACAGTAGCAGTAACCATAACAACTCCATGTGACCTTACTCTGTGCCAGGAACTGTTGCATGTGTTCTATATATTTACCTCATTTAACCCTCAGCAACCCCACTGTGGGGTTACACCCACTTAACAGATGAGGCACTGAAACACTAGGGGATTCTTTATCTGCCAAAAGTCACAATTAGGAAGTGGGGAGCCCAGTTTGAAACCCAAAGTCGTGTTCTTTAATACCATGTATAAGGATCCCTTTCCCCAGTACACACATCTGTTTTATATGTACACACGTCACAGACTTGGAACAAGAAGCACAGTTTTTACTGTTACTATTGTATAGTCTATTCTTATTTATTTTTTTAAATGCTGGTGGTTACCCAAGAAATTAATTTTATGACTCGCTAACGAGTCATAGCCTACAGTTTATGTCACACTGCCTTGCCCTTGTAGGTGATGCCTGGCATGCAGGGCCCAGAGGGGTGACAGGCATGTGCCCGAGCAGCACCCTAAGCATTACTCGAGGCTGCAGGGCTCTTCCTACCCTTCCATCTGGCTCTTCTCGGGCTCTTCCCTGTGCTCATGGTTCTGTATTTTCTTTGCCTGCTGTCAGTCATTCTGTAAACCTTTGCTGGTGCTACCCTGCCTCTGGCACTGGCAGTCCCCATATAGAGACAGGATAGTGAGGATCCTGCCTTCAAGGGCAAGCTGTCTAAAACAACACCTATAGGACAGTGTAGTTGATGGACCAGCAGAGAAGGGGCTCACTGTGCTGGGGGTCGGGGATGGCATCAGGGAGAAGGCTCGGGTTGGGGATCAGTAGGGAGACAAGGCGGAGAGCAGAGAGTGTGCAGAGGCCATGGAGGGGACCTGCAGAGCGTGTGCATTTGGGAAAGGAGAACTAGTCCTTATGGCCGGGGGAGGGGAGGGCGGGAATGTGGAGGGCCTCCAGTACCTGGCCTTTATCCAGGAGGTGATAGGAAGCCATGGAAGATGTAAAAGCAGGAGGAACTGCCACGTGGGGAGTAGACTGGGTGAGATTGAAGGCTACTTAGGAGACCGGGCAAGAGATCCTGATGGAGTTGAGCTGAGATGGTGGCAGTGGGAATGAAACGCAAGAGTGGGCCCAAGGGCAGTTTCTGAGACCAAATTGGGGACCAGGTGGGAGCAGAGAAGACTCTGAGGTTCTTAGCTTGGACAAAGGGATCTGGTGAGGCTTAGGGAGGCTGGGGAGCAGAACAAAAGGGTGGGGCCAATGTGGGGGGAGGAGAGTGAATTTTGATTGGAGGCATTGCCTCCTTGGCTCTCCAGCCCATGCTTCCCCACCAGTATCTTCTCCCTGATTTTCAGGTTTCTCATTTGGCCATAGTCGGACCCTTTCTCAGTCACCTGGGCTTGCTTGCATAAGTCAGAGTGACTTGGGGTCATTTGTGGGTAAAATGCAGACTGTCTCTTCCCAGCTAAACTGCTGACAAAGTGAGGTGACAAGTTCTGAAACCAGTGTGGTGTGGGCTCTTCTCTGGCATTGGCTTGCCCAGAATTCAGCTTGTTCGTAACTGCGGGTCCCAACTTCTTGCAGTTCTGCTGCCATTTCCATTTACAGCCTCTCAAACATGTGCACGTTCATTGTCTAACCCCTGAGTGAGGCCTCTCAGCACCAGCTGCCCTGCTGGGCATGGAGACGGGGGAGGTAGCAGGAGACAGGAGGTAGCTAAGATGCCAGCCCTGCCTACAGGGCGCCCGAGGCTGGGCGGGGAACAAACCCTGTCCTGCATTCCTGCAGCTCAGGTCCAGGCGCCAGAACTGCGTCAGCTCACTTTCTAAGTAAGTGGATTAAGACCCTCCAGAAACTCTAGAGGAGCCAAGAGCCGGCTTCTGGAACTAGCTCGAGTCCTGAGGGAGGTTGCCATGCTTTCTACTGTGTGTGCTAAGGCTGCCTCCCACCTGGCTTTCCGCCTCCTGTTTGCAGAGAGTGGAAAGGAGACCCTGTGTCTCCATTTCACAGTCATCTTTTTAAAAAGGCCTTGAGCTCTCACACTGGCAGCAGGAGTCGGGGAAACAGGCTCAGAGATCTCACTTTCCATATTCCGGTGGAGGACACGTGGCCGTTGCCGGGGAGCAAGGTAGTGACTAACGTTAGTTCAAAAGGCCTTTCTCAGGTGCAGCTCGGTCAGGGCGCAGTGAACAGCGTGGGGTTGAGGGGTAACGCTGACTGGAGACAGTGGGTAACAGCCTCAGTCCCTCAGATTGCCGCCAGGGAAGGTAGTTTTGGGAGCGGCTAAGCCAGTTCGTGCAGAGGTACCCGAGGGACCGTTTAGCTTTCCAAGGGCCGAGTGACTCACGGGCTGAAAGGCAGGTGCCTGGAGGAGAGAATCAATGCCTGGTCCATCTTTGCGAGCCAGGCACTGGGCCCCGGGCAGCAGCCCACTTGCTGGTGGGCACCTGCGACATGGTTTTGGTCCACGATGCCGACCAGAGGAGTGCTCTGGTCTTGACGCGTCCCGGGAGGGCCCGCTCCCCCCCTCGCCCCTGACACAGATCTCAAGAGTTGGCACAGAAGCCACGTGCCCGAGGAGCTAACATTTAGGAGCCTTGTCCTCCAACTGAGCCCCTCCCCACTGCAGCCTGGTGCTGGGGCAATCCGGCAGCAGCGGGGCCCCTGCGGGTTCCTTGTGCTGCAGATGGGCAGAGGCGAGGGGGTGGGGCGGACAGCTCAGCTCCCCCAGTTCTGCCTGGATAGTGCCCTGGCCTTCGCTGCTTTGCATCTAGCTTTGCGAGCACGACTACAACTATTTCAGCAAGCGAAGGAGGCCCAAAAGGAATCACTTTTTCCCTTTTGCCTTTGAAAATGTCACCCTGATAAATAATCACACTGTGAATTTGTATGCAGCAGTGTTGGAGTATTTTAAAGGGCCTGCACCATTTTAGCTCCTTCCTACTGGTCACGGAGAGGTGCTAAAGTCCAGGGGAGGGAGGTTAGGGCTCAGGGCTCTTGGCTGAATGCAACAGGATGTCACCCAGAAGGAATCCCTTCCTCAGCTGTCACAGGTGAAGGGGGCCCCTTGGGGTGGCACCACCCTGAGCATTGCTGCCAGGCTGGCTGACTGCCTGTCAGAAGGTAGGGAGCCAAGCTTTACCGGGAGGTCATACCTGGTGACCTGAAGCTTTTATGGTCCTGAGATGGAGAAGTTTCAGTTCCAGAAAACTGCTTTTTAAATAGTAACTGCCCTTAACACATTGTTTCCTCAAACCCCTGCGGTGGACCTGCGATAAGTTCCGGACAGGAATTACATTCCTCTCCTAGAGATTCACAGTACAGATTGACAGTATCCAAGGCTCTGCTAAGTTTTGCAAACAGTTTCTTTCACTCGGTATCTCATGTTTATACACTGCTTCTCAAGCCTGGCTGCACCTAAAGGTTCTGATTTAATCAGGGTGGAGCTCAGACACTGATAAGGATTTAACTTTTTATCTTTCATACCTTCAGACTTACATAAATGTAATATATTTCCACATCTGCTTTATCATTGGACATGTATACACATTTTTTCCAAACCCTTTATATTACAGTCGTGATGCCCCTTGACCTCTAAATACATGAGCCAGTTTTTCCGAAAAACAAGGACATTCTTTTTTTTAACCAGCTGACTCACACCCTTACATTCAAAAGGCACTAAATGAGTCATGTAAAATAGTTTAAATGTAAAAGTAGGAAAGACTATCCGGAAGATCAGTTATATTGGAACAGAATCGTAGTGATCAGTAAAGAGAAGTGTGTTCAGCCCAGTGTCACAGGGAGGACTTGCCGTGGCAGAGCTGCTCACGTGGACACTGAATGACCGTCTGGAACTGTTCCTAATCTGGAGCTGCAGTGATTGCCTGGTCCTTGATCTGATCCTAGGAAAGGTCAGGTTGCTCAGAGGAGCAGTGGCATGGACTGTACGTGTGACTTCCCTCGTCAGCTGAGGAAGAGACCTGCACGTTGAGTTGCTGGTGGTTCAAGGTGGTTGGATTGCAGTGCCCTCTGCACCCAGCCAGTGTCCCAGTAACGCCTTTCTGACTCTGCTGTACCGTCTTTAGGGTTCCCTCCCCCTCGGCCAGTATTTCTGTTTAATCCGTCAGGGTCTTTCTTTTGTGCTTATTATTTGTGAAGAGCTCTGAGTCTCTGAAACATTGCAGGTGGTAGCGATGGAGGTTCTACAATGTGCCCAAGGACTTTCATTTTAAAGATTTTTTAATTGATTTTTAGAGAGAGGGAAAGAGAGAGAAACAGCAAAGATGAGAGTGAAACATTCATCGGCTGCCTCGTGCACGCCGCCTACTGGGGATCGAGCCTGCAACCCAGGCACACGCCCTAAGCAGAAACTGAACCCACAACCTTTTATTATTTTTGGTTAATCCTCACCTGAGGGTATTTTTCCATTGATTTTTCGAGGGAGTGGAAGGGAGGGAGGGGAGAGAGCGAGAGAAACATGATGTGAGAGAGACATGGATTGGTTGCCTCCCCCACATACCCAGACCAGGGCTGGGGAACGAACCTGCAACCCAGGTACACCCCCCTGGCTGGGAATTGAACCCGAGACCCTTTGGTGTGCACGCCGACGCTCCAACCACAGAATCACACTGGCCAGCGCTCTTCTTGTTTGTTCTTTGCCCGCGGACATTTTTATGCAGCCATGCACATTTCTTAAAATCGGGACTAATATAAAACTATTAACTAACCTACAGATCTTGTTCAGATTTCATCTCTGTCTTCTCATGTCCTTCGTAGCAAAGGAAAAGTTTTCTAGTGCACATTGCCGGTGCATTTAGTCACCAGGCTGCCTTAGTCTCCTTCACTCTGCAGCCGTTCGCAGGCCGCCCTTGCCTCTCCTCACCTTGACACTGGAAGATCATAGGCCAGTGCTCTTGTTGAATGCCCCTCAATGTAGGTTTGTCTGACATTTCCTCACAGTTAGATTCAGGTCTTACCCTTTGGGCAATGGCACGGAAGTGATGTTTTCCTTAGTGCATCATGTGAGAAGACACTGTCCCTTTGGTTAAGGTGGTCTCTTCCAGGCTTCTCCTGTGCCAGGTTAATGCTATTTTCCATTGTGTTATTAATATGTATCTCCTGGGAGATAGTCCGAGACTGTGTAAAGATCCCACTTTCAGGCCCACTAGTGTTCGCATTTGTTTATGATTCTTGCTTAAAACAATTGGGATTTTTTTTCCAGAGCTTCCCAGGGGGTTCTGATGTCTAGCTCTGGTTGAGAACCACTCCCTTAATATGCCACAGAATACAGCTTAGGACACGCTACATAAACCCGTGTCCCCAGGCAGGCCCAGCGGCAATGATCAGACTCAGTTCCCTTTGGCCTCCTGGCTTTTACTCCTCTGCTCTCCTGGAAGCGTTGAGTGCCCCACATCCCGTTGCTCACAAACCTGTGGTGGCTCTGGCTGCATCCTGCCTGCGTCCTGGACCAGCCACACCCAGCAGTGATGCTCTGAGCATGTTGGGCAAGGTGTCGCTGCTCCCTACCCCAACTTCTGGCCTCTGCCTGATGATCTCCACAAGTCACACCCTGTGGGACACCTTCTGTGACTCTGTATTGTGCTGTGTTCTCCTGTCTCCCTCCTACAGAACGAAGGCCTAGAGGCGCGGCCTGGACAATAGCCCAAATAAGCATGTGGAGTCTGTGCTGCTTTTTTTTAAAAAATGTGTTTTTATTGATTTCAGAGAGGAAGGGAGAGGGAGAGACAGAGAGAAACATCAATGATGAGAGGGAGTCATTGATCGGCTGGCTCCTGCACGCCCCCTACTGGGGATGGAGGCCGCAACTAGGGCGTGTGCCCTGACCGGGAATCGAACCATGACCTCCTGGTTAATGGGTCAATATTCAACCACGGAGCCACACTACCTGTACTGTGCTGCTTATTGATGGTAAAATATACTTTAGGGCCTGGCCAAGTGTGATGCAGCAGTTGAGCATCGACCTAGGATCCAGGAGGTCTCAGTTCAATTCCCGGTCAGGGCACATGCCTGGGTTTTGGGCTCGATTCCCAGTAGGAGGCGTGCAGGAGGCAGCCGATAAATGACTCTCTCATCATTGATATTTGTCTCTCTCTCCCTCTATCTTCCACTCTCTTAAATTAATAACGATATATATTAAATACTTATACAAACATACCCACACACATATACATATACACTTGAGGGCACCTGGCCAGAGTGGCTCAGTTGGTAGGGCACCATCCTATGCACTGAAAGGTTGCCGGTTCAATTCCCGGTCAGTGCATTTACCTGGGTTGTGGGTTCAATCCCCAGTCAGGGACCATTCAATGGATGTCTCTCTCTCATATCAATGTTTCTCTCTCTTTCCCTCTCCCTCTCACTAAGCATGTCCTCACGTAAGGGTTAAATATATATATGTACAGGAATAGGCAAAAGTAGGTTTACAGTTGAGAGTACTGGAAATAGCATTAATAAAGGATTGTAATAATCGTAACCTGCATGTCTTTTTCCACATGAGCAACTGTAAACCTATTTTTCCCACCCCTGTATTAGGGGAAAAGATTCCCCAAGGTCTAGGCTGAAGAAACCTTCCTCTGGCCAGGACTTGTGTTCACTTCTGCCAGGTTGCTTGAGCTGCAGTCAGTCTAAAACCTCATCAATTAACTCCACAGTTTTCTGGGGCGCAGCCTTTCAGGAATGAGTTCCCTCCACCTCCAGCCCTGCTCTGAGCCAACAACTCCCACAGTCCTCTGCAGAGCCTCCTTTTACATGTCCCAATTTGGGCAGACCCCAAGTTTTTCTTCTGTCTTCCAAATCCCAAGAGGTTGTTAGAGGCTCCCCACACTCAGTGACATTTCTTTGGGCTTTGTCGAATGCACTCAGGCAAAGGCAGCCCTCTGCTTTGCTTACCTATCTAGGATGCTCTTAGGATTTTTGGCCTGCTACTTCCAACTGTCTCATAAGTTGTTTTGTTTTGTTTTAAACATGTTTTTATTGACTTTAAAGAGAGAGGACTGGAGAGGGAGAGAGAAAAAGCAACTTCGATGAGAGAGAAACATTAATCGGTTGCCTCCTGCATGCCCCCTACTGGGGATGGAGCCTGCATCCTGGACGAGTGGCCTGACCAGGAATCATAGTGGCAGCCTCTTGGTGCACAGGACAGTGCTCAACAACTGAGCCACACCCGCTGGGCTGACTCATCAGTTTTTTTATGCTTTTAAAATTAAAAGTCACCTACATGGGGTGCATAGCTTTCAGCAAGAAGGTTGGTCTGCATTATTAACCAGAAAGGGAAGTCGATGCTTTGTGCTTCAACCAGACCTCTTTCCTTTCTCCCACCCTCAGCATCCTCCGGAAAGCCCTAGACAAGATTGCGGAAATCAAGTCTCTGCTGGAAGAGAGGCGGATCGGTGAGTTAGACACGTCAAGTTAGTTCAGTGTCCTCAGCCAGGTGGAGTGAGGGCTCCTGAGAGCTGCAGTCACGTCTTCCTGCAGGGGTAGCCTGTAACCTCAGCCTGGTGTGATTGATCGGTCCATGGGTCTTGACAGAGACCCAGGGCAGCCTGGGACTGGGAAGAGAATGAAGTCATTCCCAGGGTTCAGAGGCAAGGCCTCCTCATTCTCGAACACCATGGTGATTTTCCCCAATCCCTCAGGATTCTCTCCCTGCACTGCCCACTCCTACTACCCCTAGACCCATTACTTGTTTTTTTAAAAATATATCTTTATTGATTTCAAGAGAGGAAAGGAGAGACAGAAACATCAATGATGAGAGAGTCATTGATTGGCTGCCTCCTGCACACCCCCAACTGGGGATTGAGCCTGCAACCCGGGCATGTGCCCTGACCGGGAATAGAACCCCGATCACCTGGATCCTAGGTCGACGCTCAACTGCTGAGCCAAACTGGCCGGGCATTTTTTTTTTTTTTTTGGCCCATTTCTTGCTGTGCTGAGAACCTGGCTGTTTTTTGAGAGCCACACGGGGATGTCTTGGAGCCAGCCTTTCAGATGGAGTTGACACCAGTTGCTGGCTTCCAGAGCCCTTTAGGCTGCTTTCCCACGTCTCTCGCGCTTTCCATGAACCCACAGTGGACAGACTCCTCACCCATGGAAATTGTCACACTGCCACCTGGGTTTAAGTTGACTGGGTGTGTGGAGCCATGCCTGAGGAAGTAAGGGCTCTGCCCACATTTGATAATTCTTTTAACTTTTTGCTTAATTACAACATATTAATAGAAAAGACATGCAAGTATACACACAGCTCCATAAATTTTCACTAACAAATGGTTGTAACCAGCACCCGGATCAAGAAACAACATGACCAATGCCTCAGAACGCCCCTTTTGCCCTTTCTGATGCCTTCCCCCAAAGGCATCCACTAACCTGCCATCTCACTAGGTTAGTGTCGCCTGGCAGTCTCTCACCAGGGCCTTCTAGTGGAGGGTCAGGGGGCACATCTGGGCCCTTGGTGCTCACTCAAGAGGTGGGGCGGCCTCCTGACAGCTCGATGCAGGCTTGCTGGGGCCCGGCGGGCCGGCACCCTCTCCCTGGTGCCTCAGGGGCTCACTTCCTTCCCGCAGCGGCCAAGATCGCGGGCCTGTACAATGACTCGGAGCCCCCGCGGAAGACCATGCGCAGGGGGGTGCTGATGACCCTGCTGCAGCAGTCAGCCATGACCCTGCCGCTGTGGATCGGGAAGCCTGGTGACAAGTGAGGGCAGGCCCAGGGAGGGAGAGCTGGCAGGGGAGGGGCTGGGGCTAACACTTCATTCCACCCTCAGGCCGCCCCCCCTCTGTGGGGCCATTCCAGCCTCTGGGGACTATGTGGCCAAACCTGGAGACAAGGTGGCTGCCCGGGTAAAGGCCGTGGATGGGGATGAGCAGTGGATCCTGGCCGAGGTGGTCAGTTACAGCCATGCCACCAACAAGTGAGTGGTCACACCCAGCCCTGTGGGAACTGGGACAGCGTGTGAAGAGCCGCTCCTTGGGCCATTTCCCCTCCCACCCTCCCCCTCGGTCCTAACCTAGCTCGGGTACCTCCCTGCATCCACTGTTCCCTTTTCACCCACAGGTATGAGGTTGATGACATTGATGAAGAAGGCAAAGAGTGAGTGTGCTGGCCAGGGAGGGGCAAGGGAAGCCTGGGGACGGCCTGGCTGCTGGGAAAGAGCCCCCCGCCTAGCCCCGGGTTGACCTAAGCGCCCCTCCAGGAGACACACCCTGAGCCGGCGGCGTATCATCCCACTGCCCCAGTGGAAGGCCAACCCTGAGACGGACCCCGAAGCCTTATTCCAGAAGGAGCAGCTTGTGCTGGCCCTGTACCCCCAGACCACCTGCTTCTACCGAGCCCTCATCCACACCCCCCCGCAACGGGTAAGGTAGCCCCCATGCACGAGATCCCCCATGACACCAGGACCACCTGGTTGACCAGATGGGTCATGGGGTCATCTTCCCCTCTTGTCCTCACCCTGTAGCCTTTGAGCTGGGAGGGTCCTGTGAGCTGCCCTCCCCTGCTGACAGTCTGCACTGTGACTCCCCTCCAGCCATGTCCTCCAGGCAGCGCCAGTGGCCCTGCAGAGCCTTAGCAGGCTGGGTGGGGCGGACCTGCTGTGTCCTCTAACCCCGCTTTCCCACTGAGATGGGGAGCCTGAGCCCGGAGATGGAAGCGCCATCCTAGGGGCCTGTCTTCCAGCCCCTGACTCCTGCGCCACTGCCCTTTCCTGGCCCAAGGCTGCTTTTCCTGGAGCTTCTGACACTAGTGCTGGCTCCCTGGTCACCCATCATGGATGGCAGTTTAGAGGCTCTTCTCCCCTCTTCCTCAAGGTCCCTGTCTGCGGCCCTCTGAATTGTCCTTGCTCCCCTTAACATCGGGTCCCTGAAAGGCACCAGTCCCTTTGGCTGCGGCCTGCCTGAGTGGGTAGTGAGTCCCCTTTTCCCTGCTTTT
This sequence comes from Miniopterus natalensis, assembly GCF_054644295.1. NCBI lineage: Eukaryota > Metazoa > Chordata > Mammalia > Chiroptera > Miniopteridae > Miniopterus > Miniopterus natalensis. Next base: position 96,878,088 of record NC_142083.1, read on the forward strand.
CATCCCGCCCTTGGCCCTTGGCCCTTTGGAGCTGAGGAGAGCTCTGTAGCAGCCGGGAGCGGGCTCAGGCATCCAGACTCAGTGAGCCAGATGAGACAGGGAAGGCTGGGCCCACACACCAGGGGTTCCTATGGGTCTAGGCTTGGGGGGCCTTGCCTGGGTTTCTGACCAGCGCCTCCTGTCTGCCTCTTGCCACAGCCCCAGGATGACTATTCGGTCCTGTTTGAGGACACTTCCTATGCAGATGGTTACTCCCCTCCCCTCAATGTGGCCCAGAGGTACGTGGTGGCTTGTAAGGAGCCCAAGAAAAAGTGATGCAGGCTGGCAGGTTCACAGTCTCCTGCCGCCCTCAGGGGCAATGCAACAAAAGGTTATGTGATCAAATAAATATTCCTCCCCTTGGCCCATGTCTCCCGGGTTTTACTTTTCTAGACTGTTCTCACCCCTCCCCGCATATGGCAAGTTGGGTTGCTGGGGCCTCACTTGGGGCATTAACTCTCTGGCTCAGGTTTGCTTTGCTTCCAATAGAGACACTCCATGCAACACAAACTGTACTTTATTCCGAGGCCACTGCCGGGCTGCTTTCACACCACGCCCTCTGCAGCGATCCCATGAACAGCTCACAGCTCAGAGCGGAACTCGAGGCTGCAGCCTGCCATCTTCTCAGCATAGTCGGCATCAAAGCGCTCATTCTGGGCCACAGTGAACATGGTTTTCCAGTCCCCTGTGACGCCTGTGGGAGTGGGAGGGAAGGAGGGAGCCTGGAAGTCCTGGCCACAGGGAGGCCCAGAGTGGCTCAGGGCAGCTCCAGCCTCTGCTCCCGCCCTCGCCTCCCAGATGCCCCTCCTGGTGGACGCTCACCTTTCCTCATGAAGGGGGAAATGCTGTGGTCCATGATTTCAGTGGGAACGGTGCTGTGGTTGGCCATGCGGTTGTTCTTCATCTCCTTAAACGATGTGTGCCGCACAATGTGATCCACGGTCTCCTCTGGCAGGGAGCGTCCCAAGAACTCCAGGATCTTCCGAATCTCCCTTTTGGGGTCCTGGAGCAGCAGAGGCGCTCTTCAGTGGGGGCTTGGCTTGTTTGTTGAACAAACAAAAGGGAGGGCCCTGCCCAAAGTCATGGCCACATCCCACCCTGCTCCTTGATTCTGGTGCTCTGTCCTCTGTCCCTGGGGCAAAGTTAATTGCTTCCTGCCCTATTAAGTTGTGATCTATTAAGCTGTGTCTGGTTCCTTACAGGTGAGGGCAGGGACAGTCTTCTGTCATAACTGTGGCCTCAAGGAGAAGTAGCAGTAAAAGGAGAATCAGTGGCTACACATGGCACTGACTGAGGCACTAGGAAATAAGAGCTGTACAGTGTGCTGCCCAGGTGGCACTGAAGCTCTAGGCAGGGAAGGTGAGGTGGGGGGTCTAGTACCAGTAGGGGGCTGCCATAGGGAAGGGGGGATTAGAGGGCCTTGGCAGGTCCCCATGAGGCTCCTGCCACCCCACATGCAACATGGAGGGAGTGGTAGCAAGTGGTCTCACCTCCTTCATGTCTTCGTAGAAGAGGTAGAGAATAGGGTGGGTGTGCCTCAGCTCCCACCACTCCCGCACATGCTGGTACCATGACCCATAGGACACTGGGGAAAAGGGCAAAGGGCATGAACCGACGTTGGTATTAGTTTTAGCTGGCTGCCCCCAGCTCCACCCACTCCTTCCTCCAGAGTCAGGCCCACCTTCCCCAGCCATGAACTTCTCTAGGAAGCTGTCCCAGGTGCCAGGGTCAGGGTTCAACTGGACCATGCGGTAAAAGTGGTAATAGGAGACAGCCACATCCTTCGCGTTTCGGGCAACATAGATCACCTGTAGAGGCCAAAGACACCCCCTCCCCCGCACCGCATCATCACCGGACAGCACACCAGACACTGTACGATCTTCTAAGCATAACATTCCACCCTTCAGAGCATTCCTGTCATGGAGGTTTTCTCCTGGTTTGGTCAAGAGGGAAACAGTCTCAGAGACTGACTTGCTTGACTTCCCATGGTATGGGTGTTACTGAGCTGAGATTTAAACCCTGCTCTGAGGCCAGAGTCCTGGCTGGCCTCAGGAACTGTATTTTATACTAATACAATCCTCTCAATGCCACTGGACCCAGATTTGGAACAAGGCGTGCAGGGTTCCCGCCAGCCCCTCCTCCAGAGGCCTGTGAGCACCCAGACCCTGCAAAGAGACTCACTTTCCCTGGCCACCTGACCCCACCAGAGCATGAGGCTGAGGACCTCTCCCTCTTTAAGATGAGACCAGGCTTGAGGAAGGAGACCCTCCCAGAAGATAGAGCCAAAGCTAGGATCGCCCCAGCAGCCCTTTTCTCTAGCTTCCTCTGCCACTCACCTTGACCTTCTGATCCAGTAGGGCCTGGGGGATCAGAGCCAGGGGCAAATGTGTCTTGAGGAGCCGTGGGGCTGGTGTATCTTTCAGAACCTCAAGACCTAAGCCATGGGTAGGAAAGGTCTAGTGTGCTGGAGCCTGGGTCCTCCCTCCCTCCACTTCACTTGTCCCCAGCACCCCACCACATACCTGAGGGACATCCTGGACCCTTGAACTCAAGGAAGGGCACCCGGATAAACATGGGGGCTCTCTGACATTTTTCCAAGTCGCCACCCTGATAGATCATGTCCAGGACCTCACTGACCCAGGTGGTGCCTGGGGAGGAAAATGAGAAGTAAGCAGGGCTGAGGGCACACCCCTGCTGGCCCAAGGTGGGGGACTGCAGCCCAACCTCATCACCTACCAGATTTGGGGTATGTGATGATGAGTAGGTCATCGGGCCTGGGTTGTAAGCTCTGCAGTGGCCCCACCACCTCTGCAAAGTATTTAATGAGAGGGATCCCTTTCACATACTCCAGTGGCGGGCGGGAGGTGTCCTGTATCTGTTCCATCTTGGCACAGACATAAACACAGCCAATTGAGCAAGTGAGCTTGTTTGGGGAGCCAAAGTCTGGTGTGTGAAGGAGCAAAACTGTGATAATTCAGCAGAAGAGGGAAGGAGGGATTCCAGCGGGCTGGAGTTGGTGTCAGAATGAGCTGGGATTTCCATGGGGGAAAGGGCAGGGTCATTAGAGGCAGGAATGGAAATCAAGCAATAGGAGCTAACAGTGCAGGGTGAGGGAGGTCTGGCCCAGCCCAGCCCACCCCATCCTAGCACTCACCAGTCCTCTCCAGACTTTGGCCTTGTGGCTATCCTGTGCTGTCGCTTAGCGTGAGTGCAGTACACTGAGTGCACACTTGCTCAGAAGTGAATGTTTTATAAATCCAAAGTGGGAGGGATCTGGAAAGGGTGGAGTTTGGGGTAGGCAGGCCCCTCTCTGCTACCCTCCTTAGCACCCCAGCTGAAGCCAGGATTAGACTGGCCTAAAAACCCAAGATGTGGGTTCAGTGTGTAGAAAATAAAAGCCTGAATCTAGACAAAAGGGCTTAATAGTTTTCTTCTTTTTTTTTTTAAGCTATAATCCTGGTCCTGACTTACACTCAAAACTCCAGTTCTGCAGGCAGGCCAGTAGCTTTTTCTAATAAACCCAGTCTCAGAGGACAGAGGAGTGGCTCTAAGCCAGTCTAAAGATACCAAGGGTTCATGTGGATGGGGTGATGGGGTTTGGGGCAGGGCACTGCTCCATGGGCTCTCTTTGAGGCAGCACAGGATGGGAAAGAGCAAGAGCGCTGGAGTTGCATAACTCTGGGTGTGAGCCCCATCCCACGGGTCCCACGGGGCCTCACTCAGATGGTGGAAGAACAGTCCCCCAGAAGGTGCTTTTTCCCCCCTGGATTTGAACGGAGCTTGACCTTTGTCCTTACTATTTGGATTAAAGTCCAAAGTCAAGCGGGGCCCTGGAGGTAGGTGAGCTGCAAGTCAAGGGTATGAGTCTCCTAAGCCCTCAAGAACTGTGACATCAGAGGCAGGCTGGGGAAAGCTGATGCAGAGAGGCCTCAAGCAGAGAGGCCGGTTCATGCTGGGGTCAGTGCCCCCCCCCCCCCTCCTCTGTTCTCCTCAGGCCCAGTGGCTGGCAGGGCCTCTGCCTCCTAGCTACACACACACACATACTGGCAAATTCCAGAATGTACCCTTAACTCATACTTTTTATTGTACTCAAGTAAAAACTGCCCAGGCTCCAAGGGAAGTGGCCCAGAAAAGGAATGGGTAGAGCGTTGGGGATGCTGAGGATCAGATCTCCAGCATGTCTGTCCAGTGTTCCTGTGGAGACAAGAAGGGTGGTCAAAGGCAGCCTAGGGGATGGGATGGGGTAGGGTCCAAAACCACCTCTTACTTCTTCTAATTCCAAGTCCTCCTCCTCCTCCTCAGTGGCCATCCGGCACAGCCAGATCAGGTCTCCCCACAGCAGTGAGTTCTTGCAGCTACCAAGGGGTGCAGTTGGTAGGAGATAGAGTCAGGATCACAAACCTCCTCCAAGCTAGGCCCTGGGTGCCAAGATGAGGACTCAGATGCCCTGGGCCTAGACTTGGACAACTGGGCACCGTCTTCCCAGAGGTAAACCAGGCTGGGGTAGGGGAGTTGGACTCACCCAGGGCATTGGCCCTCTAGGGGCAGAAGCTGCCCTGGTTCCTCCCGCAGGAATTCATCTGCCAGGCAGATCATGTGGGCCCTTAGGGAGCAGCCAGGGTGGGGACAGCACAGGGGGCCTTCTTCATCCTGTCAGAGCACAGGCAGGTAAGAGAAAATGGGAGGTAGTGATATAGCTAACACTCAAAGAATTTCTATGGACCAGACACCATTCCAAGGACTTTGCCTAAAACAACCCTATGAGGCAATGTATATTATAGATGAAGAAACAGGCATGGAGGGGTTAAAATACTTGCCCATGAGGACTAAGCTGGCCAATTTTCTCTGAGTATTAGAAGTGATTCTACAACAGAATGGCCACTGCAGCTAGACCTAGAGTTCCTCACAGGCTAAGTAAGGAACTAAATCTCTGAATGGCAAGTACAGTCACATGCCACATAACATTTCAGTTAACGAGGAACACATATATGACAGAAGTATATCACAGAGCCTAGGTGAGTAGGAGGTGGTACCATCTGGATGTAAGTGGACTCTGTAATGTTCATACCACAAAATCACCTAAGGATGCATTTCTCAGAATGTATTCCCCTAGATTAGCAGTGTGTAACAGTACCCAATTAACTTACATTTACTATGAGTGGAAGTCAAACCTATCACCTGTTAATATACTATTTATTTGCCACCTGCTCTGTACCAAACCATTCTACCTACCCTTGTGGAGTTTAGTATGGGAGGGGTGGAAGAGACTGATAATAAAGTACAGTTGGCCCCTGAAGAACATGGGTTTGAACTGCAGGGGACCATTTATACATGGATTTTTCCCCCCAATAAATACACAGTGGGCCCTCCATATCCCTGGGTTTTGCATCTGCAGATTCAACCAACCACAGATTAAAAACAATATTTTTGATCCAGGACTGGGAACCCACAGATGCAGAGGGCCAACTGTATGCACTGTTCTATGCCATTTTATATAAGGGACTTGAAAATCCGAGGGGGTAAGGGGTACTGGAACCAGTCCCCTATGGGTACCCACGGAGGGCTGTTGGGGGGGGGGGTAAAAAGTTACGCGTTGCTTTTTGACTGCACGGGTTCAGCGCCCCTAGCCCTCATGTTGTTTAAGGGTCAACTGTACATGATATGTCAGACAGTGTTAAGCCTTTTAAAAAAGGAGCCCTGGCTGGTATGGGTCAGTCGGTTGAGTGTCGTCCCATATACACAGCGTCACTGGTTCCATTCCAGGTCAGGGCACATGCCTGGGTTGCCGGGTGCATCCCCACTAGGGGGCATGCAGGAGGCAACCTAATAATGTTTCTCCCTCTCCCTTTTTCTCTCTCTGAAATCTATAAAAACATTTTTTTTTTTTTTAAGAAAAGCAGTACCAATAAAGTTGCAATTTTAGATAGAGAGCCAAGAAAGACCTCATGGAGAAGTGGCATTTTATCAAAACTGGAGGGTCTAAGGAAGAACTTGCCCGTGAAAGAAGGGCGAAGGTCCCCAGCAGGAATGTACTGATGTCGATGTCGAGGAATGGCCACAAGTATTATCGTCCCCATTTTAGAGATAGAAGCAGAGTGGCCAAAGATGTCAGTGAGCTGCGCGATCCTTCAATAAACAGCTTGATCCTAAGTCGTCTGAACTCTAGACCTGCCTCAACCTGGAGACCAGGTGCAGCCTCTAACCTGGAGCGCGCGCCCGCACAGGGTGCAGGGGGCCTCAGCGTCCTCATCCGGCTGGGGCTCGGGGTCAGCAAAGGGATTCGCGGGACCCTTGGAGGCCAGCACCCGGGGCGGCAGCGGCCCGAAGGCCAGCGGCACGTGCGGCGGCGGCGGCGGGCAGAGCTCCTGGCGGAAGTCGGCGCGCAGCCAGCGCAGGGTGAGCGGGAGGCGCGCCCAGGGCGGCGCGCGCAGCATGTGCGCCAGGACGCGCAGGTGGAAAGCGAAGGCGGCCTCGTTTCGCAGGCGTGGAGCCACGTGGGCCAGGCGGCGCGAGGCCTGCGGGTGCTGCCAGGCCCACTCGAACTGCGGGCAGGAGGGAGGGCTTCAGGGCCGCCCAGCGAGGGCCCCAAGCCCCAGCCCATCTTCCCGCCACCCCTGTCTCCTTCCTTACCCGAAGGGCGGCCACGGCGGAAGGGAAGCCGTGCACTATGAGCACCATCTCCCTGCGAAAGAACCAAGGCGCAGCCTGTGACCCGCCGCCCCACCCCATGACAAGCCGAGTCCCCTCGCCGCGTTCATTGAGTTGTAGTCCTCACAGCCGGCGCCCAGTCTTGTCCGGGAGGCCCTGCCCCTTCTTAGTGGTCCATCCCTCGCACCTGCCCACCTCGGGCTCCACCTCCAGTCACAGGGACTTAACTGCCTTCCTCGGTGCCTCTTTCCTAGGCTCTCCATCTTCCATCCCAGCCTTGTTCACCAACACCCCGTCGCCGGACCCAGCCTAAATCATCAGCCCCCTTCCTACCGAGCCCCGCCCCGAATCCCACACCGAGTCTTCCCCCCACAGGCTCCTCCACCGAGCCGGGCCCACCCCCGTCACCAGCCCCCGCAGGCCCGACCCCACCCATTGTCGCCGACCTCCCCCGCGGGCTCCGCGCAGCCTTCCTTTTGAGCGTCCCGCCCCCTCTCACCAGGGCCCGCGCCCGCTGGTCCGCCAGGCCCCGCCTTTTTTGCGGCCCCCGTTGTGCTGCTGGACCCGACGAGCGGGGTTGACGGTGAACCCCACGTAGACGCGGCCCCGGTGCCGCGGGTTCAGGCAATAGAGCAGGTAGACGCCAAAAAAGCGCCCGGGCCTCGTCGCGCCTCCCGAGAGACCCATCGGGACATGTGGGTTGATGGCTGTGGCCTCTGACCTCGGGACGGGTCGGGCTGCCAGGGCCGCAATATACTTGTCTACGAAAAAGAGTTTGGGGGCGATTCCGCACCCTAGAGGATGCGGCAGTGCGTGCGGGTTCGTGCACCCTTTCCTCACAGGAGCTAAGGTGTCCAAACCCGCCCGCGGAGCCCAGGCTGCTGCGCAGGCGGCGGACACCAATTAGCGGCGGCTGGGGGCCGGGCCCGCCCGCGTGCAGACTCTGATTGGCTGGCTGGCGGTGAGGACGGTTAGCAAGCTGGGCTTGCGTGAGGGCGGAAGTGCTGGGTTTACGGACGCTTTAGTAAGGGCGGAAGTGAAGGCCTCAGCGGAAGTTGCGCCAGTAAAGGTGGAAGTAGTGTCTCCCGCGCGGGATCTGGGGTTATCCCCAGCTGGGCTGCTGGCCGCCCGGTCTGCTGCAATGGAACTCAGCGCCGAGTACCTCCGGGAAAAGCTGCAGAGGAACCTGGAGGCAGAGCACGTGGTGAGTTGAGCGCCCTGGATTCACCCGGCGAGGGGAAAAGGGCTTCTGGGTGGATGGTTTGGCACCACCCACACGATTCTGCCCCATAGGAAGTGGAGGACACGACTCCCAACCGTTGCGCGTCCAGCTTCCGAGTCCTGGTGGTGTCGGCCAAGTTCGAGGGGAAGCCGCTGCTTCAGAGACACCGGTGAGGCCGGAGAACACCTCGCTCAGCGGGGTCCCAGCTCTGGAACCACAACCCCGCCCCTTCCACCCCCCTGCAACCCAACTCCCTCACCCCCGCCAATGCGGCCTAGCACTGTGGGCTACAACCCCAAAGACTCAGCCTTCTCGACCCCTGGATTGAGCATTGAGGCTTAGGCCCTCTGCCTCTTTTTCCCAGGTCCTGGGGACTACAACCTGGGGACATCTCCAGCCTCCTGGGTCAACCTAGCTTCTGGGACTGGGACTCAGGCCCCTGCCATTACCTAACCCCATCTCTCCCTCAGGCTGGTGAACTCGTGCCTAGCAGAAGAGCTCCCGCATATCCATGCCTTTGAACAGAAAACGCTGACCCCAGAGCAGTGGGCCCGTGAGCGGCAGAAATAAAGGACCAGGACCTGCACAGCCATTAAATTATTAATCAGGGCCAGCTTCTGTGTTGATGTGTTGTCTGTGGGAGGGGCACTGAGGCTGTCCAGGGCCTGGCTTCTCCCTGCCCAGCCACTCTCCATTGTTTTACCTTGGGCAAGTCCCTCTCCACACATAGGCCTCTGTGTCCCAACTTATAAAGTGGAAGTTCGGTCCTTAAAATCCCTTTCATGACAGGCCTCACAGGGCTTTTCTCTAATTCTTTGGAAGACTCTTAGGAGTACTGCCTTACCCAACCAACCCACCCCTTTATTAAGTAGGTGTTCCAGCCTTCAAGATGAACAGATGAGAAAGTGCTCAGGGTTTCAGGGTGCTGGCCAGCTTAACCTTTCCCTCTTGCCAATGTCACCCCAATGTCAGAAGCATAATGGAATTCCACAGTTCCCCTGCAGGTTCCCTCAGAGACAGGGTACCCCAGCGGGGGCTCTCCAACAGCTGGGATGCTGATGTGGTTTTTGGCTCACTGGAGAATTCCCTGGGCTTGGTGTGGCCTCTAATAGGCCCAGGCTCCAGATTTTCTGATTCTATCACACCCCTGATTGGATCCACCCACTGTTTTCAGAGTTGTGGTAACCTTCCTCATGTTATAGATGGGCAGCTGAGGCCTCGAAAGAAGTGACTTGCCCAGGGTAATGTGGCTTGCATAGAGGGTGAGACCAAAATGGTTAGACAGGGTAAATCTTAGGCTGCCTCACAGCTCTCTACCCAGGTGGTTTTCTCTGGCATGCTGAAGAGGTAGAGGGAGCCGCAAATTCGGCATTGAATCCTTGCTGTCCCTGTGTGTTATGAACCAAACCCTGCTGTGGCCAGGACACCCATTCCTAATAGCCCTGTGTCCCAGCTCAGGGGGTCGGTCACCTGCTAAGTTGGGTATCAAGCTCACTTCCATGCCCCCACTCGATAGGACCTGACAGGTCTATTCTGGTCCCTGTTGCACAGGGGCCAGGCCCAGGCAGAACCCAGAGTAAGGGCTCAAGAGGCAGCAGCGCTACACAGGGAAGGCTCAAAACTAGAAGGGAAGACAAGTCATGGCTCAGCACCTGCCCTTCAGCGAGCCCCTCAGTTTCCTCGCCTGTAAACTAGGATTGGGCTGTTGCTTTGGTTCTAAGCTTTCTCCTTACAAAAGGACCTGTGGGACCTACAGTTTGAAACATGTCACGTAAAAGTTGTTTCATTTTCCCACAAGCAACAGTGTCGGTACAGTTGCACGTAACCTGATGAGGTTGACTAGAAAAGGCAGATTTGGGGTAAACCTGGGAGTCCTTGTGGCCCCAGGCCTTCAGTAGCTCACACCTGCCAGCTGGAAAACAGCAGGCCCCCAAACCATTCCAGAATGGAGTGGCCCCCACCCACTCGACCTGTTCCTGTTGTCTAGGGCATGTGGAGGCATCCCTGAGCCCCTGCCATGTGGCAATCCCATCAAGGCTTCTGAGGGGGGAGCTCAGGGATGTGTCAGTTCAGCAGACTCAGCACTCAGGCGCCCAGTCATCAGAGTCTGAGAGGTATCAGAAAATAAAGCCATTTTATTATTTTCTCTGCCACTGCAGCCTGAGGAGTGGGAATGTGCATGGAACGGGAGGGAGGCGATGTTGTGGCCCAGCTGAAGGCCCCAGAGTCTCTACTTGGCCTGGACTGTCTCCTCCAGCCTATCCAAGCGCTTCTGGAGCTCCTGCACCGTGGCCTGGAGCTTCCTCATCTCCTCCTCCAGCCGGGACACGACATCCTGGAGGATCCAGAGCTGCTTTAGGCCCAGCTCCATCCTGGACTTCCCTTACCCTAGCATCCACTAAGTCTCTTCCCAAGAGCCCCAGGATTTGGGCCTTTCTGTTTCTCAGCCACTCTGCTGCCCAGAGAGCTGCAGGCCTATAAGCCTGAAACCTGTTTTCTGGGGCCTCAGGATTACCCACTTCCAGCCCCCTGTGAGTTTCGGCTGCCTCAAAAGCCAGCCTCCCCCCACTGGGTCCATGACCACATCAATAGCAGCCCCTGCCCTACCCTGTCTTCCCATCCTGATTCCAGCCTCCTATCTGCCTCTCACCGAGCTTGGAGTGCCACTGGCCTCTGGTACTGTCCTCTTGCGCCCAGTGTCCAGGCCCCGGTTGACCCTCAGCTCCCGGCTCTTTGAGGGCACGTAGCCATCCTTGAGGGAAATGAGGAGGGGCCCAGCATCCCGACCCCCCAGCCACTCCTCGGCTGTGAGGGCAGCGTCAGGCCCTGCAGTGGGCGGATACAGGTCCTCCTGGAACAGGTCCGACTGTGGGCAAGGCCAAGGCTAGTTAGGAGCATGCTTAGGCCACACCACCACCCTACAGCCCAGAGCCCAGGGAGGGACATGGAAGCATCACCTTCCTAGGCACTGTCATGGCAATGGGCTCACACCTCCGCTCGTGCAGCTTGTAGAATCTGTGGAAACAGGATGGTTGAGCAATGCCCACAGCATAGTTGGGCTGGAACTGAAGGTCAGCATGAGGTCAGCACTGCCCAAGGAGTATGCTTAGGTCAGGGTCAGGGATCAGTCACCTGGCAATCTCACACTTGTTCACCTCCAGGCCACGCTTGGGCATGTAGCCCATGCCACGCTGGGACTCCTTGGAACTGAACATGGAGAGATAGTGCAGGAATGGGGCCTCGGAAGTGATCTCGAAGTACCGGATAGAGCTGTCACCCTGCAGGTGGTGGGTGCAAGGGAAGATCAACACCAACAGATGCCTGCAGCCATGGTCCTTTCCAAGCCCCTCTGCCCACCCCCTCCCCTGACACCCTGCTCAACTGGGCCACCTTGCCACAGAGGTAGACAATGTTGGTGTCAGGGTCAAAGAAGGGCAGCAGGACGCCGCTGCTCGTGTCCAGCTCCTGCAGGGACAGCGGCTCCTCTAGCTGCTTCTGTAGAGACAGGTGGGAAGTAACAATGAGCTGCACCATGTCAGGCCCCAGGATGGGGGTGGGGACCCTTACAGACCAACCAGTGGAAACCCCCACCTCATGGTGGCTAAACAGAGCCATGGGCATAAGGCCCAGGCCGGTGGCAGGGCAGGGACTGAGCCTGCTCTTCTGATTCTCTGCACTTACCGTGTCCCACAGTGCCACCTGCCGCTCACTCATGCGGCTGAAGCCCGTGGTCAGGATCTTTCCATCAGATACAAACACAGCTCGCACAGGCCTGGTCCCCTCATGAGGGCGGTCCTTCTCCTGGAAGGACAGGGAAGTGGTCCATCAGGCACCCATACACACACCCTAAGGGCCAGACCCCAGCCAGGGGCAAGAGAGGACTGCATCTAGCAACGGGCTGGTGGTAGGTAGGAGGGGTAAAGGTCCCTGGGTCAAGGGTCATGGTTCAGAGCAACTCACAGCTACAATAGTGCCTTTGCGAGGCTCGATGATGCGCACGCGCTTGTCACGGCAGGAGGTGCAGATGAGGGCACCGTCTCGGCTCCAGTCCACGCTGTAGATTGTGTCCGGGTGCACATCCGCGCCCAGCGTCAGCACGGCCGCCCCAGTGCCCACGTCCCACACCAGGATCACGTTGTCACAGCCTGGGAAATGCCCCCAGTGTCAGAAGCCATAAGCCTACCCACTTGCTGTCAGGTGGCCAGCCCATCCCTCTCCTCCCCCCAGGCACCTGCACTAAGCAGCACATTCTGGGCTGTGGGGTGCCAGGCCACGATGCCCACACGCTTGGTGTGGCCCTCCAGGGTGACGACAGGCTCCCGCAGGGGCAGCACCAGGCCCCCGTCAGGGATCTCCCATACCTGCAGAGAAGGGGCAAGTGAGTCTTGGGAGATCCAAATGTCAGATCCTAGTCTGGAGCACCCTCCTTGCCTGTGTCCCCACCACCACTCACCATGACTGTGCAATCCTCGGAGCCACTGGCAATGACGTTGTCATTGTGCGGGCACCAGGCAATGTCCAGTACAGGGGCTGTGTGGCCACAGACTGTGGGCGCATTCTTGTCCACACGTCCAGTCTAGAGGGCACAACAGGGCCTCTGAGGAAGGTGCTTTCCCCAGCCCAACCTCCCCACCCCTTCAGAGGCTGAGAGGAAGGCCCGGGATCCTGGGAGGCAGAACAGGGCCTAGGGTGGGAGGGTTTGGTCCTCTGCCCCAAGCCAGAGTCATAAGGGCAACTCAGAAGGGCTGGAGACAAGCAGCACAGATTGGGGGAGGGAGGGGGCTGGGCACCAGGGCCACATCAGGTCCTGGTCCTGACTTACTGTCACATCCTGGCTAAGTTCCTGCCATCCCTATCTCAGTTTCTCATTTGTGCCCTGAGGGCCCCGCCCCCACCCCAGCTTCCCTGAGTGAGGCTTCCATGGCCCTGGACAGGTGGTGGGGAAGGGGGAGTCAACTATTGGGTTTAGCATCCCCAGGCAAGTGTGTGAATGGTGGGGCTGTGGACATGGGTCCTTCCAAAAGGAGAGGTCCTGGGAAATCTGCCATAACTGCCCGCAGGCAGGAGCAGAGGACTGGAAATGGCCACTTCCGGGGAGAGCTGCTGCAGAAGGGCTTCCTGCGTGAAGAGCAGGCCCAGCTCCCACCCTGACAACCACTTCCTCTTCTCTTTGCTTCCATCGGCCCTTTTAAGGTAACAACTTAGGGCCCATCTCCCCTTCCTGTCTCACCCTGCAAGAGCACAGGAGTGTGCTGGAAGTATGGGGTCAGCAGACAGCAGGGGGAGGTGGGAACAGGATCAGAAGGAGGGCAGGGCTGGGGCAGAGGAGAGGGCCCTCTTACATCATCCCTGCCTGGGAGTTGGGGGCCAGAACTTGCTGGGTTCCCAAGGGCTCTGACAGGCCCAGACCCGGAGACACCCCCCCCCCCCAATTCTGAGAGCACTGCTGGGCCTGCCCAGACACCAGCCCATCCCTCTCTGTGCTCCTGAGGGGAGAAGGCCCCAGGCTGACTTGGGAGATCCTGGGTCTCAGGACTCACTGTGTGATCCTTCTCATGCCATCTCTCATCTGAGATTCAGTTTCCATTTAAGAGCTGGAGAAAGCTTAAGGCTCATTTAGCCCAGCTCACTTTTATAAATGACAATACTGTGGCCCTGGAAAGCTTGGTGACAGTCACCTAATCAGGACCCCCAGGGGATCATTGGATGGCCAGAAGAGGCCAGCTTGGGTGGAGGACTGGTGCTCCCAGGGCTCCAGAGGCTCACCTTGCCCAGGGGCAGCACCAGGAAGGCCCCTCCCCCACTGGCCTCGCAGATCAGGGCCACAAACTTCGGGTTGACGGCGCAGAAGCCACTGTCCCAGGTAGTCTGTGAGACGCGTACATCCTCATAGCACTGGTCAGCCTTGGCCGGTTGTCCAAACACGTGCCGGAACTTGCTCGATCGGACCACCTGCCGGCTCATCCTGGGGTTGGGGGTGTGGGGGGACACACAGGTTGAGAGCTTTTCTCCCTTCGGCCAACTCAGACCTTACAGTACTTCCTGTCCCCCCCAGGACACCCCTCAGCCTGATGTTTAAGGTCTCAGCTAACTCCCCAGCTGCAGCATCCAGGACTCCCTGCCCCTCTCTCGTCTGTAACTGACACCCTGCTACCCTCCCACTCCTCTCACCTTCCACACCCCTCCTCGCTCCCAGCTAACCCGCAAGGCCCACCTTCTCCACACCCCCTCAGGCCTTGCTTCTGTACCCTGGGCCTCTGCAGCAGAGCCTGGTGTGATTTGTCAACGGGCTGGCTGATGGACAGAGCCTTTCTCTCTGCTGGTTCACACTGGGGGGCTTCGGCGCTGACAGTGTGGAGGGGGTTTCTCTCAGCCTCAGTGTCCAGACCTCACATCCCTCACACCCACATGGGGAGCTTCCTAAAGGCAGGGGCAGGGCTGGCCCCCTCGCCTCCTGGCACAGGGCTGGACACACAGAGGGAACTAGCACGTGGGCCTGCCCGGGAGCCACGTTCTTTGGTGTCAGGATGGCTTCCCCAGCAGGTCTCCGGGCACCACTAATGGGCAGATGGCCCGAGTCCGGGCTTCTCCTCCTCCCCACTCCTCTGCCTCTCCGCCTCCACTTAAGCAGGTGCCCGGAGTGCCATCTGCCCCCCACTGGAACTCTACACAGGAGGGAGAGGCAGCTGACTTCTCTGAGGTCCAGCTAGGACGGTTCTCCCCCATTGGCTGGGCAGAGAGCAAGTGAAGCGGAGGGGACCGCCTCGGGCTCCCCAGGTACCAGGATCAGGGGGCCTGAGGAGCACAGGGGCCTGTGCACCTGCTGCCAGGGCCTCTGCTCTACTCCCAGCTTCACCCGCTGGCCCCACCTCAGGGCCTGGCCCTCCTCGCTGGGGCTCCAGCCCGGTGCCCACCCTGCGGTCTCCGTCTCCGGAAGGCTCACAGTGAGGAGCAGGTGCCAATGTGTGACGACAAGCAGTCTGGGGGCAGGGGATCAACCCCAGGCGCGAAGCCTAGGTTTGGGGAGCCGGGAGCCCCAAACCGGAGGTAGGCGGACAGAAGGCCATCGCTCCACCCTGCCGCCTCCCCCACCGCAGGTACCAGGCCCGGAAACCACGGAAAGGGGAACTTGGTCTTTTCTTGTTTTGCTCTCAGCCCCTTCCTGTCTCCAAGCTCAGGGCAGCTGCTCTGCTCACCCCACCCTGCCCCCACCCCACCCCGACGACTCCCATTCTGGGGACAGCCAGCGCCCCACACGTGTCCTGACCCCCACCTGCATCTCCGCTGCCGTGGCCCCCCGCCCTCGCCTCTCCCCGGAGCCCGGGGACACGCAGGCAGCCTCCCACGCAGGCAGCCTCCCACGCACACCCACGGCCGCGGGCTCCGTCCCGCTCTCAGCAGCCGCGCGCCCGCAGCCCGTGCGCCCCCGCAGCCGGCGCCGCCGCGCTCAGCCTGCCCACAGGTGGCCCCGGCGGCGGAGCCCGGGCCCCGTCGGGGGGCGCAGGCTTACCTGCTGCTGAGACCTCCCCAGACGGAGGAGGGGGAGAAGGAGAAGGAAGGCGCTGGAGGAGCCGGGGACGGCCGCCGAGGATGCTCTTGTCAAGACAATGAATGAGGAGCCGGCCGCCCGCCTCCGAGCGCTGGCAGCGCCCCTCTGGGCGGAGCTCTCGGGCCGCGGAGCCCCGCCCCGGCCGCGGCGCCCCGCCCGCCCCCCGCAGCCGCCGCCCCGGCCGCCCCCCGCAGCCGCCCGCAGCCGCCTCCCCGCCCCCCGTCCGCGGGCTCCGCTCCCGGGGCTGCCGATCCCGAACCAAAACAGATGCCGCGGGCCGGCCGCTGAGGATGTCACCGGCACTTTTAATGTCAGAATGCAAAAATACTCCGCTCCTCCCGCCCTCAGCCTACTCCCCGCCTCCGCGCCCCGCTCCCCGGCGTTGCCCCTTCAGGCCCTCGTAGCGGCCCCCACGCCCACCCCCGCTGGGGCCGTGCCGTGTGTCCCGCACAGGCGGGGAGCGGGGCAGAGGACCAGGCCGGGGGGAGCAGGAGGGACAGCCTTGCCAACCTGCGCGCAGGAGGCCCGGGTCTTGCCCAGGCGCCTACATCTGCAAACGGGTGGCCTGGGAAGGGCCGCCGACCCTCTCAGCTCTCACATCTTCATCTAGGAGCACATCTGATCTGCCTGCCTCATGGGGGACAAGTGAAATCATTTGGCATATGGGTCACCTCTCTGTGCCAGGCCACAGAGGTGAAGGAGCAGGTTCCTGCCCCAGGGGACTCTCAGTCTACCGCAAGGAGAGCAGCAAATAGCTCCAAGGGAGCTAGGTAGGCAGGGACAGAAGCCCAGACTTCAGTCTCAAAACGAAGAAGTTTGTGCCCATGCTTGGGTTCAGAGACCACATCCAGAGGGCAAGAAAGGCCTGCTGTAGAACCAGGGTGCTTTGTGAGTTTGACTCCTGCTGGCACCCCTGCTGAGTGACCTTGGGCAAGAGGCCTAACCTCTCTGAACTTCCGTTTCTTCATCTGCAAATGGGAGATAAATACGATTTGTCCTGCCCCCCTCACAAAGCTGAGGCTCAAATGAGATAAGGTATGCGTAACTGTTCTACAGAATATTCTGTTGCGAAAACCAGTGGGTTGTATTGTACCTGAGAGCCATTCCTGGACTGGACTGAAGAGGGTGGGCAGCGACTGCGATGTACAGTCCCCAGCTGCAGTGATAAGAATAACAGCTGGCATTTACTGAGTGCCTCCTAGGTGTTGTTCTAAACGCTATAAATACGCTACACTCACAATACCCTAGTGGCAGATAACCACCTCCATCCCACAGAAAGGACCCAGGCACGCACCACCTTCAGCCCTGGAGCACCTAGTTTCCAAGCAGAGGACAAGCATGTCAGTGAGGGGCCTGAAAACCATGTCCCCAAAGGCAATGAATGTGGCAGGCCTGGAGAGGGAAAGGTTGGGGGAGCACAGACGCTGCTTTCACCTTCCAGTTGGCCTGCTGAGTGGGATGGGGACAGACAGGTATGGGGCTGCTGCAGGGGGCAGATGCAGGCCAGCAGCGGCAGTGAACGCAGGCGGGGGTTCGCTCAGTGGTGGGTAGGGAAGGCTCAGCCACGAGGCTCTCAGTGTGTTTAAGAGGCCGACGCCTCCCAGTGAGGGGTATTGGAGGGCGTTGCTGGGTGTACTGCTGGCCCAGCATCTTACCACCTTTTCCTTTGGGGAACCAAACTTTCCCCACCTGCAGGCCCTGAGGTTCAACAGGAGGCTCAGGGTAGGCACATGGCCCAAGCTTCCCCCGTCAAAGCAACCTTTTTTTATTGGTTCAGGGATGGGCATTTGACTCAAGTCTACGTAATGAGAAGCAGACTTATTGGAGCCGCTGGGAAAGAGACACCCCTCCTTCCAGCCGATCGCCGTAAGCCCAGCCCTTGTAGTGACCATCTTGTCACCATGTAGGAAAAGCTAGTCAGAATGACCTCACACAGAGAGCTGCAGAGGTGAGCCGTGAGGACAGACATAGTCATGACATCACGTGAGTATCTGGATCAGGCTGTGCCTGAACTCCTTGACTTACCTGTTACATAAGGCATCACTTCCTTTTCCGCATTAGATGATAAATTTGAGTTGGGTTTCTGGCGCTTGCAACTGAATGAGTTCTAACTGGTTCACCCGCCAAGGAGGGAGACAGGACCAGGGGCCCTTCGAACATGCCAGAGTCATTCGGTAAAGAGGGA
The DNA here is from genome assembly GCF_054644295.1 of Miniopterus natalensis. NCBI lineage: Eukaryota > Metazoa > Chordata > Mammalia > Chiroptera > Miniopteridae > Miniopterus > Miniopterus natalensis. The sequence continues at coordinate 96,895,731 of NC_142083.1, forward strand.
CTGAAATGCTGAACATGGGATAGAGGCCAAAGTCCTCAGCAAGGCCCGCAAGACCTTCTCTGGTCTATCCCACCCTAAAGAGGCTGTAGAGCGTGGTGGAGTTGGACAGGCGTGGGAAACTGCAGCTTCTCCATCTCCTGTCACCCCAGCCTAAGGTCCTGTCCTCAGCTTACAGGTGCATGCACTGCTCCCTTTCGAGAGGATGTGCCGGCCACCGGGCTTCGACAGTTACCCACACACAACCAATACCGATTCATCTCTTCTTCCACATTATTTTCTTGGAATTTCTCTTTTTTTTGTTTGCTAATTCTCACCCAAGGATATTTTTTCCATTGATTTTTAGAGAGAGGGGAAAGGAGGGAAGGAGAGGGCAGGGACATCGATGCGAGAGAGACGCATCGATTAATTGCCTCCCTCACGTCAGAGGAGAGATTGAACCAGCAGCCCTTCCATGCGCAGGCCAACGCTCTAGCCACTTAGCCCCACCGGCCAGGGCTTGAAATCTCCTAAATCCCAAACATGGTGGCATTTCAACTTAAATACTTTAGTATTTACCTCTAAGACACAAAGACTTTAAAAAACAAGAGTTTTTAATGAAATTGCATTGACTGTATAGATTAATTTGGGAAGAATATTGAGACTTTTACCCATGAATATGGTGTATTTCTCTCTGTATTTCTCTCTGTATGTTCTTTTATGTTCTTTAATATAATTTTATAATTTTCTCTGTAAAGGTGTTGTATAACATTAGATTATTTCCCCCCATAGTTATATAATAGGTATATTATAGTTTTGTGGCTGTTTTGAATGGGTTCTCTTTATTCTAGTTATAAACTTATTTTATTTCTGTTTAAAATCAACTTTATTTATATACAACAAAATACATCTTTCTTTCCATACAGTATAAAACACACTCATTTTAAATGCATGGTTAAATTCATTTTGACAAATGTATATACTCATGTAATTACCACCATAATCAACATGTGAAATATTTCTATCAACCCTAAAAGTTTCCTCATGCCCTCCCACAGTAAATTTCCACTCAGCCCAAGCAACCACTGATATGCTTCTGTCAGTATAAATTAGCTTTTTCTGTTCTAGAATGTTCCATGCAGATGAAATAATACACATTGTGTCTGGCTTGTTTCACTAGCATAATGTTTTAAGATTCATCCACATTGCACTGGCTGGTTTGGCTCAGCGGTTAGAGCATTGGCCCGCAGACTGAAGGGTCCGGGTTTGATTCCAGCCGAGGACATGTACCTCAGTTGCAGGCTCCACCCCAGTCGGAGCATGAGTGAGAGGCAATCGATCGATGTGTCTCTCTCACTGCAATGTTTCTCCCTCCCTCTTTCTCTCCCCCTCCACTCTTTCTGAAAAAGCAATGGAAAAAACATCTGTGGGTCAGGATTTAAAAAAAAGATTCATCCATATTACTGTATGTCAGATAAGAATTTTTATTTTACCTAAGCACAAGACCATTATGTAATAAATAAATACACCTAAAAATTTAGTGATGATTTCTTAACATCATCTAATACCCAAATTATATGCAAATTTCCATGATCCCTAAAAAAAGAACCCAGCAGTTGACCTTAACATCACTAAGAGTAGGACAACCAGACATTATGTGCCTCCAATAAAATGATGCAATAAATACGCAACAGCACCTTTGTAGTATTATTACCGAAGTCACCATCATAAGCATCATCTTGAATCTAATCAAGTCTCTACATCTAACTACTAGTTTATAGTAAATAAGGGAAATAGAAGATCAGGTTAGCCCTAGCTGGTGTGGCTCAGTGGTTAAAGTGTCAGCCTGCGAACCGAAGGGTCGTGGGTTCGATTTCCAGTCAAGGGCACATACCTTGGTTACACGTTCAATCCCAGGCCCTGGTTGGGGCTCGTGTGGGAAGCAACCAACCAATGTGTCTCTCTCAATCTATGTTTCTCTCTCTCTCCCTCTCTCCCCCTCTCCCCTCCCTTCCACTCTCTCTGAAAATCAAAGGGGAAAAATAACCTCTAGTGAGGATTTAAAAACAAGAAGAACAGGTTAAATAATATCATAAGGAAGCAATTACCTAAATCTAGAGTGCGGAAAATTTTATAGAACAAATGACTTGGCTTCAACAAATAAATGCCATTAAAAGAAAAGAAGGGAAACATTAAGAGTCTTAAGAAACATATCAACCTACTGTAATATGTGAACTTTGGATCCTGACTCAAACAAATCAACTGTAAAACATTTTAAAGATTAAGACTGTCCCTTACAACCAAGAGTCCTGACTGCTCCAAGCAGCACTAGCTCCTTGGTATGGCACTGACATTCCATCACTAAAGAATCTTAAAAGTGCCCTGGCCGGTGTGGCTCAGTGGTTAGAGCATCAGCCAGAGCGCAGAAGGGTCTCATACCTGGGTTGCAGGATGGATCTCCGGCCCTGGTCGGGGCATGTGTGGGAAGCAACCAATCGATCTGTCCCTCTCACACTGATGTTTCTCTCTCTCTCTCTCCCCCACCTCCACTCTCTAAAAATCAATGGAAAAATATCCTCGGATGAAGATTAACAACAACAAAAAAGAATCTTAAAAGCCCTGTGAGGTATTTTATTGTCCCTTTTTACATATGACAAAATCGAGGCTCAGAGGAGAAAAATGACCTACCCAAGGTCACACAAACTGGGCTTCAAATACAAGTCTGCCTGAGTCTGAAACCCATGAGTCCATTCAAATAGTCCAGATGAGTTTCCTGAAGCAGAGGTGTGCACAGAGGTGGAGAGCAGTGGGATCAGGAGGGTGACCCATGAAGCAAGGTAGACAGTCTATAGATGTTAGTGGGATGGATGGACAATTTATTTATTTTTTTATTTTTTACATTTATTTATTTTTAACCCTCACCGAGGATATTTTTTCCATTGCTTTTCAGAGAGAGTGGAAGGGAGGGGGAGAGAGAGAGAGAAACATGGGTGTGAGAGGGACACATCGATTGGTTGCCTCCCACACAAGCCCCCACCAGCGCCAGGGGACCTAGCCTGCCACCGAGGTGCGTGCCCTTGGCTGGCATCAAACCTGGGACCCTTCAGTCTGCAGGCTGATGCACTCACCACTGAGCCAAACCAGCCAGGGCGATGATGTTACGTTTAAACTGGGCCTTGAGTAGGAGTTTGCGAAGCAGAGAAGCGAGGGGAAAGAGAGAAAAAGCACTTCGGACAATGACAATGACGTTTTAGGGAATGGCGTGTTCTTCATCACGACTAGAGCCTCACGTGCTTGGAATGAAGGAGAAAGTGGTAAAGCTGGAGGCAGGTCAGCCTGTGTCTTCTTTTCTTTTGTAATTTTTAAAAATATATATGTTTTTTTATTTCAGGGAGAGGAGGAGAGAGCGAGAGAGAGATAGAAACACCAACGATGAGTCATTGATGGTCTGCCTCCTGCATGCCCCCGACTGAGGATCGAGCGCACAACCCAGGCACGTGCCCTGGCAGGAAACGACCCTAGTTCATGGGTCGATGCTCAACCACTGAACCACACTGGCCGGCTAACCTGTGTCTTAAGGAGTTTGCTCCTATACATAAAGAGAAACCCACACAAGACTCTCAGTAAAGAGGTGATAGGGTCTCATTGCAAGAGATCACAGGCCTTCTCACAGCTCTGGTCGTCCACCCACCTGTAGGCTCAGCCCTGACCCACACTCAGGACCCAATCCCAGCCTGAAGCAGGAGGCACATACGGATGCCAGGTCCCCAGGCTCAGGTCTAGGTCAACCCTGCAAGCCACTTCCAGGCTGCCTTCCTCACCTTCATGAAAGGGTCACTGTTTCTATTTTATGGAGAAAAGAGATGCGAACTCTTCCAACCCCTCTTCTCCCGCCAGCAAGAGCATCTCCATCTCCTACAAACAGCCATTCGCTTTTACCACAGAGGAGCCGTCCTCCTTGGGCCCATCACCCATTCCCCCTTCTTGGGGCACATTCCTTCCCATTTCTTCAGTGAGCTCCCGCCATCACTTAACCCCTTTCTCCTGTGCTGCCAAGTTCTCCTCTCCACAGACCTCCCTCTCCCGTATATAAAAACAAGCTTAAGCCCCGGCCAGTTTGCTCAGTGGTTAGAGCGTTGGCCCGCAGACTGAAGGGTCGCGGGTTCCATCCTGGCCAAGGGCATGTACCCCGGATGCATCCGCGGCCCCCAAGACAACGAATCAATGTGTCTTTCTCACATCGATGATTTCTCTCTCTTTCTCTCTCTCTCTCTCTCTCTCCTTTCCACTCTCTGAAAAGCAATGGAAAAAATAGCTCAGGTGAGGATTACGAAAAACAAAACCAAAAAAAAACAAGCTTAAGTCCCCTGGGTGTTTGGGAGAACCTCTCTCAACTTGGCAACCTCAAACCACTTCCCTATCGCGCTCTCATCGTTCACAGTCGGGTCTCGAAAGAGCTGTTTACGCTCCCTCCCCACTTCCCCCACTTCCCCGTTTCCGCCGACTCTTTCCCCTCCCGGAGTCTGACCTCTGCTCCTGCCATTCCACGCAGACTCTCTCGCCAGGGCCGCCAGCGACCCCCTGAACATTAATCATACAGCCACGTTTTGGTGATTATCGGATGCTAGCCCCTCCGTCCAAAATCTTTCTTCTCTTTGGCATCTAGGCCCCACTGTCCCCTGTTTCTCTTCCTCGTTCTGCAGCTCTCTTAATCCCCTGCAGTGCCCCCCCTTTGCTTAACTTGATTTGTATAGTGTGCTCCCCAGGACTCCACCCAAACTCCCCACCCAACCCACCAGCATCCCCAGCTTTAACTATACACTCTGACAACCCCCAATCTGTCTCTGCGACCCAAATCTGCTCCCGTGGCTCCCTAGTTCTGACCTCCAACTAAATGGCTCGACCTGGGAGAGGGCCTCCCAGAGAAGGAAGCCTTGACCATGAATCTCTCTTCCTCTCCACTGCTTGGACCACTGCAGTAGCTCCCTGACCTCTCGTTCATCTTTCACAGCATCACTAGAGTCGCCTTCCTGGTCATAATACGGCGATCTTACAAAACTCTAGAAAGATGAAACTCCCTCAGCATGGTGTACAAAGGCCTTTCTGACCTTCCCACCCACCTTTCTGGCCTTGCTGCCCATCATTACCCCAGCTCAGCACGCTCCCTCATCCGTCCGGCTCAGAGGCTGAGCCCTCAGATGGCGACGGGAAGGGCAGAGGTGGGTGCCCTGGTTACCTGCTGTGGCTGGACTAAACCACTCCAAAACTTAGTGGCTTACGAGGACAACCACTCCACTGTCTCCCATTATCGCAGACAACTAGGCAGGTACCTGAAGAGCTGATGTGGGCAGATGAATTATAACAGGGACTGTGGCTGAACTAGTATTTGGTTGTCATGCGGGAATGTGGGTCTTGTGCAGTTAAACCTGGTTTTCCAAGACCAGTTAGAAATATGGATTTTTACATGAAAGTTCCAGATTTTTCTATGTTGGCAACCAATTTAAAATTTTCTGAAAAGGTTATATGAGCAAAACTAAATATATCTTTGGTTTGGATGTGGTTTTTCTGGCCAATAATTCTTTGGACTCTCTTGTTTGCCCTTGGCACAGGCTTAAATTTTCTTACCCTTTTTGCTACCAAACTCTTACATTCCCTATACATCCTTTAAGACCCTGGTCAAATTTTCCATCTCTATTAAGTCTTCCCTGACACCCCCTCCCCCACATAGCCAGTCCTTTAATGGCTTCTTTTCTCCCCTGCGTTAGTGGCCCCTGGTGCATCCCTCTATCATGGTAACGATACACTGGATATTAAATGTTTACAGTCCAGCTCTCCCACCAGACTGAGTTTCATTTCCCCAGCACAGGGCCCAGCACTTGGCGTTCAATAAACATAAATGTTTCTTTCTTTCTTTCCCACCAACATTGCTAAGCAACCACCAGCTCTTATACACTCTACCTTCACCATTTTTTTCCTGGCCAGTCCATCCTCTGTCCCCACTGCCATTACCCTAGTTCAACCCCTCCTCACTTCTGCCCAGAACAATTCCACAGACTGCTAACTAGTCTCCTCCAACTCCAGTCTCCCCCACTGCCCCCAATCCCTGTTCCTCAGCCAGACTCCCCCCTAACGCACAGGTATGACCATGCCAATCCCATTTCAAGATTCCTCTCTCATTCTTCAGAATTAAATCCAAACTCCGTGAATGGCATTGGTGGATCTAGGACTTGTGCTTGTCCAGCACAGCTGGCCCTGGGTGGAAGCAGCGCCGATCAATGTTTTTTTCTGGAGCCATTTCTGTTACTATATGGGAAAAACCTTCCTGAGAATGAAGCCAATAAACAAAACCCAAGTGGGAGTGAGGAATGGGGAAAGAGACGGAGACTGAGTTGGTGACCTTGTTGAGCCCCTCGATCTGGTTGTGCATGAAGCCAGGTACATCCCAGGCTTTCCCAGCTCTCAGAGTCAAGGGGAGATGAACAGCCCGCTGGGGAGTCGCAGAGGCCTGGTTTGACTGATCTTAAAAGCAGAATCAATATGCACATAAGGCAGAGGGCATTCAGCAAAGAGGGCGCCAGCTTGATTTATTTCCACCCTGATGGACTGTCAGAACACTAGACTCACCACTGATCAGCTTCCAGTTTCAAATTGACAAACCAAGCTCACCGCTCATGACCCCAGAGAGAATTTTATCCCAAAGCCTCATCAGCCCCAGGAAGGTCTCTCCAAATGGTACTGCTCCCTCCTGCAATCCCCCTTAGGGGCCTCTGCAAGAGGGTCTCGGGACTTCAGTACTAGAAGTGATCTTAACCCAGCTCCCTCTTTTTATGGGTGATGAAACCAAGACCCAGAGCCCACACTTAGAGTCCAAACAAAATCCTGGGTCTGAGCTCCAACAGTACTATGTCACCAAGTCTGAGGTAAGATCCCTGTCTCTTTCACACTCAACTCCAGCTTAGACACAAAATAAATAGACACCAAGTCTTTAGGTGTTTTCAAATATTCATAAGGTGTCCTGTTTCCTTCCTTACAGTAAACCAAATGGGGAAAGAAAAGGGGGTGCAGTAGCTCTTGAGTAAAATAACTATAACTTGCCCAGCCAGCATGGCTCAGTGGTTGAGCATCGACCTCGGATCCAGGACATCGAGGTTCGATTCCCGGTCAGGGCACATGCCCGGGTTGCGGGCTCGATCCCCAGCAGGGGGTGCGCAGGAGGCAGCTGATCAATGACTCTCTCATCATTGATGTTTCTCTCTCTCTCTCTCCCTTCCTCTCTGAAATCAATAAAAATATATTTTGAAAAATAAATAAAATAACTATAACTTTCACTTTTTATGTGGCTATTTATGAGCTTATCTCTTTTTATCTATATCCAGATTTTACTCTCATATTTATACAGCATCAGATCACTTAATCCAAACTATAAACAAGGAATTTGTCTTTATTAGTCAGGTCTTTTTGAGTTGCAAGTTACAGAAACACAGTTTAAACCAATGGGGGCAAAATAAAAGGAATTTAGTGGCTCATGTAACTGATAAGTCCAGAGACTGGATCCAGATGCTCAAATGATGCTATCAAGATCATCAAGATCGATTTCTTCTTTATGTATTTAATTCTCGAGCAGGTTCTCTCCATTGGTGGCAAAGATGACCACCAGAAGCTCCAGGTTCATTACCTTTACAGATGGGCAACCCTAGGAAAAAGAGAGCTTCTCTTTCCCAGCAGAAGTCATGAGCTAACTCTCATTGGGCCAGCTGGGGTCACTTGCCTGTCCTTGAACCAATCCCTGTGGCCAGAGGAATGGAATAGACTGAGTGGCCAAGCTTTGGTCAAGTGCATATTCCTCAAGTTGGGAGGGTGGAGTCAACCATGTCCAAACAACCTGGACTGAGAAGGGGGCTTAGAATGAATGTTGAGCCCTGTCCAGTGTAGCTCAGTGGATAGAGCATGGGTCCATGCACCGAAGGGTCTTGGATTCAAATCCTAGCCAAGGGCACATACCTGGGTTTCCGGTTTGATCCCCAGCCCCAGCCAGGGCTGGTGCAGGAGGCAACCAACCAGTCAATGTGTCTCTCATCAGTGTTCCTCCCTCTCTTTCTCTCTCTCTCTCTCTCTCCCTCTCTTCCACTCTCTCTAAAATTCAATGGAAAAAAATATCCTCTGATGAGGATTAACAACAGCAAAAAAGTATGGATGTTGAGAGGCAAATATCATGACCACTACAGTTCCCCAAAGTAAAATCAGGGTGGACACGCCCGGCCAAGTGTGGTTCAGCGGTTGAGCGTTGACCTAGGATCCAGGTGATCGGGGTTCGATTCCCGGTCAGGGCACATGCCCGGTTGCGGGCTTGATCAATGACCCTCTCATCATTGATGTTTCTCTCTCTCTCCCCCTCTCCTTTCCTCTCTTTGAAATCAATAAAGATATATTTTTTAAAAAATCAGGGTGGACAAAAACAGCACAGACTACACTGCTTAATTTAGGCAGCTATTGACATTGAATCACCAGTTTCTGATGATATAGGAGTCTTTTTTTCTTTTTTTTACACTGTACATTTTTCTCAGATTTATTTTCAGCATTTCCTATTGATGTTGTTACAAATAGCATTGTGGTTGATTTTTATAATTTTGAAAGTTCACTGCTAACATATAGAATACAATTGATTTCTGCATGTGGTTTGTATAACAAAATTCAGAATGGAGCACACAAACCAGAAACGTATCTTACTATATTCTTGACTCTGAGCTGGGCATGACCTGAATCAGCCTGGCTTGACCTCCAAAGCTAAAGCACCTGCTCATGGTGCAGGTATGTATTCTTGTACTTGGAGATGCACAGAAGGAGGGCACTGAGTCAGCGCAGGCTGGATGAGGGAACCTGAGATCCCAGAGGCATGAGAATTTCCAATGGTCATAGTTTGGTGAGCACCATGAAAACCTGTTGGTACAAGCTCACATTACATGTTCCAAAGTTGTTACTGTTTCCACTTCAGGAGAGAGTAACCTTCTGACCCACAGACACTAAGGCTTCCTGCTTCAGCTCAGACTAAGCTCAAGAACCTGCAAGTGTCTATGCGTCTGTCCATAGGAATAGGGGCGGCTGGAGGGCCTGTGGGAGCCGGGCAGCAGGGCAGGATGGGACCGAGGGGAGGAAGGGAGAGCGGTGGGTGGGCCCGGGCCAGGGAGCCAAGGTAAGTGGAGCGGGGAAGGTGCCATGCGCAGCAGAGGAAGGCACGGAGCCAGGTGCGGGGTGCCAGCTTGACCAGGGTGCGCTACTCTGTGTGCCCTGGGCTCCATGTGCATGTGGCGGAAGTGCGGGGGGCCTAAGAGCCTTAAAGTACATAAATATTAGGGTAATAATATTTTAATGGTAATTACAAAGGTTGTTTCTATGTTCTTAACTGAGTCACAGACAAGCATGTGAGCCATTTTCCATTACTACAAGGCAATTTATATAACCACATATTTCAAAGCTGGAAGGAACCATTTCATTTGAAGAAACTGAGGACCAAAGAGTGAAGTGACCTCTAGACTTCAATAAGTTGATAGTACAGTCTCCAGTATCCAAGTTAGTGATTTTTCTCGCCACATTCCAGCAGTTTCTGTTGTTTCTGCCTACTGATCTATTCTCTAGTCTAACAGGACTTCCTTCAGAAGTCTGCAGTGGTGATACGTGGTTACCTACCTGAACTCCATTTCACTTCAAATGATTTGTCTAACCCTGTCATGGAAATCCTATTACTTGTGCCAGTGACTGAGTCAGGAGTGGTTGCTTGCCTCAAACTGGCCAATGAGACCAGAAGTAGTCATTGGGGATGGGGAGGAGGTTCCATGTATTACCTAATTTTTTTTAATGTTTTTTTTTAATTGATTTTAGAGAGAGAGAGAAAGGAAAGGGAAGAGAGAGAGAAACATTGATGTGATAGAGAGAAACATCAATCGGTTGCTTCCCGTACACACCCTGACAGGGGATTGAACCTGCAACCTGGGCCCTGATGGGAAATCCAACCTGCGACCTTTCGGTGCCCAGGACGATGCTCGGCCAACTGAGCCACACAGGCCAGGGTTACCTAACTTTTTTTTGTAGCCACCCTGGTGGCTGTGAAATGGAATCTCACTGTGCTTTTTATTTCCATTTCCCTAATGACTAATGATGTTGAGGATCTTTTCATGCGCTTATTGGCCATTTGTATATTTTCTTTGAAGGAATGACTAGTCTATTCAGATCCTTTGCCCACTTCAATTCCATCTTTAGAAAACTACACAGGAACACTATATTCAACAGATCTCAAGCTACTGTGTGTGTGAATGAACATTTCCTTTTGTTTCACACCTGAATGCTTGTACATCTGTTTCAGATTATATATGGTGTTTGTGTATTTAGGCTTTGTTTCATAGTAACCTCTCATGTTATAGAATTGATTTGCATTAAGCACAAACTGTAAATAAAAAGAAATGGCTGGTGCCTGGCCAGTGTTGCTCAGTGGTTGAGCATCGGCCCATGCGCCAAGAGGTAACCGGTTCGATTCCCCGTCAGGGTTGCAGGCTCGGTCCCCAGTAGGGAGCATGCAGAAGGCAGTGGATCAATGTTGATGTTTCTCTGTCATCAAGGTTTCTACCCCTCTCTCCCTCTCCCGTCCTCTCTCTAAAATCAATAAAAATGTATTAAAAGAAAAGGAAATGGCTGAAAAAGAAAAAAAGCAATTGATCATAGATATATGGGTTCATTTGTGGACTCTAGATTCTATTCCATTATCTATATGTCTATCCTTATACCAGTACCATGCTGTCTTGATTACTGTAACTTAGTGGTAAATTTTGAAATTGGGAAGTGTGAGTCCTCCAACTTTGTCTTTTTGAAGATTGTTTTGACTGTTCTGGAACCCTTGAGTTTCCATATGAATTTTAGGATACACTTGTCAATTTCTACAAAAAAGTCACCAGGATTCTGATAGAGATTGTGTCTCATCTGTAGATCAATTTAACAATATTATGTCTTCTGATCCATGAACATGGAATGTCTTTCCAACTATTTATATCTTATTTATTTATTTATTTATTTATTTATTTATTTATTTATTTATTTATTATTTTTAACCCTCACCCGAGGATATTTTTTCCATTGCTTTTCAGAGAGAGTGGAAGGGAGGGGGAGAGAGAGAGAGAAACATCGATGTGAGAGAGACACATCCTCCGGCAGGCACCTGGACCAGGGGCAGGGAGCAAACCACAACCCAGGTACGTGCCCTTGACCGGGATTGATCTGGAGACCCTTTAGTGCACGGGCCAACACTCTAACCACTGAGCACACTAGCCAGGGCAGACCTTCTTTATTTTTTTTATTGTAAAATAGGTTAATAGGAGTTATATAATTTACTCCCATATGTTTGAGATACGCAGGATTCTTGCACCGTCTGAGCTCTCTTAATCACCTCATCATTTCTTTTTGTTTCTTTCCACAAAGACCTGTAACGTGACTGCCATGAATGCATCCAGTAAATGGAGAGAGAAACAGGGACAAAAGCTGTACATTCTTATAACCTCTACGTTTTCTACACAAGATACATTTTTCAAAGAGGCTGCTTATAAGGCTTTTCCATTGGGACGGCCAAGTCCTCATTGCTGGTTACCTGTCTGTACCTTCCCCCACAGCCGCGCCTGAGCCCCGGGATTTGGGAAGCAAACAGCAGCCACTGGGCAGTGAGTCGACTTTTTGCTCCCTGGGGGGGGGACACGGCCACCCAGCTGCCATGGCTCCTCATTACTCCTCCTGTTTAGACCTTCAACAATGATTTGAAGTTTGCAGAATGGACACTTTGTACATCTTTTGCTAATTTTACTCTTAAGTGTTTTGTTGTTCTTGATGCTGTTATAAATTGAGTCCTTGGCGGGGTGGACGCAGGGAAGAAGGGGTCAACGGGGAAAGAACAGGACATCTGTAATCCTTTCAGCCATAAAGATAAATTTTTTAAAAATAAATAAATTGAGCCTGGCCGGGTGTGGCTCAGCGGTTAAGCGTCGACCTAGGATCCAGGTGATCAGGGTTCGATTCCCAGTCAGGGCACATGCCCGGGTTGCGGGCTGCAGCCGATCAATGACTCTCTCATCATTGATGTTTCTAGCTCTCTCTCTCCCTCTCCTTTCCTCTCTCTGAAATCAATAAAGATAAATAAATAAATAAATAAATAAATAAATAAATAAATAAATAAATAAATAAATAAATAATAAATAAATAAATAAATAAATAAATAAATAAATAAATAAATAATTGAATTGTTTCCTTAATTTCCTTTTTGGATTGTTCGTTGCAAGTGATATTATAATGGATTTGTGCACATTTTCCTGCAACTTTGCTGAACTTATTTATTAGTTCCAATTCTTTATTATCGTGAAAAACACATGAGGTCTACTCTCAACAGTGTTTAAGGGGATAGCACAGTGCGGCCTTGTTAACCAGAAGCACAGGGCTGTACAGCAGATCTCTAGAACTATTTCATCTCCAGCGACTGACACTCTGTACCCACTGAACAGCAAGCGCCCCCTTTTCTCCTCTCGCTAGCCCTTGGCAGCCCCCACTCTGCCTTCTGCTCCTGTGAACTTGACTGCTGTAGGTAGCTCGTCTCGTGCAGGGCGACCCTTTGGCTACTGGCGGACTTCACCTAGCATAGCGTCCTCAAGATTCACCCACGTTGTAGCATATTACAGGGCATTTTTGTTGTTTTATGGCTGAATAATATCCCATTGTACGGATGTACTATATTTTCTTTCCTTTTTTTTTAGGAGTTTAAAGAGAGAGGGAGCTTCTCAGGGGCGCCTGCCACAGAGAGGCTGCTGGACAGGCCGAGCGGGGCAGGCCCAGGCGCCCCCGCGCGGGGCTGTGGCCATGCTGCCGTGGGCGTGGATGAGCCCATAGCTCTCAAGATCCCGCTTTCAATTCTGTTGGGTAAATACCCAGAAGTCAGGCTGCGAATCATCACTTTCATTTTTCTACTTTTCGTTTTTCGAGGAGCTTCCAGACTGTTTTCACCGCGGCTGCACCATGTTACATTCTCCCACGGCGCACAGGGTTCTAATCTCTCCACATCCTCACCAGCACTTTTTGTCCGCTTTTTAAAAAAATCAGGACCATTCTAACGGGTGTGAGGTGATTTCGATTTGCATTTCCCTGGTGGTTAGTGATATAGTTCTAATTTTTCAGTGGCTGCCTTAGGATTTTCTGTATAAAAGATCATGTCATCTTTGAATAGTTTTACTTCTTCCAGTCTGTTATAGGTCTTTTCTGATTTTCTATTTCTTCTTGAAATTTGGCAGTTTTTGTTTCTCTAAGGTTTTTTTCCCCCATTCCATCTAAGTTATCTAATTTACCGGCATACAATGGTTCATAATATTCCTTCATATTCCTTTTTATTTCTGTAAAGTTAGCAGTAATGTCCCCAAGGTGTCTAATAAGAAATTGGCTTTAATTAAATGGAAGCTGAAATAAATCACTTGAACCTAAAAATACCTAAAATAACTTTTGCGGGGGGTCAGGTACTGTGCTTTCTTTGTTACTTTTTTTTTTCTTTTTTTCTGACCAGACAGCTGTCTGTAAAATAGAACTCAAAAATTAATCAGATTAAACAAACACTTTACATGTGGCCTATTCACGATAGATACAAAAATTATATAGCGGTGTCCAGGGTCTTGTGGTGTGGGGACCGAATGGGGATTGATTGCCAATGAGTGTGGGGGGCTTTCTTGGGGCGATGAGGAAGTTCTGGAATTAGATCATGGGAATTGGTGCACAACTTTGTGAGTACACCAAGGACCAAATCATTAAACTGTGCACTTTAAAAAGGTAAACTGTGTGCTATATGTATTTTATTTCAATAAAGATTTGGGTGGGTTTTTTTAAAGGTTATATGTAGCTTTGCTCTGATCTTAGTTTTAAGGAATTAAATGCTCTATTTTCCTACCATCCAATGAAAAGAGATAAGGGCTCTCTTGCTGTCAACTTATTTTATCACCCTTCTAAAATATAAACACGGTTAATGTGTCGGCCTGTGTACCAAAGGGTCATGAGTTCAATTCCCAGTCAAGGGCACATACCTGGGTTGCAGATTCCATCCCGATCCAGGCACGTGCATGAGGCAACAGATGTTTCTCTCTCTCTCTCCCTCCTCTCTCCCTTCCTCCCTTCCTTCCACTTTTTCTAAAAATCAATGGAAAAAATATTCCCAGCTGAGGATTAACAAAAATAAATGAGTAAAATATAAACATGTTTTTACAAGAATTGTGAAATATATTTTAATAATTATGAAATGATTAGTCATGACTAGTGTAGGAGTTTGATGATACTGCATTAATTTTACTTATTAATCGTCTCAGATAAGCCTGATTTACAATGAAATTTGTGAGATTTCCCATTCAAAATTTATCTTTTGTTCCTTCAAACTATAAAAACCTGGTACAGCTTTTAGTTTTTGAATAGCCAACATGCTTTTCTATCATTGTTCTACAGAAGTGGAAAAAAAACAAACAAGCTTAAATTAAAACAACAAAACCAGTACTTACCTAGACCAAACGTCCTTGGAACTTTGTTAATATCTCACGGCTACTACATTGTAATATTTTGTATTGTCCTTGCAACAGTCCTAAAACCGATTTTCTCTTGCAAACTCAAATGAGACTATTTCAGAAATGCAACTGAGAAAACAGAGATGGCCCCTGAGTCTGGCCTCGACACCCTGCTGCCATGACCAGGACGTGCCATAACATCAGGGAACCTCCCCTTGGCTCAGGGTGGTGACAGAGAAGTGGGAGACCGGGGACGTTGGCATCTGTCTCTGTCTGAAGGGTCTTTCACGAAACACCCAGATGGGGCCCTGTTCCTTGGCATTCGAAGCATCTCCTTTATTGCTCAGCCAAAGAACAGTAAAGAAAGAATTATTTTTTAATGTTTTCATAATTAAGAATTTTAATCTCCAAAGTAATACACGCTCATTGTATAGTAAATCCCGAAAGATTCATAAGGAAAAAGTTAACCGCTGCCCCACTAACTCTCCATGTCATGGCCCTGAGGTAACCAATGTCAACTTGAGGTGTGTGCCTACGCACCTGGTGAAGAATATGCTAAATGTGGGCACTTCGCAGGCAGCCAAAGAAAGTGGGTTGATACAAATGATATAAAACCTCATCATGATGCCCTAGCTGGTTTGGCTCAGTGGTTAGAACATGGGCCTGCAGACTGAAGGGTCTCAGGTTCGATTCCGGTCAAGGGCACATACTTCGGCTCCATCCTGGCAGTCGGGGCAGGTGCGGGAGGCAACCAATCGATGTGTTTCTCTCATCAATGTTTTTCTCTATCTCTGTCTCTCCCTGTCCTTTCCACTCTCTCTAAAAATCAATGGGAAAACTCTCCTCGGGTGAAGATTAACCAAAAAATAAAAATAAATAATAAAACCTGATTGTGGTAATGGTTTCACAACTCCTTAAATTTACTAAAAGTCATTATATTGCACACATAAAATGAATGAATGTAAATCAGGGGTGGGGAATGTCTGGCCCACGGGCTGTAATCATTTGGTCTGGCCCTGCCAAGGCAATCACAGGAGGGACTCGAAAGTCAATAAACCTAGGAGCTTTCTTCATAGCTAAATTTTTTTAATGAATCTTTATTGATTTCAGAGAGAGGAAGGGAGAAGGAGAGAGAAAGAGTTGAAACATCAACAATGAGAGAGTCATCATTGATCAGCTGCCTCCTGCACACCCCCCGACTGGGGCTGAGCCCACTACCCGGGCATGTGCCCTGACCGGGCATCGAACCACAATCTCCTGGATCCTAGGTTGATGCTCAACCGCTGAGCCACGCCCGGCCGGGCTCATAGCTTATTTTTAAGTTGATAATTTTGTATGGCCCATGAATGATGTTATATATACCCAAATGTCCCTTGGCAGAAAAAAGGTTCCCCAGCCCTGATATAAATTATACCTCAATAAAACCGTTTAAAAAAAAAAAAAAAAAGGCAGCCAGGGAGGTAGGAGGAAAAGCAGGTGCTGGGGCTGAGCATGGCTAGGAGGCAAACTCTGCTCTGTGAAGCCACCTGACACCATGGCAGGCAGAGGGATGCCCCCTCAGGGATGTCCACAGATAATCCCTGGAACCTGTGACTATGTCACCTTACACAGATGAGAGGACTTTGCAGCTGTAATAAAGTTTACAGCCTTAAAATAGTGAGACCCTCCTGTCTTCTTCGGATGGGCCCAACTCATCAAATAAACCTTTAAGAGCAGAGAACTTTCTCCAGCTGGACACAGGAGAGACGTGGCAGGGGGAGAAGTCAGAGGTTTGGCTCCCTGCGAGCTCTGGGAGGGAGAGGCCTTGTGCAAGCACAGCAGTGAGGCCTCCCGGAGCCCAGGGTGGCCCCCAGTTGACAGCTGCGAGGAAATGGGGACCTCAGGCCTACCTACAACCACAAGATACTAGTTTCTGCCAACAACCTGTACAGTGGGCTCTAACTAATATCAAGCTAATAGGCATGGGAAGCATTTGCCAATGTTTTCCTCTTCTCTCTCTTTTTTTTCTTAATATATTTTTATTGATTCAGAGAGAGGAAGGGACAGGGAGAGAGAGAGATAGAAACATCAATGATGAGAGAGTCATTAATCGGTTGCCTCCTGCACGCCCCCGACTGGGGATCGAGCCCGCAACCCGGGCATGTGCCCTGACCGGGAATCAAGCCGCGATCTCCTGGATCCTAGGTCGATGCTCAACCACTGAGCCGCGCCAACCGGGCTGTTTCCTCTTCTCTTGATGATTAATGTCAGTGACACATTTTTGCAGGTTGCATAATTAGACCTCTGTTCTTTGCAATGGTTTCTAATGGCGGGAAATGCATCTCGTATACACATGACCATTCACCATTTTCTTATGACTTACAATTATTTATTGCTAGTATCACACTTTCTAACTAGTACTTTTAACACTGATAAGGGATGGCGGGTTAACAATGTTTGTAAAACACCTCAAACCACGCCCAGGAAACACACCAAAGATTCAGGGACTGTGCTAATGCTGAGTAATGCTAGTGATGCTCGCAGGCAACCACTTAACTCCATCAAGGGGAGCTGGCATATACTTTTTTTCAGGTGCAGCTTGGTTTTCCTATAAAGGTTTATAAGTTGAACAAATTGAGGAAATTGTGTCTTGACTTGAAATTAAAATTGTGCCCGGCCGGGCGTGGCTCAGCGGTTGAGCGTCGACCTAGGATCCAGGCGATCAGGGTTCGATTCCCGGTCAGGGCACAGGCCCAGGTTGCGGGCTGCAGCTGATCACTGACTCTCTCGACGCTGATGTTTCTATCCCTCTCTCTCTCTCTCCCTCTCCTTTCCTCTCTCTGAAATCAATAAAGATATATTAAAAAAAAAAAAGAAATGAAATGAAAATTGTGTTGCAGTATTGAAATACAGATATTTAGAGGCAAAAGTTCAAAACGCCCACCAGTAGCTTCCACAGACTGTTGCGAACGATGACCCGAGCACTTGGCCTCTGCGCTTCCTCGCGCCGATGTCCTTTCCGCAAAGGGCACCTCCGCAGCACCGTCTCCAGTCTAGCATGTCAACTAAAGGTGGCTGCGCGTGTCGCTAAGTGAGTTTCATGTTCATGTCTCCAGCACTTGCTGAGCCCTTGGTAAGATTTTTCTTTTCCGTCAGATCCACTTATGATGCTCAAACCTGGGGCACAATCCTGACACCCTGAACTACTTTTTCACCCAAACCATAACTGGGGCTATCACATGATGTCACTGACACCAATCAGGGATCTTATCAGGAAAGGGTATGAATTATCACATTTTATCTATATTTGTAAATGTCTTCATTGACATTCAAATGTGTAAATGTTTTCCTGCCACACTTTGAAGCTGAGAAGCAGGATAAAGTCCTGAGCTCTCTCCTAACAGGAACCCAGTCTCCTTGTCCTAGCCCTTGGGTTCCTGTGTAATCTGCCCACATATTCCTCTCACACAACTCTGATTCCATTCATTGTCTCCCACTTCTGGTGTTTTTCATCGCACCTCTTACCTACCCAACCCAGCCCGTGTTCCTGAAGCCCTAATTTTTTCCTTCCTCCTCTGAAACTTTAGTCACAAACAAATTGGATGTTTGTATCTTATACATCAAAAAAAAGGTCTAATTTTGAAAACTGGAACTCTTGGATTAACGATGGTAGGCTAAACACGTGTATTTACCTTGATTCCTGCTGGCACCATAGTAAAATGGCAGGAAGGTTTTTCTAATGCCACAAACCCACAAGAACAATGAGAAGGGACAGAAGACCATTGGAAAAATTTTTTTAAAGACAGGTACTAAGTGAACCCGTGGTAACTGATTTACTGGAACTGAGAAAGGGGGAATCTTGAGCTGGCAGTGGAAAAAATGACAAGTCAACAGATTTTCTTTGCAGAAGCCACAAAGGACGCAGAAGTTGGCACCTTCAGGCAGGATACTAGAAGAGTCTTCTGCAGAAAATCTGGCCAACCCAAGAAGAAAGGCCCTAAGACGTTGACACAGAAGCTCCCTGGGGGCCAGCTGGGTCTCCCTACAGCGACAGCCACAGCACCGGCCCGCCCACACGTCGGCTGTGTAATAGGCCCGCACTTAGGTATGAGCAGAAACCCACGACACTCCAGGAAAACCTCTAATATCGAAAAGACAGAGGCCAGGCGCATGAATGCATAAATAAAAATGTTACACATGCACAAATACTAGAATATTCTGCCTTAAAAAGGAAAGAAATTCACCCTGGCCTGTGTGGCTCGGGGGTTAGAGCGTCAGCCCTCAGACTGAAGGGTCCCAGGTTTGATTCCTGGCCCAGGTTGGCATGTGCGGAAGGCTACCAATGAATGTGTCTCTTCCACATCGATGTTTCTCTCTCTCTCTCTCTCTCTCTCTCTCTCCCTCTCCCTCCCTCCTGCCCTCCTGTCCTCTCACTCTCTCTAAAAACTAATGGAAAAAATATCCTCAGTGAGGATTAGCAACAACCAAAAAAAAAAAAAAAAAAAGGAAAGAAATCCTGACATAATCCCACAACATGGATGAACCTGGAGGACATTATGCTACGGGGAATAATTCAGTCACAAAAAGAGAAATACTGTAAGATTCCACTTCCATGAGGCACCCGGAGCAGTCAGATTCGTAGAGACAGGAGGTAGATGGTGGTTGCCAGGGGCTGGGGGGTGAGGGCTGGAGAGTTGTTGTTTAGTGGGTACAGTTTCAGTTTGGGGACGTGAAAGGAGCCCTGGAGCTGGTCACACAACATGCGAAGACACTTACACTGCTGAGCTGTGCCCTTGGAAGTGGTGAAGGTGGTAAATGTCATGTAGCCCATTTTCAGAAAGTCCTAAACAGGCAGAGCCAAGCTGGGTCGCTGAGAGTGATCCGCGGGAGAGGATCATAAAGAAAGTCACGAAGACGGTGATCACGACAGTGGAAACGGCCATCGCGCCTCCAGGGCAGGGCCAGCCGGGACTGGGGTTGGGCTCTGGGAGGCCGGCAACCTTTTATTTCTTGACCTAGGCGATTGTCCTTTTAATACAAATTTCTACAGGAAAGGAGAAATAAACTTCAGAAATGACTTTCCAGATTGATGGGCCCAACACAGTGAATGACACAGGTCCAGGCCAGGACTTTCAGGACACCGGGGCCAGGGAGGGGCCCGCCCGCGTCCAGGGCCAGGGGTTTGCTGAGCGTGCGCATCAGCCCGGAGCTGGCCCTCCCCGCGCTGCCCGGGAGCCAGGGTCCAAACGCGGAGGACGAAGGGCTGGCAGCCTCGATTCTCCATCCAACTCGAGAGTGTGGCAGTAAAATGAAGGCGTTTGAGACACAGCAAAGTCTCAGAAATGTACCCTCGCTTATCAAGGTTCTAGAGCATAGACCAGCCCAAACAAGGGATAAAGCAGGAAAGGGGGAGACACAGAACCCAGGAAACTAGGGACCCGGCCCAAGGAAGACGTGAAGGGACAGTGCCCTCGGCGGTCCCGGATCCGTCTCCTGCTTCAACAGTGTTTGGATGGAACAGACCCAGGGGCGCCTTCTGCCAGCCTCCGAGCAGCCTGCAAGCTCTTTTCCAGTCACCACTTTCGGAACCACCTCAGCCATCCTTGGCCTCGGAGACCAGCCAACACCGTCTTTGGACCTAACTCCTTATTGCTGAGCAACCGTGAGCTCCCCAGTTCCTCAGAATTATTCCACTGAGCTGGAGGCTGCGTCAACAGCCTGGCCGCCCTGCACCTGCGGGCCTCCCACACCTACTCTGTCTGGGCTTCTATTCCACCGCGACAATGTGGCTCTGGAGGGCGTGGGCCACTTCTTCCGAGGACTGCCAAGGAAGGTGGCAGGGCGCCCAGCGTCTCTCAAAAATCACGAGCAGCACAGTGGCCGAGGTCCCTTCCAGGACGTGCTGAAGCCTCACCAAGATGAGTGGGGTGACACTCAGGACGCCACGAAAGCCACCATGGTCACAGAGAAGAACCTGAACCGGGCCCTTTTGGATCTGCAGGCTCTGGGTTCTGCCCGCATAGACCCTCAGCTCTGTGACGTCCTGGAGGAGGTGGTGCAACTCATCCAGAAGATGGGCGAGCTCTAGCGGGTTTGCTCAGTGGTTAGAGTGTCGGCCCATGGACTGAAGGGTTGCAGGTTCGATTCCGGCCAAGGGCATGTACCTCAGCTGCAGGCTGGATCCCTGGCCCTGAGCGTGCAGGAAGCAACCAGTCAATGTGTCTCTCTCACATCGATGTTTCTCTCTCTCTCTCTCCCCCCTTCCACTCTCTCTGAAAAGCAATGGAAAAATATCCTCGAGTGCAGATTAAAAAGAAGATGGGTGAGCACCTTACTCACCTCCGCAGATTGGCTGTCCCCGCACGACTAGGAGCCTTTGGAGCTGAGGCCTTTGAGGGGCCCCTCTGCATTCTTCTGGTGTCTGGCTTTTGCCTGAGTCTCTCCCTGAAACCACTAGGCATCCTTTTAACCACTCTGGAGCCCTCTCCCATGCATTGGACCAAATGGAAACAATAGAGCTTTTTGCAGTGAAAAATGAAAGGAAGAAAGAAAGAGAGGGAAGGAGGGAAGGAGGGAGGGAGGCAGGCCCAGAGGACAGTGGAGGGAGCTCTCAAGGAGGCAGCTCTGCAGCAGGCCTGGTGCAGGCAGGTCAGAAGGCTACAGAGAGGTGTCTCTAAGAAAATTAAGACATTAGAAAACCTGATGTGTTTGAATGTAATGAGATATTTAAACCTCAAGGCAGAGTTTAGGCTTGAATTCATGCTATACATGCAAAGCAAAGAAATAAAATAGCAAAAACTGGACACAATATTAACTCAGCATGGGAGAGGGGAAACAAAAAGTGCAGGAGAAGTAGTCATAGGAACTACACGGTCAGCTGTCAACAGTGTGTAATAGTTTAGTGATGTAAACTCTGAGTATCTATGGAACCAAAAGTGTGTACGAGGCAGCGACATGGGGAGAATAGGACAGGGAGTGCCTGACAGGGGGAAGTGTTAAAGCCCCGACTTCTAAAATCATAACGGACAGTGCCCAAAACCAAAAGACCAAGAAGTGGCAATAGGAGGGTGCTACTTAGGCACATGGGAAATACAAATAATTAGCTCAAGGGGTTGGTCGGAGTCCCTCTGGGGAGCAGGAAGTGATGGGGGAACCCAGCTTTTCACAATAGGCCTCATAGAATTTCTAAACATGTCCATATGTAACTTTAGAAAATAGACACAATTAGACAGAGGAGAATTTTCCCACTTTCTGTATGTGGGCATTTTTATAAGAAGCATATATTTTATTTTTAAGCCAACATGTTTTAACAGCTCAAAAGAAGAAATTTGTTGAAAATAAATATTTCTGGTCACTGGTTTTGCAACCTTCCAGCCAAGGACATATACTTTACCTTTATAAATAATTATTTGTAAAACTGAGGCAGTTTTAAAATATGGCCATGAATCCTTTTTTAATAACTTAAAGCAATAACCATTTTATTAAGCTTATAATTTTGTGGGTTGGCTGAGCAGTTCTTCTGAGCCATAAGTTCTTTGACACTCCTCCCATCAAGAGGTGGGGGTCTATGCCCTGGCCAGTGTGGCTCAGTATTTAGAGCGTCAGCCAGTGCACAGAAGGGTCACGGGTTCGATTCCTGGTAAAGGGCATGTACCTGGGTTGCGGGCTCATTCCCCAGCCCCAGTCTGGGCATGTGCAGGGGGCAACCAATGTGTCTCTCTCACATTGATGTTTCTCTTTCTCTTTCCCCCTTCCCCCTCCCTTCCACCCTAAAAACAAATGGGGAAAAATCCTCCTGTGAGAATTAGTAACAACAACAAAAAGAGCGGTGGGGCCTATGTCCACTCCCCTTCATCCGGGCTGGCTGTGACCACTTCAGTAAATAGAGTGGTGGAAGCAATGCTATGTGACTTCCAAGGAGGGGTCCTTAGAGGCCATGCAATTTTCACCTTGCTCGCTGGAGTCTGGAACCCCCAGGTGAGCAGTGCAACTACCGTCCACAACCATGCTGGTAGGGATACCTGCAGGCACTATCGCTGAGCCTGTTCTCCAGCCACCCAGCCCAAGTGATGGAGCCATCCTGGAAGTGGATCCCCCAGTCCCCACAGTTCCACCCCCAGCCATTAGAGTCACCCCCAGACTTTCAGGTCATCCGAGCAGATGACCTGGAACATAACGTAGCTTTTCCTCCTATACCTTTTCCAAATTCCTGACCCAGTGTGAACAAGAAAATGCCTATGACTATCACAATGCTAAATTAATCATTAGGTGCTAAGTTGATGCATAAATTAACTAGTGGATGCCAAATTAATGAACACATCTCATCGCATGTACTAAAGGTCTTTTCTCTTTATGTTCCGACACCAAACTAACATGTGCAGTTTTAATTATTGTTTCAAGAATGTCCAAACAAAACCCAAAACCAGTCTCCTTCGTCCCTTTTAGATCCTGATGAAGGAGCAATGGGAGGAGCATTTAAAGGAACTAAAGTGGCTACAGGGGAAATTCTATGACCGAGGATGGAAGAAGAGCTACTTATTCAGGGACAGACACAAAAGACTGGTATAAACCTATGAGAATAGTGTCAGGATGGCTGTAACGCGGGTGGAGCCCAGATTGTGAAACAAGCCCTGCAGAAAGGGCTTTTATAGCTATATCAGGAGCAAGAAGAAGGAAGAAGCGGGCCTATTGCTTAGCACAGATGGTGTAATATTAACAGATGACCGAGAGAAAGGAGAACCTCTCAGCTTTCATTTGGTTTGTCTTCTACAAAGAGAATGATGCTCGAAATTAAAATGTTTTAAGGCTGTACCTAGGAGGAAATTGAGGCCCCAGAGATGTAAAAAATGACCAGAGAATTCTCACTCAACTGAAATGCTTAAGACCCCAAATTTGGATGCAGTCCATCCCCCACGATGCTGAAAGGAACCGGAGATACGGTATTGGAACCATTGTAGACAAACTTTGAGAATTTTAGAAAATAGGAAAAGTACTGGGAATATTCACCCATGACTTCGATATTAGTCACTCTGACAAGGTTCGAGATTCTGTATTCTTCAGATAATTTATGAGCACCAAGTAGTGGGAGCAGTGAGAACTATTCATGCTAAATAATCCTTAGTTCCCCTTTTCATAGTGTTACAATACAGTTACGACATTTGTAGGTGGGAACTTTTAGAACTTTACTTGCTTTCTGCTTGATGTCAAAGAAGAAACACAGTCTCTCAGGACATCTTTGCAGATCACATAAAGAAACCTGAGCACAACACAAGAATTTGGTGGATCTACTGATGTTTAAACATTAATATTAATTAAATGTTGATTTGGGTGATGTCAGCAAAACTAGCAAAGGGAAGACCTAAGAAAATTCACTCCTACATAAAAGCAATAAAAAAAACCCAGCAAAAATGACAGGAATCAACTTTGCAAAAACTCTGTAAATTAACCAAAGGCTTGCAGCAAGTTGAGGAATGAATGCTTATTCAAGTAAAATGGCTGAATCTTGGTAAGAACAGTCAGCTTTGTGACTTTAATTTGTCCCAATCCTGTCCCCAACTCTCCAGCTCTGTGGCAACCCCGAGAAATAGCCCACATTCCCATTGTAACTTGGCAGCCACTGGAGGGAACAGAATGAAGCTGGAGCTCTTTCCAAGTTTTAGCCCCAAAATTTGTCTTTACTGGCGCTGACTTGTGGTTCCTTGGAAGACTCAACTTGCAAGGCTGTCTGCATTTGACTTCACTTGGTGCTTGCCCAGTGTGAAGAGCCTTCCTGGGGGGTCATTTGTTGAACCTATTTACAGACAAGTGTTTTAACTTTGCAGCTGCCTGAGGTGCTGGATAGCTGTTAGAGCAAATAATAGACTAACCAAAAAGCTTGAAAGGAAAAACGAAGAAATCAAAGCTCTGAGGTGACAATGTGAGGAGCTCTATATACCCACTCCCCAGAAACACAAGCAAAGCTGATGGAAATTTTAAAAACAAATTAAAAAAACTTAAAATCTCTGGAAAGTGTTCTAATGGCACATAGCCAATGAAGGAACATTTATTTAAGAACACCTACTAAAGCGTGGTAAGAATCGAGAGTCCACAACATTTGAGCCAAACCAATTCCTTCCCTCCCTCACTTCCTCCCAACCTCCCTTTCCCCAGCTCAGCTTGAAGGAGACTCCACTCTGAGTAGCTGCGGGAAAGGAGACGATGTTTCCTCTCCCCTCACCTCCCAGTCAAGACTGTTTATCATATCTCACCAGCATTTCTTATCCCCTCCAACTCCAAAGTGAAGAGGCTAAATCTCTAGTGAGTGTGGCAGAGAGGTAGGGGGCTTCCTTCCTCCAAGCAGCTCCTACTGATAGGCTAGAGGCTGTGTCCCAGTATGATAGTCCAAAAATACTGGGGCTCCAACTTCCCTCATCCCAGCTTGCTTAGAGAGCAGAGATTCCATTCTGGGAAAAGCAAACCAAGAAGACCAGCGTCTACTCCCCTACCCAGTGCTCAGAGTAGTGGCTGAGAGAGTTTGCTCAGGCAGAGGCAGTCAACAGAAAAGAGACTCGAGGCTCTCCCAAAGGCACTAACTTTATTTGAAACAGAGTATGAGAAAGTTCAAGTCTAAGGGCCCTCTGAAAAAAAGGTTTTTAATTAAGAACCACAAGGCTAGCCCGGCTGGGCATGGTTCAGTGGCTGAGCATCAGCCTAGGATCCAGGAGATGCGGTTCGATTCCCGGTCAGGGCACATGCCCGGGTTGCCGGCTTGGTCCCCAGTGGGGGGCGTGCAGGAGGCAGCCGATCACTGACTCTCTCTCATCATTGATGTTTCTATCTCTCTCTCCCTCTCCCTTTCTCTCTCTGAAATCAATAAAACATATGCTTTTTAAAAATTATACTAAGTGTAAAAAGTCACAAACAAACACTACATACTGTATGATTTCATTTATATGAAATTCTAGAAAAAGCAAAACTAGAGTGACTAAAGTAGCTCAATCATTGTCTGGAAGACAGAGTTACTGAAAGGGGGCTTTTTAGTTTGAAGAAATTGTTCTATATCCTGATTGACGTAATTGTTACACGATTGTATTCAATTACCAAAAATCATCAAACTGTATACTTAAAATGGATGGATTTTTATTGAAATTAAAATTAAATTTAATAAATTAAATTTATTAAAATTAATATCTTAATTTTAAAAACAGTAAAAATTTTAAAAACAGTTAGGAGGTATCTCCAACAATGAGAGACATGGCCTGCATATACAAAAATCTCCAAAACTCTATCACATCTACCAACTTTGTGAAGTAGGCAGAATCAGTGTTATCATCACAAATTTGCATTGAATAAAAGTAAAGTTTAGAAAAGTTATGCCACTCACCCAGGTGCACATATAAAAAACATTTAACTAAATAGTCTCTTTTGCACATGAGAAAACTAAGGAAGAAATTAAGTAAGTGATAAGGGTGACAGGATCCAAATTCACACAGCCTGATTCCAGAGCCTGTATTTTTTGTTTTGTTTTGTTTTGTTTTTGAAAATACAGGAGAGCAAAACAACCCGGGCCAAACAACATATATCTGTAGGCTGAATATGGCCTTCGGCCACCTGCTGGAATAGCCTCCACTGGACAGTCAGCCAGATATGCATTTGAGTCCCAGGCCTGACATTTGTCAAGTGTATGATCTCAAGCAAGTCACCCACGCTTTCCAACCCAGCTTCCCCATATAGGAAAAGAGGTTGATGCTTATTTCACAAGGGTAGTGTGAAAATCAAATAAGATCATGTACCCCAAACACCTGGCACCCGAGAGGCACTCAGTTTTCCCCTCCGGTTCAGCCATTGCCTACGTGTCTCAAAGGTGCTCAATCAATGTGTGCTGAAATAGTATAGTCCAAGCTTCCGCAGTTAATAGAGTATACCTCATCTCTCCACAGTTCTGGAAAGTGAATCCACAGAAGCAGAAATGGAGGGACTCTGCGGCCCCCACACTTATCATCTTAACACTCTATTACCTAGAAATGAATCTATAATGACAAATTGTGATAAGTGGCACGGAAGAAGAGAAGTCCACATGAGCAGCACATATTTTAGATTGGAGGCTCAAGGAAAGGCTCTGTGTGGAGGTTACTGGGCCAATACAACGGAAGCAGTACTCCCACTATACTCCCACTGGTCAGACTACATATAGAAAATGACACTCTATTTGGATGCTGCATTTTAACAGGAACACAGTCAACCCTGAGCTCATCCAGGAAAGCACATTCCAGCTTTCCATGCCGTAAATATTCAGTTTCCTCACTGAACAAATATTTATTGAGTGCACAATAGTACCTGACACCGAGAGAGGGTTTAAAAGTAAGGACACCAATATTATGGCCTTCAAGAAATTTTACAATCTAGTAGGGAGGGCAAGATGCATATATAAATAAATATAATACAAATTTGACATCTGCTCTAAGACATAAGATGTACAGATACAGCACATGTTGGGCGATACCAGAAACGCCTCAGGAAGAGGAAGGTATTTCAGCTAATCCTGTGTATGGAGAGGACTCCTTTCACTGAAAAATCCATCCCACATAAAGGATATCCCAATAACAGAAACACCATGAGAAAAGGTGCAGAAGCAGGAATGTGTATGGCATACAAGCCACTGGCTCATTTAGAAAGTGAGCCTTATAACATAGAAACCCATGCCTGAAACCTATATGTTCATATTAACCAATGTCACCCCAATAAATTTAACGTTAAAAAATGAACCTGAAAAGATAGGTTTGGATCAGAATAGGTAAGGCCTTGGAGGTTGGTAAAGAAATTTGAACTTCACTTGGTAGTGAATGGGAGGAATTTAGAATTTCTAAACAGAAACTTTGAAATGGATACTGCTGTTTTTGTTTTGTCTGCTCAACACTTTCTAGGGAGAGCACCCCAACTTTTATTGAGAAAGCCATCCTTCCCCCAGCCCAGTTCATGTCATGCAAATAGCAATACCTAACCCCCAGTTGCACACCGATTGGTTCAGAACAGAACCAATAACCAGTGGGAGTCACACCTGGGGGTTTAGTTATAAGGAGACCGAGAGACAGAGATGAGCTTTTCCCCTCTGGGGTGGCTGGGGGAAAGCGGACACCAGCCTCCAGCTCCCGCAGCCACCTCGCTCCCAGGAGGGAAACCGCCTGAGAGTAGAGCCCATTCAGAGGA
The DNA here is from genome assembly GCF_054644295.1 of Miniopterus natalensis. Taxonomy (NCBI): domain Eukaryota; kingdom Metazoa; phylum Chordata; class Mammalia; order Chiroptera; family Miniopteridae; genus Miniopterus; species Miniopterus natalensis. Next base: position 96,923,426 of record NC_142083.1, read on the forward strand.
GAGTTCGGCTCAGAGATGCGACCAAAGTCCCAACGAAATTTTTTGAGTAGCCTCCAGGGGAAGCTGTTCAGCTGACAAGGGAACTTTGAAACGGGAACCAGGCAGGAAGGCAATGGCTAAGGTTAGAGATTTTACACAAAGGAAGAAGCTGTCACCACAGGGGAATGATGTAACTAAAGGAGACACTGGAGTGTCAGGTAAGAAACATCCAAACCTATAGAAAATTTTTGTGAGTTTATTTGAGCCAAACTGTCCACAGTTGCCGGGAAGCAGAATCTCAAAGGACTGAGATAATATAATGCTCCGAAGAATGGCAGTTTTGTGCCTTATTTTATCCATTACAATCAGAAGAGAAGATGTAACTGGGTTACATGAAACCATTGGTGTTAGATTAGGGAGACGGGAGAAAGCAAAGCGGGGAAACCTGGGGATTGGATAAAAAGTAAAATGATAGACACACTTCTTTTACATAGGTGGGTGCAGGATTGTTAAGAGTCAGCAATTAACAGGATAACAATAGCAATGAGAAGATTTGTGGTCTCCACCCCAGGTTATGGCCTGTAGGGTCTGAAAAAAGAGGAGTTACCCTGACATTCCAAAGGAGTGTTATCATAGATGCAAAGGACAATAAACAGGCTTAGTTGACCTTTGTCAGAGAAGATTCTAGCCTAGGACGTGACTACCTGCCATAAACTGCTTTTAGTTAAAAAGTTTTAATTTCAGACCATCCTTGGTGGTTACTTTAGATCTCTGAGTTTGCAAGGCCTCCGTGCAGGCCTTACCTGAGCTTGTCAGGTTTAGTATGTGGCCCCTTTTTGTCCACAGGAGAAAGAAGCCTGGTGAGGACAGCCCGGGGAAGGAGCCCAGTGGCAGCAGGCAGAGCTGACCACAAAGATTTCAGAGATCGGGTCAGCTGAAGAATGCTTCTACCAGAGGAGAGATGTTTGGTCATAGCTATTCTCTAATATATGAAGAAGTGTCCCAAGAAAACTACAACAGAGGTTTTTGGATTGAAAAATGGTCAGTAATTAAGTCTTAATAAATTATTAAATGTGTTCTGACCCCTATTCCTGCACAGTTGCCGCTTTCTCGGTTGGTGCTGGCTGGCAGAGCAGGTTGTGCGGACAAAAACCTGACTAGCTCAGGGAAGGCCTGTGTGGCAGCCTTGCAAACTCAGAGACCTAAAGTAACCACAGAGGATGGCCTGAAATTAAAACTTTTTTTTTAACCCTCACCCAAGGATATTTTCTCCATTGCTTTTTCAGAGAGAGTGGGGGGGGGGGGAGAAACATCAATGTGAGAAAGACACATCAATTAGTTGCCTCCCACATAAGCCCCGACTAGAGCTGGGGATAGAGCCTGCAACTGAGGTATGTGTCCTTGGCCGGAATCGAACCCAGGACCCTTCAGTCTGAGGGTCGATGCTCTAACCACTGGGACAACCAGTTAGGGCTGAAATTAAAACTTTTTTACTAAAAGGCAGCTTATGGTGGGTAGTCATGTCCTAGGCCAGTATCTTCCCTGACAAAGATTAAGGTATCTTTACCTTAATTAAGCCTGTCCATTGCCTTTTTACATCTATGATAACATATCATTGGAATGTCGAAGTAGTTTTCCTTTTTCCGGACCCCTCAAAGCACATGCACCACTCTGTGGAGACCACAAATCCCCTCATTGCTATTGAGTTAATTGTTGACCGTAGACTATCCTGCACCCACCTAAGTAAAAGAAGTGTGTCTATCATTTTACTTTTTATCCAATCCCCAGGTTTCTCTGCTTTGCTTTCTCCCGCCTCCCTAATCTATCACCAGTGGGTTTCATGTAACCCACTTATGTCTCCTCTTTGGATTGTAATGGATAAAACAAGGTGCAAAACCGCCATTCTCCAGAGCATTATTCTAAGCATGTGTCAACAGTTTGTCTCAAGTACACTCACAAAAATCCTTCCACAGGTTTGAATGTTTCCTACGTTAACATTACAAATGGGAATGGGTGTTACCCTGGGCAAATACCCACTGGCCTCCCCTGTGACCTCCACATCACAAACAGATAAGAACGGGTTTAAGACTTAGTCCAGGTAGATCTAAGAGGACAGAGCTATGGCAAATGGCAGCTGTTAGAAAAACTCAGACAGTGCAGTGAGCTGTGAGGTGATGGACTACCTGGTGGAGAAAACGATTCTTTCAGCTCCATAGTTCAGCAAGCTTCAGCTTTTTCCCCCTGTTAAATGTTCATACTATCTACTTCATATGGCTGCTGTGAGCATGATAGGAGATAAAGTACATAAAAGTGCCTGGAACTGAATAGATGTTCAGTCTATATTAGTTGAATATGAATCTATGAAATGGAGAAATCCCAGTCCAGCCTCCAAGGAAGTACCAACCTCGGCCACTAGAGGGGAATCTCAGTCACACGCCTTTGAGCGAGAGTTAGACGCAGCATGAGGTGGCAGGCGCCCCTCTGGATGCAGGGGCGTTTGCTAAGCCAGGAAACTCACCCCCACTCAGGAAACCTGGCTCCGTGCTGAACTCCGTGGTGTTTCTCTGAGTCACTATATTCCCCTGAAGTTGCAAAATGGTCTGGCAAAAGTCCCTCAAAGCCTTTTACTGCTTCCTGAGTAACATCTAAACTTGCCAGAATCCAAGGCTTCCTCAATCTGGCCCCAACCTACCTCTCCAGCCTCAACTCCCTTAATCCTTTACACTGCAGCCGCACTGGACAAATCATGCTCCTGCCTCTATGCCGGGACTCATGCTGTTCCTTCTTCTTGATGCCTTTCCTCTATCCTCACCTTCTGAAGCCCTACTTCTTTTTCAATGACGCAAATGCCACCTCCTCTGTTACTGCCTCCTCACTTCTCTAGAAAGAGTGATCTCACCCACCCCCAGTTCACACACCATATATCACATCCATCTATCTAGCATTAAATTGATTTATGTATGTGCGTCTTTTCTCTTCAAGAGAAAGTCCACGCATGAGTAGAGAGGCCAGTGGGTAATCTACCTGGGGTGACACAGTAAGTAGCAAAGATGGGATTCTAACCTGGGCAATCTAGCTTGAGAGAGTTCTTACTCTTAACCACTAATTGACACTGTACAGTAATCTTTCATCAGCCACAGTGCCTCGCTCAGAGTTTTGTACACAGTGCCATTCAACAGCTTATCAAATGAGTAACTTTTTAAAACATTGATCTAATTAGGACCTCTTGAAAACCTTCACTGACTTGTGGGCTATTGGGAACCAGCAACTTGGTCTCATTAATCTGAATTAGAGTGCCTGGCCATAGATCTAATTATGAGCAATTTCAGAATCATAATTACTGTTCCACTTTCTCTCTTGATCTATAACACATACAAGGACCTCCTCCCAGCTTCTAAGGGAGAAAAAAAGTGATTGCTTACTGAGCCCTAGCAAATGTGGTTTTTTGAAGCTTCCAGCTCACATCTTCACTGCGAAGTCAAGGGGCTGGACTGGATAGTGTCTGAGGGCCCTTTCTTCAGTTGTAACAGTCTGTGTCTCTGGGGGGCAAAATGGAATTAAAAAGAGCCTCTACCTCTGCGTCAGGAGATATCACTTTGGGTCTCAGCTCCCCAACTCTCAGATACCCCATCTGTAAAACCTGACTCATCCATTCAAAAACACTTGAGTAGAAGTGCCAGGCACTGTACAGTACTGAACAAGACCGGCATGACCCCGTTCATAGAGCTAAGAAAATAAGGTGACACCGTTCATAGAGCTAAGAAAATAAGGTGACACCTTAGACTGTGGGGTTGTCCAAAGAAATTGAAGTGGTGAAATAATCGTGTGAACTATAAAGTCTTGTACAGAATCAAAAGATAATGACCTTAAGGGGGGTGGGGGGAGGTAGAAGAGGGTGTGGTGACGGAAGTAGACTTGATTTGGGGTGTGAACACGCAGTATTATATACAGATTATGTATGTTATAGAATTGTACACCTGAAACAAATATAATTTTATTAACCAATATCACCCCAATAAATTCAATTAAAAAGTTTAAAAAAAAAAGCCCTCGCAGGTTTGGCTCAGTGGGCAGAGTGTCTCTCTCACATCCACCTTTCTCTCCCTTCCTCTCTCTGAAAAGCAATGGAAAAAATATATCCTTGGCTGGGGATTAAAAAACAAACAAAAATGAAGACCACCTTGACAGGATTCCAGTTTTGAGAAACTCAGTGACAACAAAAATGTTACCTATGTTGCTGTTTTTGAGAAAAGCCTTATGTATATTTTAAGCAAACCCCGCCGGCACTGCAGGCAGCCTTCCCCCTCGGTGCTGTGGAGGGAGCCGGGGTTCAGTCCCCTGCACGTCCGCCGGCAGGGGCCGGGGCCCCACCCGCTCACGAAGGCCTGGGTCTGAACGCCATCAGGCCCGGAGCCCGGACCCCTGGCTTCTCCAGCCCTCAGCTGTCCGTGACCCCAAGTCATCAGCCCCCGCTCGGCTCCAGTTCCCTCGCCCGAGCGAGGCGGCACCTCAGTAAGGAAGCCATGCCCCGCGGCTACTGTGAGGCGCGGCCGGGCTCGGGCCGTCGTTCCGAGGCTGGCTCGGGGGGCCAACTCCGGAGCGCTGCTGAGGGGTCGCTGAAGCGTCCCTCTCCGCCCCAGGCGCTCCTCCGGCTGCGGCGGCTCCGCCGGGCGACACGGTCCCGGCCCCAGCTCCAGCACGCACCAGCTGGGTGGCTGCGGGTGCGGTCACCGGGCCGCCCTACCGGCCGTTCTGCATCCGGCGGGAAGCTCTAGACCTTTACAAGCCGGCCCTGGGGAGCCCCGCGCTGACGGCAGCGGACGGAGCCGGCAGGGGCCGGGGGCCCAGACGCCACCCGTGGGAAAGCCCGGCGCGCGCCGGCGCGGGTCACGTGACGGCCGCGGGGACGCGCGCAGCTGGGCGGGTGAGGCGCGGGCGGGAAGGGGCGAGGCCTCGGGCGGGAAGGGGCGGGGCCTCGGGCGGGGCCGCTGGGGAGAGGCGGGCGGGCGGGAGGGGAGGAGTGGAGATGGCGGCGGCGGCGGCGGCGGCGGCTCAGGGGGGCGGGGGCGGGGGCGGGGAGCCCCGGGGAGCCGACGGGGTGGACCCGGGGGTCTCGGGGGAAGTGGAGGTAGTGAAGGGGCAGCCGTTCGACGTGGGCCCGCGGTACTCGCAGCTGCAGTACATCGGCGAGGGCGCGTATGGCATGGTCAGGTGAGGGGGCGTTCCGGGGCAGGGGGCGTCCCAGGGGGAGGGAGCTGGGGGGCCGGGAGGGTGCTGGGTGCTGAGTACTTTCTGGGCCTTGGAGATCCGTGGTCCTGAAGCGGCAGGGGCTTCGCGAGGCGGGGGAGCGTCCCTGGGAGAGGGCCTTTGAGCGCTTTCTGCGTGCGTTCGAAGGAGAGGGGCTTGGAGCCTTTGAACCGACCATTCCGTAATGGAGGGAGGGGCATCTGAGTATATGGCGGGGAGCTGCGGGGACCTTGGGGACCTTGGAGACATGGGGTGAGGTGAAGAGAATAGTGTTCTTCGGACGATTCTATCCTTAGCGAAGAGGGAATGAAGGACCCTCCTTTGGGGAGAGGATGCCTTGGATTCTCTCCCCCAGGGGGGCCTGCCAAGGAGTTTGGGAAAGAAGAGCAGAACTCAGGGCTGGCCAGGGTGGGGCAGTGCTTTGGGCCTAGGGCCAGGGGCCCAGTGAGCCATGAGGGGTCCAGGAGTGCCTCCCTGCAACTTTTAGGAGGGGTCTGTCAGTTCTCCCAAACCTGCTGTGTGCCCTGGGCATTTGTGCATCTGGGAACAGCCCTGCTGCCCAGGTACCTTGCCTTGACAGCCGTGCCTGCCCTGTCCCTTCCCTCCAGGTCCTCCTATGACTCCTTCCTTCTCCCTGTATTTGCCTCACTGTATGTCCTCCACTCATCTCCCAGCCCCTGGACCTGTCTTGGGTTGAGGGAGCCCATCATGGGAAGGGGAGGGTGAGGGGTCCGGGCAACTAGAATGGAAAGGGTTGAGGAGAGGGGAAGTCTGTGAGCGGTCAGTCTCTTCCTCTCTTTGTGAAGTCACTGAAGGACTGCCTGGCTGGTCCCCAGCTTTCTCCCTGGAGATCCCAGGCCTTCACAGCAGGAAGGAACCAGCATTGTTTACGACTTGGCCAGAGCCCTCTCTTGCTCCCTCCCTTCCCTGCCATGGCCTGGGTGGGGCCACCAGGCCTGGACTCCCCCTTTGTAAGACCACACCAACAATACCTCTCTGGCCCTCTCAGCTCAGCTTACGACCATGTACGTGAGACACGCGTGGCCATCAAGAAAATCAGCCCCTTCGAGCATCAGACCTACTGCCAGCGCACGCTGCGGGAAATCCAGATCTTGCTGCGCTTCCGCCATGAGAATGTCATCAGCATCCGAGACATTCTTCGGGCACCTACCCTGGATGCCATGAGGGACGTGTATCCTTCACCTTGGCCAGCTGGCTGGCCAGGCACGGCCTCAGAGTTGGGCTGGGAGAACATTGGGTTTCTTTCTGTTTCCTTCTTCCCTGTCACCCTCCAAAACAAACCCAGTAAAAGAAACCTTCTAGCAGAAAAGAGGCCACTGAATGTAAGAGGACTGAGCTCAAGGCCTCAGATGAATCCTGGCCTGCCACAGCCAGGCAGTGTGGCCTTGGGCAAGTCTGTTCTCTATTCTGTGCCTCTGTGGGGGGCTGGGCAAGATGGTCTCTATGGGTGCTTGTCTTCTGACATGTGCCTGCAGTTTTGTGACATGATCCAGCCTCTGCCCACAGTCTTTGTTTAACAGACTATTCTTTCCCCTCTGGGTCCTCAAACTGGAAGACAAGCAGACAAAGAGAAAACTGCTCTTTTTTGAGGGCCTACTATGAGTCAGGTGCAGTGCATACCTAGGGCTTTAACATTTCTAATTCCACCTCCCAACTGCCCTATGAGATGGATCTCAGCTCCCTGATGATGAAATTGAATCTCAGAAAGCCTAAAATCAAGTGCTGCTATTGCTGTCTGCCCCTCCTCCAAAAGAGGCCCAGTCCTATCTCCAGGACCTCTCACTCAGAGATCCACCCCAGTCAACTGTGGACTTGCACCTTACCCAGGGAGGGACAGCCTTGTCTTTATTGCCCTACCCCCATGTCACTTTCCTAGTTTGTTGTCCACTTCCTGCCTGGCTCTGTTGTTAGCAGCTTGTAATACCCGTCACCTCTCCCCCACTCCACCCACCCCCAGGCAGTCCCAGTTCTCCACCCAAGCATGGGGATTAGTACTGCAGTGTCTGCAGCTCCCACCACAAACTGTGGGCAGGAAACCTCCACATTCACTCCCAGCTCACTGTGTGACCTTCGCATCTGAGTGGGCCTCTTCATCTATCAAACAGCAGGGTTGGTCCATATGTTCTCAGAAGGCCCTTTTGAGGCTGATTCTAAAAGATAGCCCTGACTTATTCTTGCAAGAGACAAGCTAAAAGACATTTATGTATGTATGTATGTTTAATCTTAAAATATATAAGGACATTTACTCCTCTGTCTTCTGATGTGCATGGCCAAGCACTCTTTGAGTAGGAGCATGCTGTTGGGAGTTTCTCCTCATTTGTCTTGCACAAACCATTCCCATAAGGTAGGCATTTATTTTTAAGCAAACATTTATTGCATGCCAGATGGTATTCATACATTATCTCATTTAACCCTCCCAACAGCCATTTGGCTCAGGCATTTATAATGGCAATACTAGTTCATGATTGCTAAACACTTACAATGTGCCAAGCACTGGGCTGGCTGCTTTACATGGGTCATCTCATCTCATTGTCAAAACCACTCTCAAAAAAACCATTCTTTCCCCTACTTTTCAGATGAAAAAATAGAGGTGCAGACAAGTTGAGGTTATAAAACCAATGAGCAGTGGAGTGGGGATTTCAGGCACCAGCAGGTTAACCCCAGAGCTACTGCTCTTAACTGTGAAGTTCTCCTGCCTCCCACAGTGTGTTGTCCCCATTTTTCCCAGTAGGTAAACTGAGGCCACAGAACTGAAGGGCTTTTGCTCAGGTTCCTCAGCTGAGATGCAGCAGAGGCCCCGAGCCCAACTGCTGAGTATGGGCCTTGCCCAGCTCGTGATATGGGTTGGCAGATCTGTTGAATCCTAGGGGTGCCAGCTGGAGGGGATGTGAAGCGTGGTCACCAGAGCCCATTCTTCTTAACAAAGTGCCTTCTGCTACCCCCACCTGTGGGGTCTCCGATACCATCCTCAGCTACATTGTGCAGGACCTGATGGAGACAGACCTGTACAAGTTGCTCAAAAGCCAGCAGCTGAGCAACGACCACGTCTGCTACTTCCTCTACCAGATCCTTCGGGGCCTCAAGTATATCCACTCAGCCAACGTGCTCCACCGGGATTTAAAGCCCTCCAACCTGCTCATCAACACCACCTGCGACCTTAAGGTCAGAGGATTGGGTGCCTGTTCCCTCTCTGGGTCTTGGGCTTCCATTTGACTAATAGTCCCCTGGAATAGGAGAGCATTGCAAGCAGAGGGAACCACATGGGCAGAGGCATGGTGATGTGATTGCTTGGGCCATAGAGACCTTGAGCACCGAGCTTAGCGGCCTGGCTTGGATTCTAGATCTGCGATTTTGGCCTGGCCCGGATTGCCGATCCTGAGCATGACCACACTGGCTTCCTGACAGAATATGTGGCCACACGCTGGTACCGGGCCCCAGAGATCATGCTTAACTCCAAGGTAGGGGGGCCACCCATCCCCAAAGGGAAGGGGCCAGGTCACAGAAAGAACTGGAGCTATCTCTGAGCCAGGCAATGACCCTTATGCCCCCTGGGCCGTGTCACATTTCACATTACTCTGCTCCTTGGGATCTGGAAAGAAGCTAAGCATTAGCTCTTCCTGGGCTCTACTCTCTGCCTCCCTGAAGCATTAAATCTAGGTTGGGGTGGTGGCTTGGCCCAGACAACAGGGACCTGTTGAGGCTGGCCCAGGAGCCCACCACTTTCTCTTCCTCCCCAGGGCTACACCAAGTCCATTGACATCTGGTCTGTGGGCTGCATTCTGGCTGAGATGCTCTCCAACCGGCCCATCTTCCCTGGCAAGCACTACCTGGACCAGCTCAACCACATTCTGGGTGAGGGGGCCTGGCCAGCTGAGTGGAAGGGAGATTAGCCTATTGTAGGTGAGATGTCTTTAGGGTCAGGGCCGGTGAGTCTATAGGAATCGGATCAGGGGTACCACCATGTTTGGAGCCTCTACAGCATCTCACAGTATTTGAAGGCGATGTAGATACTATCCCATTTGATACATGGGAAAAGCAAGGCCACACCCCATACTTAGGAAGTGGTGGAGCTGAGATTTGAACTGAGGGCTGCCCGAATCCAGACCCCTTACTTCACCACCATAGTATTGGCTGGGAGATAACCGTGAGGGCCCGGAATGGGTTGGTGGGAGCTCTTGTTCTTGGCTCCTTCTGGTCCCAGAAGGGAGAGAAGATCTCTCACAAGTCACCTGCCCTACCCACAGGTATCCTGGGCTCCCCATCCCAGGAGGACCTGAATTGTATCATCAACATGAAGGCCCGAAACTACCTGCAGTCTCTGCCTTCCAAGACCAAGGTGGCCTGGTCCAAGCTATTCCCCAAGTCGGACTCCAAAGGTGAGAGAGAGACATGGGGGCTGATATGGGATAAAAACTGGGTGCATGAGCCCAGCAGCTGCCTGAGTAGACAGGCCCCCTAGGCATAGAGAAGCAAAACTTCCCTAACTTTCCCTTTGACCCCTGATTCCTGCCCTTCCTTAGCCCTTGACCTGCTGGACCGGATGTTGACCTTTAACCCCAATAAACGGATTACAGTAGAAGAAGCCCTGGCTCACCCCTACCTGGAGCAGTACTATGACCCAACAGATGAGGTGGGCCAGCCAACAGCAGCAGGTCTGGTGGGTAAGTGGGTGGGTAGGCATCTCAGTATCTGGCCTGAGCCTTACTTCTATGCCCCACAGCCAGTGGCGGAGGAACCTTTCACCTTTGACATGGAGCTGGATGATCTACCCAAGGAGAGGCTGAAGGAGCTCATATTCCAGGAGACAGCCCGCTTCCAGCCTGGGGTGCTGGAGGCCACCTAGCCTGAACAGATGTCTCTGCTCCCTGGGGCTTGGTGAGTGTTCTCCACCACCCACACACTGATTCACCCAGATACTAGGGTACCCAATGTACCATACAGTCAAAAGCTTGCTCATTCCCATGATCCATGTGTATGGTATCAAGAGAAGGGCCAGATCCTGTGCAGGCCACAGACCTGTGGTCTACCAGTCTTCATGTCCCTCCTCTTTTCCCACAGCCCCAAATGTCTCCCACCTGTTAATACCCTGCATCCTCCAGCCTCAGTAGCCATTCTGGAACCTCAGAGGTCACTGAGGGCCTCTCTCAACCATCTGGGGACCAGAGCCAGGTTTTGCCTCTCCCGATATGGGCAGAGAGGCAGGTGGGGCCATAATTGCTTTGGGAGGAGCTAGCAGCACTCAGCCTGACCCAGATGCCATGCTTTCTCACACCTGGTGCCCAGGTCAGCAGTTCACACACCTTTGGGGGACTCTGCAGGCCCTTCCCTAACCCACACTGCTCTTCCCTCCTCCAGTCTCCTTTCTTTCTGCCCTATAGCCTAAAAAAAGGAAGGCAGACACACTTGGGTTCAAACTCTAGCTAAGACACCTCACCTCTGCACCTCAGTTTCCTGGGACAGTCCTGATAACAAGAGCAAGCACAGATCACTAAGCATTGTTCTAAGAGGTTTCTGTGTATGAGTTCATTTAATCCTTATAGCAGTACTATGAGATAGGTACAATGTTATCCCCATTTACAGATAAGGAAACTGAGACACATCTCACTCAACTATAAGGATAAAATGAGAGAAGTTGAGGTCAGGGCTCTGGCAGGTGCTCTCATGGGTGCTAATGGCTCCTTTCCTGCCTGCCTTTTTGTTTAGGCCCTGCCTCCTGCCTGCCCCTTCCCTGCTGGACTGTTAGAAAATGGACACTGTGCCCAGCCCGGACCCCCGCAGCCCAGGTCGGGACACAGGGTGGGCCTGGCCACCTACCCTTGCTTTGCTCAGGCCTCCTGCTTTAGGCAGGCCAAGGCTCCCTCCATCCCATCCCCTCCCTCCCAGGACCTGCAGGGCTCAGGTGGCCCCAAAGCAAATTCCCCTCAGCTGTCCTGCCTTCCTCTACCCAGCCGTCCCAGTCTGATAGTTCTGGAATCAAAGGGCTCTGGCTGCCCTGTGACCTACTGAAGGATGGTGGGGGATGGGGGACACTGAGTAGGGGACTCATGGCCAGCCCTGCCCCACTCACCTCATTAAAACCCCACCCATTTTCCCTCAAGGAACATTCCTAAGGCTCAAGGGCTAGTATCTTTGAGGAGCAGGGCCCTGCCTAAACCCCCTTCCCCCTAAGCTGCCACATCTAACGCTCCTGCTGCTTCTGTGTGTGGTGAACAGAAGTGGAGGTGGGGGGGCTCGTGGAGAGCCCAGTGCCCCTGCCCACCCCTGTGCCTGTATCTAATATATAAATATAGAGATGTGTATATGATGGCCTTGGCTCTGTCTGTGTTTGCCGATGCTGTGTCACTCACCCTTGCGGCTTTGAAGACTGATACTCCAGCCCAGCTGCTTCCCAGCTGTGGCTTTACCTGGCCCTGGTGACCTTTGGCTCCCCAGCTGGCCAGGGTAAAGATGGGAGTGTAAGAAGTTCTGGATTCCTGGACAGAGTGGGGTCAATTTCTCCCTTAGTCACTGTCCTCTGCCCTCTCTAATGTCTTCCTAACTGGCTGGGGTGATTCAGGGGCGACTTGGGCACCCTACACACCCAGGATTTTCTGGAAAAGGCAAGGGGTGGTGTGTTGTATCCCCTGGCCACACACATGAGTGGTCAGGGGAAGGTTATAGCAGACCTGGAAGGTAACCTGACTCTCCCAGTGTGGCCAAGGAGAGGGAGGCGCTGGAGTCTGAAGGGTCTGTGGGTGTGAGGGCCCAGAGCTGCCTGGCCTCTCTTCCTGCCTGTACTCCATACCCAGCTGAGCCCTGCAGCCTGGCCCTGGGCCAGCAGCAGGCTGAGCAGGTCTCAGGGGCGTGGTGGTGACCAGTGGTGGAACCAGCCTACATCAGCCAGGCAATCGGTGAGGCAGCACAATTAATCGGGGACAGCTGAGCTCGCGGCAGCCGGAGCCCAGGGAGGCAGTGCGGCCATGAGCTCCCTGCTGTACTATGCCCTGCCCGCCCTGGGCAGCTATGCCCTGCTCTCCGTCTTCTTCCTGCGCTGGCCTCGCCTGCTGCACACACCCTGGGTTCCAGCCTTCCGTCTGCGCCTGGGGGCCCACCGGGGAGGTGAGCTGGTGTGGGGGAGAAGGGAGGACATCGGCTACTGCGGTGGAATAAGGAGAGCAAGACATGTGCCAAGGTGGACAGCAGAGAGGGTGCGGTCTGAGGGGCGAAATTTTAGAAAGAGGGCAGGCCGAGGTCAGAGAGCCGGTGGCAGTGCAAGGTGTGGAATGAGGAAAAAGGCTGCTCCACCTGGGCCCACGGGTCATGAGGCAGGGGTGAGGCGAGGGGAGGAGGGAGGGGCCGGCCCCCAGGGACCCACCTCGCTGCCCCACACAGGATCTGGAGAGAGGCTGGAGAACACCATGGAGGCCATGGAGAAGTGAGTGCACCTGCCCAGCAAGCCCAGCTGCTGCATAAGGTGGTGTCAGCGGTGTGGCATGAAGCCAAGGGGTGCCATTTACTTCCTAGTATGGGTGACTGGAGCACCCTGGAGGCATCGCACCGCCTGCATATCCTGCTTTAAACTGCCCCATGCTCCCCTAACCCTCCCCACCACCCTCCAGTCCGGCCTGTCCCTGTGCCCCACACACCACTGACCTTTGCTTCCATAGTTCCATGGCTCAGCGAGCAGACCTTCTGGAGCTGGACTGTCAGCTTACCCGGGATGGTGTGGTGGTGGTGTCACACGATGAGAACCTGTACCGCCAGTCAGGCGTGAATAGGGCTGTGGGCAGCCTGGAGTTTGAGGTGGGCCTTGCCCTAGCCCCCCACCATACCCAGAGAGCCTCCATGAGAGCCTCCTAGTGACATGCGCCCTGCTCTCCCCAGGAGCTGCCCCTCTACAGGAAAGAGCTGGAGGTTTACTTCTCACCAGGTAACAGTATGGGCCGTGAGCCCGGGGCTGGGCCAGCCTGAGTGGAGTCATGGGCTCGACCTCTGCCCCCTCTTCTCTGGGACTTGCCCCTCTTCCCCTGGGTTCTCACCCCCACCCCACCAATCCTCTGATGTCGCTTCCCACAACCCCCAGGCCACTTTGCACATGGGTCCGACAGGCACATGGTGCGCCTGGAAGACTTGTTCCAGAGGTTCCCTCGGACGCCCATGAGTGTGGAGGTCAAAGGGGGAAATGAGAAGCTCATTCACCAGGTGGTGCTGTGGGCAGGGGGTGGGGAGGAGGGCAGGCCTGCAGAGAGGCCTAACTCCCCTTCATCTCCTCTCCTCCTCCTTCCAGATAGCCAGCCTGGTGAGGCACTTTGACCGCAATGAAATCACCATCTGGGCCTCAGAGAAGAGCTCAGTCATGAAGAAGTGCAAGGCTGCCGTGAGTCCCTTTTCCCTCCCTGCTCCAGCAGCCCCTCCTCCCAGGAGCTGGAGCCCAATGCCACCTGAGGGGCCTAGGCTAGAGGGCTCTGGGGAGTTGAGGAGGATTTGGAGAGGTGAGGTAGAGGAAGTATGTGAGCAAAGTCATGCTGGTGGGAACGGATTGGGTGCATTTATGCCTTGAGTGCTCGGCCAAGATGTGGCTTTGATCCTGCAGGTAGTAATTTCCTGAATGTCCCAAAACTGTTTCCCCTGTAGCCCAAGCCTCTCTGCTTCCCCAGGAGCAGACTGATCTCCTCTCACGCCCCCTTGCCTCCCAGAACCCTGAGATGCCGTTCTCCTTCACAAGAGGCCGAGTAATCCGGCTGTTGCTGCTGTATTACCTGGGGCTGCTGCCCTTCTTCCCCATCCCCGAGAAGTTCCTCTTGTGCTTCCTGCCCACCATCATCAACAGGTACCCGCAGGGTCCCCATCTCCCTCCATCTTCCCCCAGGCTCCCAGCTGCTTCTGTCCTCAGAAAAACATGCCCCCATCTGAAGCCCCATTTTGTAGGGTCCCCAGCTCCCCTCAGGATAACCCCCATGGTGCTTTGAAGACAGCGGTTCTCACCCAGCATTCATGAATACCAAGCTGACCATGAACCCCCTGAAATTCAGTGCAGATGTGTGTAGATGTGGATAGAGTTTTAGAACAGAGGGTCCCTTTACTCATCCATTGATCCAACAAATATTTATTGAATGCCTACCCTGTTCCAAGTGCAGTTACACTAGTAATAAAGACCAGTGTGGCTAGGTGAGGCCCTCAGCTTACAGTCTGGCTAGGGAGACAGGCATTAATTAATTATAGCACTGGTTCTGAAAAGGAAAAGCAAGTGTTTTCCTGCTGGGAGACAAGTATTCACAAAGTAACATCTGGGTAAAGTATGAGGAGTTTGGATATTTCACCAGCTCTCAGGCCGGGCACCTCCCTTTGCTTTTGGAGAACTTCTCTGTGGTGGCCCCAGTGCCTCTGCTCCCCTCTGTTGTCACGAGAGAGGGTCCCAGCCAGCTCCCACAATCCTTTGTTACAATGACACCTTTATACTGTAGAACTTTGTGTACATAACTTTTTAAACAGGATTTACAGTGTTTTTACATCCTTTAGTTTAGTTGAGCTTTACTTTGCAGCACCCTAGGAGGTACAGGAATCATGACCCCACAGTACCCATGGAGAAACAGGCTCAGAGAGCTTCTGTCACTTGCTGGAGGTCATACAGCTAGAAGAACAGAGCCTGGTTTGCCCTGAGTCTGACTCCAAAGCCTGCCCTGGGACTTTGTGAAGGCCTCTAAAGTCACCCCTAGAGTGGGACAATTAGGGAGCAAGTAATCGACCCATTAAATGATGTCTGGTCTCAGGAAGCTGGTCAGGCCCAACCAGGAGGACACCCAGATTGTGTGTCCAGTTTGGGAATCAAGCTGGGTTTCAGTCCTGGCCCCACCACAAACTTGCTGTGTGACCTCGGGCAAGTTAATATAGCTCTCCAAGATTTAGTTTCCCCTTCTGCAAAACAGTGAGGGGTGGGCACACCCTCAGAGCATGGAGTCAGGGATATAGGAATATCACTGAACAATGATCTCACTGAACAATGGGTGAATTGTCCGTCTGGCAACTGCAGAGGTTCTTTTAGAGGGGGTAGGTTTCACTGGTCAGGGATCACTACAGCCCCAACTCCCCACCCCTGTGACAGAGAGGCCCGTGGACTGACGGTTATTCCACCTCTCCACAGGACCTACTTCCCATTCTCCTGCTCTGGGCTGAACCAGCTGGCAGCTGTGGTTTCTAAATGGTGAGGTGGGCGAGAAGGCTGGGTAGAGTGTCCCCATAGGGACCTGCCTTTGCCCTTCTCAGTCCCCCCATCATGCCCTTTGCCATCCCCCTCCCCTCCAGGCTCATCATGAGGAAAAGTCTGATCCAGCACCTGGAGCAGCGAGGAGTGCAGGTAAGGCCTGACCCCTCCCCCCTCAGTTCCCAGAGTGGGCCTAGCACACATTCCAGTCACAGCTCTGCCACTGGGCAGGTCACCTTCTGAGTCTTGGAAATGGGGTAATGATATAATTGACTCTTCTGGATGCGTAACTGGTACTTAGCAAGGGCCTGATAAGTGCCAGCCATTATGGTGATGTATTGAACTGTGCCATTCGCTGATGAGGGGCTGGGCAGAGCTCTGACCAGGTCATTTAATTAGCAAACCTTTGTTGAGAATATATTCTAGGCACTATGGTACTGAGGACTGAGTGGGGAGTTACCACAAGGGGAGGGGAGGGAATGAAGCAGATTATCACAGGGGCAACTCTTGGACAGAAAGGAAACAGTATGGTGGTCTGTGGGATCAGAGAAGGCCCTCCTGGAAGAAGTGAGGAGCTGTCTTAAGGGCAGGGGCAAGGGAGAGCATCTCAGGCAAGAGGCCCAGCATGTGGGAAAGCCCAGAGGAGCAAGAGGCCTTGGCAGTCTGAGACACTGGGAGAGGGGTTCCACCGGGCTACAGTGTGGAGGAAGCAGCACACTCGGAGCTAGGGAAGGTGGCGGAGGCTGCGGCAAGCAACCCAAGGTCCTCAGTAAGGAGTCTAGACTTCAGCCCAAAGGGAAGGGCAACTTTTGAGGGAAGAGACATGATCCAATTGAGATTTGTTGAGTGAGGGTCATGCCAGCCACCATGTGGAGAAGTGATTGTTGGGAGCCATTGTAGAAGCAGAGAGTCTCATGAGGAGACTGATGCTGCCACTGACAGGATTTGGGCTCAACTGTGGGGATGGGTGGAAGCGTTTACTCACAGACAAGCCACTGATTGGATGTGGAGTGAGGATGAGGGAGCTCTTTCAGATCAGCCCTCCCACTCCTTGGGGCTTCATCACAGCCCTAGGAGGCTGGGACAACCATAACTCTTAGTTGTTACATTAGGAAACCCAGGGGTCCAGTGACTTGCCCAAGGCCCAGATCCCATCCCACCTATGTCAGTGCCCACAGGAGAGAACTCAGGAGTCAGGGGAGATCCGGAGCAGCCGCAGTGCAGGCAGACAGAGGCACTGGCATGCTGGTGAACAGTCCGCAACTGCCTGGGGGCAGGGGAAGACACACCCTGATTTGAGCATTTCCTGGTGTATGTACTTCTACCTCAGCCAATGTCAGGCTACCAAAATGAAGTCACTGAACATAGAGTTGGGAAGAGGTGTGAGGAAGCACATCATTGCAGAGTATTTCCATCGTACACATTTGACAAACATAAATAACCTCCAGAGCATAGGTAGATGGTAAAATGTAGTAGAAATATTAGGAAGTGATTAATTTTTAGATTTTATTGCCTTTGTTGTTTTTGTTGGATTTTTTGGTTTTGGTTTTAAATATATATTTATTGACTTCAGAGAGAGGAAGGGAGAGTGAGAGAGAGAAAAAAACATCAACGATGAGAGAGTTGTCACTGTTCGACTGCCTCCTGCACGCCCCCGACTGGGGATTGAGCCCGTAACCCGGGCATGTGCCCTGACCGGGAATCAAACCTCGATCTCTTGGATCCTAGGTCGACGCTCAACCGCTGAGCCATGCCCGGCCGGGCTGTTTTTGGTTTGTTTGTTTTTTATGATTTTATTGATTTTAGAGAGAGAAAGATTAATGTGAGAGAGAAACATTGGTCAGTTGCCTCCCATACGCGCCCCTACTGGGGACTGAACGGGAAACCTGGGTATGTGCCCTGATGGGGAATCCAACCTGTGACCTTTTGGTGCACAAGACGATGCTCAACCAACTGAGCCACACTAGTCAAACAAAGGGCGATTGCCTTTGTTTTTTATATAGTTTATTGAATTGCAAGTTTATACAATTTAATATTTAATAATGGCTGTGTTCAAAACCAATTTGAAAATTTTCTAAAAATTTAATACTCCCTACCATACTGCTGCTGGGTGGTCTCCACAGAGGAGAGCTCTGGCCATCTGAATGCATGGGGGAGTTCCAGGTAAAGCTGTTTGGAAACTACCAGAACCTCTCTCCCCTCTCAGGTGGTATTTTGGTGCCTTAATGAAGAATCCGATTTTGAAGTGGCCTACAGTCTGGGGGCCACTGGCGTCATGACTGATTACCCTACAGCCCTGAGGCGCTACCTGGACAGCCATAAAGCAGCTGCCCAGGTCTCCTGAGCCAAAGGCCCTTGCCCTCTCCAGTGTTTCTCTTTTCCAATAAATATTTTATTTTTAGTCCTTTTTGTGTTCTTTTTTTTTGGGGGGGGGGTGGAGATGCTAGAAAACTTTAGAGATGGTAGCGTAGGACAGAAGAGGCCAGCCCTAACTGGGCTGACCCACTGGTTCAACCACATTCCAGCCAGAGTAATGCCACACCCTGTGCCAGCCTGGCCTCCACTCTCCTCAGGAATGTCCCTTCAGAGCCACAGATAATGGTTCCATTCTTCTGAGGCCATTAAAAGTGCCAAGCACACAGCAAGGGACTTGACTTGCCCCTGTGGGCCTCCTCACCTGGCTGCAGAGGGTGGGCATGGTTGAGACAGCTGAGTTCAGGGCACCACCCATCTGCTGCCTCAGCCATTCCAACCTTCCACTCCCATGTTTCCTACTCCAGTAGCTCCCCAAATTCCTCAGCCCTCTCCAGCCCTAGTACGTCATTAACTTGAAGCACGTTTGTCTTTCACAAACGTGTACTTACTATTCTAGGCCAGGCTGGGTACTGGGGCCACTGCAGGGGACAAGACAAGTTTAGTGTGGCAGACATGTTTAAACACACTCAGGCGAGAAAGGGAAAGGAGGAAGCCCACAGCAGACACCAACTCAGCCTGGTAGGACAGGGGCATCAGGAGCCTGCCACCTGGAGGACGTGATGCTCAACAGTAGTAACTGGCTCGTTCCCAGGCTCTGGCTCCCAGGGGTCTAACACTGATGGATACCTTTAGCTCTTCCTTTCCAAGAATCTGTCCTTGATGCTACCGCCAAGACCGTGGGCTCAGGCCAAAGTAAGAATCCCAGCTTTGCCTCTTATCAGCTGGATAACCTCGGGAGAGCCGCTAGACCTCTTTGGACCTCAGTTCCCCCGCCAAAAGAAGAGCAGAAGCTGCCTCGGGATGGCTGCGGGGATTAAGAGTGGGGCAGGGGCGGTGGGTAACGCAGATAATCATGACTATTACGTCCCCGGGGGGCGTGCATCCAGATGCGGTCCCCTCCTAACCCCACGCCAGGTCGGGTCCCTCGGATACGTGCCCCTTCAAGGACCGTGGGAGGCCAGAGGGGCGACGGGGCTGGGTGCGCGCCCGCCCGCTCGCAGGACTGCGGGCTGCAGCCGCATTTCCGGGCCGGCCCGAGCCGGGAGCAGGGGGAGGGCGGCCCAGCCTGCGCTGGCCGCTGAGTGACGCGCCCCCTCATTTGCATGCTGTGCGCCGATTGGCCACGGCGACCGCCGGGACCAGGGGCCGGCCCCCTCCCCCTCCCGCCGCAGCGGCGGCAGCAGCTGGTCTCGGTGTAAACAAGTCGCGGCGACTGCGAACCCGGGCCCGGGTGGGGGACGGCGCCCACCGGGGCCCCCCACTCCCAGGCCAGCCACCCAGGCGGACCGGGCTCCCGCGCGCCCAGGCGAGGTGAGGGCCGCATCATCGGGGCTGCGCGTCGCCCCGCGCCCCCGCCCCGCCAGCGAGGACTGTCCCCTTCCCCGGCGCCCGCCCCCCACCCCCGCGCCCCAGGTGAGCCCCGGGGTCTCAGGTAAGGCTCCGCGATGCAGGTAAGAGTCCCTCGGCATAGACAAGGCCTCAGCGTCCCCAGGTAAGAGCTCCTCCCCTCCTTGATGACCCTTCAACTTCAGTGAGGCCTGCAGCCTTCTCCAGGTGAGGGACCTTCTCCGCAGGTGAATCCCCTGTGCCTTACGTGCAGCCGCCCCCTAGCTCCGCCCTCCGCAGTTCGGATGAGGTCCTAGAGACCATCCAATTCCTAACCCCTCGGTGCTCCCCTAAACAGAGAACTGACAGCTCATCCACTCTAAGGCTCCTTCCTCCAGTTTCAATTGCCAGGTCAGCAGGGGTGAGACTGAAAGCAGGTGGGTGACTCATCTTGGGCTCCTCCTAGCCTCAGTTTCCCCGCTGATGCAACTTGAGGCCTCCTCAGTGAGTCAAAACTGAGCTGGCTCTGGCCCCTGGAGAGGCTGCTGGCTCTGGGGAGAGGAGACAGCAGCCAAGTGTGACACAGAGAGATTCCCTAGCCCTGGGCGTGCCTGCTTGTATGTGGCCAGGGTCCTGACAATCCACTCCCTCCCTCCCCAACAGGCACTGGGCTCCCTTTGCTCCCCGTGGGCTGCTCCCCGCGTGGGGCCACTGCCCCTGGCCCCCGCCATGGTGCGGATTTCAAAACCCAAGACGTTTCAGGCCTACTTGGATGATTGTCACCGGAGGTATAGCTGTGCCCACTGCCGTGCTCACCTGGCCAACCACGACGACCTCATCTCCAAGGTAACCAGGTCACAGTTGGGGCTGGAATGAGTGACTAGAAGGGCTGCTTAGCAGCTCCCCACCAATAGCCCTGACATTCCCTTCTCTCCCATCCCTTAGTCCTTCCAGGGCAGTCAGGGGCGTGCCTACCTCTTCAATTCTGTGTGAGTATTTGGCCTCCCTTCTTTCTTTCCCTGACCTCTATTGTGACCTGTAACCCATGGCATCATGCTGAGACTCTCAAAGTCCCCTGGTTCAGGCAAGAAGCTAAGGACAGACACAGTTGGATACAAGCTAGAGGTGGGCTTTGTAATGGCGGGACCCTCCCTGGGACTGCCCCCATGTCCCCACAGGGTGAACGTGGGCTGCGGGCCAGCCGAGGAGCGGGTGCTGCTGACAGGCCTTCATGCTGTCGCTGACATCCACTGCGAGAACTGCAAGACCACTTTGGGCTGGAAATATGTGAGTCAGTGACCTCTGACCCCAGGCTAGCCTTTGACATGACCTCACATCACAAGCAGTCATCTGATAACCTCTCAGGGTATATAGGCCCAGCTCACACAAGTCAAACAGTCTTTTCATCCCCTGACCATGCTTGCTTCTCTCATATCCTGCCAAGGCTTTTAGAATTTTTCTCTTAACCCATCCCTCCCCTCACAGGCATAAGCACCCCCATTTTAGGGATGGTGATATAATCAGAATTGCCGCTTATTGGATGTTTATTGTTATGCACTGTTATGAGCTTGGCATATACCATTATCTCATCCTGTCCTTGCAACAATCCTGTAGGTAGTCTACCTTATCTCCACTTTACAGAAGAAGAAAGGAAGGCCCAGAGATGTTAGGTAACTTGCCCAAGGTCACACATCCAGCAAGTAACAGAATAGGGACCAGAATTCGACTTTGTTTGGTTTTTAACACCAAACCCTTGACCCCAGCTTCTGTTACCATTCAGAGGATCAGAGAAATTGCCCGAGCCCCCACAACAACACAGAGTTTGGGTCCATATACCTGCTTTTCCACTGCCCTCATTGCCACTGCTGCTGTCCAGTGTCTGATTTCACTGCTCTGAGTTTCATTTCCTTATCTGGCAGTGGAGTATAAAGCCACCACCTGGCACCCAAGATTGTTATGGAGATCAGATTAGATGCAGCCAAAGAAGATGCTCTTGGGAAACTGCAGTTGCTTGGAGCTGTGGTGCCTTGGTGATGTGTGTGCCCCAAGCAGAGACATGCGGACACCCCTGACCAGAGTTCACCCTTGGCCCTGCCACAGATTTGCTTTGTGTCCCTGTGCAGGTGGCTTGGCCTCTCTGGACCTTTGTCAGATAAAGAGGTGGCCAGTTTAGAGATCAGAAGCTCAAGTGCTTGCAGGGCCAAGCAAATACTGTGGATGTGTAAAATGGGCAACATAGATTGGGGGGTGAGGGGAGGGGCAACCTGTGCCATACTGGAGTGAGCATGGCCTGCCTATACACTAGTATTTCAGTTATTTTTGTTAAACTCTCTGCTGGCCAAACAAAACATGTAGGCCAAAATTGGCACTCGGCTACCAGTTTGTAATCCCTGGATCTTGTATACACTTCCATATCCTCACTGTTGGAGCCAACATTAGTACTTAAAAAGTACCCATGATTCAGAGAGTTCTGTCTATCCCATTAGTGAGAAACTTGGCCCTGTCACTTACCAGCTCTATGTCTGTGGGCAGGTGGCTCAGCTTCTCTGGGTGACAGTTTTCTCATATATGAAATGGGGCCAATCATATCCATGCCCCAACCTCTATCCCTGTTGGTAAGGCCCTCGCTCCAGGGATCACAGCCTCTCCCCTCCTTTCAGGAACAGGCCTTCGAGAGCAGCCAGAAGTACAAAGAGGGGAAGTACATCATTGAACTCAACCACATGATCAAAGACAACGGCTGGGACTGACCCCTGCTCTTGCCCCATGTGGCTCCAGCCTGGCCTGGCCGCCAGGGGGCGCCACTGGCTTCCCTTCGCTGCCGGAAAGGAGCTCTGGACCCTCAGAGCCCCTGCAGAGGAAGGATTCAGCTCCTGTACATATATTTTATTGCATGCACTGTGACCTTGGGGGGAGATCCGAGGTGGATGACACCACCCCCACCCCCCACCTCCCTGCGATCTGGCTGGCTTGGATCTCATTTTTTAACCTTCCTGCCCCGCCTACCCTATAGATATGGCCTGTGTGCTGTTCTCTTAGCCCAGTGCAACATCTGCCCTGTGAACGCCCACTGGGCCCCTCTTACCGCACGCGTGTCTGCTCCCCTTGTTCTGTAGCGTTTGTATATAATAAAACAATGGAGTGGAGACAGCCCTGGGCGTATGTGGAATCGGGAAGGAGAAACTCAAGTGCAGATTTTTGCCTCTATGCACCTGTTCCCTTCTGAGTCCCAGTGGGGCAGTGGGTAGGCACCGCTGCCAAAGGTGGAAGTCTGCGCTCCTGGGGCCTCGCTTCAGCCATCTTCTCTAGGACCCAGGACAGGTCTCACTGCCTGTCATTCCCGAGCCCACTCTGGCTCCCTAGACCTTGACCTCGGCTGATCTGCATCTTCTCAACCTCAGTGTTCTGCCATCGCCCAGCAGCCCCTACAGCGTATCTCAATCTTCTCAGGCCCAAGCTGGTGCTGGGCCTGCTGGGAAGTGTAGTTCCCGGGGTTCCCCAACATGGGACCTTCTGGGAAACCCAGGCTCCAGCTGGGTGGAGACTGTATTGCTGTGGGGACCTCTAAACTTTTGAGACTTGGATAAGGGCGGAGAAGGAGAACCAGGAAGGACTCCAGGGTTCAGCCTTGGGCTGCGGACTCCAGTGCCCTGCGTAACAGTGTGCTCCGGCTGTGGCCCTCCAGTCCTGCTCTTTCCCTCCATTCATGCTTCATCCTTCCAAGCCCCGTCCTCCAAGTGAATTGGGGGGAGACGGGGGGGGGGGGGCTGGTCACCTGCCAGGAAAGTCTGAGGTGCCAAGGTCTGCCCCAAGACTCCAGGCTCCATCCCAGGGTCCAGGCCCCACCCCCTCAGTAGCTTATCCCTAGCTGGGGCTCCCCCCATGGGAACGGGGACCAGCTGGCCGGAAGCGCCAAACTGCATCCCTGTCCAAGCCCCGGGGATCAATCAGGCCGAGGAGTTAATTATGTAATGAGGGGGCAGGGGGTCGAGGCTAATGAAGCCTGGCGGGGAGGGGAGAAGGGGAGGGTACCCAGGTATCCGGCCCCCTCTTGTACCCCTTCCAGGCCCCAGGGGTCTCCACCCTAGCCCAACTCCAGGGCCCCAAAGAGGGAGGGGCTGTGATCCTGGGTCTGGAAGGGGCTGAGCTGTGAGCTATAAAGGGGGCATCTCTCAGCACCAGGGGACTCTAGGCAGCGAGACCTGAGGCCAGACAGGACTACTCCATGTATCATCCAAGAGAGTTGTACCCCTCCCTGGGGACTGGCTACCGCCTTGGGCCCCCCCAGCCAGTGACCGATTCCAGCTTCCCGCCTGCCCTGGGAGAGGGCTACCGCTACCCTGGTGAGCTTTGGGACGAGCTCCTATGTAGGGATTGGGGGTTGCTGTGGCCCTGGGCTGGCTCCTCATTCTCCCCCCATCTCCAGATTTGGACACTCCCAAATTGGATTGCTTCCTCTCTGGGATTGAGGCTGCTCCTCGAACCCTGGCTGCTCCACCTCTGCCCCCTCTGCCCCCAGCCCTGGGCACTGAGCCGTCTCCTCCAGCCCCAGAGGCCCTTCATTCACTCCCTGGAGTCAGCCTGAGCCTGGAGAACCAGGAGCTGTGGAAAGAGTTCAATTCTGTGGGAACAGAGATGATCATCACCAAAGCTGGGAGGTGAGGGGGCTGGGCCAGGGTCACAGGACCCAGTATGTTCCTGGTGGGGGTCTCTTGGGAAAGGCAGAGTTCCTGGTGATGGGGCTAGGTTTGAAGGTTTCTAGGGGGGCCAGAGCTCTGCCTGAGTTCAGAATGTGATCGTGGCCTGGGTCAGGGGTTACTCAGTGACTGGATCAGGGGTCATGTTGTGGCAAGGGTCTGTTGAGTCGTGGCTGGCTTAGGAACCAACCTATGGCAACAGTCATAGGTCAGCCTGGGCCATGGTCAGAAAGTTTGGCTGGATTATAGCTTAGTATGTGGCCTAAACCAAGGGGTCAGTCTGTGGCTGGAGTAGGGGTTCAGACTATAGGATCAAGGGCCAGACTAGGGTCTGACTATAGAGTCAGTGACCAACATCAGGGAAGTCTGGTTAGGATCAGGGTGTTAGGGTTTGTCAGGATGTGACTAGATCCAGGGTCACCCCAGAGGCAGGGATATGGCCAGTGGGTGGTCTTGTGGTGGTCTTTCTAGGCCAGGAGCTCGAGCTCAAGCCCTAGCATGGTGTCTTCTGCCCCACTGAAAGCACGGCTTTTTTTATTGTTGTTGGTTAATCCTCACCTGAGGACATTTTTTTCCATTGATTTTTAGAGAGAGTGGAAGGCAGAGGGAGAGAGAAACAAGCAATGTGAGAGAGACACATGGACTGGTTGCCTTCTGCGTGCACCCTAACTGGGACTGGGGTTCGAGCTTGCAACCCAGGTACATGCCCTTGACCAGGAATCAAACCGGCAACCCTTCAGTGTGTGGGCCAATGCTCCAACTACTGAGTCACACCAGCCAGGGTGAGGGTGGGGTTTTTTGTTTGTTTTAGTCTGAAGCAAGATTTTCCAGCAGCAGCAGATTCTGGTGCTGGAGATCTGGTGAGATCAAGGTAGAGCGCGAGGAGGCTCCTGCCAAGATTTCCAGAAAAGTGTATCACCTCTGCTTCTGCAATGGAGTTTGAAGGGCCAGGGGTCAGGAGCACGAGCTCTGCTCCAACCTGCTGTGTGACCCTGGTCAGATCACCTAACCTGTCTCTCATGTTTCCTATCTATAAAATGAGATGAAACAAGCTTCCAGACCCTACCCTCAGCTCTAACTCCAGCTCTAAGGTTCTGACAAAACTGTGAGCGGGTGGCTCTGCACCCTTGCCAGTGCTGTGCTTGCCTCTGGCTGTTTGGTGGCTCCAGGCCTCTCCCGTCCTCTCCCCCATCCAGGCGCATGTTCCCTGCTTGCCGAGTATCAGTCACTGGCCTGGACCCCGAGGCCCGCTACCTGTTCCTCCTGGATGTGGTGCCAGTGGACGGGGCTCGCTACCGTTGGCAGGGCCGGCGCTGGGAGCCCAGTGGCAAGGCAGAGCCTCGCCTGCCTGACCGTGTCTACATTCACCCTGACTCTCCCGCGACTGGTGCGCACTGGATGCGGCAGCCTGTGTCTTTCCATCGTGTCAAGCTCACCAACAGCACACTGGACCCCCATGGCCACGTGAGGCCCAGGCTGGGACCCAGGCTGGGGGTTGGGGTTAGAGCTCAGGGCAAGGGGTCACTCCTGTTTCTTCCCTCCCAGCTGATCTTGCACTCCATGCACAAGTATCAGCCCCGCGTACACCTAGTGCGGGCCACGCAGCTTTGCAGCCAACACTGGGGGGGCGTTGCCTCCTTCCGCTTCCCTGAGACCATGTTCATCTCCGTGACAGCCTACCAGAACCCGCGTGTGAGTGACCCTGCTTGAGGGGCGTGGGGGGTGGTACCCTGCCTAGGCTGCAGGAGCTTTGATTCTGAATGTGTGCCCCCAGATCACACAGCTGAAGATTGCAGCCAACCCCTTTGCTAAGGGTTTCCGGGAGAACGGCAGAAACTGTAAGAGGTGGGCACCTTTCACTCACTCACTCATTCAGCAAATGTTTGTTAATCGCCCACTGTGGCACGTAGTGGGCAATTAATAAACATTTAATGGTAAGTAAAAACATTTATTCATTGACTTGACAAGTACTTATTTAGCTCCTATGTGCCAGGCACAATTCTAGGCACTGGAGAGGCATCAGTAAACAGGACAGACAAAAGCCCCATCCCGAGTTAATACTCTGGTGGGCACAGACAAACATGAGAAATAGATGTTAGGGATAAGTTCTAAAGATAAAATAAAGCAAGGAAGACAGAACTGGAGTGAGGTATTTATTAGGCAAGAGGCTTGAAAAGGCCTCACTGAGAAGAGACAAAGACTTGACAGGAATGTGGGAGGGAACCACGTGGGCATTTGGGAACAGCGCATGGAGGTAAGCACCAGCGTGTTCCTGACATGGGGCTGTGCCTGCAGTGGAGTGAGGTGACAGGGAAACAGATGCTGAACAGTAAAGGTTTGGTTAGGAGTTTGGCTTTTCTGAGTACAGCTCTGTGAGCTGGCCCTTGTCTTCCACGCAGGAGAGGGAGACAATCAAAAGGTTACCTTAACAAATATTAACAGTGTAACTATTGACAAATGTTATCGGGAGGGCATGTTGTGCTGTGAGAAGTCAAAGGACTTCCTTGAGCAAGTTGTCCCTGAACAGAGACCAGGAGGAGTTACACAGGTAAATGAGGAACAGAAAAGGCTGAAAGGCAACTAGTGAAGGGCCAGAGCAGGCAGGGTGGGATGAGCCTGTAGCGTGGGGAAGTTTCCATTGATCCCAAATGCAATAGGAAACCCCTGGAAAATTCTAAGTGGGGAGTAAGTCCCAGCTTTGCTACTTCCTAGTCATTTAATTCTCTGGCCTTCAGTTCCTTCATCTGAAAAATGGGTACAGTAATGACACCTGGTAGGGTGAATATCTGGCACCTAGTAAATGCTACTGTAACTCGTATTTCCCAGGGAGCGAGATGCCCGTGTTAAGAGAAAACTGCGGGGCCCAGAGCCAGTAGCCACAGAGGCCTATGGGAGTGGAGGTGAGTGGTATCAATGATAATGAGACCAGGCCTGAGACGCTGACCATCCTTAGCCCAACCTGTTTCTTCTGCCTCCCCAGATCCACCAGGTGGTCCCTGCGATTCCACACTGGGTGGGGATGCTCGTGAGTCAGATTCAGAGCACGCCCCAGCGTCCAGGGAAGCTGCCCCTGCCCCAGCTCCTCCATGTGGTGGCTCCAGTGCCGAGGCCTACCTTCTGCACCCTGCTGCTTTCCATGGGGCCCCCAGTCACCTTCCAACCAGGTGAGTGGGACAAGGGCACAACACTGGGCTATTCCAGTCTGGAGGTCCCTCTTCCATTCTCACACCTTTTTCCACTTCAGGAACCCCAGCTTCCCTCAGGCTCCAGATTCTGGGCACCCAGCCCCCTACTCAGCTGCATTCCTAGAGCTGCAGTCTGGGCCAGGAGGCTCAGGATACCCAGCAAGTGCACACCCAGCACCCTTTGCCTCACATTTCCTCCAAGGGGGCCCCTTGCCCTTACCCTACCCTGGGCCTGGGGCCTACCTGGATGTGGGCTCCAAACCAATGTACTGAGCCACTGCTAGGCGCCCTCTGCCTCCCTCCCTCCGTCTTCCATCACAAATTTCCAGTTCCCTTCCCCCAGGCTGTAGCCCCCTCACTTCCACTGACCCCATCCCCCACACCAAATGGCTGCCTTGGGCCTCTCCTCCACCCCACTTCACACTTTGACTTCATTCCCACCCCCCTCTGGCTTCAAAGCTCTGGCTAAGCTGCTGGGAGTCCAGCTGGGGCCAGCTTCCCCTTCCAGGCTCTCACCTCAGTGTGAATAGAGGGAGGCTCTGCCGGACCAAATGGGGCCTTGGACCAGCACTACCAAATCCTGGGCTTCACCCTTGTGCTTAGCTAGTCATATCGCCTTGCTCCAGTGCGAGCCACACCAGTCTGTTCTCAGAACCAGAGTACTTTTGTTAATAAAACTCAAAAGATATCGGTGCTCTGGAAACATTGGGCTAATGGTGTTTGGCACTGGGAGGGACTGGGTGAGCAAAGGTTTTGTGGGGAGACCCTGGCCCCTGACCTAGACTTGCCATTTCCAGCTGCTTGATCTTGTGCGTGTAAATCCACTTGCTCTGGGCCTGGTTACTCTTCAAGAAAATGGGGGGATCAATGTCCTGACACTCACTGTTCTGAGAATTAAACAGGGCCATCTCCGAGAACCTGGCCCTTCACTTAGCACTCAGGAAGCCCTCAGGAGCAGTCACTGTCAGTGGATGGGGACCAGGAGGCTCTGGGCAAGTGAACTGGCCTGAGCCTCACCTTCCTGGTGGGGTCCATCCCAGGTCCCAGGCCAGCATCACTACTCATCCCCAATCAAGTCTGACACAAATCCAAAGACCATATTTCTTCTATTAGAATTTTTTCTTTTTCTCAAAATTTTTATCTAAAAACAAACCAAAAAAAAGGAAAAGAAAAACAAAAATTATTGGAAACTTCATAGTTCAGGTGGGGAGAAAGGAGAGGAGCAAGGAGCTGAGGCCCCAAGCCTCTCCAGAGAAAGTCCTCACCCTCCAAGTGCCCTCTTTGAGGGGAGAGCAGAGCCGGGGACAGCCCCCCCATGCCCAGCTTCCATCTGGAGAAGAGGGTAGAGTCACAGTGGTCCAAGGGCCAGAGGGGCTGGAGTAGAGGCAGGGGCCGAAGGGGTCACAGGAAGTAGTCGGCCACGGGCTTTTTGGAGGGGATGCCCCTTGTCTCTTGGGGAGCAGCCTCAAAGATGATAAAATCTTTCTGGAGATGCTCATCCAGCTCCAAGATGGCGGCCACATTCCCACAGCTGAAAGTCGGAGGGTGGCAGTTAGAGTGTGTCAGCCTAGATCCCCACCCCTATCTTGACCCCGACCCAGGCAGCTCACCGGTAGCAGTAGTTGGGTGCTGACCACACAGTGAGCACAGTCTCATTGAAGTGCCACTTGTAACCTTCCATCACCAGTTGGTGGGCACGGCAGATCATGTCAATGTCATTGGCTGCATTGAACTGAGCCACCACGTCACTGCCAAATAGGTAGCCAGCCCCACGGGGGCTCACACCCCAGCCTGTTGTGTCTGAGGCAAATGAAGGCAAAGATGGGGAGAGGTGTCCTCAAGGCATCTGATTGCCCACTGCCCTTCAAAAGAGAATATCCTGTCCCCCTCCCCTAATCAGGCCCGTGGGGCAAGAGGACAAGGCCTGATTGTGTTCTGGGGGGCTTGGGGGACAGGACAGCAAATGTGGGAGCAGATAAGCTTTAATGAAGAAAGACCTGCTGACAGTTGGAGCCACCTCATAATCTGAGCAAGCATGCAACTTACTGTCCAAATAGGTACACAGACAAGTGAAAGGAGGTGCTCCTAAGACCACACCAGCACAGCAGGTGTGAACAAGGGCTGTTGCAGCTAGTCTGGGTGAGTAACAGGTCAGTCAGGCATCGCAGTGAGAGCGGAGGCTGTATGTATTATAACAGGAGCCCTGGACATGTACCTGGGAAACTTGGATTTCAACCTCAGCTCTGCTCCATACTAGCTCAGGAACCCCACAAAATGAGGGGTCCTCAGGGGCCTATCATTCCAGGCATCTGACCTCTGCAGAAGCCCCTTTGCATTCAGGGAGCCAATGATTTTGTCCTAAATAAGCCTCTGATACACAGGCCCTAATTTCGTCAGAGCTCAGAGCACCAGCTACCCCCACTGCTGCTGAGGGTGCCAGTCAGTCTGCAGATCAAGCACAGACCCAGTAAAGACTAGCCCACTCTACTCGTCCCCAAACATACTTGGTCTGACTGTCCCTTCAAGGTACTTGCTTTAACCCAAGGACTCCCTTAGTTTCTCATCAAACTAAGGGTAAAGTCTGGCTGTGCCTCCCCCACCTGCCCTCACCTTCAGGGTCAGACCAGAGCAGGTCACACATGGGCCCATCGTGAGGCACCTCTTGCTTTCGGTCAATCGTCCGGATCTGGTCAAGGGTCTGGATGGAGGGGGAGAGGCCCCCGTGCACACAGAAGATCTACAGGGGAGAGCAAGGCAAGAGGGAAGGGAGGCTAAGGTCCACCACCTCTTCCATTTCTCCCATCCCCATGGAGCCCTGTGGCCAGCCTACCTTGCCATCGATGATGGCTGACAGGCTGAGGTAGTCAAAGATCTCAGTGCAGTAGCGCCACACAGTCACCGAGCCATATTTACGCAGGCACTCATCATAGAAGCCATAAACCTGGGTGATCTGGCGGCTCTCGTGGTTGCCCCGGATCAGGGTGATTCGGTCAGGATAGCGAACCTGGAAGTAACCACCAAGCTAGGGCTGGGGTCTAGGCTCTCTCTCTCCCTCCTAGATCTCACATCTGCCAGCCCCACTCCATCCTCACCACCACTGCCCTGGCCCACATTCACGTCATATCTTGCCCAAATGGTGTTGCACCCACCTCACAGGCTCCCAGTCCCTCCTCCAGAGAATACAAAGCTGATCCCCTTTCCCCCATCAACTATGAACCTAATGGCTCCTCTTTTACCTACCAGATAGAGTCCAAGTCCTTAGCAAAACATTCAAGGCGCTTTGTCATCTGGCCCCTTATAACCTCTCCCCAACCAGTGTGCTGTATCCAGTTGAACTCAACTCCTTGTCACTTTCTGAACACAATGAGTCTCTATTCTTTCCCCTACAATGCCACCCCTCTGACCTCATCCTCCAGGGGCCCAATCAGGTGCCCCCAAGTCAAGGAAAGCTTCTGTGACCACCCTTGCCAAGCAGAATCTGTTATCACCAGCAGCACAGCTCAGAGTTGGGAGTGGATGGAGCAGGAGAGGAGGGCAGGAGGGATGCAGACAGGTCAGGCCTGAAGTGGCCCTGGTTTGGGCTCCAGAAGACAGCAGTTCCTACCTTAAGTGCCAGCAGCAGGAGGAACGTTTCAACGCTGTAGAAACCACGATCCACAAAGTCCCCCATGAAGAGGTAGTTGGTCTCAGGGACGTCGCCACCCACCTGAGGGGAGGGAAAAGGTCCTAAACTGTCGCCTACCCAATCAAGTTGAAGCCCTTCTTTCACAGAGGGCCCACCAGACTAAAGGCCTCTTGCCCCCACTCCACTCACCAAATTCAAAGTCTTCCCTTTAAAGGGACCTTCCATCACCCTCCAGGTCACCTTCCCCAGTGTTTACCCACACTTACTCTGAACAGCTCCTTGAGGTCATAGAATTGTCCGTGAATGTCACCGCATACCTGGAAGTGAAAAGGTGGATGGGAACTCAGTGTGAAAGCCTCAGCTCCCAGGGGCTGTCTTCAAATTATCACTCTTGGCTAAGCCTCTACTTCTCAGGGCCAAAAATCTACTCTCCCACCCCAAGTTAGCCTGGTCTGGAATCAACCTCCATCCCACACTGAATGCCAACTATTCTTAGGGCAAGAGCTAAAACCAGGTCTTTCCAGCTAGACCTGCAGTTCCTAGAGGACCTGGCCCCTCCTTTCCCTACTCCCCTCAAGGTACCCAGAATGAAGTTATTGATAACACAGAACATATAGAAACACGTAGAAAAGGATCACTTACCAAAATAAAGAGTCCTTCTGCCCTGGCCAAGAGTATCCCCCAACAAATCAAAAGACCCTTCGCATAACTTCTATTTCTTATGGCGAGGGACCCTTGAAGATGGGGCTCCCAGGGATGAGGGAGCCCACAAGACTACAGGGAATGTCTATGTACCTAATAGACCAAGATAGGCCCTGGAGGGACAGAGGTACTCACTGTGACTGGCGAGTCCACCCTCTGAACGTTGCTCTCCTCTACCAAGATCTCTCTGGAGACAGAAGACCAGGGTCACCAAGCCAGGCCAGCCCAGCCCAATTCCTGATCTTTTTTGTGGGGGGAGGGGAGGATATGTGGCGGTGCTTGAACCTCTACAGGACAGAAGTGAGGTGTGCAATTTCCCCAGGAAAGGCTGACCACAGCCCCCACTGCTCAGTACCCTTCCGTGGTTCCCCCACTGCCAACAGGCCAAAGCCCAAACTCTCATTCCAGCTTTCAAAGCCTTTCCAAGTAGGCTCTGACTTTCCCAGCTTTGACCTCCCAACCCCCACCCTCCGCTACTTCCTTTCATGCACCCCGCACTCCCAGAAAACAGACCTCCTCTGCTCACTCAGTCTGGAGTGCTCCAAGACTGTGCCCTTGGCGGAGACCTTAGAGTCCTTCTCTGCCTATCACAGGGGCCTTCTCCCAGGCTGTCCAAAGACACTCAGGGGCTTGCCCTGGGCAGGCCAGTCATCAAAGTGATCTTCAAAGTGATACGTTGTTGCTGCCGTTTTCATTATTGATTTAGAGGAAGTGAGGACTTGTTCTTTTATCTCTCCTTGCAGTGCAGTCTACTTCTACTTGAGTGAGCATGACACAAAACCACTGTCAGGTTCAGACACCCGATTTTAGTAGTACCAGATTTCCAGATTTCATCCTTGGTATCGGCAGCAGTGAACATTCCAGTTCATACCATGGGCCAGGACTCTAGTATGAGTTTTGCACGGATGATGCATGCAATCAAACCATCACTCTCAAAGGCAAGAACTATGATGATTCCTACTTCTCAGACTAAGAAAATGGTCAAAGTCTTATAGGTGGGACTTGAATCAAGGCAGCCTGGCTCCAGGCACTTTCATCAGGCCACTCTGATACGGCCCAGGCACTTGCTCAACCCTCATTCTGCCAGTCTCCTCCTAGGAGATTAGGTCCCTGGGGCGTTCTGCATGACAGAGACAGTCCCAGGGAGGTGCACTTTGGCCTTACGTGAATGGGAGGGACAAGGCACTGGCTGTGGGGAGGGGGGCCAGGCAGCAACCAGGCTCTCCCACCTGCAATGCACCTCGTGTTGAACATCCTTCCACATCAACTGCTCATCAACCTTTCCAACTGACCTGGGGCGCTGCTTTCCATCCTCATCTGACAGGTAAAGAAACCAAGGCTTAGAGGAAAAAGGGGCAGGGTCAAGGTCACCAAGCTGGAGAGTGTCTGAAACGGAACACAGGAGCCCAGCTTCCTGAGAACTTATGCCAGCCTCTTCCAGACTCCAGGTCAAAACCTCACCTCAGTGCCAGTAGGGCCCCAGCAGGTCTGGAAGTGAGGCCCAGTCTCCAACCCATCTCTGTCACTTGCAGTACATCACCAACCCTCTCAGGGCTCACACCTGCTCACCTTTACTTCCACAACTAACACTGTCTTTAGTAAGTGCTTACGAAAGTGCCAGGGCCTGTCCTGATACAAAGAATCTCATTTGAGTTTCATAAAGATTCCAAAGACTTGGAAAGGTAAAGTGACTTGACCGGGGTCATACTGTTCAGAGACAAAATTCATACTGAAGACCACCTGATTCAAAACCCTCTGCTCTTCAAATATGCTGACTTTTTTATAGAAGCAAGTCCAGCTCACACACTTCAGGCCTCTGAAATTCCCCGGGTTTGAGCCTGTATACCCTTTGAGGAAGCCGAAGCTGTTAACATTACCAGCCTTGGCCTGAGTCCCTGGTGGGTCACCAGGAGACCATGGTCAAGTGCTAGAGTTGGCCCTCCTTCAGACCATGCCTGGAATGATAGTGACCAACTCAGGCCTCAGTCTAGTACCTCCTAGCTCCATGTCCGTTTCAGTTAGGACCTTCCCACCCCTCAATCCTCTGTACCTCGGGTGCCTCTCACACAGCCTCAACGTCTCTGCCTGGCTGTCCATGAGCATGGAGTATAGTAAAAGACCTGGATCCCAAAACCAACCTCCCCTCCAACTAGATGTGAGACTGCAGGCAAGCCCTTATCTTCTCTGAGACTCGGATTTCTCGTCGGTGAAATACTCACCCCTGCGCTGCATATTCCATAGGGCTATGGAAAGAACAACAGAGACTGAATACATAACTTCTCCGTTATTCTGGAAACTCCACCAAACTATCCAAGCTTTAGCTATCATCACCACCAAATTGACCCAGGTCCTACGGAGGCAGATAAGACTTATGGGAAAAAGAATGGTGCCACGCAGCTGGTTTAAGTTCCTAAAAATGCCATCAAGACAGAGAAAAGCAGGCAAAACATAGAAAAGCCACAGACAAGCATTAAAAAAGGGGCCTTGCCCAGCCAGGACTGGCTCAGCGGTTGAGAATCAGCCTAGGATCCAGGAGATCACGGTTCCATTCCCGGTCAGGGCACATGGCTGGGGTGTGGGCTCGATCCCCAGTTGGGGGCCTGCAGGAGGCAGCCGATCAATGACAACTCTCTCATCATTGATGTTTCCATATCTCTTTCTCCCTCTCCCTTCCTCTCTCTGAAATCAATATAGATATATTTAAAAAAATGAAAATAAAAATAAAAAGGGTCCTTGCCTGTTCATGAGCATAGAGTATAGTAAAAGACCTGGATCCAAAAACCCATGCAGGCCAGGTCTGGGGGCTACAGGTCTGGGGGAGCAGGGCAAAGCCAAGAAAAGAGCCTGACAACCACAAGTTCAGAACCCAGCTCTACCACTTTCTCTCTAGGTGACCTCAGTCAAGTCACTACACCTCTAGGCGTCACCGGCCTCCTGTTATGTAAAATGGAGCAAACAATTCCAACCTCACAAGATTGCTGTGGGGAGGAAATGGATATAAACTCTTTGCCAGTACAAGGTCAGGCTAATAGTGGGCCTGCTGTTCAATAAATGTAGAGTAATTCTGCTGGCTTTTTTCCACAACTCTCCAGCATGGTAGAAGCCAAAGTCAAACAGTACCTCAGAGGAGGCAGGTAACTGGTCCCCTCACTGTTGCCCACATATCTCAGGCCTCCACTCCTACTCTCATCCTGCTTGAAATGCCTTCCTCACTGGCCCTGCTCCCAATGGCTATCCAAATTATCCAATGTAAGTCGAGCACTTACATTGTACCAAAGCACTAAGTTCATCCCAACTACCAAC
The DNA here is from genome assembly GCF_054644295.1 of Miniopterus natalensis. NCBI lineage: Eukaryota > Metazoa > Chordata > Mammalia > Chiroptera > Miniopteridae > Miniopterus > Miniopterus natalensis. Next base: position 96,958,166 of record NC_142083.1, read on the forward strand.
TTACTGACTCTTCACAACCATCTTATTAAGTAGTAGTATTCCCAGTTTACAGATGGAAAAACTGAGTTTCAGAGATCTTACCAACAGCTAGTAAGTGGCAAAGCTCAGATTCCAGCCTACAGCCATGACATTCCAAAGCCTGGGATCTTAATCACTACCTTATCCTACTTCCCACAGAACTCAAGCTGGGCCCCCTTTCATATCATGCTTAATCCTACTCCACCTTATTTGCTACCATGTCTTAGGCTCCCACACTCAACACAAGAGTGATCCAACTCCACCTTGCTTTATGGCCTGAAAAGAACAGGACGCAGAGAACTGGCTTCAGACTCCACCCCTTAGCTGCTGGTTAACTGTGAACATGAGAGTCCTCATCTGTAAAACGGGGGCAATACCACCCAACTTTAAGGGTTGTTGTTAGAATTAAAAGTATTTTATAAACCAGAGTGTCATTAGCTTTTCTGTCCTGAACTTCTGTTCTCGCTGACATTTCCGTTTATCATCGTATTCTTCAAAGTCTACCCCCAAAGTTCAGTTCCTTCAAAAGCCGCCTCTGTTCCCCCAACCAATAAGGCTGTTTCCCTGATCGCTTTAAGTACTTTCTGTAACTCTAGAACTCCACTGAAAACACATCATCTAACACTTTAAGTATCTTTATCCAGGTCTGTCTTCCCCCAAAAGGCTGGTTCTCCTCCAGGAAAGTGGCCCCATTCCGCTCTTCTCTGGGAATGTTTCCAGGATGAGCCAGGCCCAAAGTTCTCGGCTGGGTTTGCCCTAGGCCGGAACCCCTGAGCAGCGGAACCCTTTCCCCAGGGCCAGGGGGCTCACCTGGCCTTGGCGCACAGGGCTTTGACTTCGCTCTCCTTGATGAGCTCGCAGCGTCGCAGCTGCTCGATCTGCCGGTCCAGGTCGCTGATCTCCGCCATGGCCCACCCCCCCGGCGCGGGTCAGAGCCGGGGCCGCCGGCCCCTCCGCGCCGCACAGGGGTCTCCTGGGAGAGGCGAAGGCGAGCCCGCATAAGAATGTCCGCAGGGGGTGCCAGGATTGGGGGGGGGGGGATCGATCCTGAAGCTGGCCCACCCCCCGACACACACACCCTCCCCTCACTTCGTCCCACCGCCCTGGCCGCCCCCTGCTAAGTCCCGTCGAACCCCGAAGGTCCCGCGTTAGGGACGGTGGCGTAGAAGGGTCCCCGACTATTACCCCCGCTGCGACTTCGGCTCCGGCTCTCGGGCTCCCAGCCTTCCTCTTTCCCTCCGCTTTGGGCCGCCGCCACCGCCACTTCTCCTTCCGGCCCCTCTGCGGAAGCAAAGGGAGGCCAGTTCCGCCGCGCGTCGGAAGTGGCGTCATACACACCCTCCCCGCCCTCGCCGCACCCTTGCCCCGCCTCCGGAGCGGAGCCCGGGGAACCGGATGTCCGCCTCGTGCGGGCGGAACTGATGGCGGGCGGACCGAGGGTGCTGCCGCTCTGAGGGCTGAGCGACCCTGGCAGTCGCATCGCGTCTCGGTCAGGGGAACTGAAGCTTAGCCCGGCCTCCGCCGTGACTTTATGTTGCGCGATTTTGTTTACCTGTTGTCGGCCTTCCCCATTACGACCCGAGGACTGGAACTTGGGGTTCACCCCTGCAGCCCCAGTGTTTAGAACAAGGCCTGGCACAGCAGGCATACATAAGTATTTCTTAAGTGGATCAAGGAATCTCGGCCCAAATCTTCCATGGCCACAGAGAAATCTCTGCATGGAGGACCTCCGAAGTTGGTGGCAGAAATCCACCAAGCCCAGGCCTCAGTCAGTATGGCCTCTGATTCCAGAATGGTCCCCTTTACACCCCTCAGTTGCTGTCTTTTGTCTTCAAATTTTATTCCTTTTTTTTAAGAGGAGGAAACTGGCTTAGAGAAGTTGCATAGCTTGTTCACGTTTGCACAGCTAACAATCGGCTTGGAATCAAGGTTGAAATTTGAACCCAGGAAAGCGGAGTTCTAATTTATGCTCCACCTATCACTTGTACATTCCGGAACTCACGTTATCATAACAAGTCCAAAACTCCCTAAAGTGGTGAGTTCCTCTGCTTCCCCAGTCTCTTTTGCTGCAGGCAGAGGAAGCAACTGGTCCTAAAGCAAACTTCACGGTGTCTTGCACACATTGCTCCCTTATGGAATGCCCTTTTCACTATTTTCTGTTCACCTTCAATTTTCATTTGCTTTATTTCAGATGTTTCAGAGTTGATGGTAGGCACAGAAGTGAGGGCCAAAGCTTGGAGGGGCACTAGGAGAGGGTTGATTTTGTATGTAGGCAACATATGCAAATGGACCAAGTTCTTAAACTCTTAGAAGGTCCTAGGGTAAATCAGTTCTATGCTTATCACTACATGGATTTAGTAGGTCCAGAGAGATCAGAAAGGTCAAGATTATTTTTTCTGTCTAACGGGGAGCTCAGACAGGAAAGGGCCTGTATCAGGAAATTTGGGAAGTGGCAGGAATATTACATCCCTGGTTATGACTAGGATCTTTAACAGCTGAGAATATCTGGTGTATTTACTGCTGCACCCCAGGCTGGGTGACTGGGGAAGGGTTCAAGGCATGACATAGGGGTAAGTGCAGGGCCCTCATTCTGGCTTCATGGAACGCAGCACCTAGAGTTCTGTGTGTGTCTGCATTGTTGAGGTGTTGGAGAGGATTCCAGGTTCTTCGAGGGGTTCCACAATCCAAGAAGACTAAGAAGCCAGTTCTAATCCCATTTCTTATTAAGATGGGAAAATGGACATGCTCAACAGTGTAGATTAAGGAGATATGCATTAATGGTCTTATTACCACCAAGAAACAGTGTGATCTCCAGCAATAAAGCCTTAAGCATAAATTGGGAATAACACATACTCATACAGAACACTTATCATGTTGCCTGGCTCACAGACTCAGGAAATCTTGGCTGTGGTCAGTGGCTGTTTTTGTCACAGGGGCCTTCTGTACCCTTGAGCTGTAGGCCTAAAAGTGAGGCTGAGCCTGCAGCTTTCTACAACTAGCAGTTATACACACACTCCCCAACTATAAGCCTTATCTGATGCTGCTGGTAGAAGGGGAAAGAGCCCCTGGTGGTTGGTAGAAAATTTCACAAACTCTCCTCTTGAAGCCTTGGACAAATATAAGACAAAACAGGAAAGTCCTACCCCACCCCTTCACCTTTTTCCTACCCAAGAAAGAAAAACATAAAACTGCTCTCCTGGACTCTCCCCAGGCCCGCCCCTGACCCAGACACTATAGACATGGACAAGAAACTCCCCCTTAAATAGTTGTTTATTGGCAGTGGGCTGGAAACGGCATTGGAGTTGGCACACACAGACAACACCATGCACCAATGTCACAAGGGAGGCAAGAGTGCTGGGAAAGAGCAGCCTAGAGCCCCGGATGAGGCCTCTTCTTCAAGAGTGAGTAGGGGAGTGGGCAGGGCCTGGAGTGTTGATGGGGCAGCCTTAGATCACCTCTGCTTAGTAGGCATGGTTAGAGATGAAGAGGGACTGGCTGGCTGCAGCCCCAGCCTGACCGCTTGGGGTGTACTTTCCTTGGCAGGCGAGGCTGTTGGCCTGAGGGGAGAGGAGCCAGAGTAAGAAGGTCTGTTCTCAAAGTCCCATCTACCCCGGCACTGCCCACCCCCTGCTCCATCCTCACCAGTGCTCGCTTGATGTATTCCTCCTGGGCAGCCTTCAGGTTCTCCTTCTTCCCACCCCAGGCCTTCAGAGCAGAGGCCTGTAGGGCTCGGCCATAGGAGAAGGTCAGGGCCCATGGCTTTAGCAGGGGGCACTTGTTGATTGCATTGAGGTTGATGGATGCCTCCTCCTCACTCTGACCTCCAGATAGGAAGGTGATCCCTGTAAAACAAAGGGTAAAATGGGGAGAGGGATTGTAGTCAGAGACCCAGGGAACTGTTAGAGTTCCTAGAAGCTGACCTGGAAATCAGACCAATGGGTATAAAGATTGTGGGTACAATTTGTCTACCTCCCAGAGGGCAAGATGAGAGTATGGGCCTCACCAGGGACAGCAGGGGGCACTGTGCGGCGCAGGGCAGTGACAGTTGCCATGGCAATCTCCTCATTAGAAAATTTCTGGGTACAGGCATGGCCTGGGGTGACCATATTGGGCTTCAGCAAGGTGCCTTCCAGGTAGATGTGGTGGTCACTCAGAGCCTTGTAGACAGCAGCCAGGACCTAGAGTAGGGCAGGTCCAAAGTGGGGTGGGGGGGACCGGAGTCAGCCCCAGGGCCCTTGGCCTAGCTGCCTAGCCCACCACACTGCCCAGGCAAGCAGGCAACCGACCTTTTCAGTTACATACTGACAGCGCTTCAAGTCGTGGTCCCCATCAGGGAGGATCTCAGGCTCCACAATGGGCACGATGCCATTCTGTGGGGTGAGGGACAGAGTAGCTATGAGGCCTCCTAAACTGGAGCCCTACCTATAGCTCTCCACAACCACTAGCCAAGGTCTTATCTCCATGGCTTCAGAGCCCTCAGCTCTGCAAGGTTGTAGCAGACAGGATCTCCTCAGATCCACCCACACAAGCCCTCCAGTGTCCTCCACGGGCTCAAGCCTGATGACTGATGAGGACCTGGAACAGCTGCCTTGGGGGAAGTAGATATCTTGGCAGATGGGTGGCAGGCTAGCCAACACTGGAACCAAATGAGGTGGGAGCCAGACTGTTGGGGGCATGCAGGCCCACCTGCTGGCAGATGCTGGCATAACGAGCCAGAACATTGGCATTTTCCATGATGGCAAGGGCTGAGGGGGTGTGTTCCCCAATCTTCAGCACACACCGCCACTTGGCAAAGTCAGCTCCATCCTTCTTGTACTGGGCACAGCGCTCAGACAGCCCATCCAGCCCTGGGGAGGGGATGAGAAGTCAGAGCATGGCAGAGGGGGCAAGTGGCTCCCACTCACCCTGGGCACTTAGAAGGGCACCAACCCAGGTGGGTTGGTCGACAGGGCAGGAAGCCAAACAGTTCTCACCTTGGGTAGTAGTCTCGCCATTTGTTCCTGCCAGGGGCACCACGCCCTTGTCCACCTGTTGGGGTTGGACCACACTATAAGACGAGTAAGCAATTCCTACTACCCTCTTCTCCAGAGCCCTACTCTGCCCCCAACTTTACCTAATTTCAGGTGCTATCTCCTGGTCTGCAATGTTTTCACTTAGTTACAGTATCTGATCCTATGAGGCAGGATACATGAGGATAGTATTTAACAGAGAGCCTGGGAACCTACTACTTCCTAACTCTGTGAGCAAAACACTTCACTGCCTTGAGGTGTTTGGGGTTTTCATCTGTACAATGATGGGTAATGCCTTGCTCTTAGAACTCTGAGGATTAAAACTGCCAAGCAGGGCCCACAGTTTCTAGCTTTCCTTACATGTGACCTGGGCTTGACTCCACCCAAATCTCCAGGCTCCCAGCCCAATGTTACCCCCCAGCCTATTACTTTGGATTTCTTTTCCCCAGACTCATTTCAGATCTTTCATCCTGAGGCCCAGCCTCCTCACCTTGATGCCCACAACACCACCCTTGGATTTGATAACTTGGGGGAAGGGACGCCCATCATCTGTCTTCTGATAGAGCGTCTCATGGAAGAGGATGACACCCCCAATGCAGGGATTCACTCGGTCATCGGCAGTCAGCAGCAGCTGGCGGTAGAAACGCCGGTTCTCCTCGGTGTTCTCAGTGCCAATGGACTGCAGCCGCTTGGCAATGCTCCCTGGAAAGGAGTAGCACATTGTCATAAGGGGATCAGCCTGTCCCCCCAACCCTGGGCCCTCCTCCCACTGTATCCTGCCCGTACCAGTGGACTCATCTGCAGCCAGGATGCCCTTGCCCGGAGCCACAATGCGGTGAGCAATGTCAGACAGCTCCTTCTTTTGCTCCGGGGTCAGCGCTGGGTATTGGTACGGCATTGTGCCAGTCAGTTCCTGGGCAAAGGAGACAGATGGGGGAGCACTGGTTAGCTGGTCTTCCAGTGGTCTCCCAATGAGCAGAGCCACTTGCCTGGAGGTCAGGGCATAGGTTCCCTACCTCCCCTGCCCCACACCCAGGTCTTGGGGCACTTCCTGACCACAGCTCTCCCCTACACCCAACTTCCCTATACTAGGCCTGCCTCCTGTACCTTTCCTAACTGTGTTTGTTGCTGGGTGTTGCCCAGCTGAGGATGGGGTTGCATACTGGCATCTGGGGTAAAGGAATAGGCCAGAGCCATGGACAGGTGGCTCATGTAGAAGCTGGACCCTTCTGGCTTGCGCCTTGCCATGGGGTCACCTTGCCTAGAAGCAAAATCGAACCGCAGTATTTTAGAATTTTGAGGTCGTGCATAAGGCAGAGGGCCCAACTGTTCCCTCATCTAAAAGGACCCAGAGAAGGGAAAGGTCTGTAATTCAAGTCACACAGCAACCCAAGGGCCAGATCTGAGATTAGAACCCAGATCTTCTGACTGCCACAGGGTGTTCCTTCCAATCCATCCAAGATCCCAGTCCCTGGGAAGGCCTCAAGGACATCCCAAGGTCAGGTTTCTCCCCCCAGGGTGGGAGAGGGCATTAGGAAAAGGGTGTTGAGAAAACGGTAGGAGGAAATCAGAAGCCTAGGAAAGGGCAGCAGAGGGAGCCCAGCCCAGGCGGAGGAAAGGGGTGAGTTTTGCCCATCTCACTGCTCATGCAGGGTAAGAGTGTGGAGGAGAGGCCAGCGCCCCACCCCTTCCCCTGAAAAACGCTCCTGTTTGCTCGCGGGGCTGCAGCTGTTCCAGGCTCAGAATCAAGGTCACCCGATAAGAAAAGACAGGGAAAGTGTTAATAGGGCAACAGGCGCTGCTAGCGGTTGCCCCTCCTCGCCAGGGGTGCCTGTCTCCCAGGGCAGGGGCCAACCACCCGCTTTCGGGGACCCTGAAGCAGAATATGAGCTGGCCCCCACCCCTCGCTGCCTCTTAGGATCCCTGCAGAGGCAAAGGGGCCATAATCCTTTGCACCAGGGGTCCCGGCAAGAAAAGGGAGGAGGAATGGCCCTTCATCACGTCCTGCTTCCTCCCCCGCCATGACTCAGCGCGCAGAGCCGCGGCATTGCGCAGGAAACCGAGGGAGCTCCAGCTGGAGAGGGCTGGGGAGCCCGGGCTGGGAGCTTGCGTGTGTGTGGTGGTCATGGTGGTGGAGGAGTGGGTGCGGCGGCCTCTGACAGCCCCGCGACGGCCCCCAGGGTCCCTCCGTGGTCCCTGACCTCCGCACGTGGCGAAGAGCGCTCACCTGGCACGGGGGAGGGACGGTTTGGCGGTGCAGCGGTGGAGGGCTGTGGGCTGGCGAGTAGGCTCGGGGAGCGAACGCGGGAGTCGTCACTACTACCCAGGTTCTGCGCGCATTCCGAGAGGAACGCAGCCTATTTAGCTCCCGAGTGGGCGGCACGGGGGGGGAGGGGAGGGAGGTGGTGCCGGGCCTTATAAGGGCACCGCTCCACCCTCCGCTGGGGTTTTTTCTTTTGCTGGGGCTGGAAGCACCCAGGCGTCCAATTGCAAGCGAGGAACTGTGGGAGCGGCCGCCCCCAAAGGTAAAGCCCGGAGGCGGCTCTTGGGCGGTGGCAAACCAGCGAGAGCACGGCCCCCCCCCCCCATCCTCCTCGGACGTGACTCGGGCCACATCCCGCGGTCCCGGCCCTCCCTCTCCCTCTCCCCCCTGCCTGGGCGCTCTGGGCGCCGTGACTCAGCCGGTTTGGGTCATCGAGGGGACGGGGAGGGGGTGGGTGGTGGGGGCGCGGTGCAGGAGCCGGAGAAGCCGAGCTCAGCCTCCCTCCCGGGCCCGGCCCCGCGCCAGCTTCGGGCCTGCGCAGACGCGGCATCCGGAGCTCGGGCGTGTGGCCGCCTCGCCCGCGGGCGGGCCTCGGGGGCTCTGGAGCGGGGGCCGCCCCTCCCTGTGCCACTCGCCCAGGAGGAAACGGCGGCGAGTGGACGCCAGAAGGCAGCCGCCTGGCAGGGGGCGAGGCGAGGAGGCAGCGGCTCCGGGCGACCTGCCGGGGCGGGTGTGCCCGCCTCGTCCCCGCCCCATCATGCCAGTCAGGCTACTGAGGCCGCCTCTGCGCCAGCCTCGCCTGAGCGCCGCCTGGGGCCGGCACCGACCCGCCTGAAGCCCCGGCCACCACGCAAAGCCGACCCACGAGGAAAGTGGTCGGCCCCCCTCGGCCCAAACAAGTCTGAGCCCCTGTAAAACTTCTCCCGGGGACCTGACATCTCACTCCAGAATAAAATCCGTCCTACACTGGTCAGCCTCAGATACATGCCGAGCCCCCCATCCTAGGTCTCCCCCCTGCCCCACCCCAGTTCCATCCTGCCGGCGCCCACCTGCAGGAGGCCGAAGAAGCGGGCAGAGCCTGGTCAGCAGCGAGTGAGCCAGGCAGCACCGGGCTGGGTTATAAGCAGCTCCTGCCCTCCCCCAACCAATGTTCCCAACCTTCTCCAGTGACCCCTGCTCTTTTCTCCCCACAGATCCCCTGGCAGGGACCTATATTTAGGGAAACCTGAAGCTCCTGACATTCAGGCCAGCCTGGGGCCTAAAGTGAGGAAAGGGGGGCAGTGAGCTGTAGGCCTGTCCTATTTTGAGGGTGTGGGAATGGCCCCTGCCCACTTACCGGTACTTCAGAGGAAATTTCTTCCTTGGAAATCCAGACTGGTGCCCTCAAAAAATAAAAAAATCTGGACAGAGATCTGTGGAGCAAGAAGGCAAAAGGGGACTCAGATCATGTGGCCCTCCCTGCCTCCTCTGATCCCCCTCCCATGACTGGGCTCTGATGGGAGCTGCTAGGATTCTCTGGAGCCCATTTCTTTAGAGAGAGAGCAGATGCAGGTGCTACACTCACACCTCAAAATAACCAAGAGCCCACGGCCTGGGTATGCTAGGGTACCCTATATCCTGATCCTTAAGGTCCAAGTTCCTCACATAATGCTGTCTGTGGGTAGCAGTGTCCCCACCCTCCCCTTCAACGTGAGTTTGCTTGGGGAGGGGAAGAGGGCAGGTGCACCTGCCAGAGCACTAGCCCCTCTTTCTTTTGGCCCTATGAAGGGGCTGCAGTCTAGCCGGCCAATGGTTCTCTGAGTCTTGCTCTGCTGAGAGCCAAGTTCTCCACTGCTGGTTCCCAGGCCAGTGAGCCAGGCAGCCCATTTGTGGTTCCAGTGGCCTGAGGCTCCTCAGGGAAGAGGGTATGTGAGCCCCGGGGGCTGGCCGCTCCCCAAAGGGCAGGGACTCTGGGTCCTCATCGGAGCTTGATCTCAAAGCAGAGGCAGTTGAGGCTCTGGCAGTCAGGAAGTTGGCACGCACAGGCACAGTCGCAGAGTGGGCAGCAACGAGGGCATCGAGGGGCCCAACCCTAGGGGAGAGGAGAAAGGAGTGAGGGAGGTAGGCAGAGGAACGGGGACCAGAGCCTGAAGCTGTTCCCCTCTCGGGAGAAGGAAACAGTGAGGCCTGGGAAGTCCATTTGCCCAGTGGAACAGAGAGTACCATCCACTATTCCTGGGGACAAACAAATCCCTGTGCCGTTGAGAAATCAGCAAGGAGGCAATGTTCCAAACAACTGAGTTCAGGAGCTGGAAGAAATTATTCAAGGGGTTCTCTCTTTCTCCCCATTTTATAGGCAAGGAGACTGAGGACCAAAGAGCTACTGGCCCTGGTCTCGCGCTAGAATTCAGGTGTCCCAGTTCAGCTCAAAGATGGTTCTATTACATTTTTGTGGCTGGTGCAATTGAGAAAGTCACACACAGGTTTTCTGTCCATGATGAAAATAACTTGTTGGTTTTGTGGATTTCTTCCCTGCCTTGAGACCAAACTGCAGAATCTCATTCACCATTTCTGAGGACCTACTCTGTGCAAGGCACAGACTATTCAGGAATTAGTTTTTTAAATCTTTCTAATTTCTTTTAAAAATGGTAATTTGTGTGCCCTGCCAGGCGCGGCTCAGTGGTTGACCATCGACCTAGGATCCAGGAGATCGAAGGTTCGATTCCCGGTCAGGGCACATGCCCGGGTTGCGGGCTGGATCCCTGGTCGGGGGTGTGCAAGAGGCAGCCGATCAAGGACAACTCTCTCATCATTGATGTTCCTCTCTCTCTTTCTCTCTCCCCCCCTTCCTCTCTCTGAAATCAATATATATATTTTTTAAATGGTAATTTGCATATTTAAAAAAGTTTTAATGTCTCAAAAAGTTATATCTCTTTTAATTATCAGAACCTTGAGTAGGGTCTCTTTACCGAAGAGGAAATGGAGGCTCATAGAGGGGAATGATTGCCTAAAGCAGGGGTGGGGAACGTCCAGCCTGCACGCCATATATGCTGCAAAATCATTTGGTCTGGCCCTGCCAAGGCAACCTCAGGCAGGACTTGAAATTCAATAAATCTAGGAACCTTTTTCATAGCTAATTTTTAAGTTGATAATTTTGTATGGCCCGTGAATGATGTTATAAATATCCAAACGGCCCTTGGCAGAAAGAAGGTTCCCTATCCCTGGCCTAAAGGAATACAACTAGGGAATGCTGCTGGGACAGCCTGGCATGCCTGCTTCTAATCTTTAGATCCCACTGCCTCCCAAGGCCAGGAATAACAGCTTCCTTCTGGGTTTGCAAAGGCAGGGACTAATCATCTCATGTCTCCATTGAGCTATCATGCTCAACTGTGTATGTTGAATGAATGCATAAACCAGAGCACATTTTCCCCTCAGTAGGCAAAGAAAGAAGAAGGCTTCTCAGTTCCCAGGGGAAACAGAAGGTCTGTCTCTTGGGGAATAGGAGCAGCATGTCCTTGGAGACAGGAAGGGAGAACAGCCTACTCCAACCCACTCCTCTCCTGTCCTGGGACAGAGATGATCTGAGACTGCTTCACGCATTAGAGTCAGGCCAAGTGGCTGGGTGGGACACACCCAAGATGTGTGACAGAAAATTGGCATCTTAAGTCCTAAGGCAGAGCTAGTGACAGTCACAGTTGCACAGATCAGACACTGGCCAAGCCAGGATTAGGAGAATGACCTTTTGAACAGCTGAGGTTTCGGGGTGCGGTGTCAGATGACTGGTGAGATCAGATGTCACTAGGGGCTCCAGTGAGGGGAAGGGACCTTGTGTTTCCAGATGGAGCTGAATTGGGCTGGAGCTCCTGCCAAGAGAATTGGCTCTCAAGGAAGAGGCTAGAAGTGTCATGGTGGAAGGGAAAGAGAACAAAGTGGTTTCATTGTGTTTGATGAGGGTGTGGTTTGGGGGGTCTCTGAGGGGTCCCAGTCTAGGGGTGAAGTCAACTCTGTGGGATTTTGGAGGACCACACTGTCATGCTGTGCACAATACTGGTGGCTGAGAGAGGCTCCCCCGCCCTCACTTCACAGAAGAGGGTATTAAAAGTGTTTCCTGGCTCTGTCCACTGGATCCAGTCATTAATAACTGAGTAATGGATTTCTCAACTCTCACAGGCCGCCAGGCGGATTCTGGAAGGAATCTGCTGTTTAAGTACATTAAACAAGAACTCCACAAGACTGTTAACCCTTGTGTTTCCCTAGGCTCTGCAGTTTTTCCTTTGATTTCTTTTGCTTTGATTCTGTGAAGGCCAGCCATCTTTACTGGTTAGAGCTCAGGCCCAACTTTGAATCTAGTTCAGCCCCAGGTTTGGCTGATTCATGTTTTGAGCCTCCGTTTCCTCATTTCTAAACCCACTTCTTAAGGACATTGCGAGGAGTCAGTGGAAAGAACGAAGCACGATGCCTGGTGAGTAGTGAGCACTCAGTAAAGGAAGCTGTCTTTGTCACAGCAGTAGTTCTTTACCCTGGCATAGGGCAGGATCATGTGAGAACTTGTTAAAAATTCACACACTCCAATCCAATCCTAGACTTTTCTGATATCCGCTTCTGATCACAGACAGGGCTGAAAACTAACCACTGCACTGTATCACATCGTTTCTCACACTATTATAGTTGCCTACTTATTTCTCTGTGTCCTTCCCTGGAATGTAAGCCCTGTGAGGGCTGGGGCCATGTCTGTCTTGTTTCCACTGAGCCCCCAGGGCCCAGCCCAGTGCCTCTACAATGACTCCATAAATCTTGGGTTAAGTGAATAATGCGTGAATTAGATGCTTGGGAAGAGACACCTGGGTTTTTGTCCTGGCCCAGTCACTTAAGCCTCTGTAAGCTTCTTTTTTTAAACTTTACTTTATTGTTTTAATCCTCACCAGAGGATATTTTTGCCCCATTGCTTTTTTTCAGAGAGAGTGGAAGGGGGGAGAGAAACATCGATGTGAGAGAGACACATCGATTGGTTGCCTCCCACAGATGCCCCAACCAGGGCTGGGGGTCGAGTCTGCAGCCGAGGTATATGCCCTCGTGGGGAATCAAACGCGGGACCCTTCAGTCCACAGGACGACACTCTAACCACTGAGCCAAAATGGCCAGGGTTGTAAGCTTCACTTTCGACAGCTGTGAAGGAGGCGAGAGCTTTGTAATACTTGTGATTGTTACTGTTCCTAAGGAAACTGAAGGACAGAGACTTGAATGCACCAACCAGTCAGTCCAAGTTATGCATCAGCTTGGCGTTCTATTCTCACTCTTCCCTCCACGGTACAGTTACCACCTCAAGGGCAGGAGTTTTACTGTCTAAATCTCTGTGTCCAAAATAACTAGTGCCTAGGAAGGTGGTCGATTACACTGAACATCTTTAAACCCACAAATGCAAAAATGGCCTGTCCTCTTCGAGCCAGGCTGCGCCTTGAGGTCTCTAACACAATTTGCTATGCAAGGCTACTGTGGGATATTGGAAAAGTGGCTAAACTTCCCTAAGCCAACTTATTCCCCTGCCAAAGGAGGGTACAAATACTTACCTATCTACATGTGCAGGCATAGATACCTGGCCAAGGTGTGAGGAAAAGTTAAAAAGGGTAAGTAGCAGTTGTGATGATATAGTATATGTGATTATGACTCATTTTTATCAAATAATAGCAAAATACAGCAGTGATAGTACTGTAGATTAGTATATGAGGGTCATACACAACACATAGCAACCTTGGTTAGAGGCTGGTTTATAAAGCGCCTTGTATTTTCTATATGTTTCTACATGCACACTTTGTAATTAATGCTTTTTGTGATCAGAAAAAATATATACAGGTTTTTTTAAATACACAGCTCCCAGGGTTGTTGAGAAAATAATAATGGGGCATAGTATTCACTCAATGAACAGAATGAGCTCTGTGAGAGGCTCTGTTTTTTCTTTTAACTACCATTTTCAGAAGTGACTGTATGCCCTACATGTTACACACGTCACTTTTCTCCAGCTGACGCCGTTTTGTTTTTTCTGAGCAGGTTTTATCACTAGAAATTATTTGATGTGTTGTTTATGTTGTTTTTGGCTGTTTCTACCTGACCCAGTACCTGGAATTGTGCTGAATAATAAATGTTGAAAACAAATGAATGCATAGATAATTCCTAGATCAGGGCTCAAGGAGGTAGAGGAGTGTGAGAACTCACAGCTTCGGTGGGCTGGGGGCAGCAGGCATCCAGATAGTGAGCTGGGCTAGGCAAAGGGAAGTCGCAGGCTTCTGCACAGGTCCAGCAACAGTCCTGGGGCCTGGATGCACCTTGCTCCTGACAGGGGAAGCTGCAATCAGTGCAGCAACCTTGGGCCTAGGAGATGGCAGGGCTCAGGGTCTGGGCCAGGTGGCAGGTAGGGATAGCCAAGCTATGGTTTTGGGGAAAGGGGCAGGAGAAGGTTCAGCAGGAGACGGCAGAGGAGGAACTCTCTGGTCACACAGAAGGGACAGATTGGGGGAATAAATAGCAAAGGAGCCTCAGAGTAAGGGCCTGCAGATGAGGGCACAGATTAACTGAGTTCCTCTTCCAGAGCCCACCCTTCAGCCCCCACGAGGCTCCTCACCAGCAGGCAATGCCTAGTCAGCAGCACTAGGCCTAGCAGCAACAAATAGATGCCCACAGCGATGAAGACGATGCCAGGGATGGGGAGCAGCAGGGAAGGACTGCTGACAGGAGCCGGGGTGGGATTCCAAGGGCTAGAGGAGGCCTGAATGAGCACAGGAGGAAGGGTGACAAGGAGGTAGGAGGGGCTGCAGGAACACAGACATACCAGGAGGGACACTGAGGTGGCTGGAAAACAGGAGCAGCCACCAGATGGTGCAGAGAGAGTCGAGAGGACTACACTCTCTTGCTCCCTCCCCAAACCTGCCTTTCCCCCGTCATTCCCATTTCAGCACCATGAAGGGTTTGTTGGTCATTCTATACTTCACCAAGACTCACTGAACTTCCTTTCAGAATGTCTCCCCAAATGGATCTATTGTCTTGGATTCTTTACCATCCCTCAGCCAACATTACTGCCCCTTAACTGTCTTCCAAGCTGCAGTTTTGCCCCTTTCCACCCCAGCTGTCCCTGTGCATTCCTCCCTTCCTTACAATCCACCAACGGCTCTCAGTGACTCAGTCCAAAGTTATCTCAGAGGCAAAGGCCCGGGCTAGCCCCACCTCCCTCCCCCTCCCTCCACTGCAGCCACACACAAATCTCAGCAGTCCCCCAATGCCCTGCCCTCTCTCTCACCCCCCGGTCTCCACCCACACGGTTCCCTCTGCCCGCAAGGCCTTTCCTCCTGGTTACTTGGCAAACCCTTCATCTCGTCTGGAAGAGTGGAAAGCGCCCTCCTGTGGGAAGTCCCCATCCCTGGCATTCTTTCTCAGAGCGCTCGTCCTGAGCTGGAGGGGTTTAGGCTGAGTAAAGGGCCCCCTCTTCAGTCCGGCCTGAAGGCGGGCAAAGTCAGGGTGCGTTTAGGGCGCTGAGGGGGTTAAGGGGCCTAGGACTCACGTCCATGGGGCAGGACAGCGCCAGTCAGTTCAGGAGCTGCAAAGGAGAGAAAGTCCCGCGCCTCAGAGGCTGAGAGGGGCCACTGGACTGGGGTGCCCGCTCCCTTCCTCCCACCTTCCGTTTGGGAAAACGGGCCCAGCCACGGCCCCGGGGCCGGACGGCGGGGATGGGGACTCGAGGGCGGCACTTCCCTAGCAGGCCCCAGCCTGAGCCGGGCCACACCCCTCTTGCTGTCCTCACACCCCACTCCCTCCCTCCCTCCGCCCCCCGCATCACCTGCACCCTCCGGCCGCGGACCGTTCCCGGATTCCGCGCCGCGCCGGGCACAACCCGCGCCGCCCGGGGCCGCACAGTCGGTAAACCTCCCGCGGCTTCCTGCTGTTACCAGGGAGACGGAGCGCGGCTCCTACGGCGGCCGCCGAGGCCCGAAATTCCTCTCCGCGCCTCGCTTCCGCGGCCGGCTCTCCGCGGCTGCGGGCTCTTTGTTGTTTTTTAAATTGATTTGAAGGAGAAGGAGGGAGAAGGAGAGAGAGACAGAGACAGAAAGAAAAACATCGATTTGTTGTTGTTCCACTTATTCATGCACTTATTGGTTGATTCTTGCATGTGCCCTGACCGGGCTCGAACCCGCAACCTTGGCGTATGGGGATAATACGGGCTACGGGCCAGGGCTACCAGATCTTTTTAGTGGCAGTCAGCTCGCGGGCTTTCCGCAGTTATAGCACCGCAATGGCGGATTCCTGCCGCCAGCCTCCAGAATGGGACCCTCTTCACAGGCTGGGCCCTGAGCCGGTGGGAAGGAAGGACTGAGCCCGGGGCTGCGCCACCAACTTGCTCTGTGACTTCAAGTCACTGAGCCTCGCTGAGTCCATTTCCTCCTCTGTAAAAGGGAGACCACCTGTCTCATAGGGACACTGTAAAAAAATCAAAGCTACTTAATTGTCTTGGAATTATTCTCAATATTTTTTCAACCTGACCCCACTCTTTATTGACAGTTCCCTAATTTAAGACTTCATACTCTGATTTCTCCCACCGTCACAGCATTGTCAAAATGATTTCCTCCCACCCACAGCAGATCTTGTTCCTTTTCTATTTTTAGACCTCCAAAGGCTCCCACAGACTCCAAGATAAAGCCTAAGTGCTTTTGCTGACTGTCAACACCTTCCAATCTGGGTCCTGCCTATCTTTGGGTGATTCATGCCCAAACATACCCCACTGGGGCCAAGCACTGCTCTAGGTTCTGGATCTCCAGCAGAAGATAAAACAGACAGATTTCCTCCCCTTATGTTGCTTACATTACATTGGGGGGGGGGGTGGGGATCAGATAATATGTAAACAAGTAAGATTGTCTTGTGCCCCATCAGTTCCTTCAAGGCTCCACTATAGGATCCGTTCAAGGTTCCTGAACCAGTGCATAGGGTTTCACAGCTCCACACCTTTGCAGATGCTGTTCCCTCTGCCTAGAACAACACCCTTCCCATTTCTCTTCTACCGAACTCCTTCCTCATCCTTCAAGCCTCAGCTCAATTTTCCCTCAGGGAGGTCTTCCTGCCAACCTCAGGCAGAGGTGGCCGCTTTGGGCACCATATACCTGCCTATCACTTGACCACAAGGTATTTGAATTCTCCACCTCAGTGCCTGGCTCCCCAATTACACTGAGTAACTGGGTCTGACTCGTCTCCATATCCCAAGCCCTAGCACTTGGCCTGGCCTTGGGGGTCTCCAGTGAGTAATCACTGATTCTGTGAATCGAATCCAACTGTATCCACCAATGAAGTGTTGTTATCCAGATGCCCCAGTTACTGTGGCTGCCAGGGAGCCAAGACACACAGATCTCCAGCTTTCACTCCTGACCTTTTTGTCCTACACACAGGACTGCATTCCCCCCTGAAGGCGCTGCTGCCATATGCCTGTGTGTGCCCGTGATGTACCTCATCACAGCTGCTGCCCCTGGGGATTGCCTACACCATGAAGCAGTCACAAAAATTTCCATGGTCCATGTCCCTTGGTCCCAAATCTCCCCTCTCACCTTCAACCACGCTGAGAGGTCCCGGCCACCTTGATACCACCCCCCACCCCTGTAGAAGGGGTTCAAGCTCAGAAAACAGGAGTCTTAGCTGTCCCAATGTCACCATCCCTGATTCTAAGGCAGGGTCAGATTGCCTTCTTGAGGATGTCTTCTTGTCTGTCTCTATCTTCTTTGCAGAATCCTAAGGCCCAAGTTGAGGCCAGCCCCAGGAAAGGCCCCAGGTGACAGACACATACTCCCTCCTTCTCTTCAGCTCCTGCCAACCCAGAGATGTGAGTCTTGGCAAGGCTCCTGGACACTTCTGTGGCCTGCAGTGGTCAGACTTGCTGCTGAGGGTATTCTGTTCCTACCATGGGCTCATACATTATGCAGGAGGGTGGACAGTGCCAAGCCAATAGGAGGAGTGATGTATGCACCCTACTTTGCCAGGGCTCCACTTCTTCCCACATCACACCATTTATTTGTTGGAGGCTAGAAGAAACTGACTTCACAGTAGCTGGATAGCCATCAGGTCTCCCTCTACCTACTGTTCAAAGCTGGAGATGTCAGATATCATCACATGTAGTTTTGCACTGCCCCTGGGAAAGAGAGAAAAGGGGTATGTACTCCCTATCATCATGGGTAGGTGGGAGACCTGAGATGCAGAGGAAGCCAGAAGATGAAAGGAGCCTTTACGCAGGCCTGGGCTTGGCTGTGGGAAGGGAACCTGGCAGCTCTGATTTGATCTCATACTTGCAGCCCCTCCTATGGACATCAGACAAGATTACCTCCCAGAGTCTAAGACGAGGTTCAGCAGCCTCCTCATTATGAAAATGAAAGCCCTGTGCTTAGGAAATTACCCTGGGGGAATAAGAAGCTGAGCTGAGCTGAGCTAGAGCAAGCATCGGTACAGGCCTCTCCACAGACTTTATTTTATTTAATCCTAACAGTAGACCTGAGTGGCAGTAACCTTTTTTTTTTTTTTTCTCCCTCTTCCTTTTCATTTTATAGATGAAAAAGAATTATGACCCAGCTGAGAAGGAATTTTAGAACTGGGCAAGATCTAGATTTGAATTTTAGTGCTGCGTCTGTGCGACCTTGGGCAAGTCCATTGAGGTCACTAAGCCTCAGTCTTCCTCATCTGGAAAGCAGGGATTACAGAGAGACCGTCAGGCTTATTGTGGCGATGAAAGGAAATGTAGGCAGAGTATCTGGCCTAGAACAAGGGCTCATTAAAAAATATAACACCCACAACTCTTAATATCACATTCGGTCATCACAGCAGCTCTATGAAGAGGTACTGTTCTTACCCCATTTTGTAGATAAGAACCCCAAGGCTCAGAGGCATTAAATCACGTGCCCGAGTTCTCTTGGCTAGAGAGTGACAGAACTAGGATTTGAGCCCGGGCAGTGGGACTGTGCGTGTGGTGTACAGGACTGAGGCTCACAGAGGTCTGACACTTGACCAAGGTCACACAGTCAATGAGAGAAAAAAGGGGCCTGGACCCTTAGTGTTCTGATGCCAACTCGCCTGTTGTGCCCCTCGGCCATTCTATTGTACCGCTAAAGGGTGGGACTGGACTTCTTTGGAATAGTACCTAACCTGGGACCGGTACAATTAAAGCACTAAATAATGAATGTCCCCAGAGCGCGGCCGGGGGAATTGGACCCTTCCCTGGGTGTCATGTGGGAAATGGGCCACTTCTGCCGGCTTACTGTTTACTCATTCACAGCCTCCGACGACATCAGGCCTGCACACCCCTGCGGCCGGGGCCGCCCTGCGCCAGGGACGCAGAGGATGAACCAGCAGCATTTGGGCGACGGAGCCTGAAGTAGCAGGAAACGGTAAACTTCTGGCCGGGCTGAACTGAGTGACAGGTCTGGGGCGCAGCGTGCGGGTGTGAGACCCTCCTGGGGAGCTGGGCAAGGCGGAAAGCGGGCCTGCGCCTGGAGAGCCTGGCCCGGCCCTGGGGCAGTGAGTGCCACCCACGCTGCCCCCTGTGGGCGCTGCCTTCAGAGGTGGCAGGGTGGGGGCGGCGGCACCCCTGTGCCAGGACTGGCCGGCCTTGTCCCCCTGCCCCCAGGGGGTGCTCCGACACTCCTGGACTGCCAGATAAGGGGTCGCGGTGTATGGGGTGCATACCATCTTGGGTCTTTTTAGGTGCTACACAGACCAGCAAGAAAGCACCCATGTGCGCGTGCAGGCGCACACACACAGGCGAAAGCTCTTCTTTCCAATTCTCTTTCAACACCTCTGACTATTCCAGGAGAAAGTCTCATTTTGCTGCCAGAAGCCCTTTAACACCTCTCTACCGGTGCTTATCTTGTCTTTTTATAAAACAAAGAGAGAGCAGGCCTCCAGCTCAGACTTTGGAGCAGGTGTTAGCATCTAGCTTGATGTTAGAACAAGTTTTTTCATCTTATTATTTTTTGTTACCTTCCATTTACAACAAGTGATAATGGTTTTCTAGTTTCTATAGTGATAAAAAGTTTCCCTTTAAAATACATGGTAAAAGCAAGTACTCCGGAACTCAGACTACTAGGTTCAAATCCCAGCTCTGCCACTTACTCCCTGTGTGACTTTGGCCAAGTCACACAACTTCTCTGTGCCTCAATTCCCTTATCTGTAAAGGGAAAGTAATAATGACATCTCCCTATTAGGTTACTGTGAGGATTACATTAGTTAATACACGTAAAGGGTGTCGACTTGTGACTGACATTAGTAAATGCTGTATAAGTGTTTGTTATCATTAGGTCAAATGGGGAAAAAACACAACACACAGAGAACACTTCTTTGGACCAGCCGCACCATTTTTCATGTGAGGAAGCAAAGCTTCTTAAAGATAATTAAACAGCTGAGTTAGGATCTCAGTAGGTCTCTGGATTCCCAATTCATTTACCAGCCATTTCAGTCCTCTGTAATTAATGTAACCTCTTGACCTTGGTTTATGCATCTGTAGAATGGAATTAATACAGTCTCATTGGATGTTGGGATGGTGTGTAAAGGCTCAGAAAATGAGTTGGTATAATGTCTCTAATGCATTCTCAACAAGGGTAATATCGCCCCTAAGGGGGCAAAAATTGGTTCTTGGGGGGCAAAAAATCTTTTTTACATATAATGCACAGATAGACAATATATCTGTTATCAAAATTTCACGAGGAGTGGCGATTAGGAAACAAAATGTCTAAAAAAGGCTCCTTAGGAGAGCATTAATAAAAAAAAGTTGAGAAACCAAGGTTTTTCCCACTTGAGTTGGTACTCACAATGGTTTGTGAAGTTGGCTTAATGGGGGATTAAACTGATATAGAAAATGCCACAGTTCACTGCACATAAGGATCGTGAGAAAGTCTAGGTTCAATTCGGCATGTGTGTGCATGTGCTGAGTCAGGAAATAAAATGTATCTTTTGGGGGTTACTGTTAAAAAAGTTAAAAGCCATTGCTCTAAACAACTATTTTTCTTTTTCTCCCCTGATCCTTTACCTCTCAGACAAGACCGCATAGCCCTGGACTGTTTGAAGAAATTAATAACGAAGGAAGGAAACGTAGGAGAGTCCAGATCCCAATGCAGCTGGGGCCTGGCCTTTACCAGCTCATGGCCCAGGATTCTTCCCTTCCCTATTCCATATTCCAGGGTAAGCCCCAGGTACAGAGGAGAATGGCTGTCCCTTCGCACCAGAAGGGAAAGCGTCTCCCACTCTGCCCGCCCCTCCACATCCCTTCCTCTGCTACTCCCTCTCTTCTCTCCTCTCTTCTCCCAACTTAGAAGGCAGCAGTCATGTTGACCCTCATCTGAGTCTCAGCTCTGCCACTTACTCTGTGACCTGGGGCAAGTCATCTCACTTTCCCGAGCCTCGGTTTTTCCATCTATAAAATGGGGAGATTATCTGTAAGATTGTAATGATCTTAAGTGAGAGGATATATGTAAAGCTTATTAGTATTTCAGTACCTTGTATACTGCGGGTGCTCACAATAAGAGCAGCTAACAGGCCCAGAAGCCCGTGCAAATAGTTTATGCACACTATTTCTATTTAATCCTCGCCATGAGCCGGCAGGTTTCAAACCTCAGTTCAGTATCTTTCCACATATTTGAGCGCCATCTATAGTTCTTCCTGACAACATTGACTCCCTTCCAAAAAGCTTTCCTCATAATCCCACAGAATGACTTCTGCTTACATATTGGCCAGACTTCCAACTGCAAGGGAAGCTGGGAAATACAGGTTTTTTTTAAAAAAGTAGGCACCTTTTAGTCTCCAACAAAATAAGAAAGCTGTTGAGAATGGATGCTTGTTAGGCAACCAGGGGCCACATCGTATTTTAACCTTGAACTGAATTTTCAGAAGACTGTCCAGAGCGGGGGAAATGAAACTAAGGAAGCAAGGATGATGGACAGAGATCAGCTCTGAAAATGTGACTGACATATCTAAACTGTATTCAGTGATGTTTTGCCTCTTTGTATGTAACCTTTCAGACCCTATAGGAAAATGAATTTATGAGTTTTCTATATCTGCTTAACAGTATAGTGACCAATACGTTCTCTATGTGTTGTGGAATGGAAAAAAAAAAATAATGGGAAAAAACCCTACCTCATTCACTCCCTGTTTAACTGTGGACAAGGTACCAAACCTCTCCATGCCTCTGTTTTCTCACCTGTGAAATGGGTGCAATAATAATCCTTACCCACAAAGTTGTTTTGGGGGAATGACTGAATGTTTTTAGGCGCTCAGAACAGTGTCTGGCCCGTAGTAAATGCTACATAAGTAGCAGCTACTGAGCTGGTATTATTTCCCCAACTTCACAGAGGAAGAACTGAGGTCAGAGATTGGCCCACCATCATTCCAGGGACAGAAGAACCTGCATTTGTTACCATTTTTAAAATTCTAGCTTAATTTAAACAAAGTGCACCAATTATAAGAGAATTTCTAGGGAACACTTACATACGTATATACCAGTGATCAATGTAAGGACATCCCTTTAGCGTGGGCTCAGAAGGCTCCCCGGAATCTCCTCTCAGTCAGTACCTTCCCCCCACTTAAACGCCCTTCTGATTCTTCACGGAAGATGCTTTGCCTGTTTTGAACTTCAGCCAGATGGAGCCGCGCAGAACGTTTCTTTTGTTATCCGCGGAGTCTGGACCTGGAGCCCGGGGGCCCCGCCCAGAAACCGCAGCCTAAGCCGTTACCCTATCCCGTCCTTCACTCCGGGCCGCACCCGACACCTTGGCGAATCGGAACCGGGACGCTCTCTAACCCACTGAGCTACCCCGCCAGGCGCCCTAGACTGCCTTTTAAAGCAGCAACTACTTAGGCTTTTTTTTTTAACTGTTGACACTGTTACAGACGTGCCCTGTTCCCACGCCCCTTTGCCCACCGCCCTCCAGCGGGCCCCCGCCCTGGCCCTCGCCACACTTGTCTGTGCGCATGGGCTAAGCACATGCGTTCCTTGGCGAACCCCTTCACCTTTTACTCCGCGCGCGCCCCCCCCCCCCCCCCCCCCCCCCCGGCACCCGGCAGTCTGTCCTAGGCACCGTCGCCTCTGGCTCCACGTAGCTCCTCTCGCTGTTTACTTTGCCCTCCTTCCACTTCTTATCTCCTTTTTCCGCTCTGCCCCTGAAACCCAGCTGTCCATCAAGTCATCAACAAATCCTAATTGGCCAATTCTGCAAGAGAAGACCCCACCCCTCACCCCCGACCAGAGCAGGCCCCTCCTCCAGGAAGCACATGATAGGGCACAAGTATCAAGAGGTGGGCCAATGGGAGGACGGCATATTCCAAACCCTCCACTGGTCCACCAATGGGAGAGGGACGCTCCCGCCCTCTCCAACGGCCTCGGCCGCGCTGCCTCGCCCTCGTGCCTTTGCAGTTTTGACACTTTCCCTGAATCCTGAGGAGGTCCCCTCAGAGACGCTTCAGGGGTGTAGGATGGCAGGCCCCGACTCTTTATATCCCTTTTGGGACTCTCGCACTTCTCCCCTCCCTGGAGTGGTCGGGAGGGGAGGCTTTTCCAGACAAAAATAACATATACGTAAATATATATGTTTGCAGGGTTCATTTTTTTTAATGGGATAATGCCTTGGGAGTGTTTCTTTTAAAGAAATATTACTTTTAAATTTCAAATATCTTTATCATTTGGATACTCCCTCTTTTTTTTTTTTTCCGAGTTCTGAGTGCTGACGAGGCAGCCTCCCTCTCTAGCCTCCACCTTGCCCCTCGGAGGTGAGGCCGGGCGCAGGCGGAGGCGGAGGCGCCAGGACGCGCTGGGCGGGCGGAGGACAGGCGGCCGGGGGGTGGGGAGGACCACACCTCGAGCGGGCTGCAGGGGCAACAGGAGGGATTTTAAGGTGTGAGATGGACTAGGAGGCAGAGACCACCTTCAGGGTTACAGGAAAAAATGAAATTGTTGGAACTGGGTTGCTACCAAAAAAATAGGATGTCCGGTTGCTTTTGAACGAGGGATGTTTAAAGTGCTTACGAACCCCCGGTGGCTTTTGAGGGTGACAGAGGGATGGATCCCACGGGCCGTTTGCGCTGCCGAGGTGTGGGGTCCGAGCCTGAGGGCTCGACGCCCGGGCGTGCTCATGGCGTCTCCTCTCGCCTTCTCCACCCAGACAGGCATGGCTCTGCTCTTCGCAGTGGGCTGCGTCTTCTTCCCGTTGCTCTTTACCCTCCTCTGCTGGGGCCTAGAGAACCACTCCAACCTGCAGATGGAGAGACTGGAAGCTGTTCTGGTGGCGTCCAAGTAAGAGGACAGGGCGAGGGCGCCCTTCCGGGGGCCAGGGCTGGTGGCGCTGACCCTCTCTCAGGAAGGGTTGGCGGTGAGCGCGGCCGCGCAGGGGGCGGGGCGGGGCGACTCAGCACACGAGAGACACTGGCTGTGGAATATTTTGAGTGTCATTTAGCATCTCTGACCGGTGCAGTCCTCATTTGTAAACGGATTTAATAAGAATACTCACAGCCCTGGCCGGTTTGCTCAGTGGTTAGAGCATCGTCCCCCGTCCGTAAAACAAGGATACTACCATCCGGGAAGATGAAATGAGAACGTAGGGAAATCACCTTGCCCCGTGCTGAGCACATAGGACACGTTCAGGAAGTTGGGTCCCCTTAAGTGAAGCCCTGAGGTCAGGAAGCTAGGTCCACTATTGTTTCTAAAATTGTCGCGAACTCCCGCCGAGGCCAGAGGCCTCCTAGGGTCTGTTCCTCAGCACGCCACTAGAGGGCAGCGTGCAATAGAAAATCCCGGCTCTTTGATTTAGGGGGCGGGAGATGGAAAAGGCTTGAAACAGGCAAAAGCAAATTGTAGGGCTGCTTACTGAGGTGTATATTATAGGGCAGGCCGGGAAAGCAAAGGTTTGGGTAGCAGGTCCCACGTCATGCAGAAGTCCACAGGACTGCTGGGTGCAGGGTGGGAAGGCAGCACGAAGGCAGAAACCAGTCTGGTTCTGGCTGAGCTTCTGACCTGCAGCGTGACCTTGGCCAAGTCACTGGGCCTCTGTTTCCATACGGTTGAATGAGGGGCTTGAACCAGCCAATCCCTGGTCCTTTCCAATCGGAAACTTGGCTGTTCTGTGAAGTCGCAGAGAAAGAAGCATAATAAACCTGGAGAAAAAGAGTGACCAGTGCTCAGGGGAGGCCAGGAGAGGCCAGGAAGCTGAAGGACAGGGGTGGGAGCATCCTAGGGCTCCAGGTAGGTTTTCTGAGAGGTAGCATTTCTCCACCCTCTTCACACTCCACAGCCACTCTCACACCTAGTATGAAAGGGTTCCTGCCTCTTATTATGTGTGTGTTGTTGGGGAGGTCACTGAAGACCTAGGGATCATTTTTGTCCTGTAAATAGGGGACAGGTACCGTTACCTCAGTGATGTTACAACAGTTAGACGAAGTCACAGGGCAGTTTGGAGTGGAGCCAGGACCTAGAGGCACAGCATATAGGTACACCTGGAGTTTCCCTCCCTGCCACCCGGGTGAAGGCTGTGGATGCTTCTGAGTCTGAAGGACACTATGTTGAAGTGTTTTTATTCCTATCCATTCCTTAAAATAATCCTTCAGAGACCCCAAGATGCACCACTCCCTCCTCCAGGGAATCCTCTATCCCCTGCTGGAGTGGGCCCCCTAAGCTGGGCCCCCCAACAGGCCACTGAGGGACAGGTGTTGGCAGGCATTTGCAAAATGCTGGTGGGAAACAGGATCAGGCCCATCTGGGGGCTGAGAGCCCCCTCCCAGCTGGCCCAGGAGCCCTGGGCCACCTTCCCCGGCAAGAGGAGAGCCTCCCCTCCCCTGGCCCTAGTCCGCAGCAGCCCCCGTGCCGCAGCTGCGGTCTCTTTAAGGGCC
This sequence comes from Miniopterus natalensis, assembly GCF_054644295.1. Lineage (NCBI taxonomy): Eukaryota > Metazoa > Chordata > Mammalia > Chiroptera > Miniopteridae > Miniopterus > Miniopterus natalensis. The sequence goes on from NC_142083.1 coordinate 96,983,318, forward strand.
TCCCCCTCCCTCCTTCTTTGCTCCCCCCATCTCTGTCGCAGCCGCTGCTGTGGCTCAGAGCTGCATGGGGAGACGCCACTGCAGGTCCGGTTTCTTGGTGTCTGGTCGGTGCCATCATTTCCCCACCCCTCCCCCGCCCTACCCAAGCTGGTGACTTCCCCTTCCCCCTCCCCCTCCCACTGAGGGGGCAGGGGGCTGGGCATGAACTCTCTATAATGCCCCATGCGGCGTCAGTGCGGGGCGGCGGGGACTGTGGCGGCAGCCAGAGGCGGGAGAGCAGTGCTGACCGCTGACCACTTGCCCGGCCGCTCCTCGGCCTCTCTTCCCTCCTGCCCTCTCTGCCGGCCTTTCAGGGCTGCCCCCACAGTCCCACCCCCACCCCGCACCCCGCCTCCTCCGGCCCTCCCAGCCTCTCCACGTAGCCCCCCACCTGCCTTGTCTCTCCCTCCCCTCCCCCACCCGCATCTTCCTCCTCCTCCTGCACCCTCTCCCTCCCTGTCCTCTCACCAAGTCCTCCCCTCCTCATCTCTCTCCCTCCTTCTGGCTGGCTTTCTCCGGCTCCCTTTCCCGGATGCTCCCTCTCCCTGGTCTCCCCCCTTTCCCCATCTAATCTAACTCCTTTCCCCGCCTCGGGTCTGGCTCCCCTGCCCCAGCCCTTCCTGCCCTGTCCGCTTTGTGCCCCTGTCTCTTTCTCTCTCTCCTCTGGTTTTGCATCTTTTCTCCACCTCTAACTCCCTGCATCTCAGTCTCCCCGTCCCTCCCTGGCTGCTCTTCTCCCTCCCGAGGCCTGAGCCACCATGCTGACCCCAATGGTGGCTGGGGGGGTGGTGTTCCCCGGACTCTTCCTCCTCTCCAAGAACACGCTCCAGCGGCTGCCCCAGCTGCGCTGGGAGGAGGCCGATGCAGTCATTGTCTCAGCCAGGTAAACCGCACCCCTTCCCCTCGGTCCCTCTCCCCCTCAGGCTTTATGGGGATGAATGGGACCCAGGCCTTCCTCGGACCCTTGGCCCGGGGGGATCTGGGGGCTCCTCAGGGGGTCAGTGGGCTTTACCTCCAAGCTTCCTTCCCTCCTCACTGCCTTACTCTGTCCCAGGAGACCTCGTCCAAACCCAGCCATCTGGTCTACTCACATTCAACTGCTTTTCTTTCCTTTCCCCATTCACCCTCCCACCCTCCAAAACAGGATCAGCATGTGACTAAAACATTCCTACAAGATATTAGGGAAGGAGGCAAGGGGCAGAGCGCTGTGCATTATTCAGAGCATGTGTTTGGGGGGACAAGGGACAGAGGAGTGAAAGGTAGAACTCCATACAACTGTGGAATGAGGGCCAGGGTTGGGGAGTGGAGAATGGCAGCAGTTAAGGACACAGTGGGGAAGTGGCCAAGGGGAATCTGGAGTCACGGAGGGACTAGTTGGCGACCGGTATGATGACTGGGCAGCTGAGTGGTGCAAGAACAGGTCCAGGGCTTCCCCTTGCCATCCTCTGCTGTCCCCACCCTGGCCCTCCCCAGGAGGGGCGCTGTTATCAGCCACACATTCTCAGCATTGCCTCACCTCAGGATGACCTCCCTGGTGTCCTGGGAGGGAGACAACTCAGTGTCCACAACTGAGGGAAGGAAGCTGGCAGCCAGGAATGGGGTGGACTGATGAGTGGCAGCTGGGCAAGTGCAGGAGCCTGAGGTGGTGGGCGTGAGCCCTGGGTAAGGCAGCCTTGGGAAAAGATGGGCAGGGGTTGACCTGAGAAGTAACCAAGTACAAAGCATGGTAACTGGACAGTAAAGAGGAGAAACCAAGGGTTATGTCTATTTCCTCTACCACTGCTCCCTCTTCCTCCCTAGGCTAGTGTCCTCTGTCCAAGCCGTCATGGCCTCCACAGCTGGCTACATCGTCTCCACCTCCTGCAAGCACATCATTGATGACCAGTAAGTGCCATGAGACCCCCTTTGCCCAGGCTCCAGCAGCTTGTGTGTAGGTGTGACCCCTGAGATCTTCTAGGGGACTCCTCTAGGGGTCCCCAAGCCCTTCACCTGGGCCTGAGCAAGTTAACTGTAATAGCTGCAACTCAACACCCAGGGATAAATTTATCCGTGTCCTGTCCTTAAAGGTCAGAGCCAGCAGGAGGAGTGGGGATCAAACAGGATCCTCAAAGCAGCTCCGGGGCTTCCCAGCCTCCTGTATCATAGGTTCTGAATGCTGATTTCTCCCCTACCTCCTCCCACCCTACACCCTTCAGACCCCATTTCCAACCAGCAGCTAACTGGGGTGCCTTGTTCCTCATGCTGGGCTCACCCCTCACCTCCTCCCAGAATCCAGGGATCCAGCCCCAGCTCCGTGCAAGAGGGAAAGGAGAGAGATGACACAAACAAGGCCACTAGTGGTGTGTGTGTGTGTGTGTGTAGAGGTCAAAATTTGGCACTGGCCGCTGCTGCAGTGCCTGGTGCTTGCCAAAAAAGCCGGGGCCTGAGAGGTGGGGCAGGAGGCGGAAGGAGAGGGGCCCTGTCCGTGGTGCTGACGGGCCAGTTCTAAGTGACCCATGGGCTGCACCAGAGTTGCCTCTAAGGATGCAAACGATGCCCCAGGCTTCACTCTGGCCCTGCTACCTTTCTGTGGTGGCTGTCGAGTGCCAGGGACATTGTCTGGATGAGCCTGACCTAGAGGTGCCCCCTCTTTCCCTGCAGAGGAGTTCCTTCATCTGTGGGTTGAAGTACATCCCTCCCAGGAAAGGCAGCTGGGGGGAGTTGAGTTGTGTATGTTAAATGCCTAGAGCAGCTCTGCTCACATCTAGTGGGTACTTAACTCTTTCTTCAGACTCCACCCCTGTGACTTGGCTTCCTCTTGCCCTCTCCCCTCTTCTCCATCCCTGGGTCCAAATGAGCCTGGATCCCCACACATTTCCTCCTCTCGCCTCTGTACAGAGGTCACCTTCCGGCTCTTACCTCTCCTTCCCCCCAGCTCTGTTCTTTCCCCTCCCTTTTTAATCCTCAGGTAGATGAGGATCAGGGTTAATCTAGGGGCAACGGCTGTTCCTACTTCTGAGCAACTAATTGCTCAGAGGGTGGGTCTGGGTTTAAACCTTCACATTGCTGCCCAGGGACTGGTGGGTGGTCTTGGTCCCCCTAAAAGACAGTGGGCCCACCCCTACCATGTCTGCTACAGTGGGCTCTCCTGGCCATTCCCTGCTCTAACTTCCCTCAGGCTACTGGACCCCTTTCCACTTTACTGCCCTCTGTCGCTAAGCTGCTCCTTCTGTCTCCCTCCTGGTCACACACTCCAGCCTGGGTCTCAGCTCCTCTTTTCCTGAAACCACCATTGCCAGCATGGGCTTCCTGTTCCCTTTCAGGCCAGCCTCCCCCCAGGGCTTGCTCCCCCCAGGGCTTGCGTTCTGTTTCCAGCTTAACCCCGCCCCCCCACCTCCCCCCCACCCCCCAGTCTACCTCCAGGTCTCATCACTTCTCCAGCAGCTCCTCACATTTGGTCTCAGCTCTTTTTCTGCGTCGTTTCTTGGCTGACTTTACTTTTGCCCCTCCACCTAGCTTTGACCTCCCACCCCCACCTCGGACCTGTCACAGCACTGTAGGATTTAAGAGAAAGGGCTCGATGTACTGACTCAAGCAGGAAAATGCAATATTGCATATTATGCACTTTTCGTTTTTGTTTACTCTCAAAGTACAGAGAACTTTCTCTGCTCTTGGCTCCCTTTGCTCAGCGTTTTTTCCATAATGCTTGGCTGTACCTGAAAAAACAAGAGATTGGGCCACATCCAGGAAGAACAAGTGGCACAGGCAGCACCAGCTCCCCAGCGGGGCCTGTCTCCCATGCGTGTCTCGAGTCTTCCAGGGGACAGCGGGCTGAGAGTGAGGCCTGCGGAGCCAGGCTTCTCGTGTTTATTTCTTGGCCAGGTTACCTAGCCTCTCAGTTTCCTCATCTGTAAAATGGAGGGGATAACCATACCTACTTTTTAAAGGATTTTTGTAGGGGAGTAAATAAGTTTGTGCATGTAAAAGATTTAGAATATTAGAATAGTTCCTGCGTGTAATAATGACTAGTCACTGTTGGCCAATATGCTCTCCCCCGGCATGCGCACCCTTCTATTTGTCCCAACCTCACTGTCTTTCACACCTTGCCTGAGCTTGTTTTCTCACTCTACTGCTGCCCTTTGGTGTGTGCTGTCTTTTTATCTTTTTCTCCCACCATATTGGGGGGGGGGAGGAATGAATAAATGAATATGAAAAATGGGTGGGTTTTGAGAGAGTCTGGGTTTGAATCTCATGACTGCTGCCTACCAGCCATGGGACTGCATGACTTCGAGCAAGTTTCTTGCCCTCTCACCTGGGGTTTCATCATGTAATCTGAGTCCACATCCGCCTCAGGGCCCTGAAGAGCACTGAGCTCTGGCTCACACGATGCCTCCAGCATCAACCCTGGCACCGCTGCGGCTCTGCCACGGCCTTTCCTCCTGACCACCTCTCTCTCTCTCTGCCCACCCACTCCCTCTGCCCACAGACACTGGCTTTCCTCTGCCTACACACAGTTTGCAGTGCCCTACTTCATCTACGACATCTACGCCATGTTTCTCTGTCACTGGCACAAGCACCAGGTCAAGGGGCATGGAGGGGACGAAGGAGGGGCCCGGGCCCCAGGCAGCATGTGGGCTGTGGCGCGCGGCTACCTGCACAAGGAGTTCCTCATGGTGCTCCACCACGCCGTCATGGTGCTCGTGTGCTTCCCGCTGTCGGTGGTGAGTCAGGGCACTGAGCCAGGGCCCCCATGTCCTGCTCACGCCAGCACTGTGAGGAACCTGGGGGGCCATGGGTCCAGGTTCCAGCAGCAGGGCAGGCCCAGGGTGGAGGGTCCCCACAGAGGGTTTACTGAGTGCCAGACCAGCCCCAGACAGCAAAAGGGCCTGGGGTCAGCCTGGCCTGGCGGGGCCATACCGAGCCGTGGTGCTTCAGAGCTGCTGTTGCATGTTTCTGAGCCTCAGTGTCCTCATATGGAACATACTGTATACAGTCCTACCTACAAGATTGTGGGATACAGTAAGGTCATGTTCAGACTTTCAAAATTAAGCATCTCCAAAAGTGATGGAGAGAGCAGAGCAGGTGCTGCCCAGGGACCCAGCGAGGCCGGGCGTTTCCTTCCTGTCCTCTCAGGTGTGGCGTCAGGGCAAGGGAGACTTCTTTCTCGGCTGCTTGCTCATGGCAGAGGTCAGCACGCCCTTCGTCTGCCTTGGCAAGATCCTCATCCAGGTGAGAGGGGCCCTGAGAGGGTAGGAGCCTGATGGGAGGGCACGGGAAGGGCAGGTACACTCGGGGACCTTCCCGGAATCTTTAAAGGACAGGCCAAGTGCCAGGTCGGGGAGCGACTGTAGGGTGGGGTAGAGGGGAGGCGGGCTGCCGGGCCTTGAGCCGGGCGCCGTCGGAAGAGCCGGGGGAAGGCTCGCGGGCGGACGGAGGGGGCGGGGCCGGGGGAGGGCGTGGTCGGTGGATGGGGCGTGACCAGGGGCGGAGGGCGTGGTCGGCGGCGGAGGGCGTGGTCGGCGGCGGAGGGCGTGGTCGGCGGGCGGAGGGCGTGGTCGGCGGGCGGAGGCACGCCCCCCGCCGCCGCTCACCAGGCCCGCTCTCTGCCGCGCCCCCGCCGCAGTACAAGCAGCAGCACACGCTGCTGCACAAGGTGAACGGCGCCCTGATGCTGCTCAGCTTCCTCTGCTGCCGGGTGCTGCTCTTCCCCTACCTGTACTGGGCCTACGGGCGGCACGCGGGGCTGCCGCTGCTCGCCGTGCCGCTCGCCATCCCGGCGCACGTGAACCTGGGCGCCGCGCTGCTGCTCGCGCCCCAGCTCTACTGGTTCTTCCTCATCTGCCGCGGGGCCTGCCGCCTCTTCTGGCCCCGGAGCTCCCCGCCGCCCTCTCCCGCTCAGACCCAGGACTGAGGCTGGGGCCAGGGGACCCTCCCCACCCCTTCCCAAGCCCCACCCCTATTCCCGCGGGGACCGGGCTCTGGGCTGCAGGAAGGGGGTGGGGAGCCAGGGGCCTGACAGCCCCAGGACTGTCAAATGGACTCCGAAGGGGCGGGCGCAGACCCCTTCAGGGGCTGAGAGGAGGGACCAGGTGCAGTGGAAGGCAGGGGGAGAGGGCCTCTTCTCCCCACGGTGCCTGGCGTTGAGCCGAGGGGAGCGAACCCCTTCCTGCATACCCCCTTTTCCGATCAAAACCCTGGGGCCCTGAAGAGCGAAGGGCACAGGAAGGGGCACCGCTTCCAGGGGCAAGGCTTGAGGGCTTGGGGAGACTGATGGAGACTCGAGGGGACCAGGAGTCAAAGAATGTTGGGGAGGCCCGGCTGCCAAGGCCATCCCACACCCCCTGCTGCAACTCTTCTAGGCTCCCCGACGTCTGGGCGGGAGGGGCCACCCTAACCAACCCCCATGGGCCTTGCTCAGGGCTGGTTGCTCGCTCCAGGAGAGACCAGCCTGAGGAATCTTATTTATTCACCCAAATTCAAACTAATTTGTTGGGGTGGGGGGAGGGAGGTGGCTGCTATCCTCCAGCCTTCCCAGCGCTGAGCAATCCCCGGGGCAGGCGAGGGGGCGCCCGGTTCTTTCCCCCCTAGGCTGCACATCTTGCCCTCAGGCCCTGGCATGTCCCTGGTGCTACAGACCTCTCAAGGCTTCCTCCAGTCTGGGGTCGGGGAACCCTGGGAGGTGCTTTACAGACCGCTAATAAAGACGATCTGCGTGAACGCCACCATGGCCCTCTTAGCCCGGTTTTTCGAGGCTGGGGCTGGGCTGGGGGGCTAGGGATAGAAAGCCAGGATGACCACAGATCAGGGCAGGACCCCCTGGCTGCTTACTGAACGGTCGGGAAGAAAAGCAAACACGTTTATTCCTCAGCAGGGGAGGAGGGTGGGTCTGAGCACTCAGGGTGGCATCCAGGGCTGTCTGGCTCTTTAGGCCCCTTTCTGGAAGCTCCTACGGGGTATGGAGATCAGAGGTAGGAAGCCACCTCTGGGTCCTTAGGCCTCTGCCCTGGAAGGTCCCTTGGGCGGGGGAGGGCGGCCTTACGCGTGAGTGCAGAACTGGAACAGGAAGAAGAAGAAGGCCGCAGTCAGGATGCCCACCAGGAGGCGGCGGAAGATAGTGGCATTGGAGGGCCCTGCTGGCCAAGGAAGAGGAGGTGGGGACCCTGCACTCATCCCCAAGGTCAGCTCTTCTCCAGGCTCTGACCAGGAGGAGGCCCCTTCTCAAGCCACTCATACCTGCATTAGCAAAGAAGACAGGTTCCTCTTGGATAAACTGGGCCACGGCCAGGATCTTGGCTTCGTCTGAGTCTGGGTAATCAAAGAATTTGCGTCTGTTTATGAAGTCCAGCAACTCTGTTCCCAGGGTCGAGGTCTTGGCACTCTCCGGACTGGGTGCTGGGAACCCAGAGCAAAGTCTCTGACAAGAGTCAAGCAGACCCCTACCTCCCACCCCAAGAGACAGAAGCAGACCCAGGGCCCCGCCAGCCTTCACGGCCTTAGTGTGGCTATGGAGGGGCTCGATTTTTTTCTAGGAACTTCTCCAAGATCAATGGAATTCTCCACAAGAAGGCCCACGCTGGCTGGGGTGGATGGGAGAGCAGTGTGGAGAGCAAAGAGAAAGGCTGAAGCTTGGCCTCCTAGCCCCTTAGGGGGCGCTGACCCTTTCCCCCCAAGCTTTCCTCCTTCCCACTGCTCCAGGACCACTCCCCACCTGTATCAATGGCCCCCAGCCCAACCAGCCACACCCACACCCTCGCCCACTGCCACAGACTCATGACCACTTCTGTGAGGAGTGGGGGCTCTATGATGTCACAGCCTGGAGCCTTTATGATCACACACTCTGGGGTGAGGGGAGAGAGAAACTGCTGGAGCTTAGAACCCTTCCCCCAATCACCCCAGAATTAGAGGGGAGAGGTTGGGACCCACAGAGCCTCCCATACTTTGGGTTGAACAGTGGCAGCTCCAGAATTTAGAAACAGAAGGGACTTGGTGGAGCTAAAGAATACTGTATTTGTACAGAAGGCACAGGTTTTTTGTGTGTAGAAGGGAGACAAGGCTAAAAACCTTCAGTTACCCCTTAGATCAACCACAAGAGCATTTATTGAGCACTTATCACTTTGCCAAATACTTCACATAGATTGACTCATCTCACCATCACAACCCCATGAAGTAGGTACTACTGGCCCTAACTACACAGAAGAGGGAACCAAGGCACAGATGGGCAAAGTAATGTGGGCAATGCACACTTCCCTTGGGTGTGCATTTTCCTTCCTGAGGCCGCCTCTGGCCTTGTGTTCCCAAATTCAGGAGCAGAGGCACCTCCGCTCTCCCCAAGCCCTGTAGCCTAGCGCTCAGCCAAGGATGACCCCGGGGTTAGGAACCAGGAGAGATGATAGGATTTCCCCACTAGGTGGCAGCATTGTCCAAGCCTGCCTGCCTGTTTCCCCTCTTCTCCCAGGGAGACACAGCTCCCCAGCTCCAGGCCCTTCACCACCCTCTCTCCCCACAGGTCGCATCAGGTGCTTCAGGAGAAGGTATTACCATTGCCAGGGGAATGGCAGGCATGGGGGTTGTCAGAGGAAGCCCCTGGTTCATCTCTCGAGGCAGCTCTCTCGGTCATGCACAAAGCTTTTGCGGGCGCCCCTCTCTGGGTGGCCTCCCCCAAGGGCCATCCCATTTCCTCTTTCTAGTGCCCAGTTTTCTCTTATTTGTTACTTCCCAAGAACTGGGCCTCTGTCTGCTTCAAAGAGTTAGTTCCTTTCTGACTGACAGATAGGGACTGTCTGTCACAGATGTGTCCGCCCTACCCAAGCCCAAGGACACTTCAGGGTCTCCTTGGTTTTATTACACAGATGCCTGTTCATGTGTGAGGCCCGCTCCCTCCTCCACTGGATCCCCACCCCTCATCTCTCCTGCCCTCGTGGACTGCCAGCCCGTTCTCACAGCAACACTAGGAGGCACATGCCATGCTCTGCTTCCTAAATACGAATAAAAGCCCAGAGAGAAAAGGGGGAAAGAGGAGGGAAACTAACACCTTGGGGGCTTCCTGTGGGACTGGCTCATGTGGGCCTCTTCTCTCTACACTTATGTCTTCTAAGAAAGAGAAAGTGAGTTCCCAACGTCACAGGTATGTAAGGAACAGCAGGGACTCAACCTGCTTCTTGGCTCAGGGCTCAGGGCCAGGGCCCAGGCTCCATGTGCCACTGCTCCTGGGGTTCAGCTGGGAGAAAAGGGGTTCAGAGCCTTTAAACCTTTGGAATGGAATTTGCAGTTTCCTCAATTGCCTCAAAAGAATACAGCTCCTTCTCTACCTGAAAAGGCCCTTTTGACTCAAACAGTGAATTATCCATTCATTTGCTCACCCAACGATTAAATAAATGTATTGAGCTCCTACTATGCGCTGGGCTCCATTTGTGACTTAAATAGAAATCGCCAGGCCCTGCTCTCTGCCCTCAGGGCGCACAGGGGAGAGAACTAACGTAGGCACATCATTAGGGTACAGACAGGCAAACCCTAAGGGGCTGGCTGCACTTGCCGTCTCTACGTTGAGTGTATTTTTCAGCCCCTTCAGGCCTGCCTTTGTCTCCACCACTCCACTGAAACCACTTTTGCCAAGTCCACCAATGATCTCATAACTTGCCGAATCTAATGGTTACTTCTCCGCCTAGTCTGTCTGTCTGTCAGCATCCTGAACCTGCCTCCAGGCTCCGGAGCCACACTCACTGATTCTCAGGACACCGAGTTCTCTAACCAGCTCAGCCTTGGACCTTCTCTTTTCTATCTATACTCTCTCCGTAAGTGATCTCATCCGGCCTCATGGCTTTAAATACCATCTATACGATGATGACTCACAAATGTATATTTCTAGCCCAGCCCTCTCCTCTGAGCTCCAGATTCCTCTACCCAGTTTCCTGCTTCATGCCTCTGTATGTCCAAAACCATCTCAGACTCCACAGATCCCACACAGAGCTCTTGATGCTCCTACCCCAAACCTGCTCCTTTCTTTTGCAGCAAATGGTCTCATGATTCCCCTACTCTGCTCAACACTGAAGCCCAGGAATCAGATCCCTCCTTGTCTCTCTTCTGACAAACCCACTATCAAGACCTGTTGGTTCAATTTCCAACATAAATCGCAAATCCACCCACTTCCTTCCCCCTCCGGTTCTGCCCCCCTTGCTTAAGCCAAGCCCATGTGTCGCCCAGCTTATTGTAACAGCCTGTGGACTGGTTGATCTCCCTCTGCTCACGCTTCCCCCAGTGACAACAAGCCAAGAAACACGCATCTGCTAAGTAAAACCCTCCAGTGGCTTCCGGTGGCTCCTGTGTGAATTCTGAACTTACCCTGACCTGAGAGCCTTGCCCAGCACCGTTCGCCTACCCCTTTGGCTCTTTCCAGGCTCTCGCTTCCTCGGCACACTCCAGCCCTGGCACGCACCTCTGTCTTGACACGCTCGCTCCGCACTTGACCTGGCTGACACCTCCTCATCTCAGCCAAGGCTGAGGAGACACTTCCCCTGGGAAGTGCACCTGAAACCCCACACTTTGTGACCCTCCCCAGCCACTGCATGGGTCTCGTGGCATGGGGCTTGTTTGTGTATTGTCTATCTCCCTACAAGGCTGTGAAGCCAGAGATCACTGATCTTGGTGATAATCATAACACCACAATATATAGTAGGTATTTGATAACTATTATTGACTTAATGGGGAGGTGAAAAGCTTTTCCACCTCTTGACAAATCAGGGCTCAGCCCTGTCCATTCTCCCCTTCAACAAGGCTCTCTGGAGGGCACTACTGAGCTAAGCCCCTTAAGATCACAGTGGAGGGTGCAGGACTCTAAGGCTCTTCTTGCCCAGCTTACCCCCTCCTCTCACTGCAGGCCCAGGTCTGCCTCTGGCCAAACCCACCAGCTCTGGTCCTGGATGGTGGCATCTCCCTTAGCCCTGTCTCCTTGCTTATCCTGGAGGGCCCTGAAGGAAACCTAATGGTTGCCTTTACTTTAAAAAATACATTCTTTTAATGCTTTTGAATAGGTAACATATGCACATGGTACAAAATTTAAAAGGTATAAAAAGATATATGTTGAAAAATAACTCGTCTATTCCTGCCTTACCCTGCCTCGCAGCTACCTCCTCAGAGGTCACCATAGTTACCACTTGTGCAGCCTTCCAGAAATAATTTATGGACAAATAAAGAAACATATATAAACTCCTTTCCTCCCACTCAAATGGAAGCGTTCCATACATGCTACTCTGTGCCTTACTTTTTTCAGTTAACATGAGATTCTGAAGGTGATTCTGTACAAGTACAGAGACCTCTTTCTTTGCCTTGGCTGCATACTAGTTCATTGTATGAAACTGTGTCATAATTGACTGAACTGGTCCTCCACTCATGGACATTTAGGCTGTTCCCAATCTTTTGCCATTTTAAATAATCTTGAATTTCTATTATTTTGCTCATGGGCCAGCATATATATATATACACACATATATATATATGTATGTATATATGTATGTGTGTGTATATATATATACACACATATATATATACACATATATATATGACAAAATCCTAGAAGTGGCATTTCTGGGTCAAATAGTCTACGTATCTGTCATCTTGGAGTCCACCGTCAGACTGGCCTCCGAACAGGTGCTGTCCACTTACCCACAGCCTCATCAACATTATGTGTTAACAGATGCTTTGAATTTTACCATTCGATAGACAACAAGTGCTATCTCAGTGTTGTTTGACCTTGCATTTCTCTTTTTAAAAACTGTATGTTTTAAAAATACACATTTCAATAGATCTTAACCATTTTCAAGCAGACAGTTCACATTGTTGTGCAACTGTATTTCTCTCTTTTTAAAAAACATATGTTTTTATTGATTTTAGAGAGGAAGGAAGAGAGAGAGAGAGAGAAACATCAACGTGAGAGAGGTACATCGATCGGTTGCCTCCCATGGAAACCTCAACCTGGGCATGCGCCCTGACCAGGAACTGGCGACCTTTTGGTGCATGGGACAATGCTCAACCAACTAAGCCCCACGGCCAGGGTCACATTTCTCTTTTAAATCACGGTTAGTAACGTCAACTTGGTGGCAGGCCCAGCCTGAGGCAGCCTCTGCTCCCTGGGGGGGTGGGGGAGAGACAGAAATGCAAGCAGGCTTGACAAACCAGTGTCACTGGAGCTGAGCCTGAGATAGCACTGGAAGCTGGGGGGATAGGAGGGGAATGTTCCAGGAAGGCTCCTAGGAAGAGGTGACTCAGAATGATCCCCTGAAGGAAGGGGAAGGTCCTCCAGGCAGAGCAGCTTGTGTGAGCAAAGGTCCGGTGGCCTGAGAGATCCAGGTGTGTTCTAAAAACTGCAAATAACATTCCTAAGAGCCGGTGCCAGGAGCTGCTGCGGGATGAGATCAGAGAAGTCGGGTCTTGGACTGAAGGGCCTTGGAAGCCACTGTGGGGACTTAGTCTTTGGGGGATGGCAAGTTTGGGGCAAAGGAGAGCAAAGATCAAAGGCTGGAGTTAGACTGGCAGGTGGCAGGGTTTTAGGCGAGAAAGGGGAACTGGTGAGGAGAGACTGCAGTGCTCTGGGGCATTCAGAGCGGAGCCCGATGCCCCTGGCCCCCGAGGGACAGAAGTGGAGCGGGTGAGGGAGGGGTGAGGCAGGGGTGAGGGAGGGTGAGGGAGGGGTGAGGCAGGGGTGAGGGAGGGTGAGGGAGGGGTGAGGCAGGGGTGAGGGAGGGGTGAGGGAGAGGTGAGGGAGGGGTGAGGGAGGGGTGAGGGAGAGGTGAGGGAGGGGTGAGGGAGGGGTGAGGCAGGGGTGAGGCAGGGGTGAGGGAGGGGTGAGGGAGGGGTGAGGGGGGTGAGGCAGGGGTGAGGGAGGGTGGGTTCCCAAAGGAGACGCCTTCCCAGAGAGAGGGCCACGTGCCCTCGGGGGTGGATTGGGTCACAAGGAGAGACAGCGGCACAGCCAAAGGGAGAAGGCGTGGGAAAGCCACAGCCTCAGACCTTCGTCTCCTCCCTCAGACTGTGAAAGTCCCCGGCTGGGCTCGGGGACCCCGAGGTCCCAGGCCAGGGGCGGCAGGCGGACCAGACCTCCTCGCCCTGCGGGATCCTGGGTCCCTGCGGATCTTCCAGGCCCTCCCTCAGGCTCCGCCCTAAGGACACCCCGAGTGGAGGGCCCGACGCCCTCCTCCCCCGCACCCCTCCGCGGGGGAGGGGCGTGAGGCGGCACCGGGGACGCGGGGAGGGAGAGAGAGGCGTCGCCATGGCAACTAGGCGGTGGACGGTCCCGGAGGCTCCGGAGGGGAGGAGGGAGGAGGCGAGGCAGTGGGCACCGTGGGCTCGGAGCGGGGCCGGGCAGGAGCCGGGTCCCCGGGGGCAGTTAGGGAGCACCGGGCAATTCTCCAGTTGGTTCCTGGTGACGCTAGGAGCTCGTGTGTTTGCGAGTGTGTGTATGCGAAGTTTTGGGGGTGAGTGTGTCAGCGAGTGTCTGGGTTTGCACATGTGTGTGAGAGCGCGCACGTGGGCACGGGCGTGTGGGCGGGAGTGCCTGTGCAAGATGCGGTGCCAGCCCGCGTGCCCGTGACCGTGCGTGTGCGCTCGTGTGCTTCCCCAGGCGGGCCCCGGGTGGGCCAGCGGGAGAGTCCCGCCCGCTCCCCACCCCCCGCCGCCGGCGCCCGCAGCCTCCAGCCTCCACCTCGCTCACCCCTCCTCCCGCACTTTCCCGGCTCTCCCTCCCTCCCTCTCGGCGCGCACAGCCGGACTCTGCGCTCTGCTCGCTGGCCACCCTGGGAATCGCCACCGCCCAGACTGCGCCCGCCGTCCCCCCAGCGCTTGGGCACCTGTTGGAGGCACAGAGGCAGGTGCAGGGGGCTGGTCGTCGGGGGAGGGTAAGGGTGTGCGCGTTAGCCTGCAGGTGCCTGCGGGGTGGGGGGTTAGCCCGCTCGAGGCTGTAATTCCTGGCTCCTCTGGAGAGCCAATCTAAGGAGGAGGCATCTGAGGAAGGGGACCCCGGCTTGGGTTGCAGGGGGGGTGGGGGACCAGGCAGACAGGCAGGTGCTGGGACTGAATGGACAGTGGGAAGTGAATGTCTAGAGGGGTGGGTGACACCCGGACTAGACAAGCACCTGCGGCAGAAGGATGAATAGAGCCTCAGAGAGAGGAGGGGACCTACAGGGTGGCTTCAGGGAGTAGGCAGGGCCCAGGGACAGACGGAAGCCCAGAACGAGGGGCAGACAGAAGCCCAGAATGAGGGGCAGGAGCTGGGAAGATGACAAAAGGACAATCTAGAGGTAAGTGGGCAAGGCGAGGTGGAGCCAGGACATATCTGAGGGGAGTGGGTTAGCAGCCCAGCCCCTGTGGAGCAAGGCTGGGGGTTGGAGGACTGAGGCCTCCTGCCTGCCCCTCAGCTGGCACAGGCTGACCTCTCCCTGGACACCTAGAAAGGGAGGCCAGACTGGGGAGGTTGCTGCCTGCAGCCCATAGGTATAAGGAGTCAGCAGTGGGCTCATGCACTCCAACTCCCTCCCTGCAGACAGGGGTGCTGCATGAGGGGCCGCAGGGGTGATCGCATGACCATCAACATCCAGGAGCACATGGCCATCAACGTGTGCCCCGGGCCCATCCGGCCCATCCGCCAAATCTCTGACTACTTCCCCCGCCGGGGACCAGGACCTGAAGGGGGCGGTGGTGGGGGGGGCTTTGGGGAGGCCCCTGCTCGGCTGGCCCCCCTGGCCCTGGCCCCCCCTGCAGCCCTCCTTGGGGCCACCACGCCCGAGGATGGAGCTGAGGTGGACAGCTATGACTCGGATGATGCCAGTGAGTCTGGGGGCTTAAAGGGCCCAGGGTGGTAATGGGGCCCTCCAGGCTTGTGGGAACGGGTTGGGGCCCTGCTGGGTGTGTGTGTTGGGGGGGGGGGGGGGGAGGCAACAGCACTGCCACTACAGCTGCAGTCAGTGTGGAGATTACAGCTTTAGCAAGGCTCAATATTCAATATTTCTGCTGAGACAACCACCCACACAGCCCCAGTTGCAGCGAACCAGGAACCCAGACACACACACTTGCAGGCTGACAGATAGGGATACATGCACACACCTTCACAGCCAGCACACGGCAGGCCTGCCTGCCGGCTCGCACCCCTGTCTTTACACACTGACTACGCTACTTTTTCTCTCCTCCAGCCGCCCTGGGATCGCTGGAGTTTGACCTTCTCTATGACCAGGCCTCCTGCACTTTGCACTGCAGTATCCTCAGGGCCAAGGTGGGCACTTCCTACCTCCCAAGCCTCAGCCCTGCTTGCCTCCCACCAGGGAGGGGTGGGTTTCCACCCTCCCTTCCCTTCCAGTCTCCAGGCCAGACCCCTCTCCCTTCTCCATACCCCAAGGATCCACTCTGCTGGGGGAGGGCTGGGAGCTCACAGCCCTCTTTCCTCTCCAGGGCCTCAAGCCCATGGATTTCAATGGCCTGGCTGACCCCTACGTCAAGGTGCACCTGCTGCCTGGAGCCTGCAAGGTAATAGTGTCCTTCCTCCACCAGTCTGGCCCAGCTTGTGTGTCTACCTCCAACCTTCCCTTGCTTTCAGCCTCTGTGGATCTAGGGAACATGTATTGAGAACCCTTCATCCCCACACCTCAGGCCAATAAGCTAAAAACTAAGACTCAGAGGAACACTCTGAATCCAGTGTGGAATGAGGACCTGACGTACAGTGGAATCACGGACGATGACATCAGCCACAAGGTGCTCAGGTGAGGGGCCCATCCTCCCTGCTGCCAAGGATTGCAGCCCAGCTCAGCACCTCCTCTGGGACAGCTGCCATTGGAACCTTCTTTGGTTGATCTACTTCCTATTGAGCTGCTCTCAGATGCTCAAGTACAATCAGTGGCTCCTCAGCCCCTTTGGCAGCAGGACAAAATGTTTCCCTGGCATTCCTACCCCCAAAATAGGTCCTACTGCTCCTCCGACAGAGGACTGCCCTCTTCTGACTGGTCAGGTTCATTACTCCTAACTTTTGCCTGTTGTCTCTTTACCTGGAAAGTGCTCCCTGCTTCCTGTGTCTCTTTCCACCACCCTACGCTCCACTCGTTGTTTGAGGCTCTGCCTTGTCCTGAAAGCTTTCCCTGGTCACCGACCTCCCTTTTCACTTCTGGACTTAAGTCAGACCTATGCAGTGGAGGTCTGCCCATCTGTTGCCTGTGTCCCCCTAACATCTCTAAGGAGTGGGGTCTTAAGGGACAGGAAAGTTGCTCAGTCATCCTGGGAGGTGGAGCTGTGGGGAGAGTAGTCCTTGGCAGGGAATGAAGGGCAGCAAAGCCTAGGCTCCTGGAAGAGCTTTCCTTCCTTTGTTCTTGGGCAATAGGAAGTGATGGAAGAGTTTGCATCAGGGCAGGTCCCGCTCTGCCTTAATTAAATACACCTCACCTGTAAAATGGGCTGTGTGGTGAGCTGCAGGCCTGGCACCTGAGAAGGATGCTTTAATTTGCCGCCTTCCTCTGCCCCTCCCTTTACACTGCTCAGGCTGTCCCTGCTCCATCAGGATCTGCTCAGCTACTTCAGGAAGCTTTAACAAATCTTGGGGACCCTCCCCATCCTCACCTCCAGGGCCTGTGGACAGGATCCTACTGATTGTGTATAGGGTGTGCATTTGGTGGATGTGGGTCACGGACTCAGGATGTAAGAGCTAGAAGGGCCTTGAGGAGCCTTCGGCAGTTGAACAAGGTGCCCATACCTCCTATGGAGCTCCTGTCCTTTTCTGCATGGAGCAGGGAGCCGGCCTGGGAGACACGAGGCCAGAGATAAGAAATGATTGCTTTTATTTCTATTGTCCCCTTCTGCAGCCCCCTGTACTTCCTTCTGCTGTGACACTCTTGAGTAGCTGTGTCATGCAGGAGTGTTTGATTCCCAGCTCTGCCACTTTCTAGCAACCTTGAGACCTTGGGCAAGTCAACTTCCCAAAGCCTCAATTCCCATCTATAAAATGGAGATAATGATTACCTGCCTCCTAAAGCTACTATAAGGATCAAGTGAAAAGAAATGTAAAATGCAGAGCCCAGGGCTGGGTACCACTGAGCACTCAGAGATGTATTCCTCACTCTCTAGCTCCTGAACTATGGGGCCAGCCTTTCTGGGTTCTGCCTCTGGCCTCGGCTCCAGTCCACCTCACACACCACCAAGGTGATGTCTCTCACACGCAGCCCACTTACAGGAGAGGTGTCTTTAAGGCAGAGCGGGACCAGTCTCAGGTGCTCAGGGTTCCATCGGAGGCACTTTCTCACTGGCGTGGGGCTCAGGTACGCCAGGGGCCCTGACCTCGCAGTTTCCCCGCCAGGATCTCCGTGTGTGATGAAGACAAACTGAGCCACAATGAGTTCATCGGAGAGATCCGCGTACCCCTCCGCCGTCTCAAGCCTTCACAGAAGAAGCATTTTAATATCTGCCTCGAGCGCCAGGTCCCGGTCGGTGCGGGGCTGTAGGGCGCTAAGGGGAGGGGGCCCCGGGGAGGCCAGGTTTCCAGAACCTTCTCTTTGCCCTCTCAGCTGGCTTCACCCTCTTCCATGTCGGCAGCACTGAGGGGCATATCCTGTTACCTGAGGGAGGTAAGGGACCTCACATGGACCAGCCTGGGTGGGAGGCGGTAAGGTTGCAGGCTGACCTCTGTGTCTGCCCCGAAGCTGGAGCAGGTGGACCAGGGGCCTGGGCTGCTGGAAGAACGCGGGCGCATACTGCTGAGTCTCAGCTATAGCTCGCCGCGCCGGGGGCTGCTGGTGGGCATCATACGCTGTGCCCATCTGGCTGCCATGGACGTCAATGGCTACTCCGACCCCTATGTCAAGACGTGAGCCCTCCCCCTGCCCTGGGGCCCACCCTGCCCTCCCCAGGGAGCCCGACCCCTGCCCTAGTCTCCTCGGGCCTGGGATAGCCCTGACCGCGCTCCTCTGCCCCACCCCACCTCCTCTGCAGGTACCTGAGGCCGGACCTGGATAAGAAATCCAAGCACAAAACAGGTGTGAAGAAGAAGACTCTCAACCCAGAATTTAATGAGGTAAATGGGGCAGGGACCAGAAATCATGGGGGCAGGGGGATGGGGGGGGCGGGTAGGGCAACACCTCATGGAAAATGTGGCTTGCCCTGTCCTAGGAGTTCTTCTATGAGATGGAGCTCTCAGCTCTGGCCACGAAGACTCTGGAAGTCACAGTCTGGGACTATGACATTGGCAAATCCAACGACTTCATTGGTGAGGGAGGAGCCTGCTGGGTGGTGCTGATGGAGGGCCAACTGGCAGTGAGCAGGGTCCTGATTTTGCCTCGACTGCTCCCCAGGTGGCGTGTCCCTGGGGCCAGGGGCCCGGGGAGAGGCCCGGAAGCACTGGAGTGACTGTCTGCAGCAGCCAGACACAGCCCTGGAGCGCTGGCACACCTTGACCAGCGAGCTGCCCCCTGCAGCCGGGGCTCTGCCCTCAGCCTGAGCAGGGCAATCAACTGCCCAGCACAGGCCCCTTGGGGCTGGGTCCAGTACCCGACCTTCGCACGAGTGTGTTGCACGTTTACACGGGGTGGCTGCCCCGCCCCGCCCTGCACTACCTGTCTTATTTCGTGAGAGTCTCTGTGACTGTGGGTCTGTCTTCTTGTGAGGGCTGTGGAGATCTGTATTCACATATGCAAACTTCCTCCTGCCTGACTCGCTACTACATGCAAATATGCAAACCACCTGCCCTGTGCACGCCTGCCGGGAGGTCCTGCCAGGGCCCCCGCCCCAAGGCCCCGGCTGCTGCTCCTCTTTCTTGCCTCTCCAGGCTGCCCCGTCCCCTCTGCCCACAGGGAGGAGGTCGGATTAGGGGGGGTTCAAAGGAGGAGAAAGTTTCCAGAAAAGGAGAGAAACCAAAAAAGAGCCAATCCTTTAACACAGAATCGTTCAAAAAGCAAAACATCTCGCCCTGTACAGCTGCCCTTTTAAACAGAAGGGGGGGGGGGCAGGCACCGCAGGGTCTCTGCCTCTCCCAGAGGTGGCAGATGTTCCCAGCCACTCATTTAAATAACTGTCCACAGGATGGGGCCAGGATGTGAGGGCAGGCCCCTGCCCTCTGGTGAGGGGCCCACCTGCCAGGGGACATTTGTGCATGTTTATGCCTTTTCTGATTGTGTCAGTGGCCACAGCATGGCAACTGGGCGTCAATAAATGTCTCTGTGGAAGCTGGGGGCTCGTGTGTGCTGGCACAGGGGGCACTGGACAGGGGCTCAGGCAGAGGGGGTCACTCCGGGATGTCGATCACCAGGTCATCATCTCCGTCCAGGGCATCATCCCCGCTGCCTGCATCGCTGAACATCTGCCGAGGGACTGCACTCAGGATCGTAGGGGGGGGCATCTTAGGGGGTGGCAGTGGGGCCAGGGCTGCCCCCACCCCAGCCCCAGAACCCCGGCTGGGGAAAGTCAGCGGCCCTCCCACAGGGCAGTCAGGGGGTCCCACCGTCATCTGCAGCAGGGGGGAAAAACACAGGGAGGGGCTGTCAGGGAGGAATGGGACCTCCAGGGGGCTGGCACTGTTCGGTAAGGCAGTTCTGGGGGATGGGGAAGGGGCAAAGGCTCATTCAGGGGGTATTGGACACAGCCGGGCCAGCCATGCTGGAATCAGGAGCTCTGCCCCACCTTAGCCCCTGCAGAGTCTCAAACCAGCAAGTGCCTAGGGGTAAGTGGTAGTGATGGAGGCAGTGATGAGGGTGGTGGTGGAGCTTAGAGGAAACCAGGAGGGAAAGGCTGGGCCCCACCCTCACCAGGGAGGCACCTTGGCAGCCCCTGTGATGGCAGTTAGGGCCAGACTCAGAGTCAGCCTGGAGTGCCTGCCTGCCTACCTGCCTCTGGGCACCTCAGATCCCACTGGCCTCCTGTCCCTCCTCCTACTGTGGGACTCACTGGTTCAGTGGGGGTATCCTAGGTCTTCACCCCCTGCTAGTGAGGCTTCTTATATCTGGGATGGGCCCCTCCTTGGGATCCCCGCAGTCACTGGCCTAGGCCAGGCCCTCCTCTCAGCTCACCTGGACTACGGTACCAGCCTCCTAACTGGACTCCCTGCCTTCAGCCTCTCCCAGATCCAGCTCCTCCTCCGCACTGCAGCCAGAGTGAGCTCTCTAAAACACAAACCTGAGCGAGTCATTCCTCCACTGGAGGGCCTCAGCCTCTTTGCTGCCTGCAAGACAGGCAGTGCTGCGTGCCTGAGAACAGGCCAGTCCTTCCACCGGAGTGTCCTTTTCTATTTGTCAAAAGTCCTGCTTTGTCCTCTGAGGCTGGGAAGTGGCCTCTGTCCTTCCCAATCCTCCAGCCCCACCCCTGCCGGGTCCTTATACTCCTCCCCACACAGTGCTCCATGGGCTTCATGCTTTGCCTGAGCACCTACTAATAGTGATTCCCATTAACGATCTCAGACCATTCTGACCACCCTGGAAAGGAGAGGTCATGGGCCAAAGGAGAAAACTGAGGCTGCCAAGTCCCCACTGGGCAGTGTTCAATCTGGCCCTGGGGTGGGGGTGACAGAAAATGCTTATGTGTGTTCTCCACAGTGGCCCTTCTGATTGCTTTAACCCACTCAGCCCTCATGGCGTTCCTTCACTGCTGTTCCTAGGGTGCCGTGGAGGGCCAGAGTGGGTTTTTAATCAGGGTCAGCACCTCAGGGTACAGATGTCTGCCAGGACTGATGACAGACAGGAGGCCCAGTACTGGGCACTCATGTGTACACACAGGAGCAGACACACATGTACAGCTGAAAAAAACAGCGGCATGAGAACTGTCCCTTCCCTCTGGCCACTACTCTTGACCCCTACTCTAGGTTCCCAAGTCCTAACCCTGCTTGCACTTACTCAATGGCCTCCTCAGGTGACCAATAGCAGCTAATGTTGATCTATGGCTTACTAGAGACCAGGCACTGGGCTAAGTTTTCTCTCCTTTAACTCATTTTATTGTGACAGTGACCCCATGACCCCATGGGAAGAAAGCTGAAGCTCATCGAGTTAAATGACATGCCCAAGGTCACATGGAGGAGCTGGGATCTAAACCCAGCCAAGTCGGACTGAGGCCCAGGCTCTTAACTGACCTGTTTCAGTCTTTGCAGCTTTCCCTCCTCTCCTCAGATTTGCTACCTCCAGTCTCCATCCGCCAAGTCACTCAGAAATGTCAAGACCTCCACTCCCTTTACAGACCCTCCAGACTCTGGACGTCAAGGCCTTCTATGATCCCATCTCATTGTAGTTCTTTCCAATGTTGTTCAAGATCTCATGACTCCTACTCCAGCCCAAGCAACTCTTTCACCATGTCCTTTGTCTTCCTTCCACCACTGCCTCAGCCAGTAATATCCAAATCTCACTTACCCTGGGCTCAAATGTTACCTCTTTTGTGAGGCGTTCCCCGAATTATCCCCTTCCTCAAGCACAGCAACTGACTTGGGCTCCCAACCAAGATTTTCTCTCACTGACCAGAACTTAGCTCCCCAACACTCCTCTACTTTAGGACCCAACATCGCAGAAAGCCTCAAACTGCCAAGCCCATGCCACACCACACCTTTACTCATAGGCTCCAGGTTTCACTGACCCTTGCCATCTCCACCATCCTGCCCTATAGGCCAGAAACAAAAGCCCTGCTAAGTAGAGTGAAGAGTCAGTGTATCACCCGTTACCTACCTATTTTCAGGCATGAGGGTCAAGGTCACACAGGGAGTTAAGTGGCAAAGCCGGGATACAAACTCTAGAACCCACACTCAACACCACCACACGGCGTCTCATTTCACTTCTGGCTCCAAAACCTTGAGTCGGCAGTCCACCCAACTTGACAGCTGTCCAGCCTGGTACCTATTCCACTTTGATTCAGAGGTGGATGGGCACTGTGCCTTCTGTGCCCTTGTCTCCTGGGGCTAGGTGTGCAGACCTCTTCTCTTCTCCACCCACAGTCTTACCTGCCGATCGCATCCACTTCCATGCTGATGACTTTCAAGTATGTACCCCATGAGCCCCAGGCTCACATTACCCAGTTGTCTTGTTGGCATTTCCAGACGGCATCTCAACATGTCAAAAAACAAACTTGTCTTCTCTCCCAAACCTGCTCTTCCCAGTCCTCACTTCTTCAGTTGCTCAGGAGTTGTCCTTGACATCTTTATCATGGCCCACACTGGTCTTTCTGTGGCTCATTCTTTGAAATAGACCCATGACCCACTTTTCACCCTCTCCATTGCTATCTGGTTTAGTGCAGTAGCCTCCTCACTGGTCTCCCTATTTCCATCCTGACCTAAGCCCCTCCCCTCCCCAGCCTATTCTCCACACAGCAATGTCAGCAATTTTGTTAACATGTAAATCAGATCAGATTCTCCCTCTGCCCAATCTCTC
Source organism: Miniopterus natalensis (assembly GCF_054644295.1). Classification (NCBI taxonomy): domain Eukaryota; kingdom Metazoa; phylum Chordata; class Mammalia; order Chiroptera; family Miniopteridae; genus Miniopterus; species Miniopterus natalensis. Next base: position 97,005,691 of record NC_142083.1, read on the forward strand.
CAAAGGCTCCCTATTCATTCATAGTACAAGCCAAAGTCTTTAGAAACCTACAAGGCCTACACAATCTTATCCCTCAGTTACTTCTCTGACTTGCTCTTTGAACATCCTCTCCCTTCTGACTTTCATCCAATCACACTGGACTCCTTCCTGGTCCCAGAACAAGCCAAATCTGCACACATTCCTGCCCCAGGGCCTTTGCACTGGTTATTCTTCCTGATTGAAACACTTTTCCAGAGAGCTTGTTCCCACTTCAGTGAAGTTTCTGACCAAATAGCATCCCAGACCACCTAACCAGAAATATCACCCCCATCTACTCTGGTGCTTTCCATCCTCTTTACTTGACTCCATTTTTCTGTACTGATACCTACTTATCTTGTTTATTTTCTGCCTATCTTGCTAAAACGCAAGTTTCAGGAAGGCACCTGCAGCACCCAGAACAGTGCCTGGTACATAGTAAGACACTCCATAAACACTTGCTGATTACATGTATTTTGATTGCTCACTTTACAGACACAGAATCTGAGACCTAGAGGGTGAAAGAGCCCTGCTCAAGGTCCCACGGTTTTAACTGGTGCAGCCTTGACTTGATTCTGGATCCCACAACTCCACCCCACCCTCTGGGGTTGCCTGGCATCACAGAACACCTGTGAAAATGGGCCTGGCCCCTAGTCACACTGAAGCAATATAAGAGCAGGACCCTAGGCACCTTCACTCTGAGTTCCCCAACGTTGGTCCTGCTCCTGATCTATCTCTACATCGAGCCTGTGAGCCAGCACTTCTCTGACCCATACCCCTCATTACCTAGTGCTAGGCTGGGCCCCCAGCAGCCCCAAATCAATCCTTCAAAATTCTTGGACAGGCCCCCAGCCCCTGTCTTGAGCCTCCCTCAAATGGCTATCCTCCTGCCACTCTGGCCCCTCCCTAACATTCCCAAATCAGGGTACCTTGAGTTTCCGGGGCAGGCGGGGCCGTTTCTCCCGCTTGGGCCTCAGGGGGCTGGGCTCGGGCAGCTGCAGGGCCAGGTAGTCAGAAGGGAATGGGGGGTAAGGGGGGGAAGCCAGCTGCAGGTGGGAATGGGGGAATGGAGATGGGAAATGGAATGGATGGGTGGGGGGTGAAGGGAAAAAATGCAAACAGGAAGAATGGAAAAACAAGAGATGGTGATGAGTGTGGCTTCTGAGAACAGAAGGGGATGGGACAGCAGCAGGACTATGTCCTGGGGTCTGCTCTCCTCAGTTATATCTGTCCCCCATTTCTACACCAGAGAGAACTGGGCAGCCCTGACTCACACCCCTCCAAGGGATGCTTGCTGGCCACACCCAGACTGATGTCCCCAGCACTGGGCTGGCTTCACCAAAGCCTGGCCCCTCTACCCAAATGACACCCACCATCTTCCCAGGCATCTTAATTACCATTGCCCTCCCTTGACCCCAACTCACCGAGCTCAGGTAGGGGGAAGGGGCCCCGGAGGCCTGAAGGGGAAACCCTGTTGAAGGAGGCAGAGAGAGGCTGGAGGGAGAGGGGGCACCCCCCATCGGAGGGCTTCTCTTCCTGGAGAAAGGATAGGGGAGGGGGTCAGAGGAAGCTAGGAGGCCCAGGTGCCCTCCAACCCCTATCCCCAGAGAATGATGGCTTCTTCTCACCTCTTGGGGGCTGGTGTGTCCGACAACTTGGGTGTCCCCTCTGTCTCGCTGTTATCTGAAGATGCAGTGGCATCTGAGTCTGTGAGCGGGGAGAGCTGGTCAGTAAGCAGGGTTCCTGTCTACCTCAGAGGGGTATAATCTCAACTCTATGGAAGGGCTCCAGAGAAGCTGCCTCTTCAGTTGGTGCACACATGCTATTCTGGGGAGCCCACAAATCCTCCAGCTTCTTAAAATGTCTTCACAACTGACTTTCACAAACACTTCCTGCCAGGCTCCTCCATGATAACGCATTTGTCAAGTACTTACTGTGTGCCAGCCGGGCCGGGCACTCTGTACTTTTAGACATTGGTCTAGAGCACTTTACATTCATCACCCTTCCTTGTCTTCTTAACCATCCAGGAAGGTGATGACCTCACCTCCACTTTTCAGATGAGGTCACTGAGGCTGAGAGTTAGGTGTGGGGACTTGAACCCAGGTATCTGACTCTCCGGCCAATTCATGCCACTCTCTCCTCATTCACCTCTAAGCTGCCTTCAGCTCCTGGCTCTGCTCCATTCCCTATATCCAGGGTCCTGATAATCTACCTCTCAAATTTCTCCTACCTTTATCCAATGCCCTCTATTCCAACTGCCACAAGGTCAAGCTACTACCTTGTGGTGTCAAAATCACATAAGCAATCTCGCCTCTCTGCAGCACTGTCCACTCCCACTCCAGAATGACTTAAAACATAAACCTGACCAAATCTGAAATGCTTAATGTGGCCTCAAACCTACCTTTCTGATCTCCCAACCAAACTGTACTCTTCACATCATGTCAACTTAATCAAAAAACATTTATTTCCCAGTTCTGTGCCTCCACCTAGAAGATCTGTCATTCATTTGACAAATAACTGCTACATGTGATATGTGCCTTTCTCAGTTTCTTGGCTCAGACTTATCCTTTAAGAAGCAAATTAATATACATGTCTAATCACTATTGTACACCTGAAACTAATATACTGTGTCAATTGTAACTGAAAAAGAAAAATACCAAAAAAAGTACAATTTAATGCCTTTCTGAGAAGTCTTCCCCAAAATCCTTCAGGCCCAGTTAATTGCTGGCTCTTCCAGAACTCTATTCTCACTTGTCATGGTTCTCCTTATACTGTGCTAAAATGAGTCATGTGTGTGTGGGTATTTCCCTGACCAGAGTGTGGGATTCTCCAGGATACAAGTGGTGGCTTACGTGTCTAGCTCTTAATTTGCAGATTTATCACACTCTGATTATGAACATGCCGGTTCTCTCATGTTTCCTGTCCTGAAACACCCCTCCATCAAGAAGTTATCTGGAATACCTCAGGGAAGGAACAAGCAGGCAATGAGAAGCCAGAATAAAAGCCAAATGTTTTGCCACGACCTACATGAGCTGGCTTTTCCTTATTTCTCTGACCTCATATCATCTACTATCCTATAATATGCAGATGAATGATGGTGTGTGTTCAAATAAAACAGTATTTATGAAAGCCTGGCTGAATATTGTTTGCTGACCCTGCTCTAGACCAATGTCTAAAAGTACTACAGAGTGCCCAGCTAGCATGGCTCAGCGGTTGAGCATCAACCTATGATCCTGACTGATTCCTGGTCAGGGCACATGCCGGGGTTGTAGGCTCGATCCTTAGTGGGGGTGGGGGGGTGGGGGGGGTGAGGGAGGCAGTTGATCAATGACTCATCAATGATGTTTCTCTCTCTCTCTTCCTCTCCCTTCCTCTCTCTGAAACCAATAAAGATATATATATATATATATATATATATATATATAAAGTACCACAGAGGGAGGTGACTGTGACATGGCTTGAGGGTCCCATCCTGGAACAGAGGCACAAATGCCAAATGTAGAGCTTTTTCAAACTGTCTCAACTCAGTAGGTCATGAAGTCAATTTATTGGCTTGCAACCAGCATTCAATGAAAAACAGAAAAAGCAGTCTAAAAAGTATCAGAAAAAATTGTGTATAGTGATCTTAACATCATTTCATTAAATTTTGTTTTGTAAGTAAGTATTTAAGTAGGGACTTGTTCATGATGTAAAACATATTACTGATTGTAAATAGTGCTCCGAAAAAGTTTGAAAACACTGCTTATATGTCTTAGCTCTTCTGCTCTTCAGACAACCTGGTCTTCTGTTACCTCAGAGTATTTGTATTTGGTTACTCTGCCTGAAACCTCTCATTCATATCTTCTAAGATTTTTTCCCCTTCTTATCTAGGTCCTAACTCAAACACTACTTCCTAAAAAAGGCCTTTCTTGGACATTGTTTTGAAACATTGCCTGCCGTCTCCTTTTATATGGTCTGCAAACTAAGAATGGCTTTTACATTTTTTAATGGTCTGGGGGGGAAGGGGAATGAAAGAAAAATATTTTATGACATGAAAATTATGTGAAATTCAGTTTTACTGACACAGCCATGCTCATTTATTTACATATCACCTCTGGCTGCTTTTGCACTACAACAGCAGAACTGAGTAGCTGTGACAAAGATTATGTTCTGCAAAGCCTAAAATATATGCTATCTAGTCCTTTACAGAAAAGTTTACCAACCCCTGCTCTACCCTGATTTTATTCCTTTCAAATCTAAAATTCTAATTTCTTGCTTACTTATTATCCCCAACTAGAACACAAATTTCAAGAGACTTCATCCATCTTGGTCACCATAGTATCTCCTGTGCAAAGTACAGTGCCTGAAACACAGTCGATGTTCAATAAATACTTGAGTGAAAGAATGGTAGAAGTGAAGGGCAAACAACTGGGCTTAAGAACCATTGGAAGCTGTATCAGCTTCCACAGCCTAAAAGGAGGGGCCCAGGAAGCTTGCTGAAGCGCCAGGAATCATGTCCTTCACCAGTTTTTCATGCTCACCAGAAGAGTCTTCATCCACGTTTTCATATTGCAGAAGTCGGTCTAGGAGGAAACTGAGGAAAGAAGCAGGGAGAGTGAGTGTTTATTCCCGCCTCGGCAATGTTCTCCCGGGCCCTTGTCCCTTCTAGCTGGCCCGTTGGATCCTAGCAACAGCCCCAAGGCAGGCACCATGCATTTGTGGCATTCTCGGACGGGGTCTGAATACGTAGATCTACAGCAACCTCGTCACCCGCAGGCCTCCCTTCTCCAACCCAGCGTGCCTCACCTCTTGTCCCGGGACACCTTCAGCAATTTCCTCTGTGCCTTCCTCAGTTCCTCCTGAAAGCACTCGTGCTCCTGCATTACAGTCAAGGCGCCCGCTGAGCCGACGGTGGTCCGGAAAGGGGCCCGGAACCCAGCAAAAGCTCACCCCATTCCCTTTACTCGTGGGTAAACTGAGGTCCAACCAGCGACAAGCCTCCCCCCCTCCCCCTCGCCCCATCACTCACGTAGATGAGGAACTTGAGCTTCCGCTTCAGGTTTCGGTATTTCTTCTTGTAGTCCACTTCGCCGTCTGCCGGCCCGTTCATGACCAGCCCCGGGAGCAGCGCCCCAGCACTGAAGTCCCGCTACCCTGAAACGGCTCAGCTCCGCCTCTCACGCCTCCACTTCCGGAGACTAGGTAAAACTGTGCTTGCTGGGACTACAACTCCCGGCGTACCCCGCGCCCAGGGCTCGTTACCACACTGGCTGCCCTCTCAGGGAATACCGGGAACGGAACGTTGCTTCAAGCGGCTACCGTGAAGTTGGCGTCGCCGCGACGTGATGATGTCACAAAGATGGAGGATGCAGGAGAGCGCCTTTACTGATTCTAAAAATGCTCAGCGGTTGGAAGGCATAAGTCTTCCCCCGGGATCCCTAGTTTTCAGGAGAGATGTCTGTTTTCTTCTGTCTTTCGAAGTCACAGCGGCCTAGCTGGCCCGTGACCACGGACAGAGGCGTCGCGGATTGATTACGTTACACCCAAAGGTTGCGCCGAATCGGTTTCTAACGAGAATTTTAAAAAAACGATTGGTTCTAAGGAAAGGAAGGAGCCGCGAGACCCTCCAACTGCCGGGGAAATCAGGTTTTGTCTGGCAAAGTCCTCGGTCCAAGCGGGCCGCAACCGCCACTCAACGGCCCCTCGCCACACGGCGCCACTACACTGCGCGTGCGCAAGCTCCTGTCAAACGTGCTAACGGAGGCCGAGAAGATAAAAAAGGCGGGAGCTACGAATCCCAATTAGAGCAAAATGGCGCGGGAAAACGAGATGCAGGAGTTCACTCGTAGCTTCTTCCGAGGCCGCCCGGACCTCAGGTGCACTGGGTTGGGGTTGGGGTTGAAAAGAGCAGGGGCAGGGCGCGGACTCCCCCTTGACACGTGTCTCCACAGCATGCTCACGCACTCCATCGTGCGGCGGAGGTTCTTGGCTCACACTGGCCGTGACCATCTGAATCCCAAGGAGAAGCAGGCACTGAAGCGGCTAGTTGAGGAGGAACTGCTGAAGATGCAGGTGTGGGCGCTGAGGCCCCGCTACGGGAGGCAGGGTTTGTTGCCTAGGAGTAGGGGCCTGAGAGAGGGTGAGGCAGAACATCACCTTGATACAGGTTTTGCCCTCTTGATGCACAAACAGGTGGATGAAGCGGGTGCCAGAGAAGGACTAGACCTTGCCAAGAAGGCAAAGAGGCCTCCCACCCCCTGCAGTGACCCAGAGAGAAAAAGGCTCCGTGTGAATTCGGAATCAGGTTAGTGCCTTCTGCACGGTGGTTCATTCAAAAAGTATTTACCCTGCATGTATTATGCTCCAAGGCACTGGATGAAGTCATGAGGTCAGTGAGTCAGGGACCAGGAACAGGGTGGACTGACAACTGTTTCCTGCTGTCCTTCCCTTCATCTGTCAGTGCAGGGTTTGAGGCAACCTATTATCCCAAGTGGAGGGAGAAGGGACAGGAGGAACCTGTCCCAACCTTCTCTTCTCTCCACATTCCAGAGCCCAGTGCTGCAGCCTCCAATCCAAACTGCTTCAGCCACCCGGCAAAGTATGGGATGGCAGCAGTAGTCAGCCCAGTGAAGGAGAGTCCAAAGCGAGCCTCAAAAAAAGCAGTTGAGAGCAGTGACGAGGAAGAACAGAAGAGGGACCTTACTGCAAAGGTTGGATCAGAGGAGGCAGTGAAGGAGAGCTGTGAGGAAGAGGAGGAGAGCTCTGCTGGAACAAGTAAGGTTTGGAAAGAGGAGAGCAGTGGGGAAGAGGATAAGGAGGAGTCCAAAGGCAGGACTAGGAATAAACGTGCAACAAGAGACAGGACCCGGTGGAAGGGTGGCAAAAGGCAGAGTGGAAGCAGTGAGGAGGATGGGGAAGACAGCTGGAGGAAGTTGAAACCAGCTACTAAAGGCATGGGAAAGTCAGCCAAAGTGGAAAATGGAAAGACAGCCAATGGTGAGGCAAGTGATTCAGAGAGGGAGGCCAGTGACAGTGAGGCAGGGGGGACCCCCAAGGGGGAGAGGAAGAACCACTCTTACAGGAAGAGCGCCAAGAAAAGCAGGACACGAAGCTCTTCCTCCTCCTCTTCAAATGGCAGTCCGGAACCCAGAGGCAGGAAGGTGAGGGTGAGGATGGGGTGGGAGGCCACAACTAAGAACAAGCAGGCACCAGGCAAGATTTCAGACAGTGGGAAGCAGGCCATGCAAGAGAGTAACAGTGAGGAGGAACCCACCCAAAGGACGGAAAACAAAGGGGCTAAAAGACACCAGGAAAGTGAAAAGGAGAGCGAGGGGGAGGAGATCCTAGCCAAGAAAGAGAACAGAGAGGAAGAGGATTGGAAACTCAGAACTCCAAACAATGGAGGGAGAAAGTCAGCTTGGGAGGAGAGGAGCGGTAAGCAGAAAAACAGGGCTGTGCTGGGAGACTGGGGGGACAAAGAGGAAGAGAAGGAGAAAGGAGCAGAAGGCAGCGGAGGTAACAGTGAGGGAGATGAAGAGCCCCTAGTGCGGAGAAAGAGCAAGGACAGGACTCAGTGGAATGGTGGCAAAAGGCAGAGTGGAAGCAGTGAGGAGGATGGGGAAGACAGCTGGAGGCAACCAGCTACTAAAGGCATGGGAAAGTCAGCCAAAGTGGAAAGTAGAAAGACAGCCAATGGTGAGGCAAGTGACTCAGAGAGGGAGGCGAGTGACAGTGAGGCAGGGGGGACCCCCAAGGGGGAGAGGAAGAACCGCTCTTACAGGAAGAGCTCCAAGAAAAGCAGGACACGAAGCTCTTCCTCCTCCTCTTCAAATGGCAGTCCGGAACCCAAAGGCAGGAAGGTGAGGGTGAGGATGGGGTGGGAGGCCACAATTAAGGGAAGAGGGAGACCCAGACTCAAGCCCAGAAGTCCTGGCCTTCAGCTGTTGTCTTTCCTTGCCAGGCTGGTCATCGTGATGAGGACCACCCTGCTGTGATGAGACTAAAGCGCTACATTCGGGCCTGTGGTGCCCATCGCAACTACAAGAAGCTGCTGGGCTCCTGCCGCTCACGCAAGGAGCGCCTGTGTGTCCTCCGGGCAGAGCTGGAAGCTCTGGGCATGAAGGGTTAGGCTGGGTATATCCTGGGGGCTGCAGGAGAGGTCCGTGGCTGCTGGGCAGGAGAGGATCACAAGCTTCTTCTGCCCCAGGTAACCCTTCTTTAGAGAAGTGTCGGGCTCTGAAGGAGCAGCGTGAGGAGGCAGCTGAGGTGGCATCCTTGGACGTTACTAACATTATCAGCTGTTCAGGTGAGGGGCTTCCTACTACTCCCCAGGAACAGATGGGGCTTGGACTTTCTTAGACAAGTAATCTACTTCCCTCCAGGTCGGCCACGCAGACGCACGGCCTGGAACCCTTCAGAAGCAGCCACCCCTGGGGAGCTATACCGCCGGGCCCTGGACTCAGAGGAAGAGCGGCACCGTCCCCCAAGGCCAGACTGGTCACATATGCGTGGCATCATCAGCAGTGATGGTGACAGTAACTGAGCTCCCCCATCTATTAACAGGGACTTTACACACTTGTAGAAAGCACATATATAGCCTGCCCCCGACAACCAACCCCTATTCTGTGCCCGCAGAGCAAAAGTAACTTTCTTCAGAGACTTGAAACCCCCAGAGACACAGTTGTTGGGATCTCACTTCTCAGTTTCACATTCTCAGTTTAAAGTGCTTACAGGGGTTTATTTTTTGACTTAATAAAGAAGTGTTTGAATCACCTCATCAAAACTAGTCCCCCACTCTCATTCCCCTGTACTTGGGGCCAGGAGGCTGAGAAGTGGCCACTGTCTTCCCATCCACCCCTAGTCTGGTTCCCTTTAATTTCCCTCAGGTTCTCCAAAGAAGTCCCAGCTTTTAGACCCTGCCATCCAGTCTGCTACCAGACTCTATTCATGAGTGTGGTTCCTATTCTCCTTCCTCCAATCTGACTAGTGTGCCTCTTTGAGCCTCCTCCATAGTTTGAAGGAGCATATGAAAACTGGCCTTAATGTGAAGCACAAAATGAAATAATTTGGGGACAGCTGGTGTGTCTTCCTTCCCCCTTACGAAAACAGCCACTTGGTCTATAGGTAAACTCTTTTAGCATTAAAGGAGTGGGGGCACAGGACCTACACCTTACCAATCAATACTATCCCAGGCCTCTGGCTACAGATGGAGTCAGAGAGGTACTTGAGGACTTTACTGGGATTCTTGCTGTTGAAGTTGCTGGTAACAGGTAAGCCTGGAGTTGCCAGGAGCCTGAGCATAAAGTGACTCTTCTAAAAATATTTAAAACAAAGCAAAGGGAAGCAGAGATCAAGTTTAATGATCCCATTTGAGGCTCTGGCTCCAGTCATGCCCAAAGTCATTAAAATCAATGCAGTTTTTACTTATACAGCCCAATAAATTCTCTTTAAATACAAGTGACACTATCACCTGCCACTGAACAGTCCTTAATACACAGCTTAGAAAGCATGAGTCCTGGGGTCTGTTAGAATAACCAACAGTTTATTAAAAGCTTGCCATGGGGGCTCTGTGCCAGCCCCGTAGCTGGGAGGGTCTCCCGTGACAGCCCCCAGACCTGGGAGCAGGCCCTTCCAAGGTCCTTTCCTTGTTCCCCTGCCCCAGCTCTGATCTCAAGTTTAAAAAAAAAAAAAGACAAGACGGCACAGGACGTCAGACGGCAACAGGGGAATGGAGAGACCCAGGCATCCTGACCCCAAGACCCCATCCTGATCCTTCTTCCTATGCAAGCCTTTTCCTCCTGTACTTCCCACCCCAGGCCCCAGACTTGCTCTGCCACATCCCAGGTCTGGGGGGCCTGGCATCCGTTATCCATGGCCCCATTGCAGGGGTAGTATAGTTCTTTGAATATAGTATATCTAGACCCACCCTTCCCCTCCCCCAGGGGACTAGATGAATATTTGACACACATATCTCCCTCCTTTTCCGAGGCTGTGATGGAGAGAGACCCTGGCACCATGGTGGGGAGGCAGGGGCTCCTAGTCAGCCTTGAGACACCTATGCCCAAGCTGACCCTGGACCACTGGCCAGCCCAAGAAGCTCATGAGATGAGGAGGTTTGAGGAGAGTTGGAACCAACATCCTGTCCCCCACCCGTGGGTGGGCCTCAAGTTTACAGCCCTCCAGAATCAGGCTCTACCCACCCCTGCCCCTGCCCCTTCATCTGCTTATCCACCCTGCACTTCAGGAATAGAAGTGGGAGGAACCATTGAGGATGTGGGAAGCGACACTGGTACTGCGGCTCAGAGGCCCAGGCACCGCGGCAGCAGGTGGGCCCACATTGTCACTGCCACTACCCCCCGAGGCTGCCCGTCGCAGGGGCTGGGGGCTGTTTCTTAGCAGTAGCAGGGCTCCACCACGGGGTGTCCCACTCTGTGCTGGGGGCCCCAGCCAATTTGGGGGACCTGGGGGAGCCAGCAGAGAGGGCTGGCGCCAGGCTGGGGGGGGCATGCCAGGTGGAGGAGGGCCATGGCTCCAGTGTGCCCCTGAACGGGGAACAGGGCGGGAGGGCCAGGCAGGGGCAGGGGGTGGAGCGGGATAGCCCTGGGCAGCAGCCTCAGCTGGGATGCCTCCCAGAGCCATACTGGAGAAACCCAGCCTCATGCTCTCAGCATCGAAAGCCTCGATCTCACGGGCCTGACGCTCGAGCAAACTCCGGATTCGCTCAGAACGCCCTGTCTGCAGGGCCAGCAGCTCCTCTTCTACCTGGGGCACCCAGAATAGAAATCAAAGAGTCCAGTGAGGGTGGGGGTACTGCCTTCCCCACCCCATCCTGGAGGCCAAGCCGTCTTACCCGCTGTTCCAGCAGTGCCCGCCTCAGAGCTACTCTCTGTTCCAGCTCTCGCAACTCCCTCTCGTGTTGACTTTCCGTGCGGATCTTGATCTTACTCTGATAAGCATTGAGCAACTCCAATTCCTGTTGAAGCTGCTGCCGAAGGGCCTGGAACTCTGCTTCTTGGGTCTCATCAAGCCGCAGCTGGAAATTAGGAAGAACTAGTTTTAGGGGCCTCCTCCCCCACCCCCACAATCCTCCCCTGCCCCAGGTAGGCCTGGGCCCTAAGGTTTCAAGCAGCAGCCAGTGTCAACATCTACCAAAATGAAAGGTCGTCATACCCTGTGACACAGCAATTACACTTCCAGGAATTTATCCCCAAGGTATACTTGCACATGTGCTCGAAGGTGTTCACTGAAGCGTTGTAATAGCAAAATACTGGAAACAACCTAAATGTCCACCAATAAGGGATGGGTTAAATAAATTATGGTATATTCATACCATGGAAAATTCTACGCTGTTAAAAAAATGAGGTATGTGTACTGACATGGGAAGATGTCCAAGAAACATTAGGTGGAAAAAGAAGTTAAAGAATAGTATGTAAAGTATGATTCCATTCTTGTTTAAAATTTTTATGTAACTTTTCAAATATGCATAGGAAAAATCTAGTACAATGAATTATTAACAACTGTTACCTCTGAGAGGGACTGGGTGAAAAAATAGCAACGAACAGTGTTACTTTTTACACCATGTGTATATTTTAAGTGGCCCATTCCAGTCTTATGTGTGACCACTTTTAGAACAGCAACCTTCAAAACCCTCCAGAAGTCTGAGAAAATTGGCCTGAGGGCTACAGGCATTTTGATTTGCTCCCTGTTCACACATTAAACTAACTCAGGCTCAAGGAAAAATTACAGCCACTCTTTTCTTGGTGGTTCCTGGTAGAGTAGGCAGGCTGGCTTTGTCAAAGAAAATCCTCCAGAGAGAATAAAACCATTTAGGAGAATACTAACTGGGAGAGTGAGGCTTCCCAGGAACAAAAAGCCCCTTCTCTGTCTACCCCCCTCCCCCACTTTCGCTGCCCATAACCAAGTGGGAAAGAGAGGCCAACCTCCACCATGCTCTCCCTCCCTGGACCCCAGGCCTCACCGCCTGTGAGCTGAGCATCTCTGAGATGGACTGGTCGTATTGCTCGGCTAGGATTGCCAACTTTCGGGTCTGTTCTTCCTTGAGCCGCTTAAGGAGGCTCTTGTGCTGAGCTTTGGGCGTGGTCTCCAACAAGTGTGCCCGCAGAGCCTTGTACTGCCGAGTCTGGATCTTACACGTCTCCTGGAACTGCTTCTTGATCTGCAGCTCCTTAGACTATGCAGTGGATGGACCGAGGGGAAATGGGGGCAGGGGAGAGGGAGAGGAAGAGGAGGAGGAGGAGGAAGAGGAGGAGGAGGAGGAACAATCAGGGGAGAAGGGGAAAAGAGAGAGGAGAGGAGACAGAAACAGAGACAGGGAGAGGGAGAGAAACAGAAAACATGTTAGACAGAGGGGGCGGGGGGAACTGTATACAGACAGACATGGAGAGATGGGATTGTGTTGAGAGAGATCAGAAAGATTCTCAATGGGCAAGGGATGCAAAGAAAACAAGACAGGTTCCAAGAGCATGTTCACAGAGTTGGGTGGAAAACACACAAGAAACAGCAGGAGAGTTCATGGACAGGGAACTGAGAATCTTTAGAGTACTAAGGGCATACAAGAAGCTTTGACCATGCAAAGAGAAAACATGACCTAGAGATAGTAGCATGTGAGCAGATACAGAATGTGTACAAGAGGAGAAAACCAAATCACACAACACACCCATGGAAGAGAGCAACACAGCTAAAGACAGAGGAAGGCCCAGGTTCAGCACCTCTGGGTGGGAAGGAGGGAAGGAGGATAAGCACGGAGCTGAGAAATGGATAAGAAGAGGTGGCCCATCTCAGGCCACATAAGGCAAAGGGGCAAAGGAGGTGGCCAGAAAGGGCCTGACAAGTTCAATGGGCCAGCAGCTGCCACCCTGGCCAGATCTCCACATTCCAGTCAGCCCCTTACGCACTCAGCTCCCATTCCAAGCCCACAACCAATCCCATTTCCACAGCCCCCATACTCTCTGCCTGGCCCCCCAAACTCATTACCCTCTACTGTAGAGGGTTTCCAGACCCATCCCCCAGCCCTTTAGGATAATGTCTGATGCCAGGAGAGAAATTCAGCTCCCAGAAAGAAGGGAACCATATAGGGAATGGTTGGGAAACAAAGCAGGGGGTGAGGACAAAAGGACCTGGAACCTAAGGACTCATCTTAAGGAATCCACAAATGGGAACTGTGGGAATAAGAAAATACGTCAAAGCTCAAAGAGGTCCAGACCCCCAAGCTGGTGGTGGTCATGATGCAACAAAGCTATGACGGCAGAGAGGATGAGGCTGAAGGATGAAAGGGGTTGAGATAACGTAGATGGAGGTGAAGAGGTCATGGAGCCGGGGACCAAGGGTCTGGATTGGGGGCATACCGGGGAGGCTAGGCGGCAGGACAAAGCAGACAGAGGCAGCCTGGGCCAAAGGTATAGTTCCGCTCAGATATTTTATTTGTGTTTGTCTTTTTCTTTTTTTGATGGGGGAAAGGGGATAGGTTGGAAGGGAGACAGAAAAACAAAATCAAAGAGAGAAAAAAAAAACATGACTCTTTCCACCCACCACCACACCTGGCCCCAGGCCTGAGTCAATGAGGGTGAGGATGAGCACACACACAGCGGGAGAACAGCAATAACTTAGGGGGGGGGAGGAGCTTCAGGAGAACACGAAGTGTAACTTCTATGCTCCATAGTGGAGGAGGCTGCCTGTCTAGAGGTCTAAAGGGCTGGGGGGGGGAGGCATACTGAGGAATGAGGGGTGAAAGGACTGGGACTGCAGAATCTTCACTGAGTAGTGGGGGATAAAGTGCTCAATGCTCTAGATTTGGGCTGGTCACCTCCAGGGAGGCAGGGCCCGGGACTGACGGGTTCGGGATTTCCGCCCAGCTAGAGTCCCTGGTGGTGATTGGCAGGAGGCAGGGGGCCCTTGCCTGCGTTGGCTGCGTGGTAGCAGTCGGGGGATACGGCTGGGTCGTTCACCCCGAAGCAGGCCCCAGCTGGCCAGTGTGTGGATAGCCCAGGGAGGCAAGCGGGAGGCCAAACCCTGGCTGGCCCGCGCCAGGTGCCAGTTCCAGCCCTTGCACAGGGCCCAAAACCTTGCCAATAGGGCTAGTGGGTGTCGGGAAGCGCGGGAATTACCCCGCCGAGGCCCAGGAACAGGCAGTCGGCTGCGGAAACCATCCTTGTTGGTCTTGGGGTACAGTGCAAACAGACCCCGGTCACCCACTGCCCCACAGCCCTGTAGGGCCCTAAAGGCCATGGGCGATAAGCGCAGCAGAGCCCGTAACCAGAGCCGAGAGATGCCCCGGCGAATCTGAGGTCCCTGCTGCCGCACCCATTTGCCCCCAGCTGCCATAGCTGCCAGTGGTAAAGCCAGGCCTGGCCAGGCTAGGAGCCAAGCAGCCCCAAGGCCCAGAGGGACACCCATAAGGCCTCGGCGCCAGCTCAGACCCAGGATAGCCCCCAGTGCAGTGCCCTGGGCGAGAAGTAAGAACAGACTGGGGGGCAGATGCAGAGCTGTACAAAGAAGTAGGTAGGAGGCCCCCAGGCCCACCAGCCCTACCTCAAGGGCTAGCAGCGAGGCCTGCAAGCCACCCCCACCCTGGGCCGCCAGCAGCGGGAGCAGCAGCAGAAGTAGTAGGGGCAGGAGGCCAGAGGAGGACCCCACTGCAAAAGAGAGGCCAGCCAAGAGGCCATGGGACAGGAGTCCAGGGAACTGGCTAGCAGGGCTGGGCCTCAGATATGTTGGAGGGGGTTCAGGGGGGATGTCTGGTGAGGGACAGCCATCTCCAGGATCCCTTGGGGTCCTAATTGGAGCCCCCTCCTCCTCTTCCTCCTCCTCCTCCTCAGGTACTGGGGTCAGTGCTGGGCCCTGGACCCAGCCAAGCTCAAATTCCTCATCCAGGAGGCTCCCATCCTCCTTCTCCCATAATCTCCATGTCCTGGCCACCTCCTGGCCCACAATGTTCCTCTCCTGAGGTGCCAGGTATGGGACTCTAAGCTCCTCTATCTCCTCCTCAGGAAGACCCCAAACTTCCTCATCAACCAAACTCCTAAGTTTTTGTGGACTGGGACTAGAAGTTCCTGATTCTTCCCCCAATATCCTCTGCTCCTCTGGTTCCAAGGTGGCCCCTTCCTTTCCCAGAATCCTTCTCTCTGGAACTGCTTGCTCCTCCTCTCCCAGAATTCTTTGGTCAAGGACTGCCTCCTGGCCAGATGAGCAGGGATGCTCTTCTCTAGGGGTGCCTGTGCTGGGTGGTCCCAGAGCCCCAGGAATGGGGAGCGGGAGGCCCGGGGGACGCTGGCCTGCACGTACTTTGAGGCTCTTGGGCTGCTGGCGAACCTGGGCTGCATGCTTCTGCCGCAACTCTTGCTCACGCCGCTTGTTGTACTCCAGCTGGTTGCCCAGCTCTGTCTGGTGCTGCAGGCGGGTGAGCTCTGCCCTTGTGCGCTGTACAGCCTGGAGCTGTCGTAGCTCTAGCTCCCGTGTGGCCTCATGCTGCCGCAGCAGCAATGCACACTCCAAGTCCTTCTGTGTCTGTTTCTTGTTCAAGTCCTGAAGCAGAAGAGAGGCAGGGCCCAGAGTCCAGTCAGGAAGCCTTGTTGGTGTCAAGGAAGTGAGAGTCCCAAAACTCCTTGGCAGAAGGAGCTGAGGGTGGGGAGATGAGGTGTGTAGATGAGGGGTATAAGGGAGCCAAACTCCTGGCTGTCCTGGAAACAGAATCTTAAGGGAATTCTAGCAGGGTCTGTCTGGTAGGCATGAGAAACAAAAGGGGTGTTCAAGAGATGGCAGAGCCATAAAATGGAGGGCAGTGGAGAAAGACAACCACAAGTGAGGCAAATGAAAAAGGCTGTCTGGGATCTGGGAGGATAATGGGATATGGGGTGACCCACCTCTCTCAGCAAATCCTGGTCCAGGCTGTGACGAGCCAGTAGCATCTTGCGCTTGTACTGGCGACACTGCAGCTCAAAGTACTGGCGTTGCCGCCGTAGCAGCCCTGCCTCCTCCTCTGCCTGGCACTGCTGTAGTTGCTCCTTCTGCCGCAAAAGCCACTCAGCCTTCTCCCGCTTAGGTGTGCTGGGGTTCTCCTGGAGCTCCTGGGCAGTGGGGAGAGCAGGGCAGTTAGGATCTGCCTTGCCCACCACCAGGACCTACCTACTGCTGTAACCTATCCCACCTCCTTTAGCTGCTCCTTCCTAAGTTTGTAGGTTCGCTTCTGCGCCTCCAGCAAGGCAGCCAGCTCCTTCTTCTGCTGCCCAAGGATGTGCTGCTGGAACTTCCGCTCCTCAGCCTGGGCAGCTCGCGCCTCCTTCTCACCGATGGCCTGGTGCCGCCGTGACAGCTTTTCTGCCTCAGCCCCGAAGCCAGCCCGCTGTGCCTCAAGCTCCCGCTGCAGCCGTGCACTATGCTCATCACGTTCACCCCTCAGCCGTGACTCCAGGGCCAGCAGCTGTTTCTGGTGCTGTCGTCGCATCCGCTTATAGCCACTTAGCTGTTCCCGCAGAGCTGAGTCCTGCTCATGCTCCTGGATCTGACGGCTGACCTGGAGGGGAGAGACAAGGGTGAGCCCTGACCTCCATTTTAACAACACACAGAGTCTTCATGCTCTTTGGACAAAGAGCATGGGTTTTAGAATCCTGGGTTTATTTCTCACATTTGGTACCTTCTTCACACATAACCTCTCTGAGCCTGCCACCTCAATTGGAAAATAGAAATATAATAGACTTCACAGACTGATGTGACTGAATGAGATGATAAAATATACTGAGCATATCCTGGTGTAAAAGTAGGAACAACTCATATTAGTTCAAAAGAGTAAGCAAACAGACCTGGGTCTATGTCCCAGCTCTGCCATTTACTAACCGTGTGACCTCAGGCAAGTTAAGGTTGCTAAGCCGAGGTTTCCTCATCTATTAAGTGGGGGGGATAATACCTCCTTATATGTGACTGTGGAGATTAACTTTGATACATACGTACTAGTGTCTGGAACACTGAACCAGTAAGTGTTAGCTTCGTTTCCCTTCAGCAAACACTGAGGATCATTACAGCCCAAGTTCAGAGCCGGGATCTGGACGTGAGATGTTGGAATAACAAGAATACTGGCCCTGGATGTCCACATATAAGCTTTGAGCTAAGGTCCACTGTCCAGGTGGCCAATCCCCTGGAAGTCACAGACTTCTCTGCACAGTATCACAAAGAACCAAGTATCACAGGATTTGAAGAGTTGACCTACCAGAACAACCAACCACATGCAGAGACCACAAGAACATACTAGACCAAGTAGCCTGTAAGGGGTTGTTGGTGCTTCCAGCTAAGCAAGAATGTAATCTAAATGTTTATTAAAGGTATGAACGAAAAACTATGTTTTATAAAGTCTACCCACTTTTCCCTGTCAACTGAGAAAAACATTGCTATGACTTAGTTTTAAGAAAGGACCAAGGTCCTGTTTACAGAATTTGAGAACCATCAAAGGTGCTCGGGCAAGTGCCCTGGGCAAGCAGGTCCTGTGAGTCACAACCGCCTCATCTCTCCAATGGGATCATACTCGGTCCCTCCCCGAGGAGCTGGATTAAATATAGGCATGTGTGTGGACCTGAGAACCAATCACTAGTATGAGACAGATACCTGAACATCACCCTTGCCCCCTAAAAGCACAGAATCCAGCCCATCTTTCATAATACTATTCAGGAGCAGCACAGCACAGGGATGTAAAGCACCCAATTGGCCAGGGGCCTAGGAAGGCCCCGAGACACTATTTAAGCCCAGCCACAAAAATGGTATGAAAGTTTGCCAAGCTAGGAACACCCAATGTGGCTAATCCACTGGAGGACTATGACTTCCGGGGGACTGGACACATTGGGCAGTGTGGCCAAAACAGTCTGTTGGAACGAGACAGGGCTGAAGAGAAGGTAAGACACAGTAACCAAAAGTGAGGTTAGAATCTGGACTTACTTCTGTGTCACAAGGAGAAAATAATTTCTGGACTTAGTTTGGGGCCTCTAGCCCAAGGAAGGATGGCTGCACTTACCAGGGAGGCAGTACGGATGGTAGCAAAGTGGTCCCGGTTGCGGCAGTAGGCCCGGCGGCGGGCAGAAGAGGTGGTAGAGGTGGGAGCTGGGGCTGCAGGCTGCTGGAGAGGTCCCGGGGTCAGCTCTGGCTGGTAGGGGTCGTCATACAGGTTGTCAGAGCCCTAGAGGGAAGGTGGAAAGGATGTTCCAGGCTCAGAGGCCACTGGACCCAAGGGGAGTTCCCTGGAGACCCAGTCAGATTTAGAGGAGAGGCAGTCATGCTTGGGAGGGAGAGAAGGGAAACGAGATGATGCCTGAGCATGGGGCTGGGCCTTTCCACTATTAGGCCTACTCAGGGTGAGCTGCATACCGGCAGGCGGTGGATGATGGAACTATGGGAGGTGACTGTGTGCTCCCCCTCCTGCATCATGGCCATCTCCCGGGCTTCAGGGCCTTCCTCCTCCTCTTCCTCCTCCTCTTCCTCCTCTTCTTCCTCCTCATTGTCTGAGGCATCTGCTAGGCTGTTGACTGAGCTGCTCTGACTGGAGGCGCTGATGGACATGCTGGGCACTGAGTGGCTACTTTCTAGACTGGTCAGTGTCCCAGCCCGATGCATGTAGGGCTCCACCTCCTGTAGACAGGGCGTAGGCTGTTGGGCAGGGAAGGGGAAGAACAAGGGGTGTGTACATGGAGGTAGCACAAGGAGACAGTGGGTGTGAGGAGGGGTGGGCAAGGGGGGCCAAGCAGCTGCTAGGATGCAAGTACATGGTGGTAAAGGGTGGCAGGGCAAGCTGGGTCACCTCCTCCTCCTCTGGAGCCTCAGCACCAGGGCCGTTGGGTGCCTCTTGAAACAGTATCTTCTTCATCTTGCGGTACTGCAGGTTGTCCAGCTCCCGCACAGCATCCTTGGTCCTCTGAATTAAGTCCATAATGACTGTGGGTGGCCGCTCCCGGAGCACAAAGCGGTGCTGGGGAAAGAGAACACTGAGGTGTGCTGCCAGGCGCACCGATGACCCTCAATATCCTATGGGTGCTGGCATTACCTCTAACCTAAGGCACTCCCCTGGGGCCCACGCCCATCATAGGTGGATGCTGGCTTTGTCCCAACACTTTCTCCCACATTAATTTTCACAACCCAATCTCTACTCCCAGTCTCTTGTTCCTTCAGCCACGGCTGACAAGCAAGAATAGTCAGATCTGGATTCTAGTCCAAGTCCTCTATCAAAGTGTTATATGCCCCAGACATGTCACGAGGCCTCTCTGGGCCTCACAAGGTATCCCACAATTATAAAACTGTCAAATTAGACAATCTACATCAGTTCCCAACTAAGGCTCCTCAGGTTCCCATAAATCTATGAAGGGAAGATGGACCCCTCTACTTTTGATAAGTCAAAAAACACCTAAGGGAAATCATACATTTACCCATGACAAGGCTACACAGGCTTTTTGCTTGATTTACATCAGATCAGTGTGGTAACCCTGGTTATCGCAAGCTGACCAGAAACTCTGGCTCACAATTATATACATTTTTGATTAATAAAAGATACGAAAACAAATTATTACTTAATAAATAAAGGCAGTCCAGTAGACAAAATCTAGCAACACACAGTGTCCATAGGGTACAGAGATGATGATGGAAATTCATAAATGAAGTTCTTGGTGGAGGAAGAACTAGGAATCACTAATTTCACTGAAGGATTTCTTGTGGCTTGAAGAAGCTACAATGCTGGGAGAATGCTAGACCAGTGAGTCCTCACCTTCAGAAGAACCTCTGAGGTTGGTCTGTCTTGAGGGATTTTCTGGAGACAGGAGTCGACAAAATTCCGGAAGTACTCAGACCTAGTAGTCACAGGAGGGTGAGGGAGGAGGGGTGGGGAGGGCATGAGTCAGGCAGCCTTACCCTATGGCCTAACTGCCGGGCCCAGAAATCCAAGTCCTTACCAGTGTCCTGACTGGAGCACAGGGGACTCATTCTGTGCAATGTGGTATAAGGCACTCATCGCATTCATGTTAAACAGCGGTGGTTTTCGTTCCGCTATAGAGACAGATCAAGTGGAAGAAAGTAAGAGGTGGCAGGTAGGCAGAGGAGACTGGAACAGAAATCAGAAGTCTCTGTTTCACATTTCAGCTCCTGACTGTCTTCAAGGAACTTTCAGTCTGACAGGAAAGATTAAATAGAACTGGGCAAATAATATCAAGTTCAAACTGTTAACTGGCACAAGAGGGAGGCAGATAATGGCTGAAAACCTGGGTGTGTGATAGACCTTCAAGCTGGTACATTTGCAGGGCATTCAGGGAAGGTCTTTTGGAAAAAGGAATATTGGAGTTAGGCCTTAGATTAGAAATTGCAAGCCAGGAGCCCCTTGTGGCTCAGACAAATGTGCTGTGAAAAATCAGATCTAGTGAACTGGAGCCTACATTCTTGCATAACAATGGGTGGGAGCTAAGCACCAGCAATCTCCAGTTTGCCATAGTCTTCTCCATATTCCTTCTCTGGTCCTGACTATCAGTAGCCATTTATCATCAGGATTGATGTTTTTTGTTTTTTAACTGTAGAGAAGTATTTCTCTGTATCCATGTCTCTACCAAAACTAGAAATAAAATAGATAGCTCTAGATTTTTCTTATTCCTGGCCTGCTTCACGTATTTGCATCACCTGTCTGGTTGCAGCTTCAAATGGCAAATGCAGACATGGAGAGATAGACATGTACAAATTTCTGCCCTTCGGCAGGGGACACAAAATAAACCAAGGCAAGAAAGTGGAAAAGTTCATGGCACACAGGGGTGGAGCTCATGAAGGGGAGAGCCAGAGTGTTAGGAAGCAGAGCGTTAGCCTGGTGTAAGAAAAGATGGATAGGATTTTGGTCTTGAAAGCAATAGGGAGCCACTGATGGCTCTGAGGAGGGGGGGGTAAAACAACAGAGTTTGGGCAGATTTCTGTGACATAAGAAAGACTGTAGTAAGAGAGATTGGCAGTAGGCAAGATCACTGCAAGAAGTTGCTGATTAGAATAACTAACAGCATCACTTTCTTAGACAACTATCCTGTGCTTGGCACCTGTTGGAGGCCTTACAAACATTATCTCACTAAATAGTTTCAATAGTGGCTTGGCCAGTGTGGCTCAATGGTTGAGTGTCGACCCATGAACCAGGAGATCACGGTTCAATTCCCAGTCAGGGCACATGCCCAGTTTTCGGGCTAGGTCCCCAGTGGGGGGCATGTGGGAGGTGGCCAATCGATGACTCTCTCATCACTAATGTTTCTATCTCTCTCTCCCTCTCCCTCTCTGAAATTAAAAAAAAAAAAAAAAAAGTTTTAAAAGTGCGGGCCGATAAAGATGAGAACCTTAACTTGGCTTCAAGGCCTTATGAACTCACTGGAGCCTACCTCTCTGTCCGTATCACTCACTGCTCTTTGCATTAGTGCATTATTCCAAATAACGAAAGTTAGTTTCAGCTCCCCACGCCTGCTCTTACCTGTCTGGCGTGCTCTTCCCTACAGTCTTCGAACAGCTAACTATTATTTGCCCTGTGGTTCTGTTTAGATATCTCTGCTACAAGGAGACCTTCCTCACTCTCTGAACTAGGTCAAATACCTTGTTTTAGAGTTGTACTATTCCTTTAACTCCCCCATTCAGCTCTTATCACATTGAAAGAAAACATGCCTGTTTCCCCAACTTAAATATAAATTCCATGAACACAGGATCCTCATTCACTGTTATACCCCCAGAACCTACAAGCACAGCACATGGTACACCGTGGGTGCTCAAAAAAGGTTTAGAACTAGAGTAATAGACAGAAAGAGATAAATGCTATGAAATCTTTAGGTATAAGAACTGGGAGAATTTGACAGCCGCCTGTATTGGGGATCAAGGGTAGAGTTAAAATGGACAGGAACTTGGAGACCTTGAAGGATGGTATGGTATGGGAAGGAAATGAATAGAAAAGAGGATGAGGGAGCAGAGAGGGGGATGTCCTTACCCAGTTCGATGCAGGTTATCCCCAACGACCAGACATCCACCTTGCCATCGTACTGCCCTTCATCCATTGCCAGGATCACCTCTGGAGCCATCCTGGGAGAACAGTCAGGAGAAAGAGGCTAATTACCCACCCAGACCCTGCCAACTCCTGCTCCCAACTTCCTGGGAGCTCTCTCCACTCAACACTACTCCCACTCACCAGTACGGGGTGCCCACAAAGGAGTTGGCAGGTGCCATGATGGATGCAGAGCCAAAGTCCCCTAGCTTTACCAAGCCTGGCTCTGATAGCAGGATGTTCCCAGCCTTCACATCCCTGCCAAAGAAGCAAAGCACAAGAGTAAGAGATGCATCTCAGGAAGGCAGGGTAGGGGCTAGAGTATCAAGTTTTCAAGAAGGCTGTAGCCCAGCTGAATGAAGAGTGGTGTAGAGATCATCCCCCTCCCTCCCAGCCTTCATCAGTGCTGCTTGTACCTATGGATCATGTTGTGGGAATGCAGATAAGCCAGGCCCTGAAGGGCCCCGTGGGTCACAGCTGCAATCTCCACCTCCTGAAGGGGCTTCTTATGCACTGGGGAGTGAGGGAAAAACATCAAACTGAGGGAGCTCAACGGTGGGACTGGAACAAGCTTCCCTTACTTCCCCTATAGCTTCTCTGCTCTTCTCCCCTCTCCCACTTGGACAAAGAGTTACTTACCTTCTAGAAGGTCAGAAGCTGAGCCCAGGCAATACTCCATCACCAGCTAAGGAAGGGTCAAGGGTCAGAGATCAGCAGAATTGGCCACCCCTGGCCCATTTCCCTTGGGCAGAGATCCAAAACAGAGCTTCCTCACTCTATCCTTCACTCAGGCAATGCCCCAAGGGTAACGACAAGGAGGAAGGACAACTAAGAAAATGAGGGGTGGTAGGAGAATCCCTAGAGTCAGAGCCTCTCCCACCCGAATCCCTTCAAAGCCCCATCCAATCTCCAGCTCCTCCAACCCACGTGCCCCCTTTCCAACTGCTAATAGCCTGTCACTCTTCAAAGGAGCCTCTCCTTCTGGACAGACACTGCTGCTCATGGCTTTGTCGGAGAAATAAAGAGGCTTGGAGAGACTTCCTCCTTCCCAAGATCCCCACACCAGCACTCTGAGTAGGGCCCATCTAAGAGACTAGACCAAGAAATAAGGATGGGCCTGGTTGAAGGGTAAAAATCAGGCCAGAGTCAGGGGACCAGCTCACCCAAGCCGTGTGTTCCCTCAGGTAACAGCCCCGGTACTGAATGGTATTGGGATGCCGGAGCTTCTGTAGGAACCGAACCTCCTTGATGATGTCCTGCCACTTCTGGGAGGTGGTCAGGGGGAGGAGAGGCTTACTCAGCCTGCATCTTGAGACTGGGGTCTCCTGCCCCCCCCCCCCCAGTCTTGTTAAGCCTGACCCACCTCATTTGATTGCTTCCCACTGTAGGACATCTTCTTGATGGCCACCACCTCATTATTTCGGACATCTCGGGCCTAGAGGACCAGATAAGAAGGTGGTGAAGGCACCCAGTGAGAACTGGGCAGCAGGAAGAGGGCAGGAAAGGTTAGTGTGGTGGAGTCATGTAGAGAACTGTTTGGAGGGCCACACAGGGAAGAATGCAATCCCCATCCCTACCCCCACCCTCCCAAGCCCCAACTCACAAAGTACACAGCTCCAAAGCTGCCATGGCCAATCTCCCGAAGGTCAGAGAAAAGCTTTTCAGGGTCATCCTTGAAAAAGAGCTCAGCCACATCAGGGTCCTTCAGGCTCCCAGCCCGGCCCCCAGCTGGCATGGTGGCCCCTGAGGGCCCTGAGAGTGGGGCCTGATCTGGAGAATAAAAATGGTACTCTTAGAGCAAGGATGGGGCTCTCAGAGAGAGGAAGGTGTCCCTCAAGTTTCTGCCTTCCCCTTCCCTATTTCCCTGATGAGGAAGAGGCACTGCTGAGGAAGGGCAGGGGCAGATTAGGAACATAAAGCTCCAAAAAAATAAAGTTGCCCTGGCAACCAGAGCACGGGGGCCGGAGTCCCTAAAACTGCTAGGAAGACTGGGAGCTAAGGATCCTAACCATCCCCCTCAGACCTCAACAAGTTCCATTTCCCTATAACCCCAACTTCCTCCCTCAAGAATATAAGATTCTGCCTCCCAGCCAGATCCCCAAACCCCCAAGTGTTCTGTCCCACAAGTCCCATACTCCATCCATATTTCCAGACATCTTCCAATCCCCTTAGCGTTGAGGCCCCCTCCTCCTCCCCTCAACCTCTCACAGCCTGGAAGAGAGCAGGAAATGGCCAGGCCGGAGGCAGTGGAAATCCGGCCATTGTTATAAGTGGTTACTAGTCCAGAGGGGCCAGAAGACTCATTCTCAAAAAGGGCTAGGGATACTGTGGCAGGGAGGAGATCTAGAATGGGAAGGACAGGGACAGAAATGGCATCTGGCTTTGGGGCCCTCTCTGTGATCTGGGCTGCCTTATTTGTCCAGTACAATTACATAGGCATCACACAGGTACAGGGCATTTGCAGTGTACAAGTCACATTTATTGAGCATGTGCAGCAACACCTTATGCATTCTCTCTCATTCAATCCTTACCACAAACTTACGAGGTTATTACTATTACCCTTATTTTGCAGATGAGAAAACAGACTCAGAAAGGTTAAGCGACTTTCCCAAAACTGATCTTCTACCACTGCACTTTCAAAACAGCCTTATGACATAAGCAGGGCAGGATCACGGTCACCATTTCACAGATAGGGTCACTGAGGCATGTTAAGAAAAGAGGACTTCTCCAAGGTCAGAGAACAGGACTTCCTCCTCTCCAGTGAGGCATGTGTGCTCATTACTCTCCCTCAGCAACTCACTATAAGCTCAGGCCGCTCCTGCGGGAAGCTTTCTCTGACCACAGGGGTGCTTAGGGAGAGCTCCTAGAGCACCTAGCCAAACACCCAGAGAAAGCTCCTGCATCAAAGCCAGGACCCCCCAAAGGGATTCCAGGCCAGACTCCTGAGTAAGCACTTGTTGGAATTCAGGCACAAAGGAGCCTTCAGCAGAGCTGGACTCCCAGGGCAGAGTTCTAGCTCCTTAAAAGAGCCTAACAATTTAGCATGTAATTATATTCTGTCATGAATTGTTTCCTATTGTGCTGTTAATTTTGTCTCCTTAACCCAACTGGAAGCTGGAGGGCAAGGAGCAAGCCCAACTCTCTCGCGTGGGCCCCTAGGGTGCAGAAGGCTCAGAATAGTCTGTGAGATTGATGGGTTGCCCTCAGTACCTCCTAGGCTGCTCAAAGCAGGCCCCTTTCTCCATTCTCCTGCCAAGCAACCCTCATCCCAACCAGATACCCCCCTACAAAGGCAGGTGCTCAAAATTTGCCAAAGGAATCTTCTTGACCTCTTTACCAGTTCCCAACAAAGAATACCAACACAGGACCCTAGGCCACATCACATGGGGCCTCTTCCTCAAATAACATCGAACACAAGATCTGTGCTAAATCATAACCACCGTCTAAAATGGACAATGTTATCTCCATTCTGCAGATGAGGACATCCAAGTGTGCCTGTCCCTACACTACCAGTAGTACATTTCATACTCAATGTACAGCAACAGGGCTTTGGTAAGTTCATTATACTTGGTCGTCTCTTCAGTAAAATGAATTACAGCACAGGGGTGTTGTGAAATTTTTAGTGAGATCCCATACTTAGGAACACTATGCAGACATTCAGTATACGGATTTTTCTTTCCTGCCTCCAGGGTCACCACAAGGCTTTAACACTTTGGGGATCATCCTACCCCAGCAGCTTGGCTTAACTATTAAGAGACACCACTGTAGCTATCATTTGTCAGAAGAGAGCCCTCTCAGGAACCCAGGGCAAAGACTGAGATCACAGTAAAGATGAAGGTCACAGTGGAGAGAAAAATCCGTGAGGCAGAAGATAGGAGCCAGAGCCTCCCATCAAGAAAAGCTTCTGAGTATAACCCTCCCAAAAAAGGAAGCTCTTCTTCCTCCCATTCTTAAATCTTACCCCAACTTAAATCCTGATTCTGTCACTAAGTGACCTTGGGCAACCTCCCTGGGCCTTAATATTCTCAACTGTAAAATGGGAAGATAGCAATAAAAGGGTGAGTGGGGTTGCATGAGAAAATGGATGTACAGCACTTTGTAAATGATAGATTGCTGACAAGTGTTATGAGATTATTTATACGATATAGCTGGAGGAAAATACTGCCAGGCACTGCCAAACACAAATGCACACACACATTTCCTTGAAAGGACAAGAAACCCAACCAGACCATGCTTAAAAAACAGATAAGCAGACCCACCATGGGGATCAGAGGCATGGGGATCGACACCCCAGAACATACAGTTAAAAGGGTTATAATCACGGAGGCATCTGTGAGGGACAAAGTGAACAGGCGAGATCAGAAGGGTGCAAACCCATCTGATTAGCTCACACACCTAGGGTGTGACGCCCGGTGACATCAGAGACCCTGTCACCTGAGGTCCCCCATCAAAAAGACATAATGAAGGGATGAGGAAGGGGAAGAAGGTGGTAGCAGAAGGCAAGGCTAGCCTGAGGCTGACCACTGGCCCAGCTGGGTTTCCCCATCCTGAGTTG
This sequence comes from Miniopterus natalensis, assembly GCF_054644295.1. Taxonomy (NCBI): domain Eukaryota; kingdom Metazoa; phylum Chordata; class Mammalia; order Chiroptera; family Miniopteridae; genus Miniopterus; species Miniopterus natalensis. Next base: position 97,032,267 of record NC_142083.1, read on the forward strand.
AGGGCCTACCCAGGCCCAGCTTCTGAGAAAGGAGCACCCTTTCTTCTCAATGCTAGACACAGGGACCCGCGTCCCTGCACCCCGTGTCTCACCTGGTAGGGGTCACTATGGTGCCCCAGCGCTTCCGACTCCTCCTGGGGTCCTCCAGCGGCTCGGCCAAGCTGGGAGAGGGGCAAGGAGACCTTTCCCCTTGCCACCTCTTCCTCGGCTTTTTCCCTTCCTGAGGGGCGGGCCCGGGAAGCCTCCCCTGGAGGGGAGGGGGTGACAACCTGATCTGACCTCGCGGTCCAGTCCTCCTCCTCGAGGGCGACAGTTGCGGAGTCGCGGATTTCTGATTGTGGGGTCTGAACCCCAGATATCTGAACGCGGGGAGGCTGAATCTGGTATTTGAACGAGTGGGGAATTAACCCCGGATATGGTGCACGCAGGGCCCTGAACCCGATATTTGGAACCCTATAAAACGAGCCCAGGTTTAGAAAGGTTGGGACCCGAAGTCGCGTATATCTCCAACCTGTGGGGCTAATAGCCAGATATTTGAGAAGCGAGGGGACAAGCCCGAAAATTCAGGACCGGAGCACCAAAGCACCAGGTCTCCGGCCACCGACAGGGCGCCCACCCCTAGGACGTCCGGCCAAACGGCCCCTCTCACGTCAGGGTCGGAGGGTGACAGCCCCACTCCCGCCCCGGCCTCCTCCTCCTTCTCTCTCCTGAGGGCAGGTGAAAGATTGTAGCTAAGGGAAGTCCCGGCAGCCCCTCTCCCTCTCCTCTTCAGTCTTAGGTTCTCGCTGCACCACAACCCAGGTCTCGTCCCGGTCTCCCTCTCCCTCTTCCTCCCAATTCCAAGATGGAGACCGGGTGGGAGCGCGCAAGCGCTGTAGAAACGCCCGGCCAAAGGGGGCGGGGCCTCAGAGGAAACAGCCCCGCCCCTCTCTCCTTACTGCTGGGGCCGGGGAGATAGGCAGCCATGAAGGCAGAGTGCGCACGCGCTCCGCCACGCGGACCCTGGGTGGGAGGCGGGGAGAAGGGCTAGGCTTGGAGGGGGAGGAGCCCAGCGCGCTTTCCAACTGGCGGTGGAGGGGGCTGCGGCGCAGGGGTTCGCCCCGCCTTAGCGGTGAGCCTGAGCTTGTTGCTAGGGGAAGCTTTGAGGGGGCGCGGGCGGAAGGAAAAAAGAAGACGTGATCTGCGCCTGCGTGCAGAGCAGATGCTGGGAGGGGTGAGGGAAGGCTGGCGCTTGGCGCGGGAAAAGGCGGGAAAATGGGCTGCTCAGGTTAGTAACCAGACAGCCTCCCTTTGGGCTACCAACTTTGAGGAATCTTTGCTAGGTAATTTGTAAAGTCCTTAAAGCAAACTGAGGCCTTTTACAGTTGCATGACCTGTCCAAGGTCATATTGCATTATGTAAAAGCACTCCCATGCCCAAACCCACCCAATTCTCTCAACTAGCTGAAATTAGCGATTTTATTTTATAGGCATAAGGTGGCAGAGTTGGGATCAAAACCTGTTTTCCAAAGCCAAGGTACAACCGTAGGAATAGCTGCAGTAGGTTGCCCTATGACAACCTGTATCCCAAACGAAGAATCAGCAAGGAAGAATCCCCTGAACCTCCCAAACCAATCTACTCTAAAATTCCCACCTCATCCAATTCCCAATAAACACACTGGCAGCATTGGGCAAAAAATCCTTTTATTTTCCCCCACATTCTAGCTCTCCATTTTCTGTAACATCTCTTCCAACTTAGAACCATGGCCCAAGAAGTTGATCCACACCTGGAGAGAGAAAAAATTAAAAAACAGGGCAGGTGAGAAAGCCCTTGTGGGAAGCTCTGGAATGGCTCAGAAACTGAGGAAAGAGCACAGGAAGTGACAACTAGAGATAGGTACAAGCACTCATCCCAACTGGGATGGCCTCAGTACTCCAGGATCTGCCTGGGGCCAGAAAGTATTCCTTTTCCAGTCTGCTCAGATCTAAGAAAGGCCTGGTCTCTCTGCTACACTCAGCCAGTCTCTTCCACTCAGCACCAGTGGCCCCCATGGCCTGCAGTGGCAAGTCATAGCATCTTAGTTTGGCATTATGGTGCCTCATTTCCTGCCTCAAGTAGGTAGCTAAAGCAGTCAGGTCTAGACCCAAGCAAAATAAGAAAGTTGATCTTGAACGTCCAGTTTCTCTGGCCCTTCCCTGGTCCTGAGCTGTTTCTACTACTCCCACGGTTATGTTCTAGGGCATAGCAGCCAGCTGAAGCTGAGAACAATTTAAGAACTGGATGCACAATATATGACCCTCAAATTGTATGAGACCTACCTGACAGGGTGAGAATATTTTACAGAAATATTTTTTCCTTTAATGATCTGACACACAAACTGGTCAGCCAATATGTTTACCATCCACTGCTACCTTTGTGAGGCTGTGTCCCTTGAAAGATTCTGTTAGCAGAATCAACTTTTTCTAAAGGCAATAATGGCTAATGGAAAAGAGAAAGTGCATGTAAAGAACTTGGGCATCGTATGTGCCTAGTAACAGGCATCATCAATCAATTCTTTTGAGCAGTTCAAGATGACTTTTATAAAATCTGAGTCATAAAACTGGGTATCAGAATTTCAGGACAAAAGCATGACAAACATGATTCATATCCAGGACACATCATCAAATTTGAACCTTCTTGCCCTAACTGGTTTGGCTCAGTGGTTAGAGCATCAGCCCGTGGCCTGAAGGGTTCCAGGTTCAATTCGGCCAAGGACACATACCTCAGTTATAGGCTCGATCCCTGACCCTGGTCAGGGCATGTGTGGGATGCAACCAATTGATGTGTCTCTCTCACATCGATGTTTCTCTCTCTCCCCCTTTCCCTTCCACTCTCTCTGAAAAGCAATGGAAAGAATATCCTCAGGTGAGGATTTAAAAAATAATTTGGCCTGGCTGGGTCTGGCTCAGCAGTTGAACATCAACCTAGGATCCAGGCGATCAGGGTTCGATTCTCTGTCAGGGCACATACCCAGGCTGTGGCCTCGATCCTCAGCTGGGGGCGTGCAGGAGGCAGCCAGTCAATGACTCTCATCATTGGTGTTTCTCTCTCTCTCTCTCCCCTCTCTGAAATCAATAAAGATATATTTAAAAATATATATATATTTGAAACTTCTTAATTCACCATTATTACTAAAAAGCTTCTTCAATGTGGACTAGAGCTATGGGTGAATCTTAAAATCAGGATGTTAACAGAAAGAAGTCAGTCACAAAAGAATACATACGATTCCATCTATATAAAGTTCAAAAATAAGTAAAACCAAACCATATTGTTTAGGAATAGCTATTTCAGTTACAATTCCCACTCCCACCCCATCTTCTATTCTCACAGAACTGGGGCAAAGAACCTTACCTGAGAACAAGACAGGAACTAGGCCAGTGCCCTTATAGCCGGGTTCTAAACCAGTAGGACTCCCGGCGTGGGTGGAAACATACAGCAGTAAAAAACCAGAGAAGGCCACAGAAGAGAAGCAGGAAGGAGCCCAAAACCAGCAGCCTGGAGCCACACAGAGCCAGCTCCTCCTAGGTGGGCACAGGGAGGGAAGGAGAAATGAATGAGACAGAGGAAGGATAGAGAATCTTCCCTTAGGAAGACATCTTACCCCCAGCCCCAGGCTATGGAGAGAAGCCTCTATGGAGGAAAGGGCTCTCCACATCCAGGGAGCAACTAAAAGGAAAATGTTACTTCTATAAAAGCTAATTGTCTCTATGATCTACAAACTGCTTTCTTGCCCAACCATTGAGCCCCCTAATGATGACTCTATGAGAATTCACTATTATCCACATTTTTAAAATGTGCAAGCAGGGCCAGGTCTGGAAACCAAGATCTTCCCTGATTCCAAGCTCCCAGATGATGCTCCTCACGAGGGTCTTTGCAAACGTGAGGGAAGAATGTGCAGCAGCCTCCTAACTGGTCTCTCTCCTCCACTCGGGGCCAGTCACTTCCACCCAGCAGCAGTGGTCCCCATGGCCTGCAGTGTCAAGTCATAGCATCTTAGCCTGGCATCACAGTGCCTCATGATCAGGCTCCTGCATCTCTCCTGTCTCTTCCCTTAAGGCATTCCTCAGCCCCTCGTCATGGAGTGTCCCCAAAGGCTGAACACTTTTTAATCTCTAGGCCTGTGCTCATGCTGGCCCCTTATGCCTGGAATGTAGTTCCTCTTTCTTGTACCCCCTCTGGTGCACTATCTGCCCAAATCTTCCTCATCCTTCAGGGATCATCCTGACAGGGCAGAACAAGCCTGGGACTCAGTCAGAAACTAGGTTGAAATCCTGGGTCAGTAGCAGTGTGGCCTTGAGCAATTCACTCCCTCTCTCTGAACCTGTTTCCTCATCTGTAAGATGGGATAATAACAGCTACCTCAAAGGCTATTTTAAGATCAAATGAGATAATGAATCTGAAAGTACTCTGTACGTTATAAACTACTGTACACAATTCCCTTTCTTAAATGCTATCATCTCTGTGAAACACTCTATATAAATATTCAAGTTAGAGTTAATTGCTCCTTACGATGTGTTAGAGTAACACTTGGCTCACATCTCTATGCTGGCAATTAGCTTATTCTGCCTTAGTCCAGCTTCTGAATTCCTTTGAGGTAGAGGTCATATTTTATTGTACTTAAAGACAATAGTTAATAGTAATAGCTGTCATTTATCAAATCTCTATTATGTACCAGGCATTGTACTAGGTTCTTTATATTCACTCTCATTTCTTTGTTGGAATTAGGAGATAGTATCATGTTTCCTATTTTACAGACGAGGAAGCTGAGGCTCAGAGAGACTCAGGTCCTTGTTCAAGATCACACAGCCTCCCAGTCAGGATTATAAAGCCTATATTTTATCTATTAGGTAAAATTGCCCTTAAGCCCTGGCTGGTGTGGCTCAGTTTGTTCAGCATCATCCTGAGCACCAGAAGGTCGCAGGTTCAATCCCAGTCAGGGCACGTACCTGGGCTGTGGGTTAGACCCCTGTAGGGGTGCGAATGGGAGGCGACCAATCAATGTATCTCTCTCACATTGATGTTTCTCTACCTCCCTAAAAAAAAAACTGCCTTCAAGACACAGCATGCAGCATGGAAGTCTATGAAACTCTGACAACCTGAAGCTCTTACCGAGGTGAGCAGCTTGGTAAGCACAAGGCCCTCCTGGCTCCAGACCCTGACACAATCCTCAGCCACCCTAGGGCTCAGGGTAGCATTTCCTACTCCCTCCTCAGAGCAGGATATGGGTGGCTGGCTGGAGGGCAGGAGTTCTGAATCAGCACTAAAATACAGGCAGATTCCTGGGGTCCTTTCTGTGGTCACCCTGGCTGTAATGAGGACCAGCTCTTCTGCAAAAGATCCTATGAGAGGCACAGGAGAGGAGATGGAAGAAAAATGAAGGATCTGGTGGGAACCATCCATTTTCAGACTTCTATACATTTCTAAAGCTTCCTACAGTACCAGGTATTTTGGCACTGATTCTATTCAATAAAGTACTCTATATACCATCATTTAAAAATGAAAATAACTGGGTACCAATATAAACTAAGATTAATTTAAATTAGCTTACAACCAACAAAACAAACACATCAATACTTGCAAGGCTGCAGTGAAACTGGGATAGATACACGTTGTCAATGTCAGTTTGTATAAACTAGTCCATCGTTTTTTAAGAAAGCAGTTTTCCACTAGTACCAAAATCCATTAAAAAGTTCACATCCCGGTGTCGCTCAGTGGTTAGAGTGCCAGCCCGAGTACCAAAGAGTCTGGGGTTCAATACGTGGTCAGAGGCACATACCTGGGTTGCAGGTTCCATCCCCGGCCCGGGTTGGGGAGCATGTGGGAGGCAATCTATCGATGTTTCTCTCTCTTCCTCTCTCTCTCTCCTCCCCTCTCCCTCCCTCCCTTCCACTTGCTCTAAAAATCAGTAGAAAAAATATCCTTGGGTAAAGATTAACAAAACAAAACAAAACAAAAGTTCACATCCCATTTCAAATTAGTGGAAAAATAGTGGCCTATTTAGTCAATGCCCTTGGGATAATTTCCACTTGGGAAAAAAGGTTAGACTCTTATCTTACACTATAAAATAAAGTCCAGATGTATTAAAGACCTATACAAACAAACTAACAAACTAAAACAAAACAAAACAAAAACCTAAGCAAGTATTAAAAGAAAATACAGAAGAATATTTTCTATTTTTCAAGTTGGGAAGCCCTTCCTAAAAAAGTCACAAAACCTAAAAGCCTAAGTAAAGGACAAGAGCAATAAAGTTAACCTCAAAACAAATTAAAGACTTCTATATAATGAAAGATAAACACACAAGTAACAGATTGTTTGAAAATATCTAGAATAGATTTAATTGGCAAAAAGGTTTACTATCCAGAATGCATAAAGACCTAAAAATCGAGAAGATAAAGATGAAGAAAAATAAGCAAAAAAAATGAAGAAGAAATTCAGAGAAAACATGAAAATGGACAATAAACTTATAAGAAGATGCTCAACCTCACTAGTAATCAGGAGAAAGTAAATTAAATCAGGTAACTCCCTTGCCCATTAAGTTGGTAAAAATTTTAAAAAGTAATAGTTACAAGAGTTGAAGATGTGGGAAAATGGGCACTCTCAATTCATAAATCTTTTAGGAGACAATTTGGTGGGCTGTATCTGTCACAATTTTAAATGGGTACAGAGAGGGACTAAGATGCCCACCAAACTATCAACTCTGTAGCGGAGGTAGGAGGACTTTTACCTCTGCTTTGTATATTTCTGTGTGGTCTGAATCCACAACAAAGTGAATTTGTCTATTAAAAAGAGTATTCAAGGTAAAAAAAAAAAAAAAGTGTGGGTGTGTGTCCATATCCTTTGACTCAGTAATACCACTTGTAGAAACTAATCCTAAGGAAAAGATTCAAAAGAAAAATGCAGCCCGGCCTGAGTGGCTCTGCAGTTGAGCATCAACCTAGGATGCAGGCGATTGGGGTTCGATTCCCAGTCAGGGCACATGCCCAGGTTGCGGGCTCCATCAATGACTCTCTCATCATGATGTTTCTATCTTTCTCTCTCTCCTTGCCTCTCTCTGAAATCAATAAAGATATATTTAAAAAAGAAAAAGAAAAATGCAAAGTATACCCAGATATTTATTGTGATTTCGTAAAAAATGCCAAAAAATAGGAAACAATAGAGATGTTTAACAATAAGGAAAGCATTAACAAATGGTCTAACCCCTTAATGAATCACTTTACACCATTAAAATAATAATGCTTTTGTTTTTTGCACTAATACAAAAAACACGGTGTCATAAGTGAAAAAAGAGAAATACAAACCAGTATATACATCATAATTACAACTGAGAAAAGTACATGTAAAATTCTATAAAAGGACTCCCCTTTCTTCTATATTCCCCAGATCGAATGAGTCACCAAATCCTGTCAATCTTACACTTCTTAATGTCTCTCTCAAATCAGTCCCCTTCTTTCACAGCAATGTCTTAGCTCAGTTTTTCTCTTCATCTTTTTATTACAACCACCTCCCCCCTAGTCTTCCTGTATCTGGACACATTCCTTCCAGGCAGTCAGCCAACAAGTGTTATCTTTTTAAAAGAACAACACAAAAACAAAATCTTACTGTTTTCCTGATTAAAATCTTTGAATTGGCCCAATGTACTGAATAAAGTCCAACTACCTTGGCTTGGCACATGAGACCCGCCACAGAACTGAGTGTTTCTTCAGGCCCATTACCTGCCACACACTCAACAATCCTTTCCCTGTACCAGTCAAACTGAAGCCCTGGAAGTTTCTAAACATGCCATCATGGTCTCCACCTGTACACCTTTGCATATACTCTCCCCTCTGGCTGGAAGGGCACCCTGAAAGGCCTCCCTCAAGTCTTAGCTCAGGCACTGTGTATCCTTGGAAAAGCCTGTCTTCACCATCCCCGCTTGATAGACTTCTGAGTACTCGCACTCTACTTTCTGTTCTGCACACATTGCAAAGTATTTATTTCTGTTCACATCTGTAACCTTGCTAGACAGTGAGCAACTTGAAACAGAGAGATCTCTGTATTTCCCATGCTTGGTACATAGTAGGTGCTCATTTTAAATTTTGTCCAAAGTACTCTTTGATGTTATTACTTTGTTTCTAACCATTATTTAAAGAAACAGGGCTTCTTTGCAGAAGCAAAAATTGACAAGCTGATCCTAAAATTCATATGGAAATTCAAAGTATCCAGAACAGCCAAGACAATCTTTAAAAAGGACAAAGTTGGCGTGGCCGGCACCGTTGAGCATCAACCTATGAACTAGGAGATCACAGTTCCATTCCCCGTCAGAGCACATGCCCGGGTTTCAGGCTCCATCCCCAGTGGGGGGCATGTAGGAGGCAGCCAATCAATGAATCTCTCTCATCATGATGTTTCTATCTCTCTCTCCCTCTCCCTTCCTCTCTCTGAAATCAATAAAAACATATTTAAAAAAAGAACAAAGTTGGAGGACTCATATTTTCTGATTTCAAAACTTACTACAAAGCTATAGTGATAAAAACAGTGTGGCACTAGCACGAGGATAGACATATAGATCAATGGAATAGAACTAAAAGTCCAGAAATAAACTCATACATCTATGGCCAACTGATTTTTTTTAAAATCCTTACCCAAGGATATGTTTTTATTTATTTTTAGAGAGAGGATGGGAGAGAGAGAGAGAAACATCAATGTGAGGAAGAAACATGGATCGGCTGCCTCCCATACGCACCCCAACCAGGGACTGAACCCCAACGTACGTATGTGCCCTGACTGGGAATCAATCCTGCAGCCTTTTGGTATACAGGACATCCAACTAACTGAGCCACCTGGCCAGGGCATATGGTCAAGGGTATCAAGACTATTCAATAGGGAAAGAATAGTCTTTTCAACAAAACATGATAGGACAACTGAATAGCCATCTGCAAAAGAATGAAGTTGGATCCCATCCTCACACCATAGACAAAAATTAACTCAAAATGGATCACAGAGCACTGGCTGTTGTAGCTCAGTTGGTTGGAGTGTTGTCCTGTATACCGAAAGGTTTAGGATTTGATTCTTGGTCATGGCACATTCCTGGGTTACGGGTTCGATCCACCATTGGGGCATGTGCAGAGGGCAACTGGTTAATGTTCTCTCTCGCATCGATGTTTCTCTCTCTCTCCCTTCCCTTCTCTCTAGGATCAACGAACACATCCTAGGGTGAGGATTTAAAACTTAAAAAAAGGATCATAGACCTAAATGTAAGAGCTAAAACTATAAAATTCCTAAAAGACAAAAACAGAAGTAAATCTTAGTGAACTTGGGTTAGGCAAAGTCTTCTTAGATGTCACACTAAAATCACAAGCAACAATAGAAAAAAATAGGTAAGCTGGAATTCATCTAAATCAAAAACGTTTGTGCTTCAAAGCATACCATCAAAAAAGTGAAAAGAGCCCAGAGAATGAGAGAGAATATTTGCAAATCATACATCAGATAAGAATCTTGTATCTAGAAAATATAAAGAACACTTACAACTGAATAATTAAAAGACAAATTACCCAATTTAAAAAATGGGCAAAGACTCTGAATATACATTTCTCCAAAAATATGCAAATAGCCTATAAGCACATGAAAAAATCCTCAATATCATTAGCCACCAGGAAAATGCAAATCAAAATCACAGTGAGATATCACTTCACACTGACTAGGAGGGCTATAATAAAAAAGACCGATAATAGCAAGGGTTGTGGAAGATGTAGAGAAACTGGAACTCTCATACGCTGCTGGTACAGCCACTTTTAAAACAGTGTGGCAGTTCCTCAAAAAGACTGAACAGAGTTACCATAAGACCCAGCAATTCCACTCCTAGTTATAACATACTCAAGAGAAATAAAAATATATAATCACACAGAAACTTGTACACGACTGTGTATAGCAGCATTATTCATAATAGCTAAAAGGTGGAAACAATCCAAATGTCAATTAAATAATGGACAAATACAATGTGGAAGTCATACAGTGAATATTATTAAGCAAAAAGAAGTGAAGTACTGATATATGCTACAACGTAGATGAACCTTGAAAACATTAAGCTAAGTGAAAGAAGCCAGTCAAAACAGACCATTATATGAAATGTCCAGAATAAGCAAATCTACAGAGACAGGAAGCAGATTAGTGACAGGAAGTAGATTAGAGTTGGGAGGTGAGGAGAAAATGGAGAATGACTGCTAATGGGTACAGGATTTCTTTGTCTGGTAATGAAAATGTTCTAAAATTGATTGTGATGATGGTTGCACACTTTCGTAAATATAAGAAAAGCCATTTAATTGTACATTTTAAATACATGAATTTTATGGCATGCGACTCATCTCAATAACGCTATTATATATCAGACACATTCCTTTATTCTTGTTCTTTGATCACACACATGTACACCTAGACATACAAAGACCTACCCCCCACACACATATACACATATGTGATTCATAGAATCTTAGAATGATAATATGTTGAAAAGGACCTCAGAGGTCAGAGAATTCCACCATTCTCTCCTCCCTCTTCATCTCCCAATTTTTTAGATAAGGAGCCTGAGGCCAGATCTCACACAGGAATTAATAGAACCCACTGACTCTCCCTCTCTCATTATTTTCCCAGAAGACTTTAAGTGCTTTGGAAATGGATGATGTCTAATTTTTTCTGTATCCTCCATAGCACATAGAGCTGTGCTAAGTACAAAGCAGGCACCGAAGACATTAGTTTAACTGAACAGAATATGCTTCTTAGATATCCCTTAGGGAAAAGGTGCCTCTATGAGGAGAAGGGTGGAGGAATAAAAAGGGATGACAAAGAACGTTAGGTCAAACGTAGCCCATCTCATCACACCTCCAAGGACAAAATCAAACAATCCCAGAGCTGGAAGGGGAAAGAAAACATTTATAGAGAACCTACACAGTGGGACAGTGGACATTGTTTTCACTGGAAGTATCTAGTCCTTATTACAGCAGAAGTGACTAAAGCCCAGGGATATGCTTAAGGTCACCAGATTAGTGAGTTCAGAGGCAGGGCCCACCCCTGAGTGTTCTGATGTCTAACCCCACAGTCCTTGATCTCACCTTTCAGTCCCATCTGACTACCTGGAACCTTGGCTTGGAATGTCTGGGTCTTGTTCCTGTCTGGACCATCTCCAAAGTTCAAGGTGGTCCGCAAGCCCACGACGTGGGACCCATGCCACTTCCCTGTGACTGTCGGAGTTACAGGGCACAGGGTCAGCTGGCCAAAAGATCTCAAGAAGGAGACCCAGTCCTGTGTGCAAAAGGAAGGTGGGAGAGAGGTGAGAGATTTGCAGCAAGAGCTGGCCTACCTGTGACTGATGAATAGGAGAGTACTCACCTGAGGGATGTCAGGGCTGCGCAGACCAGTCCTGTGAGTGAGGAGGAAGCCACCAAGGCCCAGGCCAGAAAGGCCAAGAAGCAACAGGATCAAAGTGGCACAGACCAGAGGTGGGTGGTGGGCCAGACAGAGATGCAGGTTGTGCCCTGCCTGGCAGCTGCCCATGGGGAGCAGAGGTGTCTGGGCCTCCAAGGAAAGCCTGCTGGAGGACAGGAAGGGAGAACTGGACAAGAGCCTACCAGTCAGAAGGCACTTACCCATTTTACTCAAAGGGAAGCTAAAGCACCAAGGGGACAAGGGACTTGCCCACGGCCACACAGGTAGTGGCAGAGACAGGACAGGAATCCAAGGCTCTCGACTCCAAGTGTTCATCCCCTGCACCACTCAGTAAATGTTTGCTGCATTTCATTTCTGAAGCGATCAAGGCGGAAGTGGAGGAGAGCATGCTGTGCTGGAAAAACGAACTCGAAAAGGAGAATTCTTAAAAATAGAATTTCAGGAAACAGCTGTTCTGGGCCTAGGGTTTGGCTGCAGAATAGTTCCAGCCAATAGCCCAAAGGAAGTGTCTGACAAAAAGAAACCCACTTTGGAGTTACATTGCTCAATGTGACTCCTCCTCTGCCCTTCATTGGCTATGTGAGAAAAATCAGTCAAACTTTGGGAGTTTAAGAATCTGTGAAATGGGAGTTCTAAGCCATGTAATGAGAACTAAGTGTGGCAGATAAAGCAGTTTGCATAATACTTGGCCATGCAGGAATTCAACAAATGTCCATTTCTTTTCTATTTTTCTGTGTCATAGTGATCTTCAGAAAAGGTGAGGCAGGGCAAAAACTGAGGCTTGTGGACTTTAACATAGGAATGGTAGGGCCAAGGTCTGAAACCCGTCTCCTGCCTCCAAGTGGAGTGCTCTTTTCCAGGCGAGAAGCCACAGCCTGATGAAAAGGAACATCTGGAAAGGGGATGGGGGAGCAGGGGAGCGCCAGGAAAATGCAGGTGCCACAAATGCTGGCCCTGCCCTGCCTCCCGGGGCGGCTCGTTCGGAAAGGGGAAAGAGCAGGAAGGGGTGGGCAGGGCCTGAGGGTCAGCGGCCGACGGCGCCCCCGGGCCTCCCCTTCCCCCGCCCCCCTGCAGGAGCTTTACACACGCGCCCCTCCCCAGCCTAGCAGCGTCCGGCCCGCCCGCCGCTCGCCCTCACCGCTCGCAGCCCGCGGAGGCCCGCGCCCCCCGCGACGTCACGCGTGGAGCGGCGAAGGGGCGGGGTCCGTGCTCCCCCCCACACACACACAACCCCTGCGGCGGGGTTTCGCATGCGCAGTGCGCACTCGGGCGGCCGCCTGGCCTCAAAGCAGGGTAGGGGTGTACCAAGGGGAAATCCAACGAAGGGGCCAACGGGGAGAAACCACTCCTCGGAAGGCGAATGAAAGGGAGAGAGGCGAGGAAACAAAAACCCTAAAAACACTATTAGAATTGTAAACTCTCCCTCCGCAGAGACCGTGAGGCTGCTTCAACGCGATTCTCGTCTCAGGCGTTTTCCCGTCTCCCGGCTGCCCCCGCGCCAGTAGCACAGCCCAGCCGCGCCCAAGTTCCGGGTACGGCCTCGGGTCGGCCGGGGGTGGGGCTCCAGCCCCGGGCCTGCGGCCTTCCAGGCGGGCGGGGTCAGTTCCCTGCAGCCTAGAAATCAGGTTAATCGTCGTCAGGTCAGGCCTGGCCCCTGGCTTTTAGTGACTCCTTAAGGAAAAGGATCCTACAAGCTGCAAGGCTGCTCAGTAGATACCATCTCATTTCACTTCTGCCCACATTTTAGAAATAAGAACGCCGAGGTCCATCTGGGATTCAAGGCCTGACTCTGTTCGTGCCCCTGCAAAAAGCTATGCTTTTTGGGGGGACTGAGTTTAGTCCTCTGTTAAAGGGGACCATTATACATACATACCTCACTGGTTGGATGGGAAGCTTAGACAAAAGTGTGGGGAAACATGGGCGCAGTGTTCACTGAGCACACAACCAGCACTGGACACGCTGTTGCAGCAGAATCTGAGCGCTCAGCGCTACCGAGGCTTCCTTGACGCAGAGACCGTGTCATTTCTGTACCACTAACTCCAAAGGTTTAGAGCACAAAATGCTCTCATATATGGTCAGATGATATTTGACAGGGGTGCCAAGACCATTCAACGGGGAAAAATAGTCTTATTCAACAAATGGTATTGGGAAAACAGGATATCCACATAGAAAAGAATGAAATTAAACCCTTATCTTTACACCACACAAAAGCTAATTCAAAATGCATGGAAGAGCTAAATGTAAGAGCTGAAGCTATACAACTTTTAGAAGAAAACATGGGGGGGAAAGCTTTATGACATTGGATTTGGCAATGATTTCTTGGATACAACACCAAAAGCTCAGGCTTTTGGTAAACTAGGGAAAAAAGGGGAAAAATCGGTAAATTGGACTACATCAAAATTTAACACTTTTGTGCATCAAAGGACACAACAGAGTGAAAAGGCAACCCATGAAATGGGAGGAAATATTTGCAAGTTATATATCTGCTAAGGAGTTAATATCTAGAAGATGTAAAGATGAATCCTACTAAACAACAACATGAAAAACCCAACCCAATTAAAAAGTGCACAAAGGACTTGAATAGACATTTCTCCAAAGAAGATATACAAATGACCAACAACACATGAACAGATGCTTAATATCACTAATCTTTAAGGAAATGCAAATCAAAACTACAATACACTCTAGCTAACACCTATTAGGATAGTTATATTTTAATTTAACTTAATTTCTAAAAATATATCTTTTTTTATTTCAGAGAGAGGAAGGGAGAGGGAGAGAGTTGAAACATCAATGATGAGAGAGTCATCATTGATTGGTTGCCTCCTGCACGCCCCCAACTGGGCATCGAGTTGGAAACCTGGGCATTTGCCCTGACCAGGAATCGAACCCACAACCTTTCAGTGCATGGGATGACGCTCAACCAATTGAGCCACACTGGCCCAGGCAATAGTTATTATTAAAAAAAAAGAAAATAACCAGTGTTGGCAAGGCTGTGGAGAGAGTGGAACCCATTGCACCATTGTTGGGAGTGTAAAAAAGTACAACCACTGTGGAAAACAGACTAGTATATTTTTGAAAAATTTAAAATAGAATCACGCCCTGGCCAGTGTGGTTCAGTTGGCTGAGCATCATCCATGCACTGAAGGGTCACTGGTTCAATTCCCAGTCACATGCCCAGGTTTCAGGGTGCGTGTGGGAGGCAGCCAATCAAAGTTTCTCTCTCACATTGATGTTTCTCTCTCTCCCTCTCCTTTCCTCTCTCTCTAAAATCAATAAAAACACATTTTGAAAATAAAATAAAATAAAATAGAATTACCAAATTATTCAGCAATTCCACTTTGGGGTATATACCCCAAAGAATTGAAAGTTAGCGTTTCAGAGAGATATTTGCACACACATGATCATAGCAGCATTTAGCAGTATTATTCACAAGAACTAAAAGGTAGAAGCAACCCAAGTGTCCATCAACAGAGGAATGGATAAAGAAAATAATGGTCATACATACAGTGGAATACTATTTAGCTACAACATGGACAAATCTTTTACAGAGTGAAATAAGCCAGTCACAAAAAGACAAATATTGTATGATTCCACTTATATGAGGTACCTGGAGTAGTCAGGTTCATTGAGACTGAAAGCAGAATGGTGGGAATGGGCAGTTATAGTTTAATGGGTTTAGAGTTTGAGTTTTGCAAAATGAAAAGCGTTCTGGAGACGGAAGGTGGTAATGGTTGCATAACAAGATGAATGTATTTAACACTACTGAACTATATACTTAAAAATGGTTAAGATGGAAAACTTTATGTCATGTGTACTTTGCTACAATTAAAAATAATTTTTAAAAAATAGGAATTTACGGCAGTCTCCTAGAGTATAGTGAGTGTTTTCTAAATGCCACTGATTGACTTAAATGAAATTGCAAGTATAGTATTTTCTTCTCAAAGGAAAAATGAAAGTATGACTGACCAAGAATTTTACAACCTAGGAACTGGAAGGCACTTAATAACTGAACAAGTTCAACACCCCCCCCCCTTTATTTTCCAAATGCTAAACTGATGTCTGGAGAGGTTAAGGGACTTGTCCCAAGTCTCCCAATGAGGAGGCCTCAGTGCCTCAATACCAAATCTAGTCCTTTCCCAGTAAAAATCCTCCTCCTCCAGTCCTGCCAAGAGAGCTCTCCTGGCCCGGCCAGGTGTGGCTCAGTGGTTGAGCATCGACCTAGGAACCAGGAGATCGGGGTTCGATTCCCAGTCGGGCACATGCCCGGGTTGCGGGCTAGGCAGCCGATCAATGACTCCCTCATCATTGATGTTTCTATCTCTCTCTCACCCCCTTCCTTTCCTCTCTCTGAAATCAATAAAGATATGTTTAAAAAAAAAAAAAAAAAGCTCTCCTGAAAACCTCTGAGGCACAGTCACGTCCACCCTGCCCACTCTGAGCCAACTAGATGGCCTTGCCCTAGTTTTCGTCTCATCCCTCCCAGCCAACACCTCAATTTCTGGACTAGTATGCTCTGGCCAGCCCCAGGTCTTTTTGTAGCTTGAGCACATAGTAGTCACTCACTCAATATTTGTTGATGGATTTATTAAAAACAGCTTCATACAGACCCATATCCCTAAGAACTCACCAATTTTGTCTCATTTTATGGTTGGGAGCACATCCACCCATGCTTGAATACTTGTGAAATTTAGATTAAAATACAAAAGAAAATGTATTCAGTCCACAACTGTTTTTTAGTATCTACTATGGTCCAGGTACAAAGTTAATACCCATACAGCAAAAGTTTTGTCAGTGCTTCTAATTAATGACAAGTCTAATTTGTAGGGTGAGATAAGGCCTGAAAGTGCTGGAACAAAACAGGAAGTCAGCAAATGTGCATTTCCTTCAATCTTCTTCTTTTTTTAAAGAAATATGTCTTTATTGATTTCAGAGAGAGGAAGGGAGAGGGAGAGAGATAGAAACATCAAAGATGAGAGAGTCATTAATCGGCTGCCTCCTGCACGCCCCCTACTGGGGATGAAGCCCACAACCCGGGCATGTGCCCTGATGGGAAATCGAACCGTGATCTCCTGGATCCTAGGTCGATGCTCAACCACTGAGTCACATCAGCTGGGCTCCCCAATTATTCTTTTTTCTTTTTTAAAAAAAATCTTTATTGATTTCAAAGAGAGGGAGGGAGAGGGAGCGGGAGAGATAGAAACATCAGTGATGTGAGAGTCACTGATTGGCTGAAGCCCACAACCCGGGCATGTGCCCTGACTGGGAATCAAACCCCGATCTCCTGGATCCTAGGTCGATGCTCAACCGCTGAGCCACACTCAGGTGGGCTCCCCCATTATTCTTGTGCTGCAGAGTAATTAGGCATATTTGGACAGAAGTTCCTGTAAATGACCATAATTCGTATTTACTTATGTAGCCAAACCAAGCAATTCTGTAGACCAGTAGAGGCACACTGCTTAGAGAAAGGAACTGCCTCGAGCCTGAGCATCAGGGTACATGGATGTGCACAAAGGTCTTACATAGGAAAATAAAGGTGGCTGGGGGAGCACGAGAGGACACAAAACTGGTTGTGTATTGTAATGCTCCAGCACTATACCAACATTCTGACTTCAACCATTCGTCAGGCTCTCTAGGTGGATGTTAATGGCGAAAACCTGCTTCTAGACAGCTTAAATAATTTAACCGAGGACACACAGATAATAGGTAGCAGAAGCTGGCTTATGATTTAAGTCTGACTACAGCCTATCAAGTGAGAATCAGAAAGCTGATTGAGGAAGGAATCACACACTCCCTTGAAAGGAATCCAAGAAGGGGTTCCTTGATCACTCCGTGGTGATAAATTTCTCTCTGAGCTCTGGCCCAAATAGAGCTTTTCCCAGGGATCTGTTTGATTTTTTTCCTTAAAGATTATTGAGTCTTAAAACTTCTGGGGGTTAAAGACCCCTTTGAAAATCTGTTGAAAGCTTTTCATTCATCATTCATTCATTCATTCATTCATTCATTCATTCATTCAGATAAGCATTCATTCAGCATTCAGATAAGATATTCATTCAATAAGCATCTCTGAGTTGCCAGGCTACACTATTCTGCAGGCTAAGAATACAATGGCAGCCCAGCTAGTGTGGCTAAGTGGTTGAGTGCCCATCCATGAACTGGGAGGTCACAGTTCGATTCCCGGTCAGGGCACACGCCCAGGTTGTGGGCTCGATCCCCAGTAGGGGGTGTGCAGGAGGCAGCTGATCAATGACAACTCTCTCATCATTGATGTTTCTCTCTCTCTCCCTCTCCCTCCCTCTCTCTGAAATCAGTAAAAACATATTTAAAAAGAAAAGAATATAGTAGCAGACAAAGTATGCAGGATCCCAGGCCTCCTGGAACTACAGTCTGCCTATGGACCCTTTCCCTGGAAAAATGCACTTTCACCTAAATGTTTCCATACAGTTTCCATCAGCGGAACCTCAGTCCTCTTGAAGCCCATCCTTGGACAAGAGCCCTTATTTATTTAATAAGGTTCCTTGTACCCTGGTTGGACCTCAGTTTTGTGTTTGGTTTTATATCAGAGCTGCTTGATAAAATTAGTCCTTTCCCCCTTTACTACTTGGTTTTATCCTGTGCTAGTCATTCATTCAACCAACCAATTAATTAATTCAGCAAACATCTGAACACTTGCTAAATGCTGGGCACTTGGTTAGGCACTGAGGGAGGTGAAATGAAAATCCTTAGTAAAAGAAGCAGATACACAAAGAATTCTGATAAATGTCAAATTCCGTAATAGATAGATAATAACATAATATATAAGAACAGTAGCTACTCTCTATGGAATAACTTCTAAATGGGTCAAGCATTTAATGGCCTTCAAATGTTATTTTGTTCAATCACGTCAATAACAAAACAAAGTAGGTGTTATCTCTATTTTACAGACAAGAGAACCAAGACTTAGGAAACTTGTCTATTGTTTCCAGCTAGACAACAGCTACATGTAATACATACAGGCACACACACACATACATATATACATGATACAAATATTGAAAAAAAAGAATATGTTTATAAACCTGGAATAAGAGATACTTTCTAAAGCAAAACATAAATACAGAAACCATAAATGAAAAACTGATCAACTTAACTATTTAAAATAAAAATCCTCTATATGATAAAAGACCCCATACAAATGAGAAGTAGGAGAAAATAACTGAAGTATATATTAATAGTCAAGGGATTAGTAGTAGCTAATAATGTCCCCTCCCCATGGTAAAACTTATATTGAGTAAAATGCACAGATCTTAATTGTAAAATTTTATAAGTTTTGACAAATGTAATGCCCATATAAACACCCCAATCCTATAAAGGTCTCACTGGAAAAAAATATATAAAACATTTCCATCACTCCAGGAACCTCCCTCATTCCCCTTTCCAGTCATCTCCTCTATCCAAAGGCAACCATGATTCTGATTTTATCATCAAACGCTTAATGTGTTTTTTTTAATGTCCAAATTCTTTTACTAGATTGTAAGTTTCTTTAATGGACTACTTGCCAGATTTTTTTTCTTAGTTCTTTTGTACGGTAAAATATATGTAACAAAATTTGCTATCTTGATTGTTTTAAAGTGTACAATTTAGTGGCATTAGTTACATTTACAGTGTTGGGCAACCATCACCACTACTATTTCCAAAACTTTTCATCACCCCAAACAGAAATTCTGTAACCATTAAGCAATAACTACCCATTCCCCCTTTGACTCAGACTCTAATAACTTCTTATCTACTTTCTATCTGTATGAATTTGCCTATTCTAGATATTTCACAGAAGTGGAATTATATAATTTTTGTCCTTTTGTATCTAGCTTATTTCACTTAGCAGTCTGAAGACAACAGCCTGTGTTCCTGGTGTGAGTACATGGTACCAGAGGAAACAGAATGGACCATGTTCCCAAGGAATTGTATTTGTCTGTTTTGACCTGCCTATGGGCTCCCTGAAGGACTGATGCACTTGTTTTGTCTAACTCAGGACACTTTCAGAACAGAGAAGCAGCCACATGGATGATGTTACTAGAAAATATTAAAGATAAATGAATAAAGTACAGCATAGGGAATATAGTCAATAATATTGTAACAATTACATATGGTGCCAGGTGGGTACTACTAGACTTATCATAACTTTGTAAGTTATATAAATGTCTAATCACTATGCCGTACACCTAAAATTAACATATTAAATGTCAACTGTAATTGGAAAAAACAGCAACGCTGAGGCAAACAATAGACATACTGAAAGCCAGGGAGAGAAAAAAACAAAAGGGAAATGAGAATATTTGGAAAATAGGGCTTTGAAAAGCTCCCACATCCAAGCCAGGATTCATGCTCAGAAACTACCTGAGAAGGCCATAGCTTTCAGCTCTGGCTAGTTCAGCACATGCAGGAAGTGAAGGCTAAGGCAGAATTGTAAATGGCTTGGCTAAATACTATATCCCAAACAGAGATAATCTGCAAAGACCTGAAAAGTATTTTTTTTTCTTTTCCTCTTCTCTCCTCTCCTCCTCCCTCCCCTTTCTTCTTCTCCTTCTCTCTCTCCTCTCTCCACACCATAATTTCAAAAAGTTCAGTTCTCAGCAAAAAATTACAAAGCATGCAAAGGAATAGTAAAATATAGCCTATTCACAGGAAAAGAAAGTAAAAGAAACTGTCCCTAAGGAAGCATAGATTTTGGACTTACTAGACAAAGACTTTAAATCAACCGTCAATAATGTGCTCAACAAGCTAAACACAAACAAACAAATGAACAAACAAACCATAGACAGAGAACTAAAGGAAACCAGGAGCATATTGTCTCAACAAATAGAGAATACCAACAAAGATAAAGAAATTATAAAAAAGAACAAAACAGAAATTTAGGAACTAAAAAATACAATATTTTTTTAATGTAATGATGATGCCCTAGCTAGTGTGGCTCACTTGGTTGGGTGTTGACCCATGAACTGAGAGGTCACAGGGTCAATTCCTAGTTAGGGCACATGCCCAGGTTGCAGACTCGATCCCCAGTAGGGGGTGTGCAGGAGGCAGCTGATGGATGTTTCTGTCCTCAATATTTCTCTCTCTCTATCCCTTTCCCTTCCTCTCTCTCTAAAATAAATAAAAAACATATTTTTAAAAAAGAAAAAGCAGGCAGCAAATTTACCCTGCAGGTATTCAGAAAATTTAAAAAAAAGAATATATAATCTATCCTGAAAAATCTTCCATGTGTACTTGAGAAGTACGTGCATTCTGCTGTTATTGGGTGGAGTGTTCTCTATATGTCTGATAGTTTTAACTGAATTATAGCATAGTTCAAATCTTCTGTTTCCTTAGTGATCTCCTATTTGTTCTATCCATTACTGAACGTGGGATATATAAATTTCCAACAATTTTTAAAAATTTATCGTACACCCTGGCTAGTTTGGCTCTGTGGATTGAGCATCAGCCTGCAGACCGAGGGGTTGTGGGTTCAATTCAATCCTCGGGTTCAATTCAATCCTCTGTCCCAGTTGGGGCGCATGCAGGAGGCAACCAATGATAAAGGGCTGGTTGAATAACCCACAGCTAACAATATACTGAATGGTAAAAGACTGAAAGATTTCTCCTAAGATGAGGAACAAGACAAGAATGCCTACTTTGGTCGCTTCTATTCAACATACACTGGAAGTTCTAGCCAGACCAATTAGGCAAGAAGAAGAATTTTTTTTTAAACCTTACAAATTGGAAAGAAGCAAATTTATCTCTTTTTACAGATGATATGATCATATGTAGAAAATCCAAGAAATACACCTGAACTGTTTCATCATGCAGGGAGGCTGAGGAAGAAACCTTGGCCCACAGAGCAGAGGAAATGGGAAAGGCAGGGGTTTGGTGGGCATAAGGGTTCCCAGGGATCATCTCAGGCCATCAAAGAGGGCAAAAGTCCCTGGGCTTTTTGGAGAACAGAGTGAAGGTCATATTGTGAGGGAAATGGCAGGGGTGCAGAAAGGCAAGTGAATTGGTGAGGTATAAACTTCATCACTCAACCTAAAGCTTTTCTTGTTCTCTCCCATCTTCACAGGCTAAGACAGCTGTCATAGAATTGGGGCCTTTGCTCCTGTGATTCCAGGGCTAGAGGGTCCTGAAAGGTATTCTAGCCAATACCCTGCCCTAATCTAGGCTCAGTCTACACACTCTCAGAACTCATAAAGCTCTCAGAGACCCTGGGACCCAGTGTACAAAACCCTTCTATTTTCTCCTCAGGAGAAGCAGGCCTGGAAGACTTTTCCCCATGCTGTTCTCTGCCTGGCCCAAGTCCCAACTCCCAGCAAGAAGCCCATACCTGAGACAGCTCCAAATCCTCCTCCTCCAGAGCCAGCTCAAAGTCAGGAGGCAGAACAGTGCTGAGAAGCCCAGCAAGTCCCCCAGATTCCTCTGTGCTCAGGCTAGCTTCATCAAAATAAACTTTGTTCCCTGAGGATTTGTTCCTGAAGGTGTTATTGTGTACTTATCACAGTTCCTATGGCTACAGGCTCACAGTGAGAAGGGAATGGGTATACATCAGCATCTTCCTGGAACAGGACTTTGACCTCACTTATGGACAAACATGCTGCAGGCAGCCTTGTGAGTGGCACAGTGTGAATAGAGTTTAGACTTCTGAATGACTTAAGTAGCAAAGAACATTAAATAAAACAATACATGTGAGAATGTGTGTTCTGATCCTTGGTTCAGCTTAGGTGCTTAATAGCCATTAACCATTCATAACTGTATTAACCTTTACATCTAATAGGGAAATCATCCAACCAAAAGGCTGTAAACTGGCAGCTCTCAGGCCAAATCAAACCCATGGGCCTGTTTTATATGATTTCAGAGTGTTTAAAACTTGTTTTGAGTCAGCTTTTAAAAAATCAGCATCTTACATGAAAAAAAAAGTCCAGTTCCCAGTGTCAATGCCCTCCCATCAAAGACTACCAAGAATACAGCTGTAATTAAACTAAGTTGGGCTTATTGACTCACTGCAATGAGGGTGACCACACAATATGGGAAACTGTGGGGTATCTCAGCAAGAAAATGTTATAATGACTTCTTACAGGACTTGAGCTTGTGTTAGGTTTCTGGGAAGGATTCAAGGAAAGGTGCTTTGCTCTGGTTTTGATGCTGTGAGGAAGTGGGAATAGTTCTATGATTTAATACCTTAACTATATTTATCTAAAAGTGGGAAGAAAGGAGCAAGACTAAAGCTATAATTGTTAAAGAAGCAGAAGTCATTTATACTGGCCAGGGTGGAGAGAGCTGGTCCTTTCCGTTGTTTGGATAATGTTCTTTTTTGTCTGTGTTCAGACATGATGACAGAGTGGTCTTATTTTTGTCCTGATCTATCACAGTCATAGAGTAGCCTTGTCTCTGTGATGTTGGTGTTCTGAAAAAAATTGTTCAAGAGAAAAAACAGTCTAGCTGCAAGTATCATACCAGTTCCTATCAACAACAAGGCCTCTATGATAGCAGCAGGCCAGCTCCAGGCTGTCAGGGGCTGCTTCTCTTTCTCAGTCTCCCCTCTTGGCTAAGGGCAGATGGAGTCAGACTCAGGACTTTCAGTGTAGTATCCAGCTCTTCACCATTGCCAACTATTTGCTCATCAGGAGACTGTCAAGAGAATGTCTATAGTTAGACTAAGGTTAGTCTCTCCTTCCCCTTTTATTGCAGAATTTTTAACGGCAAACCAGCATCAGATGTTAGACCTCTGTCCTTGAGTTTTGGCCAAGAAAGAATTTAGAGCCAAGGCTCAAATACAAGCAAAAGTTTGTGTAGAAAGTCACAAAGGTAGAAGAAACAAGAGGCCAAAGAAGGGCCTTTGGGGCTTAGGAGAAAGGGAGCAAAGGCACGAGCTTTGAGAGAAGAAAGGGGGAGGAAAGGCAGATGGGGTGGGGAGAATGAGAGGGAGAGATCTGGAGCTCTCAGGGCTGGATCTCAATAGAATATTCATCATCTTTCTAGTTGTGTCCTTTCAGAGGTCATTAGTCAGTGCAGCTGGTCCTGATGTCAGCCATGGCCTTGCTGCTTTTCTACGCCAGGAGCTGAAATACAACTGAGGCCTGGATATTTTCTCTAGTTTGACCAAAACTCTGTCTCTGTGGTTGGCAGATCTGAGGCTTTGTTCCTAAAATTATTTGATGCTGATCAGAACCTCATTATCCTGAGGGCTTAATGCTTAAAGGAGTGGTTGTGCAAGGGCTTGTATGGGAGTCCTTTGAGGCTATTCTCTGGCCCCCGTTCCTCCTCTAAGGGGATCTACTGAATGACTAGCGACATGCCAGGGGAGGAAAGGTCAGGGGAGGGTCTGAACTGTATGACCAGCAATATGAAATGTCAGGGGGTCTAAATCGCATGGCCAGTGATATGCTAGGGAAGGAAAGGTCACTCTGGGGGCAAGGTCCCACCTTACAACTGTCCATTGCTAGGCACCTGGGGCTTCTGCCCTGGGTGGCCTTCTGTACCAGGCCGATGGTTCCTACTCTGCTCTTGTCTGTCTAACTGCCTACTATATCAGGATGAGTCACTGAATCCTCCAACATGATGATGGTTGCATAGTAGCATTTAATACTCTGAACAGAGTATATCAGCCAATTGCATCACAGAAAATTAGCATAAATAAAATGGTTATTAATCTTTATAATAGGCCCTGAAGATGGACCTAGATTATCAAACCCAGGCAATGAAATAAAAACATGTCCCAAAGTCCAGCTTGCCTTTTTTTTAGAGGTCCAAGTGACTTTTTCCTTTAGCATAGTCACAGACTGTTCTACTTGACCTGCAGTATTTATATAGGTGCAACAAATCGTTTTTGCTAAAACATAAATTTCCCCTTGGTTAATGAATTTAAATTGGCTGTTGGGCTTTTGGATAGAAGCTGTGTCATTTATGATGTCTGCTGGGATTAGACACAGGTTTAGGATCACCTTTTCCAGTAAATTATCCCTGTTCTAGGAAGTGTAGCTCACATAGTGTGTGTGATAAGTAGGTCATCTTCCTGGGAGCTTTCCTGCATAACCTGTGCTTGTCTCATTTTGGAGACTTCTGGGTATCATTCTCAAGAAAACAAATCCAGTGGAGAGGTGGCAGTTTAAAATATCTGAAAGGCTCTAACAATTACCCCAAACATGCAGGATCAGCTAGTGTGCAGCAGGCAGGTAAAAGCCTGATGTCTGTGTAAGAAGTAGGACTTATACAGACATTGTACTGGGAGTATAAATCTCATCACAATAGCAGTAGCCAATTTTGGGATTCTTGAGGCAGACAGATCCTTCAGTGGAATTACACAGTTCCTGCAAGTAGGCTGGAATGTCTGGAGGAGAATAATCTGGGCATTGCAGCGAGGATAGCACCAACACTAGCTCCCATTCCTAATGACCTAGGTTTGATCTCAGCAGAAGTATTTTGTTCAGGTCCAATTTTTACGAGACTAAACTTTGGAACTAATTATGGAAGGAAAAGTTAAGATGATGAAGGACTTGCAGAAGAAAGTCTACCTTCTGAAGTGTTGTAGCTATTACATTTTGCCAGCAGGATTAGGTGGGGAGGCAACAGACCCAGCAATGAGTTAAATTCAGAGCAGTAGCTAAGGTCTGAGAAATAAGCACTAGGGCTTTTTCCCCCTCAAGTAGCAAAAGGAGACCACAGGAAGTAAAAAAAACAAATAAAAAATAACAGCATGAAATAGGGAAGATCATATTAAGAAGACTTTTTAGTCAGAGAGTAGACCCCTGGACTCCAAGACGGTGTCAGTCGTACCATTTAAGGAGAAGAACCCCATGGATGTCAAAACAGGGGAACTGCCTGCCTGGATGCTGATGCGGGATTTCGCCCCAGAGGCACTGCTGGAGCATTTCACATTTTACTGCCGGTACTTACAAGTATGTCGTGTGAAGAAAGGGCAGGTCAGTGGGGTTTCTACCGTGCTGGCAGCTTATGTGGTTTTTCCACAACTGCCCTTCTAAGGAACTCAGACAGGACATAGGAGTGAGTACCACTGAAGAGGGCCCAGTGTGGGCTCCGCATGCCTGACCGTGACCTTTGCCCAGCACCTCTGAATCCTTTCTATCATGATTAACATCTAATAAAAGGTGACTGGTTAAAAGACAAAACAAAAACTTTTAGTCAGTTCAAGAGGGTGTTAAAGACAACAATGGGCAAGAGTACCGGAAGGACAGAGGGCTCGGAGAGGAGTACTGGAGAACAGAATATTAATCTTGTTCTGGGATTTTCTGCAGAAACTGTTCCCATGTGTGGTTAGCATCTTGTTCCATCGTCTTGGACAGAAGCTGCTCACAGTCCGAAGCTTCTGGAGAATTGCTAAGAATCCTCAGCTTGAGGTCACCCCAATGGACTGAAAGCTCGGTAGGCGGAGAAGGTGATGTAAGTCTTTTTAGTTGGAAACATAAATCCAAAACAAGGATCTGAAACCAAGACTACTCTATCCAGCAAGTCTATCATTCAAAATAGATGGTGAAATAAAGAGTTTTTCAGACCAAAAAAAGGCTAAAGGAATTTATCATTGCCAAACCAGCACTGCAAGAAATGTTAAAGAGACTGCTGTAATAAGAAGTAGAAATAGAGAGAGAGAGGTATAGGCATAAAGAAATAAAATGGCAATAGGTAAGTACTTATCAATAATAACCTTAAATATAAATGGATTAAAGGCTCCAATCAAAAGACAGGGTAGCTGAATGGATAGGAAAATAAGACCCAAATATATGCTGTCTACAAGAGACCCCCTCAGAACAAAAGACACACAGACTGAAATAAAACACAAAACAACATTTTCTGGAGGACTTTAAGGGAGAGATAGACAGCAATACAGTCACAGTAGGGGATTTTAATACCCCACTGACTTTACTGGATAGGTTTTCCAGACAAAAAATCAACAAGGAAACAGTAACTCTAAATGACACACTAGATGAGATGGATTTAATTGACATTTACAGAACATTCCACCCCAAAGCTGCAGAATAGGCTGGAGGATTATATTAGTCCCTGCAGAAATCAGTCATATAAATTTATTATGGTGCCAATCTAGAATTAGACGTGATTCCCCAATGCATGGGCAGTTAACTCGGAAGGAGATAACTCGTGGGTTCTGGGGGGAACTGATCTTATTATATCAAGGGCAATGGCAAACTTTGGGTTTCCTAGAGTTTTGATAATTATGAGTTTTCGAATTCCTTTAGTTCCCTTTGTTTTTGCTGAAAATAATAGCTGATATGGACAGTGCATTTCCCCAGTAAAAGGTAAAACTATACAGAATTTTTTAAAAATAGTACTAATGAAATATATGTCTTTGTTACTAGAGAGATAAATTGAGATCGCTCCCCACATTGGAAATTTTGAAATCAAGTAATTTTTTCTCTACTAATACATCCATAGCTCTAGCAAGAGAAAGCCTCAATCCATCCTGATAAGCAACAATAATTAGAGCAGACTTACAGTTCATCTGGAGGTGTTCACAAGGCCTCGAGGCTTTGGTTCCTTTCCATGTCCTACCTGTATAGTCCGGCCAGAAAGATGTCATCGGCAGGTAGGGGATGCATTGGAAACATCCTCAGCAATACCCTTAACATTACCCCTGTCAATGTGGGTTCAATATTGTCAATTTATTTCTGCTTGCTTTCTTTTGGATTTTAAAAACTTTTAATTTTGAAATAATAGATTCACAAAAGTTGCAAAAATAGTACAGAAAAAGGGTACCATGTACCCAGTTTCTCCCAATGGTAACATCTTATAATAACTATTGTGCAGTATCAAAACCAGGAAACTAACATTGGCATAATCCACAGACCTTACTCAGATTTCACCAGTTTTACAAGCATTCAATTGTGCCTGTGTGGCTATACAGTGTGTGCACACATAGGGTCTTATCACACGCATATTTGTGTAACCGCTATTACAATTCCATCACCACAAAGATTCCTCATGGTATATCTTTATCGTCACACTTATCCTCTGTCCCCACCCCACCCCTGTCTTAACCTTTGGCAACCACTAATCCGTTCTCCACCTCAATAAATTTGTAATTTCTAGAATGCTGTATAAATGGAATTTTGAGATTGGCTTTTTTTTTCTTCATTCGGTGTAACTCCCGGAATGAAACTCCCTAAGCTGTTGTATGTATTAATAGTTTGTTCTTTTTTATTGCCAAGTAGTATTGTAACCAATAGCTCAGAAGCCTAACAGGAGATGGCAAGGCAACCCAGAAATGAACAATAGCAGAAAGCTGTTACCTGTCCTGGACTGGAGGGACAAAGGGTTAGTGTTATCAGACCCCAGGGCAAAGGTCACCTGTAGAAGCTGGAATCATGGCTGGCCTCTCCTGTGCGAGCTGGACCCACGTGAGAGCTACAGCCACGTGGCACAAGCGATGCTACTGAAATTAAGGTGGGGATGGGAGTGGGAGTGGAGGAGGCTGCTGTGGAAAAATACCCTGGGTTCTCCCTTCCTCCCTCTTTCCATTCTTCCTCCATCGCCTTTCACTGGCTGAACCCAACTGGAAGCCAGCTGACATAGCTACCTGAGGTGGGGGGTCTGCATCGGTCACTCTGCCCCAAAACTGAACACATCAGGGGACAATGAGGAGTGGATCTGAGGGCAAACAGGTACAGGACATACACAGTAGCATATGTGAGTGTTCGAATTTACAAGAAAATGTCACACTGTTTTTCTAAGTGGGAACCTGTTTCCAATACATTTCAAAGTCCTGGGCTAACCTAAAAGCATAAACCTACTATCAGTATAAACATTTGTTTTAATATCTTTTGTCAGCTTGCAGGTCTAGGTGAAGATAATTAATTTACCATCTGGGCTGACTTAATTTCTGGGACAAATTTGCAAGGATAAATCCAAGATTGTGATAAAATAGTCAGCTTGGAATTTTTAAATTTTCCTTTCTTGTTAAAAATTTTAATTGTGGTAAAACAGACATAAAATAAAACTTACCATCTCAATTCCCCCCCCCCCTTTTTTTTAAATCCTCACCCGTGGATATTTTTTCCATTGCTTTTTCAGAGAGAGTGGAAGGGGGAGAGAGAAACATTGATGTGAGAGCCTCCGGCTTGTGCCCTGACCAGGGCCGAGCCTGAAACCGAGGTATGTGCCCTTGGCCAAAATCAAACCCGGGTCCACTGAGCCAAACTGGCGAGGGCCTTCTCAGCCACTTTTAAGTGTACAGTTCAATAGTGCTAAAAGTACATTTACCTTGTTGTGCAACCCACCTCCAGAACCCTTTTCATCTTGCAGAACTGAAACTCTATATCCATTTTAAACAACTCCCCACTCCCTCCTCACCCAATCCCCTAACCACCACCATTCTACTTTGTTTCTATGAATTTGGCTACTCCAGGTACCTTATGTGAGAGAAATCATACAGTATATGTCTCTTTGTGACTGATTTATTTCACTTAGCACAATGCCCTCAGGTTCATCCATGTTGTAGCTTGGGCTGCTTCCACCTTTTGGCTCTTGTGAATATGCTGTTATGAACAAGATCCTGCTTTAAATTCTTTTGGGTATATATCCAGAAGTGGAGTTGCTGAATCATATTGCAATTCTATTTTTAATTTTTTGAGGAACTGCCATGCTGTTTTCCATAGGAGCTGCACCATTTTACATCCCCATCAACAGTGCACAGGGTTCCAATTTCTCCTAGTCAATGCTTGTTATTCCACCCCTCTTCTTTTACAGTACTTATCTTAATGGGTGTGAGGTGGTATCTCATTGTGATTTGGATTTGTATTTCCCTACTGATTCGTGATATTGAGCATCTTTTCATATGCTGTTGGCCATTTCTATATCTTTAAAATAATTTTTTAAAAATTTGATTTCAGAGAGAGGAAGGGAGAGGGAGAGATAAGAACATCAGTGATGAGAGAGAATCATCAATCAGCTGCTTCCTGCACACCCCCCACTGGGGATCAAGCCTGCAACGAGGGCATGTACCCTGATCAGGAATCGAACTATCACCTCCTGGTTCGTAGTCGATGTTCAACCACTGAGCCACGCCGGCTGGGATTGTACACCTTTGAAGAAATGTCTATTCAAGTCCTTTGCCCATTTTAAAAGTCATGTTTGTTGTTGAATTATAGGATATTCTTTATATATTGTAGGTATTCACCCTTTAGCAGACATATGATTTGCAAATATTTTCTCCAATTCTGTAAGTCACCTTTTCACTTCATTGACTGTGAAACTTTGGTACACAGAGTTTAATTTTTTTTTAATCCTCACCCAAGGATGTTTTTTCCATTGTTTTTCAGAGTAGAAGAGAGAGAGAGGGAAAGAGAGAGAGAGATCACTTGGGTGTCTCCTGCATGTGCCCTGACCAGGGCCAGGGATGGAGCCTGCAACCGAGGTACATGCCCTTGATTGGAATCGAACCTGAAATCCTTCAGTCTGAGAGCCAACGCTCTAACCACTGAGCAAAACCGGATAGGGCAGAAGTTTTAAATTTTGATGCAGTCCAACTTATCTATTTTTTCATTTGTTGTCTGTGTCTTTGGTATCATATTAAAAAAATCATTGCCAAATCCAATGTCATGAAGCTTTCTCTCCCTGTTTTCTTCTAAGTGTTTTATAGTTCCAGCTCTTACATTTAAGTCTTTGATCCATTTTGAGTTAATTTTAATATATGGTAAGGTAGGGATCCAACTACATTCTTTTGCATGTGGATATCTAGTTTTCTCAACACCATTTGTTGAAAATACTGTCTTTTCTCCATTGAGTGGTTTTGTGACCCTTGTTGAAAATCATTTGCCCATATGTGGTAGGGTTCATTTCTGGACTCTCTATTGTTCTATATGTCCATTCTTATGCCAGTACCACACCGTTTTGATAACTATATCTTTATAATAAGTTTTGAAATCAGAAAGCATGAGATCTCCAAATTTCTTTTTCTTTTTCAAGAGAGTTTTGGCTATTTAGGATCTATTGAGACTTATGAATTTAAGATGGATTTTTCTATTTCAACAAAAAACACTAATGGGCTTTGATAGGATTGCATATGTCTGTAGATCGATTTGGGTGGTATTGACATCTTAACAATATTGCTCTTCCAATTCATGACCATGGGATAGCTTTCTATTTATTTGGGTCTTCTTTATTTCAGCAATGTTCTGCAGATTTCAGTGTGCAAATCTTTAAATTTCCTAAGTATTTTATTCCTTTAGAGGCTATTGTAAGTGGAACTGGTTTCTTAATTTCCTTTTCACATTGTTCATTGTTAGCATATAGAAATATAATTGACTTTTGTGTGTTGATTTTGTATCCCACAACTTTGCTAAATTTATTATCTTTTTTTGTATGAAATCTTTAGGATTTTCTATATATAAGATCATGTCATGTTATTAAAGATAATTTTTCTTCCAATATAGATGCCTTTTTAAAAAATATGTTTTTATTGATTTCAGAGAGGAAGGGAGAGGGAGAGAGATAGAAACATCAATGATGAGTCATTGAGTGGCTGCCTCCTGCACTCAAGCCCGCAACCCAGGCACGTGCCCTGACCAGGAATCGAACCATGACATCCTGGTTCATAGGTTGATGCTCAACCACTGAGCCATGCTGGCCAGGCCAATATAGATGCCTTTTAATTCTTTTTCTTGCCTAACTGCTTTGGTTAGGACTTCCAGTACAATGTTAAATAGAAATGGCAAAAGTGGGCATTCTTGTCTTGTTCCTGATTAGAGAGGAAAAACTTTCAGTCTTTCACCATTGAGTATAATGTTAGCTATTTGTGTTTTTCTTTTTAAGTATGAATCATCAACAAACACAATTAAATAATGGGCCTTCTAGGGTATATCTAGAGGACCTATGCAGGATTTGATAGTTCCCCAACAGTGGAAAACAACCATGGGCTTCCCCTTTGTGTAAGAAAAGAAGGGTGACCCAATTTACAGGGTTACAGTGATGGACAGTGATGTATAAAAGGAAAACAACAATATTTCATAGGCAGATATGCCACTGGCCAGGAAGTATTGAGAATAGAAAGAATAGACTAGACTAGACTAGACTAGAATAGAATAGAACAGGATAGAAGTCTTTAGAATGGGGGAACCATTACAATTAGTAGAGACCTAGAAATAAATCAAGGGAAAATTTCGCACATTCTGCTATTGTTGCTACAGCTCTTAGATGAGGTAGATATGCCTTGGCTACTGGACCTAATGAAAGACTAAAATAAGGAGTAGGCCTCTGATGAACCCCCTATAATTAACCGGGACACCAAATGCTTGTTCAGACTTTTCATGAACAAAAAGGGAAAGGGGCTTGTGAATCCAAAATCCTGGAAACAGGTCTTTTTGTAGATAGTTATACCAGTCTTTGGCTTAAATATAATTTTTTTAACTTGAAAAGTATACAACAATTGACAGATATTTGTATTAACATACTTCACTCATGTGTAAATAACTTAGGAAGATAAACTCTCCTTTTATTCGTTTTTTTAAAAAAGTATGAGTTTTGCAGACAAAAGAGCTCTCATAATGATTTTGAATTAATTAATGTTTGGAGAATTCCAAATAAAGTTAATTATTCTTATTGTTTTTTTCTTTTATAGAGTATAGGAGCAGATCTTTGTGTTACCTAATGGCCATTTTAAGAAACCCAAAGATAATTTAGGAATAAAAAATGTCCCATTGGTTTATTTAAATCTGGGGCCTAAATTTAGGAAAAGGCAAAATCCAGAATAGTTGTCGAGAAAACAATATATAAATATCCAAGAAAAGAAATATGATGCATTCAAAGAAACCCAAAACACTGATTCAAAAGGATATATGCACCCCTATGTTCATAGCAGCACAATTTACAATAGCCAAGATCTGGAAATAGCCTAAGTGCCTATCAGTAGATAAGTGGATAAAAAGCTGTGGTAAATTTACATAATGGAATACTACTTGACTGTAAAAAAGGAGGAAATCTTACCGTTTGAAACAGCATGGATGGACTGGAGAGCATTATGCTAAGTGCAATAAACCAGTCAGAGAAAGAAAAATACCATATGATTTCACTCTTATGTAGGATCTAATGAACAAAATAAACAAACAAAATAGAAACAGACTCATAGATACAGAAAACAGACTGACAGCTGTTAGAGGGGAAGTGAGTTGGGGAGGTGGGTGAAAAAGGTGAAGGGATTAAACACAAAAACCTCATAGGCACAACAATTTGGTGATTACCAGAGGGAAGGAGGTGGAGAGGTAGAAGAAGGTATAGGGGGGATAAATGGTGATGGAAGGAGACTTGACTTGCAGTGGTGAACACACAATACAATATAAAGATGATGTGTTATAGAATTGTACAACTGAAATCTATATAACTTTATTAACCAATGTCACTCCAATAAATTCAATAAAATTTAAAAAATATATTGATAAGCAGTGTTGTAATAACACATAGCAATGAACAATGTTTATTAGGAACGAAACTTTTTTCAAAAACGAAGAATCTTTTCAAAAATGATTTATGAGTATGTTAAAAAACACCAAGAGTTGCCCTGGCTGGTGTGACTCAGTTGGCTAAGAGTCATTCAGTGCCCCAAAGGGTTGCTAGATCCATTCCGGGTCAGGGCATGTGCCCAGGTTGTGGGCTCGATCCCCAGTGGGGGCCTGCAGGAGGAGGCAACTAATTGATATTTCTCTCTCTAAAAATCAACAAACTATTCTTTAAAAAAGTAAAAACACCAAGAGTTAGCAGGTTATTTTGGTTACCAAAAAATCCCTCTATTAATCTCGACATAAAAAAACTTAATCATTTTACAGGAAGAAAAAGCCCAAATTCTTATTTTCCACCTTTTATATATCATTCATGTAATATCTTTTCAGTGAATTATTTATTTTTAATGTGTTGTTGTTGTTAATCCTCACCTGAGGGTATTTTTTCCATTGCTTTTCAGAGAGAGTGGAAGGGAGGGGGAGAGAGAGAGAGAAACATCAGTGTGCGAGAGAAACATTGACTGGTTGTCTCCCCTGTGCACCCGACCAGGGGAGAGGAGCAAACCCCAAACCAAGGGGCGTGCCCTTGACTGGGAATGGAACCAGCAACCTTCTGTTGTGCAGGCTGATGCTCTAACCATTGAGAACACCAGCCAGGGCATGACTTGTTTATTAGTATGTACATATACATGTATGTGTTTAGGCACACATAGATACAGAAAAATATAAATAGGTAATAAATTGAAAGCTTTAAAACATAATTAACACCCTAGCTGGTGTGGCTCAGCTGGTTGGAGCACTGTCCCATACACCAAAAGGTGGCGGGTTCCATTCCTGGTCAGGGCACATACCCAGGTTGCAGGTTTGATCCCTGGTCAGGGCACGTGAGGGAGGGAACCAATAAATGTTCCTCCTTCTCTCTCACTCCCTCTCTAAAATCAATAAAAACAACAACACATAATTAACTTATCAGTATATTAAATAAAACAATGTACATATATTAAATTTACTATCTTGATCAATTATAACCCTCTTAATAAACAAATAGAAATATAACCATTATTTTGTATATATATTCTTATTTTGTATTGTACCTCTGTAATTCTTATACATAGTATAGTCAAACATTTATATTAATTATCATATTTAACCAAAGTAACTAACTTTTTTCCCAGAAACAAGGGAAAACTAGAGGACAGAAAACCAAGAATTGTTTAGCTATCTTTTTTTCTATGAGCATTCATTTAATACATTTTTCCAAAGAAATATAAATGGCCAACAGGTACATTAAAAGATGCTCAACATCACTAACCATCAGATAAACACAAATCAAACCACAATGGGACATCACCTCACACCTGTTAGAATGGCTGTTATCAAAAAGAGATAAGTGTTGGCAAGGATGTGGAGAAAAGGGAACCCCTGTGCAGTTCAGCCACCTTACAAAACAGTATGGCGGTTCCTCAAAAAATTAAAAATAGAACTACTGTATGACTTAGCAATTCCACTTCTGGGTATATACCTGAAGGAAACAAAATCACCTTCATGTTCATTGCAGCATTATTTACAATAGCCAAGACATGGAGATAAACTAAGTGTCCAACAGATGAATGAATAAAGAAAATGTGATATATAAGCCATAAAAAAACAAAGAGGAAATCCTGCCATTTCTGATGACATGGATGGACCTTGAGGGCATTATGCTAAGTGAAATAAGTCAAACAGAGAAAAATACACTATATCACTTATATGTGGAATCTAAAAAAATTGAACTCAGAAACAGAGAACAGACTGGTGATTGTCAGAGGCGGGGTGGGGGGGGAGGGAGAAATGGGCAAAGGTGGTCAAAGGTACAAACTTCCAGTTATATGTAAACTTATATTTATATGTAAACTTCCAATTATAAATAAGTTCTGGGAATGTAATGTACAGCATGGTGACTGCAGAAAAAAGAAAATTAAAAATGATAAAAATGAAATCTATGATAACTTAACTTATAAAATCAATATAAAAATTAAAAAGGTTTAAATTGTTTGAAAATTAACTTTGATCTTTTACAAACCAAAATATCATGCTGGTATTATTTTCCATGGCAAATTTAAAGCCCTAGATCATGTCAAACACTCTTCTTTTTATCTTGGAACTAAGGTCTTATCTTATAACTGTAATACTGAAGCCTATCACACATAAATACACTTTTCAGTGCCCACGGAGAAAACATACATAGTTTAACAATTCTTTAAGACATTTTTAACTGTTTAAGTGGACTGCTTATTCCTAGAGTACACACATAAAATGGAAGTTTTTAATAGTTAATCTTTAAAGTTTTCCAAGAGCGGGAAACAAACAGCAAAAAAAGGTGAGAGGGAGCTACTTTAGAGAAATATGAAATTACCAC
The DNA here is from genome assembly GCF_054644295.1 of Miniopterus natalensis. Classification (NCBI taxonomy): domain Eukaryota; kingdom Metazoa; phylum Chordata; class Mammalia; order Chiroptera; family Miniopteridae; genus Miniopterus; species Miniopterus natalensis. Next base: position 97,067,568 of record NC_142083.1, read on the forward strand.
TTTAAAAATCTAATCAATGATCCCTCTGCTAAGAGAGGAAAAACACTTTGAATGTAGAAAAACAGATTTTGACATATACGTGTACACACAAAAAGTGACATCCCAGCTTATTTTAAAAACTTAGGCACTTGACAATTTAATAGAGCATTTATTAATCTACAAAGTACAGAAATGAAATATTGCCTACACTAAACAAAATAATCTCTTTTTGACAAACAAGACAATCTCTTCATGAGGGTTTCTTCCTCTTTTCTGAGGTACCTCTCAAATAAACAATCTTATTCTTGTCAAAAGTTCCCCCAAATGGTCACTGCAATTCTAAATTGTTTTGAATGAAATTGTATCAGAAAGATAAAGGTACAAACTAGAGTAATAGTGAGAAAACATGAAGGAAGCAGATATTTGGCCGCAGATATCTGGCCCAGTTTTAGTTGGCACAAGGATCCATAAGGATGGTGCTGTGCAACCTGGTATCTCTAGAACTTTGCCAAAGGCCAACTGTCATTGATCCGACCACAGAAAATGTCCTAATTCTAGGCAGAAGGAATGAAACAAAACAGTTTTCAGTGGCACAAAACACCTCCTCCCCCAGTTCTTCAACTCTAGTCTTCCCTCCTGAGACTTCCCTGACAGACATTAAGCTCTTCTCACCACACTTTCTCGTCAACGACGTGTTTCTATCTTATTTCTTTCTTTCTTTCAGGGTTGGGTATCTCAGGACATTCATTGGGATTCTAAGACCTTTTTGCTCAGCTACTCCAGCGACTCCTGACATTCTTTCAGCTCCGTATTACACCAAGCCTGTTCCGGCCTTGGAGTCTTTGTACTGGCCCTTCCTTCTGCTTGGCACTCTCTGCCCTCATACCTCCACCTGGCCACTTCTCAGCTTCAGCTCAGTATCAGCTCCGCAGAGAGGCCCTTCCACCACGGCCTTCCCTACTCACACCCTGCATGTCCTAGCACTGCTGCCTCCTCCCCTGGGAAGCCACCCCCCTTAGCCTTGTTTAAAAGAAGTAACAGCCCTGCCGGGTGTGGCTCAGCCGTTGAGCATCCACTTGGGATCCAGGCGATCAGGGTTCGATTCTCCCTCAGGGCACATGCCTGGGTTGCGGGCTCAACCAATGAATCTCTTGTCATTGATGTTTCTATCTCTCTCTCCCTCTCCTTTCCTCTCTCTGAAATCAATAAAGATATATTAAAAAAAAAAAAAAAAAAAAACAACTGGGAGTGATTTGTGCTAAGCCCCACATCAGCAAACCAAAACTTAACACCTAACCTAACTGCAACCTCAAGATCTCCCAGGAATGCAAGCTTTAGTCAACATGGGATGAGCGGGTCAGCACCAGTGAGATATCCCCCCCCCCCCCCCAGGCCCTCTTCCAGTCCCCTTAGGAGGGCCGCCTTGCCTGAAACAATGCATTCTTTGCTAATAATTTCCCTTTTTTTCACCCCCTTTCTGCCTTTAACAACCTTTTCTATAGCTTGGGGAGCTCTTTTCTATTTGCTAGATGGGATGCTGTCTGATTCATGCATAGCTCAATAAAGCCAATTTGATCTTTAAATTTACTCAGCTGGATTTGTTTTTTAATAGCCTGCTTTAAAAGCGCTTCCCTTGGTGCCGGTTCGCAGCTCTCTTCTCTCCAGGGCGAGGGGCTAGCGGGCGGATACCCTACCCAATCCCAAGCTTCTCTGGGCCTCAGTTTCCCTGTCGTGCCTGGGAATCGCGCCAAGAGCTGAAACCCAAAACCGGCACCACGACGTCGCTTTCCGCATCAGGCGGGTGGCCAGGCGCCGCCAGCATCTGGTCTCCGGTACTAACGAGGCGAACGCGCCTCAACCGCCTCAACAACCGCCGCACCCGCCGCACCCGCCGCACCCGCCGCACCCCGCGCGCGACTCCTTTACCGGCCGAAGGCCACTACGCATGCTCCGCACTCGCGGGCTCGCGAGGTCCGGACGGTACGCTGACGCGCCTGCGCGGCCGCTGGGCCGAGCCGCGGGGAGGTGCCGGCGCCGCGGGGCTGAGGGCCCGCGTCTCCGAGTAGCGGCGCCGTGTGGGCGTGTTCGCGCGGCCGCCCGGCGGGAGGGCTCGGGTCCCCGGGTCTTTGCGAGCGGCCGGAGGGCGCGGAGAGGGCCTAAGGTCGCCGGCCGCCGCCGCCGCCACCACCTGGCATGTCGGCCGAGGCCTCGCGCCCGGCGGCGGCCGAGGCCCTGTCCCTGGAAGCCCCGAAGCCCTGGGGACTCGAGCCCGGCTCCGCCGCCGATGGTCTCAAGCCGCAGACCCCGAACAGCAAGTACGTGAAGCTGAACGTGGGTGGCTCGCTGCACTACACGACGCTGCGCACCCTCACCGGGCAGGACACCATGCTCAAGGCCATGTTCAGCGGCCGCGCGGAGGTACTCACGGACGCCGGAGGTACTGCGATGCCCTTACTTGTGCCGTCCTCCTCCAACGGATCGGCGGCTCCCCTACCCCTAGTCTTCCACCGATCAGTGTCTTCATGTCCCTTCTCTTCTCACCGCCGTCCAGTCAGCTCATTCTCACCTCCTCCAGCCCCCACATCCCCTCTCTTCTCCCCCTTTTCGTTCATAATCTCCCTCCTCCCCCGATCTTGACTCTCAGCAATAACCTACACTTACGGAACAAACCCCTCTCCAGCGCTGCCAGGCACTGTGGTAAGTGATCGAACATGTCACTACAGAACTTTCATTACCACCCGCACCCAATTCTCCCACCCTTCACTCCTCAGCTCAAAAAACTTGAGAACCAGCCCTGCTGCCACCGGCATCCGTCCAGGCAACCTTCATCAGTTTTTTCCAACTGCCCAGCCTTTTGTTCCCCTCTGTATCTTAGCACTGCCGACAACCAGCCTGGAGAGCTGGAGGGTCTTGTCTGTCTCTGTGTTTTCCCTAATACACTCATCTGTAAGTGCAGATTGTAGAAGGAGAAGGCTGCTTTAGGTTTGCCAGGAACGCCGGAGTGGAGGGTGGAGAGTTCTCTTTGGCAGGTGAACCTTACCTTCTCCGAGGGTGGCATTCAGGTTTGGGCCTCACATGCCCAAGTGGAACCTTAAAGTTTTGGAGGGGAGATTCAGAGATGGTTAACAGAGATTGTGAGAGCAGGAAAATAAACATTTGGGAGGTGGAACTTAGTCTTCAAATATCTAAAGGTGAAGAAATTATTTATTCAATAAGTATTTGTAAAGTGCCAGTTAGTGCTGGAGATACTTTGTTTAGGTAAATAAACCTGAGGAGATTAGCCTTGTTAAGTTTACTTTTTTGTGGGGACAGGGGAGAGCAATAAGCAAGTAAACATACCGAAAAAAAAAAAAAGGGCATGTGCCCTGGCTGGGTGGCTCAGTTGGTTGGAGCATGGTCCCATGCACCAAAAGGTTGCGGGTTTCATTCCTGGTCAGGGCACATACCTAGGTTGTGGATTCGATCTCCAGTAGGGAGCACATACGGGAGGAAACCAACTGATGTTTCTTACTCACGTTGATGTTTCTCTCTCTCTCCCTCCCTCCCTGTTCCTCTCTCTAAACATATACTCAGGTGAGGACTTCAACAAAAAAAAAAAAAAAAGAAAAAAAAAGATTGTCAGGCCGGTGTTGCTCAGTGGTTGAATGTCGACCCATGAACCAGGAGGTCATGGTTCGGTTCCTGGTCAGGGCACATTCCCAGGTTTGGGCTCAATCCCAGTTGGGGGCGTGCAGGAGGCAGCTGATCCATGATTCTCTCATCATTGATGTTTCTCTCCCTCCCTCCCTCTGAAATCAATAAAAACATTTTTTTTAAAAAAAGACATGTAATTCCAGATAGTAATAAGTTCTATGAACAATATAAAGGTTAAAATGGTAGTGAACTTAAGAGGGTGGTATAGACATTTTAAATAGAATGCTCAGAATTAACACAAGAGATTAGAGATTTATTGATAAGGTAATCTGTAAGAACTTTCTCATGGTGAGAACCTTCTCAATGTAGAACAGACTTGGAAAGGAATTCTCTTTGGCTGGATACCTTAAAAAGGAGCCTAGCCCTGGCCAGTGTGGTTCAATTGGTTGGAGCATCCTCCATGCACCAACCAACTGGGTTCAATTCCCAATCAGGGCACATACCTGGGTTGTGGGTTTGATCCCTGGCCCTGGTTGGGGTGCATGTGGGAAGCATCCCATCTATGTTTCTCTCTCTTTCACAATCAGTGAACTTGTTCTTGGGTGAGGATTTTAAAAAAAGGGGGGCCTATGGAAATACAACATGTTTTAACGCTATTTTCTTGGGTAAGGCAGAGGTTTGAGAAAAATTCTGACTTGTAGCTTTAAAATCCTTTTGTTCATAAAAGTTTAATAGTTCCAAGGCCCCCAGCAAAGCCATCCTTTCTCCTTCCTCTCCCTACCCCACCAGGTTGGGTGCTGATTGACCGGAGTGGCCGCCACTTTGGTACAATCCTCAACTACCTTCGGGATGGGTCCGTGCCACTGCCTGAGAGTACCAGAGAACTGGGGGAGCTACTCGGCGAAGCACGCTACTATCTGGTACAGGGCCTGATTGAGGACTGCCAGCTGGCACTACAGGTGAGGGTCCCTCCCCCACCTCCTGAGTCCTCCTATGCCCATGTCCCTGTGAGAGCTACTCAAGTAGTTAGATACAAGGACATTAAAAAACAATAATAAAAGGAAATATGGGACACTGCCTAGAGAGGCTGCCTCTGTCCTGGCTTTGACCAGCCATGACCCCAGAAAATTTGGGGGTGCTGTCTTCTGCATCCCTGCTGTCTCAGGCAGGCCCCCCCACATCTCATGCTAAGACGATTGCAGTGGTTAAATGACTGCTCTCTCTGCTTCTTGCTATTTCTACCCAGCCAAACCAGCTGTTATACTACCATCTGATTAATTATCCTCAAACGTAATCCCAATCTAGTCTCCCCTTTGCCAGAAATCAAATCATAAATAACTCTCTTGTGCCACTAGGAAAAAAATCTAAGTTTAAACTGGAATATAATAACCTCCTTGATCTTGTTCTGTCCTGGCAGAAAACACCCCACCCTGCTCCCATGGGCTTAAAATTTTTTTTTTTGCAATGAAATCTCATAGAAATAGGGTCACTCCCAATAAAATGGGGGTTCCAGAGCCCCACCTGCTGTGCTTAATTTCTGTGGATCTCTTGGGTTTTGAGATCTTAGAAAGCATAGCCAAGACATATGGGTTAAGTGTCATCTCCACCACAGCTGACTGGGTGACCTTGAGTGAGTCAGTTCCTACCTCTAGCATTCTGTCTTCATGTTCCTAAAGATAGAGAAGTGAGAAAAATTGTACAATGTAATGAGTTTTACATAAAGCCTTTAATTCTGTCCTGTTTTTGCAATGTTAAAAATGTCCTTTCTTTTATGATACAATATTAGTGGAGACTATAAGGGTTTCTTTTTTTGATGTTTTTTATATATTAAAAAGTGGCAACTATGAACAAGTGTCTATTGTCTTGGGGAATACTTATTCTTGGAATCCAAAAGCATAGAATTTCTTCTGGCTGTATCCATGTTTTTCAAACTTTGTGACTGCATCCCATATATGTGACTATGAATTGTATTTCATAGTCACATATATACAGGGTGTCCCCCAAATATATATATACTACTAAAAAGCTAATAGCTCAATTGATGTTTCTTTTTTTTTTTTTTTTGTATTTAAAAAAAATTTTTTTTAATCCTCACCCGAGGATATTTTTTCCATTGCTTTTCAGAGAGTGGAAGGGAGGGAGGGAGAGAGGGAAAGAGGGAGAGGGACAGAAAGAAACATCAATGTGAAAGAGACACATCAGTTGGTTATCTTCTGCACGTGCCCGGACGGGGGCCAGGGATTGAGCCTGCAACTGAGTTATGTGTCCTTAACTGGAATCGAACTCAGGACCCTTCAGTTTGCAGGCCAACGCTCTAACCACTGAGCCAAATTGGCTAGGGCTGATGTTTCTTTCTTTTCAGATTTAACCCATTGGATTTAATAATTATTCAAAGTGTGTATACAGTTTTTTTGAGATACCCTATATATATAACTGAAATAAGAGTTTTATAAAATGATACTTTCAGTGACATACTCTCTGATATATTGTTTTCTTTCCTTTTAATGCTGTTTGAGATCCATTAAACTTATTTCATGACCTGTTAATGGGTCACCACTTGCAGTTTGAATGGGATGATCTTGGAGAAGTGCATTCCTGAGTAATGTTATCCCACACCCACTCCTGAATCTAATGTTTATCTAGTGTTATCCACACCCACAGAATCACTCCTTGTGTCAGGAGTGGTTCTGCTATCTGCTTGTATGCACATCTTGTATTCCTGTTTGATTATTTTTTTTTAAAAATGAGGAAGTTGGGGATGCATCCAAGGTCAAAGAGCCAGTAAGCAGCAGAGCTCACATTCAACCCCAGGTTATCTGACTTTGAAGCACAGTGCTTTTTCTTCTATGCTCCAACTACCTCTGTTACAGGTTTCCCTGAGACCATTCCCATCTCTACCCCACTTGGCTAGTGTTTGCTTGTTTGTTTGGAGGTTTTTTGTTTTTGTTTTTAAGACTTAGGTACAGAATGTTGAGTTCATCATACTCCTCAGTGTGTGGCACTTAATCATCATTTGTCTATGCAAATCCTTTTCTCTTTTTATTTTTTTCCTTTATCTCCAATCCCCTGCCCACTCCCCTTTTCCGCATAGATATCCCTCCATATGCTTGGATTATGTTTGTACCCTGGAAAAGCTAAAGCATTGTTTTGTATGCATTTTAAGTTTCCATAAATGGCACTGAGTTATGGATCATGTGTTTTGTTTCTTAATTCAATACTCTTTTCAAGATCTATTCATGCTGCTCTTATGTACATTTAGTTCTTTGCTTCTAACTACTGCACAGAAGTCGATGGTATGCATTCACCATATTTTATTTATGCATTCCCCTGAGGTTGGAGACCTAGACTAGATTGCCTCCCCACTTTCTGCCTCCACAAATGGTGCCACCGTGAGCATCTTCATACATGTGTCCTTGTGGGCCCAGGGCCAGAGTTTCTCATAATTGTAGCTGGAAGTGGAATTGCTGGGTCACAGGACACATACAAATGAATTTCAGCAATATCATCAGATTACTCTCCCAAATGGCTGTAGCATTTTACACTCTTGATCAGGAGTTCATAAGGGATCTCAGTTTTGCATATCCTTGACAGCACATAGCATGATCCCGTGTTCTAATTTTGCCAATCTGATTGGTATAAAGTGATCTCATTGTAATTTGCATTCCTCTGGTTACTAATGAGATCTTTTCATGTACTAGCTCTTTTGGTTTCCCTGTCTATTCATATTCTTTTTTCCCCCATATGTTTGTTAATTTTTAGAGAGAGGAAGTGAGAGAGAGAGAGAGAAAGGGAAAGAAACATCAGTGCGAGAGAGAAACATCATTTGGTTGTCTCCTGTATGTGCCCCAACCCACCCCAACCAGAACTGAACCTGCAACCTAGGTATGTGCCCGGACTGGGAATCGAACCCATGATCTTTTGGTGTACGGGACAATGCTCCAACCAACTGAGCCACACCAGCCACATACATTCATATTCTTGACCAAATTTTCTATTGAGATTTTTTTTTTTTTTAATCTTTTTCTTGTTGCTTTACAGGAGATCCTTGCATAATTTAGTTTAGTTCCTACAGAGAATTAAGCCCTCTTACCCTAAGACATGTATTATACATAATAAATTTAGTGTTCTCCAATGTATCTAGAATGGTACTATTTACCTACCATCCTTGGGAGAGTTGAGAAAATAGTTACTTAGATTACTTGCTAGGTTTTCAGATTCAGGAGAGGAATCTCAGTTGAGGAAATCTGTTTCTGATGATAATTTCTAGTTGGTTTTAGGTGTTGCCAGTGTTTTCTCTTAGAATGTCACCTCTCTGTAGCATCTATTCTTAATGGATTTTTTTATTGTAAATATTTATCTTTTTAAAGTAGTATGTATATATTATAGAAATTTAGAAAACACAGATAATTAAAAATATAAAAGTACCAAATATCCTTCCAGGTCTTTGTGTGTGTGTGTGTGTGTTTGCCAAAATATAATCATACTGTATGTGCTTTTTATAATCTGCTTTGTTAATAATTGCTATCTTTACATGTCAATAAAATTTTATCTAATATCCAGGGCATACACAAATTTCTCCATTCATACGAGAAATGTCTTTTATAGCTGGTTCATCTAAACAAGGGCCCAATCTAGATCCTTGCATCATGTCTGGTTATTATGTTCTTTAAGGCTCTTCTAACCCAAATCAGTCGCTTTTTTTTTCATGATGCTGACTTGCTAAAGAGACCACTAGTTTCCAAATTTGCCTGCTTGTTTACTTGTGGTATCATTTGGTTTGTAACCTACCCCATTCTGAGATTTGTATAAACTAAGTGGTAGATTTAAAGGCTTGATATTAAACATTTTGGTTAGAATACATTTTAGGTAATTTTATATATTTCATATTGCGTTATATCGAGATGCATAATGTTAATATGACTCATCATTAGTGATGCTCAGAATTAGCCCCTTGATTCAGGTGATGTTGGTGTAATCCTTCCATTGTAGTTACATTCCCTCGTTGCCAACTATTAAGTAATCTGTGTGATGTTATTTTGGCACTATATGAATGGCAATTACCTATCAACCACACACCAGCTGATAACCCTTACCTGAAATCTGAATCAATAATTTCATTAGGGTTGTAGAATAATTATAATTCTATCATTCCTTCAACATTATTACGTGGGATTATTTGTAAGGCTTCCATTGTCAGGAAGAGAAATATATATATTTTTTCTTTTTAATTTTTTGTTTTGTTTAAAATATTACATATGTCCCTTTTTCTCCCCAATGACCTGTTCCACCCCGTCCCATCCCTCTCCCCACCATTGTCCATGTCCTTGGGTTGTGCATAAATGCGAAATTCTTTTTCTTAAATATATCTTTATTGATTTCAGAGAGAGGAAGGGAGAGGGAGAGAGAGAGATAGAAACATCAATGATGAGAGAGTCACTGATCGGCTGCAGCCCGCAACCCGGGCATGTGCCCTGACCGGGAATCGAACCCTGATCGCCTGGATCCTAGGTTGATGCTTAACCACTGAGCCACACCCGGCCGGGCACGAAATTCTTAATTTAATGTAGTCAAATACTTTTTCCTTTTTTTTTTTTTTTTGCCTAAAGATGTTTCCTTTTAGGATGTTGTTTAAAACTTTTTCCCATTCTACATTTTTAAAATAGCTTTATACTTTTATCTTTTTTATATGGGTCTTTTAATCTAAATGTAGAATCCACTGGGGTAAATAGGAATTTTGAAGGGATTTAACTCTTGTCCTCCTTCCTCCTCAGAGTGAGCTGGCTTCCCAGTGCATCTATTAACAGCCTGTGCTAGCCACTGTCCGAAATGGCCACCAAAAGTGTTCAGAATTCTTGCCTCCTCCTCACTCTGGCTCATGTTTAGTCCCCTCCCTCACTGAGTAGGGCTGACCTGTGTAACCAGGAGCATATTACAGAAATGATAGTGTGTGACTTTTAAAGCTAGGCCATAAAAGACATTGCTGTTTCTGCCCCTGTCTTGGATCACTTATTCTGGGGGGAGCCAGCTGCCATGTGAGGATACTCAAGCAGCCCTAGGGAGAGGTCTGCTTGGTGAGGAACTGAAGCCTCCTGCCAACAGCCAGCACAAACTCCCAGTCATATGGGTGAACTATCTCAGAAGCGGATCCTTGAGGCCCAGTCAGGTCTTCAGATAACTACAGCCCTGGCCAACATCTGGACTCCAGCTTCATGAGAGACCGTGGGCCAGGACCACTTAGCTAAGCCAATTTCAAGTTCCCAACCTCCAGAAACTGTGAGAGAATAAATGTTTATTGTTTTAAGCCAATAAGTTTGTAGTAATTTGTTACCCAGCAGTAGATAACAGATTTTGATATCTGGAGTGGGATTCTGCCATAACAAAAACTTAAAATGTGGGTGTGGCTTTAGAACTGGGAAATGGGCAGAAGCTGGAAGGACTTTGAAGAGGGTGTTAATAAAAGCCTAAAGAGTTGACCTTTGAGGAGGCTGCAGTGAGGAAAGTGTTAACTGGTGCAAAGGCGATCCTTGTTATGTAGTGGCAGAAGTTTAGCAACACTATCTGGACTCCAGTAATGTAGAAAGTAGAAAACATACTGAAGCTGAGGATGCAGTTGTTAAATCTTTTGTTAAAATCTCAAAAATTTCAAAGAAGATACCTCAGAGATTCATTCAGTCAAATAATAGTGCATCTAAGAAGCTTAAAGGTGTTGTCCCTAGCAGTCTCAGCACAAGCCCAAAGTAGAGGAGAACTTATTTCACAGAGATTTGTGAGTGTGTGGCTTTTGCCTAATGAAGTGAATCTCAAGACTCACAAGAGAAGACACCCAATAAATGTTTAAGAGAATTCTATTGGCAGAAACACTGAAAGGAACAGAGGCAGTGCAAGAGGAGAAGAGGCCTTCAGACACCTCCTCCCCCAAAGTTCTATAGGCAGCAAACAGGCTAAGGAAATCATGGAGCTGTAAGTATGGACTCTTTCATGGAAAAGGAAGGATGACTCAGGGCAGAGCCAAGAGCCAAAGAGAATCATTTTGGGGCAAGAATAGGCATCAGAGAGCTCCCAACATGTGTCCATCTGAATCAAGAATTTCCGTGAAGCCCTGGCCAGCATGGCTCAATGGTTAGAGCATTGGCCTCTGCAACTGGAGGGTCTCGGGTTCAATTCGTGGTCAAGGGCGCGTACCTGGGTTGCAGGTCCAACTCCTTCCCCCCCCGGGAGGGGGTGTGGGAGGCAACCAATTGATGTGTGTCTGTTACATCTGTGTTTCTCTCTCCCTTTCCTCTCTCCCCACCCTCCCCTCCCTTCCATTCTCTCTAAAAATAAATGGAAAAAATATTCTCAGGTGAGGATTTAAAAAAAAAATTTCCGTGATACAGTGACTTCTAGGTGTCTCCTGTCCCCTGCCCTGCCCTTTTGAACAAGAGTGTGCTAGTGAGTATCCTAATGCCTATTCTACCATTGTGAATTGTGTGTATGGAAGAGACAACTTGTCTCTAGTTCACTGGTCTTCAGATCAAGAACAGATGTACTTAAGGAGCTATAGTTAAGGAACTACATCAAGATGCCTCATCCTCACGTGGACCTGATTTAGATAACAAGATTCTGTACTTCAGGCTGATGCTGTAATGAGATGAGACTTTGGAGGACCATTGGAGGGGGTGAGTGTGTTTTGCATATGGGAGGGACTTGAATCAGTGGGAGCCGGCCTCTAAGGCAGTCCCCAGTGATTCTTGTTTTCAGTGTTCTCTTTGTAGCTTCCTCCCACACTGAATAGGACTGACAAAACTAGGTCATAAAAGCCACTGAGGCCTCCACCTTGCTCCCTCTGGAATTACTTGCCTTGGAAAAGCCAGCTGCCATGTTATGACCATCCAGCTAAGCCACTCCTGAATTCCTGCTCCACAGAAACTGAGACATGTTGATTGTTGATTTAAACTGCTAAATTTTGGAAGTTTGTTACACAGCAATAACCAATACACATTCCGTGCTTTCCCCACTGATTTGTGGTATCTTCTTTGTAAATATCAGTTCTCAGATATACATTAGTCTTGTTTCCAAGCTCTCTGTTTTGTTCCATTGTTTTTGTTTGTTTCTGCAACTAAACTACCCTGTTTTCATTATTATGGTTTTGTAGGATATTTTAATATCTGGTAAGGTTGGCTTTTCCCCTTGGCTCTTTTCTAAATTGACCTACGAATAGTAGACTTTTATTCCATATTAATTTTAGAAAAAGTTTTATGAGTGTCTCAAAAATTTTTTTTGGAATTTGTGTTAGAATTGCACATCTAGTTTTTAAGTTGGGAGAGGTGAGAGGAGTTCTGGCATGAAGATTCTAGAAGACAGAGAAAAGGAAAGAAGCCTATGTGTCTGGTTCTGATTCTGCCTCCAGCCTCCCACCCAGTCAGGTTCATTCATTTAACAGATACTTACTGAGCACTATTGTACATGAGGCACTTATCACCTAGATGGGAAGAGACAGACCATTAGCAAATAGACCAGAAACAGAAAAAATGAACTGAGTGCCATGAAGAAAGTGAACTGATTCTGTGAAAAGGAAGTAGAGGAGGCTGCTTCAGCCTGGGAGCTTAGGGAGGAGGACCAGCACCCTCTGAGGGGCACTATTTGAGTTGAGATCTGAATGGTATAGAGGAGCCAGTCATGCAGACAGCTGAGTGCACACTGTTTCTGGTAGTGGGAATAGCAAAGGGCTAGGTGGGGACACACTGGACATGCTACACAACAGGCCATTGGTGGGGCTGAAGCCCAGCAGGCAGGGGAGATGGGTAGGGACAAAATCAGAGATGTCCGATGCTGCAGAGCCTTGTGGACAATTGAGTCTGGATTTTTTCCCAAAGGCTGCAAGCAGCTTTTGAAAGCTTTTAAGTGGTGAGTGAGTGACCTTTGGTTGTGCTGTTAACCACCTTCCGCTTCTTCTCCAGCAAAAAAGGGAGAACCTGTCCCCGCTGTGCCTCATCCCCATGGTGACATCTCCCCAGGAGGAGCAGCAGCTCCTGGCCAGCACCTCCAAGGCGAGGCCCCTGAGCCCTGTAGGGTGGAGGTTGTGGGCCTCTTCCTGCAGCCTGAGCCCCATGCTTCTCCATCCTCTCTCCCCCAACAGCCCGTGGTGAAGCTCCTGCACAACCGCAGTAACAACAAGTACTCCTACACGAGGTGACTGCCATGGGGCTAGGGAGGTGCACTGGGTGGAATCCTGGGCTCCAGACAGCCCTGCTCCTGGCTCAAGGGGAGGGCTATGGCCACACACACGGACGAATAGAGTGCCTGCCTGAATGGGAATTCCAGCTCTGCCACTTATCCACTGGGTACTTCGGACAGGTCATTTTCACTTCTGAGCATTAGTTTTAATCAGTAAACGGGCTCTGGTGAGGATTAGATGATAATAACTAGCATTTACCAAGTGCTTATTTTATAACAGGCATTACTCTAAGTACTTTACATATATTAACTCATAATCCTCACAGTTGTTTGAGGGAGGTACTGTTGCGATCTCCTTTTTATAGCTAAGGAAATTGAGGCACCAAGAGGTGAAGTAATTTGCCTGGTTTCACCCAGTTACAAAGTGGTGGAGCTAGGATGCCAGGTGATGCAGCCTGACTCCAGAGACTGCACAGATAGCCACTGTGCCATGCTGGGGTTTGCTCAGATAATGCTACTTCCTTGCTGAAGCCTGCTTGGCCTGGCCCCAGGGGTGGAGGAAACTCGCTGCTCTGGGCAGGACCAGAGTGCTGGGTATATGGGCCCTGTCCTGGGGGGAACAGAGGGAGGGAAGCCAGTTGTGCTGAGGCCTCCTGGCCCCTGGTCTTCAGCACTTCAGATGACAACCTACTTAAGAACATCGAGCTGTTTGACAAACTGGCCCTGCGCTTCCACGGGCGGCTGCTCTTCCTCAAGGATGTCCTGGGGGACGAGATCTGCTGCTGGTCTTTCTACGGGCAGGGCCGCAAAATCGCCGAGGTGTGCTGCACCTCCATTGTCTATGCCACGGAGAAGAAGCAGACCAAGGTCAGAAGGGGCTCAGGGCCTGGTCAGGGAGGGCCATGGTGGTTGGCAGGACCAGGGCCCTGGACAAAGGCAACTCAGCAGATCAGGCAGGGGAAAGTCCATCACTGAGAGGAGCCAGAGTTCCAAGTTCTGGGGTCTTAACTGTAAATCATGATGTCATACCATCTAGCCTCTGACGATCTTATCAGCCTGGTCTCTTCTGACCCTCCTATGAGTGATGTGCCTCAGCTACACCAGGGTTCTTGCAAGTCTCTAAGTACCCAGTGCTATTTCACACTCCCCAAGTTTGTACACAGTATTCCTTTATCTTTTTTTTGTTAATCCTCACCCGAGGATATATATATATATTTAAATGTTTTTATTGATTTTAGAGAGAGAGGAAGGGAGAGGGAGATAGAAACATCAATGATGAGAGTCATTAATAGGCTGCCTCCTGCACGACCCCTACTGGGGATCAAGCCTACAACCTGGGTATGTGCCCTGACCAGGAATCGAACCTTGACCTCCTGGTTCCTTGTTCGATGCTCAACCACTGAGCCACGCCGGCCAGGCCTGAGGATATTTTTTCCATTGACTTTTAGAGAGAGTGGAAGGGAGAGAGGGAGGGAGAGAGGGAGGGGGAGAAACATTGATGTGAGAGACATTGATTGGTTGCCTCCCGCATGTGCCCCAACTAGGGCCAGGGATTGAACCTGCAACCCAGGTATGTACCTTTTACTAGGAATTGAACCCAAGACCCTTTAAGTGCGTGGACCGATGCTCTAACCACTTAGACACATGGGTCAGGGCAACATTATTCCTTTTTCTTGGAATTAATTTTCCTCATTCCTGTCTGCCTGATGAACTTGTGCTTAATCTTTAAGACCCAAGCCAACCATCACTTTGAGACATGTCCACACATGAACTTTCGCCCCAACAACCCCAGACAAAGTTGGTCATACTCCTTTCTTAGCTAAATACAGTGTTTATTGTGGTCTGGAGATGGCGAGGGTGGCGAGGGGGTTTTCTTCAGTAGTAAGGTGTTAGCTCCTTGTGACTAGGGCTGTATCTTTTTTCTCCTATTTCTCTACCACTAGTGGAGGCCAGTAGAAGTGTTTCTCACACAGTGGAAGCTAGGAAACATTTATTGAATGCATGACCCTGCTTCTAAGAGGCTTTCTCTGTTGTTGGGAAGACAGGAAGATAAACCAGTAATTAGAATGCAGCTTGTTAAGAGTTATGTTAATTATATTTCTCCAAGCCACACAAGAGGAACCCCCAATCACCTCTTTGCCTCATCCCTTCTACTCTCTTTTCATCACTGTCATTGCATTGGCCTTGCTGCTTATGTTCAAATAATACACTAGCCTAGTGCTGCCCCAGAGCTTTTACACTTGCCATTGCCTCTTCCCAGACTGCTCTTCCTCTGGTTACGCACTGGCTCCTTCCCTCCCCTCCTTTGGCCATTGGTCAAGTGTCATCTCAGTGAGGCCTTCTCTGAATTCCCTTTTACAGTATTCCTGGCCATCACCATCCCCACCCCTTTTCCTGCTATAGTTTTTTTCATAACATTTGTGATCATCTGACAGTTTGTATTTTATTAAATGTATGTCTGCGTCCTCCCCCTAGAATGCAAACTTCCTGTGGATAGAAACTTTGTTTTGTTCGCTGCTCTATTTCCAGTGTCTAGAACAATACCTGTTTGTAGTCATTTAGTAAATATTTGTCTAATGAAAGAATACACCAAGAGACTTGGTAGCAAAGGAGAGAAAATAAATGACTGCCTGACTTCAGAGCTGCACCTTGAAGTATAAGTGTGACTTTGCTGAGTAAAGAACTTGCAAAGAGGACAGTTCAGGCCAAAGAACCCGTGATTGCAAAGACTAGGAGGTGTGCCAGTGCAGGAGCATCTGGGGGGAAAGGGGTCACTGTGTGGCTGGACCAGAGGATGGGAGCTGGGGATTGCTGGCCTTTTGCAGGTGGAATTCCCAGAGGCCCGGATCTTTGAGGAGACCCTGAACATCCTGATCTACGAGACTCCCAGGGGCCCAGACCCAGCCCTCCTGGAGGCCACAGGGGGTGTAGCTGGAGGTGGTGGGGCGGGCCGAGGGGAGGATGAGGAGAACCGAGAGCACCGTGTCCGCAGGATCCATGTCCGGCGCCACATCACCCATGACGAGCGTCCTCATGGCCAACAAATTGTCTTCAAGGACTGATCTTGACCTTTCTCCTTGTTTTCCGCCTGCCACTGGGGCCCAGTCCCTCTTTCTTTTCCTCCCCTTCCCACACCTTCACCCCGGCTTTGCTGGCCAAGCTGTGGGTCTCCCTTCTGTCCCTTTACTGCATGGTACAGTTCACTTTGGCCCTTTTCCATTCATTCTCATATCATTGCTAATAACATGGTACATTCCAGCCCCTTCCCTCAGATCCCTTCAGAAGGCCTATATTCATTCCCTCATCACCACCCTTGCTCTGCTGTTTTCCCTTGTCAGCTGGTTTAAAATGATTTAGAATTACCTTTCTCTTTTTTTAGTACATTGTACATGCCAAAGTGTCAAGGCAGCCCCTTAATAATACCCTCCACATTCTGAGCTGCCTCCCAACCATTGTTCAGGGTATTGTTCCTCCCTCTTTCCCTTACCATTCTCCCTACCCCCTTAACTTTGTATTAGGCTGGCCTTGGCCTGCACCAGCTCAGCTATCTTCTCAGTCTGTTTCATATTATTTATTATTTTAATTTTCTATTAAATTATTGGAATAAAGTTGAATTGAGGATCTGGTGCTAACTCCCAGGGTGAGGGCCAGGGAGATGGCTTGTGTTAAGGAGGTACTTAGCTAGTTGGATGGGAGAAGACCTGTGCCCCTGCCCTGGGGCTGGTAGCTGGGAAGAAAGTAGCCAGGAGTTAGGAGAGGATTTAAGATTTGTATTTCAATGTTCACTAGCCAGTTCCCACCCTCAGCCCCACCCCACCTCCTGCAATGGAGAGGAGGTCCTAGCTACCATGCAAGCCATCCCTGAGTGCTGCATCTCTCTAGCCCAGATGTCTGAAAGCAACACCTTCCTTCCTTCAAGGGTCTGGTGCAAAGACAAAGTCGAGGGCCTGGCGCTCAGCCCCAGCCACATTGGGATGCCAAAGGTCCACGATGAATACCACTCGAGGCCCATCTTCAGGGGAGCCTAGAGTACATGGGAATGGAGATAGGAGAGTAACTGACATTAAGTACTTATGTGCCAGAGAGCTCACCATATACTGAAAAAAGCAAACACTTTGTAAGTAAATGCCAGGCACTGTTTTAACCCCTTATGTGCATTAACTCAACCATCAAAACAAACTCTGAAGTAGTTCCATAATTATTCCTATTTTATACAAAGTAACAGGTTAAATAACTTTCCCAAGTTCATACAGCTAGTAAGTACCAGAGGTATGTGTTGTATAAAAGAAGAGAAGATTAGCGCTCCCCTCGACAAGGGTGGAGGAGGCCCTCAGGCCTGACAACATGTATGTGGTTAGGTTACGGCATTGCCACCAACTTGGTGGCATCTAACCATCGTAAGTGCCAGAGGTAGCACAGGAACCCAGGTGGTCTAGGCCCAGGGTCTTGTGCTGTTAACCACTTTGCACCTACATTAATTTATTTAATGCTTCAGACACCTGATCAAGAAAGCAGTTTCCCCATTTCACAGGTGATTGGAAAAGTTATGTGACTTGTTCAAGGTTATGCACCTGGAAAATGGTGATGCTGGGACAGCAAGCCAGTGGGCCTGATTCTGCAGCCTCTCATCTATTCCCCTTCACTCTTTGCCCCTCCTAGCAGAATGGGAGCCCCATTACCATTATGAGCCACTGTGTGCAGGAAGGAGTCATCCACCAGTAGACAGTGTCCTTCAGCCCAGCACTGGGGCTCACCCCCAACCACCAGCTCACAGCCAGGGGGGATCTTCAGACCTGTGAAAAAAGATCCAGGCATCCAACATTCCTGCCCCCATGGAAGGGGCCCACCCCATTCAGTCAAAAAACAGACTGAGGGTCTTAAACACCAGGTTCTATGGTGGTTCCTCCTTGCTCTGGAAGATAACCAGAATATAATTATAAAACAATACTGGCTGAAAGAAGTGCTAGGAGTTACAGAAATATGCAGTGCAAGGCGCAGTCTGTTCAGTTTCAGAGAAAAGGGAGGGCTTCCTGGAGGAAGTGGCATCTCCTCCTGGGCTTCTGGCAGTTTAACTCAAGAACCTATTGTTTTCTGGGCCTTCCCTCCCTGCGAGAGAGAAAACTAATGACTCCATCCTTGCCCAGGGACCACACAGTAGAGTACTGTGAGAAAACTGAGCAGCCGCTTCCCGTGACAAGAAGACATCCCAGAGGAGGTGACACTTGAAACATAAGTCCTGAAGGCTAAGTAGGAGTTTTCCAGGAGGTGATAAAATGATAAAGGTAAAGACATTTTAGGTTAAGGGTATAGCATGAGTGTGGTGTCTGCCAGGATTAGCCAGCAGGCTTTTATTTTTTAGAGCATGGTGGGATGGAAGGCAAGGAAGGGAACAGATGGGAGATGAGGAGAGAAAGGATCTAGGCTTGATCCTGAGGCCAGTGTACCTCAAAGTGGAGGACACATCCACCTGGTAGCACAACACGGTCATGGAATTAAATAATCGGAAATTTGTTTTTCCATTTTCTCTCAGTTTTTAAAACACCAAAAAAAGAAAATCTCAGTTTGGTGCTACCATGACATTAACAACCACTAACATCACTCCCTCCTAAGCGAAGAGAGTGTAGGCTTCAGTCTTGGAGAGACTAGAGTCCTTGGCCAAAATTTGTAAAGCCTTTTTTTAAGTTTAAATTTGTTTTTATGAGTCCTTTCTATTTAGGACAAGTAATACTGATTATCATTGTTCTATAAAAATTCCTTTTAAATAAGTAAAACAAAATGTGGTGGAGTCCATATGAAGAAACATAGTACAGGTGGTAAATGACTACGGCAAAGCTTATGAAAATGGTTTGCAGATAACTGAAGCTCAGGGGAGGCCGCTGCTGTAGTGGAAGATTTCTGAGAAGAGGCATGGTCAGAACCACAGTGTAGAAAGCTCTGGTGGCAGAGAAGAGGCAAGGATGTTGTCTGCAGGCATCATCTACTTACCCAGATGGCATCTCACCCGGGCATTGGTGGGCCCACAGCGGCCTTCAAGCCGGGCTCCAGGAAGAAGGACAGAAAAGCCAGCATTGCCGAAGGTGTTGGCGCTCATGAAGCTCCGCAGCCCCCTCAGTGCCCGATAGGCCCTGGGGCACCGGCGGCAGTTGCTGGGTTGGCACCGGCCTGCTTGGTACAGCAGGAGCTGGTAGCACCCGGGAGCCAGTGCTGGGGACCAGCCCCGAGGCAGAGGGGTAGTCCCTGAGAAATCCCAGCTCACAGCCCTGAAGTCCCGCAAAATAGCAGGGAAGCTGCTTTCCAGGAGCTCCACATCATGTCGCTGGGCATCCCGCGGCACGAAGGGCACTGAGGGCAGGTCTGGCAGGAAAAGCAGGCCTGGGCGCTGAATGCCCAGGACACCTGGCCCTCCCCCAGGGACTGGGCCACCTTGAGCTGCCCGCCTCACCCTACCCATCCCTGCCCAGGAGTAGCGCCTGGCGTAGGCCCGGAGGCGACGGCTCACTAGACCTTCTGTCCTAGGTCCTTCCCCAGGCTCCCCAGAGCTCCCTAGGCTTGGCCTGCCAACCTCAGAGCATCCCCCAGGCCCACCACTGACACCCCCAACCCGACTCCCAACTGCCAGGGCCTGCATGTCTTGGGAGCCTAAGCAATAGCAGTACCAGAGGAAGAGAGAAGTGAGGGCTCCGAGGAGCAGGGTGAAGGCTGAGGAGGCCAGTGGCAACGGCCATGAGGGAACGATGGGCGGGGAGGCCATGGCCAAGAGGTCTGGGGCATCCTCCAGACCCCAGTCGCCCTGGCCCCCCAGTTCTTCCTCCATAGCTGCTCCCTGGTTACCCCCCAGGCTGTCTCCCTTCCACATTCCCACTCTATTCTCTCTCCTGAGCTCTTCCCCCCGCCCCGTGTCTCCCTCTTTCTCTCCTTCGTGCACCTTTAACCCTCCTTTCCTTCTCTTTCCTCTGCCTCTCTCCTCTCTCTTACCTCTTCTTTCTCCTTCCGGCAGTTTCCTCTCTCACCCTCTGTCTCCCTCTCCCCTTTCCCCTCCTCCCTGCACCCACCTCCCGCCCCTTTCCTTCTAGCTTCCCCGACAGCAGTCCCGACCCCACCTGGACCCGCAGCCCTGGGGACCTGCAACCAGCCGCCCTCCGCAGAGGCTTCTCTCCTCCCCGCCCCCTCTCCTACCTGCCCTCTAGTCTCATTCCACCCGACCGGCGGGTTCTCTCCCTCCCTCCCTCCCCCCGTCTCGCTCGAGCTCTCCAGCTCTTTCTCCCTCCTCGCTGCTTCCTTGGCTCCCACACACCCTGACGTCACTCCTCCCTACTTGAGTCTGCTCAGCTTAGTTACCCCAGCCCCTGCCCAGTGGAGGCGGCAACTCAGCCGGGGAAAAGGGGGGGGGTGGTCTCCGGATTTCCCTCTCCCCAGACCCCAAAGGGGCGCCACGTGCGGCGCCAGGGGCAAGTTGCCAACCTCCTGCCGCCCCGCAATGCGTATAGAAGGGGCGGGGCCTCCTGCGGGACAAACCAGGGGGCGGGGCAAGCGCGTGGATTGCGGACACAGATGCCCCGGCCCGTCCTTGGGTCCGCAGAGCCCTGGACCCGTCTGCCTGCGACTCCTCGCCCATCTCTCTCCGGAGCCAGCCCCCGGCGGCTGGCGGACCGGAGGCGGCCGCAGCCAATCGCCCAGGGCGCGGGGCGGGGCCCACAGGGCGGGGCCGGGAGCTGTCCGCGCCCGTGGTGCTGAAAAGGCGCTTCAGAGACGTTGCGAGAAATAAAAAATCAAAGTTGAAACCCCTGCTGGCTGGCCCGGCTCATGTTGTCCGTGAGATGACGGGCCTCTCCTCTCCAGATGCCAGCCTGTTTCCCCTTAGACTTCTCACAAACGTGCAAACTTGCCATTCTCCTAGAGGAGGGAAAGCCCATTACGCACGAGCTGCTGTAGGAAGGAAGGGGAAGTCCCATGGGGAGCCTGGATATGGGCTGGGGGCACACTGGGAACTGAGCAGGCGCAAGCCCAGCTGTGCCGCCCCTCTGCACCCTGGAAAGAGGAGATTCAGATTCCAGATGTTGCTGTAACGGCAGGGAGAGGGGCCCATAATTATCGCTGGGACCAGAGTTTCCCGTGCCTCCCCTAGGGGCCGCGGGAGTGAGGATTACAGTCCTGGCTCATACGGCCCTTCCTTCCTCCATCTGCACTTCCTCCTCCTCCCTCCCGCCCCCCAATAAATCCTAGGCTCCTCCCTTCGCCCGTCCCCAGGATCTGACGTGGGTTCGACACCTTTCTCAGCTTCTCCCTCCTTCAGCTCTAGTGCCCGAGCCTCGGCTCTCTAGGTTCCGCAACCCCCTCCACTCCCCGCCAAGCCCCTCTAAGGCCCAGTAGGGACCTTCCCGATCCTCGACCCCACCCCAGGCCCCCGGAAGCTATCTTGCCTTTCCTCAGCTGGATCCCACCTTGGGGTCCAATCAGCCTGGTGGACCCAGGAGCCCGAGCAAGAGAGTAACCCAGGAGGCCCGGCTCCTTCGGCCCTCTTGGCTCCACCCCCTGCAGCCCGAGCCGCGCCCCCTCTCCCACAGATCCCGGAGCGGAGAACAGAGATTGGGAAAGAGGGGTGGGCTCCAGGCGACTCCCCAGTCCAATTCTGCCCCTCCATCCCAAGGGGTAGAGAAATTGTCTTCCTTGCTAACTGCTAGCAGGAAAATAATTAAAGGGAAAGACAGGAGACAGAAGAAAGGTGACAGCTAGATTATTTAAGAGAGGCGCAGAGAAAAGAAATCAGTGTGAGTCGCCATGGGGACTCCCAAGGCCCAGCATCCGCCGCCTCCCCAGCTGCTGTTCCTAATTCTGCTGAGCTGCCCCTGGATTCAGGGTAAGGACATGGGATCGTGGGGGTGGGCCCCATGAAGGCCCCCAGGGGGGTCCTTTTCCCTTCTTTCTTGGAACACCCTGGGTCTTCCAAGCTCCTGGGGGAGGGGAGGGGCACAGCTGATGGGAAGGGACAAGTTAGGCCTTTCTAGTTTGTACCTGAAGCCCCTAACCCCACTATAGAGGAGGTGGGGAAATGAGTAAGGGTATCTTTTAGCAGCATCTCAAGGGTTAAATCCAGGAAGGAGGGCTGGGAAAGTTGGGGGGGGGTCTGTGGAGGCGGCAGAACACGCAGAGTACCTGAGTAGGAGATGGAGATGCTGGGAGAGATGCCAGGCACTGCACACACAACTGTTCTTGGATGTATGGACAAAGACAAATGAACAGAGGCACTGCTCTGAGACCAGATATTCAGTACCCCACTCTGCCCCTCAGCCAGACTCCAGGGAGAGACCACAGAGAATGAAGGAGGGAGAGAGAGAGAGAGAGAGAGAGAGAGAGAGAGAGAAGGGAAGAGAACACCACACTGCAGAGATAGAAATCCAGAGAGAAAGCTGGGCACTGCGGAAGCAAGGGCTGGGAGGTGCTGTCAGACCCTCCGCAGAGACCAGAAGACCACTGAGGTGAAAATGAATGCAGCACCAGTCCCGCTTCTCCACCCTGCCGGCGCTGTCCAGGGTTCATTAGAGCCAAGGTGCTCACTGAAGGCCCACACGGCCTGGGGGAAAACAGGGAAAGGGGTAGGATTGTGAGGGGCAGCTGGGAGCCCCTCCTTCCATCTTAGCTCTCAGCTCAGCCTGGGACCCTGTGAGCTCCTGCAGGCCCAGCGGAGGAGGGAGGAATAGCTCCAGGAAAGATCTTTCTGGTGAATCTAGGAGTGTGGGACAGTAACAGGACTCCTACAACTTCATCTCTTAGGTCTTCCCATGAAAGAGGAGGAGGCACTGCCGGAGCCTGAAAGTGAGGCCCCCACTGTAGCCTCAGAGGCCTTGGCCGAGCTGCTCCATGGGGCCCTGCTGAGGAAGGGACCAGAGATGGGCTACCTGCCAGGTGAGGCTCCCAGAGTGGCAAGAGTGACATAGAGGAAGAGGGAGAGACATGAACTCAGGGGAAGGGGGAACCAGGCCAGTAAAATCCAGAGGGAGATGGAAGGTGATGGTTAGAAAAAGACCAAACTGGGCATAGACAGAAAAATTGAGTCAGAATGGTCAAGAGACAGACAGAAACATAGACAATCAGAGAAAAAGACAGATGAAAACTCAGAGAACCAGAACCAGAAAACTGGTGAGAGAAAGACACAAAAAGAGAAAGAGAGAAATACAGAGGTTAGTAAACCTAGGATCATAAAATCAGAGAGTGATAAGAATTCTAATCAGAGAAATAGGGAGTTGCAGAGAGAGCCAAAGAGAGAGCAAGGCAGAGGAGAGAGGAAGGGGAGGAACCAGGTCTGACTGGGTGGCCGAGAGGGGCTCAGGGAGACTGTCAGGATGGAAGGGCCTGGTTCCGGGGTGCATGGGGGACAGAAAGGGGGAGGGTGTCAGGCAAGCCTTGGGAGGAGGTGGGGAATTTGGGTGAGGAAAGTAGAAGCGGGGGGTGTGCACCTTGTGGTGGAGGCCTCTTGGCTCAGTGGGGAACCTCCAGTTTCCCTCAGCCCTGTGCCCCACTCAAGACCCACCCATTTGCTCTTCCTGTGCCCTGACTTCCCTTCCACTGTCCCAGGATCTGATCCAGACCCCACACTAGCCACCCCTCCAGCCGGCCAGACCCTTGCAGCGCCCTTCCTGCCACGGGCCACTGAGCCAGGGACAGGGCCTCTGACCACAGCCGTCACCCCTAAGGAGGGTAGGGGGGCTGGCCCCACCGCGCCCGAGCTGCTGACCCCGCCCCCCGGGACCACGGCCCCACCCCTTGCCGGCCCCGCCTCCCCAGGCCCGCCCCTCGGGCCTGAGGGCGGAGAGGAGGAGACCACGACCACCATCATCACCACCACAACTGTCACCACCACGGTGACCAGCCCAGGTGAGGCGATTGAAAGGGAAGGGTACAGTGTTCCGGAGGAGCAGGGTCCGAAAGGCGGAGGGGCTGCGGGAAGGTGTGAAAGGAGGGGCCCGGGTGCAGGTGGAGGAGCGTGTGCGCGATCACCAAGGCAGCCCTCACACGCCCGCGCTGCGGGCGCTCGGGGCGCGGGGCAGAGGAGCTCCGGGCACAGCTGGGGGGGGCGCTGGGGAGCAGGCAGAGCGGCCCCCCAGAGTTGCTTGGCTGGCAGGGCAAGAACACAGGGCTTTGTTCAGCTCCAGCCACTTATATCTTTTTAGTTTTGTGTAATAACAACATCTCGGAAGGTGAGGGGCATGTTGAGTCTCCAGATTTAGGGAGCAGCACCGGCGGCGCCTTGGGACTCCTGGACTGCACCTACAGCATCCGTGTCTACCCCGGCTACGGCATCGAGATCCAGGTAAGCGGACTGAAGCACATGATTGTGAAACCACCAAGCCCTTTCCTCTGGGCCCTGGGGTGTGCACGGGTTTGACCTGAGAGCCAGAGAACCTGTTTCCTAACACAAATGGGCCTGTTTTCTGATGGCCAGGAAGACGCCTGAAGTTCTACAACTTGCCAATGTCATTGTGGTGTTTGGGCTGCCACATACAGGGGAAAGGAAAGCGAGGGGCGGGGGCAACTTCAGGGGTTTCCCGCTCCTGTTGACTTGTCCTGGGGGATCTGGGTCTTGGCTTCTTTAGGTGCAGACGCTGAACCTGTCTCGGGAGGAGGAACTCTTGGTGCTGGCTGGTGGGGGAGCCCCAGGCCTAGCCCCCCGACTCCTGGCCAACTCCTCCATGCTGGGAGAAGGACAGGTCCTCCGGAGCCCAACCAACCGACTGCTCCTGCACTTCCAGAGCCCTCGGGTCCCAAGGGGAGGTGGCTTCAGGATCCACTATCAGGGTGAGGAGTCCAGGGTGCTGGTGGAAGGGCAGGGGCCACACTGGCACAAGGGACATCCCTAGGAGACTTCCAAGCACAGGGCAATGCTGGGGACTTTTCCTCCTGACTAGCTCCCTGGGGGCAGAATTCTCAGAAGAGACCTGTGCACAGTTATTTCACACACTTACAGACCTGCGCCTGAGTGTGCATGCATCCAAGTGAGAATTCATCCATTCACTCAGCAAATGTTTATCTAGCACCCACTTCATACTGGCCCTGTGTTAGCCTTGGGGAGAGGAATGAACAAGCCGCATGTAAATCTGACTTCAAGGAACTCAGAATCCAGGTAGGAAGATGGACAAGTAACAGAATGATTATAGTTCAATGAGCTAAGGACCCATATCCCTATGGTGGAGGAATTCAGGCAGAAGGAACTAATATCAAAGGGACCTAAACTTCTCCTATGGAATATGGGGACACTGTCTTGGAGGAGATGGTGACTAAGCTGAAACCTCAAAGATGAGTTAGCTAGGGAAATGGCAGGAGTGGGCAAAAGAGAAAGGCAGATGTCTCGATGGCTGGAAAGGCACACTCCAAGACCCAGAGAGGAGAAAGAGCGTCAGTCCTTTGAAGAGTTGGAGTAATTCTCCATGGGAGATAGAGTTGTCGTAGCTGTGTGATCTGGGACAAGTCACTTAACTTTTCCGTGCCTCATTGTCTCATCTGAAAAATGGGAATTATAATTCTTGCCTTGTGGTGTTATTAGGATGATCAAATGAGTCAATACATGTCAAGTGCTTAAAATAGCATCTGATACACAGTGGGAGCTAAAAAATGTCAGTCATGCTGTTACAGTAAAAGCACAGGAAGGGGGAGGGGGGAGAAGAAAGCTAAGAGACCAGACCAGGAGGTAGGCTGGATCAGCTTCAGTAAGGAGTTCAGACTCCTTTCTCCTGCAAGGGAGGAGGGAATATTTTGAAGTGTTTAAAGCCAGATAGTGACAGCCTCAGATTTGAGACCTAGAAAGATCCTGCTGACTTGTGGGGACAGGGAAGGGGGATATATTTGTGCATGACTGCATTCATGAGCACCCACCCACAGACAGCCTATACACATGTACATCCATGATTGTCTGTGTGTATGGGAAACCTTCCCACAATGCAAGTATACATTCTAGCATACATGTGTGCATGAGGCAAGGGGCCAAGCCCACTGTTCCATTCCACACACAAAATGCCTTCCTATGCTCCTCAGAAACGGGACTAAGTTGAGCCAATGTCCCTTTCATATCACCTCATGGCCTTACCTGCCCCCTTTTAGTTTTGCTGACCCCAAATCCCCTTCCCAGGACACACACAACTTATTCTCTTCATACCTTCTCTAGCCTATCCTGAGGCTTCCATTGGGGACCTGCCCCAGGGACTCGTATGTGCGAGGTGGAGGCACCCAACACTAGACCTATTTGTGGAGAAAACAGTGAACTGAGGGACATATAGTTGGTGGTCAGGGTCATATACAGTTGTTGGGGAGCAAGGGCATTCCTTGTGTCTAGGGCAGAGGGCTGGACTTCAGATATTACAGAATGGCCCCCTGCTGCCTCCTTGAAGCAGCCACTTCCCTGGGGCATTGAAAATAGGACTCTAGGCTAAGTAGAACATTTGGGGAAGCAGGGCTATTTCATAAATTGGCCTTCATTACCTGTCTCAGTCTTCTCTCTTTACGGCTTTTCCAGGCACCTTTGGGACCAAAGCCCTGTTTAAGCCCTTCCAAATCTGCCCTAGCTGGGGCCTCTGGTCCAGTGTGGCCTCATTAGCTTCTCTGACAGGCCAAAGTCTCCATCACCCCTCACCCCAAGCCCAGCAACTGTTGTTTCATTTGCTTCCCACAGAAACCCTGGGGGTGGCCATTGTCAACTCCATCTCTGAGAGGAAAAAAAAGACTGAGGTTATGTGGATAGCTGTCACCTGCAAATTCTTTGCAGAGTCAGAAATCAGAATCCCAAGTCCCTGACTCTTAGTCATTCATTAATTAAGGCTGGTTAGAGGCAGGTGATTAACATTTTCTGAGCACTTTTTATGTGCTGGGTGCTTTGCATGTTTGTTTGTTTGTTTTACTTTAAGGCCAGTCCTCATTGATAGGGATTATTATTGCCATTTAATGGGTTAGAGGCCCTAGCGGCGGAGTCACCTACTGAAGGTCATAGAGCTAATAAGTTATAGAACTAGAACTGGAATTCAGATCTGCCTGTCTCCAAATCCAGTGCTCTTTGCACTGTTCCACACTACCTCTTGGCTGCATCAATTGATCAGCTAATCCAGACTTTTAGGAGACAAAATAAATAAGGCTTGATTCAGTCTCTTAATGACAATAGACAGTAGTTAATGTGATGATAAAATTATATGTGTGGGACTGTGTACAGGCAAGAGAGCAACCAATTCTATCAGAGAGAAGAGGGGTCAGGAAGCCTTCCTGGAAGAGATGGCACTTCAGTTACTCATTGAAAGATGAGAAAAGCAGGAGAGGGCCTTGCAGGTAGGGGAAATGGTGTGAAAAAACATGGAGGTGAGACCATAAGGAATCACAGCCTACATTGTGAAGGATATATGGGTCATAGATGATGAGAATTGGAGGTGGAGGTGCTGGGCTTGAATGTCAATCTAAAGCGCTGAGACTCGATCCTGTCGATCATGGAGAGCTATCACAGAGGCTAACATTTATTCAAATCAATGTTTTCTAGAAGGTTGTTTTTATGTCTGTCTATCTTAGTAGACTGTAGATTCCCAAAGAGCAAGGCCTGGGTCTTTTCGTCTCTCTCTCCCCAGGAACCCATCAAGGAAATACTTGTTGAATTTTGAATATAGGGAGAGACCAGGTCTCTTACAGAATCGCTGAGGGCTAGAGAGTCAGAAAAAGCAAAGGCCTAGGCAAGCTGGGATCTCCCAAGCCCCCTGCTAACTGTAGTCTGCCCCTCCTACAAGACCCAGCTTTGGTGTATTTCTTCCAAGAAGCCCTTCTTGATGAGCTCCGCCTGGTCTGAAACAGACACACAGAGCTCTATCAAGATTGAATTCAGAGTCCATCATTTACTACCAAATCACTTTCCATTTATTTGTTTTATCCTGTATGATTCCACAAGAATTTCAGGAGGCTTTCAGAAATAATTCAAGTAATAAAATGAAATGGAACAAGTAAGAAACAATTGGTACCAGGTAAAGTTTATTAAAGTTGAGAAAATAGGGTGCAGATGGACAAGACTTTGTTGCTGGGGATAAGCCACAATGTAGTTCCAAGCTTCCTAGCAGCTGGTGCAAAAAAGGATTACAGGGTTCTCACAGCAAGAAAGGAGAAGACAAAACAGTTCCTTAACAAAAGCAAAGTTGTCCCTAGCACTTCACTTGCACTGGGAGATTCATTTAGGGAGCAGTGAGGATAAAGGCCTTTAGTGATAAAATATCCAGGTTCCTAAAGGAGTTTCATTTGGTTCCTCTGGGTGAGAACTGAGGGTAGAATACCATAGTGTAGCCCAGAGAAAGGCCACCGTGTGTGCAGAGGGGAGAAACTGCTCCGAGGCACCTAATAATTTGGAGCCACATTTTCTGCACCTGGAAAATAGGTCACAGTGTTTCTCTGACCACCTCAAAAGCACCATGTGAACTCACTTTGGAAGGTGAACAAGCTCTGCAAATATTATTTGTTATTATTAGAGCTGGATGGGGTTCAGAGTGGTCAATTGATTTGCCAGAGGTCGCATAGCAAATGAGAGCTAGGATCCAGAATTTCTTTGAGTCTTTGGTACTTTATCTATAAAATAAGGGCCTAAGTGGGTAGGTAAGGGATGTTGAAATGACCTCTTCATGAGACAATGTTCCCACATGAGTATGGAGCCCATTTGTGCCCCCAGGGGTCCTGGAAAGAGGGGAGGAAGTGCTGGGGGACTGGTGAGAGAAGGAGGCATGGGAAAATGAGGCCCTGTTCCCTGTTCCAGCCTACCTCCTGAGCTGTGGTTTCCCTCCCCGGCCTACCCATGGGGATGTGAGTGTGACAGACCTGCACCCTGGAGGCACTGCCACCTTCCACTGTGATTCAGGCTACCAGCTGCAGGGTGAAGAGACCCTCATCTGCCTCAACAGCACCCGGCCAGCCTGGAGCAGTGAACCCCCCAGCTGCATGGGTGAGTCTCCTGCTACAATAGGTGGGGAGCTTCGGTCCTAGGAGTCCCTTTGAAAGGATCCTGTCCTGGGGGTCTCCATCTTTGGGGAACACCCATCTTGAAGGGGTTTCGACCCTGAAGAGTTGCTATCCTGAGGCCTCCATCTGGAGCTCTTTATAGTGAGGGTCTCTATCCTTGGAGTCTCCATGCTTGGGGGATCTCCATTTGGGAATGTCCATATCGGGAGTCACCATTCTGGAGGTCCCTTCTTTTGGAGACTCTTCATCCTAGAGGAAAACATTCTTGGGGGGTGGTCTTAAATCTTTGGAGGGTCTCTATCCTGAATAGTCCTCATCCTGGGGATCCCAACTTGAAGACTTTCCATCTGAAGGCTTAAATTGGGGGGTCCCCCATAATTCCCCATCCCAGCATGTCCATATCTGAGGAGTCTTCATTCTGGTGGAATCTCCATCCTGGGGGGTGTCCATCCTGGGCTTTCCTATTCCAGGTCTGGGTGCCTACCTGGGTGGTAGCCCGGAAAAGGCCCTGTTCTCTGGGGTGAATGTGTAGGGCAGAGGCCATGCTGAGGCCAGGTCCCAGGCAAAGGTGTGGATGCAACAGCCTTGAAGATGGGAGGACAAGTCACCTTAACCTCCTCTCCTCTGCCCACAGCATCCTGTGGTGGCACCATCCACAATGCTACACTGGGCCGCATCGTGTCACCTGAGCCTGGGGGAGCTGCAGGGCCCAACCTCACCTGCCGTTGGGTCATCGAAGCAGCTGAGGGACGCCGGCTGCACCTGCACTTTGAGAGGGTCTCACTCGATGAGGACAATGACCGGTGAGGGTCTGGGTCTTGGGTCAGAGGTCCCCACCTCAGGGAAATAGGGAGGCTGCAGTGGGGGTCAGACTGACCTTGGGTAGATCCTACTTGGGATCTGTGTCAAACGCAGGTTAGTCCTTCCTTTTCTGAGGCAATATAGCTCTGCAAACTTTGCCGAGGCAAGTCTCAAGCTCTCTGTGCCTCCGTCTCCTTATCTGTAGAATGTTGATAATAGTGCCTCTCTCAAGGTTTCTGTGAGGATAAATGCATTAAGATGCGTAAAGTGCTTAGAATGGTGCCCAGCACACAGTAAGCACTAGAAACGTGTTTCCCATTGTCATTTGCCATTGTGGTCATCAGTATCATTCTTTAACTGACAAACTGCTATCCCAGCTCTTCCAGCAGTTGCTATGTGACATTAGGCAGGTTACTTAATCTCGCTGTGCCTCAATTTCCCCATCTATAAAATGAAGGATAATAATAATAGTATCTGACTCAAGGACTCTTGTGAGGATTAAGATAAAATATGTAAAGGCTTAGAAAAGTACATGGCATAAAATTAATGTTTGAAAATAATAGCTATGAAAATAACTAGAAGAGTAGGCAAGAGATGAGGCAGCTTCTCAGGGGAAACTGAGCTCCTGGCCACCCTCTGTCCACCCCAGGCTGATGGTGCGCTCAGGGGGCAGTCCCCTGTCCCCAGTGATCTATGACTCTGACATGGATGATGTCCCAGAGCGGGGTCTCATCAGTGATGCTCAGTCCCTCTATGTGGAGCTGCTTTCAGAGACACCTGCCAACCCCCTGCTGCTAAGCCTCCGATTTGAAGGTAACTACCCTCCACCCCCCTGCCCCCAGCCCTAACCCCCGCACCTTCCCCTCTTCCTGATGCCCACACATGGCTACAAGCACATACTCTATCCCTGCTCATCTCTGTGTTTAGATTCCTAAAATCTGACTTGCCTCCCCACCCCAAAGCTACAAGGATCCCTTCATAAGAACCCCTTCTAATTTCATGAGGTGGCCTTTTCTATTTAAGCTTCATGTATGGCTGGGTCCAGGTACACAACCAAGAGGCCAATTACCTTAAACTCTCAGTTCTTTTCTCTGCATTGGCTTTATTCTCAGGCACTCCAGTCTGTGGTGAACCTAGCACTTCTAGACTAACATACTACCAACTTAGTAACTCTATCAGAAAGAGCTTCGGCAAAACTTTCCTAAGAGCTTCAGCAAAAAAAATGCCAGGAAATGTTCTCGTAAGCCTGGCTTAGGCCATCTGCCTATGCCTGAGCCAGTCACTGCAGCTAGGGGCAGGTGGTGCTGTGATTGGCAGATCCACATCACGTGGTCATCCCTAGTTGGCTCCAGCTGAATCTCATGGACTGGAAATGGAGGAGGCATGTGTGCCAAAATGAAGGGGGATTGGGTGCTGGACAGATAGAAATAGGAGGTCACTGATCATGGGTGAAGAAGCATTTGAGCTGGGCCTTACAGGATAGAGATAATTTTAAAAGAGAGAGATTGGGAATTAGCATTTTGGGTGAAAGGAACAGTGTGAGCAATGGTAAAGAGGTAGAGAAAGGCCTGTTTGGGAAATGGAGCATTTCAGTGTAACTGGAGCAGAGGATTTGTGCAAACAGTAGCAGGAGAGAGACAAAGAAAGTGAAATGCTCAGAATGGGAGGGGTTAGTTCCTGGTATGAATCAAGAGAGAAATGGAATTGGCTCTGGGCCCTAATGGATGTGTAGGACTTGGCCATGACAACTTATAAGGTTAAGTAACAGTGAAATAGACAGTGAATGTAAAAAATAAATTGCATGTTATATTCTGAGAGTGCAAAGAGAATTCCTAGGTTCGAGGCCTGCCTGCAAAGTTGTGGTCCCTGAGCTTCAGATTCCTGTTCTGTATCACAGGCACCTAAGTCTTAGCTCACAGATAGTTTTGCAGCTAAGGTATGATCAGGTGGGGAAAAACAAAAATGCTCTATAAATGTTCATTTTTGCTGATTTAGTCCAAAGTCAAAGCTGAGTAGCTTTTGCGTTAGCTGCACTTTTAGCTTCTAGCCACAGCATGGACAATCAGGACTTATCAGAATCCAACTGTTATTTTTGAGAAGACAGCACACCTACATGAGTGCTCCAAAGTCATGCTCCCCCCGCCCCCCTCACTCCCACTCCTTTGCAGTTTCCAGAGCCAAGTGTTTCTGGCTGGGAATTAAGCAACCTTGGTTTCAGATGTGGTTCTGCCACTGCCCTACTGTGTGACACTGGGCAAGTGGTTGTCTGTGGACCTCAGTTTCCTCATTTGTAAAATGGTGGCTGGGATTTGACTAGCTTAGGGGCTTCTCTCCAGAGGCTGGGGAGGTAATATAAATGTACAAATGAGGAGTGTTAGGGTTTTGGGAAAACTGGAGAGTGAAAGCTGAGTCCAAAGGCATTCAATTTTAAACAACCCACTGAGTAACCAAACAACACTTGAATTCAGCCCAAGTCCCCCAGTTTGAGACCCCTTAAGGCCTGTCCTAATGCTTAATTTGTGTGATTGACTCCTTAGCCTTTGAGGAAGATCGCTGCTTTGCCCCCTTCCTGGCACATGGCAATGTCACCACCACAGACCCTGAGTACCGCCCAGGGGCGCTGGCTACCTTCTCATGCCTCCCAGGATATGCCTTGGAGCCCCCTGGGCCCCCCAATGCCATCGAATGTGTGGATCCCACAGAACCCCACTGGAATGACTCAGAGCCAGCCTGCAAGGGTGAGCCTTACATATCCCCAATAAGTCCTTCAGTCTATAGACTACCCCCTGAGCTGGGAATCCTACGAAGGCCATTCAAGGAGACCTGCGTATCCAAACCTAATAAACCCAGGCCTTGGGTAAATCCCTGACCCTTTCAGAGACTCAGTTTTCTTAGCTAAATAATGGTGGGCTTGTTACAGAATTCAGGGTCACAACCCAAATGTCTCCAAGAGCTAGAAGTGGAGTTGGGCTAAGTCTTGAACTGGGTGGAGAGTGGGCAGAGTTTATTAAGAGCAGGGCTGGGGATTGGACACAACAGGACTAGGGGTGGTGAGAAAAAACAGGTGGGTGATAGATAATAGGAAACCTGTGAGGCGGTCTGGTGCATACAATTGGGAGTGGTGAGGACTGTGGTGAAATGGCCTGCATGCCAACCGGGGTCCTGACCCTAACACCCCTTCTACCCTAGCCATGTGTGGAGGGGAGCTGTCAGAGCCAGCTGGTGTGGTCCTCTCTCCAGACTGGCCCCAGAGCTATAGCCCCGGCCAGGACTGCGTGTGGGGCCTACATGTCCAGGAAGAGAAGCGCATCTTGCTCCAAGTTGAGATGTACGTTTGGGTGCTGCAGAGGGTGCGATGGGTGTGGGCTCAGCAAACTGTGGAGTAACAACACACTAGCCTGCCTTCGGAGCCTGACTGGCTCCTCTGTCTGCACAAGATTCGGTGAATATATGGTCTGAGGAAAGAGGCGACTAATGGTTCCTGACCAGGGTGCGGGTTGTCAGGTAGACCCAGGTACAAATCACTAATTAGCCAGGCCTTGGACAAGTAACTGCAGTAATGCAGCCTTCCTCAGGGGCCCTTGTGAAAAAGGGGCTCGGTCTGGTGTCTCTCACTCAGGCTGTTTCTGAGCCCCCCCCCCCACACCCCCAGGGACTGGGCTCAAGCTGCTGCAGCATCAACAGAACATGAAGTGGGTGGGGGGAGAGTCCAGGGAGCTGATTTGGGATGAGGCGGTCACGTGACTGGACAGAACCAGGGCAGGTCCTCAGGCGGGGCCTAGAGTTGGGCCGCATGGCCCTGAGCTTGAGGAGCCACAGAACTGGTGGAACCTGGAGAGACTAGCATAGAGAAGCCCATGACTGGTCAAAGCTGAGGAGGGGCCAGACGGATCGTAGGCCAGCCCCCATATCTGGTCCTACTCCCTGCAGCTTGAATGTGCGAGAAGGGGACATGCTGACACTGTTCGACGGGGACGGTCCCAGCGCCCGAGTCCTGGCGCAGCTGCGGGGACCTCAACCGCGCCGCCGCCTCCTCTCCTCTGGGCCGGACCTCACGCTGCAGTTCCAAGCACCGCCTGGGCCCCCAAACCCGGGCCTGGGCCAGGGTTTCGTGTTGCACTTCAAAGGTACCGAGGTCTAGGGTCCCAAGATGGGTATGGCTCCAGTAGGCCAGAGACCCTAGGAGGAGCGAGGCCCCGAGGCTGGAAGGGTGCCCTGAGCCGCAGGACAGCCTCTAAACTCGCTGTGTCTACACTGCAGAGGTCCCCAGGAACGACACGTGCCCCGAGCTGCCACCTCCGGAGTGGGGCTGGAGGACGGCTTCCCACGGGGACCTGATCCGGGGCACCGTGCTTACGTACCAGTGCGAGCCTGGCTACGAGCTGCTGGGCTCCGACATTCTCACCTGCCAGTGGGACCTGTCCTGGAGCGCAGCGCCGCCCGCCTGCCAAAAGAGTGAGCCGGGACCCACCCCAGGCGCCCTCGCCTGGCTGGGCTTTGCAGCTCCGCTTGGGCCCCGCCCCCATTTCCCTCTGCGCCCCGCCTCCGCCCTTTGTCCCCACCCCAGTCCTGCCCCAGTTCAGTCCCTTCTCGCTGGGTCCTGCCTGCATCTTCCTCAGGCCCCGCCCCTATACCCTTTGGGTTCCACTCTTGCTTCTCGGTGCCCCGTTTCCCCTGGACCCGCTGGGCCTCATTCTCATCTTCCGCAGGCTGCATCCCACTCTCTGCACCGCTCAGGGCCCTGACCCCTTTTCCTCTGGGCCCCGCCTCATCTTTTCAAGGCCCCGTCTGAGCTCTACCCCTTCCCGGCCCTGCCCCATCAATGCTTGGTTGCGCTCTGCCAGTTGTAGGTCCTGCGCCAGCCTCTCAGTCCCCAACTCTTGACATTCCAGGGAGTCACTTTGCTAGGGCCCAGGCAGCCATTGAAGGCCCATGCTGGGTTGGGGTTGGGGTTATGCGGAGGGATTGGGGTCCCTCCCTACCCTGACAGAGTTCACAGTCTGAGAAAGGGACAGCTAGTTAAACAACTCAGGATGTTACAGAGTGGTAACCACAAATACTTAACATCTCCGAGCCTCGGCTTCCTCATCGGTGAAGTAGGAATAGGGAGGGGGCTGTGAAGAGCCAGTGACAGTTTTTCACACAGTGCCTGGTGCGTGTAAACAGTAAGTAGTAGCTGCTGTAAGTATGAAGAACAGCTGTGGGAAGAGGGGTAGGTTACTTGTCCCAGGGAAGGGGCAGATTTCACAGAAGAGGTGACATTTTTTATTTTTTATTTTTTTAAATCCTCACCTGAGGATATTTTTTCCATTGCTTTTTCGAGAAAGTGGAAGAGGGGGAGGGAGAGAGAAACATCCATGTGAGAGAGACACATTGATTGGTTGCCCTCTGCACTCCCCCTGACCTGGATCAAACCTGCAACCCAGGTATGTGCCCTTGACTGGGAATTGAACCCATGACCCTTTGGGAAGGCCCATGCTCCATCCACTGAGCCACACTGGCCAGGTCCAGAAGACGTGACATTTAAAGCAGCTGGGGGCCAGGCCAGCATGGCTCGGGTTGGTTGAGCATCATTTCATGCACCAAGAGGTCGCTGGTTGGATTCTCCTGTCAGGGGACATTCCCAGGTTGCAGGCTCGATCCCTAGTAGGGGGCATGTGGGAGGCAACCAATCCATGTCTCATCGATGTTTCTCTCCCTCTTCCTTCCTCTCTCTCTCAAAAACCAATAAAAACATATTTTTAAAAAACCATATACTTTAGAAATAAATAGAGGAGCTGGGAGTTTTTATCTTTTAGAAGAGCAAAAAGGGGTGGCATCTCACCACTTTCTCCGTTTTGGGAAGCCTGTTACAAGGATAAGGGTTGTAGGTATTCCACCTAGCAGCCCCTGGGGACAATGGTGGGTCAATGAGCGTAAGTTTCAGGAAGCCAGATTTGGGTTGGACACAAGCCTAGTTGATGCAGCTTCCCATCTCTGGGAGGATTCATAGGATATCCAGTTTGGAACCCAGACAGGACAGGGACAGGGACAAGGACAGAGAAGGATGGAGGCAGGATCCAGAGGGGGTAGGGCCTGGCCCCACTGCTCCAGGAGGGAATCTGCCTAAGGAGGCACACTGAGCCCAAAGCCGAGCTGAGATCCAACTCTCTGAATCTCAGCCCAGTGCTCCACAGCCATGACCCTGGGTGGTTCCAGCTCTGCCACTCCCTGTCTGAGTGGCCATGCACCAGTCATCTGACTGCCCCCAGGCCTGGGCCCCAAGGCAGATGACAGTGGCATTGACCTCTCAGGATTATCAGAGTAATGTCGTGTTTGTAAAACATTTAGCAGGATGCCTTGCACAGACCTATATACAAGAAATGGCTATGATTGCGTCTCTTCCAGCAGGTCGTAAACTCAGGCACCTGCAGGGCCAGGCAGCACATCAGCGAGCAGGACGGGCTGGGAATGATGAGAATGGGGGGAGCAGGAGGGCCGGGCCCCTCTAACAAGGACAGCTGCTGTTCTGCTGCTGATCTGCCATGCAGGCCTGACACTGCTGGGATTTAGCTGGCATGTTCAATACAGTGGTTAAATTTTTAAAATTTTATCCTAGGATGGGGGCCTGGGTTGCCCCAATTACTCTGTTTTCCCAAAGAAGCCGGAAATATTGAATTATAACTTTTTCTAACTCCTGCTCCCTTCATTCTGAAGAAATAGTGGGAAGTAGGGGGTTCAGACCTCTCCTGGCCCTAAGCTTCTGGGAGACCTTTTAAGGCACTAGCTCCCCTTGACCTTGCCCTCTTGCCAACAGTCATGACTTGTGCTGACCCTGGTGAGATCACCAATGGGCATCGTACCACCTCGGACGCTGGCTTCCCTGTTGGCTCCCATGTCCAGTACCGCTGTCTGCCGGGGTACAGCCTGGAGGGAGCGGCCGTCCTCACCTGCTACAGCCGGGACACAGGCACACCCAAGTGGAGTGACCGGGTCCCCAAGTGTGCCTGTGAGTCTGGGGACATCTGGGAAGGATGGCTGGGTGGCTTGCTCAGCAGTGTGGCTGGCATGTGACTGACATGTTCCCTGCAGTGAAGTACGAACCATGCCTGAACCCCGGGGTGCCAGAGAATGGCTATCAGACATTGTACAAGCATCACTACCAGGCCGGCGAGTCTCTGCGCTTCTTCTGCTATGAGGGCTTTGAGCTCATCGGCGAGGTCACCATCACCTGTGTGCCCGGCCACCCCTCACAGTGGACCAGCCAGCCCCCGCTCTGCAAAGGTGCCTGGGCAGACAGGGCAGGAGGGGGCATAGTAGTGTTCGGGGAGTGACAGGGCTGAGAAAGTCAGGCAGCAAATTTGAGACCAATGGTAACCCTGCTGAGCTCCCCATTCACCTCCTGCGGGCTCTCATCCTCATGGCTACACCCAGAACACCTGGGGAAGTTCACAGTCATAAAGTTATCCTAAGGGGTTTAGAAGAAGGGGCTTCAGTTTGGAAGCCTCTTGTGCTCTGGATGGGTCTCAGTTTCCCTATTTTTGAAAGTTCTACAGACCTGGATGGTTTAGACTGCCCAGGGTTAGGAACCCTGAACTTTTAGTGGTCCGCAGGGAGAGGAAGAAGGCCCTGCCCTGACTCCTCCTACTCCATCCCCACCAAGGAAAAGATAAGGCCCAGGCTGAGCAGCGGGCAGGGAGAACCAGGCTCTCCAGCCCAGCCCCACTGGGCTCCCGGCCCTCTACCCAGCCTCCTTCCCTCCCTGGCTCAGACCCCGTCCCCTCCCCCTCCTCTCCCTGCAGTGGCCTATGAGGAGCTCCAGGACAACCGAAAACTGGAAGGTCAGTGAGGGCACAGGTGGAGACCCAGGCCTGGCTGAGTCGGGAGGGCAAGGCAGAGGCTGGGGGCAGGCCAGGCCCCAGAGGAATGAGGCCCAGGGTTCAGGGCCCAGGGCAGGAGGCTGGGAGAGCCCGGG
Source organism: Miniopterus natalensis (assembly GCF_054644295.1). Lineage (NCBI taxonomy): Eukaryota > Metazoa > Chordata > Mammalia > Chiroptera > Miniopteridae > Miniopterus > Miniopterus natalensis. Next base: position 97,105,051 of record NC_142083.1, read on the forward strand.
GCTCAGCCTCTGCTCCTCCCACCAGTGACCCAGACCACAGACCCATCGCGGCAGCTGGAGGGTGGAAACCTCGCCTTGGCCATCTTGCTGCCCCTAGGCCTGGTCATTGTCCTGGGCTGTGGCGTTTACATATACTACACCAAGTAAGTACCGTACTCAGGGAGCTGGGTCCGGGGCGGACGTCCTGCCTGCCTGCTGAAGCCTGGGTGAGGCGGGTTGGGGGCTCACCTCTCTATAAGCCTCTCTGTCTCCTCCCTTTCCCAGGCTGCAGGGAAAATCCCTCTTCGGCTTCTCGGGCTCCCATTCCTACAGCCCCATCACTGTGGAGTCAGACTTCAGCAATCCACTGTATGAAGCTGGGGTGAGCCCTTCCCCTACCCCGGGAGTGCCACATAGCTCAGCTCCCCCAGGACTCCATAACCTTCTCTCCAGGTTTCTATCTTGGGAATTTCAAACTTAGCTGCCTACAAAGGCCACATCAATGAACAAAGCAAGTCAGGTGTGAACAATAGGGAGTGGTAAGGACTTTGGCTAATGGGAGAATTTGTGCCCCATCTAGTCCATAGTGGAAACAGGCCCAATTGCCAGATTGTTCAAGACAATCCAGAAATTCAGATTTTTATGTCATTTTAATTTACTGTAGGATGAACGAAGCATATCCACTGGCCAGAATCACCCCTATTTCCACCCCACGGCCCCGAAACCACCAATGATGTTACTTTAAAAGTCTAGGGTCTTTCCCCTTCTTTGTAGCCTCCCCCATGTTGCTGCTTCCTCCACCTCCATCCCACTCAGCAACTGATCCCATCTCTCTGTCTCCAGGATACACGGGAATATGAAGTTTCCATCTGAACCCCAAGACTAAGGCAGCAGGATCCAAGACACCCCTCCCCTCCTCATTCTGGGCAGGGAGGAGCACAGGACCTGGTCTCCAGCTCCTTTCCTCCCTGTTGTGTAAATAGTCTCCTGGTCCCATAGGGGGGCTTCGATGGTTCTGGGGACCCTACAGTAAATAAACCAGCATCCTGCCACCCAAACCTACTCTTCTCAGTTGCCAAACAAGGGGCCTACCCCACCCTACTGGCTTTTGGACCCTGGCATGGGAACTCAGCTCCCCTACAACTCCTGGGGCCCCTCCAGCCCAGGGTACCCCATAAGGACTGCCCCTGAGAGCTCTGCTGTTCCCTTGGCCATGAAGCCTCTGCCCTTCCCAGATGCTCTGGCCCAGGCCTAACCCCTGGGCCTTGGAGGGTCAGAAGAGGAGAGATGAAGGGGAGAGCTGGGACAAGGCCCCTATGCCCTTCCTGCCATCTACTCAACCCACAATCTCTACCTTTGCTTCTGGATTTTTGTTTTTGAGCAATAAACAGAAAATCACCATTTGTAATTGGGCTGGTGGGGTGTGGGAAGGTGGGTCACTGAGTTGGAGACGGTGATGGTGGCCTCTCTGGAGAGAGAGCTGGGGAAAGGGGAACAATTTTTTTGCGGGGGAGGGGGGTGGAAATTAAAGACTAGGCTCAGGGCAATGTCAAGGGGTCAAAAAACCTGGCTTTAGGGTCAGCCTTTGTGGAGGACAGACTGGGACAAGCCCGCTCTGGGCCTCAGCTGTCTGCCCACCAGGGCCTGATGGTTTCAGGCTCTTCTAGCTGGCAGTAGCCCCCTCTCCTCCTCACTGTTTGGCAGGAGACAAACAGTTGTCAATTTGTTTCATGACCAGTTTAACCCCCTTTGGGAATTTTTGTATCCATCTAAGTATGCTATCTCCCCCGACTCACCTTTTTGGCATTTAAGCATATCTGCTCTTAAGGGTCTACCAAGTATTGGTCATATTTGCAGCATGTCACAAACAGTGAGCTTGTTTTGTATCCTGTGTCATTTTCTACTTTAATTTTGAACATTATAAGGAATCTCTAGCCTGTTTGTCTAGAATTTTACTTAAAATTTTATATTTAAATACAATTAAACATTTAGGACCTTCAAAAAGATACTGAAATACTCAAAAGGGGGTTGAATTTTAGGAGAGCACAAGGCAAACTGATCTTGATAATAGTATAAGTTTCGGGGCATTTATTCTGTGCCAGGCATTGTGCTAAGCACTTTGTATGCATTGTTTTTAACCTTCACAAGGACCCTGTGAGACAGTTATTCCCATTTGCAGCTAAGGAAACAGGCTCAGACATGTGAACTGACTTCCTCAGGAAGCTACAATAGTGGCCAGACTGGGATGTAAATGCAAACTTCACAAAGCCTACTGAACGGCCTTCTGGCTAGTAATGGATGCGATATGTCCCCATAGGCATGAGACCCCAAAGCTCAGAGGGGGGACTGCAGCACTGATTTTGATGGCAGAGGGGCACCAGAAGCAAGGGTAGACCTCAGATGCCACAGGCCTGGACCTTAAGGTGCTAAAGTTTGGCTAGGAGACAGACAAAGCCCTGAATTTAAACCACTCCAATAATATGCTCACACATCTGGCAAAGGAAAAAGGACACTCCTCCCACATCTCCTGCCAGAGAAGTCACGCTGGAGCACTGCCTGGGTTGGGAGGAGGGAAGGATCTCCGTCTCTTTATTAAGGCCTTGGATTTCTGGTGGTGTCCTTGCCAGCCGAGAGTGGAAAGCTGTGATGGTTCCAGATTGTTTTGGAGGCTTCAGGGGTGATGCTGCTCATGACCAGGAGTCCCCCCCAAACTGAAGTGATTGATGAGTTGTGAAAGAGGACCTTTGAGGCACGTTCTAGAGGGGAATGGGGGAGGGCATGAGAGGCCAAGGGCAGCACCAAAAAGGGTTGGGATCATCCTCCAGATGTCAAGCTGTTAGGCAGAGCTCCCTAGAAAAGAAAAGGCAGCTTTGACTCTTTAGATCCAAGGCTTTTGTGTGTGTGTGTGAATCCTCACCTGAGGATACTTTTCCATTGATTTTTAAAGAACGGAAGGGAGGGGAGAGACAGAGAACATTGATATAAGAGAGACACATCGACTGGTTGCCTCCTGCACACACCCTCTGGCCAGGGCGGCGATCAAGCCTGCAACCAAGGTGCGTGCCCTTGACCGGAATTGAACTGGTAGCCCTCCGGTCCGCAGGCTGACACTCTAACCACTGAGCCAAGCCAGCCAGGTGGTCGTCAGCTCATGCATTTTTATTCTTCCGTCTTCATCTATCCATCCAGCCCGTCCCCCATCTGCCATTCCCCATCCATCCATCCACTCACCATTCTGCTTCCTTCCTTCCTTCCCTCCATCCGTCCACCCACACACCTACCCGTCACTCCCCACCCAACTTTCCACTCTGCCCATCCATCTGGCCCTCACCCACCCACCCGCTCGCCCATCTCTCTACCATTTAATCCCTCACCCCCCATTTCAACTTCCTGAAGGCAGGCCCTCTATCCGGCTCCCTTCTACACTCCAGCTCCTAGAGCAGTGCTGGCACATAGCAAGAGCTTATTGAACGTCCAGTGAATTTAACCATTTGCCCATTACCCGCCCTCCCCAATCTATTCATTCCCCCACCCAACATCTGCCCACCTACAATGCCCTACAATTCCAGGGGGAACTGGAGGATCTGTAGGCCGCTTTGTTCTTTCTTGATAAGGGAGTCTCCCGGGACCATCGGGGCTGGCAGGTGGGTGAGGGAGTTATTTAGCTCAGGATGAAATCCTCAAGTACCATGTGGGAAGGGGAGGTAGGGGATGGTGGGGCCCGCATGGGGCATTGTGTCCAAAGTTCCCATCTGACACATGGGGGAGGGGGAAGCAACTTGCGCAAGGCTAACTATCTAGTAAATAGCAAATGGCTACTTAGGCCCCGGGCTTTTTTGCTACTTCAAGCTGCTTCAAAGCCCAATCGGGAGAGATCAAACGTCCCAAAGGTACTAGAAAGTTCCTTGAGGACAAGAACAATGGCTTGCTGTCAGCTGTATTTGCCTCTGGTCTTGGTCATGAACATCTGAAGTAGCAGCCTGGGTCAGAGACATGAGTATTCCCATGGCCTGCTGGACATGAGACATGGACACTCAATAAACATTCGGCGACTGTCAGTTCCTCTTCTGTCTTCTTCGTGGGCCCCTCTCCCCGCCTCTGCCAGTCTCAAAAGCAGAGGTTCTCCAAGCCTCCATCCTCAGCTCCTTCTCTTTCTTGCTCTGTACACCACCCCCACCCTGCCCAGGGCGATCGCACACCCTTCATGTGCCACCTCCCTCCCGGGTCAGATCTCTATCACCGGCTCAGACTGCTCCAATGAGTTTGAAGCCATGTTTTCAACTGGCTACAAGGTATTTCCACCTGGAGTTTCTACAGGTACCTCAAACTCAATCTGTTCAAAGGTGGGAGGATGACTTCCACGCTCCAGGAGGACTGAGAAGGATGGCATGACCGCGAGTGGGGTAAACCAGGGGGGCAGTTCTGGGCAACGAGGTCAGAGGGGCAATGGGGTGGGGGAGGAGCGAGATCATGTAGGGCCTTGTAAGCCAGGGAGGACTTTGGCTTTTACTCTGAAATGGAAACTATTGTAGAGTTCTGAACAGAAGCATGACATCATCAGACTTAGGCCACCCAAATCAGAAATATGGCAGTCATCTGATTAATGAATTTCCCCCACTAACATTTCTAATCAATTACCAAACTTAATCTTCTTGGTCTTTATTTTTTTTCTTTTTCCATTCAAAATTATTTTATATTACTTTCAGGTGTACAGCACAGTGGGTAAACAATTACACAATTTACAAAGTGATCCCCCTGATAAGTCTAGTACCCACCTGGCACCATACATAGTTATTACAATATTATTGACTATATTCCCTATGCTGTGCTTTATTTGCATCTTCATGACTATTTTGTAACTATCAATTTGTACTTCTTAATCCCTTCACCTTTTTCACCTCACCCCAACCCTCCTCCCATCTGGCATCCCTGTTTGTTCTTTAGGTTTCACAGATAAGCAAAGTCATGTGGTATTTGTCTTTGTCTGACTTCTTTCACTTAGCATAATACCCTGTAGGTCCATCCATGTTGTCGCAAATGGTAAGATGTCATTCTTTTTTATGGCTGAACAATATTCCATTGTATATATGCACCACATCTTCTTTATCCAGTCACCTATTGATGGGCACCTGGGTTGCTTCCGTATCTTGGCTATTGTAAATAATGCTGCAACGAACATTGGGGTGCATGTATCTTTTCAAATTAGTGTTTTTTACTTCTCTGTATAAATACCCAGAAGTGGACTTGCTGGGTCATAAGGTAGTTCTATTTTTAATTTTTTTAGGAACCTCCATACTGTTTTCCATAGTGACTGCAACAATCTGCATTCCCACCAACAGTGCACAAGGGTTCCCTTTTCTCCACATCCTGGCCAACGCTTGTTTGTTGATTTACTGATGGTAGTCATTCTGACAGGTGTGAGGTAATACCTTATTGTAGTCTCAATTTGCATTTCTCTGATGATTAGTGACTTTGAGCATCTTTTCACGTCTATTGGCCATCTGTATGCACTGTTCGGGTCCTCTGCTAATTTTTAATTGGATTGTTTGCTTTTAATGGTGTTAAGTTGTATGAATTCTTTATAAATTTTGGATATTAATCCCTTACTAGAGATATCATCGGCAGATATCTTCTCCCATTAGGTAGGCTTGTCTTTTTGTTTTGTTGACAGTTTCCTTTGCTGTGCAAAAACTTTTTTTTTTTTTTTTAAATATATCTTTATTGATTTCAGAGAGAGAGAGAGAGAGAGAGAAAGATCAATGATGAGAGTCATTGATCAGCTAGCTGCCTCCTGCTGCTGATCAGGTCCCCAACTGAGGATTGAGCTCGCAACCCAGGCATCTGCCCTGACCAGGAATCGGACCGCAATCTCCTAGATCCTAGGTCAATGCTCAACTGCTGAGCAACGCCCAGCTGGGCATGCAAAAACTTTTAGTTTGATGTAATACCATTTATTTATTTTTTGTTTCCCTTGCCCAAGGAGATATATCCAAAAAAAATTACTAAAAGCAATGCCAAAGAGTCTGCTGCCTATATTTGCTCCTAGAAGATTTTATGGTTTCAGGTCTTAATATTTAAGTCTTTATTCCAGTTTGAATTTATTCTTGTGTTTTGTGTAAGGAAGTGGTCTAGTTTCATTTTATTGCATGTATCTGTCCAGTTTTCCCAACAACATTTATTGAACTGTCTTTACTCCACTGTAATTTCTTGCTTCCTTTGTCATAGATTAATTGACCATACAGGTGTGGGTTTATTTGGGGGCTCTCTATTCTGTTTCATTGATCTATGTGTCTGTTTTATGCCAGTACCATGCTGTTTTGATTAACATGGCCTTGTAGTATAGTTTGATATCAGGTAGCATTATTCCTTCAACTGTTTTTCTTTTTTTTTTTTTTTAAACATATCTTTATTGATTTCAGAGAGAGGAAAGGAGAGGGGGAGAGAGAGACAGAAACATCAATGATGAGAGAGTCATTGATCAAGCCCATGACCTGGGCATGTGCCCTGGCCAGGAATCGAACCCCAATCGCAAGGATCCTAGGTCGATGCTCAACCGCTGAGCCACGCCCAGCTGGGCTCAACTGTTTTTCTTTCTCAAGATTGCTGTGGCTATTTGGGATCCTTTGTGGTTCCATATAAATTTTAGAATTGCCCTGGCTGGTTTGGCTCAGTAGTTAGAGCATCAGCCCTCAGACTGAAGGGTCCTGGGTTCGATTCTAGCTAAGGGCATGGCACGTACCTCGGTTGCAGGCTTGATCCCTGGCCCTGGTCAGGATGCATGCAGGAGGCAACCGATTGATATGTCTCTCTCACATTGAGGTTTCTCTCTCTCTCGCCCCCTCTCCCTCTCCCTCTCCCTCCCTCCCTTTCACTCTATCTGAAAAGCAATGTAAAAAAATATCCTTGGGTGAGGATTAAAAAAATTTTTTCTAGTTCTATGAAAAATGCCATAGGTATTTTTTTTAAAAATATATTTTTATTGATTTCAGAGAGAGAGAGGAAGGGAGAGGGAGAGAGAAAGAGAAACATCAATGATGAGAGTCACTGACCGGCTGCCTCCTGCACGCACCCTGCTGGGGCTCAAGCCTGAATCCCCAGCACGTGCCCTGACCGGGAATCAAACCACGATCTCCTGGATCCTAGGTCAAAGCTCAACCTCTGAGCCGTGCCGGCCAGGCGCCACAGGTATTTTGATAGGGATTGCATTGAATATATAAGATTGCTTTGGGATGACCTTTATTATTTTTTAAAATATATTTTTAATGATTTTAGAGAGAGAAAAAGGGAGAGGGATAGAGAGATTTCTGAAACATTGACGTGAGAGAGACACATCAATTGGTTGCTGTGTAGCCTGCAACCGAGGTACGAGCCCTCAGCTGGAATCAATCCCAGGACCCTTCAGTCCACAGACCGAAACTGAGCCAGACTAGCTAGAGCTGATCTTTATTTCTTATATCTGCCCCTGCTCTCATCTCTACTATCACTGTGACAATTCAGGATCTAATCATCTCCAGCTTAGTCTCTTGGAATAATTTCTAACTGGCCTCCCTACCTCTGGTCTCTCCCCTTTCCAGTGCACTCTCCCCACTGACCACCAGAATGACCGATATAAAATTCCCTGATCCAAACTCTTCAATGACTCCTTGGCTAGGAAAATATCAAGAACACACACACATACTCACACTTGATCTACTGAGACTCGCCTCTGTGCCTTTGCTCACACAAGCCTGCCACTTGGAATATTCCTACTAACCAATTCTTTCTGTAGGTGACATCTCCTCCAGGAAGCCCCATGACTCCTTTTGTTTATGTCCCAACTAAGGCTGGGATTAGTGCTCTTCTTCCCGTTTCCATTTCTGTTATGGGCACTCACCCAAATTCTGTTGTAATTGGCTGTACACTTGACTGGCCCCACGCTAAACTCTGAACCATACAAGAGCAAAGACTGTATCATTCCCTTCTGTGTCCCAAGTTCCTAAAACAGGGACTGACATATCATGCCGACTCTGAATGTTTGGTTACTACTGAATGACCTTGTCATCCGGAGACTCTGTACGTACCTTGTCATGAGAGGATGGCAGAAGGTGTGTGTTGGTGCAGAGTTGGTCTCTGTCAGAGCTAAAGATGGTGGAAGGGAAAGGAGAGGGATGAGAACTCTGAATTTGAGGGTCAGAGCAGAATAGAATAGGGCTGAATGGTTTAAAATCCCCCTACCCTGCTGGGATGTTGTCAAACCCTCACTCTCTCCCTCTACAGGCTCATCTTTCTCCCAGGACAAAGGGCATCTCCCCTGAAGCCTCACTTACCTAGTGTCCGTGCCTTGGGTCTTGGTGAAGAACTCTGGAAGTGGAGGCCCCAGGCAGAGAAATTACTACCCCCCAATTACATAGCCAGGAAGAGATGTGGCTGGGGAGGAAGGGGCTGAGGTGGTCCTTAGCTAGCAGTGAGGAGTGGGTGCTGGGTTAGTGGGTCGGGGGTAGTCTGGCTGTGACATGGGCACAGACTCCTGGAGAAGTCAGCTATGGTTGGGAGGGAGTCAGGAACTGGAACTAGAGTTATTGGAAAGAGTCCCTGGACACAGTGGTCCTGACGTGGGGGGATCACCGTGTTTGAATATCTGAGTCCCTTGGTCTTGTGTCTGTTTTTCTTTGGTGGGCTCGGGGTTCATGTGGTAGCCAGCAGTAAACAAGGCCTCATCGGTGAGTTCTGTGCTGACCCGGGTCAGGAATTCCTCAGAGCGGGACAATGAAGCCTTCTGATAAAGGGAAAGTCGGAAGGGCTCAGCCTGGGAGTCCCCACGTGGGAGCACGGGCCTGGCGGCTCCCAGGCTGGGGCTGCGGCCTAAGGAGTCTGCTGGTGAAGGGCTGGGCCTTGAGGTTTGGCCCAGGAGGCCCTGGGAGTGGGCCTGGGGCCGAGCGCGGGGGTCTGTGGGCTAGTCTAGCGGGGGGCCCTCGGCCTAGGAGCTCTGGCTTCACTTCGCCCCTCCAGCAGCCGCCTCCAATGCTCACCAAACCTCCACTCAGGGACGCCGCAGCCTGGGACAGCCCGCTGCCCCGCTTCTCCTTATTCCGGGCGGGCGCGGATTCCATCCCCCTGGGGGCGGGTGGAGCCTCCGTGAGGCTGAGAAGCCAGCCCACCTCCCGAGCCCCTTCCGGCACCGTTCCCCACGCCCAGGTTTAAAGGCGGCCTCCAGACAATCCATCCCGTCTCAGTCCCCCCTGGGGGGTGGCGGGGGCTGGGGGCTGGGGTTGAAGAAAGTAACAAAATCGTTGCCTTAAATCTCCCCGGGGTGAGAAGTTCCACAACAATCCCCTCCCCCGCTTCGCCCGGGGCTTCTCTTTCCTTCCCACCCAAAGCCCCTCCCGAGGTTAGGCGGCCGGCTCGCCGCCCCCGACCTGGCAGATGGGTTGAAATCCTGGGCTACTCGGCAGCAGGGAAGGCGGGGAGGTTTAAGGAGACCCTATTATAGGTCGCTGGCGACGGGGAGGTGAGGTGGGGGAGGAAGGAAGGGAAGAGGGGGAACGGGGGGTCGCGCCGCTACCCGTCGCTATAAAAACCCTTGGCGGTTCGGCAGCCCGTTGCCAGGAGATTAGGGATTCTAGAACCCAAGGCCGGGACTGGGGGGGGGGGGGGGGGCGCTTTCCCACCCTGTAGCACTCGCTCCTCCAGTTTCTCCCCCACCCACCTCCAGGTCCCCGCTTGGGGTCCGTGACCCCGGCGCCGGAGGCTGGGGAGGCTCGGGAAGGGAACGTCGCTTAGGGTGGAGCCCGGGACCTAACTCCCCCACCACTAGGGGCACGCGAGCAGCGGCCTCGCCGCGGCCGGCTCAGCCTCTCTAGCCCGAGGCCAGCGAGAGCGGGGCGGCCGCGGGGCGGGGAAGAAAACCATGCGGACTGTACTACGTGACCTGGCCTCTTGGGGACGCGGAGACTCAGGAGGGCGGAGTTTTTCCTCCTTATCTTTGTCTCCGGGGAGCCACACCCTCCTCAGGAAGCAGAGTAGCCATACCTACCCAGGCCTGCCGCTCTCTGGGCCTCTCCCGTGCCGTTCCTTCCTCCGTTCCGCGCCCACGCTTCCCTGCCCCCTCTTCTCCCTCTGTACTTTGGTACGAGCCGATGGAAAGGGGCGGAGGGATGAAAAGGAAAAGGAAGCAGGCGGGTCTTAAAGGGGCCGCAGCCATTTTTTAAAGCCTCTCTTTCCTTTCTCCAATTTCGGAAGTACGAGTGCAGAAGAGTAGGTTCTCGGAAGCTGAACACAACTGGAGCAGGAGGGACCGCTGCTGGAGGCTGCAGCGCCCGCGGGGCGGGCGGAGGGGAGGGTCCGCCCATAGGCAGGGCGGGGTGTGCGCGCCCCCAGCGCCCCGCGCACATCTGGGGCGGCCCATGCGCCCGCCAGCAGCGAGCTTCAACACCTGGGGCCCGGCGGGGGCGGCGGGGTCTCGCTCGCTGTGGGCGCGGCCGGTGCGCCAGGCCGGAGGGCGAGGCCGCGCAGCGGGGCCGAGACAGAGCTGGCACCTCCGGATCGGGCCCCGGGCGGCCAGGGGGCCGCCGCGATGCCCAGCGAAAATATCTTCCTGTTTGTGCCTAACCTAATCGGTGAGTGCTGCCCGCGGCTCCGGGCGGACGGCAGGGAGCGGGGCCCTGGGCAGCCATCCTGATCCCGCCCTGTCTTCCCTGTGCCATCCCAAGGTTATGCCCGGATTGTCTTCGCCATCATTTCTTTCTACTTCATGCCCTGCTGCCCCCTCACGGCCTCCTCCTTCTACCTGCTCAGCGGGCTTCTGGACGCTTTCGATGGATACGCTGCTCGAATCCTTAATCAAGGTGACAACTCCCAGCCGACCTTGAGGCACAACAACCCACTGCCCCCTTTTCCTGTCTCCTCAGGACCTAGGGGTGGGCGGGTGCTCTGGAATCAGAGGACTCCATCATTCCCATCTCCATAAGGCAGAACTGATGGCCTGGTTTTGTAGCAGAAGGGATTTAGGTTGGCTGTTGAGAAGAACCCACTGATAGTGCGGGGCTGTAATAGCAAGGCTGCAGGTGGCAGTGCTGGAGGTCTCTGAATTAATGTCCCTTCAGGTGGTGGTTACTGGGTATGTACTGTGTGCCAGGCACAGCAGTCCTGATTCCAGGAGGCCCGTTTAGAGGGAGGTTGGAGAGGGAAGGGAGTTGGCCCCTGGAGGGCCGAACCTGCCCTCCAGGCCCACCTCCACGACTTCCCCTAGGACTTCAAGTCTCCTTGTCTTGAGACCTGGACCCTTGGTTCTGGGACTGATGAGTTACTTGTAAACTAGCTTTCTCACTCCCTCTTCCGCTCTCTCGTTTCATGTCATGGTGACCCTTGCCCATTGACCTCATACCCCATGGAGAGCAGCCTGTTTTCCTCCCCAGGCAGTGGATGGTGGACATTTTTTCTTCTTTTAGGCTTTGCATCAGAATGATCACCAAATATGGCCCCTGTTGTAGATCTGCTGCCCCCTAACAGTCCCTTTCCAACTAATAGCCCCCGTTTTTCAGGGACCCGGTTTGGGGCCATGCTGGACATGCTGACGGACCGCTGCTCCACCATGTGTCTGCTGGTCAACCTGGCCCTGCTGTACCCTCGCGCCACCCTTCTCTTCCAGCTCAGCATGAGCTTGGATGTGGCCAGCCACTGGCTGCACCTCCACAGGTCTGTGACCCTGGGGTTGTTGATCAGCTGAAGAAGGCACTGCAGTGGGGAGGGAGACTATCTGGGAGGGTGTCAGGATTGGCTTCAGGCTTCTTGAGAGGTTCCTTTTCGGCTTGCTTTGTTGAAGGGCAAAGTCTCTCTGGGTCAGCTTCAGTCCCGTTTGCAGTTGGAATAAGCAATCCCTAAAACGCTTCTGATTGGATATTTGAGGATTCCAAATAGCTAACAGCTCTTAGGAAGGGGTTTGGGGGCTTTTGAATGTGGCATTTGAATCCTGACTCTGCCCCCAACTAGGTAATTGTGTGGCTTTGGGCAAGACAGTGGTCCTCAGCTGGGCTCCTGGTCCTCTTGTGTACAACAGAGGCAATCCCAGTACCTTCCTCGTAATGGTCGCTCTGAGGAATAGATGGGTGGCAGTGGTAATGAACGCTCATGGATTCCTCTACTTTCTCCCAAAGTTCTGTGGTCCGAGGCAGTGAAAGTCACAAGATGATCGACCTGTCTGGAAATCCAGTGCTTCGCATCTACTATACCTCCAGAGTGAGCATTTCCTACCACTCCCTTACCTACTCAGCTTAGGCAAACCCTGGGCTGGCCCCAGTCCCAGGTTAGGAGAGGCGAGGTCCCAGGTTAGGAGAGGCGAGCTTATGAGCACAAAGGAGGGATAACCAACCCAGGGGAAGAGAGCCCCGTAAGCTGAGGAATGGGGGAGGGTGGGATTAGTGGGGAGGGCCTATGTGAATTGCTGCGCGCAGTAGGTGGTTTTTAAAGAAAGGAGTAATATGCTGAGGTTGCTCTTTACTCCTCCCCGCAGCTGCACCCCGATTTCCCCAGTACAGTTCCAGCTCCCATCCTCAGAGTTTTGGCCCCTTGTCCCTGTGTGTGTGCTGGGGGAGGGTTGTGCACACGCCCACGGTCCTGTTTAAGCAGCCTTTTTGCTGTTTGTGCAGCCTGCCCTGTTTACCCTGTGTGCTGGAAATGAGCTCTTCTACTGCCTCCTCTACCTGTTCAGTTTCTCCGAGGGACCTTTAGGTAGGAAATGAGGGGCTGGGCTAGAGGGTGGGGTGGTTCTGGCCCGCCCGGGGAGATGAAGGCCAAAGACTTCTGGGCCCCCTCCCTCACCTCCATCCCATTTTCTCAGTATTGCCTTTGCTTCCCTTCCCACAGTTGGCTCTGTGGGTCTTTTCCGAATGGGACTGTGGATCACCGCCCCCATCGCCTTGCTCAAGTCCCTCATCAGTGTCATCCACCTGATCACAGCTGCCCGCAACATGGCTGCCCTGGATGCGGCAGACCGTGCCAAGAAGAAGTGACCCTGGAGTTCCAGCCTCTGGCTGCCCACCTGCCCTGGGAGGCTCACTGTGCCACGCGGCTCCCCTCTCCCTCCTAGGAGGTCCAGGCTCATGTCTTCCTAATATGTTGTCCAGCCTGCTGGAAGGGGGTCAGCCTCTTCAGTGATGTCATGTTCTCCTGAAGTGATTTCATGTTCAGTGATGTCATGAAATCCTGAAGGCCAGTCCCACCCCTGGATTCCAGATCAGGACGGATGCTCAGGAGCCCCAGTGCTTCTGGGATGCTAAGAGGCTTATCTGAGAGCTGGCTTAGCCCTGGGGTCCGGCTTGGCCCAAGACTTTAGGGACACTTGCGTGAGGGAGATGGGGGAAGGGCCAGTTTCCCAAAAGGCAGGGGATCGGAACTCTGCCCCTGGCCAGAGGAAGCGCTGACTTTTCTTGTTTCTTCTCTATTCCTACAGTGAAGATTAACCTTAACCTGGCCTATCGCAGTTGCTTAATAAATATTCACAAGTAGTTAAGTTGGTTTCTCAGCGCAGTCCTTAGACCACCTATGGGGTATTTTTTAAAAATTCAGCTTCTAGGATGTGGCACCAGAGTTGGAATCTCTAGGGATGGCCCCAGAAGTCTGCACTTTTAATAAACTCCAGGTGATTGATTCTTCCTAGGGTTGAAGATCACTGTGCTCCTTAAACAGTTTTTGGGTCCCTACTGGATGGTAGACATTGTTCTGGGCATCTGCCCCTAACAGTTACCCCTATCATTTGAGCTTTCTCTGCTGTCTGGCAATCGCTTTCCTTTTTAAAACTATATTGAGCCTACCATATGCCAGACCCTGTGCTGGGGGTTGTTTGCAGCTGTTATCCATTTTATAATAGCTTAGCCAGGAGGCCTGCATGTCCAAGAGAGCTGAAATCCAGCAGGTGTGTGTTAAGCCTCAACCCTGTGCTAAGCCCTCGGACTGTGGAGGTTACAGTCCGATAGGGGGCGTGCAGGAGTCCAGCAGTTAGGGAGGTGTTCGTTGGGGGATTGGAGCAGGTATTGCTGTACTGCTTTGCTTAGGTGCCAGTGAAGGGTGTGGCATCTTAGGAAGCTGGTAGAGGTTGGGGCCAGAAGAGTTAATGCAGAGGAGAAGGCTGGTTTTCAGCTGAGGACGGAGGCCAGAGAGCAAGTTTCCAAAGTGGAACCTGATATAATCATGTTGCTGGTACGTGCTGGGGGTTGGGGGAGTGGAGAACTGGTGAGAAATTGGGGGAGCCATCAGGCAGCCTGAGGAGCCCAGTAGGGCATTTGGACTATCCTGAGGGCCACATGGAGCTATTGAAGGAATCTTTCAAAATAATAGGCAAAATATTCACAGGGTAAGAAAATGCAGTTGCACACTATACAAGGGTGGGCCCTGGCTGGTGTGGCTCAGTTGGTTGGGCGTCCTGTGCATCAAAAGGTTGCTGGTTCGATTCCCGGTCAGGCCACATGCCCGAGTTGCGGGCTTGGTCCCTGGTAGGGGGCGTGCAGGAAGCAGCCTATTGATGGTTCACTCTCACATCGATGTTTCTCTTTCTCTCCCTCCCTCTCCAAAAATCAATAAAAACATTTTTTTTTTAAAAAAGGATGATGAAGTCCACTACCACCTTAAGCTCTCACTTCTCCCCAGAAGCGACCACTGCTACTCATTGCTTATGTGTCTAAATTCTTCATGCTTACACATCTATCTTTCCATATTTTAAAGTATTTTGTATATGCTGTTCTGCTAACAAGCTACTGCTGTGCCAAGTGCTTTTTGCTTGTATTGCCCCATTTCACCTGACGCCTACACTGCACTGTGTACTAGACAAATGCAACAAGCTTTGCCCATTTTCCAAAAAGGAAAGGGGTTCTAAAAAGGAGGCCGACCTGGTGAGCTTGACTCCAGAGCCTTAGCATTTACCACACAGCAGTCCACGTACGTGGTCTTACTGGCGGCGGTGGGTTCCATTATTTGTTTAATCCGGTTCTGCCACCGTGAACAGTACTGCAGTAAGTCACCCGGATTCTTGGATACATAGGATGGTGGCAGGGACACATACTTGAGGAAGATGGTGGTTCACAGTTTGAATCACTCCAGCTCTGCAGGTGTCCCCTTACCCAGCCTGTTCCCAGTCAAGGTGTGAGACGACCATCCTTCCTGAGTTGACTCCCGCCAATGAGGCTTCTGAGCACCTCTGTCCCTGAAGGGCTCCTGGCTCTTGGGCCCTAACCAATTACAGTGATGTCTGGAGTCTAACTGTAAATTCAGCTACTCAACCAGAAAAAGAAAAGGGAGAGTTGGGCCGGGGTGTGAGCATCTTCCACACAAGTACAGCATGTGCCGAGGCCTGAGGAGCCAGCACTGAAGACAGTCCCATGTCCAGTGGTCAGACATCCCAGGGGGAACCTGCAGAGGACAAGCCTGATTTTACAGCCTAGGATCAGGTGGCCCTGGGACCTCCTGGAGGAGGGGGCAGGGAAAGTCTGGGCCGAATTGGAGTCACTATATTTGGTCAGGGGGATGTAGTGGAGTCATCACATATTGCTATGGTCTGAATGTTTGTGTGCTTGCAAAATTCATACGTTGAAACCTAATGCCCAATGTGATGGTATTTAGAGGTGGGGCCTTTGGGAGGTGATTAGGTCATCAGTCCTCATGAATGGGGTTATTGCCCCTTCTAAAAGAGGCCTGCAAGCTCTCTTACCATGTGAGGACACAGCCAGAAGGTGCTGGCTATGAAAAAGAAGAGGGACCTCACCAGAACGTGACCATGCTGGTGCCTTGATCTTGGACTTGCAGCCTCCATAACTGGGGGAAATACATTTTTGTTGCTTTTAAGCCACCCAGTCTGGTAAGCCACCCAGAGAATAGGCACATACTCCCCCCCCCCCCCCCCCCGGGATGGATTAAGATATGTGCAGCAATCACTTTCTGGAATTCAACGCTATGCTTTCAGGCTAAATGAAGAACCTCCATGCAATGCATTCTATTTGGCTCACTCCCCTCAAGGGGCTCTGCCTCAGAGAGGTCACGGGAAGGGCACCTTGAATCTGCTGCTCCCTCAGGTGGCCTTGAGTCTCCTCCTGGCTCTCATACTGTGATTAGTTAAAGGGGCCCTAACTGCTGTATCAAACCTCAAGATGTATGGTGCCTCAAAGATGATAGAACTTTATTTTTAACATGTTAAGCCCTAATCCGTGCTCCTGATTGTGAAGCAGCTCTCCTGACACAAGATTTGGGCCCTCGGGCCCCTCCCATCTTGCCGGCGTGGGCAGGCAGGGGTGATGCCCCTGGAGGGTGCGCACCGCTTTGTTTGGAAAGGCAGACAATGGGCACATATACTTCGCTGGCATTGCCTGCGCTGCAACTTCGTCACAGGCCACATCGGTGTACAAGGGAGGTTGGGAAGTAGAGATGAGTTTGTGCCTAGGAAGGAGAGAAAATAGATTTGGTAAATACCATCCTACCATGCTGAGTGTGCTTTTTGCTCTTTAAAGACAGATTTTTCTTTAACAAGAGCCCTTAAACAAAGCCGTTCCTTTATCTGGTATTCAACCAAGGAAAGACATTTGCTCCACTGCTGGAGAAAATCAGGCCGTGTTGAACTTCATCAGAAATCACACTGTTCCGTATTTTATGGGCAGTTTAAGGGACCTTCAAGGATAAGCTTGGTACCCAGGGACTGACAGAATCTGCTCCAGTGCGAGCTGGAATCCACTGTATTTCTATCAGGGCCTGCTTTCCTGTCAGGGAGGCAGATCTTGTCTCCCTGACCATACAGCCGTGCTGAGCCCCTCTTCATGCATACAGTTCAAAGAGCAGCCCCCTCTCCTACCTTTTAGTATCTCACAACTTTGTGAGCTGCACGTAGTCAGGATGAGCTAGACTGTGCTGCGGTGATAGCCCCACCCCCAAATCTCAGGGATGTAATACAGCAGGTATTTTCTTCTTGCTCCTGCTGCATGTTTCCTGTGGGTGAGCTGTTTCTGCTTCATGCCACTCTTCTCTCTGGGACCCAGGCTGATAGAGCAGCCCCTACATGGAATATTGCTGGTCACCAGGGAAAAGGGAGATGAGAGGACGGTGATGGGACTTCCCCTGAATTTCATTGGTCAGAGCCTGATAAGTCATATGGCCACGCCTGAGAGCCATTAGAGATTCCTATGGGGACTCTGAGTCATCAATGGAAATGAGCCCAGACCTCAGGGGTGAGGTCTGAGATGGAGAAATGGGTTTTGAAGTCGGTGGCATAGAGGTGATCTAAAGCCGGGAGACTGGCCAAGAATGTCGCTGAGTAAGGGATCAGGGTCCAGGGTGACTCACAATTTAGACTGAGCAGAGGACATGGAGCTGGCAAGGATACTGAGGAGTGGCCAGTGGGGTGGAAAGAAAAGTGGAGAGGGTGGTGTCACGGGAACCCCGTGTGAAAGGGGTGGACGCTGTTGCGCGATGGCAGAGGCTGAACAAGGAGAACCTAACTACTGGGTCAGCAACGGGGACACCATTGGCGATGCTGCAGTTTCCATGAAGCATGGGGTGGAGACAAAAGCTAATTGGAGTGGCTTGAGGAGGTAATGAGAGGTGAGGACTGGAGCTAAGGAATTTGGCTGTGAAGGAAAAATAAAGGAGGGGTGGCAGCTGGAGGGAATGTGCGGCCGAGGGAGAGTTTACCTGTTGGTTCTATAAGGGAAGAGTGGAGCATGTTAGTGTGCTGGTGACAGTGATCCAGGGGAGGAGGAATTGGGGCGGCAGAGAAAGGTGATGGATGCAGGAGTGGATGCAGGACTTGAGATGGGGGGGACCTAGAGCCCATGGGAGGAGGAGCGAGGCTCCTTGGGAATAGGAGGGGGGACAGAGAGAATGGATGCCTGTAGTTCGTTAGATTTGCTGGGGTGGGGCAGGCCTTCCTGCCCAATTTACTTGTTTTCTCAGAGGTGAGAGAACGCGGGCAAGGTGTGGAAGGTTGAGAGGAGAGGGTGTGGGAAGAGTTGTCCTGAAGGGGATCTAGCGCAAGCTCAAGAAGTATAGTCAGAGGGCATTAGGCCTCCTTGAAATTTGTTGCCACGAGTTTAAAATCAGATCAGTCAGCATGTGGCATGTTCCTCCTCCCGCAACACCCAGCCAGTCAGGGCGGGAGGGGAGAGGCGAGGGAGTTAAGGGAGGTTTTGAGTGAGTGAATTACAGGGACAAGGTCAAGGTCACCGAAGCCTTGAATTGGAGGAAGGTTGTTGGAAGGTGAGGGTGAAGCAGCAGCAGTTGAGGTTTCAGAGGTGGAGACCGCCGTGGGAGCTGGTGGCTAGGATGGGAAGGAATGTCCCCATCATGACCTTGCCTGCAGACACCCCCAGAGGCCCTCGGCAATAACAGTGCTAACATAACTACACCTGCCGGGTTCCAGCTGGAGAGCTTTAAATTAATTACCGCCCTCAGGGGAAGTTGGAGGAGAGTTGGGAGGAAGTGGAGGTGAAGGGGCTGACTCACCTGGCTGTTCCAGAACTCTGAGCCAGCACCAAGTGCTGTGGGCCAAACAGCCAGCCCCTGGCCTCAACAAGCTCAGACCCGAGTGGAGCCAAGAGCCACACAAGTGCAGCTCAACTGGAAAGGGACAGGGCTCATGGGGTCAGGCCCCAGTGGGGGGAAAAGGAGTCAAGACCCTCAAAAAAGCTGCAACCCTGCTCAGTAGGGGGACTGCTGGACCATTTCACAGACGAAGAGATCAGAGGCTGATCTGCCCCCTCTAGGCACACAGCCAATAAACCCAAGCTTCCCTCCACCCCAGGATCTTTGTGCTTCCTCAGCAGAGACTGGGCAGGCCTGGCAACTACAGCGCTACAGGGCTGAAGGGATGGTTCACCTTGCAGTCCCCATTTGTGTGCCCAGATTGATGGCACAGGGACTGTTCTCCTAAATAAACGCTCCTCACTATTCGTGGGGGAGGGTGGGGAGGGGGTACCCTGCGTGCTCTCAAAGAACCGGTACTAAAGCCCAGGGAGGCGCTCCAGCTCCTACCGCCCCAGGCAGGATTCCCCTCCCCACCCGACATCCCCCTTCGAGGCAACACAAAGGCCAGGTGCGGTGCGCGCAGGCCCGCCAGGTGAGGCATGACCAGCAGGTGGCACCAAAGGGAGCCTCCCAAGGGCAGGGTGGATGCGCCTGCAGCCAGGGCATTAGACTCCACAGCTCCCTGACCAAGCTGGGGTCCTGGAGGAATCGGCAGAGATGTTGCTAGTGCAGGCCCCACCCCCCCTGGAATCTCCCCCACCTGGAGTCTAGGGAAAGCTGGCTACCAGAGGGACAGTCTGGCAGACGAGTAAGACCTTGGGGCCGTCTGTCAGTGTGACCTTGGGTTAGTCTTCTCCCTGCCTCAGTTTCTTCTCCAGGTTACATATGGGAGTAGTCTCTGGTAACTATCTCAAGATTTCAGAGGTATCCTCTATCCCTCCCCCCAGCCTTCCCCTCCTCATTAAGTTTCCCTTTGACACAGGCTTGAGGCAACAGAAGAGGGTTTAAATGCCCAGAAGTGTAAGTTTTATTTGTCCACACTGTGCGGAGCTAAGGCACGATGGGTTTGCTTCCAACAACTTGAGGGACAAGAGCGGACTGGAGAAGCATGTGTTCTTCGGAGCCGGGCACGTGGGCCGCCTTTTTGGCTGGTGGCTGGGCCTCCGACCCCAGCCCCAGCAGACCCAAGGCTGTGCTGAAGAGGTTGAGAGGAGTGGAGCCGTCAGTGATGAGGGTCGATTTCAGGCCCAGGCTCTGAAGCAGTTTTACCTGGAGGGAGCAAGAAGAGGGCGAGAAGATAGTCAGGCCCTGGTCCCTTCTCTCGTCCCCCTGGCTGCCTCTCTAGGGTGGCTGCCACCCGCTCTGATCTGCCACTGCAGCTTCCATCCAAGCCGTCCTCATAGGATTGGTCAGTGATCAGTGAGGAGCATAAGTGGAGCCTGACAGGCTAGTCCTCCGGGTCCTAGCAGGCCTGAAAGGTCTTGCCCTCCCTGCAGCTACCTGCATTCTACCCTGTGCTCTTTAATGTTCCTTTCTGTTCCTTTAATGCAGCAAGTTTCATTCTCTATGTGTCTTTGCACTTGGACCCTCTCCTGGGAAGCTCTTGTCAACTCTGCATAGTGCTCAAGGATCCTCTCTTCAGAGTGACCTTCTTTAGGGCACCTAATTTGAAATGTCACCTCTCCTTTCACTGTATCACCCCACTTGACTTTCTTTGAAGCACTTGTCACACTGATGTCCCACCTGTTTATTGTCCCCCCAGAAGCTCCAGTTCACTGCTGAGTCTAGTACAGTGCCCAATGACACCGTGCTCAAATGACACAGGTCAGGACATGGATACAGGGTCAGTTCCACCACTCCCTAGCATCACTCTCTAGATGTATCTGCCTCCCCAACTCTGCCGTCTTGGTTCCAGGTATGGCCCCAAGACACACACACACGCCCCTGTCCTCTCCCACTCTCACCTGCAACTCTGGCCCTGCCACTGCAAGGTCCCTGATGGTGCTGGGGCCCAGGGCCTCGGTCATCTGCTGGAACTTCTTCACCTCCACCTCAGCCAGCTGCTGGGCCTTGCTCACCTCCAGCTCCAGCTGGGCCCGGGCATACTCCAGTTCTAGCTCTCGTACTTTCTGTACCCGCTTGAGCTCAGCCTCCTGAAAGGGAAAACCCAGCATCCTTTCAATCATGTGGTCCCAAGGACAGTCCAGCAAGTCACCTAGCCAGCAAGCCTGGGGGAACTGAGGTGGAAGGGATGGAATTGTAAACTTATAGTCAATTAGGTATGAATCCTGACTGTGTCACCTTTTAGACAGTGACCCATGGGAGCCCCTTAATCCAAGACCCAGTTCCCACATCTGTAAAACGCAATCATACCCACCTTCATGGGATTTCAAGCATTAAATAAGATCACGCATGTAAAACATACGCAATACCTGACACAAAGCTGTCCAATGTTTGAGCACGTATTACACGTAAGACTAGTGTAGTAATCATCTGTGTCTTCCAGGCAGGTATTAAGTGAACTGATAGAGGGCAAAGGACTTGGAAAACCACCAAGTATGTGAACAGAGCTGTACATTAGGGTGCTTGGTACCCCACTCGTCTTCAGGGGCTGCAGGGATTGGGCGTCTTCCAGACCCCAAGGCCACACCCTTCCAGGGGCATCCCCCCCACTCACCGTCTCAATGGCCAAGGCCTCTGCTTTCAGCTTGGCCTGCAGCACAGAGCCCTGTCCCTCGATGCGTGCCGCCTCTGCACGGGACTCGGCCTCTGCCTTGGCGGTCCCAGTGCTCTCCACAGCAGTGCTGGAGACATCCCACGGTCAGGAGGGACCCAGGGGAAAGCCCTGCCCTCCTCCAGCCTTGACTTATGCTACAGCAGCTCTCACAAACACATCCCTGGCTCCCCCACCAGCTGCTCTGCCAAGACCCTGGGTAGGCCACCTTTCCCTTTCATTTTTTTATTGATCTTTTTTGAGAGAGATGGAAACATCGATGTGTTGTTCCACTTATCGATGCATCATTGGTTGATTCTTATATGTGCCCCGACTAGAGATCGAACCCACAACCTTGCATATGGGGACAGCACTAACCAACTGGGCTACCCTGCCAGGGCTTCCTTTAGTTATTGACCCACCTCAGAGCCTCCAGCTCCAAGAGTTCCCTGCGAGCTCTCTCCGCTTCTGACTGGTCCAAGATCTTCTGCCGCTCAAGCCGGCCTCGGGCCTCTTGTTCTAGTCTCTGAGCCTCGTGTCTGAATGGGAGAGAGGACAGAGAAGATGCTGGTGTGGGGCCAGAGCTGGGACAGGAGCTCCAAAGGCAGGGACCACCGATCTACCCTGGCCCATGGGAGGCACTCAACATGAAACGGAAGAGCGGCGTGAGCACTCGAGCCTGGCATGGTTCTAGGCTCAGGGGAATGCGGTCCTGACCAAGGGCCCTGCTTTCACACAACTTGCCTTCCAGGGGGAAAGAAACGAGTAAAGGAGGGTGGTTTCAGACAATGACAAATTCCCTGAAAAGGAGCGATGATAACGACTTGGCAAAGAGGGCACTGCTTCAGTTAGGGTAGAAAGCAAAGGGCTCTCCAAGGAGGTGACCTTTGGGCTAAGGCCCAGGAGGAGCCTGCCCTGAAGTCCCCAAGGGGGGAACCCTGGGCACAGGCAGCAGCCAGTGCAGGAGGCCTGAAGCCCAACTGTGCATCTGAGGAGCAGAGACCCCAGGGTGCCTGGGAGACAGCAGAAACGAGTTCGGGCTCTAGCACAGCAAGGTGAGAAGCCAGGGGAGCAGGGTGGCATCTGCTCACGCTTTCAGTGGGTCATGCTGTCTGCTGAGTGAGGATAACAGCAGACTGACCATCGGGGTGCCACGTTACGCAGGGCCCAGCACTGGGCTAGAGACGGAGACCCTGGAGAGGTCTGGCCCCACGGTGGGCACTGTGGGCAGCTGCCCTCACTCACTTGGCAGCTGCCTCCTGGGAGTTGGTGGTGATCTCGATGGCCAGCTGGACGCTGCGCTGCAGGGCGTCCCGGGTCCTCTGGTCCACAGGTTCCACTGACTGCACATCCACGCTACTGACCACCAGTCCGTTTTGGGGGAAGATGGCCCGGTCCCGGGGCTGGAGCAGGGCCTCAGCTTTGGGCTCCTTGGTTCCCGGAGGCTCAAAGCCAAAGACAGCAGTGCGAATAATGCGGGCCGAGTTCTTATGGAAGTCGTCGAAGGTGACAGAGGCCACGGCGCCACGCACCCGGGATGCTATGGCCTTGCAGGCGTCTCCCACGAAGTCAGGCACAGAGAAGAGCTTAGCTGTCTCCTGGGGGTCCTTCCAGTCACTCAGCTCAAAGTGCCTGTGAGCAAAGGGAAGCATTTTCCTCCAGGAAACAACTTGCTCATCTTCAACTGGGACTCTGACACCCTCCCTCCGAGGCCGAGCAGGGTCTGAAGTCCCATCTCATTCTCTCAGTCACTCTATGAGGTGGGGAGGAGCATTATCCCCATTTTACAGACGAGAAAATAGAGGTCCAGAGAGATTATGTGATAGGCAGAATCATACAGTATATGTCAGGCCAGAAAGTTGAACCCAGACAGTGTGGCTTCCAGGGTCTACGCTCTTGGCTGTCACGCTCTAGCGCCCCAAAGATATCAGTGCCTCATCTGCCTCTGTCACGGTCCTGGCCACTCAGCCGAGAGGTGAAGAACACCTTGGGAGTTGTCGAGCACTGCTCCTCAGTGTGACATCTTTTCTATCTCTAGTCACTGCCATCTGAGCTCTAACTCTGAACAGGGCATTGTTCTGATGCTCACTGCATCCTCTCATTAGCCTGTGAAATTGATGGTCATGTGTCATCCTCATTTTACATATGGGGAAACCGAGGAAAGTGCCAAGTCACTGGCTCAGATCCACAGCTAGCAGATGGCAGATGGGATGCAGACGCCGGCAGGTGGCCCCAGAGCAAGTGCTCCACCCACTCCCATCCCTAGCATCTGATAGATCTTCTGACAGCCTTACAGTTGTGTGTTTGGCTCAACACATGCTGGGACTTTGGCGGGGAAGTGTCCTCCTAACTTGTCCCCAAACTCCTGCTCCCAAGAGGTGAGCCCACACCCTCTGCCATTCCCCTGGGCATCAGGCTGGATTTGCGGGAACCCGCGCGTGTCCCTCTTGACCACAGCCCTGAGTCAGGCGCTCTGCCCTTATTCTCAGCCCAGCACAAGGAGGCACCCCTTGTCCTCGGGGTTCTCCTGGGGCTGCCCCCTCCCCCTTACCAGTTGTAGGCCAGCTGCAGCTGCAGCCGGGCGTGGTCCGCGGTCTCGATGGTGATGACATCTGTGAAGAAGTCGGGCCCCAGCAGCAGGCAGAGCGCGCGGCGGGCGTGGGGACGCTTGGGCCGGCCGGCCGAGAGGGACAGCACCGTGAACTGCTCCTCGGGACCCAGAGACACCAGCTCCGGCCCAAACACCACGCTGCAGAGGGAGCCGGGCGTCAGGCACCCGGGGCCTCCCCTGCGCCCACCCGCAGCCCAGCCCCGGCCGCTCACCGCGCTCTCTTCTCTCTGTAATCGTACACCTGCACCGCAGCGTTGTGAGGGACGCGGTAGCTGACCACGCGGGTCTTGTTCCGGGGCGCGGAGGGCTGAAGGGTCTTGGACATCTCCAGCCCCCTGTCCGCCAGGGGGTCCTGCCCCTTGTTCAGCAGCTCCTCGACCCCGGGAGGCAGCTCCTTCTCCCACAGGACCTCGTCCTGGGTCAGCATGTAGGTGCTGCCGATCACAGCGCGGACCTGGGGACGACAGGAGGGCCGCTGCCAGGGAAGGTAAAGGGGGAGAGACCCGCCCCAGGCCTGAGGCAGAACTGGTCTGGGGGTAGTGGGGCTGGTGGTGACACAGTCTCTGGGATGAGCCGCTGGGTGGGCCCGACAGTGGCTACCTCACGGGGCTGAGGAATGAATGATATCGCACATGCCTAGTGCTGCGAGCGTGGGGTACAGTAAGTGCGTGATATTATTCCCCTGGAATTTTCCTTCCTGGGGCAGCTTGGACAGTGTCCTAGGGACAGATGCAGCCCTAGGAAACAGGGAATGTCCACTAACACTGCCTGGATTCTGAGCTCGACTGCTAGGCTGGACTCTCAAGAGGTTGGAGATGTGGTCCTAGGTCAAACCAAGGTCAAGGTTTCAGGTGAGGGGGTGAAGAGGAAGGATTCCATGAGGGTAAGGGCTGGGGGGGGGAGGGAGGTGGGTTCTTACTGTTCCTATGCCACACCCCTCTGACCTTTACACCAGGGACCAGACCCGAGGTGGGAACAGAGCCCCCACCCTGAACCTCGCTCACCTTCTCCTTGGGTGTTTCTAAAATTTGAAGTTAGGTTTTTAAGACAAAGGGAGGGCAAAGGCAAATACTCTGCAGAACGCCTGCGGCCCAGCTGCTGCTGTCGAGGCTGCTGAAGTCCCCTCGCCGCCTCCACCCTGCACCTCTCCCCACCAGCGTCACCCACTTGCCCAGAGCAAGCCACATCCACAGCCACAGCAGTGACAGTGTCCAGCCCTCAGCCGTTACCCTTCCAGTCTTGATGTCCTGCACGTAGATGCCCTCATTCTCGTCGAGGGGGATGGCCTGGCGCTCTTCCACCACCTCCACCTTGGCAGACGGCACATACTCCAGGGGCCCACGGATGAGCCAGTGGTCGCCGGCCTTGTGGGAGACCTTCTCCTCATCTTCCCCCTCCTCCAGGGCCTGCAGGGCCCTCAGCAGCAGCCCCTGCTGCTCCGAAAGCACATACACGTCCTGGATGCCTCGTTCCAGCCTCTCTCCCGGCTGGAGGAAAAAAGACTTCTCTCCCTAGTGGGGAGACATGGGTTTAGGAGCAGTTGCCACCCAGTTGCAGGTGCCTCTGATGGCACCTCTCCCAGCCCCATGGGGCCCCATGTTGAGCACAGGAGCCCCCAAAGCACCTTTCCCACCCCCCGTTATAATACTGTGAAGTGGTATCTGGACTGTGAGGCTCGCTACAAATGCCTGCAGATCTTATTTGGTCAAACCTGCCCTTAAAAGATCCTGTGAATTGTCAGGACCTGGATCCTCAAAAGCTCAAGAGATAAGAATTAACATATTGTTACTCTTCGTTTCTCCTATGTTTTGTTTTCTTGGGATGGTGTAGTCTGGGCATTGACAAACTCTGGTCTTTGGGCCAGATCTGGCCTGTTCCCTTTAAAAATATATATATATACAGTGGTGGGCAAAAGTAGGTTTACAGTTTTGAGTATGTGAAACAGTTTATTCTTGTATTATTTATTTATTATTATTAACCTATTTTGCCCACCCATATGTATTTGAGCTATAATCCACATGCCATAAAATTTACCCAGTTCAAGTATATAATTCAGTTGTTTTAGTATATCCACAGAGCTGTCCAACCATCACCACAACCTACTTCCAGAACATGTTCATGACCCTGAAAAGAATCACTGCACCCAGTAGCAGTTACTGTCCCACCCCACCGCCCACCAACCTATCTTCTGTCTCTGGGGGTTTATCTATTCTGGACATTTCATATTAACGGGAGTTTATATGAAATATGGGGTCTTTCATGCCTGGCGTCTTTCACTTAGCACAGCGTTCCAGTGTATCCACGTTGCAGCAAGCTGACCGTGAGCACACGAACTTCAGCGCCTGTTCATTCTTTTTATAGCTGAATGATATTCCATTGTATAGATATGGATACACCGCAATTTTTTAGCCACTTATCAACTGACAGACATTTGGGTTGTTTCTACTTTTTTCTGCCTGTTTTGGCAAATAAAATGTTACAGGCACACAGCGACCCTCGTCCATCCACAAGCTAGCTATGCTGCTTTCCCAGAACAACTGGAGAGCTGAGTAGTTGCAACAAAAACCATACCAGTCGTGAATTTGGCCCTTTATAGAAAAAGTTTGCCAACCCCTGGTAATCGTTGTTAGTTCAGAGAGGGAATGAGGTGGGGGCTGGGGAGAAGGGTAAACCAAGAGGTTTTTTGGTGTTTTGTTTTTGTTTTTTTACACAGAATGACAAAGTTTCCAGAAATGTGACAGTGAGTTTCCTGGTTTTCTGCACGGGGCAGGGCCAGGGCCAGGGCCAGGGCCAGGGCCAGGGCGGCGCTCCCAGAAGAGGCAGCCTGCCAGGGAGATCAACAGGTCAGTGTCTTAGAGCTAGAACCTCGTGCGCATAGGCACAGAGGGAGCCGACAAGTGGGCATTTCCAGAATGTGGGCCCCGGATGGGGAGAGAAGGGAGAGAGGGACAAGGCCCTCCTGCTAACTAAAGGGCAGGCACCCACCAGGGAGGCGGAGGCACTTACCTTGATGACCAGCTTTTGTCCCAGCTGGTTCTTGCCATCCAGCCCAACTGGGTCGAGAATCACACAGTAGTTGCGGGGGCCCAAGGTGGTGATAGGCACAACCCCCAGCACCTCCTCGTAGACATCTGGCACATGGGCCTCCGTGTCTCGCACAGTCACCAGCCACTCCTCCCCAGTGCGGCGGGCCACTCCCCTCAGGTCCCGAAAGTTCTGCCGAGCGCGGAGGTGCAGGGCCGTCTGCAGAGCAAGACATGGGCATGAGTAAACCCACCTCCAACTTCCTCAAGGGACCTGGGAACCCCGCTGGTCACCAAACGCTCCCGGGTTTCAGTGTCAGTTTCTACTAACCCAGGAGGACTTTCTAACCCTTTCAGATGACCCAGGATACTCCTCAGGTTACGTGACCTCTAAACTTTTCTTCTAGTGGTCCTAGAAATATTGCTTCTCTTTTATGCTCATATATCTGCCACCATTTCTGCCACTCTGAGCGTGCCCTACCTCGGGGTCCCCTCACCCACATCCACCAGAGCACAGACCTTTTCCGTGAGGATCACTGCGTCCACCAAATCCAGAACCTCCTCAAACACTGCCGGGAGGTATGCACCCACGGAGCGGACCAGCCATTCCTCTCCTGGGCCAAGGGTGCAGTGGTAAGGGTCAAGGGTCACCCAAGCCTGCTCCCAGCTGCCACTGGCCACAAACCCAGGCAAGCAATCTGATTTCTGTGTCTAAGTTTCGTTATGTGGAAATGGAAATAGTAGT
The DNA here is from genome assembly GCF_054644295.1 of Miniopterus natalensis. Lineage (NCBI taxonomy): Eukaryota > Metazoa > Chordata > Mammalia > Chiroptera > Miniopteridae > Miniopterus > Miniopterus natalensis. The sequence continues at coordinate 97,132,596 of NC_142083.1, forward strand.
GACTCAAGGTTGTCTGAGGACCTAATAAGTTATAATTTGTAAAGGATTTTGAACCACACCCTGGCAGAGTTAGCACTGCGTTTAAGACACTGTAAACACATCACATTTGTCAAATACAATTGCCAATTGCATGTGAACACCTGCTTTGCTGATCTAGAAACAGACACGGCCACTGCCCCCAGCTCATGATAAAGGGTGTGGGGAGGGAAAGGCATGTCAGCATGATCCCGACCTGCATGATCCCGACCTGGGGGAAGCAACTGTGGGCACTCCCAAAGGTTTCTAAGATTCCAGCGAAGCACTTCCTCCCAGGCTGTAGCCACTTGTAAGTGGCTTTCCCCAACCTTCCCCCACTCCCCACCCTGCAATTGAGAAAGTCAGAGCCATGGCCTCCCCCCGCCCCCCATGCTCCTTCACAGCCCCACCTGTCACCCTCTCCTTGCCGTCCCGGTCCCGGCACTCTTTTCGGGCCCTCAGCCGCAGAGCCTGGTTCTGCCTGATGATCGTGGCCTGAATGATCTCTATGACCTCCACCTCCTTCTGGGGGATATATGTGCCTTGGAAGAGATGAGGCAGAGGTGAAGGTCAGAAGATATCGGGGCTTGATGGGAAGGCAGGGAGCCTCTGAGCCCAACTCTGGCCCAACGGAAAGAACTTACCAGGTCCTTCAAATAGCCACTCATCTCCTGCGACTACCTTGTCTCCATTGCTATCCTCAAAATCCAGCAACGCCTTGAGATGGAGTGCAGTGTTGGGCAGAACCACCTGCAGCGGGGTGATGTCCTAATAGGAAAGAGGGGGGTCATGGAGCATTCAGTGCTGTGACCCCAGCACTTAAACCTGATACCTCGAAGGTCAAGAGCGACAGCATCAATCTTTACATATGTCCCAAAATAAGACCCAGAGCGGGACGTATAAGATAGGGGTAGTCCCAGAGCCATCTGGTCTGAAGGTCTAAGAGTTGACAAAGCAAGAGAATGTCACTGCTGATGAGCCAAGGACACACATTCCTGGAGGAAGTGCTTAAAGTTGTTTTGAACTAGAAATGTAGGCGGGAATCTGGGTAGAGGACTTGATGGGAGATGTGGGAGAAATATCTGGAAAGCTGAATAAATGAGTATCTCATGGCCTAGTGTGCACTGGAGCCCTCTAGGGAATATAAGGAGGTGGGAAGGTATAAACTGCTATAACAGGCATATGCCTTTGTTTTCAAGGTTGCCTTATGGTCACACGATAGTCATTGTACTCCAGTCATCACATCTCCTTCCTTCAGGAAGGGGGACCTGGCAACAAGTAGCCAAACCTTTTTGAAGTTTGTAGAAGTGTTTCTACGAGTAGGACTTCACGTGATCTTTGATCTGAGGGAGGCAGGAAAGAGAGGCTCACAGAGGCTAAGGAACAGATCGAGGTCACACAAGAAGTAAGGAACAGAATCGGGACTTGAACCTCAGTCTTTAGTGAAGCCCACTTGCTGCTCCTTACTCCAGCTGGGTGGCCCTGGGGCAGAGAAGGCCAAGTAACTCTGCTGTGCCCACTGAGACACACTGGGTTGGAGGGAGGCAGGGACGGAGGCTCACTGCGCTGGCGAGCCCTTTCCTCTGCACCGTACATGTGCATGGCCCTCTGCTGGCTGGGGTGGCAGCCGGACATACCTGTCCTCACGGACTTTCAGGTCCAGCAGGTGATAAGACGTAGACACAGACCATTCTCTCAAGCAGACTGTGCACAGTGTCAAGGGAGAGAGGTTGCAGAAGTTCCGATGAAGGAGACGTTAGGGAAGCCCTGAGAAGGTGGCATTTGAACTGGGGCTCAAAGGAAGAGCTGGCTTTCGATCAGGGTGTGGGAGGAGGAGGGCACTGTGGGAAGAGCACGTGGCCCAGTATACCTCCCACACCTCCTCCATGACCACTTCCGATCTGTTCCATCGCAAATCCCATCTAACTACCTATCCCTGCCCTCGCCCTCACCTAAGCTGCCAACATCTCTTGCCTGGGTGATGGAAATATCTTCTTAGTTGGTCTCCTGGCTGCCACCTTTGTATCCAGTTTGTCCCTCAAGCCTTTGCAGGCAGGCTCCCAGCTTGGGTGACTGGGTGCACAGTAGTATCACCAAGTGACATTGGGGATACAGGAGAACGGATGAGGGGGTCAGGGAAGGTGTTCTTTGGGTGTCCAGTGTGAAGTGGCTGTGGGACATCCAGGAGAGGGCTTCCTACAGGCATTAGGGGCCACTGAGCTAAGGTATGGGGTGGGTGGCTTCAATACAGACCACGAAAGCATGAGAGGGCACACAGGAGGTTCAGGACAGAAGCTGAAGGCGGAGAGGGCAGAGGGCAGGGGACACCTCTAAGGAGATGGAAAAAAGATATCTACAGAGCAAACTGTAAAGACACTGGTTTAATAAGAGAGCAGATCAACAATGGAAGTGGTTGAGAGGGCCTGTGAGACACAGACGCCTGTCCGCTGGGCCTGCAGTTTGGATGTCTTGGGGCCTTGTCCAAGGAATGCAGTGGAGGTGGGGGCAGGGGCTCGTGAAGGAACAGGGCAGAGAACACCAAGGGCAAGTTGACAACAAAGTAGGAAAGTAAAGCAGTAAACAGCTAGACATTAGATTCACAGGCTATTCATAAAAGTGCATACAAAGGTAGGGTGTGTACACCAGGACCCAGCAATACTTTCTACTCTTTAAAAAACAAAACCTAGCATGCACAGGACACGCAGACCAGGCTTTTCACTGCAGCACCATTTTCCCTTATAAACTGGAAACATCCAAAATGACACCCTGTAGGGGAACGACTGAACGTCTACACATCATGTGGAATTCCATACAACAATTAAACAAGATAGGACTTATGTACCAAGATGCAGAAACTCATTCAAAAGACACTGGCAAATGCCAGTGTGACAGCCCTTAGCAAACAGGTCCTAATACGTCCTTTGAAGCACTTCTATGTGCATGCATAGGCCCCTCTGGAAGTGTGCACCCTGGGGGCAGGAGCTTCCGCAGGGGATGGAAGGCAGGGAGGACTCGGCAGCCTTGTGAATGCATCCCTTAGGGTGAAAAGCTTACACAAACAAGCCTTTAAAGCCAGGGAAGGATGGAAGAGGCAGAGCGTGTTAGCTGGCCAAGAGAAAGGCATCAGTAGTAAAGAAGTTAAAGGCAGGGGACAGAAGTTCTAGGTGGGGAGCAAGGTTTCAAGAGATAGGATGAGCCGGTGTTGCTCAGTGTTTAGAGCATCGGCCCTCGGACTAGAGGGTCCCGGCTTCGATTCCAGCCAAGGGCACGTACGTCGGTTGCAGGCTCAATCCCCAGGGTGCGTATGGGAGGCAACCAATCAACCTGTCTCTCTCACCTCGATGTTTCTCTCTTGCTCTCTCTCACTCTGAAAAAGCAATGGAAAAAAATATCCTTGGGGGAGGATTAAAAAAAAAAAAAAAAAAAAGAGATAGAAGGATGAGTCTTCCTGGGTCCACCTGATGGAGAGGAACCTCCTGGAGGCTCCAGCAGGTAGGAAGCAGGTAAGGGTAGGCATGAAGGGAAGGGGAGAGAATCCAAATCCTGTCAGATGGCCTCAATTTCTAACTAAGTAGGCGGCTAAGTTGTTGGAGAGTGAGAGGGCAGGAAATAGGAAGAGAGTGGAGAAGGTGTATAGCAGCACACAGAGAAAAATGGAGAGAAAGCTGGTTGGGAAGAAAGAGAAGGGATGAGCAGGGCTTGGGTTAGAATGAACCACGTGACCTAGTCCCTGCGTCCGGTACTGTTGAGGTGGTGGGGCTGTCCACACGGCTAGCAAACCCCTCCTGGGTGCGAGTGCAGAAAGGGCAGGTGGCAACACTGATCCAGGGCCTGGTTTCACTGCAGGTCCAGGGCACAAGTGTTAAATGCTGAGGTTCAGCTGGGGTAGGAAAGCAAGGCCAGGAAGAGAATTTGAGGGACAGAAGATGGGATCAAAAGCCTTGAGCTGACATGGCAACAGAGGAGGGCTAGGAAAGGGAGACTGACGGTAGGAAGGAGGCTGGAGTTTATTTTCAGAGGCAGGGGCAGGTGGGAGAAGAGCCGAGTCCAGACTGGACATGGCATTGGGCGGGGTTGATGTAGAACAAAGAGGCAGGGTAGAGATGAGGTCCGGAAGGCCAAGTTGTTAACAGGGTCATTGCAAGAGCATTAAAGAGGCTCTGAGGAGGACAGGAGGGTGGGAGGAGGGAGGCCCAAGCCTGGGGCCACCCTTGGTGAAGACAGAAAGGAAGTGGTGCAGGCAGAGTGGAAAAGCATCATCGCAGGGGCTGGGCTCTGAGGGAGGGTGGCCGGGCCCTCCTGGGTTGGAGCACCTGGGGTTTGAGGGCCTGAGCCGCTATGGGCTGGAAAGCAGGAGTCAGAGGCAGGGATGAGGAAAGCTTTCTCTCCACCCTAGGGAGTTTTTAAATACTGTCCCCCACCCCCATCACTCCCCACCCAGCCGGGGATTTAGTTGGTCTGAGGTAGGCCCTGGGTATGAGTGATTTTCAACTTTCGACAGTTTCAGACTTAAATAAAGGTTATTCTAATGCAAAGAATACCCCTACACTCTTTACTCAGAGTCCTCAAGGGTTGACATTCTAATTCTTTTTTTTAAATGTTTTTATTAATTTTTTGAGAGAGTGAGGAAGGGAGAGGGAGAGAGAGAGAAACATCAATCTATCAGCTGCCTCCTTTGAGCCCCCTACTGGGGATAGAGCGCCAACCCAGGCATGTGCCCTGACCAGAATCGACCGGTGACCTCCTGGTGCATGAGACGACGCTCAACCCACTGAGCCACACCGACCAAGCAACATTCTAATTATTTTTCACCACTTTCTATCTCTACACACACACTTCTGCAAAGTGTTTACATCTAAGTGGACAGGGGTGTCTCAGGGTTCCCTGGGTCACACTATCGGGCTTCCACAATCAAGAAGCACTGCTAAGCAGAGGGACCCCGAGTGAACGGGTATAAAAGGACAAGGGCGTGAAGGCAGGGCAGTTATAGAAAGGAAGGCGGGATGCCCATTTGCTCAAGCCCGGGGCCCTAGTGAGACAGGAACAAGGACCTGGCTGCAAGTGCAGGCCTCCAGTGCCTTCCCGTGGGAAAACCACAGGCTGACCCTGGACTCCATCTCGCCCACCCCTGCTGTCACTACCACAAGTGTCTGGCACCGTTTCTATGATTAAAATGCTTTTTCTTGGCACAAGTCATTCAGTGGCAGACTGGCCAGGAGTTTCCAGCAGGCTCTGGAGCCTGGGTGACTAGGTGAGATGGGCTGACAGCTCTCAAAAGGGGCAAGTCTGTTGTGGGCATGTGAGGAGGAAGGGGTGTTTGGGGAAGGCAGTGGAGGGGCAATGAATCAATTTTACCCCTAGTGAAAACCAGGAAATGTCACCGCACTCCCACCTCCTTCCCCTCCCCCCGTCCCAATCTGTTTTCCCTCCAGAAGGCAGGGTGGAGCCCAAGGACGAGGTAGCAGGACAGGTGGAGTGGGCAGAGGGGAGGCAAGTCAGATACCTTTTCTAGTACCTCCCCTGGGTACAGGGGGAAGGGGTCCTGGGCCAGCCGGATCTCCAGGTCAGCGTGGCGGAGCCGTACTTGCCCTGTGACATCGAACAGCACTGAGCCCTCGGCATCCCGGGTCACCGGGTTGGCCACTGTGCAGTAGTGGCGTGGGGGGACGGTCACCATGCGCGTGGGGGCAAACAGGACCCTGTTGGAGGGCGAGAAGTGGAGTGAGGACCCAGGAGGCTTCCACTCCCAAAGGAGGTAGCGAATGGGAGAGGAAACTCCCTGTGACCCCAGCGAGGGCCAACCCGCAGAAGAGATGGGTGGCCGTGCCAGCCAGGCTGACAGGCCCTCCTCAGCCCGCGTCCCCGCAGCCTGGTCCTGACACCAACCTCTCATTGTCCTGCCGGATGTAAGTCTTTGGCCCAACCTCCACACGGGACACATTGCTGTTCTGGTCCAGCACATGGATGTAGTGGTATGGGGGGATGCGGATGACGGACTCTTCAGTTGCCATGGTAACTGCTGTGCCCAGGGCAGCCTAGAGAGTGAGACAGGTGGGGAGATACGAGATGAACACAGGGGGCCTCGGATGAGGCGGGCACGAGCCTGAAAACTGGCTGGAGATGGGAGAAAGGACCCTGCCTCCTCCGACTCAGGCTATTCTACACCTCACTGTCCCCATGCCCACTGGAGGCTTTTTCTTCCCACCAGGGCAGCACAGCTCACCCAGATCTCACCCCTGCCAAGAACTACCCAACACAGCTGCCCAGGGCTCTCGGCTGATCCTCTCCCTCCTTCCCATCAGCTTTAGAGCCCCGTGGGGTCTCCAGGCCCCACGGTGGAGGAGCTGTGAGTGCAGGTCGGTCTCTGGCCTTCTCTAGCACAGTGGGGAGCAGTGGCTCCTCCAGGGCCAGGCAGCCTTTACTTCAGGGTATCCTGAGGACCCCAGCAGCATTCAAATGTTAGCCTATAGACCAGGAAAATTTGCATCATCTCTGTCTGCTCCTCCAGCCCCACCCAGGCTTGAAGCAGTCCTGGGATCCTGGACTGAACGGATGCTCCTGTAGAATCAGCTGGATTAGAAACAGCACAAATTATTCTGGTTCTTTTCTCTCCTTTCTCTCTGGTCAGTGGCCACCCGCAACTCCTTGGCCAGGTCAGAAAGTCACACCTCCTACCTGAACCCCATCACTGCCTTCAGCATGCCTTGGACTTTGGACAACATGTACCTTTGAGTCGCACAAAGGGAACCAAGTTTACTAAGCAACTCAAAGACTTGTCTTCTGAGATTTTGGTCAGACATTATTATTAGTATTAGTATTAGTATTAGTATTTTCAATCCTCACACGAGGATATTTTTTCCATTGCTTTTCAGAAAGAGTGGGAGGGAAAGAGAGAGGGAGAGAGAAACATTGATGTGAGAGAGACACATCAATTGGTTGCCTCCCACATGTGCCCTGACTGGGGCCAGGGATCAAGCCTGCAACCCAGGTACGTGCCCTTGGCCAGAATCAAACCCAGAACCCTTCAGTCCATGAGCTGACACTCTAACCACTGAGCCAAACTGGCTAGGGCTGGTCAGACATTTTGAAGCCACCCACTCCACCACTTATCTAGCTTCCAACCTGAGTGAGAAATGGGAAGCAAGGAGGGAGAACTGGCACAGGAAAAATCCACAGGAACCATGACATTACAGAATCAGGGAGAGGCCCAAGTTTCACTTGATCTATATAACCTGTAAAATTTCAGTTTTGGGATTTAGAAATTGGGAGTTTTCACAAATTCCCAATTCCTGCTTTTCTTGAAGAATTAGTAGGCCCTACATTCCTGCATAGCTAAACTGGCTACAGCCAAGTAGCAGCTGTGCCCTGTAGATGGGACACAGGTTTTCCTGCTGCTACAGTCCCCACCACTGGCGCCTGTTAAAGCGCTCTAACTCAGCAGCACCCAACAGGACTTTCTACAATGGTGGAAATACTCTAAATCTGTGCTGTCTTTGGACTGGCCACACTTGAAATACGGTTAGTGTAACTGAGGATGTAAGTTTTATATTTTAATTAAAATAGTCAAGTGTGAAGGTACCAAATATGATGCAATAAATTGTTTTGGAAAAAAAGCCAAGTGTGTACATCTGAAACGAATACAAAATAATATTGAATGTAAATTGTAATTGAAAAAAACAATAGCCAGAGTGGTTGGTTGATCCCACATTAGACAGCGTAGCTCTAAGTGGCTGAGTCCCCAGTACGGACAATGAGTCATCGAGGCCACACAGCACGCTAGGGGCACTGCCCGGGCGAGAATCTCGGGGGATGCCCGCTCCAGCAGCGTCCTACAAGGGTCAGCGGTGCAGGTTCAGACCGACTGCCTGGGCTTCCTCACAGTTCTGATCTGCTGCTTTCCTGCCTCCTGTTGTTTCCTTAACACCTTACCTCATTTTAAGAGGTTACAGTTTTGGCCTGTTTTCCTGGTAAGCTTTTCACATCACAGGGATGTTATTCTGCTCCTCATTCTTTTATCTTGCAACTTTGTATGGGACTTGACCTTGATACTTTTCCGTTGCTCCTGTTTTATGTGAATTCCCCTTAACTCATAGGAGAGTGGCTTTTCTAAAGCCAGCGCTCCCCCTGCTGTTGATTTCAGGTAATGTTAAAAAAATACTAGGGCTGCCCTAGATGGTTTGCTCAGCGGTTAGAGCTTTCCCCGCGGACCGAAGGGTCCCGGGTTCAGTTCCAACCAAGGGCACGTACCTGGGCTGCAGGCTTGATCCCCGGCCCCAGTTGGGGCACATCGGTGTTCTCTCTCTGTCTCTCTCCCCCCCTTCTACTCTCTGCAAAAGCAATGGGAAAAATATCCTCGGGCCTGGCTGGCACGGCTCAGCGGTTGAGCATCGACCTATGATCCAGGAGATCGAGGTTCAATTCCTGGTCAGGGCACATTCCCAGGTTTCAGGCTCGATCCCCAGTAGGAGGCAGCCGATCAATGACTCTCATCATTGATGTTTCTATCTCTCTCCCTCTCCCTTCCTCTCTCTGAAATCAATAAATTTAAAAATAAAAAAATAAACATCCTTAGGTGAGGATTTAAAAAAAAAAAAATACTAGGGCTGGCGTTCTGCTTTTAGGGTTCTGTTCCCCTCCTCACTCTTTCTGGACCTTTTCTTTCCTTCCTCTCTACTGCCCCTTCCTACTCAACTGTGCTTCCAACCCCTGAAATTGCTCCCTGGTGTGGGGCCCCTCATGTACCTCCAGGGGCTGGAACTGCCTAGATCTTTGTTCTCCCCTTTACTGGATAGGTGATCTTAGACAAGTCCTTTGCCTTCCCCATTCCTGTTTCCTGGCCAATAAACTTGGAATGGATAATTCAAAATAAAGCATTGGAACACAGCCTGGCTCTTCAGAAACATGCTGAGGCAGGGAATGGCCTGAGGCCACTTCCCTATCCATTTAGAGCAAGTGACCTAGCAGAGGCTCCCCATCTCACCTGGCACCTCAATCTCAACCCTCACTGTTTACTGGTCAGGAATGTGGCAAGTCTTGTGTCACCCCACCTGTGGGGCTAGAACTGCAGAGAAAGGGGCATCCGGCAGCCAAGTGAAGTCTTTTCCAGCTGCTTCTTTGCCAGGTTCTCTGCCAGTGGAAGCCTGGCTAGGAAGTCAGATAGGGGGAGAGGAAGAGCTAGGGCTGTGGGCGGAGGTATAAACAGGGGTCCATGAGGCCCCAAAGGGAAGACTTGAAGTCTAGGTTATGCAAGGCTGGGAAGCAGGCTCTGGAAATAGTCTCCAATGGCTCCTTGTTGGATGATGCCCCCCCCCCCCCAAGGCTGAGGCCTCTCCACCATCTGTCACCCCAGCTGGGCTCAGTCAGCGGGGCTGAGCCTGGCCCAGTTCAATGACTCAGCTGAGAATCATCCTTTCAAGTGATCAAACTGGGCGCCTGCCTTGTTCTGAAGCCCAGCCCTTGCCAACTATCCTTGTTTCAATAACAGGACTTAGTCTTGACCTCCCTGACTATGACCATCTGCCAAGTTTACACAAGAACAGACTTTGCCTTTTCACTCGCCATCTGCAGAAGTGAGTTTCAATGTAGGGCCTCTCAGGGGATCCAGAGAAACCATTTGACTCAGGCAGGATGTTTAGGACAAGTTTCAGATTTAGACTTTTGTGGTTTACCAGATGACATGTACAGCTAGAGCGTTTTACTTCTAGTAGGTCAGGGCCCTCAAAAGACAATGGTTAAGAAGTCTGCTGACCTTTGGAAGGTCCTGCCCTGACTTAGGTTTGGCCTCAGCTCCATCCAGACCTCCCTTTAGTGCCTGCTTCTGAGCTCTGCCCTAGTCTGCTCTCTGCATACATGGCAAAACTTGCCTGACCACATGTCCCTCAAGTGTCATGAGGCTCCTGTAAGAACCAGTCAGCTTTCACCCAAAGTCTGAGACCGGCAGCTCCCTGCATGCACCCCCCCCCAAGGGGTAATGGATGGATGAGCAGAGAACAAAGCCTGTAAAAGCTGGGTTCATCCTCTAGTTAAGACAGCTTTCACCTGTATCTCAGCTCAAACATAAACTTATGCTACAGCTAAATTTAATTAATGAGTGACGAGTCACTACATAGCAGAGATCTTCAGGGTCAACTGCGAGTGCCTGACAGTGAATCTTAAAGAACGGATGCCTGCGTTACCAGCCACTCTGTCTTGGTGTGCAGTGAGCAGCAGCAGCAGCCTCACCTGGAAGCTTGAAATGCAGAATCTTGGGCCCCACCGGAGAGCTGCTGAATTCATTGGCACCTTAACTAAACCCCATGAGCAGCTCTGGTCTCAAGCAGCCGCTCTCAGCCCTGGCTATACATTAGAATCACCTGGAGATCTTTTGAAACCATCCATCTCTGGGGATTCTGATTTAATTAGTCTGGGGTGGGGGCTATATTTTAAAAGCTCTCTCCTGACTCCTATAGCAAGAATTGAGTTCTGTCACTGTCGGCATGATCTTGAGCCACTTGCTAGTTTCTGAGCCTTACTCTTCTAGACTTCAAAGCGGGAATAAAAGTGACTGTGTCCTAGGTTTAGATACTGGAGATTTGTGAATTTTAAAGGGTTTAGATACTTGAAGGATGTCTAGGAGGAGGAAGAATGAAGATGAGCTCAGCTTACAGACGGCTGTTCAAGGGCAGGGAATTTCAGTTCTTCTCCCCCAGCCCCCTCACCGCCAGGGCCAAGCAGCCCCCTAGCCAACACAAGCCCCCTTGACCCAAGCCCTTGGCTCTTTGTCCAGTCAGGCCTGCAGTTAGAGGTGAGGTTGATGACTCAGCCTTGCCACCGTCACCTCTATCAAGCTTAGGTTTAGAAAAATGCACTTGAAGTGCAGCCCAAACAGGTGCTCATCTTCCCAGTTTCCCCTGATTTTTTTTTTAAATTCTAACCAGAGGATATTTTTTCCGTTGCTTTTAAGAGACAGTGGGAGAGAGAGAAATAGCGATGTGAGAGAGGCACATCAATTGGTTGCCTCCCGCACGTACCTTGACTGGGGCAGGGGATCGAGCCTGCAACCCAGGTTCGCACCCTTACACAGGAATCGAACCCAGGACCCTTCAGTCCGCAGGCTGATGTCCTAACCACTGAGCCAAACCAGATTGGGCCCTGTCAATGGTTTTAAACGTTCTAGTCTTTGTTGGGAGAATGAGAGTCACACACTCAAGCACTACAGAGAGGCTGTTTTCATCAGACAGCTTCCTGGCTTAGGGAAATGATTTTCTGCTTTAGGGGGTGGGGGAGAAGAAATGAAATTCCCTGCCCTTGAACAGCTGTCTGTAAGCTGAGCTCATCTTTGTTCTTCCTCCTCCTAGACATCCTTCAGCTTTCAGACATCCTATAGCTTTAGGGGACTATAGTAAAAATTCTTGAGGATTTGTCTCACACCAATCATTTGGAAGCAGAATTTTAGGACCTTTTCTTCCTAGAAAAGTCTTATCTGAGCTCCAGCCCAACTGGGCCACTTTGTGGGAGGAGCAGCTCTGCCAGCTCAGGGTGCCTGTTGTCTACCTCCATCCGCCCTCCGGCATGCTGCCAATTAATGCCAATCATTGAAGGCAAGGATTCCCTAGATTTGGAGTGACCCAGGAACCAGCTTCAGAATCCCTGATCCAGATCAATGTTTTCTAAAGCCGTCCAGTCGTAGGACTCAGCTGGTAGTACTCCCAGGTCTCACCCCAGACTCAATGGGCTGAGGAGGTTTCCAGGAGACTTGGGAACTTGTATCATTGGCAAGTACCCCTGAAAAACAGTTCCCACTTATTAAGAACTTCATCTGCCTCAGGCATGGTGTTAAGTACCTTTAACTCCTTTACTCCTCACAAGAACCTAGAAGTTAAGGAACTTGCTCAAGATCACAGAATGACCAATGGCTGAAGCCAGAATTCCCCCCCAGGTACCTGGACTGCAGAGCCTCCAAACCAGGGGGCAGCTTGGCTTATCAGGCACAAATGTCTATAAGACTTAGAACAAGGACTTGGGAGGGGCTGGGTCCTCTCCAGAAAATACTGCCAATGGCAGTTCAAAGGTGAGCATTTTCTGCAACCCGAGGGCAGCGCCCAACAAGGAGGCCTGAGCTATTCAAAGTGGCTGCCCAGCCTACTCATGGCTTTAAAGAGCTGCCCTGCCCAGAAAGCACTACCCCAGGGCAGGCGAGGTGCCCTGTGTGCCAAGGGCAGAAACAGGCATTTCCAGGGAGTCAGTTGCCACCTCTCCGGACAGCCAACCTTTCCCCAATAACCCAGGGGTCCACCCAGGCAGGAAGCAGAACACAGGGGACATCTGTCTCAACAACCACCCTCCACCCCTCCATGCTTCACTCCTGAGACCTAAGATCCCCAGAATCACACGCTGGTGGGTACAAACGAGCTTCCTGTTTTCCACTTCCCCACAAAGCAAGAGAGAGAGAAAGCCTTGCTCACCAAACTCCACACCTTCCTGAATCAAGCCTGCCTTAAGGTCGCTCTGCTAATGGCTTCTCAAACTAGCTGCAAGGCCCACAGTTGGCAGAGCCCAGAGTGGGGCAGTATGAAAACCTCAATATTTGATAAAGTTGAGGGATTTCAGTGGGGACAAATCACATCCCACATCACCAGAGCCCAGGCCCCCATGGGGAGAGGCCAGTACAGCAGGGCCCAATCTAATTTCAGGAGAGCGTGTGAATGGACCCCTTAAACTTCCTCTGTCCTTACTACTGATCTGGGTGAAGTCAGAGGCCTGAGATTTTGGAGGTAAGGGAGGTGGGAAGGTGACAAATTGATCTACCTTTACTTCAAAAAGACAGAAAAAACTCCAGCAAGGAAAGCAAAATCTCTAAAGGCCGAGCCTCCACCCACCTTCTCCCTACTCTGCTTCAGAAAGGTCTCACCTGACTGAGCAGAAGGAAGGCCCTAGGAGGAGGACAGGTCTAGAGAGAGCCTTGAGGGACACAAGGCCCCATCACTGATTCGGGGTTTGGGGGCCCGTTTGCAGTACTCACATCCAGAAGTGTGGCTGACTGCAATGACTCCCAGACTCCGGGAAACTCAGGAACCCAGCCCAGGGGATCACTTCCTGGCAGGGCAGGCAGGGCAGGGCAGGCTCAGGGGTGGGGCTTAGGCATTTAAAGGGCCCTTGCAGCTGGTTCTCCGTTTCTCCTCTGGGCAGCTTTCACTGCAGATGAAGACACTGCAGCTCATTAACGCTCAGGAACTTCTGCCTCAGAACCAGCTGGCCTCCCTGGAAAGCCCGAGAAAGGTCAGAGGACCTGAGGCAGGTGCTCACCTCTGCCCCGTAACTTCCCAGCCTGGGTGAAGGCAATTCTGCCTTCCACAACTGTTAGGGCCCCAGCTGCGGCCACTCCTCTGAGAGGAGATAGCTTCGTATCTTTATTTTATTTTTATCCTCTCCTGAGGATATTTTTTCCATTGCTTTTCAGAGAGTGGGGGGGGGGGGGACACATCGATGTGAGAGACACACATCGATTGGTTGCCTCCTGCACGTGCCCCGGCAGGGCCAGGGATCAGGCCTGCAACCGAGGTATGTGCCCTTAGCTGGAATCGAACCTGGGACCCTTCAGTCCTCAGGCAGATGCTCTAACCACTGAGCAAAACCGGCTAGGGCTGTATTTTTTATTTTAGATTCATAAATTTCAGTCCAGTTCTCTAAACAGGTGTTCAACAGAAAACACACACACACACACATGTGCCCTCTTTGTGGCAGGGTGCTGTGTTAGGAGCTTGGAGTTTCCTCTTCCTAAGTCTCCCAGCACTCAGGGTTAGGGAAGGAAGACCAAGGCCCAGCAGTACACACACTGCTAAGGCAGCACCAGTCAGTATTTCCGCTGCCGGGGGAAGAGACTACTCCCAGAGGACCGGAGTGGGGGGCTGTTGGGGCTGGGGTCCTCTGAGTCCAGGCTGAACAGGTCCCTGCCAGTACGAAGGATCTGCTCCTCCAGCTTCTTGTGTCGTTTCATGTCTGAGAGGACTTTGTCCAGGCGGGCTTCCCGTTTCTGGCTCCGGGCTGAGCTTCCTGGAGAAAGGAAGGTGAGAAACGTGAAAGGGAGTGAGCCAGTACGCACTTGCCTGGATGTTACTAATCACTTGGGGAATTACCTGGAGAAACCATCCCAGGCACTGGAAGAGCAAGTGCAAAGGCCTCAGAGTAGAAACAGGGAGGTCTGTTCAAAGAGTGTAGAGAGCTGGGGAGACGTGAAAGATGAGGCCAAAGAAATTAGGTGGAGGCCATGATAAGGAGTTTGGCTCTCTTATTTTAAATGGAAATGCCTTTGGAAGCCTCGACGGCAGGTGGATTCCCTCTTGACATGCTCTCCCCTTTCCCCTCAGCAATGGAAACCTTTGGAGGATTTTAAACAGAGAAGTAACATGATTTATGTTCTAAAAGGATCATTCTGGTCACTGAGATTGGAGGCAGGGAGACGAGTTAGGAGCTATTGCAACTATCCAGACAAGAGATGGTGGCTTGGATAAGCGTATGGTGTTGAAGGTGGAGAGTAGCAGATGAACTTGGAAATGTTGTGGAGGCAGAGCTACTGGACTTGCTGCTGCTGGCGTGGATGTTGGAATAAGAGAAAAAGAAATCAAGAATGGCTCTAAGGGTCAGTTCTAGGAAGGCATATAGGGTGAAAACTGGGTCAGGTTAGGAGATGTATACAGTAGTATAAGGGTGTGGATCTAGATATTAATGAATGACCAGCAAGACTTGGCCTTCTGGGGAGATGGACATAAAGAAATGGGAGCCATGATAGAATTACCTGTGATAGTCTCTTAAAGAAATATAGGGCTATCAATGTAAGCTGAAAGGATAGCACCATTGTGTGAATGCTCTCTCTTGCAACACTTTGTATAGCAACCAAGGCACCACACAAAGGCTTCTTGTAGAGAGTCACTTTTTGGGTAAGTAGGAGCAGAGGCCCTTCACCTCCCCCCAAGTCTTCCCTCCCTCTTGTCAGTACCTGGGGTGCGTCTCCGATCAATCAGGGAATCCTTTGGTGTCATTGGTTCATCATCAAAGTCAAATTCTGTGGGCATATGCGGTCTGGGACAGGTGGACAGAGAGTGAAGGGTGAGGGTGGTCTCCCCAAACACCCACACCTATGCTTCCCCCAGCCTGCCAGCTCTTTTTCTCCCTCTCTCTTCCCTCCCTCCATTGTCCATGCTCCTGGGTCCCACCTCCCCTCCCTATTTCCTCCTGGCTTCAGGGGAGCAGCCCAGGGACAAGGTGTAAGGGTGTGCCCTCACTTTTCCTCTTCCTCCTCTTTGGCCTCTGGCTCCTCGTCGGATCTCTCCTCCTCACTCTGAGCCTCCGGCGTGGGTGGCCGGCGGGGCAGGATCTCGGCCTGGAGCTCCAGGGTGCCCTGCGCAGCCAGCAGTTCGTAGAGCCGCCGGATTTCGGAGGGGGGCGGCATCCAGGCCTGCCCGTCCGCGGGCAGCTCCACCTCCTCATCACTGCAGGGCACGCACCAGTCCTCGGATTCTCCCTCGGCATGCTCTTCCCCCTCGGCGCAGGGGGCTTCGCCCTGCACCTCCTCGGTCCCAGACCCCTCACGCTCGGCCTCCTCCCGGGCTCTTTCCCCCTCTTCCTCGGCTTTATTGGCCGAAGCCGCAGGGCCCCCGGTATCTCCCACGGCCAGAGCTTGGAGGCCGGAGGTCACTTCTCCTTCTTCAGACAGAGGCGCCGCCGCGGTGGCCACAATGTCTCCATGACCCCGGACAAGGGACATAAGCCACTAGGGAAGGAACCCTGCGATTATAGGAGGCAGGAATACTAAGTTGGGGACCCCCCCGTCCCCCCGGAACTGGGTTCCCCAGGGGTGTCCCTAAGGATGTCTCTCCAACCAATCAGACTCCAACAGCGGCCCCTGCGACCAGACCGCCCGTGCCCAGGAGGGGGCGCTCAATTTCCTCCAAGGACCCCGCCCCACGGACTGAGATCCGGTACCCGAGGTTCCCAGGGAACCGCAGGAACCCCTCTCCCCGCGGGCCCGCTCTTCTCGCCTTCGGCCGTCACACCGCCCCTCTCCACACCTCGCGGCGCCGCCCCCGCCCGCCGCACGCACCTGGAGCCGAGACCGCCTCGCGGGCTGCGCAGGGTCGCAGTACGCAGGCGCACCGAGATGGCGCGGAGGCTCCGCTCCAGTAGAGCTACTCGGCCCGCGAGCGAGGGAAGGCTCGCACATGCGCAGGTGGGCGCCGGGGCGCCGCTCCGGCCCACAGGAAAGATGGCCGCGGGGCCCGTCCCCCCGCGAAAGGGGCAGGACTTGCGCACCCGCTGGCGGACCAACGTGAGGACTAACTGAGGCTAGAAGCGAGTTTCATGCAGTCTCCATTTATTGGTGTTTCAGACTCATGCAGCATCCGGCATACAAAAAGGGATAATCAGTCTGATGTATCCTTTTTTTTTTAGACTTTTGGTTTTTTTTTTTTCCCCAGAAAACAAAAAAACCCGCTAATTCCCAACCTCGTCGTAGCTCGGTCTCCGCCTCCCTAGCGACTGTCGCGTGCAACACGTCTCCCACCTGCTCTTAGAAAATAATTATTATATAGCTCCCCGCCCCTCCCTCGCTCCTTGAGATTAGGAGCTTTGGTCCTATTTGGGGGGTTCTTTCGTTACAAAGCATGTGAGTGACCCCAGTCCCCGCCTTTAAGAAACTTGCCCACTGGGTTAAAAAGCCCAGGTGAGGCAGGTCAATTAAGGCTGACCAGGGAGGGTCAACAGCTGCACCCCTCCCTTCTCCCAGGTGCCTGTTTGGAACAGCGCTCACCACTCCTGCACAAGTCCCCAAAGGAGCCCTGGCTCGCCAGCTCTCGACCCTGTGGCACCCTGGAGGCATCCGGACCCGGGTGGTCCCAGCAGAGAACAGCCCCAGGCTAGAGAGTCCTCTCCTGACATGCTGCCCTTCCCCAGCCTGATCTAAGTGCTGGAGTTTTTGCAGAATAAATAGTGGCAGCAGGGTGGAGGAGAGGATCCTTAGAGGAGGAAAAGATGCTGAGGAGGAGATGAGGCAGGAAGAGGACCGGGGTGGAGCATATGGAGAGGGAAGGAGAGATGATAAAGGAGAGAAGGAAGAAAGGAATGGGGGAAGATGGCACAAGACAATGAAAGTTGAGGGGTGGGGGGTGGAGACCAGGTTTGAGGTGCAGGTAATTTGGGAGGTTGGAAGAAGTGCAAGAAGGTTGGGAGAGATGCAGGAAGGCTGAGGGCAAAAAGAGGTTGGGAGATGTTCAGGGAGGTTTCCAGAAGTGCAGGGATAGAGAGGCCAAGGGGCCAGACTGGCTGCAGGCAGAAGTGCAGGGAGACTGGAAACAGTGCAGGGAGAAGGGAGGCCTACAGTTGGCACAGGAGCCTGGCAAGATGCAGGAGCAGGAAGGAAGCTGTAAACAAGGCTGCTCAGGCTCCCTTGGTCCCTATGGGTGCGGGCCTGGGCCATCGATTGGGCTCCCTGCAGGGGAGAAGGGAGGATGGGCCCAAAACAGCTCCCAACAGGAAGAAAAGTCTTGGAATGCAGGGCAGAGCCCCTCATTTATACACTGTGGAAGAGGAGAGGGAGGAACAGAGACAGAGACAGTGGGGGGGGACAACGACAAGGAGAGACAAAGGAGAAGGAGGGAAGACAGACAGGAGAGAGCAGGGTCAGGGGTTAGTAAAGCTGCCCTTGCCAACCCTTCCATTCCTCCCAGCCTGTCCCAGACCCCCACTCACCGCCTAAGTTGATGACGCAGGAAGCGATGATGATGAGGACCCCCCCTACCAGCGCCACGATGCTTAGGAGCTTGGCCACTCGACCCAGACGCTGGGCCCCATCCACATCCCCCTGCTGCAGACTGTTCCGGGACTGAGGTTAGGGTGAGGAGTGGGGCACCATGGCCCAGGTCAGGAGAAGCCAGCCCAGCACGGATCAGGTGAAAGAGTCATCCAGAGGAGATAGGCCAACCCATGGTAAGAGAGGAAGGAGAGTTGGAGAGGCAGGGGGAAGGGGGCACAGGTCAGCAAGGCTGTGTGAAACACGTCTGGACACCCCTCCCACCTGAAGGGGTGGGGCAATAGTGGCTCAGAGGGTGAAGTCCTGTCATTTGGAAGTGAGATCCATGCAGAGAGGGAAAGCCAGGCTACTCCTGGGGCTTTGTTCCAGTGCAGGAAGCGGGGAGCCACAGCAGGCTTGGGCCAGGGTCCCGTGGGGCTCACCATAACGGCATAAGCGAAGGCCACGATGTTGACAGGCCACATGGGGCAGAAGCAGGACAGGATGGCGAGGATGATGTAGTCCCGAGGTTTCTGGGTGCCTTCACCCCCCTCTACTCCAGATCCTGCTAGCTGGGAGCTAGGGTGGCGGCTCAGGCTACCTCGGGGAGATCCTGGATGCCCACTGTGAGCCCTTCCTACTCGGTCCTCCTCAACAAGCTGCTGCAACACGCGGGGGGGTGCTCCATTGGCTGGGGCGTTTTTTGTTGAGGGCGATGAGTGAGGCTGGGGGGCTGGACCCTCTTCCCCATCGCCAGCCTGCAGGGCAACCACTGCCCCATTCTCCTGCTTTTCCCCCACACTCTCAGTCAGGACCTCACGGGTGGGGTCCTCCTGGGTAGGGGGCTCAGTCTGAAGGGCTGGCTTGGGGGTGGGCTGGGAACCTGACTGGAGGTCCGGCTGGGGAGTGGGCTCTGAGGCTGGCTCAAACAGGCCTGCAGATTCCAGGTCCGACTCCTGGTCTGCAGTGGCCTCTTTGCTCACTTCTGGTTTGGATGCTGGCTCTTGGCATGCTTCTTTGGGGCTGGAGTTGGCTTTTGGTTCCCCTCCTGGGCTTGAGCTAAGGTCTTTGGCCTGGGCTGTTTCTGGGGCCCCTGTTGGGGTCTCTGTGATTTCTGGAGCCAGCCCAGCCTTGGGCTCTGAGTCCACAGGGGCCACAGTGATGTCTGGACCTGGCTGCAGGGCCTCTGGCTCATCTGGGACCACAGCTGGGACCTGGAGAGGGCCAGTTCCAGCCTTGGAATGGCCAGACCCTTCTCCCTGGGTCTGGGGACCCTCTTCTATCCCCTTCATCTCAGAGACTTTAGAGCTGCTGGCTGCCATCTTGTGATGGGAGAGGGGAGAGGGCCTCTGTGGGGAGGATGGAGCAGCAGAGACAGCAGCAAATCCTGGAGGAGGAGACAAGCCTGGTGTGAGAAGAACAGCTCTCAGCACTGCAGCAGGAGGGTTATGCTCCTGTCTCAGGGCCAGCCTTGGGCTGCCTCTGGGGAGAGGAAGAAAAGTTGGGGTTTCCTTTGCCTTGGGGTGGGACATCTCTGGGGAGGAGTGCTCTGTTCAAATTCTTCTGCTTGGAGAACTCTGGGAAGATTAACCCTTTTGTAAACAGGATCCTCCCCATGGTCTCTTCCTGGGTACCCCCAACAAGATCCGGCCTCCCAGATCTTAGCAGATGCCCAGCACCTCAGAATTAAGCTGTGTAGACACCATATACTCCGACAGGCAGAGGCCCCATACTCACATTCCACTCCTGCACCCTTCCCTCCTACCTGGGCGCCAGTGGGTGCGGTTTTCTTGCTGCGTGTTTGGGGCGCAGATGTCCCCCCTCCTCCCTGAGGGCCTGGGCATCTCCTCTGAGCCCCTTCTCAGCCCCTCCCAGGGATCCCCTTGCCCCCGGCGCCTCCTCCTTCCATTGGGTTGGCGCGCCCAACACCAGCAGCCAGTAGGCCGGGCGCCCGAATTCCCGTGCAGTGCAGCCCTGCCTGGCGTCTGCAGTCTGTCCGTCCACTCCTACCCATAGCCTCAGTCCATTCCCGCCTCACCTCAGTGCTGGCCGCCAGACTGCTCCCTCTGCTGCAGCTGCCACCGCCGCCGCCGCCACCACCACCGTTGCTGCCGCTGCAGCAGCCGCAGCCCGGGAGAGATCAAGTCAGCGAGGGAGGGAGGCTGCAGGTCTCCCCTCCGCTCTGCTCTGCTCGTCCCCTCCTCTCAGGTCCCCTCCCCTACGCTCTGCTGCCGCCGCACGGGCGCTGCCCCCGCCCCTCTAGGTCCGCCCAAGGGAGCCGCGCGTGCCAGGCCGTGTTGCCCAGGCAACTGGCTGGGGGACCACTCGCGCCACCTCCCTGCTCCTTCCCACGCGCACCTCTTGGGGGTATCCCCTCCCCAAGTCCCGGGCCCCTCCCGCCAACGGTCACTGGGGGTCATGGCAGAGGCAAAGGGTTGGGTGAAACGGAGGGGTCTGCGAGGAGAGGCAGGTCCACGGAGACAGGAAATACCGGGTGGACGCACCCCTACGAGAGGAAAAGAGGGGAAGGGAGATGAGGCAAAACTTGGGGAGCCCGCAGAAAGTACCTCTACCAAAGCAGCAGCAGCAGAAATTGGTACTGGAAGGCTCAAGAAAAGGGTCCCTGATAAGGATCAGGGGCTGGGGAATTCCAAGGGGTAGGGCAGAGGCTGCAGTAGCCTGGAACAGTGCCAAGAGGCTGTGGCAGAGGACCAAGTGAAGGCAGGGTGGACCGTGCCAAGGGACAAGTGCAGTTTTATTTTCAACCTCACGGCTCCCGGTCCTAGGGCTCAGACTTCCCAGCCTTTCTGAAGCTACATCCTCCGCGTCAGTCACCTCTCAGGGCCTTTAAGGGCATGTAGGTATTTGGCTGGGTTCTACCAACTGTTCGGGTTTCTGACCCAGGCCTCTTCAAACCCGCTGTGGCTGGCTATTCTGGTCCTGTCCAGATTAGGTACCCATCCGCCCTGGGAGTCCCGGAACTTGCTCTCCACAGCCTCTGGAGACTTGGCGTCACCCTGAATCTGGGCTGCAACCACTTGTGCTGCCTCTGGGGAGGAGCAAGAGCTGCAGAAGACAGAGCAAGGCTGGGACTGATGCTAGGCCCAAGAAGAAACCCCTTGGGGGTGGAACAGGGACTTTGGTGAGAGCAATTCATTCAATCCAGAGCCAAGTTTTTATTTAAAATTTATTGTAATGGGATCCACGCCAAGAGGAGGGGGTGAAGGGTAGGGAACATGCAGGGGACACAGGAACACGATGACATGGCCAGGGCCACAGCTTCTATCTTGGGGGAGAGGGATGAAAAGGCCAGGGCTGGGGTGGAAGAGGAAAGGGGGAGACACTGCAGCTGCCTTCCCCCCACCTCCAGGCAGCACCTCTAGTCCCTGGATCTCCCCATTTACCCTGACCTCCTAAAGTTCCATCTCTTGTCCTGCCTCTGGCCCAAGTGGCTCCTTTTGCTCCCCTTGATTTGTTTTCCCCTGACAGATTCTTAAGTAGGATGATGCTTAGGGCTTGACCCTAAACAACCCCACCTTATGAAGGTACAACCTTTGCCTTCCCTGCTTCTGTCCCTTCTCAAATCTCACCTTTCCCCCTCTCTAGTAGGACAGAATCTTTAATTCCCCTCCTTTCTCTCCTCCCTCCCCCTGGAAAAAAAAAAAGCACCAACTCCCCAGGGAGGGGCAGCAGACAGTAGGGGGGGACTGGAAGGAGAGCAAGAAGGACCATCAAGGAAGAAGGCTCACAAATCCCTGGAAGGGCAGGGCAGGGGGTTACAGAGAGGAGAGGTGGTAAGGGCAGTGGCCACTCCTGTCCTCTGCCACCCCTGCCTACTGTCCAGGGGGCTTCAACACAACCAAGGGGACAGGTGTGTGTGGGGTCAGGTCTGATAGGGAGAAGAGAGGAGCAGGAGAAACAAATCGTTAAAACCTAGTGAATTCCCCTAAGAAAACATTTCTTCCTCCTTTCCTTCAGGAGGCTCCTTGGGTGGTGGGGAAAGCAGTGAAGAGTTGGTAGGAAGAGAAGGGGGGAAAGAAGATGGTACCAAGGGACTTTCCTCCATTCTCCTCTCTCCCCCTCACCAACTAGGAGTTCACCAGGGCTGGGAGGGAAGTGGCTGAGAGCTCACAGGCACCCCCTCAGCCCCAGAGAGGGAGCCCACAGCTGTGGGAGGGGCTGCCACTGATGCAGCTGCCGCTGCTGCTGCTGCCGCCGCCGCTGCCATTGGACAGACCTCACCGGTACCTGCATGGTGAGAAACACCAGATCACAGCGCCACCTGAATGGCAAGAGCCTTGCCCCTTGCCCCAGACTCTTTCCCAGACTCCCTCCCTTGGGACACAGCCGTTGCTCACTTCCTGTTTGGTTCCCAGAGGCTTAGGCCTGCATCTTTGCCCAGTTCTCCTGAAGGGCCCTCCCTGTCCCCAGAAGTCTCCCTAACTTGAGTGATAGATGGACATCCCTGGCCTTCCTAAGATCCCCTATTGGGCCCCTTGAGCCCCCTTGTCCCACACACACCACCTCCCCCCAGCCATGCCCCACGCCTTGCCTGGTGGGTGCGGGGGTCCCCCTCAGCAGGTGGGCTGTGGCTGGGGGGCATCTCCCGGGACAGGGGGGGTGGCCCCCCCTAGATGGGTCTGCATGTGGCCGGCCAGCTGGGCAGGGGTCTTGCAGTGCACGCTGCACAGCTTGCACAGGATGCGGTCAGCCCGCGGGGCCTGGAGCCCATGGTCCTTCACCGCGTGGATGCGCAGGTATGCTGCCGTGGTGAAGCCTATTGGGGGGGGGGGGTGGATTGGGATGGGGGGATGGGGTCAGCCAGGTGGAGACCCCAGAGACGGGGTTGTTCTCCTAGGCTGGGGACACCCTCCTCAGATGGCCCTGTCCTCCTCCCACATCCTTGGTAACCTGGGGCCAACTACTCTGCTGGGGCTGGTAAGTTACAGCCCCACCCTGAGCTTGGGACCTGATTGAGTAGTGTCCACTCCTTGGCACTGGTACCCAGAACCCATTCTCCATGGCTGGGGGATCTCTCCTGGGGTGACAGGCCACTCAATTTCTAGCCACTTGAAGCGTTAACCCTCAATACAGACGGCTGTGTCCCCTCCCTCCAGTGCCCCACACAATCTCAGCCCAATTATTCAGTGAATAAGCAGATCTATTTAAAAGCAACTCTCTCTGCTGCTGGGGCAGGGTGCGTGCTTGTTAAACTCCTGCCGATGTATTCCACTGGTCCCAGGAGCCGGAGGTGAGAACTTGTGGCTGCACAGCTGAAACCTTGTCTCTCAACCCTTGGGCACTGGCGCTCTTGACCACTCCTCCCCTAAAGCAGCCAAGTCCCACTCCCATTCTCCCCACGCACACCCAGAAGCTGGCTCTTTCTAGTAGATTTCTTCTAGCCATGATCTCTTAGAACTTAATGATGTTCAGTGGTCCCAATGTTGCTTCATTTGCTTCCTAAAGGGCTCTAGATGCCACGAGCTCTCAGCTACAGCACCTTTAACTCACATCTGTGAAAGGGCTTCTGGCTTTGTCCCCACCCTTTGTCCCTGGCCCTCCCAGCATCCCTCAGCATGTACCTTTGTTGCAGAGCTCACAGACATGGTGAGGGCCCTGGCTGTGCACCTTCATGTGGTCCGAAATATAAGCCGAGCTCAGCATCTTGCCACATACATGACATGGCACCTTCTCCTCATGTCGTACTGTGTGCGCCCGCAGTCGATCCTTGGTAGCAAAAGCTGCCTCACATTTCTGGGGAAGGGGGAGGGGTGTGGGGGGTGTCAGGAGAGTTAAAGCTTCAGGGAGTAGGGAGAGGGGAACAAGAGGTTAAAGGAATCAGAATCTTGGGGATCTTTGCTCTGTAGGAAATGGGAGTGAGACGATGAGGCCTTGAAGAAGGGATGAGAAAATGGGAGTGAAAAAGCAAAAAGAGAGAAAAAGGGGGTCTGAGAGGCTGAACTCAGACAACTATAATGAGGATCAAAATCATGAAAACCAAGACAGAAAGAGGCGGGCTTCCTACCTCACATTTGAAGGGCCGTTCTGTTGAGTGCACTTGTCTGACGTGACTGTTGAGGTGATCCGGCCTGGGGATACGTTGGGGTTGGGGTTAGGGCCCTGGGGTGTGGAGATGCCCCCAAATCTGCCTAACCTAGTACAGGAGGCCTTTCAAAGGTCCCTGCATTTTCTCCCAAGCCCGGGACTTTAGAGTCCTAGTTAGGCAGGAAATCCCTCCCCTGGAGCTGGGCTGCGTTGTCCACGCCAAGCTTTCCAACAATCCAAGGACCCACCTCCTTTGCTAAGTACCACCCCCTGCTCCCTGGTAACCCAGAGAGGCTTTTCTCCCTCCTCCTTGGGAGTGGCTCCCAGTCCCCATCCTCAGAAACCTCTCCCTCCCCACCAGCCAAGGCCAGGCCACCTTCATCGCAGCCCCTCCCTCCCACCGCCTAGTGAGCGGCCAAGGCCCTGGGCCCCCGTGCACACCGGGAGAAGCTCTTGCCACAGTGGGAGCAGTTGTAGGGCTTGTGCACAGCGCCGTCATGTGAGCGCACGTGGTAGCTCATGCGGTCCTTGCGCTTGAAGCGCTGTTGGCACACAGGGCACTGGTAGGGCTTCTCGTCGGAGTGCGACAGCTTGTGTCGGTTCAGATGGTAGACGTCGCGGAAGGCCTTGCCGCACATCTCACAGGCGTGGTTCTTCCGGATGCGCTTTCCCGAGGCGGTCGTGGTCACTACGCCACCGGCAGCCACTGCAGCCGCTCCGCCGCCTGCACCCGCTTCTCCTCCGCCGCCACCGGCTCCGCTCAGTTGGGGCACGCTCAGAAGGCTCAGGGGCACCATGGTGGGCATCTTCATAGCACCCGAAGGGACTCTGCCGGCCTTGGCTCCCGTGTGGATGGCCTCGTGCCTCCGGAGGTTGTAGCCGTTCTTGAACTCCTTGGCGCACAGGGCGCAAATGTAGGGCCCCTTGCTCTTTGTCTTCTTCTCCAAGGCAGATGCAACCGGGGCCACAGCGACCGTCGAGGTTGGGGCTACGACGGCGGTAGCTGCGGCTGCGGCGATGGTGGCGGCAGAAACAGGAGGCGCGGCCTCAGCAGCGGTCGCGGATACCGGCGGGGGCGGCGGAGGGGGCGCGGGCGGCTGCTTCAGAGCCGCTGTGTCCACTGTGGAAGCAGTGGCCGGGGCTGGGGGTGCTGCAGCAACGGCGGCCGCTGCGGCGGCAGCGGCGGCGGCAGCGGCAGCGGCCGCGGACTCCTGGGCGGCGGCGAGAACCGGGAGCAAGTCCACCTGGAGGGGCTCGGCCGTCGGGGCCTGGGGCGTGGGTGGGGGCGCCGGCGCGGCCTGCGGAGACAAGACACCATGTGGGCCGCGGCCGCGAGTTGGCGCCCTCCCAGACTGGCCCGCCACGGCCGGCCACTACTCACCTGGAATGGACTCTGGGCGCAGCCCTGGGAGGCAAAGAAGCGGGACTGGAGCTCAGCCCCGACCTGCAGGGGGTTCTGGGCGTGACCCTGAGGTGGCGGGAAGGAGTTCATGAGGCCGCCCACCCCCCGGGAGTCCAGGCCCAGCACGGGGAAGGGGGGGGCCAGCAGCGTGCAAGGGAACACGGGGAACATGGCCTCGGCCACGGCGGGGTCCCTGGGGCTCAGCGGGGGCCGGGGGCGCGGGCCGCGTGGGGCCCAGGCTCGGGGCGCCACCCCCGGCCGGCCGGGCTGGGCCGCGCCGAACGCATGGCCCGAGGGCCGCCCCACCGCCCGCGCACCCCGGCCGGGAGGGAGGGAAGGAGGGCGCCTGGCAGGCCACGGAGCGCGGCAGCGACGGTGGGGGCGGGAGGCCCCGCGGGGCCAGGGACCGGGGGCGGGGGCCCGGGCAGCAGCAGCGGCGGTTGGAGCCTGGCGGGGCGGGGTGGGGGGAGCGAGGGAGCAACCTCGGCCCCCGCCGCGCGCGCGCCCAGCCGGCGCCTCGGGGAGGGCGGGGGAGGGCGCGAGGGAGGGAGGGGGACAGCTGCGCGCGCACCGGGTGTGCGGAGGGGGGGACGGGAGGGAGGGCGGGCGGGCGGGGGGGTGGGGAGGGGGGGCGGGGGGAGGGGGTTGTTACCTGGAAGATGAAGCTGCTCCAGTTGCCGGGATCCATGGCGGAGGGAGGGAGGGAGGTGGCTCGTGCTCACCCTGGGGCGGGAGGAGGAGGAGGAGGCGGCAGTGGGGGAGGGGGGAACCCAGGGAGGAGGCGCGCGGGGCTGGCTGGCGGGAGGGGGAATGGAGGAGGAGGAGGAGGGTGGGGGGAGCGGAGCACACTGCGCGCGGGGAGGGCGGGCGGGGGGCGCGAGGACACACAAGAGGCTGGAGCGGGCGCGAGCTCGAGTGCGCGCGCGCGAGGCCAGCCGGGAGGGGGGAGGTAGGAGAGGGACTCTGACGGGAGGAGGGACTGGAGGAGCCGCCCGGCAGCCAAAGTCGTCCCAAGCGCGAGACCCCTGAGGTGGCCGCTGATTGGCTGACGATGGCGCAGGTGGTGGGCGCGCGGGAGACGGCGGCTCCTCTCCCCCCACTTAAAAGATTTTACCCCCCCTCCTCCCTCCGCCAGCAGCCGTTATTTCTCGCGCACGCGCACAAAACCACTGTCGTTGATGAACGGTGGAAAGGGGAGCGCGCGCAGGGGCACGGGTAGGGCGGAGCTAAACTCCAAGCGCGCGCCCGCCTAACGGTCGGTCGTCGTCCACAGGCTTTTGCGTCAACTTTTTGTTTCCTATCGGCCACCGTCCTTTCCGGCTCCAATAGTTTACTCACAACCTTGTGCTACTTTAAAGATGTCCCAAAGATGGCGCCCAGAGAACTTACAGCGGAGCTTGTGGCTCGTCCCAAGGGCAGTTATACCCCGGCCTCACCACCCATAGTCCCAAGAATCAGGCTGAAGCAACGGAGTTAAAACTGTATTTATACAAGAAGCGGTTATACAAGGACTGAAAAGAAAAAAAAAGGCCAAGTGAAGAGAGGAGCTGGCAGTCAGCAGGGGCTGCAGTGCTGGCCCGTGGCGGCAAGACCCAAGATGTTCGCCTGCAACAGGAGGAAGAGGAGAGCTGCTTTAGAGCCGGGGGCAGGGCACAGGCCAGGGAGAGGGGCCAAGCCTCGAGCTCACCTTTAGGAAAGACTCCAGCTGTTTCCCTGACATGACCTTCACATGTTCCAAGTCCTCCACCTGACAGGTCAACAGCGATGAGCAAAGGGTCTAGGGGATACCAGACTCTTCCCCCTAAATCCCTCAACTCCATTCCAGGGCTGTCCTCCTGAGCCATTACCTGGCTGAAGGGGCCGTGGAGCTCCCTCCAGCCCACGATGAGCTGGGCCTTTTTTTGGCCAATGCGCTGCAGGCTGCGCAGATCCCGGGCTGAGCCTTCATTCAGCATATCTAGTATTTTTTGGCGCCCATTGGCAAGTAGCTCTGGGCTGATCTGTAGCTCCCAGCAGTCCTCAGCAATTTCCTTCGACTCTGTGGCATCCAGGCACTCCAACTGTGAGGTAGGGGGAGGTGAGTGACAAAAACAGCAGAGTTTGCTGTTCAGCCCACTGCAGGCTTTGGACTCTTCTGCCAAGCATAGCCTAACAGAGGCTACTTTACCCACCCTCTCCAGCCTCTTTTCCTTCTGTCAAGTGTCTGTCCAAAAACTTTTCCCTCTGGTCTGATTCTCATTTTATCCAACTTGTGAAAGAACGCTAAGAGTTGCTGTAAAGGTCGAATGAGTTGATGAACATAAAGCACATAGTAAGCTCTTAAATCTGGTCCCTCATTTCTAAAAAAGCAGCAGCTCTCTTCCACTCCTAGGGAAGCATAAAGGAGAAGGTACTCAATAAGTGGCTCCTCCCTCAACCATGCCACCTCGGTTTTTAGGTAGTTCTTCCACTGTTGTTTCATTTATCCAGTGTTTAGATCATGTTTTCCTACATGGGCTGATAAGTTTGTAGAGGGCAGGACCCAGGTTACGTACCATGCTATAAGTGGTTACTGAGCGTGAGAATTATCAGGAAAAAAGGAAAGTAACAACTCTGCTAAGTACATGCATAACACTGCATTTCATTCTAAATGCCCTGTGAGTTATCTCTATTCAGACAGTAAGCAACTTGGAAGAGTTATAAATAGTTGGTGAATGTTCTGACAGGTTGTGTAACTCTGGCCTTAGCTCTCCCACTACAGCTTGCTAACCCCTTACTTATAGGCTCTAGGTATAGCCTAAGCCTCTAGCTACTCTCACCTTTCTCTTGCGGCTTTTCTTCTTCAGGATATGGATGTTGGCATTTGGGGATGCTGCCTGCTCCTGAACTGAAAGAAAGAACTGGAGTCATTACAGAAGCTACTTTTCACCCTCTCTGGTAGCCACCTGGTTCTCCCATTTCTGGTTCCCCAGTTCTCCACCCCAAGTTAACCTCTTCTTTTGTTGTGTTTCCATATGACCTTTCTTTGTATGGCTATTTTTTTATTTTTTTCCAAATATGTCTTTATTGATTTGAGAGAGGAAGGGAGAGGGAGAGAGAAAGAAACATCAATGATGAGTCATTGATCAGCTGTCTCCTGGACGCCTCCTACTGGGGATGGAACCCACAACCCGGGCATGTGCCCTGACCAGGAATTGAACCTCGATCTCCTGAATCAGAGGTTGATGCTCAACTGCTGAGTCACACCGGCCAGGCTCCACATGACCTTTCTTATACCAATATTTGAAAGTAATCTCAGTTGGTTTTGCATGAAAGTCAATCTTGCACTTGTCAGTCTACCGCATTGTGCTAAACACCTGAGAGCAGTGCATCTATTTCAGATCCTCCTCACCCATCCCCGGGGCTGGCATATGGTGGGAGGACATGAGTGACATGAGGACTGCTGCTCCTAATACCTCCTCCCTCCTGAGATCTGTTATCTGTGCCCTTCTGGCTGGTCCCCAGAGCCAAACTTACTCAATTGTAGGGGAATCACCACAGCCTTTTTGAGGGGCTTAGCCACTGTGACGGTGCGGCGGGCAAGGGGTCGGAGCATTGTGGGAGAGCAATTCTCTTTTTCTTTTGGGTCCACAGTTTCCTGTGCCCGCACCTTGGCTTCCAGTTCTTTTTGCTTCATCTTAAGCCTCTGTTGGAAAGGATCAGGGAGAGAGGTGACCCAGAATCAGCTTTAGGGCAGCCTGAAGGACAGTGGATTAGGAAAGTGAGTATGCAGGGCTCCAAGGCTCTAAAGAGCAAGGTGAGGACCAATGGGAGAAGCTACCAGAAGACAATTGGGGCCCAATATAATTAAGGGCTTTCTAATGATTAAAGCTGCCCAGAGGTAGAACAAGCCTCTGAAACACTGAAAGGAGGGACTATTCAAGCAGAGAGTCTTAATTTGAGAGCTAGGTTTTAGGAAATGGCAATGTTTTACATTTGTTCCTTTTACCTGGATTTTTTTCCCCCCTCGCACCTCCTCACATCTGATCTCAATTATTTTTCAAAGTTCAGCCATGTTAAGGACACTCAAGCAGAAGCTGAAAAACTGAAGGATTCCAGTGGTGGGTGAAAACTGGATGCTGTCCAGCCTTTCAGTGTCCTTCCTTATCTGAAGATCCTCAGAATGCTTCTCAAGGCCCAAAGGGATCCCAGCCCCCACCTCTCCAACACTTACTTCAATCTCCAGATCCTTCTCCTCTACTGTCTTCATGAGCACCATTCGTTCTCGCTTTGGGGTGCTCAGCAGAGGGGTTCCCTGGGTCCCCCGGGAGCCCAGCAGACGGTCCAAGCTCAGCAGGCGCTCTAGCATGGCCGGGTCCATGCTACTTAGCTTCTGTAGGGGGCTGAGCAGACAAAAAGGTTACTCCTCACCTACCTCTTCTCTCATCACCCTCTCCAGCAGCAGGATTCCCCTCATCATGCCTTAACTTGCTGTTTTATGTGGTTCTAGAACCCTATGTTATCATATTGGACAACTCTGAACAAGTCATCCACTCTCTGGGTGCAGTGTAGAGATCAGTCACTACCTGGCTAAGTAACCTCTCAGGGATATCAGATCAGATGAAAACAAGCATTTAATGAACACGTGAGTTCCAGAAATTCAGGGCCTGTGTGCCCCTTCATTTGGAGGAGCAGTCAGGGAAGCTTCACAGAGGAGGTCATCAACAGGGCTTTGAAAGCAACTGAAGAATCTCAAATGCTGAGGCGTTCTCCCATGGGCAGTGGGAAAGACCTATTCAAGTAAAGTCCTGAGCATGATAATGCCTAACATCTGTTCCTTCTGCCTGCAATCTTTTCCCCTCACATCTGATCTCAATTATCATTCAATGTGAATTTGATACCAACTCTCCCATGATGCCCAGCTTGATTGTGCATCTTCTTGCCTACATGCTGAACTAGCTGCTCAAGGACAGGGACTGCCCTGTTCTTTGTATCCAAGTGCCCAGGAAGAACAGGATCAGAAGATATGGGTGAACATTGGAAGTCATTACTTCTTTCCCGGCTCTTGCAGAACAAGCAGCTTCTCCTTCCTTATCATATACTCTGTACTACCTGTCTTACATCATATACTGATATTTCAGTCTTATTTCCCTTATTAAATCGTGGGCCCTCTGAGGTCAGGGTCGGAATATGTCTGATGTGCCCCACCTCTGAGCTCACCCTCAGAATGCCTACTTCGCAGACACCTTGCCTGTTCACATGTGGTACAGATACATAGGTGTGTATGAATGAGTTTGTGCACATAGAAGGAACTGCTTGCTGACAAATGCCTTGGGAAGATGGGAGATGGGTTTCTGAGTGAACAAGCACATTTTTATGTGTATCATCCATCCTTAGCTACAATAGCCCCCCGGGGCACTGATCCTTGGTCTCTTCACTTCACCTCTGTTCAGTATACAGTTTAGAGAGGCTTTATTTAATTTTTCCCCTGGTTGAAACAGGGCAAAATTAAAACTGCAACTGGATCCTTGGATTTAGGGAGGGCAGGTGGTGAGATATAGAAAACAAGACCACTAAACAGAGGTGACCTGAGGATCAGCGTATACTGGGCCACATGGCTATCAGAAGGGGGGGGGTTGAAGCCCCCCACACAGAAGGGACTCAGTTTAGAGGCTTTGTTTGGATTGAGGGTAGAAGCAGGGCAATGTTATGACAGCAACCAGCTCCTTGGAGAGTCACGAAGAGATGGGACTCTATAACACACAGACTGAGAGGTCTTAGTGAGACATATCTCTTCATCTGCTCCCTGTGCTTTGCTCTAATACTCTGGACCCAAAAGACCTGATCCAGATTACTCTTTGCACCAGAAGCAAAAGTACTTGTCCTCGAAACAGCTACCCCAAAATACGTTTTTGCCTAAAGGGGTTGGAAAATGGAAAGGGAGGGGCTAGGTGCTCAAGTAGGAAGCCTCTGGAGGGACCCAGGCAGTAGCACTAAGGAGATGAACAGGTTCACAGCTCAAGGATCAGACAGGCTAAACCCACTGCTGCTCTGCATCCAACCCAGACATAATAGGAAAGGGAGTATGCCCAAGGTCTCCCCCCATCTGCTCACCTGAATTTCTGGGAAGCAGAGGCTGGAGGTGCCGGGGGCTCAAGATTGCCAATCTCCTCTTCCTCGGGGCCTCGAGCTCTCTTTGCCTCTGAAGGACCTACCAGTTCTTTCTGAGACAGTTTAACAGGTGCCAAGACTAAAGAAAGATGGGGTGGGGGGTATGTCAGCCTCTGTGCTACTGCTTGATGGACTCAGCAAACCCCTAATTGTCCACACTGGCCTTTCCACTCCTGCCAACCCCCGTCCTCACCATTAAGCTGTAGGCTCTCATTGGTAAAAGGTCGGTTAATCACCTCCTTGGACCTGGCAGCAAAGTTGAGTGCAGAGACCGTGTCTAGGTAGAAGCATCTCTCAGGGGCAATGTTGGCAATGAGGATGCTGTGGGCTGAGCCACCCAGAGAGTCCTGAGGGATGGGTATTGGGCAGGATGGACTGGTCAGAAGGCCCCATGTTTCCATTCCTTGACTGCTTTTTCCCAACCCCCCAGGAGGCCTGAGAACCTCCTTCTCCAGCCACTTTTGCCCTGATATGGGTGGCCTGACCTGCAACAGGCGAGTGAGCTTGCTGTCCCGGTAAGGCACTCGAGGGAGGCCCTGGTTCAGGGCATCCACCACCTTGCCCAGTACAAAGAGGGAGGAGTTGATGGCTCCACTCTCCTTCAGCCTCAGGCCCTTGTTGCCTGTGCGCCGGTTGTCCTCTGAGCCAGCCAAATCAATCAGGTAGAGTTTCCCCTCCCGCTGGCGAAATGGGGCCAAGCGTTCCCGCTGATCCACCTGGGGGAAAGAACAAAGACCCCCAGGCTTAACTCAGGCCCAAGGGAATTCCCAGGTCCTCACCCGTCTGTGGGCCTCACCTTAACCAGGAGTACAGCATGACTTCGGGAGGAGCGCTGGTTGAGCCGGGTGGCTCCTACAGTTCGATTTCGACTGGCTGGCAGGAAGTGCTGCTCAAAATCAGCAAAGCTACTGATGGGCTTCTGCGTGAGGCCCGGAATCAGTATGTTTCCTCGACAGTCTTCTCGGATCACCAGGTCTCCAGATGCAGGGTTCAGAAGGTCTAATACCTATTGGAGCAGTGAGAGATAGGGCCAATTTTCTAGACACAGGCTGCTTAGTTCATGGGGATCAGGCTCCTTTTGTCTGCTGGGTTCTCAAAGTTGAACCATCTGCTACCCCAACCTCTGTCTTTCTAGGTTTTAAGTCCTTGCTACAGCAGAACTTCATGTTCTAGAACCAGGTCTTACTTTGACCCTTTGTCTCTCTTATCCCCAACCAGAACAGGGCCTCACCTTTTCCTGGTAGATCTCTAAGTAAGACATAGTGACAGAGAGGGCCCATGGCCGGCCCTCAGCGCCCTCCTCCCTTGTGAGCTGTAGGAGGTCCATGAGAGCGCGGGGAATCACTCCAGGTTGCTCTGGGCTGCCCAGCATTGTGTGCGTCTTCCCTGGAAAAAGAATGGAGAGAGCTGTGAGATTTTCCTCCCCTCTCCATAGCTCTTTCTAACCCATAGCTGTTCCTTATCTGGCTCCCTTACCTGCCCCTGTGGGCCCATAGGCAAGCACACTGGCATTCTGCCCTTCCAGCAAGTGCCTTAGGATGGGCTGCACTGATCCAGCATAGATGTCCTGCTGAGAACTCCTCTCCCCGTAGAAGGCATCAAACCTGCAGGCAGGAAGAACGGAGGGAAATGATGGGTGGTTCCAGTCTCACCCAGACCAGGATAATACTAGCCTCAGATTTAAAAGAGTCTATCTCATTCTTACACAAGGACCCTCAAAAGCACCAACTGAACACTTGTTCCATCCCAATCCCTGTACTGGTGTTAGGAATACAGACATGAATCTGACGTCCCTGCTCTTGGGAGTTCTGCAGTCTGATGAGTTGAACAGATACCCATACTCTGCTGTGATTCAGGAAACAATGCACTAGAAGTAGTAACTGATTCTGCTTGAGGAAGGAAGATTTTGCCAGAGAAGAGAAAGATAGTCTAAGTATCAAAAACAGCACACAGCCGTGGCCAGTGTGGCTCCGTGGTTAGAGTGGCAGCCTGTGCACTGAAGGATCTTGAGTTTGATTCCCAGTCAAGGGTATGTAACTTGGTTGCAAGTTCGCTCCCCATCCCTAGTCAGGGCACATGCAGGAGGCAACCAGTCATGTGTCTCTAACATCATGTCTCTCTCTTTCTCTCCCCCTACTCCCTTCTACTCTTTCTGAAAAAGCAATGGAAAAAATATATATCCTCAGGTGAAGATTAACAAACAAACAAAAAATGGCACACAAACAAAACATGGTATGAAAGGCAGGGCTTCCCAATCTTTTTCACATCACAGTATAGTATATGGAAAGTGGTATTTGTACATCATAATGGAGTGAACAGAGGATGTTGCTTATGACTAAATGAGACTCGACACACCTATAGTTCATTCACTGCACTCTGATGGAGAAGCTATGGCCAAGACGACAGCAGGGGTTAATTTAAGTGGAGTATAGCATGTATTTGGCAGAGATTAGAAAGAAATTAAAGACAAACTATTAAGGACCTAGAAGAGGGTTGGCAAACTTTTTATGTAAAAGGCCAGATAGTAGTGCTGGCTGGTGTGGCTTAGCTGATTGAACATCGGTCCTGTACATCAAAAGGTCACGGGTTCGATTTCTCGGTCTGGGCAAGTACAGGAGGCAACCAATTGATGTTTCTCTCTCACATCAATGTTTCTCTCTCTCTCCCCTCCCCTCTCTAAAATCAATAGAAAAACATATCCTCAACCCTAGCCAGTTTGGCTCAGTGGTTAGAGCATCAGCCTGCAGACTAAAGGGTCCTAGGTTCGATTCTGGCCAAGGGCATGTGCCTCAGCTGCAGGCTCAATCTCCCTTTCGGGAGGCAACCAATCAATGTGTCTCTCTTTCACATTGGTTTCTCTCTCTCTCTCTCTCTCTCTCTGAAAAGCAATGGAAAAAATATCCTTGGGTGAGGATTAAAATATATGCACACATACACACATATATACGTATTGAAAAAAAGCTGGACAATAAATATTATAGGCTTTGTGGGCCATATGGTTTCTTTTACAACTACTCAATCCTGCCATTGGGAAGCAGCTTTAGACAATATGTAAATAAATAAGCATGGTTACATTCCAATTGTTTTATTATAAAGACTCCTGGTCAAACTCCTGCACGCTGTAGTTTGCCACCCCTTGGCCTAGGATGACAGGGCAAGGAGTATGAACTTTAAATCTCCAAAAGAATTTTAAAGTAACTGCCCTTGTGAATTCCGTCCCCCAAATCTGGGTAGTCTTCTCTGACACCACCCAGATGTAGCCTAGGCTGGTTGGCTGGTTTATGTTCCCCCAACCCTTCCCACACTTCCCCCAGATCCTATTTGGGGCTCTCCTGCTCACCTTTGTTGCCCCTTCCCTACTTGGTGCCTATTTCCCCCACAAATGTGAATATATGTCTGATTTAGCCCTCGGTCTTTCCCCACAATACAGTATCCTACAGACGACCCATCACAATGGGCACCTGTGAACATCTCCTGAATGAACAACTGAAGGTGTGGGGAACAAAGCTGTGCTAAGGAAGGAGCAAGGATTCCGAGGAAGCAGGTCTGCGAAACCATGTGGGCAAGTGATAAATGTGAGCAGGCCTAGGAGAGAGGGGGATGGAAAGGAAGAATGGCCTGAACCTTACTGGTATTTGAGAGTCTCCTGGTGGTTCCTCCAGTTGGCAATCTCTAGAGAATAGCTGTCCAGGCCCCGTACACAGGGGGTATCATTTGCTCCAGATGTTTCATCTACAAATGGCCTCAGCCGCACAGCCACCCTTACTCGAGCTGGAGGGGGGCGCCGGACAGCTCCCACCTTGCTAAGCCGACAGCGACCAGCTCCTGGAGGAGAGAAGATAAGTTTTAGCATGAAGTATGGTGAAGCACAGAAGAAGTAAGGACCAGCTTTGCTGAGAGGCAAGGGTAGGAGTGTTAGAGGAGGAGGTATCTAGTATAGCTGAGCTCTGAAGGATGAATAGGAGCTTGCCAAATATTCGAGGTAGAAGGAATAGCATGTGCAAAAAGCATAGAGGTGTGAAAGCGTGAGGCCTCTTGGAGAACTGGTGAGGCAGGACTCTGTTCTGTTAGTGAGGGCAAGCAGAGAAGGGCAGGACGGAAGAAAAAAAGAATCAAATACATGGTCTCAGGCAGAGTATGGTCGGGAGATTGGAGGAAATTATATATAGGTCAGGGACTGGAAACCATGACGTTACGTGTACTTAGCCAACATTAACATTTATTAAGCTCTGACTACATGCCAGGCACATATGGTATTCCTGAAAGATAGGTTCTATTAGTCCCATTTTATCAATGAAGAAGCTCACAAAGGTATAGCAGCTCTTGTGAGCATCTTGGTATTTTATACCTGGGGCCAGGTGACCATTACTTAATCGTATATCATAGTCTATATTGTCTTTTTTGCTCTTCAAAGGAGAAATAAGCAGAGCCTAAAAGCAAAACAAAACCCAGCATTTTAGAAGACTAGAGACCTCCAAAACCAGGGGCAGGAAAGAAGGCCTGGAGGCTGGGGCCCTGGGGATGACATTGGGAGGGCTAGTGGCCACAGCTCATTTTGGGAAGAGCTCTTTTCCCCCCTGGCCATTATGTAGATGGCCCCAAGCTTGGCCTCAGTTCCTTCCCTCCTCTTCAAGTAGGTTCAATGTATATAGACCGTAACATGTACACAAATAACCTGGAAGATCTAGTTAAAATACAGATTTAGCTTTAGTACCTGGGGTGATACCTGAGATTCTGCATTTTTAGCAAACTCCCAGATGCTGCTGCTGCTGCTGGGACACACTTTGAATTGCCAAGGTGTAGAAGCCCAGCACCAGACAGGGTTGTTCTAAGGATTAGGAGGTGACATTTGCCCCCACTTAAAACCACTCAGTGATGGCGGATACAGGTTTATTTTCTATGTGCCCAGTTCTATAATGCTTTAGTGTTTGCATTAAAAAAAAAAGAGAGAGAGAAAAAAAAACAATGACACTCTGGACAGGGATGCAGTTAAGAGGCAGCCCTCAGTCTCTTTCTGTCCCAGCTCAGTTTGCAAAAGGCACTGACATGCAATCCTTCTCTATTGTAAGCATTCTGTTTAGTACGTTTTGCTTTCGATAATTAAATCTAAGTCATTAAAAAAAGATTGAGTATCATTAGAAAACACATGAAGATAAAACTAAAAAAACTTCATTTTTGTGAGGATTGAATGAGCTGGGAAAAAAATCTTATGAGGAGGGTATTCCTCTAATTTATGTTGGAGGATACCATACTGTAGTTCACAACTAACAGCAAAATTCAAACCTAGATCTCTTCACCTCCAAAAATCTGCTTTTAATAAGGATGTCCTATTGCCTCTCTATTGTCTACCAACTAAGGAAAGTTCTTGGCAGCTCTGACTCTCTCTCCTTTTTTGCTGGTTGTAGCAGCTGGTTGTTGGGAGCCACAGGCCTCATATAAAGCAAAAGGCTGGTATGTGTTAGCCAGCACAGAATCAGCAAGACAGAAAGATAGACAGACTACCCCTAGAAAGAATCTTATACATAAGTAAGATTTACCCACATGCAGATGGTTTGTTTCAAAAACTGGGCCTCTGTTCCTTCACCTGACAAATGAAGCTAATTATACCATTGCTTACTTTATGGTTTACAAAGCACATGTAGTTTGATCTTCATGGCAATCCTGAAAGTCAGCAGCAAGTAAGTAGAAATTAAATTCTCAGTTATTAGCTTATGATCTTGATCAAGTGACTTAACATTCATTTGTCCTGGTTTCCTTGTCTATAAAATAGGGTGAGGTGGGCCTTGGAAGGGCTGAATGAGGATTAAAAGAAGTAACACAAAATTCCAACACAATAACTAGCATACAGTAGGTAGGTTAATTATTCAAGGCAAGGCAGCCTAGGTTTAAATCCCAATCCTACCACTTACAACTAACTAAATAACTTTAAGAAATAATTTTCTATTCCTGTGCCTTAATTTCCACACCTGTAAAATGGGAATAAATAAAAATACCTACTCACTGGGTTGTTAGGGCAGTAAATAAGGTTATTCATGTAAAAATGCTTGGTTCTTGGTAAAAGCTCAGTAAGTGTTTTATATTTATCCCCCATTTTTCAAATGAGGACACCTCAGTATAGAGAAGTTAGCTAGCTTGCTCATGGTCAACAGCTAGTTAGCAACGGAGCTTCAAAGAAAGGTCTAATGCCAAAGTTCATTCATTGCATGACTCCCCAGGCCATCTCAGCCCCTTCATTTTTGTATCCCTATGGGCCTTGGAGTCTGAGACAAGTTCCACTTACCAGCTGTATGACCTTGGGAAGGCTTAATGTCTTCAAGACTCAGTTTCTCTTTATAAAAATAACAATATCTCAACATACATATAAAAATAACAGCACCCTCATAAGATTGTGAGGAGTCAAAGAAAAAATGTACATACAGTGTTTAGCACAGTGCTGGCAGCAAGTGCTCAGTAAATGTTAGATATTGTTATTACCCTCTTTCTTGCTACTCACTTCTCAAGGCAGCAACTAGCTTCTGCCCTCACCATTCAGCAGGATTCCCAATGACCTCCTTACTGCTGAATCCAGTAGATGTGCTCAAACCCTTCCTATCTGACTTCCCAACAGTATTCAAAACTCTGATCTGCTTTCCTTTGGGAAATATACTTTTTCCTTCGTTTCCATGCCTCCCACACTGTTCACAACTTCTCAGGTTCTGCCATTCTTAAATTATTTTCCTAGGCTCCTTCTATCCTCTCTCTAGACCGGGGTTGCTCAATTTGGCTCTACTGACATTTTGGGCTGGATAATTCTTGTGGTGGGGCTGTCCTAAGCATTGTAGGAATATTTAGCACGCATGCTAAACACATATGCCAGTAGCATTTTGTGCCACTGCTCTCAATTTTAACTACCAAAAATGACTCCAAATGTCCCCATGGGAAACAAAATTGCCTCTAACTGAGAACCACTACTCTGATTCATTTCATGGGCACGGTCACCTGCTCTCTTCACTTTAATTACCATCTTAAAGGTGCTGAATCCTAATTGACACCTGCACACCTAATTGAGTTCTCTCCTGAATTTCAGATCTACATTCCAGGCTGCTGCCCTGACATCTTATGTGGTTCAAAGGTACTTGGAACTCCACGTGTACTAAACTGAACTCTTCCCCATCTCTGCAACATCCTCCTCCTTCTGTGCTAACTGAAATGAAAGGCACTAGCCCAAACATAGGAATCTTTCTTAACTCCATCCTCCCATTTCCCACATCAGTTATTCATTACAGATGTTAATTCTACCTTTTAAATGAGTCCACTTTTCTCTATTCCCACGGCACAATCTTTGCCAAGGTCATCATCATCTCAACAGTCTCACTCCCCGCCAATCATCCTCTCTCCATTTCCTTCCTTACACTCTTAAGTGCTCAGCCACCATGAATTTCCTTCAGTTCCTGCAACACATCAAGTTCGTCCACATCTTTGGGCCTTTGCACATGCTATTCTATCTCCCTGGAATATCTTCTGTATCCTACCCCCTCCCACCAAGAGACTAAAGTAAACACTTTACTCCTATTTCCTCTAAAAAAAACCTTCTCTTGTAAAATCACTGCCCCACTAAGACTCACTTAGGTGCACCCATGGCTCACTTTAGCTCCTCCATCCAAGCACTAATCACACACCATTGTAACTGCATATTTGTTTTCTCCATCTAACTATAAACGCAGTGAAAACAAATCTTACTCTGCTCACCTTTATATCCCCAATGCCTAGAACAGAGTAGGCTCTCAGAGAGTATTAGCTGAACAGATTAAGATTTGATGAATAAGCTAACATAAAGTATTAACTTGTTCGTTTCCTGTTTTCATCATAAAAGTGGCTCACTACCACTCTTGTCCCAAAGCTCATTGACCAGGAGAGGAGGAAAGAGGCACATGTAAACAACTATTTACAGGACAAGAGTCTCTCCCCTTCATAAAAGCAACTTGGAAGTTGGGCGAGGCTAGCAGGTATTTCTTCTAGTTTTCCCCTGTCCTACAATTCCCAAGTTTCATTCAACTTAACTCTGTCCTCTATTATGATGAGGAAATTGAGCCAAAGAGGGGATCTTTGGCCTCTCTTTACATCATAAATAAGAAATCACTTGGTAGTCTTTTTGCTCCACCAAGGTCTGGCAAACTCCTATCCAATCTTTGAAACACACCTCAAATATCGCTTTCTTAATAAAGTCCTCCCACAATACCCAAGGGTTTACTTCAGATTCTGTGCTCTTCATAGCAGTTTATATATACATATCTCTCATTGCTTTTCATGTTAATATATGTTTATATGATTATCTACTAAAACAGACTATAAGCTCCTCTAGGGAAGGGACCATATTCATTCAAGTGTTTTTATGACACTTAGTATGTACCAGATACAGTGGGTCTTGGAAGGGTAAGAGCAGGTTGTGCTCAAACAGAAGGAATTTTATGTGTTTGGACATAATGGTTAAGAGCAGAGGCTCTAGAATCAGACTGCCTGAGTGTGAATTCAGACCCCAATATTTACCAGTAGTGTTAACTTTGCGCATCCTATTTAACCCATCTATGCCTCGGTTTCCTCATCTGTAAAACAGAGAATAATAGTAAACCACCTCATAGCAGCATGTGGAGATTACATGATTCATCACCATGAAGTGCTAACAATTGTGCTTGGCACCTAGCAAGGGCTCAACATGTGTTTGACATTCTACTAAACAGCGTTGTTTCTCCACAGGGCCTGACAAACAGTAAGGGACTCGAATAAATTACTGTGGTGCCCACCATAACCACTGACCAGAATTCAGTCTGCAGGAAGGGAGCAGAGACATATGTAAACAAATACATACAAGATTCTGAATGTCCTAATAGCCTTTCCAACTCTAAAATAGCATCGACCTCCACGGCTAGAGGGAAAGAAAACAGTCCCTCATTTCCGTTTTCTGTGGTCTCTGCACATCTTACGCTGTCAACTCACGCTCAGCTGCAGTCCGTCTAAACCTTGGCCTGCCCTCCTACTCTCTCAGGGATCTCCCCGAACCCTGAGAGAACAACTCGTCATACACAGAACCTTCCCCCCTAAACGCGTATCCAGCTCCTTTGTTTTTGTCCTTACGGTTGGAGCGTTTGCCACTTTTCGCTCGCTTACTCACGTAATCTCCTGAGATGGGGCCATCGTCCCCATTTTACAAAGAAACTGGAGCTCACAGAGAAGTGCGCTGGGCTCAAAGGAGGCTCTAAGTGCCGGGATCTGGTCTCAACCCGAGTGTACTGATCCGCGCAGAGGAGAAAACAGTGAGAAGGGAAGAGCGAAGTGGGCTGGCCGGCCTGCGACTCCCACCTTTCGCCGCCTGTCCCCACGCCCCTCGGGGACGGCCCCGGAGCCTGGATCAGATTCCGACGCACTACCCCCACCAGGCTCCAGACTTCAGCGCCTGGCCCAGGCCGGGCTCACATACCTGAGGTCGCCGCCGCCATCTCGCGTCGCCTCAGCTGCGCCGGGACTCCGGCGTCCATTCCACTGCCTCCTTCGACCCGCCTCTCCCGTTCGAATTTCCCGGTGCCCCGCCCCTCCCTTGGCTCCACCAATCATGGCTCTTCGCCGCCGGAAGCCCCTGCTATCTCGCCCCCTAGGGCTCGCCTTGGAGTCCTGCAAGATATCTTGTCGGAACGCATGCGCGCACGTCAGCTACCCAGCCGTTGACGTCCGCGTCCGCGCCCGCGCTCCTGGGCAAACCCCCGGCCCGGGGCTTCGGGCTACAGCGGCCTTTGCGGGAGCTGCTGAGCGCCGCCCGGCTTCGAGGCGTAGACTTGCTTTAAGTGCAGACTTTTCGCCCAATTTTTCCTGTCAAATAACTGCGAGTTTTGGTACGAATCAAGCAGACAGTAATTGAAGGCAATTAATCGATTTATCCAAAAATTTACCCACGCCAAATAATATTTTCGCGCAAGAGGCGATTATATGAATAAGGAAAATGTTGCCTAGAATCGGGGTTTTTCCAAACGACTGGTAGCGATCTTCACTTTATACAGATTTTGCTTCAGAAGTTGTTTTGCGCCTGTGAGACGGGGTTCGTTCTGTGGCCTGCGGGACTTGACCTCAGTGCCAGTCGGCGGTGCTTTAACCGCTGGAAAGTCCTGTAGGTTGCTGGGGACAGTCACTTTGCCCAAAGCCACTAAGTGAGGTGCAGGGGCCAAATGTGCCCCCTTATGTCTCATGTCTGAGCCAAGGAGACCCTGTCAGCGCCCGACACGTCGGAGTGAGCCCCGGAGGCCTGCTTAGTCTGTTTCTTAGTCACCTTCACCCAAGGCCGCTGCATCCCATGGGTTCAACCCCCTGGTAAGGAGTTCCCTGTCCTTTCCGGAAGCTTACCCAGGGAAGGTCATGGCATCTTTAGCTCCTGGTAGGGCCCTTGTTTAGACATTATGTCCAACCTATTAAAAAACAAAATAGGCCCAAGCCAGGTAACTCAGTTGGTTAGAGCATCGCCCTGATGCACCAAAGTTGTGGGTTTGATCCCCGGTTAGGGCACACACAAGGAGCAACTAATTGATGTTTCTTTCTCTCTCTCTCCCTTTCCCTCTCTAAAAATCTAAGTGAAAATTAAAAAATAAGTAAAATACAGATATTAGGCCAGTGGTTCTCAAATTTTTTTTGGCTTTGGAATCCCTTTAGATTCTTAAAAAAATTGAAGCTCCAAAGATCTTGTTTATATGGGTTTTGTCTATCCATATTTACTATATTAGAAATGAAAACAAATTTTAAATATTTATTAATGCACTTAAAAATTACAGTAACAGCCCTGCCCAGGTGGCTCGGTTGGTTGGAGCATTGCCTTGTGCATTGAAAGGTTGCAGGTTCCATTCCCAGTCAGGGCACATACGTGGGCTGTGGGTTTAATCCCTGTGGGTGCATGCGGGAGGCCGCCAACCGATGTTTCTCTCTTTCTCTCCCTAAAATCAATGAAAGCATATCCTCTGGTGAGAATTAAAAAAAAAAAAATCAGTAACAAATACATAGAGACAAAGTAGATTAGCAGTTGCCAGAGGATGATGAGGGGTGGGTATATTGGGACTATTGTTAATAAAACAGACTAGTAAACCAGAACAAGCAGAATAGGGAAACTGAGACAGAAAAACGGCCAA
The DNA here is from genome assembly GCF_054644295.1 of Miniopterus natalensis. Classification (NCBI taxonomy): domain Eukaryota; kingdom Metazoa; phylum Chordata; class Mammalia; order Chiroptera; family Miniopteridae; genus Miniopterus; species Miniopterus natalensis. Next base: position 97,175,089 of record NC_142083.1, read on the forward strand.
GCAGTTTACAGCCATCTAGGAAATCAAAAAGTTATATCTTTCCTAAACCAAGGACACTTAAGAGTAAATGGTTTACCCTTCTCCCCAACCAGAGGGTAAATAGCTTAAATCACCCTACTTGGGGAGATAGCAGAAATCCAATTAGTGCCATTTGCCAACCACACCAAAGGACAGATGGGAGTTAAGGGAATGTCTCATTTTGGCACATCAGCATAAAACTGATGAATATTCTTTTGAGATCCTCCTCTAAACTCCCAGCCTTTAAAACTCCTCAAAAATGAAGATCCCAGCTCGGGCTCTCCCTCCTAGGAGCAGCCAGCGCCTTTCCCTTCCCCTTGTCTTCCCTCACCAGCATGCATCTCCTAAACTCTAAGAGACCCTACGAGACTTAGAACCAGGGAGCAATGGGCAACAGCAGCTCATCCCAGGCTAACCCCCTGAACCTGTGCCCTAGGCCCCCCTGTCTCTGACTTCTTAGTGAGCCAAAGCAGCCCAGCCTCAGCTCGTTTCCCCACCTAGTCCCTCTCCAGTTGCTTCCTCTATCCTAGGTCCTTTCTTGCTTCACTGTCCCCAGCTTTAATAAACTTCCTCTAAAAATTGCCTGGACTTGTGCTGTGAAATCTTTCCTGCACGAAGCCAAGAACCCACACATTACTGGTGGGCCCAAGGCAGACCACTCAGAGTCAGGCCCCCTTTCTGGTACCACTAATAGGTATGGAATTTCTTTTGGGGGTGATGGAAATGTTTTGTAATTAGACAGTGGTAATAGTTGCACAACATAATGAATATACTAAAAACCACTGAAATGTATACTTAAAATGGTAAATTTTATGCCATGTGAATTATATCTCCATTTTAAAATCTGCCCCAAAATTAAAATAACACATTACATATAACATAACATTTTAATTTAAAAATTAATGTTTCCAAAGGGGGAAAAATGCGACAAGGGAGACATTGTTTTACATTTTTGCAAATCTCATGTCTGGTTTAAGAGAAAATAGCTGCATTCTCATATGTGCTCTGCATTTGGTCTCTTGTGTTATCACATATCAAATCGGCCCTTGAAAACTCCACCATCCACTCAAAAATAGGATGCAGGGTAAAAATCAAATGGCATCTTAGTTTTATTATGAAAATAGTTTTGACCTTGCAGACGCCCCTGAAAGTGTCTCAGGGACCTCCAGAATTTCCTGGACCACAGTTTGAGAACCACTGACTTAGAGGATTGGCAGTTTGGTTTCCCCTGCACTTCAGAAAGGGCTATTCAGGTTTTCACATTTGTTGCCAGTCCCCAGATATTTGGTAAGATACCTGCCAGAAATAGTGGAAAGAGCATAGGTTAACCCTCGCCGGTGGCTCAGTCAATTGGGGTGTTGTCCTATACGCCAAAAGGTTACGGGTTCGATTCCTGATCAGGGCAGATGCCTGGGATGCTGGTTTGATCCCCAGTTGGGGTGAGCGTGGGAGGCAACCGATTGATGTTTTTCTCCCACATCAGTGTTTCTTGCTCTCTAAAATCAATAAAAAAAAATATCCTCAGGTGAGGATTTAAAAAAAAAAGTCACGTAATTTAAAAAAAAGAAAAGAAAGAGCATAGGTCAAGGAGTTAGGAGTTCTAAGGATAAATAAATGGCTCAAGTACAGGACTTTGGTGCCAGGTCACCCATGGTAGAGATTTAGCCTCTTTGTGCTTCCATTTCCTCAGATTTAAAAAAAAATATTATCTATTGATTTCAGAGGGAGGAAGGGAGGGGGAGAGAGAGAGAGAGAGACATCAATGATGAGAGAGTCATCATTGATCGCCTGCCTGCTGCAGGCCCCCTCCTGGGAATGGAGCCCATAACCCAGGCATGTGCTCTGATCAGGAATCAAACCCTGGTCTCCTCGATCCATAGGTCATGCTCAACTGCTGAGCCACGCCGGGCTGGCCATTTCCTGGGCTTTTAAGGGAGGATAATGGTTGAATCTGCCTCCTAGGGTTGGTTTAAGGATTTGCATCTGCCTGGTGGAAATTAGGATTGTTAAACACCTAATATTCAAAGAGTAAGATAATTCAGTTCACAGTGTATTATTTGCTTGTCATGTTCTAGCCACTGTCCTAGGTTTGTAGGGATACCATGATAAACAAGAAGACAGACATTGTCCCTGTTTGCCTGGAATTTGTTTTTTGTGGGGATAGGGGTGTGTGAGTGGGTGATGGTGACAGACAATAAACAGAATTTTTTTACCCTCACCGGAGGATAGTTTTCCCATTGCTTTTCAGAGAGAGTGGAAGGGAGGGAGAGAGAGAGAAACATTGATGTGAGAGAGACACATTGATTGGTTGCCTCCTGTATGAGGCCCAACCAGGGCCAGGGATCAAGCCGGCAACAGAGGTATGTGCCCTTCGCCAGAATCGAACCCAGGACCCTTCATTCCATAGGCCGACGCTCTAACCACTGAGCCAAACCACTAGGGCTAAACAGAACTTTAAAGGGAAGAATGGGTATCAAGATCTGCATCTGCCTGGTGGAAATCAGGGTTGTTAAACACCTGATATTCATAGAGAAGTAAACTGAATTATTTTTAACTTCCAAGCTAGACCTTTAAAAAGCAAAGGAGAGCAGGGGAAAGTAGAACACAGAGTTTATGCCATAAAAATTGGAAAGAGACTGGTGGATGAGGCAGGTGATTCTGTTCTTCAAGCCTGGGAAAATTAAATGAGGGTCGCCTGGGGTGAAAGGCACTGTGGCCGTGATGAAGAAGAGAATGGAGGCTGGAAAAGAAAGGACCATGCTTGGAGGGCCAGGTGGAGAATGAGTCCTTAGGTCAGTGATTTGCAACCTTTCCATCTCACGGCACATACACTAATCACTAAAATTCTGCAAACACACCAAAAAATATATTTTTTGTTCATCTGACAAAAAAAGAGGTATAATTTTGATTCACTTACACAGGGTGGCTATTGTTGTGTTGGCTGTTGTCATTTTTTTATTTAACAATCTAAGGGAAAAGAGGTCAGTGCCCCTGACCTAAATAGTTAGGTGTTGCATGTTTTAAAAATTCTTCCAGCACACTGATTGAAAATCACTGCCTTAGATAATAGAGCACCACAGCTGGCCAGGAAGCTGGTGCCAGTCTCTCCAAAAGGGCATTAAGCACTGAAGTTAGCTTTGGTGGCCGCTGTGCAGGGACAAGTTTGATGTGCTCACTGGAAGGATGAGGCTTGCTCTGCCAAAATTGCCTTGAGAAGACAAAAAATGTGATCTGGGGATCTCTGACCTCTGCAAAGTTAAAACCATTTTCATAATAATGCCAAGATGTTATTTGTCTTTTCTAAATATTTATTTATTTTTAGAGAGAGGAAGGGAGGGTAGAAAGAGGAACATTGACTGGTTGCCTGCACACATACCCTGACTGGGGATCGAACCAGCAACCCAGGTATGTGCCCTGACCAGGAATCAATCGAACCCACCACCCCTTCTGGCATACAGGATGACGCTCTCTCATAAGTGTACAGTGGAGTTAATGTCACAACAGATTGAATACAGAATGGGCTAAACTAGTGTATTGTGAAAAAAGTCAGAAGAGTGGTTGCCCCTTGGGAGTTGGGGGCAGGAAGTGATTGTGAAGGGCCCAAAGGGAATTTTCTGAGGTGATAGTAATGTCCTATGTCTTTGAAGGAGTTTGGATTATACAGGCATAGGCATTTGTCAAAGCATGACATGGTCTTTCAACTGTGTGATCCTCATACAGGAATTCCGTGTAAGATTTTGTTCCTAAGACGTTTGAAAATCATGGACAGGTAGAAAATGCCCAGGTTTTACAACATCAGAAAGACCCGAGTTGAACCCTCACTCTGCTACGTGCTGTGTTTATGACTTTGGACAAGTAACAGCACTTAGTAGAGTACCTAACACATCATAGGCACCTAATAAGTGTTTTTTATGTGACTGAATAAAGTAATATAATTTTTCTGAGCTCTAGTTTTGCACTAAGTCCAACAAATCTCATTTTAATTTGCTCTATCAAGATTTAGAGGGTTTCTGGGTGAATTTCCCTTTGATGGCAAACCGAAGCAGAAACTAGAAAAGATGTTTTTTGCTTGAGTTTGTTAAATACTGGGGAATAGTTAAGGGTATAAGTTTGGGTGGAGAAGGGGACACAGCAACCTCTGACATCTGCCCTTGTGTGGCTCATACCCCATACAAACATATCAGCTGCTTTCTGTCTTGATGACTTCACCTGAAAAATGGGAATAATATTACTACTTTCCAAGAGGATTGTTGTCACAACTAAATGAGGTAATTTTGAAGGGTACCTAAACTCATAATGGATGCTCGATAAATGTTAGTTAGTTGCCTCTTCCAATTCTTTATCTCTTCCTACTGCTTTCCCCGAAATAACCCCCCAACATGTACGAGTGCTAATAAAGTCTTTCTGTCTGAAGCTATCCTTAAACGTTCGCTCATATGTCTGATGTTAATAATTGATCTAGTTTTGCCTGTCTCCACTTGGTCATCTTTGTATGAGTCCAATGGGGTGTTGCGGGGGGCGGGGGGGGGGTTGTTGTTGTTTTTGTTTGTTTGCTTTGGTCTTTCTTAAACGGTTTCTGGATGATATTCAGGAAGAGCAAGTCAGTACCTAAAACTATGCCACTAATGAAAGGAAAGCCTGTCTGAGAAGGTGCGTTTCTTCCCAGAGCTGTCGTTCCACCCTGGGGACCTCTGCTGGGACAACAGAATCAGTCTCAAACGATGCCTTTTTAATTGTATCTCTAGTATTACAGATGCAGGGCAGGACTGTATCATGCCTCTGTGTATGTAAAATATCTTCTTCCTGCTTTATGATACATAGCAGTGACCGTGCTTTATCAGAGCTATTTTTAATGACGTTATTCTAGAATGTTTTCTTTCCAGATGATGATGGAGAAGCTAATAAAAAAATAAATAAATAAAAATGGTGCCAGGTACCATAATAGTAACAGAACAGAATTGTTTACCTTTTTTTTTTTAATGGAGTGTGCTGGATGTCTCTATAACTTTGTTCAGATAACTGCAGAACCTGAAAGAGCTGTTGCCGCTATCAATGCATAACATACTGCTATTGGTCTTTTTATATAAATATATATATATAATTTTACATATATAATATATATATTAAAATATATATATATAATTTGAATTTTTGGAAGCTTTAGCTGAGCTGTCAACTTTGGAAAAACTATCCGAGTTGTACCATGTTGGGTTGGCATTGTACAGAAATTAATAGCCATATTGGTCTAGAAGCGTTCAACATAATTTTTTCCATTTGTACAGAGGTAATGCACTGTATAAATATGTAAGGTCTTAATCTATATGGGTTTGATTACAGAAACTAATAAAGTATTCTCTAAATAATGAAAAAATAGTAATAATAATAATCGATCTATATTTGTTGTCCTTCCCCAGCACACACAAGTCCAAATTCATAATGCCAAGGATTGCACACTTTCATTGGCTGGGCTTGAATTTATTATGCCCAAAACTTTCTTGAAATCCAGGAACTGTTGTCTAAAGGGAGTCTTCTATTACTTGCAGAGTTGGATTCTGTTGGTAACTGTTGTTTAGGGACTTGACCTCAGCTGTCTCCTGGATGACTACATCAGCTTGTGCAGGTTGGGCTCTCTATTCTTGGGGCTGCTCGAGAGGCCTGGCCCTGTGTTCCCTTGGCACGGCTCTCTCCCTGCTCCCCTCTACAGCGGGAGCTGGAGGACTCAGTACCACCCACTGTGGAGTCCCTGATGATCCAAACGAGGATGTAGTCACATCACCCAGTTAACTTGGTGACCTCCTGTAGGCCTGGAGGTCTTCTTTTTGAGAGATTACCTTTCAACTCTCTATCATCAGAAGAGCTTTGGGCTCCTTTGCAGCTGGTGGCCTTTGGGCCCTTCGCTCTAGGCATGATCCAGAGCATTCCCTATGTGAGGAGGCCTCAGACTGCAGTCATTCCAGACACGCCCCCATTCCAGGCCATCTGGGGTTATGTGTCTGGGACCTCCCTCCTTCTCCATACTCACATCTCAGGTCTTTATAACATTCAACCACCGGACAATGAGGCCAGTTATTTTTATGTAACAATAAATTTCTAAAATTAAATTTCTAGGATGCGAGAGCTAGATAGGTAAGTCTTAGAGAGCATCTGACCCAAATAAGCTCAATTTACAAATGGGAAATTGAAACCAAGAAAGGTTAAGAGATTTGGCTGGAGTCATAAAGCTTAGGGGAGCTAGAACTTAGGTCTAGCTCCACTGGGACCTTTGATAGCCAGGTTCCCAACATTACTCAGTAATCCTTATACCCGATTCCCCACCCCAGTCCTAGTAGGTTTTATCAGGTGCAACAGGTAGTTTATGTGTCAATTTGGCTAGGCTATCTTACAGTATTCAATCAAAGCTAATGTAGGTGTTGCTGCGAAACTATTTTGCAGACATGGTTAGCATCTGCAATCGTTTTAAGTAAACATTACCCTGGATAATCTGGCTGGCCTCATCCACTGAGTTCAAAGGTTTAAGAGCAAAACCAATACTGTTTGGTATCACTTTATATGGAATCTAAAATTATAAAGTCAAACTCATAGAAACAGAGTAGAATAGTGGTTGCCAGGAACTGGGAAGTGCAGGAATTGGGGAGATGTTGGTAAAAAAGGTTCAAACTTCCAATTATAAGGTAAATAATTCTGAGGCTCTAAGATATAGCATGGTGATTATAGTTGATTGTATAATTTACAGTGATTATACTGTATTGTACAATTGTATAATTGAAATTTGCTAAGAGAGTAGATCCTAAGCTCACCCTTTTTTTAAAAAAAGGGTAATTATGTGAGATGATGGATGTGTTAATTTGATTTGGGAATCCCTTCATAATATATACATATATCAAATTATACTGTACACTTTAATATATTACTATTTTATTTGTCATTTGTACTTCAATAAAACTTGAAAAATTTTAAAAGAAAATGAAGTTACTAACAGTATAAATTTTGATAACCTAACAAATTAATTTGTGGGGGGAAAAAAGAGCAAAACCGAGGTTTCTGGTAGGGGAGTTTTCAAACAGTGGGCCTGCCCTGCAGAGTTCAGACTTGCCTAGGCACCCTCCACGGTGGCATAAGCCAGTTCTTTGCAGTAAATCTCTTCATGCATGTATGTATATACATCTCCCACTGGTGCTTTCTCTGGCAAAATCGGACTGATACAGCAACTAGCTCTATTTACTCAACTAAACAAGTAAAGGTTGGGTATTAACTCCCTCAAGGTTTACGCCATAGAAACTAACCAATATCTTCACTCATATTTATTTTCTTCCTTTTAGTTTCCCGCTGCAGCACCTTCATATCCTCCTCCCCAGTCACCTCTGGCACCACGTTCGATCAGCTGTCTTCTCTCTCCTGAGGGTTCAGCCTCTTCCTCTAACCCCTTCATCATATAGACATGCTCATGTCTCTCCTCCCTTACATCCCTTGTAACTATGACTCAGTAGCCTATTTTCCTGCTTACTAGAGCCAAACTTTGTTGACTCTTGCTGCCTGTATTTCTCCACTTCCTATTTATTTCTTACCCAGTTGCAGCCTCGCTCCAGCTACCCCTAGTCCACTGAAACTTTATCAAGATAATGAATGACCTGATTGCCAAAGCCAAAGAAACCGAAGTTGGTCCTTTTCTTGATTCAGTGGCATTAATCACTCCTTGAAATTTCTCCTTTGCCTTCCAGTGCACCATTCCTCGCTCCCTTTACAATGCCCGCCCCACCCGCCCCCCTGATCACCCTTTTCTTTTTTTCTTTGGACCAAGCTTCAAAAATTGGTCCAGTATTCCACATTCCCTGGGGGACTTCTTGGCTCTCATGACCTGAACTTCATTATCTACATGCTGATGTCTCCTGAATCTAAGCCCTGTACCAAAGCTTTATTCCCAAATACCTCTCTGCCTGATGTTGGACCTCAACCAGGCTGTACCACGGGTTCTTCAAAATACAACAGGTCCAAAAGCTAATTAAGGTTTCCTTTTGTACTCCTCTGCCTCAGAGAATATCCTGGTTGCCCACAGGTGGGGTGGTTCTCTTAGACCCTCCTCCTTCGCTCCCCTCATGCTTGCAGTTATCAGGCTCTTCCACGTCTGCTCTCCCCTTCAAATCTCTCAAGTTCTTCCTTTTTCTTTTTCCCTCATATTACTGCCTTCATACAGACATTTTATCATTTCTGACACAGACCTAGTCTCTTAAATATTTTCTTCTTTAAAATATTTTTTTATATCTTTATTGATTTCAGAGAGAGGAAGAGAGAGAGACAGAAACATCAATGATGAGAGAGTCATTGATCGAGCCCACAACCCAGGCATGTGCCCTGACCGGGAATCGAACCCTGATCACCTGGATCCTAGGTCGACGCTCAACCTCTGAGCCACGCCCGGCCAGGCAATATTTCTTTTTTAAAAAAATATGTCTTTATTGATTTCAGAGAGAGGATGAGAGAGGGAGAGAGAGAGAAACATCATTGATGAGAGAGTCATTGATCGGCTGCCTCCTGCACACCCCCTCCTGGGGATCGAGCCCCCAACCAGGGCAGGTGCCCTGACTGGGAATCAAACTGCGACCTCCTGGTTCATAGGTCGACGCTCAGCCATTGAGCCACGCCGGCCGGCCGGGCTTAAGTATTTTCTTATCCTGCTTTCACCTTCAGTCCATTTCCCCCACCTTCACCAGAAAATTTATTTTCTTGTCAATCTTATCAGTCCCCCGGTTTAGTGTCTTCCTGTAGCCCATAAGATAAAGTTTAAATAGTTAAGCATGATATTCAGGGTTCTCCGCCTTTCCGTGAGACTTCATCTTTTCCCAATTGTACTTTGCATTTTAGCTGTCTGAACCACTTAGGAGTTTCCATATCTTCAGATTTCTGCGTAAGCTGGCCTCAGCACCCCCTACTGCCCCCTTCCTTCACGAAGTCTTTCCTGACACTCCCAGAGAGATTTACCCCTTGGCTCCTTTAGCATCCTATGCAAAACACCTTTGTTACAGCACCAATCAAACCACTTGACTGGCAGAAAAGAAACAATTCTTCAGCAGTCTTTATGTTCCTAGAACCTAGCAGGGAATGTTTGATAAACGTGTGACTGGCTCAGTTCAGCACTTAAAAAAAAACTTCATTAAGTAAAGGACAGTTTTCTTTAAGTAAAATGTTCTGCAACATTCTACTATGCCGACTAGGCAAAAGCCAGGGATCCCACCGCTCAGCCGTCCGCTGCGGCGCCTCTGCAGCGCCAGCGCCTCGCGGGCAGTGAGACCGCTGGCTCGCAGGCCGTCCTGAAGCCGACCAGGCATCTGACCTGTCAAAAAGCTCTCCGACTCTGCCGGGAAAATGATCGAAGTGCTGATACATGCTGCAACATGAATGAGCCTTGAAAACATGTTAAAGGGAGAGGCTCGACACAGAAGGCCACATCATTGTAAGATTCCATCCGTAGGAAATGTCTGGGATAAGCAAAGCCATAGAGACAGAAAGGAGGTGAGCGGCAGCGAGGGGACAGGAGAGGAGAATGCGTCCCTGCTTAAAGGGTGTGGGATTTCTTGGCTTGCTTTCCCTTTCTTTCTTTCTTTCTTTCTTTCTTTCTTTCTTTCTTTCTTTCTTTCTTTCTTTCTTTCTTTCTTTCTTTCTTTCTTTTCTTTCTTTCTTCTTTCTTTCTTTCTTTCTTTCTTTCTTTCTTTCTTTCTTTCTTTCTTTCTTTCTTTCTTTCTTTCTTTCTTTCACAGGAGAAAACCAAATTTATTTATTTTTTTAATTTAATTTTTTTTCCCATCACCACTTATCCCTCCTATACCCTCTTCCACCTCCACCCCCTCCCACCCCCCCGGGGTTTCTTTTTTTTTTCTTTTTTGTCAATCCTCACCCGAGGATATTTTTTTCATTGATTTTCTTTTTTAGAAGAGTGGAAGGGGGGGAGAGAGAGAGAGAGAAACATGGATGTGAGAGAGACACATCGCTTGGTTGCCTCCTGCACACGCCCCGACCGGGGCAGTGATCCAGCCTCCAACAGAGGTACATGCCCTTGGCTGGAATTGAACCCAGGACCCTTCAGTCTGCAGGCCGAGGCTCTAACCACTGAGCCAAACCCACTAGGGCTTGGGTTTCTTTTTGAGGTGATGAAAGTATTATGGAACTAGAGAGTGGTGATTGTTGTTCAATCTGTGAATATACTAAAAACCACTGAAAAGGCACAGAGGGTGAATTTTATATTATGTGATTTACATCTCAATAAAGAAAATTACAGAGACATTATATTCCATTCCATGGAATTAATTGTTTAAGACAAAGGAACTTTTATAAAAATAGACTAGGCATGAGTTCATTTCTATGATGTTAATATTTCTTTATAAAATTACATGTACATGACTGTTATCTTTGTCTAATTGGGAAGAAATGTTTTAGGACTTGGAACTAGAGTCCTAAGAATTATTTTCAAAGCATCTTTATATTGCTGAATCTATCCGGTCACTCTAATGCTTCCCCTGAACTCTAACCCATCCCTTATGTTCATGGAAACCCACAGTGGAAATCTCCCCACTTTGGAATGCCCTTTTTTGAGGAGGTATTGGCAGCATAGAAGCTGTGAGGAGGTGGTGGCTTCTTAAGGAAGGAGCCTCAGTTCTAAAGGAGCTAAGCAAGGACACCAGGGCTTATGGGTAAAGGTGGGGGGGAACTAGGCTGGGGTGACAGGCAGAGGCCTTGACACATTAGGTGGCAGGTGGGTTCTGGGAAAGAACAGGGGATAATGGTCCAGGTCACCCACATATAGTGAGTGGGTAAGGTCAAGAGAGTGAGGTGACAACCTTGGTGAAAAGGTGGTATCTCAAGGGGAAGGGAGGACAAGGGGAGGACGAGGGGAGGGGAGGGAAGGGGAGGGCTGGAGAGTGGAGCATCTCGGGTTTTGGCAGTAAGTCACGTCGGGGCCTTACCCTCGGCCTCAGAACTCCAATTTGGGTAAACACTCTCAGGAGCTATCCTTGAAAATGAGTTGGTGCAAATCAGAATCTTATCTCCTTTTGATAAATAATAAAGAAAAGCCCAAGACTTTCACACCTTCCCCTCATCCTCCCACTCATCCCCAGATTAACATCCTGCAGAGAGCCAAGAATGAGACTCGCACATCCACACCCAGAGTAAGGAGGCAGATCCCAGCTGCAGACACCCACATACACACTAGCTTTAGCCATGTCCTTTATTGTTTTAATTGAGTCATGTGGATGGGGTTAGTGGTAAGGGGGTTCTCCCCCCTCCCCCCACTGCATTGCCCTGCCTAGGAGTAGGCTGAGGCTCAGCAGCTGCTGCAGTCACTGGGGTAGACGTCCCAGTGCAGGCTGATGGCATTGATGAGGGAGCCAGATCGGCCACTGATGAATCGTAGCACGGTGTTGGGGTGCAGGGGGACAGCATTGAAACTTGTGCCTGTATCTTTTCCAAAAGGCAGGTATCGGCCCTTGTCAGTCACAAAGACCAGCTTCCTCACGTAGTACTTGTACTTGCCAGACACCTGGATCACTGATTCCCCAGGGTGCAGGAAGATCTCCTCCAGGTCTCCCTGGGTGCCACCCACGTAGTCACTCCACACCTTGCCATAGCGCACCTGGAGACTGGGCAAGGAGGGCAGGAAAGGAGACACTGAGTAGGGTGAAGAGAACTCCGGACCTCTTGGCCTGTACCCCGAGACCTTCAAACTGGTGACAGGGATGATAAGTCTCCTGCCAGTGCCACAGTATGTGAGGGTTGGGTGAGCCCTTGGAGATCATACAGGGAAATTCAACTCCTCCTTTTGACCACAAACAGCCTCACAGAGGGAAAACACCTTGCCCAGAATCACCTAGACAGTGTCAGACTTGAGTTTGAAGTCTAGACTCCCACTATGCCCCCACCCCTACTTGGGAAGAAACAAAGCAATTTCTCAAACATCTGAAAGGCTCCAATGAGGAAAAAGTCTTGTCTCTGCTGTCCCAGGACGTGGATCTGGGATCAAAAGGATACATGTTTTGGGAGAGGCATCATGCAAAGATGGAGGATGCCAAAGGGGATTTAAACCTCTGGTGGGGCCTCAGCCAGGTAGCTCAGTTGGTTAGAGCGTTGTCCTGATATGCCAAGGTTTCGGGTTTGATCCCAGGTCAGGGAACATACAAGAAGCAATGAGTAAATGCATAAATAAGTGGAACAACAAATCCATGTTTTTCTCTGTCTCTGTCTCTGTCTCTCTTCCTCTTTCTCTCTCTCTCAAATCAATAAATAAAAGTGAAAAAATAAACCTCAGTTGGGGACTAAACTAGACAACGTCCAGGCCCCTGAGAGTTTATGGTATGTGATTTACCCAGGGTCTCTCATGTTCGGGTTGCAGAAGTTTCAGCAGCACAGGTCTCTAATCCAAACCTCTAGCAACTTTTGCATACCATGTTATCCCTGGGACTTGGTGATTGAGACAGGTGTGACCCAGGCTGACTGAGAACTTCCCAAGTTAGTAAGACCCCAGAAGGTCCCCAAGCCACAGAAACTCAGAGAATCTTACCCAACGATGTAGTATCTGTTGACTCGGACTCGGATGGCAGTGATGGGGCCGTCCAGCTGGTTGCCAGAATGAGAGAAGCGCTGTCCGCCACCGCCTCCGTACTCTCCACTGAAGGAGGAGGACCTCGCCTGAACTGCAGGGGAAAGGAAGAGATGGAGCGAGAAATCCCCTGAGCACTCAGTTTCCCCCTTCCTCCCACAGCTCCATTCCCACCGCCCCGGGCCTGCCTCTGAAGCCGTGGCCACCAGCAGTGACCCCGGTCCTGGGCTCCCGGCTTCTCACTTACTGGCATTGGCGGAGGCCGACGCGCAAAGAAGGGCAAGAAGAGCAATGGTCAACATCCTGGGGCTGCGTGGGAAGAGAGGAGAAAGTGAAGATGTACCCTTTTCCTCGGGACTTCATTTACCCAGGCAGCCCTGTCCTCCACCTGAGACTCAGACCTAGCCGACCCAGTCTTGGCTTTGAAAGGGTGGCGTGGCCTCTAGTCCTGTTCCTTGCAGACACTTGTCCTCAACCCTTCTGCCTCTCCCTGGTCTGCCTGTAGCCAACCCTCCTCTTCTGTCCCGAGCCAGGAGATCAATCCTAACCCTGTATCTGGATTAGGCTGTGTCGAGTGCTGCTCCCTCTGGGCACAAAGCAGGAAAGGAGTTTTCTAAAGAAGTAGAGGAAATCTCCAAACCATAGAGATGGTTGACTTTACCAAACCAGGAGTCTGAGAAAACCTAACTAAAGTCCACCCGGGATAGATTGGCCTGGCTTATGGGGCATCTGGGGCATAGTTTAAATTCCTAGCTTCACCCTGGTCTCAGAAGGAAAAGAGCACTTTAGAGGTGTGTCCCTGAGTCCCCTGCAGAGAGAAGGCAGTGAGAGAAGAGACTGTGCCAACACTAGTTTACAAGCAGTGCTGGTGGAGGTGGGATAGACTGACAAGTTGTAGGAGTTAGAACTAGCTCAAGATATTAGATCCCTGGTGCCTAGTCTATTTGTCATAATTCTTTCTCCACTAACACAAATTTGGCCCTGTCCATGCCCCTGAGCATCCCAAGTGTCCCCAGTTCTTCAGCTGAGGCCCAGATATTGATGCACCTATAATTAGCTCAGATCCAGATGCCCCGGTTTATTGACACCCAGGTCTCCTCTCTGCCATTCAATCCAGGCAGGCTCTTCTCCTGCTCAGCTTGAATTCCCCCTAACTCAAATCCAGGCATCCTCGTCTCCTCTTAGACCAGCCTCTGTCACCCCTTACCTGGCAGTTTCAGGTGCAAAGTAACCCCCAGAATCCTCCAGATCTTTTATAGTAGGTCTAAGCCCTCCCCCTGCTCTTTATCGTGTGAACCTCACCTCCTGGGCAAACATGATCAATCTCTTAGGGTCAGTTGTCAGGTGGGGTCTGGAACATCTTATCCTGCCCTTCCCCTCAAGGGTTACAGGTGGCAGGGTGGGGTCCACTCTAGGCCAAGGCCCAGATCTCAGGAGGGGCAAAATAAACTTGAGAAAAAAATCACCAAGCAAAGGGCCAACAACTTTGGGTGGGCAAGCTTACTAAATCACCTCTGGGTGTGGCCTAAGGTTCTCCCTCTTCTATTGGATGTTTGCAGGTGCTCTCACCTGCAATCTGTCATCTCTCAGAATAACATTGCCTCTCCAGCCATTAGAAATGGATTACACCCTCCACATCTTATACTTAGGAGTGCCCACTACTTGCCTGACAATTTTTTTCTCTCTCCCCTGGTATTTTATATGAAAAAGTTCAAACATAAAAAATTGGAAGAATTGTACAGTGAACACCCACATACGCACCACGTAGATTCTACCGTGGTTATATTTTGCTGTACTTGCTTTTTTCCCACCTATCCATTCTCAAACTTCCAGACCCTTCACAAACCTTTTCTCTCTGAGAAGGGTGACTTGGGGCCGCAGGTGGACACTTGAACACCTGCAGATGCCCTTCAGGGACACAGAGTTAGTCCAGCGGGCAAGTGGGAAGCTGAGGGACTAAGAGCAAACAGGTCCTCCTCTGGAGGCCGTTCCGGGTGCAGGGCCTCAGCCTACGCAGGACAGCTGTTCCTCTCAGCAGGTCTGAAACTTCCCCAGGGTTGACATCAGAGATTTCTGGTCTTTGCAAGCCCTTCCCCTCCAGGATGGATTCCTCTCCACCTATAATCCCTAGGACTGACTCCTGAGTTCTACTTCGTGACCCTCAGGGTTGATCCTCTAACCCTCTGAGTCAGCAGGTCCTTCCAGCAGAAAGAAGCAGGGAGCCTTAGTCATTAATGGCCATTAGTGGGGCATTCAGAGCACCCCACCCCTTACAGGCTCACCATCTGGGACTGAACACTCCTAGGAAACAAAGGGAGCCCCACCCTGAGGAGCCAGAAACAAGGTGGAGCTCCTGGGAGGGAGATTCAGGGTGTCAAGAGGAAGGCCAAGGATGCGTTGTCTGAGCTGCCCTCCGACCTCTCCAGTCTTTTACCAAGACCGAACCTCATCCCAGCCGTAATGTTCAGTATATCCCTGACTTCTCTGCGTTTGCTTCTCTTTGCCAATTCTCTCTTGTTAAATAAAAACCTCTGTGGCTGATGAAAGCCTTTTTAAAAGAAAGGGTTGACTGAGCCATCAGAAAAGGACAGGTCCCGGGGCATGAAGTCTAAACCTCCAGCAGCAGGGCCAGGTGGAGAAGACAAGCCTGTGGCTGTCCTGGAGTTACACTATGTTTATAAATGCTACACATTATGTTTTGGGGAAGGAAGATGTAAGTCCTTTGGAAAGACTTTACACTGGCTCCAGATAAGGGGCGTGGGAAAAGGCGGAGGGGGCAGCTCTAGGAGAGCGCACAGTCCGTAAGGACGAAATAGTCACTGCTCTTGATCGGTTCCAGGCGAGAGTCTGAGAGTTTGTGCAGATTCGGGACGCGGTGGTGGCCAGTGGAGGCCGCAGATGCCTGGAGCTTGAGTCGAAGCCCCAACACGCTCGGACGCAGCCGTCTCCTGGGCATCGGCCGCAGCTATTACCTGGCTGGTTAATGATTCTCGCCCCTTTCTCTTACCCTCTGGCAGCTGTCATTTAATTTGGAACACTTCAGAATTTTTCTCCTGTCACTCTTTTGCTTTCTGTCTTGATCTCCTCCCGCATCTCCTGCTCTGGGGCTTTGCTTTAATTCCCTCTCTCCATACTTTTTCCTTCTGCCTCTTCTCTTCTGTCTTTCCACTTCTCCCAAGCTCTTTCTTTCCTCCCTGTCCTCACACTATTGTCCATCCCAACTCTTTCTTCTTAGGAGCATATCACACAGTACGTGACCAGAGACAGGAAGTCAGTGGTGGCAGCTCAGAGAGGTGTGGGGTGAACACCAAGGACAATGCCCTCATATTTCCATTCATGACACATCTGGGACTCTCAGAATATGAGCCCCCGCCCTTGTCATGGGCTCACTCTGATGCATCGACCCCACCTATGCAGAGACCCAGGGTCTCCTCCAGGCCTGCAGACTGGTCCCTGGTTCCCCACAGCAAGTCTCCAGCCCCCTCTCCAGAGTGTAAGAGATAACTTTCCTGTGGTGGCAGGAGTCTCCGGGTTCACCGTCCAGGGGTCCCAGACACAAGGAAGGCCACTGGGTAGCCAGCGCTGGTACGTCTAGGGTTTGCTCTGATGCCATGACTGAAGAGCCAGAGGGAAGAAGGCGAAGGCAGTGGGACACCAGGCCCCACCCTGCTTCTACCTCACCAGCTCCCACTTGATCTGTTTCACATTTTAAAAATTGATTTTAGATGGGGAGGAAGGAAGGGGGCGGGGAGGAACATCGATGTGAGAGAGACACATTGATCAGTCGCCTCCCTTACTTGCCCCGATCAGGGATAGAACCCTCAACCTAGGTATGTGCCCTGCCTGGAAATCGAACCCTTGACTTTCCAGTGCACTGGACAATGCTCCAACCAGCTGAGCCACACTGGCCAGGGCTGACCTGTTTCATATTAACTCATATGCCAGTTGGGAGCCTGCCCTCCCCCTAAAATCCTGATGAAGTTGCCTTAAATCTCACCCCACCCCCAGTCCTGCAGGCAGTGAAAGTCCAAACCCTCCCAAAGCTTCCTGCTACTGACAGCTTCCTGCGGTCTCAATCCCTCTGATGATCTCCTCGGGCTCCTTGGCAAAGCAACTCACTCAACACACATTTATGTGTTGGAGGCACCATTCTAGATGCTGGGGAGATGGCAGGGAGGGAGAGTCAAATCCTACCCCAGGCACTTCCACTCCAGTGTGCGCGGTCTGACAAATGGACAACTACTGTTACTGCCTGATCCGTGCCCTGGAGAAATAAGCGGAGCAGAGAGCGTGGGGGGCGGGGAGGGGAGGCTTTTCCTCTGCTGGGGGCCTCTGCTCTGGTAACATTGTGAGGAGACCTGATTGAAGTGATGGAGAGAAATGCAGATATTTGGGTGAAGACTCGGTCAGGCAGAAGGAGCAGCAGCACCGAAGCTCTAAGCAAGAAGTGTGTGGGGTGAAGTTAGAAACAGTGGGGGGGGGAGGTGAGGGGGGGGGAGGGCAGGGGGCTGGTGCAAGTGCAGGAAGCCTGCCGGAGGTGAGGCCTGGACAGCGGCCTGTGGGCAGAGAGTGCAGGGCCTGGGAGGCCTTGATTACGAGTTTGGATTCCTTTTGAGAGGGAGGGGAGCCATTGAAGGGTTTTTGCCTTTTTTTAAAAAATAAATCTTTATTGATTTCAGAGAGAGGAAGGGAGAGGGAGAGAGAAACATCAATGATGAGAGTCATCAATTGGCTGCCTCCTGCATGCCCCCTGCTGGGAATCAAGCCTGAATCCCCAGCATGTGCCCTGACCGTGAATCCCGCACCGAGATCTCCTGGATCCTAGGTCCTCGATCAACCGCTGAGCCATGCCCGACTGGGCGAAGGGTTTTTGCCTTTTAAAAGGATTACTCACTCTGGATTTTGATCAGGAGAGAATGGCCTGCAGGGTGGGTAAGAGTGGAGGTGAGAGGCCATAGCCAGAGCCTTGTGGAACTCTCCCTGGTTCACTGGGGCCCTCTCTCCTGCCCTCCTGACTGCCTGAGAGCTACTCCCTCTTTCAGACCAAGCAGCTTTACCCTCTTCTTAAAGCCTTGGTCCAAATTCAGACCCCAGAGTGAGAATCTGCCCCTTTATCCCCTATCAAGGATTTTTTTTTTTTAATTCCCAAACAATGACATCTGTTTCCTGTTAAGGAAAACACAATTCTCTGCCTCCTCACTTGCACGTTGGGCCTCCATGAGAGTTTCATTTGAACAAAGGATTTTACCGCAAAAACAAATGTGAACATTGCTTATCCGTTCACCCTTCGCTGTTCCAGTGAATAGTCTAGTGAGCAGAAGTGGCTTCACTAAGTTGCAAAGAGGGTCCCTCCACTCCCTGCCCTGTGTGCCTGTCCCTGAGGTTTGCTGCCTAGAATGCCCTCCTCCTGCCCACCTAGTACCGTGTGCCCTCAAGACATTCAGCCCACAGCACCACCTCCGCCAGCACTGCCCTGCACCCACCGCCTAGCCTTGTCTCACCAACACCTCAGGCCTATCTCCTCTCTTGGCAGCTCCTCCACTTCAAACAGAATTCCTCCTTCCCTGCCCTGGTCTCCAGCTGTGCTTCCTCCATCATTAGGCTGGGTTCTAATTACCCTGCAGTGTAATTTATCTGTTGACATGGATGCCTCTTCTGCTAAGCCTGAGCGCGTTCTAAGGCAGGGACTGTCTTCCCTCTGGATCCCCAGCTCCTACTTCTCACCTGGCACAGAGCAGGGGCCCCACGAATGACCGTCGAATGCCTAGGCCGCAGTGAGGCGTCTGTCGCATGCTCCTCCTTTGTCTTTTCACTCACCTGGGTCTCTCCTCTTGCACACTTGGATTTGGGCTCTCCTTAGCTTCTTATTTACAATTCCTCTGGAGAAACTGTATTCAGAAGAATGCCAGACATAAGGACAGAATTCCGGGCTGTGGTCCATCCAACACCTCTTAGCTGTGTGAGCTTAGAGGTGTCATTTCATTCTTTGGAGCGAATATTTCTGCATTTGTAAGGTGAGAAAAACCAGCCTCCAGATCAACCAAAATCTTCAAGGACAGTGTTTTCCAAACTGTAGGTCGTGTATGCTGCTAATTTTTTAAAATTAAGATGTAGCCCGGCCGGGCGTGGCTCAGCGGTTGAGCGTTGACCTGGGATCCAGGCGATCGGGGTTCGATTCCCGGTCAGGGCACAGGCCCGGGTTGCGGGCTGCAGCCCATCAGTGACTCTCTCATCATTGGTGTTTCTCTCTCTCTCTCTCCTTCTCCTTTCCTCTCTCTGAAATCAATAAAGATATATTTTTAAAAAATGAATAAATAAAATAAAAAATAAAATTAAGATGTAATTGACATAGAATAGTATATTAATTTCAGTATACATCGTACTGATTTCATATATGTATATGCTACAAAATGAGTCCGTCATTTTCTGAAGTCGGAAACCAATAGCAATGTACTAAGAACTCGCAGACAGAATATTGTATTATAAAGAGACGTGAGCTTCAAGGCTGATTCCAGTCCTTACTTGCTTCATGACCTACGGAGTTTCTTCATCTGTAAATTGGAGGCCAGTCGATTTTTGTGACCCCTCTGGTAGAGACCTGGCAGGTGGCAGGCGCTGAGTAAATGCTTACGCCCTTCTCCCTGCAGACTTCCACACAACAGAGCTTTGCTTTTCGGTCTCTCAGGTAAAGTTGATCTGGGCAGCCATGCTCTTTCTCGCAGGTAGCTAATAAAATAATTATGGCTTAGCTTGAGTTCGGATTCTAGAGATATGCGCGGGGGCCGGTGCGGCTCAGTTGGTTGGGTGTTGTCTCGTGCACCAAAAGGTGGTGGGTTCGATTCCTGGTCAGGGCACGTACCTAGGTTTCGGGTTGGGGAGCATGTGGGAGGCACTCAATCATTGTTTCTCTCCCCCTTCCCCTCTCTCTAAAAATAACAACAACAAACGGATTATAGAGATGTTGTCAAATGCACAATAAGACCTGAATTTATGTAAGTTGGCCCGAGTGACTGGCATTAAAGTCACTTGGGAACCTGGGTTTAATGTCCTTTTATTGAGGCATAGTTACATGGTGACTTTTTCTAAGCCTCCTGGTTTACTGCTCTCAGTCTTCACATCCCTTCCTGAATTGTTTGAGCCACTGCAACTTTTTCCCCCTTTGTTTAGCTGATCTTCCCTTTGTTTCCTTTATTTCACGCTGGCAAAGAATAATCACTCTCTAAACACATGACAATATAATACTAGAAGGGATGAAGTCCGCCTCCATCCGGGTTGGTTAGAACCAGCCAGATCCAGTGCTCATATCTGCTGGACAAGCTGCCGTCAGAGTGGGAGTGAGCCAAGGTCCTTCTACCAGGATGCACTCACTCTTGCTTTGCGTCAGGAAGAATTTATCTAAAAATACAAGCAGATTTGGCCTCCTTTATATATATCACATGAGATTCAAACAGTCATCTGCTCTCACACATGGTGGTGGATCTGCTCTCTCCACAAGTGCCTTAAGACAGCAATGGATGGAGAGCACAGGCTGTGTGGGGACCCAGCTGCCACCGCTCAGAAGCCGTGTGCCTGGGGCAAGTTATTTCAATTCTCTCTGCTTGTTTTCTGAGAGAGAGAGAGAGAGAGAGAGAGAGAACTGTGCCTACCTCTCAGGGTTGCTGTGAGCATTTAATGGTTAGTGAGAGTAAAGCTCCAGCAGACATGTGCATGGTGAGTGCCAAGGAAATATTTCTATATGAATCAAGTGAGCACAAGTAAAACCCGAGTCTCCTGCTAAGGAGTGGAAATCCTGTGGAAATTAGAAAACCATAAAATTCCTAACTATCCCTGATATTTTAGTTATCAACCTAAATCGTGTACTGTTAGCATTCCATACACAGGCTTCAATCCCGTTCTCTTCCTTCTCAACTGAACAGACTGCAGGCCAGCTAAAGCCCAGTGTGTGTCCAACTGAAGCCAGTCACTGACTTGGCATCCACAGTACTCCTCAGCTTTGCTCCTATTGCACCAAGGTTACGAGATGTCATACCTTTTCTCTAGTACCGTCACTTTTTCACGTCCACTCAGTCTGGAATGGGCCTCAGTGATTTTCCAAATGGCATCGTGGCAGAGAAGCGAGACCTGCATCAAGTGCCAAGTGGGCAGGGGGCCCCTACCCATACTTAGCTCAACTGATTGCTTCCTTGAGATCCAACAGGTCTCATTTATCTCCTGATGGGGCCTGTGAGCTTCAGCTTCAGCTTCAGTTTAGGGCTACAGAGACTTGTTGAGGTATAGGGTGGCTAAACTGGGCAGAGGGCCCCCAACCAGAAGTGAAGGAGGCACCTGGCAGTCACTTAGCAAGTCCTTTAGGCTGAGAGTGAGCAGAACTCCAGGGAGTAGCTCACCAACCTCCCAAATCTCTGTTCCTTTGAGGATCATGTACACTAGACCTGGCATCACCTGGACCTTCTGATTGGACAGGACCTGGCACAGGACTGTGGCTTCCAGGTCTGCAAACACAGGTTTCCTCAGAGAGGCTGCCCTGCTGGGAAAGCCTGCTTCCTCCTCTCCTGTCTGCCCACCCCCAAGAAATTTGGGCAGTTTTATCTGGGAAGTCTTCCTAGTCTCACACACAAAGGAGGGGCACATAATTAACATATACTGAGACCAGCAGGAGCTTGGGCCTTGTTGGTTGTTAGGGCTCAAGACTCTGGTCTACAATCGTTGGGCTGCTTCCTTTCCCCAGTAAGCCCCACAAGTGCTGGGACCACGTCTGATTGTTCACTGATGAATCCCTGTACATGTCACACAGTAGATACTCAATAAATGTTGCTTGGATTTGTGATTTTACTAGGAGCCAAAATGTCCCCAACTCAGTTTGGGGTTGACAGTTTGCATTTTAGTCCTAGGGGACTCCATATGCGAAAGTAGCCAGATGCCCCAGAGCATAATCATAGCTGTGCCCCTGGCTGCAGCTCCACTGAGCTCGTCCTCAGGGGATTCTGACACCCAGGCATGCGGGAGCACTAGCACATGCACGCACACACATGCGGAGCGCACCTGTCTACACGCACCCCACTCCACACTGGCTTCTCTTCCCGAAATAAGGTGTCCAGCCACGCTTCCAGGTGATGCATCTGCTAGTCAGCCTGGCTTGGCTGCTCTCTTTGGAAGTCCAGGCCAGTCCATCCTGGCTGGTTCCTAATCATTTTCCTTTGAAGCCCAGAAATGGAGTTATTGTTTAGGAGATCCTGGGTAATAGCTCAGCATCATTTACTCTTGGCAAGCCTTCCCTGCTCACCCTTGCCACCCACCACTAAGAGGACTCCAGCTCATAGTCTTTGGAGAAGTCACGGGAGGCTTCCCAAAGGAATGATGTTTCAGCAGAGTCTTGACAGACTAGTGCAAGTTGGCCAGATAGAGGACTGTTCTGATCTCAAAGGAAAAGAAACTGTGTATCCCCAGCACCCAGGAAAGTGCCACATCGCTGGGCTTTTATTGGATGGGTGGATGAATAAATAACCACACGAGCAAGGCAGACAGTAGGCTCCGGGAGCTTGAGTTTGTCTGAGTGTGAGACTGGAGGAGTGGGTTTGGAGCTGGACTGCGAAGGACTTCGAGTGCTTGGCCAAGGAATTCTTGTTGGCAACAGTAGGCCCTCAAAAAATTTAAAGCAGAAAGGTGATAGGATCAGAACCGTCTGTTTAAAAGATTAACCTGGAAAAGGCTGGGGTGGGGAGAAATGAGAGGAAGGGAAACCACATCAGGAGGCTGTGGAGACGGGGTGAGAACCGAATCAGGTGGTGGCTGTGCGATGGGAAGGGGCGGACACATCTGCGGGGTCTTTTACATATGCAGTAAATCCTATAATCATCCTCGGGACATCAGTCTCCTGGACCAGCTGACTGGGAAAGGGGTGAGAAGGAGAGGATTCCAGGTCATCCCACACCTTATGGGTCAGCAGACTGGGAGGTCAGGGCGCCGTTAGTTCAGATGGACATCAATAAGCTTAGAGGGGAGGTGGCTTTTGTAAAAAAGCTTTTTTTTTTATGAAGTAGGACACAATATATAAAAGTACAAAAAAGAAATGTGCTATGCTGCACAATAATCATAAAACTGTTTTTTACTCATTAACTTTGATACCATGGAATCTGTGGAGTCTAGTCAGAAATTCTGTTCTGAAACACGGTTAGCAGAGCCAGGATTATGTAAATTAGCACTGTTTGGGTTACAAGTCACAGAAACTTAACCCAAATTATTAGGCACAAAGGGTAATGTATTATAAGGACACAGGAACCCAAGGACAGGAATATAGCCGGGCACTGGCTAAGAACTGAAACCAGGACTCAGGCGCCATCAGAAATCTCTCTCTCCAGGGCTCCTCTCTGCTGGCTGGCTTCTTCCACTTCTCCAGCTCAAGTGACAGGAGAGGGACCACTGACAGTTCCCAACGTTTACATCTAACAGATTCAATCACCCAGAGAGTCAGGCAGTCTCAAAACTCCAAGGGAAAGAACTACGGTAATTAGTCCAGCCAGCATGCCTGAGGCATCCATCCCAGGAACTCAAGGTTAGGTGCTGATGACATTGCACGAAAGTGACAGCTCTTACTGCAACCATTCAGGAGAGACAATTCCTCAAATAGTGGCGCTGGTCAGGGAATCCAGCAGGTGCCCACTCCAGGGCAGAGGCCGTTGGCCCCCCAGGAGATACAGACTAGAGCAGTGGCTCTCAGCCTTGGCCGTGCATTGGAATCACCTGGAAATCCTTAACGAAGGCTGACGCCTCTCCTACCTCAGACGGCTCAGGCTTTTTAAGAAGCTCCCAGGTGCTTCTAACGCACAGCCAAGGCTGAGACCTTCTGGCCGGCGCCAAGCTTTTCCAACGTTCATGCGCCTGTAGATCACCATGGTATCCTGAGGAGATGCAGCTTCTGATCCCGCAGGTCTGTGTCCCGTGTGCCCCGGGTGACGCTGGCCTTGCTGGGCCCCAGGCCACCCTGGGCTGCGAGGTTCCGATGCAGCGCCGCCAGCGGGCCCTCCTATGGTGACGGCACGCGGGCCGCTGCCCCGCAGCACAGCAGCCTAGCTGCTTATGGCCACCGAGAACTTGAAATGGAACTAATGAGACTGGAGAACTGAACATTTTATTATTTTATTTTTTATTATTTTATTTTATTTATTTATTTTATTATTTTATTTTACTTTAATTTAATTTTATTTTATTTGAATTGATTTGAAGAACCACATGTGGCTGGTGGCTACAATTGGACAGCAGCGCTGGTGGATCTCAGCTGAGTCCCCTGTGGTATTCCTTAACCAACTCAGCGCTCTCACTGCTGTATTCCTCCTTACCCTCCCCCACTCAGACCCTAAAACAGTGGGACAGAAAAGGGGGACGGTGCTAGGGATAAAGAATCACTGACAGCCCCTCCAGCGTGACTCAGCGGCTGAGCATCGACCTAGGATCCAGGAGGTCACCGTGTGATTCCCCGTCAGGGCACATGCCCGGGTTGCGAGCTTGATTCCCAGCAGGGGGCGTGCAGGAGGCAGCCGATCAATGACTCTCTCATCATTGATGGCTCTCTCTCTCCCCCCCTCCCTTCCTCTCTCTGAAATCAATAAAAACGTATTTTGAAAAAAACACAAACATTAAAAAAAAAAGAACCACTGACATAGAATGTCCCAAGTTATCTATTTCCGTGTCACAAACCACTCCCAAACTTAATGACCTTAATGACTAAAACAGCAATATTTATTTTGTCACAAATCCATGTTTTGGGCAGGGCTCGGGGAGATAGCTCACCTGTGGTCTACTTGGCATCAGCTGAAGTGGCTGAGAGGCTGGGGCTGGGAAGAGCTGCGCATTAAGGGGCTGGGTGGTGGGCCGTCAGTTGGGACCCTAGCTGGGACTTTAACCAGGGCGCCTACAAGTATCTTGGGCTTTCTCACTCATGGCCATTGGGTTCCCAGGGTGTGTATCGAGTGGCCCGGAGGAGAGTGCCCAGGGCAGGTGGGAGCTCTATCCTTCCTTTTTAAATAGCCTTGGAAGCCACGCTGTCACTTCTGTATTCCGTTGGTGTGAGTCACCAAGGCCAGCCTATATCCAAGAGGTGGCGATTAGACCCAATCTTAGAATGGCAGTGCCAAGAAATTTGCCGGTTTGGCTCAGTGTTTAGTGTTGGCCCGTGGGCTGAAGCGTCCCGGGTTCAATTTCAGCCAAGGGCATGTACCTGGGTTGCAGGCTCCATCCCCAGCCCCAGTGGGGGGCATGCGGGAGGCCACCAGTCGATGTGTCTCTCTCACATCCATGTTTCTCTCTCTCTCCCTTCCACTCCCTCTGAAAACCAATGGAAAAAATATCCTTGACTGAGGATTAAAAAAAAGAAAATTAAAAGAAAAAAGAAATTTGCAGACATGTTTTAAAACCACCTTACGGTAAATGAGAACATGGGCGCCTTCCCATGCTTGAACAAAGGCCATCAGTAAGCAGGCGACGAGACCTTGGGAGCCTGGCCAGCTCCTCGGGCAAGAACACAGCATTTTTAAGTCACACAGCGCCAGGCCCCCTCCCCCTGCGTGCCTTGCTTTTCTCTCTTCTGTGCTCTACAAAACCTGTGCTGGGCAAGTCTGGACGGTGGCGAAACAACAGCACTGTGGGCCTGCTGCCCCCTCCGGTCCGCAGGCCCACGGGTCCTAGGGGTTCAGCCTCACCGGTGGCAGCCAGTGGCTGTGAACTTCACCAGTCGGCCACCCCGGCGCCGCCAAGTCCCAGTAAGGCCACGTCTTTCACAGCGAGTCCTCCGAGTGATTTCTTTGGACGCGAAGAGCAACGTGCCGAGGTTTTCTGAGCCCTCGGCACTTTGCATCAACACCACCCATAGAGCTGGGAGCAAGGGCACCGAGGACGGAGCTGCACACAGCAGCACACCAGCTGCCGTCTACAAAAATCAAGTTTTTTCCCCTGGTTCCCAGCGCAGTCAAGCTTACCCCCGAACACCTGGCCCCTGGAGCACGCGCCCCACAGCCCAGAACACCCTCCTGAAGACCTGTTTTCCAGACCCCTGGCCCAGAGGCTTGCCTCTTGCTCCCACTCCTTGGGTAACTTCCTGATTCCTTCTTGCAGAAATTCCTGGGTGCAGGAGCGGGAGAAACCTGGAAGCGAGGACACCTGGGCTCCGGTCCCCACCCTGCAGAGCCTGTAAACAAGGACGCAGGTTGGTTCTGGCCCGTGTAGCTCAGTTGGTTGGGCCACGTCCCGTGCCCCGATGGGAAGGTTGCTGGTTCGATTCCCGGTCAGGGCACATGCCCGGGTTCTGGATTCAGTCTCCAGCAGGGGGCATGTAGGAGGCAGCCCATCAGAGTTTCCCTCTTACGTTGATATTTCTCTCTCTCCCTCTCTCCCTTCCTCTCTCTCTAAAAACCAATAAAAATATATTTTTAAAAAAGTATGCAGGTTTATTTGGGAGTGAGGAGATTATGGGAAATAATTTTCTTCTCTCTGTTTCCATTTTCTATGTTATTATTGAAATTTCTTATTGTGGTAAAATATACAGAACAAAATTTACCATTTGATGATCTATAAATGCAGTTCAGTGGCCTTAAGCATATTTACATTGCTGTACAACCATCACCACCATCCATCTCCAGAACTTTTTCATCTCTCAAATAGAAACTCTGTCCCCATTGAATACTAACTCCCCTTCCTCCCCCTCCCCCAGGCCCTGGCTACCACCATTCTACTTTCTGTCTCTATGAGTCTGACTACTCTAGAGACCTCATGAAAGTAGAATCATACAGCATTTGTCCTTTGTGACTGGCTTATTTCACTGAGCATAATGTCCTAAAGGGTCATCCATGTTGTTGACTATGGCCTGGCCTGGTGGCTCAGTTGGTCGGAGTGTCGTCCCATACACCCAAAAGTTGTGGGTTTGATCCCTGGTCGGGGTGGGTATGAGAGGCAACCAATCAGGAGGCAACAGGCCAATGTTTCTCTCTTTTTCTCTCTCCCTTCCTCTCTCTCTAAAAATCAATTAAAAAAAAACACATATCCTCAGGTAAGGATTTAAATATATATATATGTATGTATGTATGTATGTATAGAATGTGTCAGAATTTCCTTTGTTTTTGGGCTGAATAATATTCCTGTGTGTGTGTGTGTGTGTGTGTGTGTGTGTGTGTGACATTTTGTCTACCCATTCATCCAGTAATGGACATATGAGTTTTTTCTACTTTTCAGCTCATAGAGAACAACTCTGCTATAAACACTGGTATGCAAATATCTGTTTGAGTCTCTGCTTTCAGTTCTCCTTTATATGCGTAGAATACATAGAGTATAATTGCTGGATCACATGGTAATTCTGTTTAATTTTTTGAGGAACCAGTTAAAAAATTTAAGCTATTTTTTTTAATTGATAAAAGACTGTTAAGAATCCAAATACTCAGTTTGAAACCTTAGAAACCGAAAAATCATGTTTGATCTTTCTGGTTTTTAATAATGTTTACTCTTATAGTGTTGTGTGTTTTTTAAGAAAGGCTAATTGAAAGAGACCATCCATAACAATTTTCAGCTTTTATTTGTTTACTTACATGGACTTTTAAAAATACAACATTTTTATTGTCATAAATATATATAACAAAATTTACTGTCTTTAACGATTTTTAAGTGTCCAGTTCAACGGTATGTGTTCAGATTTTCTTTGGATTTTTTTATTTTATTTTATTTTTTTAAATTTTTGTTTAAAGTGTTACAAATGTCCCTTTTTCTCCCCAATGACCCATTCCCCCCGTCCCTTCCCCCTCCCCAGTCCCTCTCCCCACCCCTGTCCATGTCCTTGGGTTGCGTATATATGCACATAAATTCTTTGGTGACTCTCTCCCCCTCCACACACCCGCCCCTCTCCATCCCTCTGACATTCCTCAGTCTCAACTGTGCTTCCATGTCATTGATTCTATTCTGTTCATCAATTTATTAAGTTCTTTAGATTCCACATATAAGCGAGATCATGTGATATTTGTCTTTGCTGCCTGGCTTATTTCACTCAGCATAATATTCTCCAGGTCCATCCACACTGTCCCAAAGGGTACAAGATCCTTCTTCTTTACAGCTGCGTAGTATTCCATGGTGTGAATGTCCCACAGCTTTTTATCCACTCAGCTACTGATGGGTGCTTGGGCTGTTTCCAGATCTTGGCTATTGTAAACTGTGCTGCTATGAACATAGGGGCGCATATATCCTTTCTGATGAATGTTTCAGGATTCTTAGGATACATTCCTAGGAGCGGAATCACTGGGTCAAATGGCAGCTCCATTTTTAATTTTTTGAGGAACCTCCATATTGTTTTCCACAGTGGCTGCCCCAGTCTGCATTCCCACCAGCAGTGTACTAGGGTTCCCCGTTCCCCACACCCTCGCCAGCACATGTCGTTTGTTGATTTGTTGATGGAGCCATTCTGACAGGTGTGAAGTGACGCCTCATTGTGGTTTTAATTTGCATCTCTGATGATTAGCGTCAAGCATTTTCTCATGTGTCTCTGGGCCCTCTGTATGGCCTCTTTGGAGAAGTGTCTATTCAGGTCCTTTGCCCATTTCTTAATTGGGTGGTTTGTCTTCCTCTTGCTGAGTGCTATGAGTTCTTTGTACACTTTGGAAATTAACCCTTTATCAGATTCATCCTTGGCAAATACGTTTTTCCAGACCGTGGGGTTCCTTTGTATTTTGAGGCTGTTTTCTTTTGCTGTGCAGAAGCTTTTTAGTTTGATGTAGTCCCAGATGTTTATTTCTTCCTTTGTTTCTCTTGCCCTAGGAGTTGTATCAGTGAAAAGCCTACTACATGGGATGTCTGTGACTTTACTCCCTATGTTTTCTTCCAGGATTTTTATGGTTTCGTGCCTTACGTTTAAGTCTTTTATCCATTTTGGGTTTATTTTTGTGTATGGTGAAAGTTGGTGGTCTAGTTTCATTCTTTTGCATGTACCTGTCCAATTTTCCCAGCACCACTTATTGGAGAGACTGTCTTTACTCCATTGGATACTCTTGCCTCCTTTGTCAAATATTAACTGACCATAGTGGCGTGGGTCTATTTCTGGGGTCTCTGTTCTGTTCCATTGATCTATATGCCTGTTGTACCAATACCAGGCCGTTTTGATTACAGTGGCTTTGTAGTACAGTTTGAAGCCTGGTAATGTGATCCCTCCCACTCTGTTCTTTTTTCTCAAGATGGCTGCAGCTATTTGGGATCTTTTTTGGTTCCATATAAATTTTCGAAATGCTTGTTCTAGGTCCGTGTAATATGCTATTGGTATTTTCATAGGAATTGCATTAAATTTATAAATTGCTTTGGGTAGTATAGACATTTTAATGATATTAATTCTTCCAATCCATGAGCATGGTATCTTCTTCCACTTGTTTAAATCTTCCTCTATTTCTTTTTTCAGTGTCACATAGTTTTCTGAGTACAGGTGTTTTACATTCTCGGTTAAGTTTATTCCTAGGTATCTTATTTTTTTAGTTGCGATGGTAAATGGTATTGCTTTTTTAGTTTCTCTCTCTGAAAGTTCATTGTTGGTGTATAAGAATGCCACTGATTTCTGGATGTTGATTTTGTATCCAGCTACCTTGCCAAATTTGTTTATCAAATCTAGTAGTACTTTGATGGAATCTTTAGGGTTGTCTATGTACAGTATCATGTCATCTGCAAATAATGACAGTTTTACTTCCTCCTTTCCAATTTGGATACCTTTTATGTTTCCTTCCTGTCTGATGGCTATGGTGAGGACTTCCAGTACTATGTTGAATAAGAGTGGTGAAAGTGGACATCCCTGTCTTGTTCCGGTTTTTAATGGAAATGGTTTTAGTTTTTGCCCATTGAGTATGATGTTGGCTGTAGGTCTGTCATATATGGCCTTTATTATGTTGAGGTATGATCCCATTATTCCCACTTTGCTGAGAGTTTTTATCAGAAATGGGTGCTGGATTTTGTCGAATGCTTTTTCTGCTTCTATTGATATGATCATATGATTTTTGTCCTTCATTTGGTTTATGTGATGTATCACATTTATTGATTTGCGGATGTTGTACCAGCCTTGCATCCCTGGAATAAATCCCACTTGGTCATGGTGTATGATCTTTTTAATGTATTGCTGGATCCAGTTTGCTAGTATATTTGTGAGGATCTTAGTATCTATGTTCATCAGGGATATTGGCCTGTAATTTTCTTTCTTTGTAGTATCTTTATCTGGTTTTGGGATTAGGATGATGCTGGCCTCATAAAAAGAGTTTGGGAGTTTTCCCTCCTCTTGAATTTTCTGGAATAGTTTGAATAGAATAGGTGTTAATTCTTCTTTGAATGTTTGGTAGAACTCGCCTGTAAATCCATCTGGTCCAGGACTTTTGTTTGCTGGGAGTTTTTTGATTACTGCTTTGATTTCATTAGTTGTTATTGGCCTATTCAGGTTTTCTGCCTCTTCTTGATTCAGCTTTGGGAGGTTGTATGCTTCTAGGAATTTGTCCATTTCCCCCATGTTGTCCAATTTGTTGGCATATAGTTGCTCATAATGTTTTCTTACAATGCTTTGTATTTCTGTTGGGTCAGTTGTTATATCGCCTCTTTCATTTCTGATTTTATTTATTTGGGTCCTCTCTCTTTGTTTCTTAGTGAGTCTGGCTAAAGGTGCGTCAATCTTATTTACCTTTTCAAAGAACCAGTTCTTGGTTTCATTGATTTTTTGTACTGTTTCTTTAGTCTCTATGTCATTAATTTCTGCTCTGATTTTTATTATTTCCTTCCTTCTGTTTCCTTGGGGCTTTTCTTGCTGTTCTCGTTCTAGTTCTTTTAGTTGTTGTGTTAGATGGTTCATTAGATCTTTTTCTTGTTTCTTGAGATGTGCCTGTAATGCTATGAATTTTCCTCTCAGGACTGCTTTCGCTGTGTCCCATAGGTTTTGGGTTGTTGTCTGTTCATTTTCATTGCTTTCCATGAAGTGTTTGATTTCTTCCTTGATCTCCTTGGTAACCCATTCATTGTTTAATAACATGCTATTTAGCTTCCATGTGCTTGAGTATTTTTGAGTTTTTTTATAGTGGTTGATTTCTAGCTTCATGGCATTGTGATCTGAGAAGATGCTTGATATGATTTCAATCTTCTTATATTTGTAGAGACTTGCCTTGTGCCCTAACATGTGGTCTATTTTTGAGAATGTTCCATGTGCACTTGAGAAGAATGTGTATTCTGCTGCTTTGGGGTGAAATGTCCTGTAAATGGCAATTAAATCCATTAGGTCTAGTGAGTCATTTAAGGTCTGCGTTTCCCTGTTGATTTTTTGTCTTGATGACCTGTCCAGTGCTGACAGTGGGGTATTAAAGTCTCCCACTATGATTGCGTTGCTGTCAATCTCCCCTTTAAAGTCCCCCAAGAAATTTTTTATATATTTAGGTGCTCCTGTATTGGGTGCATAAATGTTTATAAGGGTTATTTCCTCCTGATGGATTGATCCCTTTAGTAATATGTAGTGACCATCCTTGTCTCTTGCTATGGTCTTTATTTTGAAGTCTGTTTTGTCTGAAATAAGAATTGCTACTCCAGCTTTCCTTTCCTTTCCATTTGCATGGAATATTTTACTCCACCCCTTCACTTTTAGCCTGTGTGAGTCTTTTGCTGTCAGGTGGGTCTCTTGTAGATAGTATATATTTGGGTCTTGTTTTCTTATCCATTCAGCTACCCTATGTCTTTTGATTGGACCGTTTATTCCGTTTACATTTAAGGTTACTATTGATATCAACTCATTTAATGCCATTTTCCCTCTTTATGCTGATGTACCTTTCTCTCACTATTCCTTCTTTTTTCTTAAAGCAGTCCTTTTAACATTTCTTGCAATGCTGGTTTTGTGGAACTGAACTCCTTTAGCCTTTTTTTGTCGGGGAAGCTTTTTATTTCACCTTCAAATTTAAATGATAGCCTTGCTGGATAAAGCGGTCTTGGTTGCATGTTCTTGCTTTTCATTACTTGCAGAACTTCATGCCACTCCCTTCTGGCCTGAAGAGTCTCTGTTGAGAAATCAGCTGTCACTTTATGGGGGTTCCCTTGTACGTCACTGCTTGTCTCTCTCTTGCAGCCCTTAATATTTTCTCTTTGTCCTTGCAATTTGCCATTTTAATTACGATGTGTCTTGGAGTGGGTCTCTTTGGATCCCTCTTGTTTGGGATCCTCTGTGCTTCCTGAATTGGTGTGGCTTTCTCCTTCGACAGCCTAGGGAAGTTTTCTATAATTATTTCCTCCACCAAGTTCTCTATCCCTTGTTCTCTTTCCTCCCCCTCTGGCACTCCTATAATGCGAATGTTGTTTCATTTAATGTTAACCCAAAGTTCCCTAAGACTGTCCTCATGTTTTTTAAGTGTTTTTGCTTTTTGCTGCTCTGATTGTGTGATTTGTTCTACCTTGTCTTCTAAGTCACTTATTCTATCTTCTGCTTCATTGAGCCTGCTTTTAATTCCTTCCAGTGCATTCTTGAAATCAGATACAGCATTCTTTATCTCTGTCTGAGTTTTATTTATGGTATGTATCTCCTTTTTCATATTTTCACTAAGGTCCTCGATCTTATCATCTAGAGTCTTCTTAAGTTCCTTGAACATCTTCACCATCCATACTCTGAACTCCATTTCTGATAGCTTGCTTAACTCCATCTCATCAAAGTCTTTTTCTGGCGATGTTTCCTTGTCTTTAATTTGGGGGTTGTTTCTTTGTCTCCCCATTTTGGTAGGTCTTAGTGTTTGTATCTATATATTAGATATATTTGCTGATCCCCAGCCTTGTGGGATGGGATTTTGTCTTGTGGGTCTAGTGGATCCCAGAGGTGTGTTTTCCTTATACCTCTGAGCTCTTTGCTCTAGTCGTGACCCTCTTGTGGGTGCCCCTTTTGTGGTTTCTTTATGTTCTCCTGTTGTGGTTGGGTCTAGATTATTGTTGCTCTGTCCTTGGGAGGACCCTTCTCTCAGGTTGGCTAACTGTGTCACAGCCCCCACCTCGACGTGTAAGCTGTTGTACGGGTGCTGGGAAGGCAGGCCAATGCACAACTAAATTTCCAGGGAACAGGAGGTATTTTACAAAATATCTTGACAGTAACAATGAAAATAACTCATGTGAAAATAGAACTGGGAGAGTGAAGGGAGAACACAACACACCCACCCCCGCACACACACATACAGAGAGAAAAAAAGAAAAAAGAAAAAAAAAGGTGCTTAACAAAAACAAAAAAAGAAAAGTAACGCTTAGAGAGAGAGATGTATATAGTTGTTGATACTGGTGAAAATTTAGAAACTAATAATAAATTAAAATGTAAAAAGTAGAGAAGCTACTGGGAGGTAATAGAAGCAGAGAAAATATTCTGAAAGAAGGGCCAGCAAAGAATTAAGAGAGAGAATAGAAATAGGATAGTTGAAAATGAGAAAACAAAAATACAATAAAGAGAATAGGAGAAACTAACAATCAGACAGGAAGACAGAAGGGAGCCTAATGAAAGAATGAAAGAAAAGTAGGAAAAGAAAAAAGAAACGGAAGAAAAACGTTATGCCAATGGATTGAGAGGAGAGAGAGATAAAGCCGGGCAGGGAGGGAGTCCAGTAAGAGATTTTGGGGAAACTATAGAGGGAAGCAGTAAACTTGGATATAATGATAAAGTCCCAGTCGTTGAGCAGGGATATCAAGAAAGTCTTGATATTGGAAGCAAGGATACAAGAAAACAAAGCAACTATTCAAAACAAAACTGAAAAACAAGCAAAGCAAAACAAAATTCTTTTATAAAAAGGAGAAAAAGAAAAAAAAATTAGTTAAAAAAATGTAGAGAAAAAGAAAAAAAGAAAAAAAAATTATTATAAAATTTAAAAAAGAATAAAAAACAAGTTTTCTCCCCTTTCTTTTCTTCTTAAGGAAAAAAGAGAAAAAAAAAAATGAGCCCACAAACAAAAATCAAACAAAAAAGTCCCCAAAACCAAAAAAACCACAAAACCATACAAAAGAAAAAAAACAGCAAAAAAGCAACAACAACAACAAAAAAGTAGTCAATCAGGTGAGTATTTTTTTTTTTTTTTCGGGGCAACTTATGTTGTCTGAGGGTCACTGCTTTGTGTGCTGATTTCAGTTCTCCTGGGAGGTGCTTGTGTATCACCCAATGTGAGGAGCCATCTAGGTTTGGCTCTGGTGCCCTCAGGTAGATGGTTGATCTGGGGCTCTCTGTGGACCACCTCCTCTTGTCAGCTATTTTGCAATCTTGTAGTTGCCTGGTCTTACTCCAGAGCCTTCTGTAGAGTCTTTAGGGTGTAGGGTGACTAGTGCAGCCCAGGGTATCACTCCCCCTAGAGGTGTCGCTGTCAGGCCCTCACTCTGCGGGAGTTAGTCTCTGCTCCACCGCCAGCTCCTCAGTCCCTCCCCTGTCTTCTGATTCTTGTTCCCCAGGCTCTGTCCTGCTGCAGCTTCAGATTGATTTCAGCCTGTTGCCTCTTCTGTCTGGGCCGTTTCGGCAGCCAGGGCCCAGTGGGTTCGATTAAAGACACATTCTGGTGAGCCCTTTGCCTGCCCAGCCCCCAGCAGGGGTTTGCAGCGTTTCCTCCAGCTCCCAAACAACAGTCCCTGAGAGTCTTATTCTTATAAAGTCCTCCTGTGAGCTGCTCTCCCTTCCCCCTCAGGACTGTGCCCGGGGGTGTCTGGGGCCTCAGTGAGCGGGACCCGCCCCTTTCCTGCTGGGGGCGGTGCTCCTGCTGCAGGACAGGCCGGAGGGCCCCGCCCCTCCCTGCTCAGCTCTGGTTGGCTGGTCGCACCAGGCCCGTCCCTCAGACGGTCTCCAGTGCAGACCCGAACCTCAGCCTCCCCTGGTCTGTCTGCAGAGTGCCAGCCCGGAAGGTGGGAACCGGTTCCGCGATCAAACTTGCAAACAATCGAACTTGCAAATGATCGAACTTGCAAACGCACAAAACAACACACAGGCAGAGAGTCCGCTCTGCAGGGTCCCGCCGCCCTCGCTCCGAGGCACCCAGCGGGAGGCGACCCAAAGTCAGCTCCACGCAGCTCCCTGCGCTGCTGGTCTCAGCAAAACTGGGGCGACTTCATGCGCCACCACGGCGCCCCTCAGGGCTGGTCGCAGGTCCCAGCCTCCTGGCACCGGGAGCTCAGGGCGGGGAGGGCTCCTCCCCTCCCTCGCACCTCGCAGAGTCCGTGCTTTTGGGGCTCAACACAGTGCCCCTTAGGGAGGCAGAGGGTCCCTGTGTGCGGCTGCTCAGCGCAGTCCTCTGATCCCTTGCCACTTGAGTGCCACAGCCCTTGGGACAGCCTTCCCTATGGTCGGCACCCCGAGCGCCAGACGCTGGTCGCAGGCGCGACTAGAGGCTCTGTTTCCTAGGAAGGTGCCGACCCCTCCCAGACTCAGCGCTCCCCTAGGATCCCCTGCCCTGTGCGCGGGGCGCTCCTTCCCCTCTTCGCTCCGGGTGTGGGGATCCCCGCTTTTGGATGCGGGTCCGCACTCCCGAAGGGAGGGAGCTTTGCCGCCTCCAAGCCTCTGGGCTTGGAGCCCAGCACAGGCTTCAGGGGGCCTCCCCCTTCCTACGCGCCCCCTCTCTTACCGGACTCCGTGATGTGTCTTTAGTGCTCCCCACTTGCACTCCGTCCACTCAGGTGTGTTTCTCTGGGTTTTTCAAGCTGCTTGTGTAGGATTTTAGGATTAAATCGAGTCCGTGGCTGGGAGCAGAGTCACTCTGCGGCTTCTCACAGTGCTGCCATCTTCCGAGATTTGTTCAGATTTTAAGGCTTACAATCTTATCAGAGTCTAGCCTCATCAGGGCTCTGCATACATCATAAGGCCCAGCGCCACTGAGCTCTTCATTTCCACCCTCTCCCACTCCTGCTGCACTTCATTTCCTTTTGGCCCTTTCCTCCAAACCACCAGGGCAGAGCCATCAAGTCAGACTGCCCTTGGCACCACCTTTTGTAAGACACTAACATTTCAACATACTTTTGTAGCTTTTCACACTAAATGGCTGTCATTTTGCAAAACAAAATATTAATACCTAGTAAGAGTTGTGTTATGTTCAGGGAACTCCCAGATCAGGAATTTATCTCTGCTTCCCCATCTCTCCTACATACATGGGCTGTGTGACTTTGGACACAACACCTCCCTTATTTGGGGCTTACTTGTCATCTGTCAGTAGGTGAGTCAAACTACACAATCTGAAAGGACTCCAGTCCAGGAGCTGATGACACTCCTTCACATCCCCACCCAGGCCCTTCCCACCCTCAGCCGCAGGAGAAAGGAACCGAGATGACCAATGTCAGGCATCTTGGAGACATGCCCAAGCCTGTTTTTGACCCTGGACTCTTCCCAGAGGCCTGACATTGTTGCTACCCAGGCCTCACCTCGCAGATATTTTCTAACCAAAACTGGGGCTAAATGGTGTGCAGACACAGGTGACACAGGTGCATGTTCATGGAAAGAATGGAGAAGGCCAGCTCAAGAGGGAGAGCGTGCAGGCTGGGTGGCAGGAGCTCCTTTGGGCAGGACAGGGACAGGGCGACTGCCACAGAGCAGGCAGAGGGAGGCTCCTTGGTGCTGGGTGGAGGGGGTGGGCAATGGACAGGACAGAGTCTGCGTCCCCTCTTTCTTGGCCTCAGGGTGAATGTTCTGGGGCCTGGCTATGAGGTGACACTGAGTTCAACAGAGCCAGCGCCCATTCCGGCCCCACCTCTCTTGCCAGGAACCGCCTCCCCACCGCAGTGACCACATCCCCCCAGGTTGCCGTGGAAACCCTCCTCGGGACAGGGGAGTTGGGACACAGTTGCCAGGCAACAGGTGGTGCCCGCCCTTCCGCCAGCATCTGCAGCCCTGCCCCGCGCCCTCCCACAGGCTCAGGGAAGAGCTGCTCTGGAGGGAGAGGGGAGCCGGGCTGCCGAGGACTGAGGTGAGGCGCGCAGGAGGCCCCTGTGGGTGGGGACCCGGGAACAGGACCCGCCGCTTCCTCCCTCTAGGCCCAGCAGGACCTGAGGGGCTGAGGAGACGGAGGAAAGGCGCCCTTGGGGCCTTAGAGCTTTGTCCGAGGCACCTGGGGTCTGGGAGGGAAAGGGGGTTCTGAGCAGGGAGGCCAGGCTGCAGGCCCAGGGGTGCTCCCCCACCCCCTCTGCTCCTCTGGCCCTTTCCGGGTTCCCTCCGCTCCTGTCCCTGTCTGGGCCTGTTTCTCAGGCCAGATTCCCAGCCCCCGACCTCTGTCTCGCTAGTCAGTCTTGTCTGGGCACTTGCTGTCTCTCTCCGCCTCTGGATTGTGCTTCCTCTCCCGATCCCTGTCTCTCCAGATGCCTTGGACTCCAGAGAAGCCCTCTGGGCACATGGAGGGGCCCCCTGCGCTGGAGCCGGCCTCGTGGCCCCCTCTGCCCTGTGGGCCCTGCATCCCCATCATGCTGGCGCTGGCTGCCCTGGCCGCCCTCTTCCTGCTCAGCACAGCTGTGCTGGCCGAGCGCCTGTTCCGCCGCTCCCTGCGACCAGACCCCAGCACCCACGCACCCACCCTGGTTTGGCGCCCTGGGGGAGAGCTGTGGATTGAGCCCACAGGCAGCCCCCGCGAGCGCTCCGAGGACTGGTACGGCTCCGCGGTGCCCCTGCTGATGGACCAGGCCCCAGATCCTCCTACCCCTGGGGGCACCTTGGAGGCCCGAGCAACAGCCCCACCTGCCCCTTCAACTCCACACCCCCCTTCCTACTTCTTAGTTCCCCAGACCCCACCCAAGGCCCCACCCCCAAGTACCTTCTGGGGGCCCCAGGCCTGGGACGGGAGGCCCCAAGCCCCAGGCCTGGTGAGCTGGGCTGAGCCTGAACAGAGGCCAGAGGCCAGCATGAATTTGGGGAGCCCCCAGTCCCGAAGGCAGCGGCCAGGTAGCCCTGATCCTGAGTGGGGCCTCCAGCCTCTGGTCACTCTGGAGCAGATCTCAGCTTTCTGGAGGCGTGAAGGCCGGACCAGCGTCAGTTTTGAATCCCCAGAGCCTGTCGGACTGGCTTCCCAGAGACCTCTGAGGAAGGCCAACCTCAGAGGGACCTTAAGTCCCTGATGTTCCAGCCTGGGAACCCAACTGGCATCTGAGGCCAGGGAAGAAGGCCCCAGGCCTTTTATATCTGGGTTTCAATTCAGCTGGATCTGGACCTGGATCTGGGCAGGCT
Source organism: Miniopterus natalensis (assembly GCF_054644295.1). NCBI lineage: Eukaryota > Metazoa > Chordata > Mammalia > Chiroptera > Miniopteridae > Miniopterus > Miniopterus natalensis. The sequence continues at coordinate 97,212,861 of NC_142083.1, forward strand.
GGGTGTGGACAGAGCCTATGCAACTGGGGAAGCTCACAGGGGCCTCAGCTTAGGTGCCTGGAGGCGGTGCTGCAGTGCCAAGAGTGGAGGTGGGGCGGACTCTGGGCCAGAAGCTGCCAAGATCACACTTCTGATTAAGAAGTCAAGGTACGAGGCAGGCATGAAAGAGCATCACACAGTCTTCCACCTTCCTGCACCGTGCGTCTAAGGTGCCAGTGCTGGAGGGAAGGGTCTGTGGGTGCTGAAAAGCAGACTGAGTTGGTGATGACGCGTGTCAGTTGTGCTAGCAGGAGATGACAGGAATCCAGTTTCCAGAGCCACCATTCCTCCAGGAAAACACATAAAGGAGCACCTTATGATATATGAACCGTGACTTTGACCCCAGCTCACAGCAGCAAAATTGGAGAGCTAAGCTGGAGAGGCCCTCTCTTGCCTTCAGCTGGGACCTAGAATCAAAGAAAACCAGCTGCTCCTCTGCCCGTCTCTGAAGGCTGACACGTCCCCGCCCTCTGAATCTTACCCCTCCATGGTGAGGGAGGCCTGGGCCAAGGACATCTGAGGTTGAACCCAGTGGGACACCATTCCAGGTCAGGGCAGCTCCCCAAATGCAGCCCCCAGCCATCTTCCCTCCCAGCTTGCCGAGTGTTCCAGAGAGACAGATCCCCACCCCCTCCAGGCAGGCTTACTTATAACGCTCCACCTGGGAGAAATGGAGCCCCCAAATGTCCTTGGCCCTATAGCCATTTGTATCAGCTGACCCCCTCTTTGGGAGCAGAGCCAGGGGCCAGGGGAGGCCAAGGAGTTTCCACTCTGACCTGCAGTCATGAATGTTAGGATTTTTGCCATATCGGTTTACCACCTGTACTATTATTTACTTTATATTTTTCTTTGAATTTGTTTACTGTTTGCTTAATAAATTTATTTTAAAAGGAATCTTTCTTGTGTCACCTTTGTAAATGGAAAACCAGTATCACTTGCCATAAATAGAAAGTAAAATAAATACATTGTAAACAAAGACATTAAGTTCTAAGTAGACACTGTTCCCTGCTGGAGGCACAGACCCAAAGGGCTGATCTTTCTTTGTTAAAAAAAAGAAAAAAGGACCGAGTGAGTCAGCAAGTGTTAGACAGTCTAGCTGCCACCCTGACACCTCCTCGGAAGGATTGAGACAGACCAAGGCCTGCACAGGAAGCAGGGCCGGCCGTCCCGTGCTGCTTAATGCCGGCCAGGGACCTTCCACGTTCACCCACACCGGGGAAATGCTGCCAGGCAGGGGTCACCTCTTGGCCCTTCCTGCTCCAGAGGGCCAGGAGCACTTGGGCCTGGACCTCCCCTCTCAACCCTTGGATTCTAGAAGTTGAGGGAGCAGCAGGGGAATGAGAAGCCCTTAAGCTGAGGGACCTCTCCCTGGGTGCACCCGTCCAGCATGTGGCCTTCGCACCTGCCCTGAACCAGGCCCTGGGGGTGGGAGAATCAGCCCTGGTGCCCGTCCTCAGGGAGCTCACAGTCTCTCTAGTGGCAGCGGGGAGGTGAGATAAGAAGGGACTCAGAACTGATACAAGGCAGGGCTCCTGTCCCATCTCTCTCATGAGCTGGGTAATTATGTCACTTCTCATCAGGATCAGCTGACAGGACTGGGTTGTGGGAACTCTGCCCATGAGCCGTGATCAGTCCACAGGGGAAAGAGAACAGAGGTGCAGTTTTCAAGCCTAGACGCCTGCATACCAAGTGCTCAGCAGAAGCAGGACAGCGTCGAAGGGTCACTGGAGACGAGGCCCCGGCTCTCAGTCTGGCTCAGTCACCCACTCACTTGGAGACTTCAGGAAAGTGATTTTTATATTACTGGGCCTCGAGTTCTTTCTCTGAACAAGAATGAGATGCCCTATTGGGACTTTTCTAGTGGTGGCATCTTGGGATGTATCGAATGAAAGACGGATGCTGCTCTGGCGAATGAGCTCTTCCTGAGGCAGAGTCCAACTTTGCTATCCCCAAAGTCCCCTTTATATTCCCAGCCCCAGAACCTGGTCTAGAACATAACCGGAGCCCAAGGAAAGGGAATGAACGAGTGGCGTGGACTAAGGGATGCGTCAGTGTAAACCTTGCTCCTTTCTCTTAATTTTAGACCTCTCCTCTCCTTTTTAACACCATCCGATTACATTCTCGTGCTCAGTCCTTCCTTTATGTCTTCGGGCATTTGAAACATGCTTACTGCGTGGTCCTTTACTCGCGCATTCTGTTGGCTGGAGTTCTGGGGCCGTCCTCTCATTCACGACAGATGGTTTCCTCCGAGGCTTTCTAATTCGGGCTGTGAACTCAGCTTCGGCAGGGCCTTATTAGCGGGAATCCATGTGACCAGTTTGAAGGGGTGTCTATAGAGATTCTGTGTTTGCTCCTGCCTAGGATGCTTCAAGGCTATTGCCAACGCTGGACCGCACTGTTTGTTAATTTTATTTGGGATCTGAAACCATGGTGTAAGCCTGAGGGCAAACCTTTGGTTACGAATCTCAGTGGAGACTTTCTACTGCCCCCAGGTCGCAGGGTGAGGCAGACAAGGTTCTTTTTGCTCCCTGGGCTGATGGGAAGATTTTTTTCCCTGGCCTGCTCTTTCGCGGAGGGTTTCACCTCTATATTAGGGTCTCCGTTGCCGATACTCCAGGCAAGGCTTCATCTCCAGCCTCTAGGTGAATGTAAAACCCAAGCCCCTTCATTTCCAAGCTCCACAACCACGCAGCAGCTCACACAGCTCTGGTTTTCAACTTCCTCCTTGTGTGTGGCTCCTGGGGACTTCCCCTTACTTGCTTGAAACACAGCTGTGCATTTTGAAGGATGTTTGTTTGATTTTATGCAGCATTTCTAGATGTCTCATGGCGGGCATGTGCTTGTCCAGTTGTAACAGTCACAGTATCACAACAAAACCAGGCTATTTCCTCTATAAACAAGTTCAAATCTCTCCCACTTAAAACCACAAGCCAACTGCCCTGGCCGGGTGGCCCAGTTGGTTGGAGCACTGTCGTGTGCACCAAAAGGTTGCAGGTTCGATCCCCGGTCTGGGCTAGTGTGGGAGGCAACCGACTCATGTTTCGACTCATGTGTCTCTCTCACATCGACGTTTCTCTCTCTCTTTCTCTCTCTCTCTTTCTCCTCCCCCTTCTTTCTCTCTGAAACCAATGAAAACATATCTTCGGGTGAAGATTAAACAACAACAGCCAAACAACAACTAATTCTCCACCCTTCACCACATCAACATGGCTTCTCACCTCCTTCACAGACAAGCTTCTGGAAAGAGCTGTCTGGCCAGCCGGCAGCCCACATTTTCTCACCTCCCATCACTCTGCAACCGGCTGCAGCGCCTCTGCACTTTCTACAGAGACCTCAGCCTGCGTATCTTAACCCAAGGGCACCCTGAGCCTCCTGTCGACAGCATGAGATGTTTTGATTCCGTTCTTCACACATTCCCTTTCCCTGCCTTCCGCGACTCCACACGAGCCCTGCTTCCCTTCCCTCTCCCTGGCCCTTCCTCCGACCCTTGCTGGCTGCCTTCCTCCGGTCAGTCCTGGCCTGCTTGCTCTCCCTCGACGCACTCTTCCTGGGCAGCCTCGCTGACGCTGTGGCTTCTCCATAGAAGCCACATGCCCTGGTGACGCCCCAAGTCACTACCTCCACCTGTGGCAGATATGGTCCTCCTGTATATATTCTCCGGTTACTCTAAAGTAATAGTTGAGCGCCGACCTAGGATCCAGGCGATCAGGGTTCGATTCCGGGTCAGGGCACACGCCTGGGTTGCGGGCTGGATCCCTGGTCGGGGGCATGCAGGAGGCAGCCGATCAATGACTCTCTCATCATTGATGTTTCTCTCTCTCTCTCCCTCTCCCTTCCTCTCTGAAATCAATAAAGATATATTAAAAAAATAAATAAAGTAATAGTACCAATGGAAGAGAAAACAAGATGATTAACTAAAAGATTATCTCAGAACCAGTCCATGACCATCCCTGGGTACAGTCAGTATTTGTCCTCAGGACAAAATCAGCCCCCGCTCCAAAAGAGTGCGAGGGTCATGAATTCACAGGCATAAAGAGGCCAAGCCCAGAGATGTAGGTGAGTGATGTGAACCCGGGGACGGAGGTGAGAAGAGACCACGTGCCATACCCGAGTTGCGGGCTGCAACCGATCAATGACTCTCTCATCATTGATGTTTCTATCTCTCTCTGTCCCTCTCCTTTCCTCTCTCTGAAATCAATAAAAAGATATATTTTTTTTTTAAAAAAAAGAGAGACCACGTGCTTTCTCTAAGTGCATCTGCCACTTGGTGCTACCAATCACGTCCATGCTTCTGACTTTATACCAGAAGCTAAAAACCTGGGGTTTTAGGTAAAATCAACCGAAATATTGACATATATTGATAATTTATTTATCCATAAAAGCCAAGTGAAGCAAGCCTGTGGGCCACATGTGGCTGCTGGACCATCAGCTGGAGATCCCTGGACAAGTGCTCCTGGAGCGGGTGTGAAGCGTCCCTCACTATCCTGGCCTTGGGTGGTTCGAGGCGGGGCAGCCTGCCCGCCTTCACGCCACTGACATTGGGACCAACAATCATTCTTCGCTCTGGGAGACTTTCCTGTGCACTATAGGATATTTTAGCAGCATCTCTGGCCTTTACCCACTAGGTGCCAGTAGGGTCCCCTAGTTGTGACAACCACAAATGTCTCCAGGCATCACCAATGTTGCCCGGGTGGAGGGGAGGAGAATGGGAACCTCTGATCTAAGTGAAGTAGTTTAATGAATTAACACACTTGCCCGCGGAGCGTGGAGCCTGTTCCAGGGAGAGGCCAGCTGGGAACCAAGGGCACCAAAAAGGAAAAAGACGAGGCGACAGAACAGCCAGCCGGGGGGTGGGGGTGGGGGTGTAAAGAAGCAGGGCTTCCAGGGAGGCGCCGCAGTCGAAGAAACAGAAGGAGTCCTGCAAATTACAAATAGAACTAATTAAAAAGTTAACCAAATTAAAAAGTTAACCAAAGGAAGGCATGGGAGGAAAGAGTTTTAAACATTTCTCAGGACGTAGAGCAAAATGACAGAGAAATGGAAAATATGAAGAAAAGTTAAGAGATGAAGGATCATTCCATTCAATGCTCATCTAATGGAAGCTCCAGAGAAAACAGAGGGAAGGAAATACCCCAAGACTGTCTGATTGGGAAACCATTTGAAGTAGAGAAAGGTCTGTGGCGTGGCCCTTACCTGGCTGTGCGCTGGAATGACCCAGGGAGCTTTAGAAACACCGCTGCCCAGGCTCCCGCTTCCCACCGAGGTCACCCTCCTGCTCGAAATAACCACCACTGCCAGACAAAACCAGACAAAAATACATGAAATAACTGTTTTCAAAACACTGGACGCCAAGCAATGAAAGTAAGGAAGCAATGAAACCCCAGAAAGAAAGGAAAACAGTCAAGGCCGGCGCTTTCAGGATGGTCCAGCTTACTGCTTTGAGAATTTCCGAACTGCAGGCAGAGTCAGGGGGAGTGAAGCGGGAGTCCCAGGACTTCTGGGGGCTGAGAGTCCAGGGAGACCACAGCAGCTAGAGGCTGCAGATCAGAACGCAGAGAAGAGAGAGTTGCCCAGAGAGAACCCCAAGATCTGTAGAGAGGCCCCCTTGAGTATTCAGCAGAGCACTAATCAGCACACGTGTGTGAGGAAACCACCCAAGGCCCGGGTGGAAGAGCCACCTGAAGAATCAGAGGGAGCAGCATGCTCAGGGCTCACACAAGGCCAGGGTCTTTCCCACCAGCCACACTGGAAAATGTACCCTCGCTTATCAAGGTTCTAGAGCATAGACCAGCCCAAACAAGGGATAAAGCAGGAAAGGGGGAGACACAGAACCCAGGAAACTAGGGACCCGGCCCAAGGAAGACGTGAAGGAAGGCCCAGTGGACGGTGGAGGGAGGTCTCAAGGAGGCAGCTCTGCAGCAAAAACCTGATGTGTTTGAATGTAATGAGATTTTAAACCTCAAGGCAGAGTTTAGGCTTGAATTCATGCTATACATGCAAAGCAAAGAAATAAAACAACAAAAGATGCTTTCTTTTGGTTACAAAGCAGCCAAATATCAGGAAGCAAGTGACTGGACAACTCTTTGCTGGTGCTAAGGCTTCTGAATCTTTTAGCTTGGAAAGAGGAAAGAGGCCACCCAGGGACCCACCAAAAGGATCTCTGCCCCCGATCATTTTCTGGGTGTGCTGTGCTAGATTCTAGTGATCTCAAGAGCACTACAGCCCAGCCGGGCGTGGCTCAGCGGTTGAGTGTCAACCTGGGATCCTGGCGATCAGGGTTCAATTCCTGGCCAGGGCACATGCCCAGGTTGTGGGCTTGATCCCCAGTCGGGGGCGTGCAGGAGGCAGCCAATCAATGACTCTCTCATCATTGATGTTTTTATCTCTCTCTCCCCCTCTCCTTTCCTCTCTCTGAAATCAATAAAGATATATTTTTAAAAAATAAAAACAAAGAGCACTACATACCTGAAGTAAAGAAAGCCACATGTCTGGGGCAAATCTCATAAACATAAGACTGATAGAACTGTTATTCAGAGCCTCGTGGTCAGCTTTTCTTCAGTACTTTGTAGTTTGGTCTTACACGCTGAGCTACTTAGGGCCCCAGAAAGCATGTCTTAAATGTTACTGAGTAACTGCCCAAATGCTCTCTTACTCAGGAAGTGATTGGAGCGAAGTACAGAGGTGCTGAAACATTTATAGAATTTTATCTACCATATTGTCTTGAAGGGCTATCAATAAATTAATACATGTGTCTACACCACATAATACCACAGTGGGATATTTTAGAGATCCAAAGTTTAATTGCTTTCAGATACAGTTTGGTTGGGTAATAATGTCTTGCCATTTTTAAATGCTTTCAGCTTTCACTGGCCTTGGCACTCTAAAACTTATACCCACTGAGTTCACTGTCAGTCTGGTTTGACCTCTTTCCTTCCCAGACCCTCTAGACTGAGTGTCCCAGTTGGTGAGAGGGTGGAGGTGTGGGAAGTGGGATGGGGAGGTGGAAGGAGGGTGGGTAGATGGGGTGGGTAGGTGAGAATTAAGATAGATAAAAGCTGAGTAAGTGGGCAATTGGATGGCGATCTGATAAGGGATTAAGCCGGAAAGGTAGGTAAACAAGGAACTGCTGCGAGCTCGTGCGCACGCACGCACATGCACACACACACACACACACACACACACACACACACACACACACACACACACACATATCTCAGCTTGCATTCCTGAGCAGATGCTACAACTAGTATGCATAGCCTCCTTGGCGGTTACCTTTGGAACCTGGAAAGGGAGATGGAATCAGAGAGTGGAAGATGGCGGAATTGCAGTGCCCTCTGGTGGCCAAGAGGGGACTTGACATTTGGTATTCTCAGGCAGTTTTTCATTGTCCTCCACCCCCCACCCCCCCACCCCGACTCCACCCCTCCCCCACTCTAGAATATAAACTCCATGAGGACAGGAATTTTTGTCTGTTTACTCGTTGTATATTTGTTTGTCTAGAATACTGCCTGGCACACAGTAGGTGTTCAAACCCTGTCCCACCACTTTATTGATGTCTGACCCTGAACAGCTCTCTTAACTTCATAAAGCCTGGGTTTCCTAATGGGTAAAATGGAGACGCTAGCACCCACCCCCGTGAGCATTGCCAGAGGGAAAGAGACTTGCCTGTGCTGAGCAAGGGCACTCAGCCAGTGCGTGTTCCCCTCACGCAGCAGCCAGTGCTGACGATGCTGTCTCTGAGCAGCCCCTGATCGGACGGGCACATTTGCCATAATGGGCATGGGCCTTACCCTGGGTGTGGAGCAGCCTGAGGACATCATCCGAACCTGGTCGCAGGCTGGCCAGGCACGGGGGAGGTAGCCAAATAGACAGGGCAGTACCGGCTCAGGGTGCGATTCCTTTTGGCCATCCACCCCGTCTCCCCACCCCCACAGCCATACCCACCTCTCTCTTCCTGCTGCCCCCCCAGGGGGCTGTCAGTGCCCTCTGAGCCTTTGCGCTTGCTGTTTCTCTGCCTGCATTCTCCCTCCAGCCCCGCTGCCGAGGCCCACGTTCAAGCCTGCTGAGTGCTGCTCCAGCCCCCTCGGGGTCTCCCTGAGCCACTCCAGCTCCTCAAATAGATCTTCCTGCACTTGACGAGGCCTAATTGCAAGTGTGCTTATCTCACTTTCCAGCTTCAAGCTGATTGCTCTCAGGACAGGATCCAAGTCTTCTGACCTACCATTTTGTGGTCTGGACCCAGCCCAGCTCCTGACCATCTCATCTCTCCTGATCCCAGCTTCAGATCTTACACCAAACAGTCCAAGCCGTTCCTACCTCTGAGGCTTTGCCCGAGCCGTCTCCTCTGCCTGCAGGGGGGCACGTGTTGCTTTCGCCTGCCCAGGATGCAGTTTTCCTCTGCAGGTGACTGAGGGCTGACCCATTCCTGGGTTCCGGGTGAGCTTGAGACTCAGCCTGGTAGATTTCATTTGTCACTCCCCTTTGTCTTATTCCAGCTCCCCCCACTTATTTCATCTGCCGGGGTCCTGGAGGCATTTGGGTTTGAGACTCCTGGTGCACTTCTCCCTCTGCTTCTATCAGGCTGCTTCCCTCCTGGATCCCACATGTTTTGCTTTCCAGTTTCCAGCTCATCCATGGTCCCAACTCCCCTGTGCTGGCACCCAGAAGTACCCCCTGGTTCTATGGGGGTTCAGTTCTCCCCCTTCAGGTCTGAGGAGCTGGGCTCAGAGATCTAAGTTCTTGGAGTGGGGACGGCTGCCTGGCTGAGCTGTTCATGTTCCCCCTGGAGAAAGGACAGGATTCAGAGGTGGAGGTGTGTATTCGAGGACAGGAGAAGCTCCAGGTGTGTCCTGTGAAAAGGACCCCTGCAGTTCAGGGTATTACCAAAGGCAGCGCCCACTTCGGCCGGCATCTCTGCCAGGCGAATCTGCGCCGAGAGCTCGGAGCCTGCTCTTGGAGGTCTGTGAGGTGTCTGGGCTTTCACATCTCGGGTGAGCTCCTTGATCTGGCCCCTTCCCAGGCCCCTTGCTGGTCTCCAGGGTGGGAGAAGGGGCTAAGGGAAGGCTACCTCCCAAGAGGCAGAGTGGGACTCCAGTTCCCCCTGGGGAAGTAGCCTTTGGGGATGAGAGCTGGTTTTCTCTCCTGGCAAAGGGTGGAGAAGAAAGTAGGTTCTGGGACGGGAGAGGAGGCTCCAGACTGGAATCCTTCTGGTGGGGGTCACCTCGGGGGCCACCTTCATCCTAAGGAGCCTTCACATCCAGTGCCTCACAGAACCACCCAGAAGGGTTAGAGAGAGATGAGCCCTGGGCTGGAGGTAAGGGTAGGGGCGGCCACACAGATGAGTGAGACCTCAGGTGTGTGTGTTTGGGGAGCAGGACTCAGATTCTCTGCTTAGACCTCTGGGTCCTGACTTTGCATAGAAGGAAATTTCACCTCTGAACATGTACCCCCACCATCCCACCCCTCACTCCCTCAACACACCTTGGCTCTGGCCCAACTGTTCTACCAACTGTCCTTTCCCAGCTGATGGCCCCATGGAACCAGACCTGAAAAGGTGTATAGCACCAAATAGAGGTCTTTCATTTGGGGAGGGTGCATGGTGAAGTCTGTTGGGGACCCAAGTGAGGAAGAGACAGGTTCTCACCTCCACCAAAGAGGTGGTAACAGTAGCCAGAGGTGAGAGGCAAAGACAGTAACCAGTACAACTACAGCATCAATCAAGTAGAATGTTCCAGCCGAATCTCATACCTGATGCCATGTCCTCAAATCTAATGTCAATTGCAAAACACATACTACCATACTATGGAACTATGACCAAAGCTTTGTTATCACTCACTATTTATATCTTATATTTGTAGAAAGAGCTCTTTGGGACTTATTTCAACATAGATTATCAGGTTTTATCTATAACCTGCAAGTACAGGCCGCAACGGCTACCTGAAGGCCGATGCCTGGTTGACAGTGGCCATTAGACACATTGATTAAAGACACACCTTGACTTTAGAGAAGGCAGAGTGCGGAAAAAAAGTGCCTGTCAGAAGAGATGAACTCTGGTCATTCCCAGTATTTACTGAGCACTTACTATGTTTAATTACTAACCAAATAAATCTATAAGGTTGATCTTTTATGAGACCCATTTTACAGATTAGGAAACAGGTGAGCAAAGGTAAAGTTCCAAGAAACCACATTATCTCATTGCTGGTGTCATCCTCTTCGGTTTTAGGACCCGCGGGCATGGGGCACTGGAGTGGCCCCGTCGGCAAACAGCTTGAGGGAGAAATCCAGAGCCGGGGCAGCCTGGGTCAGCATCCCCAAAGAGATGACGTCAATGTGCGGCCCGCAGAACCGAGGGAGGTTGCCCAGCGTGATGCCCCCGCTGGCCTCCACGCCCACGCTGGGAAACCGGGCCTTCAGTGCTTCAGCCGTGGAGTGCAGCTCCTGCGGGACACAAGCCGAGGGGAGGTGACAGCCCCTAATGTGGCCCTTCCCAGGAAGCAGGCCCCACCTCACCTCCGGCCTGAAGTTGTCCAGCAAGATGAGGTCCGCTCCTGCCTCGGCCGCCTCCAGGGCCTCCCGCAGGCTGCCGCACTCCACCTCCACCTTCAGGGAGAAGTCGGCGGCCCGCCGCGCCAGGCCCACTGCCTGACGGGCCAGAGGGACGCGTGAGCCAGCTGGGACTGGCATTCAGAAGGTCCCGGGGGCACCACAAGCTTGGGGCCAATGAGGAAACCGGGTACTGGGGTGGTTTCTTTCATATTAGGTGAAACTACATGAAATTGCCACTCTGGTGGGTCAAAAAAAATGGCCAAATATCAGCAATATTTGGCATTTGGATCTGAATTCAACTTGACTCAGAACATTAAACCGGAAGGGGTCTTTAAGAACATTTTTGCAAATGGGAGAGGTCCAGGGACTCGAGTGGCCTGCTCAAGGTTGGACAGCCATCAACACTGGGCTCCCCACGGTTTGTCCTTTGCTCTTAAACATCACACCAAGCAGCAGAAAATGCTCGTAAAGAAGCAAGTCCAACCCCATTTTACAGATGGAGTGACTGAGGGTTCTGGGGGGGTCTCATCCCTGACCCCCAGCCATCACTATTGGCCAGGGCCTCTGGCAGAGGGGAAGGGCTAAGATGGGGGTGGAGCAGGGCCAGGGCAGGGGCTCAGCCAGACATCCACCTTTTCCACGCCACCGGCTGCCACCACGTGGTTGTCCTTCACCATCACCAGCCCGCCCAGGTCGTAGCGGTGGGAGGCGGCTCCACCCACTCGGAGCCCGTACTTCTCCACCAGCCGGAAGCCTGGCGTGGTCTTCCTCGTGCCTGCCACGTGCCCGGCCCAGCCGGTGGCCCTGGCGGCCTCCACAGCCGCGGCAGCAGAGGTGGCAACTCCACTGCAGCGGGCCAGCGTGTTAAGGGCCACGCGCTCCCCCAGCAGGAGGCCGTGGGCAGGGCCCCGAACCTCGGCCACCTTGGCCACAGGCACCAGCTTTGATCCCTCAGGGAGGAACCAGGACACCTGGCAGTTGACTTGGGCAAAGATGGCATCGAAGAAAGGCCTCCCAGCCAGCACCCCAGGGGATTTGGCCCACAGTGCCGCCTGTGAGGGGGCTGTCCCTGTGACCAAGGCTGTGTAGTTAAAGCTCGGACAGTCCTCTCGGAGCCAGCTGTCGGCCAGGGCGGCCAGCGAGGCAGGGGGCAGCAGGAGCGCCAGGCCTGCAGGGAGAGAGAGAGGACAGCGTTACATTTTGGCCGCCTCTCTTATAGTCAGGGGTGACTGTCAAAATACAGTTGACTCTTGAACAACGCGGGGGTTAGGGTTGGCAACCCCTGTGCAATTGAAAATTCCTGTATAGCTTATGACTCCCCTAAAACTTCAGTTGTCCCTTGATATCAATGGGAATTGCTTCCAGGACACCCCCCCATACCAAAATTCACGGATGCTCAAGTGCCCTATATAAAATGGTGTAGATCAATGCACACAGTTGGTCCTCAGCATCCGCACACTCCTAACCAGGGATCAAAAATGGTACAGGTACTTATTGAAAAAACCTGCATGTAAGTGGGCCCACGTGGTTCAAACCCATGTTGTTCAAGGGCCAATTTGATTTAACAACCAGCGAAATTGGGCATTAGAGGGGGGAGAGGTGCTGGGGAGGGCTCAGTAGGGGGTCCTGTGAACTGGTCAGGGTTGCCAGATTGAGCAAATAAAAATACAGAACACCTGCCCGGCTGGCGTGGCTCAGCGGTTGAGCATCAACCTACGATCCAGCAGATGAAGGTTTCATTCCCAGTCAGGGCACATGGCTGGGTTGTGGGCTCGATCCCCAGTAGGGGGCGTGCAGGAGGCAGCCGATCAATGACTCTCGTCATTGATGTTTCTATCTCTCTCCCTCCCCCTTCCTCTCTCTGAAATCAATAAAGATATAATTTTTAAAAAAAAAATACAAGTCAATGAGGAGAAAAAGGGACATCTGTAATATTTTGAAGAATAATAAAAAAAATACAGAACAACTAAATTTAAATTTCTGACAAACATCAAAGATTTTTTTTTTTTTTAGTATAAATATATCCTAGGTGATATTTAGAATATACATATACTTTAAAAATATCTGTTGGTGCCCTGGCTAGGTAGTTCAGTTGGTTAGAGCTTTGTCCCAATGAGCCAAGGTTGCAGGTTCTTATCCCTGGTCAGGGCACATGTCAGAGTCAACCAATGATGTATAAATGAATGGAGGGGCAGATTGATGTTTCTCTCTCTCTCTCTCTCTCCCCCCTTCCTCTCTCTCTCTAAAATCAATCAATAAAATTATTTTAAAATATATCTGTTGGTTATCTGAAATGGAAATGTTAACTGTGTCCTGTACTTTTCCTGGCAGACTTAGTGCTGGATCAACAGCTGTTGACCAGCCAGGAGAGAAGTGAACAGCACCTCAGTCACCCTGCCACCTTCCCAGTTCGCCTACATAGAGGATTTGTTATTTAGGATCTGAAGCCCCCAATAGAAGATAAGCTGTGTGTCTTTTTCATCCCAGGCTTCTCCATAACACCAAGTATTTTAAAGCTAGAAGTTCCGCTTTTTCTAGGTGGAGACCAGGAACAGAGAGGAAAGGCAAGTAGGCTGAGGTCACACAGCAAATTGGAAGCAGAGTCAGACCAGCTAGGCATTGTAGTCATGGCGGGCTGTCCCTCTGACTTTGCCCTCTAGCTTGGAGACCCCTCCCACACCTGATGTTCCAACAAACTGTCATCTATCTAGAAATGGGTGCTGTATAAAGGGAAATTGGTTTTGAGCCCCCTCTCTTTGGGACACAGCTTCAAGAGTGTGGCTGAGTCCCTTGCCTGTAAAACAGTAGTTATGGACATAACCACATGGGTGGTTTCTAAGGTCCTTCAGGGCCAAATATCAGATGGGCTAACCTGCCCCTCAAGGGTGTTGAATGACAGGTGACTGCGGAGGCCAAGCTCAGGCGTGGTGCATCATCGCCACCTGTCGGCCAAGAGAAGATCTGCAGTCTCATAGGAGCCTCAGCGGGGCGGGAAGACCAGCCACAGCCTGTGAAGGGGTTGTGTTGTGCAGCGTTGTGTTTCCCCCACTTTCGCTCCCAGCTGAAGTAACGCCATACATTCTGGCTTGTCCTCTACTCTCAGAAGCCGGCCCTCCTTCCCCAAAGCCAAGTACCCGATCTTCACCCCTCCTCCCTTACCCTCAGCCACAGTCCTGCCATTGAACCTGGGCCTCCTTCCCCACAGTCTCTCCCACAACTGTCCCAAATGGTCTCCATTCCTCACTCAGAGCCAGCTGTGCCCTGGCTGGGCGCTGGGAACAAAGTCAGTACAAGGGACAAAGACATACATAGCCATCTCCTCTGTTTTCAGGTCAGCCAGGCAGGAGGCCTGGAACAAACAGCAGAGAGGCAGGGCCCCATTCCAGTCAGGCTCTGCGCAGTGCTGTTTGTTTTTTAAAGCAAGTTGAATCTTTCAACTGGTGAGTATCAGATAAACAAACTGATGCATCTATACAATGTAACGCTACTCGGCAATAAAGAAGGGAACCAGCCACTGAGGCACACATAGGATACATCTCAAGTGTATAGTCTAAGCAAAGAAGCTGATTAAACGGCTACATCCTGTCTGGGTCCATTCATATGACGTTCTGGAAACGGCAAACCCGTAACCACAAAGAGATGGATGTTTCCCTGGGGGGGAGGGGCTGACCACAAAGGGGCAGCTCCGAGGGGTTTCTGATGTGATTGAACTGGTCTAAACCTTGTCTGTGATGGTGGTTACATGACTGATGCGTTTGCCAAGACTCATAGAACTTCATAGAGAAAAGGGTAAATTTTACTGTCTATAATTATACCTCCTTTAACCTGACTTTAAAGTAAAACAATAAACAAGTAAATTTGAGTGGATCGATTGCCTGTTTAGAGCCCCATTTTGGCCCCGGCTGGTATTGCTCAGTGGTTAGAATCGGCTCATGCACCAAAGGGTCGCCGGATCAGTTTCTGGTCAAGGGCACATACCTGGGTTGCAGGTTCCATCCTGGGCCCTGGTCGGGCACCAGCAGGAAGCAACCGATCGATGTGTCTCTCTCACATCAGTGCTCTCTCGCTCTCTTCCCCGCCTTCCACTCTCTCTAAAAATCAATGGAAAAAATATCCTTGGGTAAGGATTAACCCAAAAAACATACAAAAAAACACCCTGGCCGGTGTGGCTCAGTTGGACGAGAGTCGTCCCATGCACTGAGAGGTCTCAGGTTCGATTCTCAGTCAGGGCACATGGAGGCAGCCGATCTATGTTCATCTCTCTCTCTCTCTCTCCCTCTCCCTTCCCCTCTTTTCTTTCTTTCTTTTTAAAATCCTCACCTGAGGATATTCTTCCATTGCTTTTTCAGAGAGTGGAAGGGAAAGAGAGAGAAAGACCACATTGATTGGTTGACTCTCACATGGGGCCAGGGCAGGGGATTGAGCCTCCAACCGAGGTATGTGCCGTGTCCTTGGCCAAAATCAAAACTGGGACCCTTCAGTCCACGAGCTGATGCTCTAACCACTGAGCCAAACCTGCTAGGGCCCTTCCTCTCTTTCTAAAATCAATAAAAACAAACTTTAAAAAAAAACAAAAAACACCCCACTTTCATTGTATTAGCTTTAACTCTCTTGACTTCTTTTCATTTTTGTTTATTCTTTTGACAAATCTTTATTGGGCAGCCGCTCAGTGCCAGGTGCTAATTTTGGGTGATAGAGAGAGCAGCTCTTTCTCTTAGCTTTCAGGCCTTAGCCTATGCTGTTCCAGGTAGCGCCTCTGCCTGGAAGTCCCTTCTTTTACCCTCTCCCTCCAACCCCTCCTTTACCTCTCACTCCTCTTTCAGGTCTTTTAGACTCTATCACCTCCTCTGCAGGGGGCTCCCACAGACCCCTAAATCAGGCCACATGCTCACTCTGCTCCTTGTTCCTCCCCTGTCATCACACTGTAATCTTGCTTCCTCTCTGGGGGCAGAGCTGTGTCTGTCCAGAGAGTTTCCTGCTGTGTCCCAAGTGCCCCCGGCACACTGAACCAGACAAATGTGCTGCTTTTATTGGTCAAAACAGCCAAATATTGGAAGTTTTATACTGTTTAGCTTAATACTAAGTATTCAATGATACTTATGCAAGCAGAGGGGCCACACAGTAGGATGAATCAGAGCCCAGACTCTGGAGCCACTCGGCCTGGGTTTCGGCGTCAGCTCTGCCTCCTTTAGCTGAGTGAGCTGGGGCCTTAGGTTCCTCATCTGTAACAGGAATAGTGATCGTAATCACCTCATAGGGCTATTTAGAAAATTAAGTGAGTTAATATTTGCAAAGTGCTCAGGAACACTGTTTGGCACATAGTAGGCGTGTCTGCTAAAAGGTGATGGAAGCATTTACCCAGGGTGGTGGGAGCGTAGAGAAAGAAGTGACTAAGTGTCCCTGCGGACGGGGTGGTAGTTCTGGTGGCCTTGAAGGATGAGTAATGTTTGCCAAGCAGAGGTGGGGAGGAGGGGGAGGGCAAGATATTTCAGGCTGAAAGAGCAGGTGTTCAAGGCTCAAAAGCAAGAACATAGAGAGGGGATGGGAAGGGGGCTGAGCAGGGTTCACAGGAGAAATGGTGGGAGGTGAGGCCAGAGCGAAACAGGACTAACCTAGCCGAGGAGTCTGGATAGATCCCAGGAGCCATAGCAGGATTTTAAGCAAGGGAGTGATATAATTATGATTTTGTCTAGGAGGGTCACTTCAGCCATCAGCCGGAGATGGGTTGGGGGGCAAAAGGAGGCTGAGGCAATTGGCCAGACAAAAAGTGATGAAGCCGGGAACCTGGGTGGTAACCGTAGGACTAGTGAGCGGGGGTAAAGGTGAATTGTTTGGCCATGTCCCAAAAGGGGACGGGACAGTGGTTCTGGAGTTCAGGGTGAGGAATGGGAACTGTGGAGCCGCCAGCGTACATGAATGGTGACTGAGCATATAGGGGGGTAAGATCCCCTGATCAGGGAAGAAGAGGGGGGCCCAGGAGGGAGTGGGTGTCTGGATTTCAAGAAGTAGTGTGTGGCCCGGCCAGGTGTGGCTCAGCGGCTGAGCATCGACCTAGGATCCAGGAGATCGGGGTTCGATTCCTGGTCAGGGCACTTGCCCAAGTTGCGGGCTCGATCCCCAGTCGGGGGCGTGCAGGAGGCGGCCAATCAATGACTCTCTCATCATTGATGTTTTTCTCTCTCCCTCTCCTTTCCTCTCTCTGAAATCAATAAAGATATTTTAAAAAAAAGGAAAGAAAAAAAAAAAGAAGTAGGGTGTGAATAGAATCCAGAAGGAGGAAGGCTGACATGGGTCTCAGACTTAGCAACCCAAAGGCCTTTGCAGAGCAGTTTTGGTTCCGCGTGGTTGGGGCAGAAACCACATGGCCATGGTCAAGAAGTATGTGGAGGTGAAGAAGTGTGGCAGTAGGTGTGAACCACTCCTTCAGCAGAGGCCGAGAAAGCAGGGCTCTCCAGCTGGGGTGCACGCTGGAGTCACCTGGGAGCTTTTCAGACTCTCAGCTGCCAGGCTCATTCCAGGCCACCTGCATCAGAATCTTTGTGGATGGTTCCCAGGCATCCAGGTTTTAGAAGGACTCCCCCTGGGACTCAGACGCACATGAGGGGTAAGAACCAATACTCACACAGGCCCACACATTGCACGCCTCCGCCTATGTGAAACGTCCAGAAAAGGCATATCGAGAGACAAAGACATCAGAATAGTGGTTGCCTGGGGCTGAGAATGAACTCTAAACGACATGAGATTTTACTGGGGCGATGGAAATACTCTGTGGTGATGGCTGCAAAACTGGTAAATTTACTAAAAATCACTGAATTGTCCGCTTAAACAAATAAGAACTCATGTTCTGTGCAAAGGCAGGAACCATTCTGCAACCCCAGGGAACAGGCGCAGCCAGGTATTGAGCATCAAAGGCCAACATCAAGCAGAAAGACGCTCCTAATGGGAGAACACACGGCCATCCGTGCAGTACTCTTGCCAACACAGCTGAACTGGAGAAGTCAGATCAGACTTCTAGATGCAACCACCAATTTACAAGAAAACCAGTGGACAAAGGGACATATTCAAGTATCCACTGGGGTGCAACCAGCAAGATTCAGACCAGAGGAAACTCTACCAGTGAGTAACCCAATTCCTTCAGCAAATCCATGGCAAGGAAACAAAAGATTAAATAATCTTAAAACATATACTAACCAGTGTATGGATCTTATTTGGATCCTAATTTAAACATGCAAATTGAAACCAAATTAGGACATTTATGAGACAACTGAAAATCTGAACATTGACTGGATATTTGATAACATTAGTTGTGATAATTGCATTGTGGTTGTAATAAAAAGAAAAGTCCTTATCTTTTAGAAAATCCATACTGAGAAGTTAGTGTATGAAAAGACCTGAGAGCTGGTTTTGCTTTAAGGTGATCCTGGGAGGCAGAAAATAGAAGGGGTGTGGAAGGGGCTGGACTGGCCACAGGTTGACGGTTGTTGAGGCTGGGTGATGGGTACATGAGGGTTCATCAGACTTCTGTCTACTGAAGCATATGTCTGACATTCTCTATAATAAAAAAAAAAAGTTGGAAAGAAAGAGAGAGAGAAAGAAAGAAGGAAAAGAAAGAGAGGCTCCTCATTTGAGACAGGGTCAAGGCAAGTTTTTTAGGATGGGTAGAGCAGTGGTTCGAAAACTTGGCTCCACAATGGAGCTGTCCCGGGAGCTTTGCAAAATGCTGATGTTGGACCCCACCCCCAGAAGTTCTGATATAACCAGTCTGGAATGTGGTGACATAATTCTAATTTGCAGCAGAGATGGGAGCTTCCAAACCACAGAAGGAAAGCTGCCACGCATCAGTGCCTGCTATACGCCGGCCGCTTGCTGAGCCCTGTCACATCCTTCTGGCAGTTTTTCAAGGTAGGGCTCATTCATCGTCATTGATGGGGAACTGAGGCTCAGAAATACAGGGCAGGGCAAAAGGAGGTTTACAGTTGTGAACACAGTAGCAAAACACCATTTATTCTGGCATTATTATTTATTAATTATTGTACTATCTTTCATACAACTGTAAACCTAATTTTGCCCCACATTGTATAAAGGTAATTACAAAAGGGCAGAGCTAGAAAACTATCAACTTGGACCCAGCTCTTCTTTCTCCACTGCCCGGGTGGGGGCTACTCTCCTGCCCCTTCCTTCAAGATCAGTGGTTCTGATGGCCTATTGTAGAGGCCCAATGATACCAGCTCCCCGTGATAAACAAATAACTACACCTGGGACTCATTCCCTTCAGGCCCTCAAGCATTTCCAACAAAAGGGATTCCCACCTGCAGCTTTGAAACTCCTGGAGCCTTTCTTAATTAGCAGCAGTGAGTGAAAGGAACTTGGGAGGGGAAGAGCTGTTCCTATAGCTGCCCCAGGGCTTGGGAGCAGCTGTGAGGAGGGGACAAGGGGACAGCTGTCCCACCCTGTCCCACTTTCTACCCTAGCAGTTGTTGTACATAAGAGTTCTCTCTAGATGCCTGAACTTCAGAGATTATAGTTTTTTCCTTGCTCTCAACTCGATACCTTCTTAATTAGTTGTCCAGAGTTTTATTAAAATTGGTATCTCTGGCCCTGGCCTGTGTGGTTCAGTTGGTTGGAGCATCCTCTGTACATCGGGAGGTGGGGTTTTGCCTGGCTGGTGTGGTTCAGTGGTTGAGCATCGACCTAGGATCCAGGAGATCGTGGTTTGATTCCTGGTCAGGGCACATGCCCAGGTTGTGCGCTCGATTCCCAGCAGGGGGCGTGCAGGAGGCAGGCAATCGATGTCTTTGATCATTGATGTTTCTCTCTCTCTCTCCCCCTTTCCCTTACCTCTCTCTCTGAAATCAATAAAAATATATTTTAAAAAAGAGGCAGAGGTTTGATCCCCAGTCTGGGCACCTATTGAAGGGGGTGGGGTGGGGGTGGCAACCAATGAATTCTCTCTCACATTCATGCTTCTCTCTCTCTCTCTCTCTTCCTCTCTCCACCTCCCTTCCTCTTTTTAAGATCAATTTAAAAATAATAATTATCTTTTTTTATTGGCATCTGTTTCTGAAGGGATACAAAAGCATCTTGGCTATTTCCTGTACTTTTCTATATACACAGAGAAGGATACAGATAAGCCTTGTTATGTGGGCCAGGTACAGAAACCCAGGTGCGGAAACTCGGGTACGGAGACTCAGCAGGGCAGGAAGCCCGGGATGCCTAGCAAGGGGCAAACCTGGGAAAGCAAGAACCTTGTCCCCAGGGTAACCTATCTGCCCCAGCATATCACTGGTCATGCGGTTTAGACCCCCTGAGCATTCCTCCCTAAAGATAACATCTAGGCCTCAGTTGTATTTCAGCTCCAGGCCCAGAAAAGCAGCAAAACCAGACAAGTGGCACCGTGGCTGCCTCAGGACCTAGATACACTGACTAATGACCCCCTGCCCTGGCACTGACCAATCAGTGGAGGCCATGACCCTGAAAGAGCACACCTGGAAAGCTGATGAATATTCTACTGAGACCCTCCCCTGAGGCCTCTCCTAAGATTCAGGCCTGCAAGAAAGAGATAAATATCCAGTGGGAAGCCACCAGCACCATCCCTATCCCTCCAAGGGGACCCCACGAGACTTGCAACCAGGGGAGCAGTGGGCAGCGGCAGCTCATCTCTGGCTTACCCCCTGAACCTGTCTCCGAGGCCCCCCTGCCTGCCCTCTTTCTCTCTCCGACATGCATGAGCCAGAGCAGCCCAGCCTAGTCTCTCCTGTTGCCTCTTCTATGCTCTTCCTTGTCTCACTGTCCCAAGTATATTTTTGCTGCCATCATGGACCCAATACCCTTTGGCTCAGTGCAGTGTAGCCCTTCCCTTTGGATACCCATCCCCTTTTAATAAATTCAATTTTTCTTTATTCGCCCCTCTGAGATGGCTATTTAGCCCACGCACCACCAACTTCTAGCATGATATGAGAAGATTTTCCCTACTGGCATTTTTGCTGTCTTGCCTCATGATTCTGTGTTGCCCTGACCAGACAGTGGCCTGTTCCCAAAATCAGAACTTCCACCCCTCATCTTTCCTTCAGTCACGACTCTGGTGGATGAGCACACGGGAGGCGGTGCCAATGGACCTAATGAATACACCAAGTCTTCATTGTCGATTGTGTGTGTAACAATGTGGCCTGTGCTTGCAGCAACAGTGGGGTTACAAGAGGCTGACAAAGCCTGCCAGCTAAAACCAGGCAATGATGGTTTCCCTAATTTACAGGGGAAAATTAACCTAGATAGAAGTTGTCAATTTTAAAGCTTTTACCTTTATAAATTTTTCTTAAACTCTGACCTTATAAACAAATCTGGGATGACATAATGTATAATAAAGACAGCTAACACTTCACTGTCCTTTCTAGGCACTGTGTCAAGCATTTTATATATATTAACACATTTAATTCTCACAACAACCCTATGGGAATACTATTATTATCCCCATTTTACAGATCAGGAAACTGAGGCACTGAAAGGGCAAGTAACTTGCTCAAAGTTCACACAGCTGGGAAGTGTGCAGTCAGGAACATATACCCAGGCAGGCTGGCTCCAGAGTCCCCTCACTTACCCCACCTCATCACACTGCCATTTAATCTAGCACTAAATTATATCTTTAAATTATTATATGCTTATTATGTCAATATTCATAGAGTTCTGTAAGCCACAATCAGGGTTCCACGGCTCCGTCCCTGGTGCTGGAGGAACAGCCTGGATTGGGCTGGGTTTGAACCTAGCTCCACCTCCTACACGCTGGGTAACATCAGGCAGTTTGCTAACCTCTCTGAGTTTCCTGAGGAAATCACAGGGCTCCAATGAGGAAGGAACACGGCGATTCACATAAAGTGCCTGAGCCGATGCCTGACCGGGTATTTTGAACCCAGGTGTCTCACTCTGGCAGTTTTGTTCCGCCATCTATTTATTTGTTGATCCATTTGGCAAACACCAGATGGAGAAAGAGGCTGGTTTGCACTGCAGCTTCCAGATTAATGTTCTTTTCTTTCCTCTTTTCCCTCTAGAGAAGAGAAATGACCTCCAAATAGAGCCAAATGTGATTATCACCCATCATATAACTGGTAAAACAGTCTACAGAATTTCAGAGCAATTAGAGAGTAGCAAGAGAGAAGGCTGAGTGGTAGGCAGGGTCAGACTAAGTAGGCCTTGAGTGGCAGGAAAGAGTTAGGATTTTGTTCAACGGACAATGCAGAAATCACTAAAACTTTTTATCAGAAGTCATATAATCAAAAATGCTCTTTGAAGTTTAAATATTTAGATTGTGCCTAAGATTACTGAAAGATGTAAGTTGGGAGGCTGCTGCAACAGCTGGGCAGGAAGCAGTGAGCCAGGGTGAAGTGTAATGGGAGGGCGTCCCTCCCCAGGCTGTAAGAAAGAGGGCACACTGCCGGCACCCGCACCCACAGACTTGGGGTGTGGCCCCGCCCCGTTCACACCTTGGCCAAGTCTGACCTCCCCGCCTTTGCCCACCACTCTGCCATCTGCTTCTGCCCCAACTCTATACTCACCCTTTGTTTCCCCCAGTTCCCCAGCCTTTGCCTCACTCACCCCTTTGACTTGTCTACCCACTCCTGCTTAATTCCCACAGCTCAGTGACCCCAGTGCACTGCAGAGGATCACCCCCACTCCACTGCAGAGGATCACTGGACTCCAGCCCCCCCCCAGCCAGCCCTTCTGAGATAAACTTCAGGTGTGGTCACGTGTGTGAAGGCAGCGATGCAAAGGAAGCCTCCGCCAGGCCCGCCCCCAGAGGGAGGTGGGGACAGAATGGGGAAAGGCTCAGGTGACGCCATGGAGGTAAATCCATAGGACTTGGCAACTGTCTAGATACTGGAGTGCGAGGAACAGTGAGCAGTAAAAGCTGCCTCTGAGGTTTCCAGTCTGAGTAGGAGGATGGTAAGGCATGACCAGAAATAGAGCCAGCATGGCCAGGAGATGTCCAGATGGAGACGGATATACAGGGCTCCAAAACTGGAGCGGAGGCTGAGGAGGGCCCGGAGCTGCAGAGACAGGCATGAGGGATCACCGTCACCAGCCTAATGACCGCCGACCACTGAGGGATTCCTCTGCGCAGGCACGCCACGTCTAATCCTCACCACAACCCAAGGGGAGGTACTGTTTGCACTTTATCAGTGAGGAAGCATGGGCACAGCAAGGCTAAGCATCTTGCCCGAGGTCACACAGCTAGCCGGTGGCAGGAATGGGACTTGAACCCAGGTTCTGGGCTCTTCCTCAGCCACGCCAAAGGGGCTGGGTGTGCAGGGCCAGCAGAAGCCGCAAAACAGGGAGGGAGGTCAGAGCAGGGAAAGGAGCCCTGTGGAAATTCAGAGAGCTCACAGGTGGGGCCCCTTGCATGCATCCTGTCATTTGTCTTCCCCACAAATGAGAAGGGAACTGTTATTGTCATTTTACAGATGCAAAGAAATGAGGCACTGAGAAGTCAGTTGACTTCCCAAGGTCACGCAGCCTACTCCTGGTGGGGTCTGGATTCCAACATCAGCCTTTTGCCCTGGCCGGTTTGGCTCAGTGGTTAGAGCATTGGCCCATGGACTGGGGTCCAGGGTTTGATTCTGGTCAAGGGCATGTACCTAGGTTGCGGGCTCTGTCCCTGGTCCCAGTGTGGGGCACCTTCAGTTGATGTGTCTCTTTCACATCAATGTTTCTCTCTCTCTCTTTCTCCCCCCACACACCTTCCACTCTCTCTGAAAAGCAATGGAAAAAATATCCTGGGGGGACATTAAAAAAACAACAGCAGCCTTTTGACCCCAGAGCCTGGCCTCTGTCATTCAGCATACAGTCTCCTTAGTGACATCACCCCCGCTCCACTGCAGAGGATCACTGGACTCAAGCCCCCTCCCCCCAGCAGCGGATGGGATAGGACTTTGCCTCCACTCCTCTCGAGCTGCTCGCCAGGAGCAAAGTCCAGAGCTAGCCCCATCCAGCGTCCCACTACCTGTCCCCTAGAGCCCCCAGGACACACGCCCTCCTCCAGGCCACCCTGGGCTTTTCCTGGAGCTCAAGCCCCTTCCTTCCCCAGAGCTCCCTGAGACCCAACATAGAGGAGAAAGAAGAGTGAGAGGAGGCATTTGGCGGACAGAAAGGAAGGCTTGGGGTTCAGAGAGGTTTCAGGGAGAAGGGGGAAGTTAAAACAGTCCGTGGGAACCAGAGGAGACTTGGCCTTCCGGTGAGGGTGGGGGGATAAGGCTCTGAGATAAGCTGGGGTGGGGAGAGGGACAGGAGGGTGGGGGAGACGGCGGTGCAGGAACACAGGGGAGAGAGGTCTGGGGGGCCCCTTTACCTTCAGGATCCATGTCAGCTTGGAGCTGCCCCGCTGGCGTCAGTGGCTCAGATCCAGTGTTCAGAGGCCTGAGGCTGGGGGTGGGGCCGGCAGAGGACAGGGGAAGGGCCGGTGTAGCCAGCCCCAGCCAGCCCTTCGAAGTTCTGGGGTGGGGGAGGGGCTCTCTCTGGTCTTCACACAGGACCCCTGCGGCTGTAGGTGCCTTGTCTGCTTTTCAGACTCAGAGGGGGGCTCTCTGTTGCATAGGTCAGAAGTCCACCCCTCTCTGAGCCCAAGGCCCTGCTCTCCCCACACACCCAGCTCCCCCAGGCTGTGAGGCTGTGAAACCTAGAATGTGCTCCCGGGTGAGGGCTGGAAAGCTCTGATGGGACACTAGGAAAATCAGGCCTTACACCTGGGTTCAAACCCTAATGCCGTACTTTTGCTCTCAAGTACCTTTTCACCTTTTTCTACACCTCAGTTTCCTCCACTGTAAAATGGGATAGTAGTTACCTCATGGGTTCAACTGAGAATCAAGTGAGAAAACTCTGCCAGTAACACAAGTAAAAACTCAACAAACGTCCATTTCCCTCCCCTTGCCTCTTCCCAAGGTACTTTAAGGGCATGGACAGATGAGAGCTAGGCTTCTGAAAGGGACAACTGGGAACTGCCATGACCTGTGCTGGAGCTCCAGGCAACATCCAGTCCCATTTCTTCATGGGAAACTGCTGGCTCAGGTCACTGGGAGCACTGACTGCCAATCCACAGACCTCTTCCCAGCCTTCTCCCATCTCTTCCTCTGCAGCACAAGACCCTGCCAGGATCGGGATTCAGGTGGGACAAACGAGGGACCTGGGGCACAAAACTGAAGGAGGCCTCACTCTCAAACTATTTTCTCCCTTTTCTCCCTGTATGTCATTTTCTCCGGATTTCTCTCTTAAAGGCTCTGTGCTGTCTTTTGCCTGCCCTTCTATGTCCAGCCCTCAGTGTGGTGGGACAGTTTCTCTTTTCCTCCTGGGCACCCAACTAAACTACATTTCTCAGCCTCTTTTGCACAGAGGCCACCACATGGCTGAATTCTGTCCCATGGAAGGTGAGCAAAAGTGAAAGTCTTCCCAGATCCGCCTCCTCTCTCCTTCCCAGGAATGAGGGAGCCACAAAATGGAAGGAGCCAGAGTCCCTGAATGGCATTATGGAAGGTCACCCTCCATATGCCAGTATTGAACTGTTACGTAGGCAAGGAAAAAATTCCTGAGTTATACCCCTGAGTTTGGGGGGTTAGTTGCAGTAGTTACCCTGCCTGCCTAACACACTAAGATTCTCCACAGCTCTCTCCTTTCTCATCCTGCACAGTGAATGCTACAGTTTATGCACTTAGCCATCTCTACCATTATTTAAACTGTCACCTAAAATCAGATGACTCTTGCCCTGGCCGGGTAGCTCAGGTGGTCAGAGCATAGTCCCCAAATACCAAGTTGTGGGCTCGATGCCGAGTCAGGGCACAAACAAGAATCAACCAAGGAATGCATAAATAAGTGAAACAACAAATCAATGTTTCTCTCTCTCTCTAAAAAAAATTAATAATAAATAAATACATAAATATTTAAAAATAAAGTAAAATCAGATGACTCCATATCTCTCACTCTGACATTCCTCCTAAGATCAAGGTCTCTATTTCTAACCATCTCTAAACATCTCTCCTAACACTTCTAAAAATGAACTCATTATGTTTGCCCCCCAAAATGCTCACCTCTCTGCATTTCCACATAATGATGTCAGCATCTCAGTCTCCCAAGATAGAAACCTTGAAATCTGACCCCCTTCTCTCCCCTATCACCTCACCAGCCCATCAGTCCTAAACTGCATCCTCCGAATGAGTGTATTTCTGACCTGACCTCTTCTTTCACCTTAGGCCGCACTCCCACTAAATCTAACTTGGACTAGAATACGCCCTTGTCTTGGGGTCACACTGCCTTCAGGCCATCCTCCTGGATGCCAGGTTCACTCAAAAGACAGATCTGAACTTGCCACATGTTTACTTTTATTTATTTTAATCCTCACCAAGGATATTTTTTCCATTGCTTTTCAGAGAGAGTGGAAGGGAGGGAGACAGAGACAGAGAAACATGGATGTGAGAGAGACACATCAATTGGTTGCCTCACTGGGGCCAGGGATCAAGCCTGCACCCTAGGTAGGTGCCCTTGGCCAGAATCGAACCCGGGACCCTTCAGTCCATGGGCCAATGCTCTAACTGCTGAGCCAGGGCCACATGTTTACTTAAAAACCATCGTTTGTTCATTCATTAATTCATTTATCTCTCCATTCAGCAAACACATATTAGGTAGCTACTATGTGACAGGCCCGGGACTCTGGAGCCACAAAGATGACACGTGGACTCGGAGGGGCTACACTTTGAGTGAAGGACACCACATAATTTCAGCCAGGTGTTTGTGCTGTCACTCGAGGTGCTGTAAGAGTGGAGGAGAAATATGATGTCTGTTTGGGCTGGAGGCAGCAAGGGTGGCTTTGAAAAGGCAGTGACGTTGAGCTGAATCTTGACGGTTGAGGAGGAGTTTGGTGGGAAGTCAAGAAGTGTGTGTGTTCTCTCTCTCCCTTTCCCTTCCTCTCTCTCTCTAAAATAAATCAATTTAACAAAAGCGTGTGTGCTATGTGGCAAGCTGGGGGTGGGCTGGTGTCAGGCAGAGTATGTACAAATGCAGGAGCAAGCATGTGGCTTTCCCCATGGCCCATACCTCCTGGGATCTGGGCCATGGTCCAGCTAGGCTGTCCTGACCCCACAAGTGGAGCAGGCAGGTGTGAGCACCCTAGGGGGCTGAGGCCCACAGCCACCCATTTGCAGCTCGTTGTGGGAGCAAGTAGATTTTTCTCCAGAACACCTGGGGTTTCTGTTGTTTAATGTCTCTACCCCAAACCTATCCCGAGCAGGATAGTCACCCACTGCGTAGGCTCCTCAACCAATTCCCTCCTAGAGTTTGAAAGAGCTGGAGGGATCAGAGCTGACAGGGGTCGCTTCTGCCTGAAGCCCCCAGGTAGCCCATCCTCCACAGGTCCTGCCTGCGAAGGGCCAAGGGGCAGAAATGGGGATGCAGAGGAAAACTAGGTGCAAATGTCCATTTTTAGAAATGAAATGTCCTAAAACCATACATTGAGGTCCCGTTCTTAAACGTGAATTTATAGGTTTCTCAAGACCTTCCCCCACCCCAGATTCTCTTCCATCTGGAATTTTCATTCTGGATGACAAAGATTTATTTATTTATGTATTTAATCCTTACCTGAGGATATTTTTTCCATTGCTTTTCAGAGCGAGTGGAAGGGAGAGAAAGAAACATCGATGTGAGAGACCTCAATTGGTTGCCTCCCACACCCCAGCCGGGTCTGGAGCCTGCCACCGAGGTACATGCCCTTGGCCAGAATCGAACCCGGGAGCCTTCAGTCCACAGGCCGATGCTCCAACCACTGAGCCAAACTGGCCAGGGAGACAAAGCTTTAATTTGTAATCATGATCTTAATGTGCACTTTTGACACTAAATAGAAACATGTATTTTTATTTATATTTTAAAAATATATCTTTATTGATTTGAGAGAGAGAAAAGGAGAGGGAGAGAGAGAGATAGAAACATTAATGATGAGAGAATCATTGATCAACTGCCTCCTGCAGGCCCCCAACCGGGGATGGAGCCAGCAACCCGGGCATGTGCCCTGACCGGGAATCGAACCCCGGTTGCCTGGATCCTAGGTCGACGCTCAACCGCTGAGCCACGCCTGGCCTGGCGAAACATGTATTTTAAAATGTAAGATGAAGACTAACATACTGTATATGATTGTGTGTGAATCCTATTATTTAAGAAACTAGAATGTGCTGGTAATTAGCTTTTGCAAGAGAGAAAAAATGTTATTTTACTGTCTGGGCAAAAATATTTTCAACATTTTAAATTATCCTCTCTTGCCTAAGAAAAGCGTGTGGCGTGTTCAGGGAGCTAGCTACAGGGACCTGATGAGGCAGGGGGGCCCAGGACTGACCAGGCAGCGGTGGGCAGAAGGGAAGCAAGGCCAGATCTTTTTTTTAACTTTTCTTTTTTTTTAATATGTTTTCATTGAGGAAGGGAGAGGGAGAGAGATAGAAACATCAATGATGAGTCATTGATCTGCTGTCTCCTGCACGCTCCCTACCGGGGATCGGGCCTGAAACCTGGGCATGTGCCCTCACCTGGAATCGAACCTCGATTTCGAGTGCTGAGCCATGTTGGTTTTGCAAGGCCAGATCTTGAAGGGGGTCTTATACTGCATGCTAAGGAAGGAGGGCTCTATCCTGACAGCCTTAGGGAATGCACAGGTAATCTGGACAGAGTGGCCTTTATTTATTTTTAATTGATTTTTAGAGAGAGAGGAAGGGAGAGGAAGAGAAAGAAAGAAACATTGATCAGCTGTCTCCTGCACCCCTCCCCTGGGGAATCAAGCCCAAAACCGGGGCATGTGCCCTGACAGGAAATTGAACCGACAACCTTTCTGTGCCCGACTAACTGAGCCCACCACCCAGGACAGAGTGGCCTTTTAGAAGTGTCACTGGGACTGCCATGAGCAGAGGGTGGAAGAGACTGGGGTCAGGAAACCAAAAGGGAAGTCTCAGCAGGACTAGGCCAGGGGCGATGGGGCCTGGAGAGAATGAAGGGCTCCCAGGGACTGCAGAAGAAGAATCTGCTGGACTTGGCACCAGGAAGCGAGGACAGAGGAGAGAGTGGGGCTTGAGGGTGATTCCGTGTGTTGTGAATGTTGGCACAGCTTCCCTGCTGTCCAAAAGCAGGGCATTCCCATCAAACCTTCCCTGAGCCGAAATGGGCCAATGCGAAAAAGCAATTACCATTCATTTATACAGAAAAATCCGGGGGCATTCCCAGAATCAAAAAATAACCTGCCAAATCATAGCAAATAATACATAAAACCTAACATGACACTAACATATAGTAAAAGCAGTGACACGCTGGCTGCTCGAGGTGTGTGCTGCCCCTTTAACCACCGGCCACAAAACAAACGCTGACCGCTGTTTTCTCCTCTTGCCTTTTTTTAAATTTAATTTTTTTATTGTTGACAGTGTTATAGATGTCCCCCATTCCCACCCGCCTCCTTTGCCCCCTCCACCCAGCCTCTGTCCCACCCCAGCCTTCCCCACACCACTGTCTGTGTCCATGGACAATGCGTACATGCATATAAGTTCTTCGGTCAGTCTCTTCCTGTCCCTCCACCCCCCACCCTCTAAGATCTGTCAGTCTGTTCCATGCGTCCATGTCTCTGGACCCATTTTGTTGGTCAGTTTATTTTGTTCATTAGATTCCACACATAAGTGAGATCATGTGCTATTTGTCTTTCTCTAACTGGCTTATTTCGCTTAGCATAATTCTCTCCAGTTTGGCAAAAGTGAAATCCTCTTCGAATTTCTTTTAACAAAAACGGTACTAATGTAGGTCTTTTGTAAAAGCAAAGTGGCACCCGAGGGAGCGGGAACTTTCCGACAGCATGAGATACCTGTACTTAGCACCTGCTGAGGCCCCAGACACAGGCGTGAAACTGACTGAAGTGTAACTTCCAGGCTGAATGAGCCCTCCCGAGCCCTTCTTAGCATGGCTCCAACCTGCCTTTCCAGCTTCATCTCCCACGCGCCTCAAACCACACCCCATCCTCCCCAGGCAACACCTACTTGTTAATATTTTTCATAATTACAAAAGTGATTGATATTTATTGTATAAAATTTAGAAAATATAGAAGAGTATAAACAAAATAAAAATCACCCATAAACCTATTACTTTACAGACAACCACAGTTACTATACATTCCCACTTAACATTATATTGTAGACATTTTTCAAAGTCATTACATTTTTAAAAAACATTTTTAGCAACTATGAAAAGTATAATAAGCCATTTACAATTATTTTATAATTGATATATTTGGTTTTTTTATATATATATATATCTTTATTGATTTCAGAGAGAGAAAGGGAGAGGGAGAGAAACATCAATGATGAGAGAGTTATTGATCAACTGCCTCCTGCACACCCCTGACTGGGGATCGAGCCCACAACCCGGGCATGTGCCCTGACAGGGAATCAAACCGCGATCTCCTGGATCTGGGTCAATGCTCTACCGCTGAGCCACACCGGCCGGGCTGTTTGGTACTCTCTTACCACCATATTTTATATTTTCTTTTTTTTCTTTTCATATTTTATATTTTCTTATTGTTTCTTTCCTTTTTTCTTTTTGGTCTTACAATATCTACTGCTTCCTTTGCTTTTTCTCCCCCTCTCGAGAATTGAAAGGCATCCGTTCCATGACTGTCAAAAAAAGAATCTACATTGAACTGCTTGTGAGTCCTTACGGTGCCTTTGCACCTGCTGAGAGTACCTGGCAAAATCCTTTTTAGCCTTCAAAATCTCTAAGGAGTCATCTCCATACATTCATGGAAGTGGGTATTTACTGAGGACCTAATACATGCCAGCAACATTGCCCAGGTACATGGCGGCGAGTTTGACAAAGACCCTGTGAAACACACTCCGAGGAAGCCTCTTCACCTTCCCTAGGAGCTGTGTTACTCCCTTTTTTTGGTGCTCTCATAAAATTTTGTTTGTGCTTCTATTTGAAAACTTTTCACAAATTTTGAGCCCTATTGGGTACCTTACCCACACTCAGCATTGCCCGCAGGATTTGCACAGGACCCAGAAACCAGTAATGGCTCAAAAAGTGACTGCCCGTGCCAAATGAGAAGGGTGGAGTGGACGGCCTCTGAGTTCAGTGACAATATTTTCTAAACCTGAAATTGAGGCACTTGGTTTGATAAATCTAAGGCAACAGTTGTGGTATCCCTAAGGGACTTTTGGAACTCACTTCTGCTGCTCTGGGGCTATAGTTAGTCCAAACTGTGCGTTGTGAGAAGTAGGAAAGTGTGCCCAGACGCAGCCTCGTGGGTGTCCAGCCTGCATGGGGAAGGCTGGATTTCCACACCAGCTCCGCCATTCCCGCAAGCCAGACACAGGCCTGT
Source organism: Miniopterus natalensis (assembly GCF_054644295.1). NCBI lineage: Eukaryota > Metazoa > Chordata > Mammalia > Chiroptera > Miniopteridae > Miniopterus > Miniopterus natalensis. The sequence continues at coordinate 97,243,810 of NC_142083.1, forward strand.
GGTGGCCGGGCAGATCCTTGGCCACTTTGTGCCCATTCTCTCCCTCACCTAATGACCTGACCCACCAGATCCCTTTCCTTATCTCCTGCCTGATGTCCAGTTTGACCACATGCAGTCACACTCAGAGTTCTCACCCGCCTCTCTTTTTGTAGGTCAATCTGCCTGCTCTCAGACACTGCACCCTGTGACTCAACAACTTCCTCTCTGCAAATTTCCTCATTGCCCTGGGGAAATACCAACTGCCTCTCGCCCATGTGGCTCCTTGGGCTCTGGCCTGGGCTGGTCTCAGAGGTGGCCAGTTGGGTCTTGTGCCCTCCTGTCTATCCCAGAGCCATGGGGGAAGCCCCTGGTTCTGCCAGGCTGGCGTAGGTCCTCATTTAGCTGGCTCTCACTGACTCACATTGGAGAAGGGAAGGAGCTCGAAACAGATAAACACATTAAACATGTAACAACAGAGGGTCACCAAGACTCAGCTACCAGGGCTTCTCTCCCCTACCTCATGTGCAGGGGAAGCTGTGAGGAAGGGACAGAGCACTGAACTGAAGAATCACGCTCGGGTCACAAGAGCAGTCTTTCTAGCAAGGCCAGCATTCTTTTACTGGGCCACCAACAGTTAAATCTTTCACTACCTCCCCCATTTGAGCAGAGATGAGGGCGCAGATGTTCTCAGCAGCTCCTCAGGTTGGCGTGTCCTCAGCCTCCAAAACCCTTCCTGCCCCCTCCCTCAGGCCTCTGTACTCACCACCACCCTTCACAAACCACCAAATCCTTGCATCTTGCACACAAACCAAACCCCTGAGTGGACCCACACGGTGCTGGGGCTTCTGAGAACTACACCTGCCCAGTAACTCTTCTTACCTCTGCCCGTGGGGGGAGAAATAGCTGAAGCCTTTGGCTGCCTCAGTCCATAGGTGGGGGAGAGCGGCGGCTTGGGCAGAGCGCCAGCCTAGAGGCCAGGTGCTGTCACAAGCACACCTGAGAGCACAGCTAGATGGCACCACTGCAGGCCGGCCGGCGCAGAGCCCTGGGCCCAGACTTAAAGGAGTTTCATGGGTTGACCCAGTGACTGTCCTAATCTACGGGGCCAAATGTACCTTCCAGAGTAATCCTACAGGGGGCTGCTGGCTTGTCATTTCCTTCTTCCCAGACTCTGGGGTCCCTGGGGATCCTCTGAGCAATCATAGGTGAGGAAATTTGGCACTATGGAGTCTCAGCATCTGGTTTCAAGGACAAACGTGGAGAAAAAGTGATGGAGGGAAGCCGGAAGTTTCGATGAGTGAGCTGTGGAGCCTTCAGTGGGCGTGAGTCCCGGCCTCCGTCTGGTTTGGGTGCTGGGCGGAGGTGCTGCTGCGGGTGTCGGGTGCAGGGGCTGGAAGCTCAGGGCTAAGAAGCGACATGAAGTTCAGGGGGAAGACGCTGGCGGGTGATGAGGTTGGAGGTGATGCGCGGAGGGTGCCGGCAGCTGGCAATGATCCAGCCTCCAGGCCTGTCACTGGCAGGCGCTAAGGGGCCTCGGCGTCCCCCGCCGTGGGCGCAGCGGGCGCCTGTGGGGCCCCGTCCTCTCCGGCCACCAGCGGCTCCTCCTCCTCCCTCAGGCTGGGGCTGGACCCCGCCTTCAGCTCCTCCAGGGCCACGGAGCCCTGGCGAGACTTGCGTCTACCAAAGAAAGTGGTGAGTGCGGGCTGGCGGCCGGAGCCCTCCGCCTCGGGCACCCCGGAGCCCTTGTTTCCAGCGGGCACCGCCGCCACCACCCCGGCCTCCTCGTCGGCCACGCGCGCCGGCCCCGCCCAGGCGTCCACCACCCCGTTGCGCTTCCCGCCTCTGTTGAGCGTCAGGGCCCCGGTCCTGCGCTTCTGCCGCTGGCGCCACATCATGAGTAGTAGCAAGAGGATGCTGAGCACCAGCAGGGCCACAAGCACAGTCACCAGCAGGGTGTTATGTGTCTTCTGACCTGAATTTGGGGAAAGCCCACTGCCTGTGTTTGGGGAGGCCTCTGGGGTAGGCATGACGGATATTTTTACCCCAGAGATGGAGGAGCCACTGGTCCCCTTGGGAGTCTCCAGAGAGCTAGTCACCGTGGTGATAGGGTGTCCACTGGTCCCACTGGAGGTCTCCAAAGAGCTAGCTGTCATGGTGACAGGAGGTCCACTGGTCCCACTGGAGGTCTCCAGAGAGCTAGTCACCGTGATGACAGGGAGTTCACTGGTCGCACTGGAGGTGTCCTGAGAGCTAGTCACCGTGATGACAGGGAGTTCACTGGTCGCACTGGAGGTGTCCTGAGAGCTAGTCACCGTGATGACAGGGAGTTCACTGGTCGCATTGGAGGTCTCCTGAGAGCTAGCTGCGATGGTTCCACCAGTCCTAGTGTGAAGTTCTGGAATATTATTCATTGCTGGGACAGCAGGGTTACTGGTTGGATTAGAGATTTCCTGGAGCATTGATGACTTCCTGGTGGACACTTCCTGGTAGGTTGTTGGCTCAGATATGGAGAGGCCACCACTGGCAGTGGTGGCAGTCTCAGGAAAGGGCGCCTGATTGTCTGTATAAGGATTTGAGGAAGGTGGAGAGATCTGGTGCCCGGTACTGTCATCTTTCTCAGGGATCCTTATTATTGGATGATTGGAGGTCACTGAGTTAAGGTTTGGGTCCTTAGAGATATTTGGGACCAAAGAAAAAGAGGATTGTCTGGGTGTAGACGTATCCAGAATCCCTGTGTCCACCGTTTGGGCCCAGACACCCCCAAAGAAGAGGAGAAGCAGGGTCATTTCCACAACAGGCATGAGCAGGAGTTGGGACCTGAGGGTGGGGAAGTTGGAGAAATGGAACACATAAGGAGCTGGTGGTAGGACTTGGCCAGGCCCTTCCCTCATGCCCACTTCCCTGCCAACTGCCAGGCCTAACCTGTGGTTTAACGGCTTTTTCCACCTTTCTTTTACTGTTATCAGAAATAACAAGGGAACAGATGTTGGCAGCTCCCCCATCAACTCTATCGCACAGGCCCCCTCAAGCCTTGTTGGCAGCTTGCACTCCAACAATGGCCACCCCTCCTGACCCTATTGCCTGACCCCAGTGGCTCCTGATCCTCTTTCCCCATTGCCTATCAGGGTCTTTTCAAGCCATAGGCACACTCTAGGTGTGCCCAGACCTCTGCCCCACCAAGTCATATCCCCTTACCAGATCACTTGATAAGGGCACAAGCCTGGGGCCAGGCTGCTCCAACTCCTCCTGAAGCGGGGGAAGGACTGCACAGGGCCCCGAGAGGAAACGAAGTGGCCCTGGCTCCACCCACCCCACCCCAGCATCCTGCCCCACCCCTCCTGGTTCCCACAGCTGCCATGTGGTGATGAGAGGGGCATCACTTATTTTTTCCAGGGTCTGAGATGGTGCAAGGGCTCTGGGGTCTTAGCTTTATGGGGGCAGGGAGTCTGGAATGGGGATTCCTCAGTCTTAGCTGGGAAATGGGATGGCAAGAGGTGGAGCTGGGATAGGGAAGGGGTTGGACCCGGGGTGATGGGAGTGTGTACTTGAGAACTACGGGGTGCAGGAGAGGAAATGGGAGGGAAGGGTGGTTTCCTTTGCATTTGTGGTCCCCAAGCTGTTAGGGTATGAGTAGGGGGTTCTTTATTGTTGCTGTTTTCTGACTTTCCCCTAATTTGTAAGCTTTGACTTTTGTTATGTGTATGGTTTTGGTTTTTGCCTTTCCTTCTAAAAAATCAAAACTGATTTTCATATTGCAAAAGCAGTAGATGTACATACAGGTAAAACAGGCCAATGTCAGGGCCTGGGATCCTACCCCACTCACAAGCTGACAAGTGAATCTGACACAAAGACATGAGACTCCTGGGTCAGAGACACAGGAATTCATTAGTCACCGCACAGCAAGCAGCAGGGGCATTATGTTTTCATCAGTTCCCTTTGCCCCCAAGTCCCACAGGGGCGATGCAAAGGGGCTTGCCCCAGAACTGAGGAATTGCCCTCTTTTCAAGCATGTGGTAATGAAGCCTGTTCTTCGTCCTGAATGGGAGACATTACTTTTTCCCTTAGAGTTACTTACTGCAAACACAAACAGGAGAAGTTTGCCTGGATATAGAGAGGCCAAGACTTTGTATCCTCGGCACGCCAGCAGGAGTGTGCAGGGTGCTTGGCGCACCAGCAGGGATGGCTCTCCAACAGTCAGGAGAGCATAACATGGACAGACTCCATGCCACCACCAGGTAAACATTCGTAACAATGTCTGTGTTGACACATACGTGTATTTCATTATATTAAATTTTATTACTATACTGTTCTGCACTTTTTTGTTGTTTTTTTTTCTAATCCTCACCCGAGGATATGTTTATTGATTTTTAGAGAGAGGAGGGGAGGGAGAGAGAGAGAAACATCAATTGGTTGCCCCCCAAATGTTCCCAGGGATCAAACCTGCAGCCTAGGTATGTACCCTGACCTGAAATTTAACCTGCAACCCTTTGGTGTATGGCTAACTCTCCAACCCACTGAGCAACCAGGCCAGGGCTGCTGTTTCTTGATAGATCCATTTTCCCTGCCATCGCCCTCTAGATTCCAGCTCAACAGATGAGCACTTGACTCACTGACGCCAGCCCACCTCCCAGGTCAGCGACATGCCTTTCAGGCCCTTTGTAACGAAAGTGCTTTTGCAACAGTTGAGCTGGTGACTCTGGAGCCAACTTCCTGACCCAGACTGAGGCTCAGCCACTGACTGACTGTGTGACTCTGGGCAACAAACGTGAGCTTCCGGTGCCTGGGGCTGCTCTTCCTGAGCCCAGCCCAGGTTCACACTAACAGCACCTGCCCAGCAGCCTGGCTCTGGGGCTTCATGAGCTGGGACACAGAGAGTGCTCCAAACAGTGCCTACGAGCCCACCCCTGTAAAGGTTGGCTGTTACAAATTCTTGATTGTCACTTTGTGGCTTCCCTCCCTTTAGCTCTCTTGTGCCCAGTTTCTGCTATGTGTACATTGACTTCTGTAATGCTCAGGATTGATAATACTTGCCTTCTCTGCTTCGCATTGTCTAGAGCTGCACTGTCCAATACAGTCCCCACCAACCACAGGGGCTATTTTCATTTTAATTAATTAAAACTAAGGAAGATTTAAAATTCATTTCCTCCATTACAACTAGTCAGCTACATTTCAAGTGCTCAAAAACCACATGTGGCTAGTGGCAGCTGTGCTGGGTAGTACAGGATTCTTGCATCATCTCAGAAATTAGAGATCAGCACTGTTTGGTCCAGACTTTAAGTCTAAAAATGGAAAACTATTGTTTTTTAAAGGAATTTTTAAGATTACATATTGTTCAGTGTATAGCCAATAATTTAGTATGATTACTTATCCCTAATTATACATCTTTGAATTTTTCTTAGCTTTTCTAATTGCTTTTTCCTAATTCTTTGCTCCTGGTGGCCTACCTGTCCCCTGCATAACCCTGTTGCTACACAGCTTCATCCTGAGACTGGTGGGTTTCTCTCTCAGGTGGGATCCCCTGTTTCCTGCATCCACAGGCTCCTGTCATGGCTGATAGCCTCATTTTTTTTACTGGAACACATCCTCAAGTCACTTTCTAAGAAAGTGCCCTTCCTAAGAAGAAGGTAAATCTTTTAAATAGTCTTGCACCTAAATATGTCTTTATTTTATTCTCACACTTGCTTGAATAGAATTCTAGGCTAAAAATTATTTTCCTTAGAAGCTAGTAGGTGTTCACTCATTTTCTTCTAGGGTCTGAATACTTGATTTTGCTGATGAAAAGTCTGATGCTAGTCCAAGAGTTTAAAACAAAAACTGGGAAAACTGAAAAGTTCAGCCTTCAAGTTGGAAAGCCCTACTCCAATACCTGAAGCCCAGTTAGCTCTTTATTAGCTCACTCTGAAGTATGAATAAACTTTGAAGAAATACCAGACATTGAAGGAACCCGGCAACACGAAAGGAAAGCATCAAGATAAACCAACCGTGTCATCACTCTGCCACCCTCTTTCCTAACAGGCCCATTTGTTACTCAGAGGCCCACCCTCCAGGCAAACCAGGGGCACTGACCCCTCGTTCAGCTCCAGGGGAAAGTCTGATTAACCTAAAGTAATCGCTCCACCCCTACCCGTGACTGGGTCAGGAAAGGGCATGTGACCCAATGCCAGCCACAGAGGTGTAAGAAAGAGAGGCTTTTTGAAAACATCTTCCCTACTTTGTTTTTTTAAATCCTCAGCCAAGGACATGATTCCTGATTTTTAAACAGAGAGAAACAGCGATGTGAGAGAGAAACGTGGATCGGTTGCCTCCCAGCAGTGCCCCGACTGGGAATGGAACTCACAACATTTTGTTTCACTGGATGACCCTCCAACCCACTAGCTGGGCAACCTTCCTTACTTTATTTTATTTTATTTTTTTAGAGAGAGGAAAGGAGAGGGAGAGAGAGGGAAACATTGATGTGAGAGAGAAACATCAGTTGGTTGCCTCCTGTACACGCCCTGACCGGGAATTGAACACGAAACCTGGGCATGTGCCCTGACTGGGAATTGAACCAGCGATCTTTCGGTGCACGGAACAGTGCTCAACCAACTGATCCACATGGGCCAGGGCCTTACTTCTGAAAGAAAACCAGAGCAATGACTTTTCCCTCCCTTCAGACATGATTAAGGACATATCCTACAACTCTGAGAGGAACCAGCTCTAGGATGATGACAGTGCCTTGGGTGGCAGAGCAGGGAGACAAAGAACATGGGCTCCTTAAGGTATTGCAAAAGCTAGATCAACAGGCTCTGAATCCCACCTAAGTCCTTCGGTGGTCTTCCTATAAGTTGGATCTTTAGTTATTTGTAGCCAAAAATATCATAAGTACATAAACAAAATGAAAGATAATCCTTGTGGAAACAATAGAAGTTACATAAAAAAAAGAAAGAAAGAAAAATCTGATGATCTTAGAGGCATTTGAGAAGATATTGCTTCCTTAAAATAAGGACAGGATGATATGAGAAGAAATAGAGTGTGAGACTGAATTCTTAGAAATTAAAACTGTGACAATAAAATGATTGGAATATAAAATAAAAGGAACTGAAAATAAATAAATGGGACTGCATCAAAATAAAAAGCTTCTGCACAGAAAAAGAAGCCATCAACAAAACAAAAAGGGAATCCACTGTATGGGAGAACATATTTGCCAATGACATATCTAATAAAGGGTTAATATCCAAAATATATAAGGAACTTATAGAACTTAACAAAAGGAAAACAATCCAATTAAAAAATGGGCAAAGGGCCTAAATAGACACTTCTCCAAAGAACACATACAGATGGCCAAGAGACATATGAAAAAACGCTCAACATCGCTAATCACCTGAGAGATGCAAATAAAAACCGCAATGAGGTATCACCTCACACCTGCCAGAACGGCTCCATCAACAAATCAACAAACAACAAGTGCTGGGGAGGGTGTGGAGAAAGGGAAACCCTCATGCACTGCTGGTGGGCAGCCACTGTGGAAAACAGTATGGAGGTTCCTCAAAAAATTAAAAATTGACCTGTCATTTGACCCAGTGATCCCACTTCTAGGAATATATCCTAAGAAACCCCAAACACCAATCACAAAGAACTTATGCACCCCCAAGTTCATAGCAGCACAATTTACAATAGCTAAGATCTGGAAACAGCCCAAGTGCCCATCAGTAGCTGAGTGGATAAAAACGCTGTGGCATATTTACACCATGGAGTACTACATGGCTGTAAAAAGAAGGAGCTCTTACCCTTTGGGACAGCAGGGTGGGAACTAGAAAGTATTATGCTGAGTGGAATAAGCCAGTTAGAGAAAGACAAGTAGCACATGATCTCACTTATATGTGGAATGTAATAAACAAAATAAACTGATGAACAAAATGAACCCAGAGACATAGAAGCATGGAACAGACTGAGGGTCTCAGAGGGCAGGCGGGGAGGGGGGAGTGGGCAGGGAGAGATTAATCAAAGAATTTATATGTTTATAAGCATAACCCATGGTTACAGACATTGGTATGGGGAAGGCCTGGGGGTGATGCGGGGTGGAGGGGATCAATGGGGGTAAAAAAGGGACCTCTGTAATATTTTCAACAATAAAGATAAAGAAACTTAAAAAAAATAAATAAATAAAAATACATTTAAAAATAAATAAATTAATTAAACGAATAAAAACCTTAAAGGCAAAGGACCCAGTGGATGCTCTCTGTCTCTAGAGCAAAGCCACACTTTCCCTCCATATCTTTCCTAAGGCACATATCTTTACAAAAAAAAAAAAAAGAAGAGCTTATTGCACCCCTTTATTTACTCCCTTATCTGTGCTGTGCAGAATTGAACGTTTTGCACACTTGTAATACCCTGTAGAGACACCATGCTAGACTGCAGTTACTCTCAGACAACACTAGCCTCATGGGTTGCAACCTGTGCCATCACACGCCTCACACACAAAATCAGCCTGCACTTGCTTTAATGCTTTGTCATCACTGTCTGAAAGTCTTGTAATTTTTTAAATAAGAAGCCTCACATTTTTATTTTCCAAATTATGTAGCTGGTCCTGCTCTCAGAGTCAGGATGGGGAGACTCAGGTAAGATTGTCTGAAGGTGAAGGAGCCACAGTTCAAGCATTCTTTAAAAAGCCTATAAATAGTAAGGATATAGACAATTACTCCACAGGGTTTCCTTGAATCTCAGTTCCCGAAGCCAGTATCTCCTAAGATTTGGCCAGTAATCAGGTGAGCAGTTTATGAAGTGTGAGAAATGGAAAGTCAGCAGAAAAGAGACTGGCCTGAGGAAAGTCTAGACTCCCAAATGAGGGACCCTGGACCCTGCAACAGTTAACACGGAAAAGAATATGGATCCATATTAAGAAGGCCTGGTCTCTGAAGCAGTTCCTTGTCCCCACTTTTATTGTAAATTTTGTTATGTAAAATTTCAGACATCATTAATATATCAAAATAATAGTCTAATAAATCCAGCTTCAATAGTTGTCAACATTTTGTCACTATTGTTTCATTCATCCCTGCATTTTTTTGAAGTGTTTCAATCCAAAACCCTATTATTTGACCCACATATATTTCAATATTGAAGTCTAAAAGATAGACTCTTTTATTAATATAGTTTCAATACCTTTGTCATATCTAACAAAATCAACAATATATTTTTAAAAAAATATCTAATACTGGGAAAAACAAGATGGCGGCGTAGGTCACAGCTGCACCCTCCGTCTCCCGCAACCACATCAAAATTACAACTAAAATACAGAACCACCGTCACTCAGAACCTCCTAGGATCTGGCTGCACAGAAGCCCCACAACCAGGGAGCTGAAGAAGCATCGAGACCAGTAGGAGGGGCGCAGACGCGGGCGGATCTGGGCTGAATCCCAGAGATGCGGCCGCGGGCCCACACCCGGTGCCGAGGTTTAAACCCGGGAGGGAATCTCAGCCGCGGAGTTTTCCCGGAGGAGGGAGGGGGTCCCAGCCCCACAGCAGGCCCCAGCCCAGGGCTCCAGGCCGGGAAGAGACGTCCCCACAACTCCGGGCTGTGAAACCAGCGGGGACTGTCACCGAGGGTCGCGGAGGCTGCGGGAGCCCCAGCAGCTCCTCTAAAGGGCCCGGCGCGGACTCACTCGGATGCTCCCTCGGAGCCCAGCGCCGGGCAGCAGCCTGAAAGGACCCGGGACACTTGGGGGGGAACTAACCTGCCTGAGATCCGGGCGAGAGGCGGAGGGCGGCTTCCTCCCAGGCAGAAGGGCTGGCAGAGGCCATGGCTCCCTTGGCGAGTCCTCCCCGCACACAGCCGGCAGGCAGGCGCCATATTTGAATCGCCAGCACCTGGCTCACACCTTTGGCCCCGCCCCGTGATTCCCGGAGACCCCGCCCCTCCCCACCTGCAGCTCATCCAGGCCATTTCCAGGGGCTTTTCTGTGCACGTGGCCTCTCCAGCCTCATGCTTAGGACTTTCCTAAAATCTCTCAAACAAGCAGCAGCGGGCCCCATAGGGCTTGATAAGCTGCTCCAGGCCCGGCACTAGCGGCAGCTGCATTGGCTCATAGCTTGGCTTCTCCTGGGCACCTCCAAGCCCAGCACAAGGAGCAGCCAACTACGGTTTGCTGGGTAGCTCATGCTGGGTGGCCCTGGGCAAGGCACTGGCAGAGGCTGACTTTGCACCTCCCAGGAGGCCCCAGAGACAGTGCACCTGGTGCTCAGACTCGACCACGCTGGATGACAACCCTACCACATCCACGAGTGACACTCAAGGGGCGCACTTGTTGAACCAAAGCTCCACTGAAGTAAATCCTGCTCCATAGGGGTGTCTCCAGCACAGCAGCTCTTTGGCTGTAGTTGCAGCTGGTCCTCACAGCTGATTGGCCTGGGGGTCAGTTCCTCCAAGGGACGCCAACAGCAACCAAGGCTCAACTACAACAGGACAGTGCACACAGTCCACACAGGGGAGCACCTAGAAGGCCCAGCTCAGATGACTGGGGAGGCTGAGCCACTGGACCCTACAGGACACCTACTACACAAAGCCACTCTACAAACTCCAGGAGACACAGCAGCTCTACCAATACACAGAAACAAACACCTGGAAGCAGCCAAAATGCAGAGGCAAAGAAACATGTCACAAAGGAAAGAACAGAATAAATCTCTAGAAGAGGAACTAAATGAAATTGATCCAAGCAAGCTAACAGATACAGAGTTCAGAATTTTGGTTATAAGGATGTTTAAGCAGATGGTTAGGGAAATAACTGAGAAAATCGAGAACATAATAAAGTACCAATTTGAAATGAAGGCTACAGGAACTGAAATGAATAATAATTGACAGGGGATCAACAGTAGAGTAGAGGATGCTGAGAATCAAATGAGCAATTTGGAACATGAGGAAACAAAAAACACCCAACCAGAAGAGCAAAAAGAAAAAAGAATCCAGAAATATGAAAATGGTATAAGGAGCCTCTGGGACAACTTCAAGAGGCCCAACATTCATATTATTGGGGTGCCAGAAGGGGAAGAAAGAGGCCAAGAAACTGAAAACCTACTTGAAAAAATAATTACAGAAAACTTCCCCTACCTGGGGAAAGAAATCGACTTTCAAGTCCAGGAAGCACAGAGGGTCCCAAAGAAGAGGAACCCAAAGAGGCCCACAGCAAGACACATCATAATTAAAATGCCAAAGGTGAAAGACAAAGAGAGAATCTTAAAAGCAGCAAGAGAAAAGCAGCTAGTTACCTACAAGGGAGAGCCCATACTACTGTCAGCTGATTTCTCAACAGAAACCTCGCAGGCCAGAAGGGAGTGGCAAGAAATATTCAAAGTGATGAAAAACATGGAACTACAACCAAGATTGCTCTACCTAGCAAAGCTATCATTTAGAATTGAAGGTCAGATAAAGAGCTTCTCAGACAAGGAAAAGCTAAAGGAGTTCATCACCACCAGACCAGCACTACAGGAAATGTTGAAGGGTCTTCTTTAAGAAGAAGCTAATGAACAAAAGAATCTGATGAACTAAATAGATCCAGAGACATTGACACACGCAACAGACCATCATATTTCAGAGGGAAGGGGGGTGGAGGGTGGGAAGAGATTAACCAAAGAAGTTATATGCATATATGCATAACCTACGGACACAGTCAATAACAGGGTGAAGGCCTGGGATAGGGTGGGAGCAAAGTGGAGGGGGTCATTTGTGGGGCAAAATACTCTCAACAATAAAGATAAATTTAAAAAGTAAAAAAAAAAAAAAAATCTAATACTCAGCTCATGTTCAGGTTTCTCAAAGACACTTTTTTCCCAGTTACTTTGCCCAAATTAGGACGCATATAAGGTTTGCATTTGTTTGGCCTTGTGATTTATGTCTCTTTTAATCTACCTCATTCTCACTCCATTTTTTCATGCTATTGATTTGTCAAATTATTTGCGCTGTAAAACTACCCATGTTTAGAACTTGACATGTATCTTCATGGGCCTCTGTGCTGTGTTCCTCTATCCATAGGATTTTTGGGTTAACTAATTTTAGATGTAGAGGTAGATTAGATTTGGTTTAATTAATTTTTTTGGCAAGAAAACTGTATAAGTGGTGCTCTGTATTTCCTTTACATCATCTCAGGAAGCATATAATGTCTGGCTATCCCATGTACATTCCTGTTAAAATTGGGTTGGATATTGCCAGGTAGTCCATTCATTTCAAAGCTCCTCAATGGCCTTTCAAACAAGAGTTTTAGCAGCCATTGGTTATTATTAATGATGCATTATTTCATTAGAAGCTGCAAAATGGTGCAACTCTCTGAGTCTCCCATTCCTTCTGTTTTTATGACTAGAAATCTTCAATAGAGGAATTTTCTTTCATCATTTCTTTGTCATAAAATATAGTTTATACCGGAAGTTGGTACAAATGCTCATTATTCCTCCTACTCCAACTTTTAAAATAAATTGGTTCCTTAGCAGCCTTTAGTGGTGATCAGTAAGGCTGTGGGGAGTGTTTTTGTTGTTGTTGCTGTTTTTTAATTTTTAGTTTATAAACTCATGGAATTTAAAAATATTTGACATATTTTAATCCTCCTCCCCTTCTGACTAACAAGATGTTCCAGATTCACCTGGTGTCTTTCCTTTCCCAGATCTGCAACCAGCTATTTCTTCAAGAATCCTTCCTCAGTTTTATGGAAAATGGCATTTAGAGATCATGGTCTGTGCTACTCTTTTGGATTTTTCTTCCCTTTTGGTGGTAACCAGTGCTGGCAGAACTGGTTTGGGGCCCTTCATGCATGAATATGGTTTCCTCTGAGCTAAGAGTATCCAAGAACTTTGCAACGATTGCCCTGGCTATTATGAAGACAATCTAAAAATCAGATTTTGTCTATACAACTAACATACTACTTGTTCCATTTTCTGGACTTATTCTACAGAATGAACAAGGGAACTAAAACTAGGGGAAATGTTCATTTCAGTTCTTTTCTTTTAATGTTTTGTTTTCTGCAGATTCTTTACAACAAACCTAATGATAAAGTGAATCTTGTCCAAAATCAGTGGTTTCCCAATAAATAAACATTGATATAATTTCCTTTTTATTATTTTTGTTAATTTTTTACCACAGTAAATGGGATTACAGTAGAAACTCAGATTCTTGATGCAAGAGTTGATAAATACATAAATATTTATACATGGAAAAAAATAAAAATAAAAAAATAAAAGAAACTGCCCTAGTCGGTTTGGCTCAGTGGTTAGAGCATCAGCTACAGACTGAAGGGTCCTGAGTTCGATTCTGGCCAAGGGCATGTGCCTCAGTTACAGGCTCGATCCCCAGCCTTGGTTGGGGCACATGCAGGAGGCAACCAATCGATGTGTCTCTCTCACACTGATGTTTCTCTCTCTCTCTCCCTCCCTTCCACTCTCTCTGAAAAGCAATGGAAAAAATATCCTTGGGTAAGTGTAACCAAAAGGAAAAAAAAAAAAGAATAAAATAAACGACCTAAGTGTCATTTGACAAATGATGGAATAAAGATGTGGTACACGTACAGTGGAATATTACTCAGCAATAAAAAAGAATATTGCCATTTGTGATACAGATTGATCTTGAGAGTGAAATAAGTCAGAAGGAAACGATGAGAACCACATGACTTCATTTATATGTGGGATAGAAAACAAAAAACAGCAAACAGGCAAACAAATTCACAGATAGAGACAACAGAATGCTGGCTACCAGAGATGAAGGGGGAAGGACGAGGAGGGGAAAGGGGGTCAAATATATGGTAATGGAAGGAGGCTAGACTTTGGGTAGTGAAAAAGCAATAGAGCATACAGATGTTATGTTATAAGATTGTGTCACAGCACAGTAAATCTAGGAAAATTCCAGAACAAGAAGAACAGGGAAACTGAAACAGATACTTAAACAGCAGGTGCAGCCACCTGGTAAATCCTATCTTCCCTAAACCAAGGACACTCAAGAGTAGATGGTTTGCATTTCTCCTCCCCAGCCAGAGGGTAAATAGCTTAAATCACACCACTCAGGGAGTCAGATAACAGAAACCCAATTAGTGCCATTTGCCAACCACACTCAAGGACAGACAAATTAAGAGAATAAACCTCATTTTGGTACATCAGCATAAAGGTGATGAATATTCTATTGACTCTCCTCTAAGACCTCCCTAAATGCCCAGTCTTTAAAACCCCTGAAAAGTGTGGCTCAGAGGTTGAGCATCAACCTATGGTACAGGAGATCTCGGTTTGCGGGCTTGCCCGGATTGCGGGCTTGATCCCCCGTAGGGGGAGCCGATCAATTAGTGATGTTTCTATCTCTCTCTCCCTCTCCCTTCCTTTCTCTGAAATCAATAAAAAAAAAAATTTCAAAGTAAAGTCCCAGCTTGCTCTCCCTACAGGGGGCATGCCCATGCCATTCCCTACCTCCTCTTCTTCCCCCACAGGCATGTGTCCCCTAACCTCTAAGGGACCCCATGAGACTTGCAACTAGGGGAGAAATGGGCAGTACCAGCTAGTCCTGGGCTAACCCCTTCTTGAACCTGTCTCCAAGGTCCCCTTTTCCCCCTTTTCTCTGACTTCCCAGTGAACCAAAGCAACTCAGCCTAGGCTCTCCTGTTGCTTCCTCTATGCCCTTCCTTGTTTCATTTTCCCAAGTATATTTTTGCTGTGGTCAATAAATTCTTGCTTTCTTTTCTGTACTTTATCTCTTGATTGAAATCTTTCCCTCAAGAATTCACAATAAGAACCGAGGTCTTATTGTCTCCCCAGTAACAGTTGTACACCTGAAATTTATATGTTATTAACTAGTATTACCCCCAATAAGTTTAATTTTTAAAAAGGATAAGATATCTAGGAATAAATTTAACAAGCGGGTGAAAGACCTGTACACTGAAAACTACAAGATATTGATGAAAAAATTTGAAGATAACACAAATAAATGGGAAGATATCCCATGCTTATGGGTTGGAAAAATTAATATTGTTAAAATGTCCATACTACCCAATGCAATCTAGATTGAATTTAAAAATCCAAGGGTGGCCCAGCCGGTGTCACTCAGAGGTTGAGCGTGGACCCAGGAACCAAAAGGTCACCAATGGATTCCCTGTCAGGGCACATGCCCAGATTGCAGGCTCGATCCCCAGCAGGGGGTGTGCAGGAGGCAGCTGATTGATGTTTCTCTCTCATCAATGCTTCTATCTTTCTATCCCTCTCCCTTCCTCTCTCTCTAAAAATCAGTAAAAACATATTTTTAAAAATCCAATGGTGCCCCTGGCCAGCGTGTCTCAGTTGGTTGGAGTGTAGTCCTGTGCATCGAAGGGTTGAAGGTTCTATTCCTAGTCAGGGCACATACCTAGGTTGTGGGTTTGATCCCCAGGCGATCCCAGGTCAGGGAGCATACGGGAGTCAAAAGATCCATGTTTCTCTCTCACATCGACGTTTCTCTCTCTCTCCCTCTCCCTTCCTCTCTCTCTCTAAAATCAATAAAAACATATCCTCAGATGAGGATTTTAAAATAATCCAATGGTTTTTTTCACAGAAATAGAACAAGCAATCCTAAAATTATATGGAAACATAAAAGACCCCAAATAGTCAAAACAATCTTCAGAAAGATCAAAGATAAAGGCATCATGCTTCCTGATTTCACACTATATTACAAAGCTATAGTAATCAAAACAGTATAGTATAGGCATTAAAACAGACACATAGAACAATGGAACAGAATAGAGAGCCTAGAAATAAATCCACACATACAGTCAATTAACTTATGACAAAGAAGCTAGAATATACAAATGGCTAAAGGATAGTCCCTTCAGTGAATGGTGTTGGGAAAACTAGCTACATGAAAAAGAATGAAAATGGACCCATATCTTATACCATGCACAAACATCAACTCAATATGGATTAAATACTTACCTATAAGACCAGAAATCATAAAGAAAACATAGGAGGTAAGCTCCTTGACATCAGTCTTGGTGAGGCTTTTCAGATTTGACACCAAAAAGCAAAGGCAACAAAAGCAAAAATAAAGAAGCGGAACTACGTCAAACTAAAAACTTCTGCATGGCAAAGGAAGCAATCAACAAAATGAAAAGGCAACCTAAAAAATGCAAGAAGAGCCCGGCCGGGCGTGGCTCAGTGGTTGAGCATCGACCTAGGACCCAGGTGATTGGGGTTCGATTCCCGGTCAGGGCACATGCTGGGCTCGATCCCCAGTTGGGGGTGTGCAGGAGGCAGCCAATCAACGGCTCTCTCATCATCGATGTTTCTCTCTCTCTATCCCTCTCCTTTCCTCTCTATGAAATCAATAAAGTTTTTTTTTTTTAAATTAAAAATGCAAGAAGATATTTTTTTAATCACATATCTGTTAAGGGGTTAATATCCAAAATATATAAACAACTCATACAACTCAGTAACAAAGAAGCAAACAATTGAATTCAAAATGGACAGAATATCTGAATAGATATTTTTCCAAAGAAGACATACACATGGCCAACAGATACATGGAAGAAGTGCTCAGTATCACTAATCATCCGGGAAATGCAAATCAAAACCATCATGAGCTCTCACCTCACGTATATTGGAATGGCTGTTATCAAAAGGACAAGACATAACAAGCATTGGCGAGCAAATGAAAGCTTTGTGCACTGCTGGTGGGGACACAGATTGGTACAGCCATTATGGAAAGCAGTGTGGAGGTTCCTCAAAAAATTAAAAATAAAGCTACCATAAGGTTCAGCAATTCCACTTCTGGGTATTTAGCTAAAGGAACTGAAAGCACTAATTCACAAAGATCTGTACCCTTATGTTCATTGCAGCATTATTTACAACAGCCAAGATACAGAAGCAGCCCAGGCGTCCATCAGTGGATCGACGAATGAAGAAGATATGGTGCATGTGTATACCATGAAATATTATTTGGCCAAAAAAAGAACAGAAATCTTGTAATTTACAACATGGATGGATCTTGAGGGCATTATGCTAAGTGATGTATGTCAGGCAGAGAGAGGCAAATACTGTATGGTTTCACTTATATGTGGAATCTAAAAAATCAAACCAAACAAAACACCAAACTCACTCGTACAGAGAACAGATTGGTGGTTGCCAAAGGTGGGGTGGGCAAAATGGGCGAAGGGGGTAAAAAGATACAAACTTCCAGTTATAAAATGAATAAGCCCTGGTGATGTGATGTGCAGCATAGTGACTATAGTTAACAACACTGAATTGTATATTTATTTGAAAGTTGCTGAGAGAGTAGATCCTAAAATTTCTTATCACAAGAAAAAGAATCGTAACTATGCAGTAATGGATGTTAACTAGACTTATTGTAGTGATCATTTCACAATATACACAATTGTACAACTGAAACTGATATAATATTACATGTCAATTATATCTCAATTAAAAAATAAAACAAAGAACAGCCTTGGCGGGGTAGCTCAATTGGTTAGAGCCTCACCCCGCTACACCAAGGCTGTGGGTTTGACACCATCAGGGCACATACAAGAATCAACCAATGAATCCATAAATAAGTGGAACAACAAATCGATGTCCCCCCCCTCAAATAAGAAAATTTTAATTTGCCTGGCCGGGCGTGGCTCAGCGGTTAAGCGTCGACCTAGGATCCAGGCAATCAGGGTTCGATTCCCGGTCAGAGCACATGCCCGGGTTGCGGGCTGCAGCTGATCAATGACTCTCTCATCACTGATGTTTCTAGCTCTCTCTCTCCCTCTCCTTTCCTCTCTCTGAAATCAATAAAGATATATTAAAAAAAAAAAAATTTAATTTAAAAAAAAACCAAAGAATGTAGATGGTAAGGTTAATAAAAATGAGAGAGAGAAAAATCAAGCAGAAGAAAGGGAGCTTCCTGGGGCTAACCCCAAAGGGAACAATTTGCATGATAAGTTCTCTTAGCCGAAAAGCAGTCAGAGTTTTCTTGGCACTCGCTTCTAAAATTGATTTTCATGTAAGAACAGACTTTTGGCCAGTTGTAATGATGTAATGGCCAACGGGCGGTGCTTCAGTCGGGGCCTGGGCCTTGGAGTCAGACAGTCTGGCTTAAGGCGACTACCAGTCTTTAACTATGTGAACTTGGCTACATTTCTGAGTCTGTTTTCCTGACCTTTAAAATGAGAGTAAGAGTCCCGCCCAGTGTGGTTCAGTTGGCTGGGCGTGGTCCTGTGCACCAAAAGGTTGCCAGCTTGACTCCTGGTCAGGGCACAAGCCTGGTTTCGAGCTCGATCTCCGCTTTCACATCCATGTTTCTCTCTCTCTGTCTCTTTCTCTCTCTATAAAAATCAATTAAAAAATACTTTTTAGCCCAGCCAGGCGTGGCTCAGCGGTTGAGTGTCAACCTAGGATCCAGGCGATCGGGGTTCAATTCCCGGTCAGGGCACATGCTCGGGTTGCGGGCTCGATCCCCAGGGTGGAACCATGCAGGAGGCAGCCGATCAATGACTCTCTCATCACTGATGTTTCTCTCTCTCTCTCCCTCTCCCTTCCTCTCTCTGAAATCAATAAAGATACATTTTTTTTAAAAAAAATACTTTTTAAATAAAATAAAATGAGCCCTGGTTGGTTTGGCTCAGTGGTTAGAGCGTCGGCCCACGGATTGAAGGGTCCTGGGTTCTATTCCAGCCAGGGGCACATACCTCAGTTGCAGGCTCGATCTCCTGCCCCAGTCGGGGTGTGTGCAGGAGGCAACCAATCGATGTGTCTCTCTCACATCCATGTTTCTCTCTCTCTTGCCCCCCTCCGCTCTCTCTGAAAAGCAATGGAGAAAATATCAAGTGAGGATAAATAAATAAATACAATACAATGAGAATAACAGATTTACCTCACAATGTTATTTAATTTGTTCATTTATTCCACAAACTTTGTTGAACACTATGTCTCAGGCATATGATATAGTAACGGACCAAATAAAGTGTCAGTCACCTGTCCTCCTGGAGGTGACCATCTCCCAAAAGAAGATGGAGACTCTGCCCAGATTTATAATGTTGGGCATCATGGAGGAACATAAAGCAGAAAAGGGGGCATAGGAAATTCTCTCTCCTCCAGGAAGGCCTCTCGGAGATGACACCTTAGCGAAACCTGAGAGAAGTGAGGGAGCAACCACAAAACCCCTGGGGAAGGGGTTCCACAGGGGGACAAAGCCAAGCCAAGGGCCCTAAAGTCGGACCGTGCTTGGCATGTTACGGAAACCCCCGAGGAGGCCAGTGAGGCTGGAGCGGGGCACACGACAGGGATAGGGTGGGAGGGGGGTCACAGAGGAAACAGAACCAGATTCTTCCAGGTGATCCTGAGGACTTTTGCTCCGAGTCACTGGAGAGCTGCTGGAGGGCTTCACCTTTGAAGGGCCCCTTCTGGATGTTACAGGGAAGACAGACTGTGGGGCCGAAGGTGGGAGCAGAGAGGCCAGTGAGAGATGAGCTGGGGAGAGATGACAGGGTCGGAATTGCAGTGAGTGGAGATGTGGAGAGAAGTGGGCAGCTGCCGAATACCTTCTGAGGTAGAACGAAAAGGGTTTTTTAACATGTGAGATATGCGGGTGTGAGAGAGAGATTCAAAGACAATGCCAAGGGCTTTGGCCTGACCAGCTGCGATAAATGTTTTCTGATATGGGAAGGCTGGGGGTGGAGCAGGTTTGGGGGAGAAGATAGAGTTCATCTGGGGACATGCCAAATTTGAGATTCCTATTAGACATCCAAGTGATTTCAAAGTGTAAATTTGGGGGACATTAGCATTTGGATGGTGTTATTTATTTATTTAATCGTTACCCAAGGATATTTCTTCCATTGCTTTTCAGAGAGAGTGGAAGGCGGGGGGAGGCAGAGAGAGACATCAAGGTGAGAGAGACACATCGATCGGTTGCCTCCCAAACGCGCTCCGACCAGGGCCGGAGATCGAGCCTGCAACCAAGGTACATGCCCTTGGCTGGAATCAAACCTGGGACTCTTCAGTCCAGGGGCCAACGCTGCAACCACTGAGCCAAACTGGCCAGGGCTGGGTGGTGTTATTTAAAGCCATGAGTCTGGATGAGTTCACCTCAAGAGTGAGTGCTGATTAAGACAAGAGGACCAGCACTGATATGGGTGCTATTCCAATTACAGAGAGCCATGGTGGCTCAGAGATGTTAAGTGACTTGCCTAAGATCACCCAGCTGGTAAGAGCTAGAATCAGAATTTAAAACCAGGTCCTGGCCTGCTCTCCTTCCTGGAAGCACGCCCGCACCTTTCTCTTCCCCTTTTTCCTTCATAGGCATGCGTCTCCTAAACTCTAAGGTTCCCACGAGACTTGTAACCAAGGGAGCAATGGGCAGCGGACCCCCAAGCCCCCTTTTCTCTGACTCTCCAGTGAGCTGATAGCAGCCCCGCCTTGGCTCACTTCTTTCCCATAACGTTTCTAATGAGCCAAAGCAGCCCCGCCTAGTCTCTCTTCTTGTGCTTCTGCCCTAAGCTCTTCCTTGTTTCACTATCCCTGGCTTTAATAAACATAACCTCAAAATTTAAAAAATATATAAAATAAAAAACAGGTCCTAGTTCAGATCTTGTTGCACTCTTCTACAGTAGACTATGTAGGCTTCTATCAACCTAATTTGGCCCATGCTATAATTTAGACTATTTGGATAATTTAGCTAGTGCAGATATAAAAATTGCAGTCATTACAGAAGGTTCTATTGGACAGCATGGCTCTAGAGCCATCTGAGTTGGATTCTGTTTCTTGCTGGAATTAACTGGTACATACCCCCACATCCGTCAGAACCAAGGCACTTCTATCTAATTTACATTCTTGGGAATTCAGGTAAAACTATCATTGATCCTCAATTATTCTAACAGGCATTCAAGACACAATGTTTAGGAAACGGCCTGGGAGCTACAGAGGCCTGGGAGCTGCCCCAGCAGGCTTTTTGTGGTCTGAGGAAAGGGATCCAGAGCTTCTGGGAGGATGGTTCGTATCTTGGCCAATGGGGAAATCGGGGAGACAACGACCCCCAAATGAGGACCACGAAGCAGCATCCCTCAACACAGCTTCCTCAATAGGGGCCATGGTGCCCCCCCGGGGGTCATGGCCTTGTGAAGCTGGGGGAAGGGGAGCCAGGCTGGGTGCTGCTCAAACCCCCCCAATGACCTCAACCAGCAGCTGGTGAACACCGGCTTGCCCCAGTGGCATCTCGGCAACCACACTATGGAGCTGGTCACCTCCACCCTGCCCCTCTTCCTGCTCATGGTGCTCAGCATGCATGGACTCCTGCTGGTGGGCTCGTTCCCCTGGCGTCCCCCCTGAGTCAGTAGTGACCTCCGATGGGGGCAGGCGAGGGGAGAAGGAGTTGCTAGGCCTTGGTGTGAGAGCAGGCGCATGCGGAGGGGATCTTGTGGTGCCCGAAGGTGTGCTCAGAGAGCTTTGTCTCCACATGGTGCTCAGCATGATGCAGAGGGAGTCTCTAGTCCAGCATCCCCAAAGTATCGGGTGGATACCCTCATTCCCTTGAGGTGTTTTTGGGTGGTATCAGGCCTGCATTAAGCACAAAGAGTAAAAGAGGGATTCCCTTTCCATTCTCTTCCAATCCTTTTATGCCAGGAAGACAGTCTCAGCTTGGTGCTTATATACTCAATGCCTCGGAGCACACGCTGACTTCCCTGCTACTAGGGAACAGGCCTTGGGCTTAGGGAAGGCTGAGAAAGTTTCCAGGCACCGACATTCTATTTATTGTGGGGGTGTTTTCAATAAATAAATTTAAGTAAAAAAAAAAAAAAGACACAACGTTTAACCCTCATACACTGGATGGAAACACATAATGGTGCAGCCACTTTGTAAAAGTTTGGCAGTTCCTCAAAATACTAAATGTTTTTAACCATATTAGCATAACTATCTGACCCAACAGCTCCACTCTTAGGTATATACTCAAAAGAAATGAAAACATAAAAACTTACACACATGAAAAACTTGTTCACGAAGCATTATTTATAACTGCCCCAAAGCAGAAACAACCTACATGCACATCAACTGATGCATGGAATATTATTCAGCTTTAAAAAGAAATGAAGTCCAGCCAATGTTGCTCAGTGGTTGAGCATCAACCCAGGATCCAGGAGATTGGGGTTCGATTCCCGGTCAGGGCACATGCCCCGGTTGCGGGCTCAATCCCCAGTTGGGGGCGTGCAGGAGGCAGCCGATCAATGACTCTTTCATCACTGATGTTTCTATCTCTCTCTCTCCCTCCCTTCCTTTCTCTGAAATCAATAAAGATCTACTTTTTAAAAAGAAAAAAAGAAGGGGCTATAAAGAAGACAAAGTTGGAAACTTGGCTGGGCTCAGAGTTCATGACATCTGGAACAGGGGAAGCCTTGTTGAGACCCCTTGTATCCCAATTCTAAACTCGTTGTGATCCGTTTGTACCCCAGTTCTCAGTTTCCTCCCTTGGGCCATTATCTGCCCAGACTGGGTAGCTCTAAGCAGACCTGAACTCCATCTTAGACCACCCTTCTAAACCCTTTTCAATAAATATTTATGGAACATCTACTATGCACTAGGCCTGGCATTCAGTGCAGGAGATACACAGGCTCCCCATGGTTCCAGCTCTCATAGAAGCTACTGTGGCCATCGATAAGGGTAACAAAGACAAAGCACGAGGACCTATGGAATCACATTACTCAAATCTGGGGGTCAAGAAAAGCTCCCTGGAGGAAGTGATAGAGAAATTCCTCTCGGGTCTCAGCATCAGGAAGATCTGGGTATCTATGGGGCTCCAGCTGGGTTCTAGCTGAGAGTAGAATGGAAGACAAGCTGCTCAGTTTCAGGCCTCCCTACTGCTTGGGAGGCTGGGGTTCAGTGACTGTGCAATGAGGCATCAAGCCAGCCAGGTGGGTCTGGAAGGGGTGGCAGATGTGTCAAAAGCATTAAGACTTCCCAAACTCCTCAGGCTTTGTGGAGCCTAACCCTTTGTTAGGTTTAGCCCCTTTTGGGGCTCCTCCATAGTGCTTGTCTCCCCCAGGACCCACTAGATGCCCAGGGCAGTGTGATACTCTGACCCTCAACCAGGAGTACCCAGAGTTGCCTTCCCCTACCCCTGCTACTCTCCTGGAAAATGGCCTGTCAAAGGCAAGAAGCTGCATTTCAGAGGGTCTAGTGTTCAGGATGCAGTGATAACATCTGCAGTTTTGACCTTGAAACCCTCCTGTAAATTTGTTCAGTGACACTGGTTCAGTGACACTCCCAGGGGTTAGAATGACCCTAATAACTTCTCTGCCCTGCCCCTTGAGAGACTCCAGTCTAGACACCTGTACACCACCCACCCAGGTCACACCTCATCTTTTCTGGGGCAGCAAAGACAAACAGTCTCACAGGCCGCCTAGGTCAGGAAGGGGTTGCCCCCTGGCACACAGAACCAGGAAAGAATTGGCTGATTCTCTATTCATTCATCACCACTGATCCCGTCTCAGGCTACCTGGTGGAGACAGATCAGGAGAAATAGCTCTAGGTGTTACATCAGACATCTGTGCTGCTGGGCACAGTGGAAGAAATAATGAGCCACCTAGGTGGTGAAGAGTAGGAGTTAGGAAGCTTTTAGGAAAAGGAGGCCCGAACTATGTCACAACAGATATATTAATTGGTCTTTCCCAGATAGTCAGAAAAGAGAAAGGTGTCACCACTGCCCAGCCTGGAGAAATGAAATTATCTGCCCTCTTCTAGAAGCAGGCTGGAGCCTGGAGCTGGGGGAAGATAAGGGAGAAGGGAAACAAAGGCAGACGGAACTGGAGGGGCTGGCTCCGGCCAGGCCATGGAAGACCTCGCAGTCAGCTTCAAGCTTGTGAACTTCACTCTGAGGGCAATGTGGAGGCAGCCATTAAAGGATTTCAGTAAAAGACAAGGAACTTCACCTCCAGGATCTTCCTCCCCCAAACCCATAACCCAAATCTAATTATGAGAAAAACACCAGATGAGCCCAAATTTTAGGAATATATTACAAAATACCTAACCAGTACTCCCAGAACTCTCAAGATCAGTGAAAACAAGTCTGAGAAACTGTCAGACCAGAGGAAGCTAAAGAGGATGATGACTAAATGCAGTGTGAGACCTAGAAGGGATTCTGAAACAGAGAAAAGACATCAGGGGAAAATTAGAATTCAAATCTAAATTAAGTGGGATGTTTAGTTAATAGTAATATACCATATATCCATACAATGGAATATTATTCAACAATAAAAAAGCTAAAATACTGTTACACGTTAGAATATTAAAAACATGCTAACTGCAAGAAGCAGACACATAAGACACAAAAGACCACATATTGTATGACTCCATTTGTATGAAATGTCCAGAATAGACAAATCTAGAGAGAGGAAGTAAATTAGTGGTTCCCAGAGACTGGAGGATAAGGTGGGCATGGGGAGCGATGGGAACTGCTAATGGGTGGGGTTGCTCTTGGGGTAAGCAAAAATGTTCTAAAACTGATGATTGCACAACAATGAATATATTAAAAGCCACTGACTGACTTGTTCACTTTTTAAAAAAATATATCTCTATTGATTTCAGAGAGAGGGAGAGGGAAAAAGTCATGGATCAGCTGCCTCCTGCAGGCCCTCGATTGGGGATCGAGCCCACAACCCAGGCATGTGCCCTGACCGGGAATCAAACCTCGATCTCCTGGATCCTAGGTCGATGCTCAACAGCTAAGCTAAGCCCAGCTGGGCTGACTTGTTCACTTTAAATGGGTGGATAGCTCAGTAACTGTTAAAAATAGTAACGATGGTTCTTTCGTAACACGTACCATTGAAAGATGTAAATAGGGGAATCTGAGTGAACTGAGTGCCCGGGTTTCGGGCTGTGGAGGCAGCTGATCAATGACTCATCATTGATGTTTCTCACTCTCCCTCTCCCTTCCTCTCTCTGCAATCAATAAAAATATATATATATTTAAAGTTTCCGCAATAGCCCAGCCGGGTATGGCTCAGCGGTCGAGCATCAACCTAGGATCCAGGTGATCGGGGATCGATTCCCAGTCAGGGCACATGCCCGGTTGCGGGCTAGGCAGCCGATCAGTGACTCTTATCATTGATGTTTCGATCTCTCTCTCTCCCCCTCCTTTCCTCTCTCTGAAATTAAGATTAAAAAAAAAAAGTTTCTGCAATAAATATTACCATGTGCAGTGTTTCTTAAATATAACCATGTTTAGTGTTTAAAAAAAGAAATCCAAAATTATTTTCACTGGGCTAAATCCTTTTAGTAGGACTGCATTTCTTTGTGGAGACTGGAAAGAATCTGTCTTCTTGCCTTTTCCAGCTTCTACAGGCCACTGCATTCCTTGACACATGGCCCCTCCATCTTCAAAGCAACATCTTCACCTCCCTCTCACTCTGACCCTCCTGACTCCCTTTCACTTCATAGGACCCTTATGATTACATTGGGCCCACCTTGATTATCCATGATAATCTCCCCATCTCAAAATCATTGATCATTTCTGCAAAGTCCCTTTTGCCATGTAAGATCACATATTCACAGGTTGAGGTGGAGGATGTGGACATCTTTGTGGGGCCATTATTCTGCCCCTACAAGGTGTCATCATGGAGGTGAACACAGGAATAGGCTGAGGGGGAGACTGAGACACCTGTGAGACATCCAGGGGAGCTGTCCCTTGGCTTCCATCTAGTCACCAAACACTAAGCACCTCCCAGGAGTTAGGCACTGGGGATATAAAGGTAAAACTGTATTTCATTGGTCCTAAGAGGCCTGTTTTCATCTCTGAATATTCCTGAAATCAGGACACACCTTTTTAAAAAAACAAACACGTTTTTATTGATTTCAGAGAGAGGAAGGGAGAGATAGAAACATCAATGATGAATCATCGTTCAGCTGCCTCCTGCACACACCCCGCTGGGGATCAAGCCCACAACCCAGGCATGTGCCATGACCGGGAATCCAACCGTGATGTCCTGGTTCATAGGACGATGCTCAACCACTAAGCCATGCTGGCTGGGTAGGATGCACCTTTTAATCTGTAATATCTTACAACTATAACTGGTAGGGTTTCCTTTCTTAATGAAACAAAGTAAGCTATCTTACAACCAAAGGCATCCTGGAGTCAATGACAACCAGGTCTGGCTTAGCACTAGAGTGGGTCTGACTATTATAGAAAATGGAGGCCTCACTGGAACATCAGGTATCTGTCCTAACCCATCTTTCCTAGTGCCTGGCCTGGCCCCTTCCACCCTGTCCCATGGCTCTGGTGCTCAGCTCTCTTGTAACTAACAAACTCCACCAGAGCCCTGGCCACACACATGCTCAGCTATGCTACCACAACAGGGTCTAGGAGCTGATTCCTCCCCACTTGTAACCTGTCTTGGGAGTCAGGCCCTGTGTTTCTCCACCTGGACGCACATTGGAAACACCTGGGAACTCTTGACAGACCTACCTCCAGGCCACTACCTAGATCAATTCATTCAGATTCTGAGTAGTAATTGTACAGTTCCCCATGAGATCCCAATGACCAGCCAAGATGGAAAAGTGGAGGAATCACCCTAACTTGATGCAAGTGAGACCTAAGGCAGCACTAATGGGATGGGGCGAGGGGGTGTCAATTATACCTGTCTACCTACCTCCCCATCCTCCTCATCCCTAACTCTGAATTCCTGAAAGGGAACCAGACCAGTTATCTCAGTTCCCTCAAGGCATTAGCCCTGCGCCAGGAACACTATGGGAGCTCAGGGAATGCAAGCTTCAGAGCCTCAAATTCAAGGCAGAAAATAACTGGTACCAAGAAAG
Source organism: Miniopterus natalensis (assembly GCF_054644295.1). Lineage (NCBI taxonomy): Eukaryota > Metazoa > Chordata > Mammalia > Chiroptera > Miniopteridae > Miniopterus > Miniopterus natalensis. The sequence goes on from NC_142083.1 coordinate 97,270,531, forward strand.
GTCTGGGAAAGGAGCCCACTGGGTCTGGGCCAGCCCTCTGATTGACTGCAACCTCCAGTGAGGCACTGCTCCTCTCAGTGTCTGTTCAATGGACAGTTGCCCCAGGTGGCCTTAAAGGGTTCTTCAAGTGCCAACGCTGTCCGCACTTCACCTAAGGAGCCTGAGACAGTGGGGAGCCAGTGAATACCAGGCTTCCTGCTCACCCCCAACAGATGTCCCAGCTCTTCAAGGCCTGAAATCTCCACTTCTGGGGCTCTATCCTATACTGGCTGCAAGGACAGAGAGTCTAAGGTCCTAAAAGCCAAAGACCTAAGAACAGCAAAACAGGAACCCCCAATACTGGAGAATGTGTGAGTGAAGGTGAGCAGAGTCCAGGTGGGGAGGCCACAGGCCACCTGACAGCCCTGGCTCTGCCCCTAGGAGTGGGAAACAAAGATGAGATGGTTCAAGGGACCAGAAACTCCCAAAGAGAAACTTCACAAGGGAACACTCAAGGATAGAGGCAAATCCAAAGGGGCTGTGGAGGTCCCTGGCTTCTGGCCATCAGCACAGCCAAGGACCTAATACATGACTAAAGGCTTTTATTGGGAAAGGAAAACTGACTGAAAAGTGGCCCCCAATATCCTCACTGCCTGAGCAGCTGGGGCCTCCTCCAGAGTCCAGGAAAGAAAAGGCCACCAAATTGGCCCTCAGAAGGCTCACGTGTAGAGGTCAAAGTCAATTCGTTTGGAGTTGTAGAACTGTCCACCAGGGGGGTCCAGCTTCCGGCAATAAACACCATCAGGGAAGTAGCCTTCATTCACCCAGGTCTGCAGAAAAGAGGGTAGAACTGGAGGAGGACTGATGGGTTGAGGGCTGGGAGGGGAAAGAAGAGGCAGAATGGGGCTTACCTGCATCTGGGTGCTGGTGAAAGGCCCGTACAGCTCAGCATCACCTGTGTTCTCCCACTTATATTCCCACATCACATCCTCCAGACCATCTCCTGGCAACTCTGCTTCTAAAATAACAGGCAAAGTGACTTGGGCTTCAAGTGCCCTGCCTCTGCCCACAACACTCCCCCTTCCCCCACCGCCCTTAAACCTCACCTCCTCTCTGGACAGGGGTTGGGGTCTCCAGCTCTCCCTCTGCCACTTCCTCAGCAAACATGTCCAGAGATGGTTGGGGTATGGGGTCAGGGGGTCCCTGGGTCCGGCACCCCAACCCCTTCAGCTGCATGGCCAACCGTTCTCTTGTCTCCTGATAAACACCAAGGTTGCCCCGAGCCACCATCTGGTCGGCCAAACCACATAGCCGGTCCAAGCGCTGGGGGGAACTGGGCCGCCCAGGCCCCTTACTATTATCCCCTTTGCCTCCTCCTCTGGCCCCTAGACGCCTCAGCGCCCCAGCCACTGTCTCTCTCGGCAACAGGAGTTCCAGAAGGCCCTCCAGGAGGGCTTGGGCACTCATTGGTGTCTGGCCAAGGCTGTCCTCCTCATCTGAGTCTGACAGTGAGCCCTGATCAGGTGGCCGCTCCCTGATCTTCACCTGTAATGTGAAAATAGGGGGGTTATTTCCTATAAACTGCCAGCAGGGCCCAAGCACTTGCTGCCTCCAGGCCCCAGCCACACCAACTCAAGCCACACCCAGTCAATGTTGTCCAGCCAGCTGTCTCGGATCTGAGCGTCCCGGTTCAAGAAGTAGTTGCCATCAGCATCAAAGTGGCCTTCTTCCATCTCTTCCTGTAGGTTGAAGGGTGTGATCCGTACCCCTCCCTCACTGGGGAGTGTGGCTGCTTCCTGACCTGCACCAAAGACACAGGTATCCATGCTAGGCATGCAACAAAGAGACGAGGCCTCCTTGGTCTACATTCCCAGAAGCCCATCTCTTCCCCCAGCAGAGGGTCAATTCCCAGGTACAGCTCACCTTCCACGTCCTCTGAGGCTAGGATGTCATATTTGCTGGACCCCTCCTCCTCATCCTCCTCATCGCTGTCCAAAGAATGTTTGCCTTTGAAGCGGCTCCCAGGACCTCCTGTCCCAGCCGCAGCGTCCACCAGCTGTGAGCAGGAGCCAGACAGTCCACAGATGCAGGTTACTGGTTATTGAAGGGAACCAAAGTTTTGCCACCCTGAAGCTGCCTTTTTGAAATATTAAACTGTTTATTAAGGGACAAGACTCAGCCTGATCAGGCGTGGCTCGGCGGTTGAGCATCCACCTAGGATCCAGGAGATTGAGGTTCGATTCCTGGTCAGGGCACATGCCCAGGGTTGCACGCTCGATCTCCAGTAGAGGGCATGCAGGAGGCAGCCGATCAATGTCTCACCATTGATGTTTCTATCTCTCTCTCCCTTGCTCTCTCTAAAATCAACAAAACTATATTTAAAAAAAAAGAAGAAAGCTCAGAATCTTTGACCCTCCCCACTTTACTACCCAAGAGATTCAGACAGAAAAACCCACTACAGGAAGGAAATCATAGAATGTTCACCTCAGCCTAATTTGAATTAAGTATGGTAAACAAGAGGACTTCAGGCAGGAGCCTCTTAGCTAGATACTCCCAGTGACTTGTTGTTTGAGTTGCCTAGCAAGAATCTGCCTACTATGTATGTTCCACTCTTCTTCAACGACATGTAAATTGCACAATTCTAACTTCTAAAAACTAAGACCCCCATTCCCCACCTTTACTCCCTTGTCCAAAATATTATATATACCTAATGTTGCCTCACTGTCTTTGGAATTTTCATGCTTATGTGAATTTCCCATGTGCATGTATTAAAATTTTATTTTCCCCTGTTAATCTGTTAATTTGATTATTGGCCCACCTAGAACTTAGAAGGTGGGAGGAAAAGTATTTTTTTTCTTAGCACCCACACTATTCCTCAAAATGCTCTATGATCTGGACTCAGTCTGAAAATCCTCCAAACCCATTCCTGAGAGCATGGAAAAGCTAGCCCTTTCTTTGTCCCCAAAGCTTTCCCTCGTCTGGCTTCTAATTCTTTTTTGTTTCCCCTCACTGTTCCCCAGAACACAGTAGTAGGCCTTCTCACCTTCTTCTTGGGAACACTGATTTCATCTTCATCATCCTCATTCCCCACGCCTTGGAAGGTCACTTTCCTCTTTGGCATGACTGGAAAGAAGGGCCTTCCCCAAACAAGCTGAGGGAAAGGGTGCAGATTAAGGGAACTGAGAGAGGAGAACACTCATCGCGAGAGGGACGTCAGCTCAGCAAGCATTTTCCCAGGTACGTACTAGATCCAGTACGTGAGGGGAAGGAGCACGGAATCAGGGGCCGAAAGGGGAGTTGGCAGCCAAGAGGCCCTCGGGACTTGGGTTGGCATCCGGCATCCAAAAGTGTTGCTGGAGCAGGGTCCGAGAGGTGGACGCACGGAGGAGCTCCCACAGGCACCCCACCCTTGACGAAAGGAGAGCGGCTGCCCCAGGTGACCATCACATTCCGGGCCCCAGCAGTCCTGGACGCGGCGCGGGTTCGCGGCCGACGCCCGCTCCTCCACCCCCAGCTCCCTCGGATCCCGTGAGGCCCTGACAGACCCAGGACTTAGCGCCGTGGCCGCCCCGCTCCTCCCTGCGCCGAACTCCCAGCTCCGCTGGCTGACCCCCAACTGTCCCGGGCTACGTGTACAAATTAGAGAAGCGGCAGAGCCAAGGGAATTCGAGCAGCCCCACCGGTGCCCGCTCACCTAAGGACCCAAGAAAGGCTGGCAAAGGAAAAGCGAGGGGCTTTCGCCAGGACTACATCCGGGGCACTGGGCCGCCATCACCCGGAAGAGGACGGCCGAAAATGCCACCGGAGGCCGGAAGTGGCTTCGCTCCGGTGCCAGACTAACAGGAAGAGCGAGTGGGAGTACAGGCTGAGCCGGGAGAGACACCCCCCTCACAGAAGTGTCGGAGCTGCTTGGGGTGACTAGGGCGAGAAGACGGGACCTATGAACACTTGGACCCTCACCGGACGAGAGGGATGGCCCCTCGTGGTTTTGATTCCCTCCCACAGCAGTAGAGGCTGAAAGTGGAGCGCACTCTATTTAAGAGGCGCCCAGGATCACAGTGGAGAGCAGAATCCAAGCAAAGCCAATGGGTTCCTGCCCTAGTTACCCTTTCTAAGGTTGCGTCCTTTCCCCAGGGCCGGCCAAAGGCTCTGCGCCCCTCACCATCTTATTGAAAGTCCTTCTTTCCCACTCTCAGCGCCCGGTTGTCTGTCCTCTCCTAGACCGGGACAGTTTTGTTCCTCCCCCTGAGGGGTAAGTTCGGTTCCCTTGATGATCCGCCGCGAGACCCCCGACTGCTATGGGGCACCTTCCGGACTCAGCTCCCTTTAGGACCCAGGGGAAATCATTTACCCCACCCCTATCTCTTGGGCTAGTTCCGTTTCTGAAGTGGAAAGGGCCTTCGCAGGAGAGGTGGCAGTGGCACCTGTGCCCAGTACCCTGGCCGAACCCCTTGTGCCCTGATCTCAGGTAGGCCTGGAAAAGGGCACCAGAGCCTCGCTCTCCAACCACAGCTGCAGACTAAAGCCCCTATCTTAGCAAACAGGCTCAGTGGCCCCTACCCAGGTTCTGTAGGGGTGAGGAACAAGCTGTAGGGACAAGACCTCTAGCTTTTGAGGACACTCAGAGTCTGAATCCGACTAGCCTAACTGGTGCCACAGGAGCGCAGCATGGAGGTCCCCAGAGTAACAAGATGGACCACCCCTCCTCTCTACAGATTGTACTACCATGAAACTGCACCAAAAGTCCGTGCTCAGTTTCTTCCGTGGTTACAGAACACAGGTTCCAGACCTGGAGGGAATGTTGCTAAAGGAGGGGGGCCAAAATACCAGCTACCAGTGTCTCTGGTTCATCCTCCTAGGAAACCTCTTCTACCAAGAGCACCAGGCAGACAGCTCGCCCCTAGGCCTCATCCTGTTAGAGAACTGCCAGGTGGAGCAACGCCTTTGGGCCACAGAACCTTATGCCTTACCATCCTGGCCCCTGGGGTAGAGGGAACAGAAAGTAGGGAGGCCCATAAACTGGCAGCAAAAAACCAAGAGCTGGGAACCTGGCTGTGGGCTCAGGCTAGGGTGAGCTGGAGGCAGCTGGCTGTGCTACTACCCTCACCACCCCCCCAGAGGCCCAGTACCACAGCTGTGCCAGGCAGCTGACCAAGAGCCCAGCTCACCCCCCCCCCCCCATCCCACCCCACCCAGGACTGTGGCTTTCTAGCCACTCCCTCAGTCCCCACTCCAGGTTCCAGGCGTTGCATGAGTGCTTTGGAAAGGAGATCCGTGCACTGCAGGTGATAAGCAGAGGACTTCAGAGGGCCAATAATGGAGACAGACGATCCCAGGCAGAGGTGGAGCAGGAACTCAACCATTGTTTGTTGATGAATGACTGAGAGGTGGACCAAAGGCCAAGAGGTACCTACCTGCCAAGACCAGCGAACTGCTTCAGTAGATCCTGGCTCACGCATCACTCACTCACTCCTTCCCTCCCTCTAGTTCTTATTCTAACCCCCTTCATGGAAATAACAAGGCAGGAGACGGACCCAGGTACAATAGCAGGTTCTTTTCTGGTTCCTCAAAGCGCCACATGGGGTGGGGGCAGATACAGGAGAATGTAAACATTGGGTTCCACCCCCTGGAGCTCAAGACAAGACCCCTTTCCCAGATAGGGGCTGAAGGGTCAGAAGGGAATAACGTGAAAGGTGGGGGTTCTGGTGAGGCAAAGCAGGAGAGGCCTGAGAATAGAGGAAGGTGGGTGAATACGAAGGAGAGCAGGAGGGTGGTGGGTGAGGAAGTGGGGGACATTACCTGTTCCAGTGCATGTCCCCTTAAATAAACTAGAGTGCAAGAACATTATGGAAGGAGAACCAAAGGGCAGAAGATAGAGCGAACACCCCCACCCTGGGCAGACCAGGTCCTTTATACATAATTACAACACAGAGATGTCCAGAAGTCAAGCAAGGAGGGTCTTTGTCCCCAGCCAGGAAGTGGGGGAGGCAGGCAGGACTGAAGAAGAGAAAAAGGAACCCAGCTCCACTTCATGGGTAAAGGGAGCAACTGGAGTTTAAGAATCTGAAAACTGCTGACTCCCATTGCCAAGAGTCACCCCTTTGGTGACAAAAGGCCAATCAGGACAGCACCTGGAAAGGGACCCCAAAGGAAAATGGGGCATGAGTGACAGAGACCCCAGTTGGACCTAACTGGAGGTGAGGGGCTCCAGACTTGTTCAATAGCTGCCTCAGGGAAACGCAGCTGCCCCATGCACTCTGACTGTCCTGGCTATGTAGGGATCAGCAGCTGGCAAGGAGATGGGGAATCAAGCCACTTTCCTCAGAAAGAGGGACAGCCTACCGAGGGGTCTGCTCTTGGCTGAGGGAGAAAGGGGGGGGCCATGCAGTCCAGCCCCAGGGCAGAGGTCAGAAGTAAGCATCCTGCCGGGTCTCAGAGGCTGAGGACCTATCCCCGCCATCCTGGGGGGCTGGGGACCCATCTGCCTTTCGACGCAGCGAAAGCTTCCTGCCTTGGGCCTTCTTCTCCTGCTTCTGCCGCTCCTTCTCCTGCTTCTGCTGTTCCTTCTCGTATTCTTTTTCCCACTTCTGCCGCTCCTTTTCCCGCTTCTCCCGCTCCTTTTCCTGTTTCTGTCGCTCCTTCTCACGTTCCTTTTCCTGTTTCTGCCGTTCCTTCTCCTGCCTCCGGGTCTCCTTGCTGGGACCCAGTGGGGTGCTGTTACCAGTAGGTGAAGGAAGGGATGGATGCAGTCCCTCAGCGGTGACCACAGGCCCTGGGGCAGGCCCAGCAATGGCCCTGTGGGAAGGAGGGGGTGGAGATGGGGCCCCTCCAGCTGCCAGGGAGCCTCGGCTCTTGAGGCTAGGGAGGCTGAGGAGGCTAGAGGAGGGGCCCAGGGGTGGCTGTTGCCTCCGGCGCTCCTCATGGATGGCCCGAGAGCCATGTAGTCGCCGTGAGGGCCGATACTGTAGCTCCCCCCGGGTTTCCCGCCACTTCTTCAGCTGGGCTGTGTTCTCTCGCTCAATCAGTGCTTCTGTCACTGGGAGGTTAGTCACCTAGATAGAAAAGAAATGGGTACCAGAATGCAGATGAGGTGGGGATGGCCTGAAGCAGGTGTGGGGTTTGTCAAGGCCAAGGCCTACCTCATGCACCAGGAAATCCTCCTGCATGCACTGTTGGGGCAGGTTGCGCAGCTGCTCCATGGTTTCATACATGCCCTGGCAGGAGCGCAGCTTCTCTACTGAACCCAGCGTGTGCCGCAGCAATACCAGGGCCACTCGGAAAATGATCTTTACACCTACAGGGTCAGAGAAAAGACAGCACCAGTGATAATGCCTGGGATCTCAGCCTGTCTCATTTAGGAGGGACTCAGAGCTCCCATCCCTATCTACTGCCAACCTTACAGATGAGGAAACTTAGGCCTCAAGAAGGGAAATGAGCTGCCATGGGTTTCAGGTTCCTGGGAGAGAGAGCAGGCTCTGGGTTGGTGGCAGAGCCAAGACCAGGCCTCAGTTTCCAGCCCCCAGACCCAACAAGCACCTTTCAGTGGCAGGGACCATGAAAATCCCAGCCCCTTCATGGCCTGAAAGTCTACAAATGTACCTTCACAGAAGAACATATCCCAGACACGCAGCACTGAAGCCCAGGGCAGAGTGCGGGCAAAGATGCACATGAACCATTCTGTCATGTAGAGCACAGGGTCAATGCGCTGCCGCCGCAGGTGCCGGTGTGCCAGCGGGGAGGCCCGGCGCAACAGCGCAAAAAAGATTTCTCCATCCAGCTGAATGGCTTCCTAGAGGTGAGATGAGCCATGAGAGAGGACTGCTGTAGCTCCCTTGGGTTATGACTAGATCAAGCAGGGGATCCTCACCTCATGGGACAGAGCCACAGCAGAGGGACAGAAGGGCAGAGGGTGGGGCAGGACAAGGACAAGGACACCTCCCTGCAGCCTTGGAGGAGAGTCACAGCCCTGTTAAACCAAGCCCCCAGGCACTCACCAGTCCTGCACTGTAGTAACCAGGGAGGTACTTGTCGCAGATCTGCACCAGGCACCAAAAGGCTTGCTGACAAGGGCAAAAACAAGGAGGGAAAGGACCTGAGAAATGGAGCAGAGTGCTCCCCTATCACCAGTGTAGGCCAAGATCCCTCCCATCCCCTCCCCAACCAGGACCACAGTATGCTGACCTCAGCAGGCATGTGCATGAGCAACACTGCAGCCACTGGGGCCTGGGCCTGGCAATAGCCCTCGTCGGGCCGGTAGATAGTGTAGGCCTTAAGGATTCGATACAGGTCCTGTTGCCTGTGGGTATCGGGAAAGACCATGAAGGCAATCACAAGAGTTGGGAGCTCTCTGCCCCAAACTAAACCTGTCCCCCCCCCCCAGCCCCAGCCTAGACCCCTCCTAAATCTAATTCCAGATTAACTTCAGGGCTTTACTCCCACACATCTCCATCCCTCTTCCTAGTCCTATCAAGCTTAAGCCAAAGACTCAGACCACAATCAAAGCATTCTAGGCTGTAGACTTCCACCCTTGCCTTCACACTCCATGTGCTCCCTAGCATTCCCCAGCAGTCTATGCTCACTCTCCTTCCTTCATCTGCCAGCATCCCATAACCTTCAAGGTCAGCTTCTTGAGGAAACTTTCAATATCCACAGCTTCAGTCCTCCTCTAGCACTGTCTGAATGCTTTCATCACCCCAGAGGAAGAGCTCCCCAGGGCAGGACCTGCCTTATCTGTCTCTCAGACTTCATGTCCCCCCGCCAACATGTCCATTGGGCCCTGGTTCTTAGTGGAAGCTTGAGAAACCAGCTGTGTCTCAGACCTTTCTCGTCTCTGCATCCAAAAGAATAAAATCTCTGCCCTAGACTTGCTCCTCCTCTTTGAGGGTGCCCCACCGCTGTGTCTGGGAATCCATCCATTCAGCCCCACATCAGAAAACAGAAAGCCTGCCTTTACTCCCCATGGCTAATCACCAGGTCTTATTAACACTACAACCTAAATTTCACTTATTCTGTTCCTTCTCTCCACCTCTACAGCCACTTCACAGCTCAGACCTTCACTTGCCCAGAAAAAAGTAATGACTTCCCAAATTCTCTCCCTGCATCCAGTCACACACATACTACTGACCACTGCTTACAATAGTGTTTCCTAAAATTCAGTCGCTGAAGTGTGATCTTCACTTCTGCTTTATCTGCATTCCATCCCTACTATTATTCTCCACTCTGCAAAAGCATCCATGAAATGAAAGGCTTGATATACTATTTACCTAATACCTGTCTGCTTCTATGCCCTGCCTTCTCCCCTGCTGCTATGGGTGAACTGTCTATGATCCTGGACAAGCACAGCCTTTCCACTTGGGACTAGATCCCATCCCCTCTTGCCTACACAGGCCATCTCCAGCAACCTTCCCACCTCTCCTGCATCGTCAATTTTTCTCCCTCTACAGGTCATTCCCATTGGCATACCAACATCTGTCATTTCCTTTAGCTTAAAGTAAGTCTCTTGACCCCACTTTCCCCTCCAAATACCACACTGTTCCTTTCCTTACCTATTCAGTGAAACTTCTCCAGAGCATACTCAGTCTTTAATTTCTTTCCTCCCTTTCTCCAGTCAGGCTTTAACCCACTGTTGCCCAAAAAACTGTTTTTATCAAAGTCACCAATGACCTCCTACAGTGCTAAGTCCAGAGGTCAATTTGCAGCTTGACTTTACTTGGCCCATCTGCAGCACTTCTTTTTTTTTTTTTAAATATATATTGATTTCAGAGAGAGGAAAGGAGAGGGAGAGAGAGAGACAGAAACATCAATGATAAAGAGTCACTGATCAAGCCCACAACCCGGACATGTGCCCTGACCGGGAATCAAACCCCAGTCGCCTGGATCCCAGGTCAATGCTCAACCGCTGAGCCACGCCTGGCCGGGCTGCAGCATTTCTTACAACTGATCCTGAAACCTCTCTTCACTTTGCTTCCAGGAATCTCACACTCCTGGTTTTCCTTCAACCTCTCCAGCTTCTCCTTCCAGTCCCCTTTACTGGTTCATTCTCAGTAATTACTATTCTTGAAATGTTGGAGCTACAAGGCTCAATCTCTGAGCTTCCTTTAGTATATACACTTGCTGCCTTGACAACCTCAAACTACACATTCCAAAACTGAGCTCCTGATATACCCCCCAAACCTACTTTCCTCCCAGTTTTCCCCATCCATATCATTATATATTAACTCCATTCTTCTAGTTTCTCAGGCCAAAAACCTTAAGGGTCATTGATAATTCCCCCTCTTCTCTCTTATACTCTACATCTAATCGACTGGCAAATCCTTTTGGCTCTACCTTCAAAATATAACCAGAATCCAACCACTTCTCCTCATAGTTCCACTGCTACCATCCTTATCAATATCTCTCTGCTTCTGCCCTGTCTCCTTATAGGCTAGCCTCAGCACAGCAGCCAGGAGGATCCTTTTAAAACACAAGTCTGATCTGGTCACTTATAATCCCAATTTCCATTCACATTCTCTATGCCCTTCTCTTGCTTTAAACTCTTTATTACTTACCATCATTTATTTCACATACAACATACTTTCCTTCATCTTATTGTCTATCCCCACTAAAATATAATAAGCCCCGTGAGGGCAGGAGTTTTTGTCTCTTGTTCACTGCTGTCATCTGTGACTAGAACAGTGCCTAGCAAATAGCAGGTGCTCAATATTTACTGAAAGGATGAACTTATTGATAAAAAATGTCCATCTGAGAACCACCTAAGATCATCTTGCATATTACTGGGGAGCAGTATATATACATCTTGTGGAAGCCTGGGATAAAGAACAAAAATCCAAGTGCCTTGGCACAGCATTTAAGGGCCCTTACTGATCTGGCCCTAAACTGCTTTTCCAGCCTCACTGCTCACACACAACTTACATAACCCCCCAGGCAGGAAAAACTCGTCCCCTGCTCTGCTCTTATCTAGCCTGCAAAACCCAGCTCTAATGCCTTGAACCCTTGATGTGCCGCCCTTCCTGCCCCCACAACAGCCCCCCAACCCCACCCACCAAGTCAGAGTCCTCTTCCCAGGACACTTCCTTCAATATGGCCTGACACTCAATCCATGAAGGACCAGCCTTCTAGAAGGCCTGGAGAGCATGAACTACTTTCAGCCCAGTCCTGTATCCACATGGAGCCTTCAACAAATGTTTGCTAACTGACCCACATGGTCAGGCCACCTTACCCATGCCCCCCTCGAGCAGCAAACATCTCATGGAAAGGGAACTGGCGGTGAAGGTCCTTCTCAATCACATCCAGCCACTTGGGGTCCCCAGGAGCCCGTTCCAGCTCCTACAGTGGGAAAGCAACAATTACCTTAGGATCCAGGGGAGCTGATGATATCCTTCAGCCAGTGTCACATGTCCCCACACCCTGGACACACCTCAAACTTGCCCATGTTCTGCTCCAGGAGTTCCTTGCTATTGGACAGATACTGCCAGGCCTTGGCTCTGAGGGAGGAGGGTATCCCCTTCCGGCAGCGCAGCTTCACCTAAGGCAGAGCAGCAGGCAGGGAGATAGCTTCAGGGACTGGCCCAGGCTCCAAGTTTTCCCCAGCAGTCCTCAGGCTCCCTGGGACAACCCTCCCATATCCATAGGCCTGACTCCACTAGACTTGGCCTGGCCTTCTATTTTTAAAGCTACTCCTCCCCTCAGGCCCAACTACCACCTCTCCCCAACATGGTCCAGAGAGCAGATACTATCATGTTCCTGGGCTTCCCCAGAGCACAGGGGCACTCCCTGCCCTTGCCTCTTATGCATTGCCCTTCCCACCACTTAGCCTTCTCAAACCTTCTGGAAACGCCGTGACAGCCACTTATCCCAGTTATTGAACATCTCCAGCCACTTGAGCTCCCGCTGCCGAGCCACATCCACGGGAATGGAACTCTCTCTGCAGGATGGGGGGAGCAAGGAAAGGGTCAGTAGCAGTAGTATAATACCTGGATTGCTGGGGGAACTAAGGCAAGCAACCTCTCCAGGCTCAAATGAGAGACTGGATATAAAAACATTTTGTGAGCTGCCAAACATCAGATGTCTGGCCACTTGGCTATCCAAGGCCCTAGTTCACCAAACTGAAAGGATTTCTTCCCTTTGGAAGGAATCTCTGCACAGAGATTGTGTTCTCCTGTTGGATTTCTATACAGAAGTGTGTTTAAATCCCACTTCTGACATATATAAGTTTGGGAAGAAAGTATGGAATAATTAAAACCATATTTTGCATTAGACCTGAACCCAAGTTCTAGTTTTACCACTTATGTATTGTATGACCTGGTAAGTCACTTAATTCCTCTAAGCCTCAATTTCCTCATAAGATGGAGAGAAAAACATCTACCTGACAGTCTATATGAGATAACACATATAGGGGTGCAGGAAGTAATAACAATTATTATCCATAAAATAAGATGCAGAACAAATATACGTCTCTGTCTCCTTAGAAGCAACTGTCCAAGTTTCCTCCTATCAGACTCTTGAGATCCCCTGGGACATCTACAATTCTCTTTACCTCCTCCTTCCTGAAATCACCCTGGATTCCCAGGCAAATGAAGCTTTCCTTACACTGTTTGCCCACTTTCTGTCAGAGCTTCACATTCAAGATGCCCCATCAGCCTTTTTTTTAAAAAACAGACTTTTTATTTGTTGATTTGAGAGAGGGGAGAGAAAGGGAGAGAGAGAGAGAGGGAGAGAGAGAGAAAGAGAGAAAGGGAGAGAGGGAGAGAGGGAGAGAGGGAAAGAGAGAGGGAGGGAGGGAGGGAGGGAGGGAGGGAGGGAGGGAGGGAGGGAGATCAATTTGTTGTTCCACTTATTTATGCATTCGTTGGTTGATTCTTATGTGCCATGACTGGGGATCAAACCCATAACCTTGGCGTATAGAGACAATGCTCTAACCAAGTGAGGTACCCAGCCAGGGCCCCCATCAGTCTTGAAACAATTACTTGAAGGAGCCAATACCAGGAGATGAGTGGAACGGAAGAGCAAGCTTGGGTTTCCAGACAGACCTGAGCTCAAATCCCAGTTCTGTCCCTTAGAAGTTGGGGTGTCTTGACAAGTGATAACATGAGTCTCTTCCTTGTCTGTAAGAAAGGGATGTCACCACCTACATCACAAAGTTATGACACCACCATTGACAAACTGTATATAAAGGATTATTAAAAGGAAGGGCTCATTAAATATTAGTTTCTTTTGTCCTAGAAGCACCTTAAACAGAGAGAAACTCTCTCATTAATCTCTATAAGTCAGTTCCAAACTCTAATAAAAGCCAGGAAGAGTAAAAAAGCTTTCCTGCCCTCAAGAAGGTCATAAGCTACTAAGGGAAATAATTACAATTTGGTGTGTAAAATGCAATGACAAAAATGCACAGAAGAGGCCATCTAATTGGAATAGGGGAAGTGGATATCAAGGAAGGCTTCCTGGAGAAGGGGATGTGAGATAAGCCACAAAAGACTGGGTAGAACTTAGCAGGAAAAGAAGGGGGAGAAAGGCCTCTGTGGCCTGAGTATGAATCAGTTCAACAGGACCACAACACTAAGTGCATGGTGAGGAGTGGTAGGAGAGAAGACCAGAGAGGCTGGCAGAGCCAGATAAGAAGCCTATGTGCAGGCTAAAGCACTTGGACTTTATCCTGTGGCCAGCCGGGAACCACTAAAAGTATTTAAGGCACATGTGGCCCAGTCAGCCTCAAGCCTCAGTAGATTCCCCCAGCATGGAAAATGGATTTTAGAGGGACAAAATTACAAAGCACTGAAACAGTACTCAGCACAGTGCTTGGCACACAAGCGGGGCTCACTAAAACCCAATTCAATCCAAGCTCCTTAGGGTAACATGGTATTGAGGAGAGAACCATTGGTCACAGAGATCCAGATTGAGTGGGGCAATTCATTCAACTGCTTCTTCATCTGTAAACTGGGTACAACAATGCCTCCCTCATGCATGGGAAAGCATCAGGGTCAAACTTCAGTTGCCTTCCTCTCATGGAACCATGAATGTTGGTGTGAAAAGGTTTTCTGATTCTTTTGTTGGATTATAAACACTGCCTAAAATACTCTCTCACAGGGCTTCCCCCAACACCACCAGGCAGGTCCCCCACCAACCCCAGCAGGCCCAGCCATGACTAAATCCTACGCATTCAAGATTCAGATCAGCTTCAGCTGGATTCCCAGACTGGGCAAAACATCCCTTTCCTAGATGCTCACAAAATCCTGTGATGATCTTTAAGTTTAATATACATGGAAACCAAGTGTTTAAGTACATTTCTCCCTCTAGATGATGAGCAACTTGAAATAACTGTTTTATCCTTAATATTTTGCTCAGGGCCTGCCACCTGGGTACTCAAGTGATGCTGAACTGACCAGCATATTACAGGGGTACAGGAACAATGGACAGGATCCAAAGTGAGGGAAGGAAGAAGTCAGAGGTGATCACAACCCCACCTCAGGAGTGACTCAGGCCCCTGGAGGGAACTAGGAAAGAGTAAGCTCAGCTGGGGAGATGAGGAAATGGGGAAGAGGCCTTCCCCACCCCCTTTCCCTCAGTGAAAACACAAAACGGTCCTCTGTTTCGCAGAGAGGCCCTGCCTTCAGGGTCTCCCCTCTATCAACCAGACCTTTTCCATCTCCCCACCCCATCAGACCCAGGGCTACAAGAAAGGGAAGATGCCTACTTCATTTCCAGAATCTTTCCCACTATGAGACCAAAGATCTCGGCCAGAATCCCTGCCAACCAACCCTCTAGAACATCTGGCCCAAAGCTAGAGTTTCATATCAAGGAGCTGGGATGATATTAGATATCTCATTCAACCTTTCACTTCATAGAGGAAACTGAGGCAGGGAAGTGGGGAAGACACTAGCTCCAGGGCACACAACACACCAAAGGCAAAGCTTTTAGGTTCAAACCCAGAACTCCTGACACCTGCTGTGAAACTCACTACGCTGCAGAAACTTCATGATGAGGATGCTCTAGGACATGATAGGAATTGACAAATATCCCACGCCCTCTCATCACCCCTGGATCTTCAGAGGAGGCTGGGCTGCCAGAGTCTGGGCAAGGTGCTTTCTCCCCCTCTCCAAATCTCTGCTTCCCTGAAGCAGTCCCGCTGGGTGCCCACTGTATACTCACAGGCTGCCCGAATACTGGCTGCCCCCAAGGAAGCCATATTTGTCCGTCTTCCGCAGGGCCAGCCCATTTATCTCCGAGTCTGAGCCCATGGAGCTCACATCATCCGCCAAGGACTCCAAGGTCCCAGACATGAGGCTCACGGAGTCCAAGTAGCTCAGTGTGTCCGGGGCCTGTCCTCGAGGCCCAGAGATGCCAGGTCCCAGGCTGGACATGGAGCCTAGGTCCTGAGAGTTTTCAGCAGGCTCTGGAGCAGGGGTCACCGTCACAACAGCTACCAAAGCCTCACTAGTCCCTGAAGGGCCTGTGCCAGACCCTGAGGGGTCCTCTGAAACCTGTCCCGTTGATGCTGATGTTGCAGCTCCATGTCCACTTGTCACCTGTCCTGCTGTCACTGCTGCAATCCGTGCAGTCACTCCCGAGGCCACTGTGGTTCCCGGCTTGGGGGCAAGCGGGGGTTTGGCGGCCAGGGCTCCAGAAGGGGTCCTAGAAGGGGTCCTAGTGGAGGTTCCTGGTCCAGAGGCGGGTGAGGTTCTAGTCTCCTCCGTCTTCGGAGAGTCTGCCTCTGGGGCCTGAGCCATCGACGTCTGGTCTCCAACTACTGCCGCGGGCACCAGAGGCTCTGGGCCAGCGGGGACGTGCGCTTCGGGTGAGGCCGCCGTGCTGTCCGTGACCGTCGGGGCAGAGGCTGAAGCCGGAGCCGAGGTCTGGGTCGGCGCCGGTAGTAGGGTGGGCCGCGCCTCCCCGGGGGCCACCAGGGTGACCGGGGCTGAAGTGGCCGTGGTCACTGGCGGCCCCGGAGCCACCACCAGGACGGGCCCGGCCCGGGAGCCGCGGGGCGGCGGCGAGGGGGCCGCGGGGGCGCCATGACGGCGTGGCGGGGCCACAAGCGGAGCCGGGCCCGTCTCCATGGCCGCGGGCCGCCCCTCACATCCCCCCGCGGCCCGGACGGCCGCAGAAGGCGCCGCCCCTCAGGCCGCTCGGCACCGCCCGCCGAGGTAGGGGGAGAAGGTGAAGGGCGCGGCCCGGAGCGCGCCGGGGGCCGGGGCGGCGCGCGGGCGGCCGCCGGGCCAGCGGAGGCGGCGCTGGGATCCCGGGTCGCCAGGCGCCCAGGTCTCGCTCGCGCCCTCTCACCCCTGGCGCTCTCGGGCTGCCGCCCCCTCCCTCCCGCTTTGGGCGAGCTACCGACCTCGCGCCTGCGCACACGCCCGGGTGCCGGCTAAGCGGCCAGCGTTTTTCGGCGTTTCACGCCTGCGCGCCGGCGGTCCCATCGCGCTTCTTTTTGCTCCCGCCTCGTTAGAGGGCTTGGACGAATAATGCGAGAAAGGGAACTGGGTTTCTGCCAATCGTTGGACGGGTGGGTGAGGTTGGAGGTGGGAAGAGGAAATGGAGGAAACGTATAAAACCAATGAGCGGGCATAAGGAGGTGGGACGAAAAAAGTAACTAATAGGAAATTAGGAAGCTGAACCTCCTGGCCAGTAAAAATTGCGGAAGAGTGAATGACCGCCGAAGGAGGCGGGTACTGTGCGAGAAGAGGCGGACCTGCCTAATAGGAACAAAAAAAAAAAAAAAAAAAAAAAAGGAAGCCAATGAAAAGGAATAGGCGGAGGTCAAATTGACAAACAATGACGTCTATTTGGGCGGTGACAGACAGCATCCACAATCAATAGGAAGAGCTGAGTTATTTTCAGGTCCCCCAAGAAGGTCAGAAGGAATGACAGCTGGGGGGCAGCGTGGGGACGGGCCAAATTTGCGTTTAGTTTGCCTCGTCAGCCAATGAGCGCATTCTCTCACTTTAGCAACCGGAAAATAGACAGCTGTCTCAGCCAATGGCACTACCCAAAGGGGAGGCGTGCTGCCAGCAGGCGGTGCCAGCCCAGGGATATCTGTGACAACCGGAGACTAGCGCAGGAAGGGGGTGACAGTTGGGGACAGCGCGGAGAAGAGACGGGGGCCGGGAGCATTAGTGAAACCCTTAGCCAATAAGAATGCCTTGCTGCCCTGCCTGAGTCCTTTCTGTGCCCCCATTCTCCATCCAGCTACTGATCTCCCCCCACTCTGGTGGTATGTGAAACCCTGAGCTGTATCACAGGTCCAATGCCCTGATCCAGTACTCTACTCTCCACCTCCACTCTATCTCTAATTCTCATTCCCGCCCTCAACCAATCCCAAAACTTCAAGCCCAGACGGCTATAACCAGAGTCCCCAAATCCTCTAAGTGACCTATCTCTCCGAATCTGCTATTTCCTGTGGGAATCCCAAGCCCCAAGTCCTCACACCTCATCCTTTGAGTGTGCTCCATCCTGGTGATGATCCTAGACCCCAAACCGTGAATTCCCAATACCATGAAATCCCATATCTGTGTCCTTATTTTGGGGATTCAAGACCCTTCAATCAACTCCTATCCCCTCATTGCCACACTTCTCTGTGCTCATTTTCTGCTAAGAAACCAGCCCCCGATCTTATGAGCGCCCCAGCCTATCCTAGACCACAAACACAAAGTCCTGACTTTCTGAGCCTCTTCTCTCTTTGACCCCCATTACCCATTACCCCAAGCGGGAGGTTAGAGGCTGCTGATTTCTATAGAGTCCACCATCTTGAAACTTCAGTCAGGCCTAACTCCCCAGTTCCTCCTTGGTTTCTGAGTTATCTGAAGTTCCCCAGACCCAGATCCTGTGAACTCTCTCCCATTCAGTGTCCGAGATATACTGCTCCTGATCTCCTTCTCAACTTCCCCGCTTTCCAGTGGACCCAAACTTCCTGAACACTTCCCCAATTCCTGTCTTTGGAGTTCTCCTCCCCTCCCAGGACCCAGTAATAAGTGGGCTCCTCCCTTGGCCTGGACCCCCATAGTAACCTTATAAGGTGAGGCAGCTGTCAAACAAGGCAGGGAGGGGCCAGTTCAGGAGGCCAAGGGCAGCTGCTAAGTTTAGGGTGGTTCCTTCGCTCTTCTTAGAGATAACAGGTGGCTGGGCCCCAGTGCCCAGAAAAGAAAATGTCTTAGAGGCATTGGCATGAGACTGGAGGAGGGAGAGGGAAGGAGGCACCTTGCTCAGGACATCAGGTCCTAGAGGGAGCAAGAAGAGGAGGTGTCATTGCCAACCTTGAGCTTCCTCAGCCACTATTGCCCCAGACCTCCACTGTATGGAGAGGACTGGGGCACTGAGGCCTAGAGGGGTGGGAGAAAGTACCTCAAATCACACAGCCAAGCTGGTTCTTGCTCAGAATGGAGAGAAAAGCCACTGACCCATTCTAGTCAACCAAGAAGAGGTGGCCAACTAATTTCTCTCTTGGTGTCTCTGACTCCCTTCCTCTGAGTTCTAACTTTCAAACCAGTATCCCAAGAAATGGTTATAGACTCATACTAGACCATGTCCTCCTCTTTTAAACTTTTTCAAGGCTCCCAAGGTCTCAGCTCTCAGCCTGGCATTGAAGGCCCTCCAGTTCCAGTATCTGAGGTTTCCAGCCCCTTGCATCCTCTGTTCATGCCCCATCACAATTCTGGCAACCTGAACAATTCTGATCTTTCACTTCTCCAGGCCTTTTCCCATCCATGCCTTCTGCTTGGCACACCTGCTCCTCCATGTTCGCCTGATTCACTTCTACTGGTCTTCATAAAAGTCATTTTCATGCTCCTACACAGGGCTGCTGTGCTCTCTACTTTTATGTCATTTTCTATATTTATCCTGTGTCCATGACTGGACTGTTAAGTTCTACCAAGGCAGGGCCTAAGTAATAATTATGATTATATTTCACTAAACTTGTTCATGTCCACAAGTTCTGTGGAATGACAATAACATCCCATTTTATAAAAGGGGAAACCAAGGCCCAGGGAGTTGAAGCACAAAGCCCAAAATGATAGAGGAGGCTCTCTGCCCTACATTGTCTAGTCTGTCTCTTCATACCTAGTGATTCCAGGCTCTGCATCTTTCCTCACAAAATCCTCCCTCTCCTTGAAGGGAATGTAGAAGACTTTCCTGATCCTTCAGGTTCCCCAGATGGCTCTCTCCCACCTCTAAACTCTGCCACTACCCCTACAAATACCCTCACTTAACTATGAACTCCAAATGGAAGCGGGGTTATGTTTGCCAAAGTGCACCCATAAAGCACAGCACCTGGCACACTATAGGTGCTCATAAATTTACTAGGTTTAAATCTGAGCCCACCTCACTCAAAGGTACAGAAATATGGTTTATCTCTCTCCAAGCACTGACTTGGGCCTTCTCTGAACTCTGGCACATTCCAGCCCCCTTTTGAGAGAAAGAACACCCCTTTCTGCCCAGATCCTAGTGAGACATGCAGCCCAAGACTCACTCCCTCCTCCCTCTCTCCCTGGACTCCAGCTGCTGCAGGCCCTCCAAGAAAGGAAAGGCAACTGAGCCAGGCTATTTTGGTATCTGGGGTGGGCACCCACAGGGCTAAGGTTACCCTGGTATGTTAAGGGCTCCCTGGGGCAGGACTATATAACCCCAGAGGGAGTGCTGCAAGCTGACTCTCTGCTACTTTCCAGCCTTGCCCCCAGGAACCTGAAGACATGGTGAGAATCCCCCAGCCCCTGCCCAGATCCCTCAGACCTCAGGGCATCCTCACCCTTTGAAAGAAGGTAGCTGGTTCCCAGTCCATCAAGAGGAAGAAGGATGAGTCCTTCCTTTCTTGGTATCACTAATGGGGAGCATACAGAATGATGGCCTAAAGGATCCAACCAAGGATAATCTGCTCAGACACTCCACTCACAGGAGGCCAGTCCCTCTCAAAGCATGCTCCATACCTTCCTGCACTCCATCTTCCTAAAACCCTCTGGGACCAAGCAGGCAAGGATTCCCACTCCCATTTTATAAGTGAGAAAGTAGAGGATCATACAGAATGAATGAGTGGATCAGGGTTATACAGGAAGTCTGGGACTCAGAGGAGGCAGGCTCAAGACACTAAGAGGAGGAAACTTTCACTTGTTGAGTAGATGGAGGGATGGAACTCAAGGGCTACAGATTGGAATTTGGGGATGCAACTGAAGCAAACACCCACAGCAAAGAAGTCATAAAGAAGGGGAAGCCTAGAGCCAGATGAGTTGCTTTAAAGAGTGGACTCAGAGAACCCTGAGTCTAATCCATTGCCTCCAGAGAAAAGTAGGATCTGGCCCATGGATCTCTTTGCCCAACCCCCACCCCTCAGGCACCCAAGAAGGCCAAGAGAAGGGCAGTGGCAGAGGGTGGAAGCTCCAATGTCTTCTCAATGTTCGACCAAACTCAGATCCAGGAGTTCAAGGAGGTGAGTGAAGGGAGAGGGGAGAATGAAGGCTGACCCAAGGTACCGTTGCTGCCCTCCGCCCCCTCTCAACCCCCACCCCGGAATGTGCACCTGTTTTAGTGGGAGGGGAAGGGTTTAGAATTCCTTGCTCCGCTCCCTTCTTGGCATGTAAGCAGACAGCTGGCTGGGGGCCAGACTCTAATCTGCCTTGTGTAAGGATGCTCAAGCCTGGCCATGGGGGACCTTACCCCTCTGTGCCCTTGCCCTCCACAGGCCTTCACAGTAATCGACCAGAACCGTGATGGCATTATTGACAAGGAAGACCTGCGGGACACCTTTGCAGCCATGGGTGAGCCCCCAAGCCCACCCTTAAAAATCCAAGGCTGTAGAGTCCTGGGAATTCAACAGCCTTGGGGGCCAGCCCTGCTGGCTCCACCCTGGGCCTCAGTCTACTCAGATGAAAAATGGGTGGGATGATCTGAATTTATGAGAAGCATCACCCTCGGTCCCAAGACCCCACTCTAGCCCATGATTTCCCCACCCCGCTCCAGGGCGCCTCAATGTGAAGAATGAGGAACTAGATGCCATGATGAAGGAAGCCAGCGGTCCCATCAACTTCACTGTCTTTCTGACCATGTTTGGAGAGAAGCTCAAAGGTGAATGAAGTGTCCTGGGTCCAAGCTCCCAGCTGTCCCTTCTCAGACCTTTCAGAGACAGACCCTTCAGGGACCCTTCGGCTTCATGTGCCTCTTACCCCAGGTGCCGATCCTGAGGACGTGATCACTGGAGCCTTCAAGGTCCTGGACCCTGAGGGGAAGGGTACTATCAAGAAGCAGTTGTAAGTGATACCCTCCAGCTATTCACCCACAGAATGCCTCCTTAAATTTCTGCAAGGGTTGGGCACTACCAGAGATAAGGGGGAAATGAGGGCTGTGATTAGGATTAAATTTTCACAGCACATATGGGGAGAGGGCAAAGCCTTTTGTACTTGTGTTTGGGAGATCACAGGAGGTATCTAGAGTGACCCTGATTTTCAAGGTGAGACTGGGAATAGCAACAAGGATGAGGTGGGAGCGGAAAGAATTTACAAGGCCCAATCTCAACGCCCCTCATATCACCTCTCTGCAGCTTGGAGGAGCTTCTTACCACCCAGTGTGACCGCTTCACCCAGGAAGAGGTGAGTGGGGGAGGGGCCCGGGGGAAGCGGAGGAAGAGGGGAGCCTTAGGAACCCCGAGGAGACGCGATCTTGCAATCTTCCCGCAGATCAAGAACATGTGGGCGGCCTTCCCTCCCGACGTGAGCGGCAACGTGGACTACAAGAATATCTGCTACGTCATCACGCACGGCGACGCCAAGGACCAGGAGTAGGGGACCCTTTAGGCCTCCGCGAGCCAAGGCCTTCCTCGCAGTCTGACCCTTACCCCGCGTCCTAATAAAATTGAACTGGTCTTTGTTTCTTATCCGGGCGCCCTCAGTGTTGCCGTGCGGGCTCAGGTGGGAGGAGGGGTGAAACCCTGCCGGGCGCCCAGCCAGCGCCCAGCAGGCGGACGACGGCCTGGGAGGGGCCGCTCCGCGGGCTGAGTCCGCAGCTAATTCCCGCAGGGAAAGAGAAGACTCGTGGCCTCAGGAAACTTAGTTTTGTTTTTGTTTTTTTACCTTTTTAATTGATCTTAGAGAGAGAATAACATCCATGTGAGAGGGAAACATTGACCATCCATCGGTTGCAGTTTCCTCCCGAACCTACCCCGACCGGGACTCGAACCGCGATCTCCTGGATCCTGGGTCCACGCCCGGCCCGGCAGGAAGCCGTTTTCATGAAAGAGTTGGCGTGTAGAGGGGCTGTGCTGGAAGCTCGGGCTCGGAGCGTGGCAGAGGCGGGGAGGGGCTCTGGGGCTGCGGGAGCCCTGGAACCCAGGGCCAGGGCGGGCTCCGGGCAGCCTGGGGCCCGGGGATTGGACCGGAGCGGGGCGGAAGGCGGAGCCGAGGTAGAGCAGCCCCGGGCGGGCCTCAGAGCGAGTCCGACTGCTCGCCCGGAGCCTGGCTCTGCTGCATCTGGGCCTGCATCTTCTCCAGCATCTCCTGCATGCGACGCAGCTGTGCGGGGCGAGATTGCGGGCGGTGGGCCGGGCGTGGCCAGAGAGGGACTCATTCGGGGAGAAAGGGGGGCCTTGATCGGTGGGGAGGCGAGGTACTTGCTCACCTCTTCGTCTTTCTCGCGGATCAGCTTCTCTGTCTCGGCCAGAGGCAGCATGGGCAGGGGGATCTCCGTGGCACTCCGGCGGGAGAGCTTACTAGGGGTTGGGGTAAAGGAAGGGGACTCAGGGGGGCCGGGGTTGTGAGGGTCGCGGCCCCGAGGTCGGGCTCTAGGAGGCGGGTCTTGTCCTCGAGGTTAGGGAGGGAAGCAAAGTGGGTGGGGAAAGATTTTGGAGAGAAATCTGGTTGGCGAAGGCGGGTCGTGGGTGTCCCGAGCGGTGCCCTGGAAGCACCTGGGAGTGCGCTCCGCCTCACCTGCGGCTGGCTCGATCGCGAGCCCCCGGCCGGGCCAGGCTCTGCAGGCAGCGGGCCCGGTAGCCCTCGTAGAGCAGATCGTGTGTCACCTCCTTCAGGTCCTGCATGTGCGTCTGCACCAGCATCCGTCGCAGGTTCAGGAAATCGCAGTGAAGTGGGTTCTCCACTGGGGGACAGACCGTGCGCCTCAGGGAGCTTCTGGTCCAGTCCCACCCTCTGGGTCCTACCCCAGCTCTAGGGCAGGGTCCGAGGTCTGCAGCTCTAGGACCTCTCATGTGGCTCCTAGGACTGCCAAGACTAGAGCTCGCCCCACCTTCACATGTTGGGTGCGGTTGGCTTGGAGGTGGCCTGGGCTCCCCGCTGGCCTCAGAATGCCTGCCTGGCCCTACTCACCCTCCACGGTACCCCAGGAGTAGCGGCGTCCCCTCACAGGCCGGGTCCCGTCGTCCCTCACTACCTCGCATGAACCCACAACTGCGAAAGGGATGCTTTCCTACAGGGCAGGAACCAGGGGTCACCGCTGGCCCCTGGAGGGGGAAACCTCTCTGGCAGCATGTGCCTCCGCCTCTGCCCCAGCCTCCGGTGCCTCTGCACCTTCATCTCTGCATCCTGCCTCTTGAAGTCGTCTTCCTCATCTGAGTCACAGTCGGGGAACTGGTAGATGCTGATCTCCTCCTCCTTCAGCTGCTCCCGGATCTCAGAGGAGAGATGCAGAGACAGTGAGAGTCACAGGCTGCGATCAGCAGCCACTCGGCCAGAGATTCAGATACAGACACTGGGTGGTCAACACAGGAAAGACAGAGCGGGTGAGAAATGAACACGCAGCCCTGAGGGTGTGGCTGGGTTGGTTGAGCATCCTCATGGGCACCAAAAGGTCACGGGTTTGATTTCCGGTCAGAACACATGCCCGGGTTTCGGGTTCTGTCTCTGGTCAGGGTGTGGGGGAGGCAATTGATGTTTCTCTCTCTCTTCTCCCTTCTCTCTCTAAAGTCAATAAAAACATATTAAAAAAGAAATGAGCCCGGCCAGCCGTGGCTCAGCAGTTGAGCGTCGACCTAGGATCCAGGCAATCAGGGTTCAATTCCCGGTCAGGGCACATGCCGATCAATGACTCTCTCATCATTGATGTTTCTCTCTCCCTCTCCCCTCCTCTCTCTGAAATCAATAAAGATATATATTTTTTTTAAAAAAAGAAATGAATATAAACAAAATCTGAGATGACGAGACAGAGATGGTGAAAGACTGAGACAAAGACACCCTCTAACAGCCACGGCAGAAAGATTCTAAGATGAGGCAGAGCCCTAGCCGGTTTGGCTCAGTGGTTAGAGTGTCCATCCGTGGACTGAAGGGCCCAGGGTTCGATTCCGGCCCAGGGCATGTGCCTCGGTTGCAGGCTCATACCCGACCCTGGTGGGGGTGTATGCAAGAGGCAACCAATCAATGTGTGTCTCTCTCTCCCTTCCACTCTCTCTGAAAAGCAATGGAAAAAATATCCTCTGGCGAGGATTTAAAACAAACAAACAAAAAAGGATGAGTCAGATACCAAAATACCAGGAGAGAGAGACATAAACAGAAACAGTGGGAAAGGGCTCTGAAGACACTGGAGGGTGGGGGTCATCAGCATCCTTGGGCCAGAGGGCTATCAGGGGTCATCATGTCTATGCCCCTACCCTCCGACAGCCCTTAGCTAAGCGTCCAGCCCAGGGATTCTACTCTGAGCCGCCAGGGGCATGGCTCCTTCAGGCAGCTGACTACCTACCTTCCTCCGAAACTTTCTTTAATAGTCTTGTGTTACACATCATGCTCCAAGAAGTCCAGCCCAAGATCAAAGAAGTCAAAGCTGAGTTCAGGTTTGATCATGACTTTTGGCTTCATGTGGGGCCAAAGATTAGAAGTCACCACACTCACCTTCTGCTTGAGGGCCTGGGTTTCCCTAGGCATCAGGGCATCTGCTTTGCCAATGACTGGGATGATGTTGACCTTCTCGTGCACCGCCCGGAGGAAGGCCACATCTAGGGGCCGGAGCCTGCACCCAAGGATTGGTCAGGGCTTGGACTCAGGATACAGAGACACCTCTCAAATCCTCCCCAAGTGCCCAACCCCCAGGGTGCCCTCCAGACCCCCGGCCAAAGGGCGAGATGAAGTAGAGGCAGCAGTGGACACGGGAATCCTGGATGTTTTTCCGGTTCAGGCCACTCTCATCCCTAAGATACTGCTCAAATTGCTCCTCAATGAAGCGCACCACGGGCAGCCAGCTGGGGTGTGGGGAGGGGAGAGAGTATGTGGTCAGATATCAGGGGCCACAGGGCAGGGAAGGGGGCAAGGCTGGTCAGGACTGTGGGGGAAGGAAGTAGTTTCTTTGTCTCCAACCAAAGAAATCAAGAAACTGGCAGGGTCATAAGTGAGATATCGGGAAGCACAGGGCACTTTGGGCCACATGGCTACCAGAAATGCCCCCCACTTTTCGGTCAGGGTGGGTAGGAGGCCAGGGCAGACCAGCCCTGTAACTGCCCCCTCAGTCTCCACAGAGTAGCCATATTGGGAGCCTATCCCTAATTCCCTCCCCCACTCCTCACCAGTCTGAGCAATCCACTGCGTCCCCAAAGCCAGGTGTGTCCACCAGGGTCAGCTTCACCTTAATACCCCCCTCCTCGATCTCCACGCCCCGACGCTCAATAGTCAGTGTCTGCGTCAAGCGAGCTAAGGGTATGGGAAGAGATCAGGGAACTGGGTAGAGGTCTGAGGCAGGACTAATTTCCTTTCTCAGTGTCACAGTTGCCCCCACCTACTATTTTAGGGGAGGAAGCAGTAAGCTGCCTGAGTCCCTCAGAAAGTCATGGGAGACCCAGATGGAAAGGAAGAGAGTGTAGCCTGGGGCTAGAGGATGGGGGTAGTCTTACCACTGGCCTCTGGCAGTTGCCGATCCTCATAGAGGTTGGTGAGAAACAGGCTGTTGATGAGAGTGGATTTTCCCAGGCCTGACTCCCCTGTAGACAGGACAGGCCCAAGCGGTCAGGTGAGGGGACAGCCAGGGTCTCTTGAGGACCCACCACCAGTCCCCTCCCCCAAATCCCCATACCTGCCACCATGAGTGTGAAGTCAAACCCCTTCTTGATGGACTTGCGGTGCAGCTGGTTGGGGAGGGCTGCGAAACCCACGTATTCCTTGTCCTGTTGGTGGGGTGTACACGATAGGAGGTTACTGGGAGCGGCAGACAGGGCCCCCAGTAAAACCAGATCTCAGAGGCCAGAAGTCAGCAAGTCAGCCTACTGTGGGTTGACCTGGGCCTGGCTGCCCTTGTGGCCGGGGGCTGGGGGCCTGGATTCCTGGGCATAAGGACTCACCATGGCCCGGGTCGCTGTTGCCGCACCTGCCGTCTCTCCCCACTTCCTCTGGTGGGGCAGGAAGTTGAGTGCAGCAAACCAGGGGGCGGGCGATGTGGGAAGCTGAGATGCTTTAACTGGCCCAGAGAGGTGGGGAAAGCCAAGACCAAGAACACCTGGGGTCCTCACCATCTGGATCTCTTTGCCCACCATCCCTACAGGAAGCTTCAACCCCTCTGTTCTTTGCACACCTTTCTCCCAAACCCCATTGTCGTGAGTATGACCCTGGTGGGAGGTGGGTGTAGGCAGAGAGGAAGGAAGCAGGTTGATCTGTCTAGCAGTGAGTTGAAGGCTTTGACAGGGATGGTTAAAAGAAAAATAAAAATAAAAGATCCTACGTTTGAGTGGATCAAAAGCCATAATGGGATTGGAGGTGGGAAGGGCCATCAATTTTTCTTGCCAGCTCATACAATGGATTTTTTTTTTTTTTTTTAATGCAATGGAGTCTTAAAAAGACTTCAAGTCATTGTACAACAGCCAGAGAGACCTTCCTTAGAATCCTGGCCAAGGCGTCCCCCGGCTTGAAACCCTTCCAGGGTTCCCCAGTGACCTCAGAATCAAGTCAGACTTCTGACCTGGCACCAAATCCTTCCTCATCTGGCCACATCACCCGCATTACTCACTTGCCCTTAGCAAGTGCCCACATCCTGGACACTGCCCATACTGAGCTTTTCCTCCTTTTCTGTCAGGTAAACTCTTCATCCTTTAAGGATTTGATTCACAGGGCTCTTCCTCTGAACTGTTCCCCAACTGCCCTAGGCAGAGTTGTGTTCTCTCCTCTGGACTTCCCAGCACCTTTATCAGGCCCCTCCAATGACCACATTTGCTTACTTGGATGTCTTTTCTATTCACCGATGAGCTTCCTAAGGGTAGGGACCACGTTTTCCTAATTTCTATATCCCCAGTGTCTTCCACAGGGCCTGGCACAAAGAAGGTGCCAATGAAAGTCAGAAAGAACTTCCACCTACCATGTGACCTTAAGCAAGTCATTTGGCCTCTCTGAACTCCATTTTCCTAGTGGTAAAATGAAATACGCACACTTCCACTTTGTTATCAGGACTCAGGGTGGTTTCTGACAACATGAACTTTGGAATCAATCAGTTATATACAAATTGACCTTAGCATTTATGAACTGAGTGACTTCTCTGAGCCTTTTTATTTTTTTTAATTTTTTATTTTTTTACTCCTCACCTGAAGATATCTTTTTCCCATTGCTCTACAGAGAGAGTGGAAGGGAAAGAGAGAGAGAGAGAGACATCAATTGGTTGCCTCCCTGCAACCGAGGTAGGTGCCCTTGGCTGGAATCAAACCCAAGACCCTTCAGTCCCTGGGCCAACACTCTAACCACTAAGCCAAACTGGCTAGGGCTGAGCCTTTTTTTTAAGATTTTTTTCTTAAGTTTTATTTTTTAAAAAAGATTGTTAATTGATTTTTAGAGAGAGGGAGAGAGAGAACATCCATGTAAAAGTGAGACATTGATTTGCTGCCTCCTGCATGCCCCCGACTGGGAATCACTCCCAGGCATGTGCCTTGACCCAGAATCAAACCAGCCACTATTCAGTGCACGGGAGGGTGCCCAACCAACTGAGCCACACCGGCCAGGGCCTCTCTGAGGCTTTAAAGGTAGTCTCTTCACTATGGCTTATAAAGGCCGGCTTGATCTGGATCCTGCCTACTGCTCCAATTCCATTTTCTTTTCTTTTTTTAATGTTTTCTTTTTTAATGTTTTTATTGATTTCAGAGAGAGGAATGGAGAGGGAAAGAGAGAGATAGAAACGTCAATGATGAGAAACTGCCTCCTGCGTGTCCCCCACTGGGGATCGAGCCCAAAATCCAGGCATGTGCCCTGACAGGGAATCAAATTGTGCCGGGGAATCAAATCCTGGTTCATAGGTCAAAGCTCAGCCACCGAGCCAGCTGGCCAGGCCATCCATCCCATTTGCTTTCTCCACTTCTTGAGGTTTTATTTCCCTTTTAGCCCATGTTATGGACTGACTTGTGTTCCCCAAAAATTCATGTGTTGGACCCCTAACCCCCAATGTGGCTGTATTTGGAGATAGGGCCTTTAAGGAGGTAATTAAGGTGAAATGAGGTCATAAGGGTGGGGACCTGATCTGGTGGGTATGGAGACATAAGAAGAGATACCAGTGATCTTTCTGCAGAGAAGAAAGGCCATGAAAGGACGCTGAGAAGATAGCTATCTGCAACCTAAGGAGAGAGGCCTCATCAGAAACCAACCCTGCTGAATTTGGACTTCCAATTTCTAGAGCTATGAGAAAATAAATATCTATTTAAGATTGTCTGTGGTATTCTGTTATGGCAGCCTGAGCAGATTAATACAGCCTATAGCTCACTCCTTTCCCCTCTTCACTCCAAAGTTTAATATGTAATTTTTTGATTTGTATAAATTTTGAAAAATATGTAGTATACAGTACATTTTTTATTTATTTATTTTTTTTATTATTGATTTTAGCGAGAGGAAGGGAGAGAAAGAGAGAGAGAAACATCGATGTGAGAGACAAACATCGATCAGTCGCTTCCCGCACGGGCCCCAACCCACAACCTGGGTATATGCCCTGATGGGGAATCGAACCCTCCACCTTTTGGTGTACAAGACGACACTCCAAACAACTGAGCCACACTAGCCAGGGCTAGTATACAGCACATGTTTATACAAATGGTTTTATATATATGAATATATACATATGAATATATATTTCTGTTAATTTTTAAATTCAGCACTATTTTTTTTTTAAGATTTATCCGTATTGCCATGTGTATATCTTACCCTTACTTCAATCTTATTTTTAGTACTATTCTTTTCATGTAACCTTGGGAAAAATCTCCTCTCTGGGTCTTACTTTCCTCATCTATCAAATGGGATTGGGAGCTCCTGCCACACTGAAGTCACAGAAGTTGTGTAAACTTCATATGATTATAGAGACATTAAGAGCTGTGTCATCTTACTAGCTGTGCGACCATGTGCATTTTACTTTAACCTCTCTGTGACTTAGTTTCTTTATCTGTTAAATGGTACCATTAGTAAATTTTACCTGATAGGGTCATGACGATTATATAGTCTAATGCACAAAAAGCTTTTAGTACAGTGCCTGGCAGATGAGACGAGCTCACACAGAATGCTAGATACTGCTATTAAATGAGCTTAGGGGTGTGGCAGTGCCACCAGCTCAAATCTAGTGATGGTTCTTGTAGATTAGTTGCTGAGGATCCAAACAGAGTGAATCAGTCAGGGCTACAGTCTTCTGAGGAGTCAGAGACAGCCAAACGTAGGAGTGACAGCATTGATGATAAAGTAGTGTAAGAGAGGTAAACAGAGTCCTTCAAGAAGCCTGGGGCCCGGCCGGGCATGGTTCAGCGGTTGAGTGTGGACCTAGGATCCAGGAGATTGGGGTTCGATTCCCGGTCAGGGCACATGACTCTCTCATCACTGATGTTTCTGTCTCTCTCTCTCCCCCTCCTTTCCTCTCTCCGAAATCAATAAAGATATATTTAAAAAAAAAAAAAAGCCTGGGGAAGGGATAATATCCCTCCTCCCTCTACCACAACCCTTCCTCCTACTCATCAGGCTGAGCAGCCCCATCTTCTCAGTTAAAACTGACCCCCTCCCACCCTTGCTCTCCACAAGATATACCCAGCTGGTTTCCAAGGCCTTCCTATCAATCAGAAAAACTGGTCCTCCTCTCTCTATACCCTCTACCCTCTTGCCCCTGCCCTGGGTTCAGACTGATCAACTCTTCCCTGAGTTACTCCACAGCCTTTTTCCAAAAATATATATATTTTTATTGATTTCAGAGAGAGAGAGAGAGAGAGAGAGAGAAACATCAATGTTGAGGGGCATTGATCAGCTGCCTCCTGCACGCCCCCTGCTGGGGATTGAGCCCAGCAACCCTGGCATGTGCCTGGACTGGGAATCGAGCTGTGACCTCGTGGTTCATAGGTCGACACTCAACCGCTGAGCTGGGCTCAACAGTCTTTAAGAAAATAACATGTATTATTCATTTAAAAAAAAATTATTTAATATATCTTTACTGATTTCAGAGAGAAGGAGGGAGAGGGAGAGAGAGAGAGATAGAAACATCAATGATAAGAGTCATTGATCGGCTGCCTCCCGCTTGTCCCTGACTGGGGATCGAGCCCGCAACCCGGGCATGTGCCCTGATCGGGAATCAAACCATGATCTCCTGGATCCTAAGTCAATGTTCAACCGCTGAGCTACGCCCGGCCGGGTGGAGGTCAAGGTTCAATTCCCCGTCAGGGCACATGCCCAGGTTTTGGGCTCGATCCCCAGAAACAGGGGTTCAGGAGGCAGCCGATCAATGAATGACTCTCTCATCATTGATGTTTCTCTCTCCCTCTCCCTTCCTCTCTCTGAAATCAAGACATATTTAAAATAATAAAAAATAAGTGGAACAACAAATCAATGTTTCTGTCTCCCTCTCTCTCTCTAAGGATCAATTTAAAATTACAAATAAATATTTTTAAAATTTGCTCTGCAGAAAAGGTGCGTGGCTGGTCTTTATGTTTAGAGATGGCATGAATTAATAGTGACACAATATTCCATTTATATGCTTTTTAACTCAAACAAATCATGCCTAGTCATTCATGTGATAAGGTCTGGGGCTTGTTTAGAGAAAGGAAGGTCCCACCTTGAGCTTCTTATGGGGCAATGCATGGTGGACAGTTTTTCCATTTGATAATCTTCTGGATTAGTTTTTGTTTTTTGGTTTTTTTGCCACGTCTTCATAGCTACCTATGGCGCCATCAGGCATTCCTGGAAGGGCTTCTGTATCTTTAAACCTGAGTTCAGGTTCAGACCTAATAAACTCCAGGCTTTGTCTTCTCAAAGTCAGTATGAAGTGTGGGCTGGTCAGCTTTGGCGGGAAAGTTCTTCCAAGAGAGGCTGTCTCTTTGCCTGTTTGTAACCTCTTACCTGTTTGCTAGCACAGGTGCCTGGCACATGATGGACCCCCAGGAAATGTCTGTGGTACAAATGAACAAACTTACCATACTATCTTTAGCTTTCGCTGCTTTCCTATTATGTAAATTCATGACACATTTAAATAGGAATATTCTCAATTTTCCTCTTTGAGGATAGGTCTTAATCATCTTTGGATCTCAAGCTGCACATAGTAGGTTTTTAGTTAGTATGTGGGCCACTGTTCATTTTTTTTTTTTAACCCTCACCCAAGGATCTTTTTTCCATTGCTTTTCAGAGAGAGTGGAAGAGGAGGGAAGGGGGGGAACATCGATGTGAGAGAGGCACATCGATTGGTTGCCTCTTGCACGGGGCTGGGGATTGAGCCTGCAACCGAGGTACGTACCCTTGGCCGGAATCAAACCCAGGACCCTTCAGTCTGCAGGCTGACGCTCTAACCACAGAGCCAAACCTGCTAGGTCCTCTGTTCAGTTCATTTCATTTCACTCCCTCTGTATGGAGTTCTTCATTCAGCCAGACTCTGGACTTTGAGATCTTAGCTGTCCTTGAAGTATCAGCTCAAAAATGCCACATCTTCCTTGGTTATTTCAGCCAAAAGACCAATAGCTGATATTTTTTGCAAAGTGTTTAAAACATACTAATCCTCAATCATTCAAATTAGGTATTATTGTTCCCATTCTACAGTTAAGGAAACAAGTTTCCCAGCATCAGACAGTAGTAAATGACAAAGCCAGGAATCAAACACAAACAATGACCTTAAAGACACGTCCAAAGCCACAAAACTCTACAGAAGTATCTCACTCTCTCTGTACCACACTCCTTTCAGTACACGATCTGCCGCATCATTTGCACATTTCCATACTTTAGTGGATTGAGAGCTCCCTGAGTTTCTTTGTTATTTCCAAGGCCTAGACAGTGTTGATTGACTTGTGGCCCTTGTTTCTGTGTCTAACACCCATGCATACCAGACACAGAATCAAGCCGACTCATTCCCACAGATTAGAATTCTTCCTGCTCTCCCACTATTGGTGCATGTAACGCAGGTCTTAAAGTCCTTTATTTCTTCACGATTTGTGTGCTTGTCCCTGTAAACTGGCAGCACCCCCAAGGACAAACCTTACTTGTATTTCAGATTTGGGGATCATGCCCCTGGTCCGCTGGAACACAGCCCCAGCCAGGGCCCTACCAAGCTGGGAAACAGGGTTTAACGTTTCAGCCTCTCCCCGCTTGGCCTTTGCAGCGCTGTCGACCTGTCCCTAGTCTTAGTCTCCCCAAGGCCTCTTTATGTCTCCGCCTCTTTGTCTCTGCTTGTTTCATTGTCTATGCTCCTCTGCCCCTAGACCTGTTTCTCTCCAGGCTCCTGGCCCTTTCTAATAGCTCCTCGGACTCTGCTTCAATGACTTTATATCTCTCTCTTATCTATTTCTACATCTGTCTGTGGCGGCTCCGGGTTTTTTTCGTCTGCCGCTGCCTCTCAGCCTTTGCGTCTTCTCCGACTCGGTGCTCTTAGGTTACGACTTGGTGAGTCTCTGGCTCGGGGTCTCCGTTCCCGGCCCCGGGTCTGATTCCATCTGCGCCTCTCCCCAGGGGCGTCCCTAGAGGCCCCCGCCACTAGCCTCCGCTCCGGCCGCGGCTCGGCCGCCACCACCCAAGCCCAGCCCCCGTCCCCACCCCCACCCGGCCCTCAGCTGCTCGGACCGGCCCCGCTTTGTTTCCCCAGTCTCCACCGGCCCCGCTTTGTTCCCAGCGCCTCGGAGCCCCGCCCCCGCCCCGTCTGAGGTCTCCGCCGCCCTTTGTCTGCCTGGGTCTCCCCCCCACCCCCTTCCCGGGGTCCGGGTTTAGATCTCTTTGTCTCTCCGGGCCGGGCGGTTAGCGTTGCCAGCCGACCCCACAGGTCGGCGCGGGTGGCCCGGCACAGCGACAATTAGGAAGCGTCTTCGGCCCTCGTCACCCAGCTCCAGCCCAGGAGGCACACGGTTAATACCACCGAGTTTGGGCCGCGTAGCCCCCTCCGTGGCACGCGGCCGCCCGCCGGCCACCGAGCTCGGGCCGACCCGGCGGCCCCGAAGGCGAGCGGCTCCTCCGGGTCCTAGAGCGGCTCGGCGCAGCCCATCTCTTCCGCTTCCCGTCCCCGCCCCCGGCGGCCGCCCGCGGGACGCCTGGAGCCGAGTCCCCTCCCCGTTAGACGCGGAGCCGCATCCCGGAGCCGTCGGTGGCCCGGGCACCCGTGCCCACCGAGGAGCTCCGGAGAGCACCGGGGTGGCGGGCCCGGCGGCGGCGGGAGGGCGAAGGGCGGCTGCGTGCCGGAAGGAGCAGCAGGTGCAGGGGCGGCCGGCGGCGCCCGCGGGGGTGCAGGGGGGGCACCGGGAGCCGCGCCCTGCATCTCGGACCCAGATGCTGCCCTGGGCCCGCGCCAGCCGTCAGAGGGCAGCGGCAGGGCGCGGGCCGCACGTGGCCGTGTGACCGTGGGATTGCATGTTTGTCCCCTTGCTCAGGGCGGCGTGCCTGCGATGGAGCGCGCGGCGGAGCCCTGGGGTCCAGATCTCCATGGCCGGGAGGAAAGGGAGCAGCTGAGAGGCGCCCGAACAGGTGAGGGCCGCGGCGGCGCGCCGCCATGTATAGGTAATAGCTAGGTCGAGGACTGCGATGCTGGGCTCTGCCTGGCCAAGACCCAGAAAAATCGGTAATGAACTGTGCTTCCAGGGAGACAGGGGGAGGGGGAGCAAAAACAGAGGGGGGACTCAGTATTTCTCTGCACCTGTGCGCCAGGCCAGGCGGGGAATCCTCTCAAGGACTGTCCCCGTCCCCAGCAGTCCTCACGTCCTCACTGCCTCTGCCCTACTTCGGGCCCCATTCTGCCTCATCAGGCAGCTGCAACAGCCTCCCCTCAGCCCTCTTCTCTCCAGTGATGCACTCTGCACCCACAGTGATCTAAGTCTAGATCGAATCCGGTCTCCCTTCTCCAGAACCTTCCCTAGCTCGTTTCTGCCTACTAATTAATAGTCTTAGCCTAGTGTTCAATTTAGCCCTAGTCCCAACGTCCCTTTCCAGCTTTATGCCCCAGTCCTCTCCATGGTTTCCTTTTTTCTCACTGTGAAAGCCCATTCCTGGCTCCTTATTCTCCCCCCTGGGACAGCACAGTTATTCTGAGCCCACAAGTATAATTATTTTTGCTTTTCCTTCTCTCTCCTACCAACCCTAAGCATCTTAAGGGGTAGGTGTGTGTCTGGGGCCTCTCAGGTAAACATAGATGGCTGAAGTAATAAATTACAGAATGAGCTAATATAAAAAGACATAATTGAAATAGCAAATACCAGTTTTTTCAAACAGAGACAGTATAACACAGGCTTGGGGATCAGACAGACCTGAGTTAGAAACCTGGCTTTGCTACTTGCTAACCTTTGTAACCTTGAGCAAGTGACTTAAATTCTCTGAGTCTCCAAATGCATAGTAATAATATTACCTCACAGGATAGTTTCCAAGTGTTCAGTAATGCTTAGTTTAGTGATTGGCACATATTAAAGGCATGGTAAAAGGAAATTACTATTATTATTTTTTTAATATATTTTTATTGATTTCAGAGAGAGGAAGGGAGAGAGATAAACATCAATGGTGAGAGAGTCATTGATTGGCTCCCTCCTGCACGCCCCCTACTGGGGGTCAATCCGGCAACCTGGGCATGTGCCCTGACCAGGAATTGAACCGAGATCTTCTGGATCATAGGTCGATGCTCAACCGCTGAGCCATGCCGGCCAGGCAGGAAATTACTATTATTAATGAGAGGCACAGATAATAGTAAGTTCTTTAGAAGTTCAGAGGAGAGAGAGAGAGCCTTGTGACCACAGGTTGTCAAGCAAACCTTTCTGGGGCTGAGCCAAAGGGCAGGTCTACAGCTCCCTTTTCTTTCCCCAGGTCTGGGAGGTGAGAATGTGGAGATGTCTCAGACAGATGAGTTTGAACATACCCCACAGGAGGATGACTTGGAGTTCAAGGAAGAGGAAGATTTGGCCCCGGGTCATGAAGTAGGAAATGCCTCTCTCAAACCTGAAGGTATCCAGACTTGGGATGACTTGTGGGTCCAGAGAGAGGGACCAGGAAAACCTCAGGCTCGAGACAGAGGCCCCCGGCTCCTGGGAGAGCCACGTTGGGGCCAGGCTAGTGATCGGGCTGCTGTATGTGGCGAGTGTGGCAAGAGCTTTCGACAGATGTCAGATCTGGTAAAACACCAGCGGACACACACAGGGGAGAAACCCTACAAATGCGGGGTCTGTGGCAAGGGCTTTGGGGATAGCTCTGCCCGTATCAAACACCAGCGAACTCACAGTGGTGAAAAGCCTTACAGAGCCAGACCACCAGCCCAGGGCCCTCCAAAGATTCCTAGATCCAGGATCCCTGCTGGTGAGCGCCCCACTATCTGTGGTGAATGTGGCAAGAGCTTCCGGCAGAGTTCAGACTTGGTGAAACACCAGCGGACACACACGGGTGAGAAACCCTACAAGTGTGGCATCTGTGGCAAGGGTTTTGGTGACAGTTCTGCTCGCATAAAGCACCAGCGAACACACCGTGGGGAGCAGCCCCCCCGGCCTATGGTGCCCCGGCGGCAGCCATCTCGAGCAGCCACAGCAGCCGCACAAGGACCCAAGGCCCAGGACAAGCCATATATCTGCACCGATTGTGGCAAAAGATTTGTGCTCAGCTGCAGCCTTCTGAGCCACCAGCGTAGTCACCTGGGGCCCAAGCCTTTTGGCTGTGATGTGTGTGGAAAGGAATTTGCCCGGGGCTCAGACCTGGTTAAGCACCTTCGGGTGCACACGGGAGAGAAGCCCTACCTCTGTCCTGAGTGTGGCAAGGGCTTCGCTGACAGCTCTGCCAGAGTCAAGCACCTCCGCACCCACAGTGGCGAGAGGCCTCATGCCTGCCCAGAATGTGACTGCACCTTCAGCCTCAGCTCCACCCTTCTCCGCCACCGCCTGACTCACATGGAGCCCCAGGACTTCAGCTTCCCTGGCTACCCCCTGGCTCCCCTGATCCCCAGCCCACCCCCCAGCTCAAGCCCCCCCCCACCTCCTCTTGGTACCAGCCCCCCGCTAACACCTCGAAGCCCTTCACACTCTGGTGATGGGCCTTTTGGCCTGCCTGGCTTGGAGCCAGAGCCTGGGGGCCCACAGGCTGGGGAGCCACCCCCACCACTGGCGGGTGACAAGCCCCACAAGTGCCCTGAGTGTGGCAAGGGCTTCCGCCGAAGCTCGGACCTGGTGAAACACCATCGTGTGCACACGGGGGAGAAACCCTACCTCTGCCCTGAATGTGGCAAGGGTTTTGCTGACAGTTCAGCTCGAGTCAAGCACCTTCGCACCCACCGTGGTGAACAGGCTCGGCCACCGCCACCATCCACTCTCTTGAGGCCACATAATCCCCCAGGCCCAGCACCCATGACCCCTCGACCCCGAGCCCGGGCCCGGCCCTCTGGACTCAGCCAGCCCCATGTGTGTGGCTTCTGTGGGAAGGAGTTCCCCCGGAGCTCAGATCTGGTCAAACATAGGCGCACACACACGGGGGAGAAGCCATACAAATGTGCAGAGTGTGGCAAGGGTTTTGGTGACAGCTCTGCCCGTATCAAGCACCAGCGTGGGCATCTGGTCCTGAGGCCCTTTGGGACGGGGGATGGTCTGGCAAAGCCCCTCAAGGAGGAGCCACCAGCAGGACTGGAATGATGGGGTACAGGGAGGGTGGAGGGTCAGGAGACCAAAGGGATGGTATCTTGCCTAATCAGAAGAAAGGGCCTGGGAGTTGGTGGGAGGGAGAAGGAAAGAAGGTGGGAGGGGAAGAAAAGAGAAAGGAGTGAATGGATGGAGATTGGAGACAATGATCTTGAAGCTCAGGAAACTGTCCCAGGTGGGCTCAGTCAGGACCTTGCCAGTGTGGTCTGTACCCCCAGCTTCTAGAACACTGCCTAGTACACGGTAGGCACTCAGTAAATACTTGTTGAATTAATAACCTGGTCTTAGGCTGAAGCCCCTTAACCCTAAATTCCTGCTGCCTCTTAACCTATTAAGAATTGATCCCTCTCAATCTTGCCCCGAAGACCAGCACCCTGAATCGTGGTTTGTTCAAACCCTTGCGAGCTGCAACAAAGAGACTTGGGGATTCGGATGACAGAACTAGGCAGGGGCACCTTCATCCTTCTGATGAGAGTATTGCTGTGTGGCAGGCAGTACCCAGCGTTAGGCCATTGGACATGGTCTTAGCTAGGAAGGGCACTCATACAGAGCCCAGACCTACGTGCCCTGGAGGACCCTAACCTACCCTGACACCTGGGCACTGGCACAATAGACCAGAGACAGCAGAAGGAGAACTCTGCTCTGCTTGCCAAGCCCAGGTCCTGGGGGACACCAGCAGAGATAAAGTGGCTGGGGGCAGGACTGGGTGAGGAGCCAGGGAAGTGCCAAGGCCAGACAGCCACATCTCCATGTGTTTCCTTCCAATAAACTGCTTCTTGTCTGAGGCTTGGACTCTGTGTGTGTGTGTGGTGAGGGGTGAAAAAGGTGTCCAAGTGTCACCACAGGTGGGACCCCCAAGCCGTGTGTAAACTTGTGTGGGTCCCTTCCCCTCTTTGCACCTGTCAAAGGAGTGGGCTTAGTCAGCTGTTTTCTAGCTCCATCCATGCCACACCATATAGCACAACTCCTAAAAGGAAAATCACCTGACTCCATGGGGTAAGGGTGTTCAGCGAGTGCTGTTGCTATGATGACAAGTGGGGGAGAAGTGTGGGCTGCTTCCGTGCTGTACAGGCACAGAAGGCCCCGGCATGGATGCTCTGCCTACTGGGGAACCCACCTCCCTGAGACCTTCTTTGTCAAGAAACAGGTCATTTGGCTGTGCATTGCAAAGAGAAGGCAAAAGGGATACCTCTTTATCACCTGGAAAAGGAAACCGTATTTCCTATCGACTCGTGTCTTTAGGAGCAGGACGCAAATTGCTAGCTTTTTCTAAGGAGGGCACCAATAGGGAGGAAGGAGTGAGAGGAACTGATAGGATTTGATTGGCCAGGGACAAAAAAGGCTAGGGCAGCCCTGGCAGGGGAGCTCAGTTGGTTAGAACATCTCCCAATATGCCAAAGTTGCAGGTTCCGTCTCCAGTCAGGGCACATACAAGAACAAATCAATGAATGCATAAATGATAGATGTTTCTCCCCCCCCACCCCCGCCCCCCCGCCAAATCAATTTTTAAAAAAGACTAGGGCCATTCACCCACCTAACAAATGAAGTACAAGACTGCTTTGCAGCTTTGCTGGTTGGGCCTCTGAGCCAATCTTGGTACCTAGATAGATAGAAGCTCTTACAAGATCATAACCATTGGACAGACTTGCCTAGAAAGCAGTTAAAGATTGTTACAGTGTGGTTCCTCCTGGTCCTCCCACCTCCTGCCAAGTGGTCATACATACTCAGAACCCTACAGTTTTGCATTCAGGCCTGGGATTCTCGGAGGCTTTGGCACACAAACCCATAGGCCTAAATGGAGGTCTTCTGGGGCTTTTGGAAGATCCTTCCTGCTGGTTTTCCTTGTCTCCTCTCCTTACAAGATTGGCCTTGAAGCCCGCCTGCAGTGAACTTTGTAAAATTACATCTGACTGTGAAAGAAAAAGGGGCCACATACTAAACCTGACAAGCTGAAGGGAGGCCTGCATGGTGGCCTTATAAACTCAGAGACCTAAAGTAACCACATAGGATGGTCTGCAATTAAAACTTTCTAACTAAAAGCAGTTCTTGTCAGGTAGTCAGAGCCTAGGCTAGTATTTTTCCTAACAAAGGTCAATCTTTACTTTAACTGAGCCTGTTGTCTTTTTTGCATCTATGATAACACACCTGATAACATACCTTTGGAATATCAAAGAAATTTCCTTTTTCCAGACCCCTCAAAGCACAACTACCAGGCCAGAGCAGAGACCACAAATCCCCTCATTGTTATTATGATGGTGTTAATTGGTTAACTGTTAACTATTCCTCTTAACTGTCTATTTCTCTTACTTTTTATTCAATCCCAGAGATTGCCCCACCCTCCTCCTTTGATTATAATATGTAAAGTAAGGTTCAAGCCCTGGCTGATAAGCTCAGTGGTTAGAGCGTCAGCCTGTGGACTGAAGGGTCCCCGGTTTGATTCAGCCAAGGACACCTCATTTACAGGCTCGATCCCCAGCCGAGGTCGAGGTGTGTGCGGGAGGCAGCCAATTGATGTTTCTCTCTCACATCGATGTCCCCCCCCCCCACTCTCTCTGAAAAGCAACGGAAAAAATATCCTCACGCCCAGCCGGGCATGGCTCAGCGGTTGAGCGTCGACCTGGGATCCAGGTGATCAGGGTTCGATTCTCAGTCAGGGCACATGCCCAGGTTGCGGGCTCGATCAATGACTCTCTCATCATTGATCTTTCTGTCTCTCTCTCTCCCTCTCCTTCCTCTCTCTGAAATCAATAAAGATATATTTAAAATATATATATATATATCTCCTCAGGTGGGGATTAAAAAATAAATAAATAAATAAATAAATAAATAAATAAATAAATAAAATAAGGTGTAGAACTACCATTCTCTGGAGCATTTTCTCAATCTTTTGAGATTTCGCTTCCTGGGACTTGTTAGTTTGGCTCAAATAAACTAAAAAATTCTCTACAAGTTTGAAAGTTTTTTACTTTGACATTTACTTGGCATGGTGCAACAGGATTCCAAAGAAGTCCACCCAAGACCACCTTGCTTGGTACCAGCAGGGGCCCAAGGGGCCCCACTGACCTGTTCTTTGTTTTGCATCAGCTGAACTTAGGTGAGTTTCCCTTGGAATTCCAGACCTCCAGGTTTTAAGATAAGAGGCCCTGATGTTATTTGAGCTGTTCATTTATTTATTTATTTATTACTTTTATTTTTTATTAATCCTCACCCAAGGCTATTTTTTTCCATTGATTTTTAGAGATTGTGGAAGGGGGTGGGGGAGAGAGAGAGAGAGACATTGATTTGAGAGACACACATTGACTGGTTGCCTCATGCATGCCCCCAACTGGGGCCGGGGATTGAACCTGCAACCAGGTATGTGCCCTGGACCAGTAATCGAATCCAAGAACCTTCAGTGCATGGGCCGATGCTCTAACCATTAAGCAAACTGGCTAGGGCATTAAGCTGTTTTTTACAAATCCTCCAGGTAGAGCCCTAGTTGGTGTGGCTCAGTTGGTTGGAGCACTATCCTGTACATCAAAAGATAGTGAGTTTGATCCCTGGTCAGGGCGCAAATGGAAGGCAACCATCCATGTTTCTCTCTCTCCCTCTCTAAAAAAATCAATAAGCATATCCTTGAGTGACGATTAAAAAAAAGTCCTCCAGGTAGAACTAAAGGTTAAGGGTTGATAGAACCCAGGCCAAGCCAGGACAGGAGAAAAAAAAGAGTGGCTAATTTTTAACTTTGGCTTTTCAATTGGAATTGCTTTCTGAGAGTCTGAACAAAGAACTTTTTGCTGGATAAATGAGAGCCTGAACTCATTTGGCTATGAAGATAAGGGGCGTTTCCTCCCTCCAGCCTGAATTTTCATTTTTCTTAGGTGACTAAACATCTTTGTGGGAATGCCAGGGTGTTACAGGATAGGGGACCTGGTCCTGAAAAGATATGCCCAGGGCCACCCAGTAGCACTTAGGTTCTTGACTTCATGCGGGAAAGATTTTACAACCTGAGTACAGGTGATTGAGAGAATGTTTATTAAAGCTGGGGGCAGTGAAACAAGGAAGAGCTTAACATGAAAGAAGCAGCAGGAGAGACCTAGGTGGGGCTGCTTTTGCTCTCTAGAAATAATATAAGAAAGAAATGAGCCAAGGCAGGGCTGCTTTTGCTCACTGGGAAGTCAGAGAAAAGGGAGCCTTGGAGAAAGGTTCAGGGGGTAATCCCAGGATGAACTGCTGTGCCTGTTGCTCCCCTGATTGCAAGTCTCTCGGATACCCTTAGAGTTTAGGAGATGAGTGCCTGTGGAGGAAGAAGAGAGGGCAGGGAAAGGCACAGGTGTACTCCCAGGAAGGAATCTTAGGGAAGGTCTCAGGGGACGGCTTCAGCAGAATATTTACCAGTTTTCCAGGTCTGCCCTTTCAGGGCCGTGGTCTTACTGATGGATCAGTGCTAGGGCAGGAGGTCATTAGTCATTGCAGCTGGTTCCTAGCATTGCCCAGTCCACCTGGTTTTGCTGCTTTTCTGGGCCTGGAGCTAAAATACAACTGAGGCCTAGATGTTATCTCTAGGGAGGTGACCTTCTGTATCTGGCTCTAAACTGCTAGGCCAGTTTGTTCAGCTATCTGTCTCAGTTTCCTCATTCTACTTGCCAAGGAGTTTTTCTAGCGTCTTACTATCCTGCCTCAAGGGGGCATGCCCCATGAAGTGCAGGACCCCCGTAGGGAATTCCAACTCAACTGTAATTAATTAATTGATTCGTCTGGGGATGTGCACTTAAAAGTTGGTTACCTAGTGCTCTGAGTTCTCACTGCTGTATTAGACAGCCGGGGAGAAAAGCCAAGACACAGAGAGAATTGAATGTGACTCGGGAGGGGACAGCCCCTTGGAGTCAACCAGTAAGCAGCACACTTCAACCCACCACACAATATCCCTAGAAATTTCTTCAGACTGTGCAGATATCCAAAGAAAACTAAAATTAATATGGAAAATCATGCCTCCAAGGCTGAAAACTCTCAGCCCCCATTAATACTCCTATAGATATACAATAAATAGGAAGACTTTACTTGCAAGTGCTTGCATAAATGGGATGATTTAACTAGAAACGATATCAACTAAAGATGGCCAAAATGGTTTTCCTTTTTGGTGCCTAAATTAATTTTTGCATGCAAAATTAGAAAATGCTGGCTCTAAAATTAAACTGAATGGATGAGAAGCATATCTCGATTGGAAATTAGAAGCTTCTAAGAGGAGCACAGATCAATTCTTTTAAAATTTTTATTTATTGATTGATTTTACAGAGAGGGAGAGAAAGGGGAGGAGAGAAACATTGATTTGCTGCATCACTTCATGTTTTTCATTGGTTGATTTTTTTTTTTATGCCTCACCCAAGGATATTTTTTCCGTTGCTTTTCAGAGAAAGTGGAAGTGGGGCGGAGAGAGAAACACCGATGTGAGAGAGACACATCAATTGGTTGCCTCCCGCATGCACCCCTGCTGGGGCTGGGGATCAAGCCTGCAACCAAGACACTTGCCCTTGGCTGGAATTGAACCCAGGACCCTTCAGTTCAGGGCCGACGCTGTAACCACTGAGCCAAACGAGCTAGGGCTCTGGTTGATTCTTGTATATGCCCTGACCAGGGATGGAACTCACAACCTTGGCATATTGGGATGACACTCTAAACAACTATCCAGCCAGGGCGATAAAATTTTTTTTTAAGAATAAGAAATTTTAGTGCTCTGGCCAGGTAGCTCAGTTGATTAGAGAGCATTGTCCTGATATGCCAAGGTTGTAGGGTCCATCCCCAGTAAAGGCACATACAATAAGCAATCATTGAATGCATAAATAAGTGGAACAACACATCAATGTTTCTCTCTCTCTAAAATCAATCAATCAATCAATCAATCAATCAACCAAAAGAAATTTTAGAGACCGTCCCTGAACTAAAGAAGACTACTAAGTGAAATAAGCCAGGCAGAGAAAGACAAATATCACATGATCTGGCTTATACGTAGAATCTAAAGAACTTAATAAACTGATGAACAGAATAGATTCAATGACATGGAAGCATAGATGAGACTGACGAATGTCAGAGGGATGGAGGAGGGCGGGTGGGTGGAGGGGGAGAGAGTCACCAAAGAATTTATATGCATCTATGCACAACCCAAGGACACGGACAATGGTGGGGAGAGGGACTGGGGAGGGGAAAGGGATGGGGTGGAATGGGTCACTGGGTAGAAAAAGGGACATTTGTAATATTTTAAACAAACAAACAAAAAAATAAGACTACTGAGCCCTGACCAGTGTTGCTCAGTGGTTAGAGCATTGGCCCCGGGCACTAAAGTGTCACAGGTTTGATTCCTGGTCAAAGGCACATACCTGGGTTGTGGGTTCGCTCCCCCGCTAGGTCAGGGCTCATGAGGGAGGCAACCAGTCAATGTGTCTCTCTCATATCGATGTTTCTCTCTCTCTCTCCCTCCCTCCCTTCTACTCTCTCTGAAAAGCAATGGAAAAATATCCTCTGGTGATGATTAACCAAAACAAAAAAAACAAAAACAAACAGAAGACTACTGAAGCTAATAAGTTTCAACACCCCATTCCTCCCCCTTCAGCAGCTCTTCCCCTATATCCTTTGGTCTCTGAGCTTTCTTGTGCGGCTTGCCCTCCCCTCCCTCCCTCCCCTTCTATCTCCTCTATATCCCCTCCACTACCACGCCCCACT
Source organism: Miniopterus natalensis (assembly GCF_054644295.1). NCBI lineage: Eukaryota > Metazoa > Chordata > Mammalia > Chiroptera > Miniopteridae > Miniopterus > Miniopterus natalensis. Next base: position 97,314,161 of record NC_142083.1, read on the forward strand.
GACCTAGGGGAAAGTGAGAATAGGGGTTCAGACAAGGGTAATCCAGGACTTCCAGCTGCTCCCTTAGGAGAAAGCTGGCCTCAGGCAAAGGGGAGCCAGCAATTGTATACAGTCCTTGGACTAGAACATAATTAAGGAATTTACCTAAAGATTTCCCTGATTAACTGTTAGAACATGTGATCCTGGCCATTCTGACTTATTCCAATTAATGTATCTACTGGTTTCTGGGAGCAAAAGCAACAGAATTACTAAATAGGGTTTGCTGGGAAACTCCTGTAGAGGAATCTCTTTTTATTATAGAAAGCCAGGTCACCTTAAGAAAGATTATAGAAAATTGAAATGGGATTTAGAAAGAAAAAAGAAACAGAAGCAAGCATGTGATTGCCTTCCCCCTGGGAGTAAAGCTTCTGTGCAAATGGTAGGGATATTTAATCAACCTATGACTTTAAAAAAATATATATATATATATATATATATATCTTTATTGATTTTAGAGAGAGGAAGGGAGAGGGAGAGAGAGAGAGAACGTCAATGATGAGAGAGTCATTGATCGGCTGCCTCCTGCACGCCTCCCACTGGGGATCTAGTCCCCAACCGGGGCATGTGCCCTGACCTGGAATCGGACCTCCATCTCCTAGATTATAGGCCATTGCTCAACCGCTGAGCCAAGCCAGCGGGGCAACTTACAACTTTTTAATTTTTTTATTTTTATAGTTAGGTCTTTATTTAAAAATCTCATCTACCCACTTAGCGTTTTCTGCCAACACGGGGAGCAGAAACCTTCGCAGGCTTCACAATCTTTTGCTTAGCTGCTGCCTCTGTGGGAGCCTTAGCAGCAGCCATTGCTGTCTTTTTAGATGCTTGCTTAGCCTTTTTTGCTTCCTTGGCAGCCCCGATAGCTTGTTCTCTTTGAGTTTTTCTGACTTCAGTTTTCCGGTTCCTCTTCGCCATTACATCAGCAAGAGATGCACCAGTGATGGCCTCTGGAATTTGACAGCTCTGCGGGTTCTTTTCGTTTGAATTTCTTCCGACTGTCCCTTTTTGCGCTTTCTTCTGTAGGGGACAGTCCAGTTTATCCGTCGAGGATTCCTCTTGCAAAGGAATGCCGCCTCGCATCTCGCATTAAGAAACTGGAAAACCTTCCCGTCGGTCCTGGGGAAGCGCCTCCCGTGTCGGGATAGATCTTGTAGCCACCGAAACTGCAGTGCTCGGCCTTCAAGGCTGCAGCTGCCGGAAAGGCTGAAACATGTGAAGAGCCCTGTGACTTTTTACGTCAGAACCTGTCCCCTTCCAAGTAGGGAATGTTACAGGGCGATATATATTTTTGTTAATCCAGATCTGCCCCCTTTCATCTGATAGAGATTTTCGTCTTTTTTATTAATCTTCACCCAAGGATATTTTTTCCATTGTTTTTCAGAGAGAGAGGAAGCGAGAGAGAGAGAAACATCGATGTGAGAGAGACAATGATTGGTTGCCTCCCACATGTGCCTGGACCCGGGCTGGGGCCTGGGGCCTGGGGCCTGGGATGAAGCCTGCAACCAAGGTGTGTGCCTTTGGCCAGAATGTTTCTCTCTCTCTGTCTCTCTCTTGTAGGTGCCCTGAACTAAAGGGTCCTGGGTTCAACTCCAGCCAAGGGCATGTACCTCAGTTGCAGGCTCGATCCCAGGCCCCAGTTGGGGTGCCTGCAGGCGGCAACCAATCCATGTGTCTCTCTCACATCGATGTCTCTCTCTCTCCCCCCGCGCCCCCTTCCACTCTCTCTGAAAAGCAATGGAAAAAATATCCTAGAGTGAGGATTAAAAAATAATAAATAAATAAATTAATTAATTAAAAAGAGCTAATAATTTTATATACGAGCCTCTGTAAATCTTCCAGTAAAAGGACAAGGATGGCGATTTGTAACGAATCTCATAGCTATAGATAAAATAGTTATTCCCAAACAGCCTGTGGTTCTAAATCCACATAACCTATTATCAGCAATTGCTGTGGACTACCAATATTTTTCAGTGATCAATTTATGTAGTGCCTGTTTCAGCATTTCTGTAAAAAAAAATAAAAAGGAGAGGAAGAGACAGAAATACCTCTTTGCTTCTACCTGGGAAGATTACAATTTTACTTGGACAGTAATGCCCCAGGGAAATATGGAGAGTCCCACCTATTTGTCTTAGATACTAAAAGCTGATTTAAGTGATTTTAAATTTCCCAGATATTCCACTCGAATACAATATGCAGATGCTTTACTTTTATGCTCTAGGACATTATTAGATTCCCAAAAGGACACAATTTACCTATTGCAGCAGCAGCAGCCATAAAAGGACATAAGGTCTCAAAGGCTAAGCTTCAAATTTTATTTTTTTTTTAACCTCAAGTAAAATACCTTGGCTATCTCATATAAAAAAATGGGCTACTAATGAACCCTGAAAGACTGAGAGGAATAATATCTTTTCCTTTTCTAAAAACAAACAAAGAACAGCTTAGAGGGTTCCTGGGTCTGATTGGATACTGTCACAATTGGATTCCAAATTTTTATTAATAGCCCAGCCTCTATATATCTTATTAAAATCAAATTGACCTGATCTAAGTCGGTGGAACCCAGAAGAGAAACAAGCTATAAAAGCTCTAAAAGAATTGCCTAAAGCTCCCACTCTGGGACACCTACATTATAAACTTTCTAAGTTTTTATACATGAAAATAAAGGAAATACTTTTAGAAAATTTAACTCAAAAACATAGAGATCATCATATAGAATATTATAGTCAGCAATTAGACTCCGTAGCCAAAGGGCTCCCTCTCTGCATGACAGCAATCTCTGCCAGGCGTGTTATGTAAACAAACAGAGAAGATAGTTATGGGCTCTCCTTTGTTTATGTTCCTCATTCCGTTGAATCTTCACTGAATTCTCATTACACTCAACACTTCCATCAGTCAACTGGTTCTTGCCTTCTGCGCCTAATATTACTTTACCTTGATGTAACAGTCTTTTAAAAAATATATATATATATTTTAAAAGTATATATATATATACATATATATATACTTTTAAAATTGACTTTTAGAGAGAGAGGAAAGGAGAGGGAGAAAGGGAAATATGGATATGAGAGCCCAACATCGATCAGCTGCCTCCTGCACGCCCCTTACTGGGGACCGAGCCAACCAAGCCACACTGGTCAGGGCTAGATGTAACAGTCTTAGCTCAGCAACTTGGCTGCCTTCTTTGCAGGGTGAAGACATCCACCATTACGCTTTCCCACTGACCCCTTTTTGTTCCTAGGAATAATTTACAGGAAGCTCCTTGGTAATGCTGACTTCATTTGTTTTACAGATGGAGCTGTGAAAGATGAACAGTAATGTTACCAAGCTGAATACGCGATTAGCTTCCATGGTGGACATAATTGAAGGTTCTTTAAAAAAAAAAAAAAAAAAGTCTATTGATTTCAGAGAGAGGAAGGGAGAGGGAGAGAGGGAAACATCAACGGTGAGAGAGAGTCATTGATCGGCTGCCTCCTGCTGGGGATCGAGCCCACAACCTGGGCCCGTGCCCTGACCAGGAATCAAGCTGTGATCTCCTGGACCATACGTCAATGCTCAGCTGCTGAGCCATGCCGGCAGGCAGAAGGTTCTTATTTACTTGAATAAGATCTGTCCAACAAGCTGAATTAATTATTCTTACTTGGGCTTGTCAATTAGCCGATAATCAAATAGCCAGTATTTGCACTAATCTATGCCCTTGGTGTAGCTCACAACTCTAGAATGGTGTGGAAGCAGCGAGGCTTCTTAACTTTTTCAGGGCAGCACATAAAGAATAGAAAATTGGTTGCAGAATTATTAGATGTCGTACAGAAATGGAAATAATTGGTAATTATCAAAATTCCAGAACATTCTAAAGCTGCCACCATGAAAGCAATAGGAAATCATTTAGCTGATGCTGCAGCTAGACAGGCAGCATTAATCAGCCAAATTATCTAGACCTGAGAATGATCCTTGCTGCCTATGAAATCAAAGAAAGACTCACTTTTATAGTTCCAATGACAGCTGCAGAAGAAAAGAGTAGAGATGGCAACACAAAGGGGGAACCTGCGCCCTGGCGAGTGCGGCTCAGTTGGCTGGAGTGTCATCCTGTGTACCGAAGGGCTGTGGGTATGATTCCCAGTCAGGGCACACACCTAGGCTGTGGGTTCAGTCCTGGCTGGGGCACATATGAGAGGCATTAATTAATGTTTCCCACTCACATCAATGTTTCTCTCTCTCTCTCTCCCTCCCCCATTCTTCTCTCTCTAAAATCAATAAACATATCCTTGCCCTAGCAGGTTTTGCTCAGTGGTTAGAGAGTGGGCCTGTGGACTGAAGGGTCTTAAGTTCAATTCCGGCCAAAAGCACATACCTCGGCTGTGGGTTCAATCCCCAGCCCTGGCCAAGTCTAGGCGGCAACCAGTTGATGTGTCTCTCTCACACTGATGTGTGTCCCCCCCCCCCCCCGCCCTCTCTCTGAAAAAGCAATGGAGCCCAGTTGGGCGTGACTCAGCAGTTGAGCATCGGCCTAGGATCCAGGAGATAGAGGTTCGATTCCAGGTCAGGGCACATGCCCAGGCTGCAGGCTCCATCCCCTGTCGGGGGCGTGCAGGAGACAGCCGATCAATGACTCTCTCATCATTGATGTTTCTATCTCTCTCCCTCCCTGTCCTTTCCTCTCTCTGAAATCAATAAAGATATATTAAAAAAAAAAGCAATGGAAAAGATATCCTCAGGTGAAGATTTAAAATAATTAAAGTAATTATAATAATAATGAAAAAAATCAATAAACATATCCTGGGGTGAAGATTTAAAAAAAGGGGTGAGGGGGAATCTTTGACCCAGGCAAACAGCTATGGCTTGGACTAAATCAGAAACCAATTTTATGTATAGGGGCCCAACTCCCTAGACGTCAACATGTACGTGAGCTAACGCATCGGCATCTCAAAAAGATGATTTCATCACAGTATTACTGGAAACCTTTTCTTACGGTAGCTCATAAAGTATACTGCAGATGTTCTATCTGTCCAAATATAAGCCTGGAAAATCATTCCACGGATCCCAGGGACATTTCCCACTTCCTTTAGATCCATTTGAGGTATGGTAATTGGATTTTATCTAAATGCCACCAAACCAGGCATACAAATATACATGTTAGTTATGATTGTATGTTTTCTCACTGGGTTGAGGCATTTCCTAGCAGGAGAGCAACAGCCTTAAGGATAGGTAAATTATTATGGGGAAAAATTAAATCCCAATTGGGGAATTCCCTCTGAGTTACAGTGACGGAGGACTCATTTCTCTGGGCAAATAATGCAATCCATTTGTAATATTTGGCCTATTCTACAGTATTTTTTGTTTGTTTTTAAATATGATTTTATTGATTTCAGAGAGAAGAAGGGAGAGGGAGAGAGAGAGAGAGAGAGAAATATCAATGATGAGAGTCATTGATTGGCTGTCTCCTGCACGTTCCTACTGGGGATCAAGCCTGAAACCTGGGCATGTGCCCTGACCAGGAATCGAACCTTGATCTCCTGGATCACAGGTCTATGCTCAACCTCTGAGCCACGCCCGGCCGGGCTAAGATAACTTTTGTATTATCAGTAATACTCTTTTTATGATTTCTCTTTTTAAATTTCGAGGAAGCCCGGCTGGGCATGGCTCAGCGGTTGAGCATTGACCTAGGATCCAAGAGATTGCAGTTTGATTCCCGGTCAGGGCACAGGCCCGGGTTGTGGGCTCGATCCCCAGTCAGGGGCGTGCAGGAGGCAGCCGATCAATGACTCTCTCATCATGATGTTTCTCTCTCTCTCTCTCTCTCTCTCCCGCCCTCTGAAATCAATAAAGATATATTAAAAAAAAAAAATTAGGGGAAATGCTATTGCAAAAGTAAGAAGTTTGTCCTAATAACTTAGCCATTTCTAAATGAGTAAAAAAAGACAAACTATGAAGAGCAAGGGAAATTGTAGAAGGTTAGTAGAAAAGGAATATTGAGATAGGAATTTTATGTATAAATGCTAGAACTCAATTATGCAAATGTGCTTACTGCTAACCCAACAAGGACTACTAATTATATTAATTCAGATGGAAGCCGAAGGGTCTATAAAAACAGCCTTTTATAACTGCTGCTGGGGCACAGGAAATTTATTTATGAAACTTACTGTCTTCCTGGCCTCTGGAATTTTTAGATGGTAATTGTAATTTACATCACTGTGTTCTTTTGCAGCCTTGGCCTGATTAAACCTTAAGGTTACAGCATCCAGTTGCACAACTAGCAGGAATCAGATTAATAATGAACAGCATTTCAGTGCTCCCAATGGAAAGTAGATGAGTAAATGGGAACTCATCTCATGGTCAGATTATAAACACTGAAAAGTTGTATGGAGTGCCCTCAAGCTACGAGTAAATGTTATACTAGGTGCAAAATACAGAGAAGTGAGACAGGCAGCAAAACCTAGATCATAATAGCTTATAGGTTAGAGATGATAGAGTATTTTTCTCAATAAAGGCACATAGGACCTGATTGCCTCCCATTTACCTGCCTTTCACTTTTGGGAAAAATTCCTCCCTGACTTCCAAGGTTACAGTCTTGCCTCATCCCTATGGATGAAAAGGGGCCACATTTTAACCTGGCAAGCTCAGGGAAGGCCTGGGTGGTAGTTTTGCAAACTCAGCAACGTAAAGTAACCATAAAGAATAGTCTGAAGTGAAAACTTTTTAACTAAAAGCAGTTTATGGCAGGTAGTCCTGTCCTAGGCCTGCATCCTCCCTGACAAATTTTAAACTTTACCTTCACTAAGCCTGTCTACTTTTTGCGTCTATGATTACATATCTTTGGAATATTAAAGTAATTTTCCTTTTTATGGACCTGTCAAAGCACAAGGCACCACTCTGCGGAGACCACAAGTCCCCTTGTTACTGGAAAGGGGACCTGGCCCTTGGCCGGTCTGCCTAGGGCTGGCTGGTAGTGTGTGGGTTCTTGCCTTTGTGCAGGAAAGATTTCACAGTGCAAGTCCCAGTGAATTTTACAGGATGTTTATTAAAGCTGGAGACTGAAACAAGGAAAGGCTGGGAAATGAGCCTAGGGTGGTCTGCTTTGGCTCACTAAAAAATCAAAGAAAAAGTGGCCTTGGGGACAGGTTCAGGGGGTTTGCCCAGGATGAACTACCATTGCCCATTGCTGTCCTGGTTGCAAGCCTCGTGGGGTCCCTTAGAGTTTAGGAGATGCATGTCTGTGGGGGAAAAAGTGGGGGGAAGCATGGGCGTGCTCCTGGGAAGTAGAGCACGTGCTGGATCTTCCTTTTGAGGAGTTTTAAAGGCTGGGTGATTAGGGGAGGTCTTAGAATATTCATCAGCTTTATGCTGAAGTATCAGGTTTATTTCCTTAATTTGTCTGTCCTTGGGTGTGGTTGGTAAATGGCACTAATTGGATTTCTGCTGTTTCCCTGAGTAAGGTGATTTAAGCTATTTACCCTCTGGTTCTGGAGAAGTGCTAACCATTTACTCTTAAGTATCCCTGGTTTAGGGAAGATGCTGAAACTGCTGTTTAACTATCTGTCTCAGTTTCCCTATTCCGTTTGTCCTGGCTTACTGGCCTGTCTCACCCTCATTGTTATTAATTGTTGACTGTTAACTATACTGTACCCACTTAGGTAAAAGAACTATGTGTCTAGCATTTCTTTTTATCCAATCCCAGACGTTCCCCCACTTTGCTTTCTCCTGCCTCCCTAATCTATCACCAATGGATTTTATGTAACCTACCTACCTCTCTTCTTTTGATTGTAATGTATAAAACAAGGTGCAAAACTGCCCTTCCGAGGAGCATTATCTCAGTCTATTGAGACCGTGTTTCCCAACACTTGTCGACAGCTTGGCTTAAATAAACTCATAAAAATTCTTCACAGGTTTGAATGTTTCTTTACGTTGACATCATTTAGAGCTTCTTGAGCATAATTAGTCACTCAACAGCACTACCTGGTGTGTGATGGTTCCTGGGGATAGAAGACCAAGTCTCTGTCCTCAGTTTCTATGCAGAAGATTGACGTTGAACAAGTGATTTCAAGCGTAGAAAGGACCATGCAGGAAGTGCACATGCAGCAGAGAATCCTGTGTGATCCAAAGGCCTCTCCAAAGAAGTGGTCAAGGGTGACTTGGAATAAACTAAGAAAGGGGGAAGTGGAGGATGGGACAGGAGGCAGAGGGTTCTAGGCAGAGTGAAGAGTAAGCACCAAGTCCTTGGGGACTCAAGAACTGAAGTTCTAGTGAGGCTGAAGGCAAATAATGAAATGAAGAGGAATGAGTAAGCTAAGGACTTTTTCAAAACTGACTTTCTATTTCCCAGTCCTAAAAGAGGCCTGGCACACAGTAGGCCCCACTAAATATTTTGGTGAAGTGTCCTTGGACTATGATATCCTCCTCACAAGAGTTTACAGTCTCACAAGCTGCTACCTCTTTGTCAATCTGGCAAGCTCCCGCTCATCTTTGAAGGTTCTTCACATCTGTCTCCTCATTGAGGCTTGTACCCCAAATCCACTCCCTTCAACAGCATTATTCACTTTCCCCACTATTCTGCCAGAACACCTAGTTTCCTTTTCATGTATATATAAAATTTATTTATATATACTCATGTGTAATTTGTATCATAATCTTCTTTGCCAGGCTATGAGATTCTCAAGAACAGGAACTAGCTCCAATTCTAGGTAGACACTTGTACATGTTTGTAGAGCAAATGGATGGAGTCCTTGTCCTTTTCAAAGCATCCGTTCCAAAGTCCTTCTGTTGTAGGTGGCAGGAATGACCACCAGGTGTTAGACCCATGGGGTCACACTGGACCTGGGTTCAGCAACTTCAGTACGTGAATTCTGGCTAAGAAAGAATTCAGAGCCAAGACTCCAACTAAAAGACAACATTTATTTGGTAAATTATAGAGGTGGAAGAAGTAATTCCTAGAAGAAAGGGGCTGAGGAAACAAATTATGGAGGTAAAGGAAGGGCCCTTGGAGCTTGGGAGTGAGGGAAGCCTAGCCTAGGGAGAAAGGGGGGAGGGGAAGGGAAAGGCTCAGGTGTGCTCCTGAGAGGGAGAGCCCACTGGGTCCTAGGTCCTAAAGTTTTTCAAGGGTGATTTTAGGGGAGTTCCCAGGAGAGGATCTTAACAGAATATTTAGCAGCTTTGTAGAAGTGTCCTTTCAGGGTTGTGGTCTCTTCTGATTGGTCAGCACCAGGGCAGGGGGTCATTATTCAATGCAGCTGGTCCTGAGGTCAGCCATGGGGTCACTGATCTGGTTGTGCTGCTTTTCGGGGCCTGGAGATGAAATACAATTGAGGCCTAGATGTTATCTCTAGGGAGGAAAGGTCAGGGGTCCAAACTACGTGACCATCAACTGAATTTCTGCACCTGGCCCATCGTCCTTGTTCTGCTCATGTCTGTCTAACTGCTTACCACACTTGAACCTATCAGGATCTGAAATTTTCTCGTTAATTTTTTACATTTTTTACACCCTTAGAAGGACCACAGTAGTCAAGATTTTGTCTGCCTCCTTCACTACTGCATCTCCAATACCTACAATGGTGCCAGGCACATAGTTGGGCTCAATGACTACTTGAGAGAAGGAACACAATCAAAGTGGCTTAGGGATCTTGAGTGTGACTATCCAGGCATCTGACACCTTTTCCCAGCTCTGGGGAAAAACAAAAATTTGACCACATTTAATCCCAACATCCAAATTATGCTCTGGGCTCTGCAGACTGAGGCACAGGTTTGAGTCCTGGCTCTGCTACCAGTTTCCTTGGGTAACCTCATTTCTGAGAGAGAGTTTGGTGCAACAGAAAGAACATGAGCTTTGGAATCTGCTACTTACCAGCTATGGGACTTAGAACAAAGCTTTAGTTTCCTCATTTGTCAAAGGGAGATATTCTTGATTCCCACACAGCTGTAGTAAAGGGGCAAGGTAGGGATTTTAAGAATTTACTGAAATGTTATTTTTCTTTCATCATTTCTGATTTTTAGTTGCCCTATCCATAAAAAGGGAGAATTAGATATCTTTTTCAAGAGTAATATGAAATACCTCAATTTTAAAATGTTGGAAATGGAAATTTGCAAAAGACCTCTCTCTTTTTAAAAGCTAATTTTTAAATGTAAAAAACACCCTGAAGGTCCAGCGAGATACTTCTGTGGACTGGATTTGGCCTGTGAGGTACCAATTTTCCACCTAGGCTACTGGGTTTTGGGGGATGCTATGAGAATCCTTACTGTATAATTTAGGCAAATCAGCTTACTTCCCAGAACTTCAATGAGCCCATCTGTAAAATGGACCCACCTCTGTGTAGATCAAAAGAGATCAACAAACTCAGATACAGACAACACAGAGAAGGGGGTGGGGGAGGAACAGGGTAGGGGGGGTGTCAAACATATGATGTCCGAAGGAGACTAGACTTTGTGTGCGAAATTTTAGCCCAATACATTTAATTATAAAAGAGGTCAGGTGTGTGAAACGCTTAATATGACGCTGGCGCACAGTAGGCACACCACACTGGACAGGGCAGCGGTAGCTTTGGGGGCGGTTGATTTGGTATGTATTCGAACGGCAAGATATTCCAGAGACCGGGAGACCAGAAAAGTGACGCCAGCAAAAGGAGAAAAGGAGGAAAAAGAGGAAAGAGCTGAGCAGGCAACAGGGTCCGCCCTCCAGGCGGGGCGCCAGCGAGAGGCCCAGGCCGGGGCTGGGGCGCACGTGGCCTATTTCGGACGGAGCGGACGCGCTGGGCTGCAGCGGAGACCGCCGGCCGCGGGAGACAAGCCGGGAAGGTAGGTTACAGCCGGACGGCGAGGCCCTTCGGAGTCGGGGTTAAGCGGACTGGGGTCCTGGGAGCTGGGGACAACGGGAGGCGCTAGCTCCAGGGCTCTCCATACTCCTGGGGCAGTTCGGACCAGACGCCCGGATCCTCTGGCTCCCTCCCCCAAGGGGGCGGAGTTAGGTGTTCTGACCAATGACCGTCCGCCCCCGTGGCCCCGCCCCGCGCGCAGAGCCGCCGGAGCGCCCAAAGCCTGGGAGCCCTGTCCTGGGGTTGCGCAAATGCGGAACCGGCAGCTGGTGAGTGCGCACCCCCAGGGTCTCCGCCCCGAAACCGGCTCCAGCCGGTGCCCTATTGCTCCCGGCCGCGGAACCTGGCGCCGAGGAGTGACTCAGCGCGGGAGGGTGGGACTCCCTGGGACTGGAGATTAGAACTCTTTAGGGCCTCTAACGCTGGGATGAGTGGGGTGAAAGAGTGTCTTCGGAGCTGGTCCCGGGAAAGTGTTGGTGCCTAGGCCCGAGCTGGGGCGGGAGGGGAGAGCGCCAGACCCAGAAGCCAGGGTCGGGCTAGGAAAGCCGCGGCCGAACCGCCTGGCCTGGGCCACGGCCATGGTGCGGGGTGGGTCCTGAGCTTCTGACCCAGCTGCCCGCCCTAGGACACCAAGATGCCCGGCGAACAGCAGACCGAGGAGGAGGAGGAGAAGGAGATGCAGGAGGAGATGGTGCTGCTGGTGAAGGGTGAGGAGGAGGAGGGCGAGGCGAAGTATGAGGTGGTGAAACTCAAGATCCCCATGGACAACAAGGAGGTACGTGTCCCCCACCCCGAGGCCCTGTTGCCCCTAAGCTGGTCCCGGCCCAGCCTCGGTCACACAGAAGCCAGGGACCCTGCCCCTGCTTTCCCCTGAATCTCAAATCTAGAACCTGAGGGTTAGCAACGCATCCTCCTGCCCACTGCCCCTGGGGGCTCCAAGTAAATGCTCTCTTCGCTTCCCCAGGGAGCCTGATGTGTGCAGTGTTGGACTGCTGAGTAGCCAGGCGGCTACAGTCCTAGGTGATGAGAGCAGGCACCAGGCTGGAGGCCCAGAGCTGGGAAATTAATGCAGACCTGGGGTGAGGGAGGGGCCAGATTAGGCAACAGTAACATTTACTATTCTCCAGACACTGTTTTAAGCACCTCAATTCTGTGACATAGGTTGTATTTGCTCCATGTCACAGATGAGGAAACTGAGGCTCAGGAAGCTTGACAGTTTGGTGACTGGCCCAAGGTCTCACAGTTAGTAAAGAGGTGGCTTATCTGAGACCAGTGAGAGTGGGGGGTGAGGTGAGTGACTACTCCAGGCAGAAGACCTGGGCCTTTCAGTGGCCCAGAGGGAGTGAGTGGGGCACTGGGAGAAGTGAGGGCAGGTGGTTCAGTCATGCTGTGGCATGGATGAGCTTAGGGTATTTGGCAGGTTAGGTAGGGCATTTGGGATTTATTGTGAGGGTGATGAAGGTTTAAAGAGAGGAGTTTTAATATCAGAATATGAGTTAGATTTTCCCATTCAAGGCCTGAACTGCCACAATTCCCAGAAACCCACAGAACTCTCCCTTAGCCAGTGCAACCCTGCCTACAGCTGGGGAACTCTGGCTGGGCCAGGTCTCTGAGCCCAGGCTCTGATTTCTTCCTGCAAGGGAGCCAGTTCCCAGGGAAAGAACGTTGTGCTGCTCCCTTGTGGGTGTGGTGGGTGGGCCCTGGGAGCGGGGGCTAGCTGCTTTGGCTTCTTCTAGCAGTGGAAATAACTGTTTAGGTGTGTTTTTCTCAGGCCTCCTTGGCCCATCATCCTAACTTAGTTGGCCTCTTCTGGGCCTGTGGATCTCCTGATCTCCCCATTCCACCTGTAAGTTAAGAACTCAGCCTGGCCAGGGTGGCTCAGCGGTTGAGCCTCAACCTTTGATCCAGGCAGTAGCAGTTAGATTCCAGATCAGGGGACATGCCCAGGTTGCCAGCTTGATCCCCAGTAGGAGGCAATCGGGAGGCAGCCAATCAATGACTCATCATTGATGTTTCTATCTCCCTTTCCTTTCCTCTCTAAAATCAATACACTTTTTTTTTTTTTCTAAAGTTTAGAGAAAAATAAATAAAGAACTCAGACTCCAGGGTTTAGGGCGGACTTCCATCTCCATCATTTACCAGCTGTAAGATCTTGGGCAAGATGCTTAACCACTTTGTGCCTCACTTTCTTCATTTGTAAAAGGAAAATCATACCAGCCTCTACTTCTTAGCATTGTGAGGATGAAGTGAGTTAATACATGTAAAGAGTTAGAACTGTGCATGGTACATAATAAACACTATGTAAATATTTGCTGCTGTCATTATTCTTCTTTGTGAAGTTTAGGACCTTGGTCTAGGTCGCCCTTTGGGCAATCTTTCAACTCATTTTTATCAAAGGCCTTTTGGACTGAATCCTGGGGCTGGGGGTGAAAGCAGAAGCCGACATGGAGGCCTAGACAGAGGGTGCATGGCAGACAACTCAAGGCAGTGGGGGAGGCTTCACAGAGAAAGCTTAGTGGGGATCTGGCAAATGGGGCAGAGGATGGGCATTCCAGGAGGAGGAAACAGCAAAGCAGAGGCTCAGAGGAGATGGGCAGAGAGTTAAGGGTGTGGAAGCCAGAACAGGAATTGAACACCCTGTGTGAGGTTATGTGGTGCCACCAGAAGCCTCAATCAGAAGAGGGACATTGGGTTTTCTCTTTAGAAGATTTACTGGCTGCTGTGGGAAGAAGAGGCCATGTGGAGACAAGACAGGAAGGAGGGGATGTTTGGGAACCTTGATTGGACTGGCTGGAGCTAAGGATGGGATGGAGGAGGGTGGCATGGCTAGTCATGAGATGTAGGTAGGGTAGACGCTAAGAGGTCCATGTAGCAGAAAAAGCATTGGTTCAGATCCTAGCTCCACCATTTATCAGCTTTGCCCTGGCTTTCTCATCTGTAAAATGAGGTAATGGAAGGAAGAGTTTTGAAGGCCACAGTAAGCATTACCTGGGTGACTGATTTGGAGGAGGGTGGAGAGGAGGATTCCTCACACACATCCCATAAACATTTAGCACAGGGCTGTGCCCACAAGATAGATCATGAACTTGCTGTGTGTCTTCCCTGAGTCTCAGTTTCTGTGAAAATTGTGATCTCGAAGGTCTTTCCAGTGCTGACATCCTGTAACTCTCAGCTGTCACCCAGCCCCATGGCCAGTCATTGTCCGGGACAGGCCTGCGTTATGCTGCACGCGGGCGCTGAAGCATTCTCTCACTGCCTGTGAGAATCCAGCCTCTTTAATGAAGACAACGATTTTCTCAGAACTCTGTGCTTCGGTCCTCTCTCTCTTGGCTTAAGCCTTTGAGTGGTTCCTGTTTCCCTCAGGATCAAGTCTCAGCTCCTAGGCCTGGCATGCAAAGCTCTATACCATCTGACCCCATGTCCTGGCTTCATCACCCAACACCCACCCTTGCCATGCCCCAGCTTCAAACAGACCTGACCCTTTCTCACCTCTAAGACTGCCCAGGTGGTGTTTCAGCCGGTAACACCCTCTTCACTTTTCCACCTGCTTTCCCCAGGAGTTGCTCTCCTCTCTTCTGGATGAAGTGTCTTAAATCTAACATGAGTACAGATCACCTGGGAATCTTGTTAAAGTGAAGGTTTTGATGTAGTAGGTCTGTGGTGGGACTTGAGATTCTAACAAGGCCCCAGTGATGCTGATATGACTGGTCTGTGGACCACACTTCCTGCAGCAAGGAGCTAGAGGATAGGGATGGTATTTTGCACATAGCACCAAAAAGAAGGGTGGTTCTGGCCCCAACTGGTGTGGCCCAGTTGGTCGTGAGTCTTCCCACACAACAAAAAGTTGCTGGTTTGATTCCTGGTAGGAACTTGCCAGGGCTTTGACCTCCAACTGTAGTCGTGGGCATACAGGTGGAAGGCAATCACTGTTCTGCTGTAACATGCATATTTATCTCTCTCTTTCCCTCTCCCCTTCTCTCTCTCTAAAAGTCAATAAAAATATTTTTGAAGAAGAAGGTGGATTCTGCAAGGAGCCCAGGGGAGGGATGCACCCTGTGTAGGTGACCTCAAACTTGTCACTGAGATGGAATTGCAGGATGCCTAAGAGAACAGGTGTTTTGAGTGATGACAGACTTCCAGGTCAGACCCTGGTTCGGCCATTGATTAGCTGCAGGGCCTTGGCTAGTCAGTCAGTTTACTTCTGAGTCTTATTTCCTTATTTATAAAATGGAGCTAGAGATACCGAACCCAAAGGGTTGTGAGAATTTAACACGAGTACATGGGTGAAAAGCACTTAGCACAGTCCCTGGCACATAGAGAGCTCAATACATGGTAGTTATTGTTATTAATTAGAAAAGTAATGGCTGAGGAGGAACCTGGGAACTTCGCTCTGGTTAAGAAACATTTAAACAGGAAGACAAAATCACTAACTTCAAGTACTTGGGTTATCATATTACTGTACTACATTGTATCCCCATTGGACTCTCATGTTGTAGTGCACATACCATTTATTCTCATTTTAAATCTAATAGTTGTAGAATTTAAGACATATGAGGGCCTTTAAATGACCACCTAGCCTGGTATTTGGGGAGCTTCAAGTGCTTGTACATTGCTCACCTGCTGTGCTCATTTATTTAATGCTTTTTTCAGATGGATTCAATTGTTTTTGTTAAACCCATTTTCATCCAAAAAATAGTACTGATGAACCTGTGGGTTTCATGTGCTCCATTGTTTTTCTAATATCTATGAAAATAAATACACAATGATTAAATGAGATAAAAGTGTGACTACAGAGGACTTAGAATCCTCTCACATCCTGTGATGTGAGCATACCTCAAGCTGGGAAATTTTTATCTCATCTAGCCTACCTCACCTTCCTTGGTTCAGTGAGGCCTGGGAAGGGAGTAACTTGCCCGGGGTCTTAATGGGCTAGCCTCAGCCCTTACCAAGATTTTTCCTGGAGCCTCCGGGACCAAGAGTCCCTGAGGGAAGAATTTCTTAAGTCAGTGAGCCCAGCAGAAGGAAGTCCTCAGATGGTCAAAGTCATCTTAAAGAGGGTGCCAAAGAAAAAGGAGCCAGGAAAAATGTAGGTATAATAAAAAAAGTTCTCTCCACAATGGCTGGCATACCCAATAGATTTCAAACCCAGAGTGAGACTGGAAAGTGTGACCTTGAATTCTGACTGTTCCAAATGCATTCTGGGAAGTTTCTTGATTTAAGGTATCAAGTTGTATTTTAACTTTGAATCCCTCTTGGAAAGTTCTGGGGACTTGGAGTCCAGCCTCTGTGACATCTTGGCTATGCAAGGGCAGGGAAGCACAGAGTAGCCTACCAGTTAAGTAAGGGTCCTGAATCCCACCGGATTCGGGAATTTAATCTAACTGAGCCCCTTTTCTTAATTATCAATGCATAAGACCTGACTCAAGGGGGTGACAGGAAAATTTAATACAATAATGTACATAAACTAGCATTGTTGAAATTTTACAGTGTTATTATATATGCAGTTTAAACCAGATTTCTGATCTTCAAGGCCCTGAAGTTGTCCTTGCAACATAAGAAAGTAAAGTCCTTAAGTGCTCACAAGCTGTCACCCTCTCTTAACCTGTTTCCTTATCTATAAAATAGGACTGTGATAACTACTGTTTGGAGCTCAGATATGGGGAGAAGCTAACATTGTCTTGTCCTTAATATGTGCCAGGTATTTCGCTTGGTCATTAATGTACCTAATTGCTTGGCCCCCAGTAGATACTCAACATCACTTTTCCCTGGATGAGCCTTCTCTTTTCTCAGACGGGAGCACTATGTCCTCAATATTCCTCTTCCTTCTACTATTAATTCAAAATGTTAACACAATACAGTGTTAATAAAACATGCTCCCTTCACCTGCCTTTTACAAAACATTTCTTTTTCTGGTTTTATCTTAAAAGCCCAGGCTTCATGAAACTGGCTCATTTTCAATTCAGGCCTCAAAACTGTATTTGGGTTTTACCCCTGCCTTCTTCACAGCGTAAAACATGTTATGTGCTGGCTCTTAAACGTTTATTAAAAAGCGGGGATTTGGCCCTAGCTGGTTTGGCTCAGTGTTTAGAGCGCTAACCCATGGAGTGAAGGGTCTTGGTTTGCATTCCGGTCAAGGGCAAGTACCTCCTTCGCTATCTCATTCCCAGGCCCTGGTCAGGGCACGTTTGGGAGGGAACCAATCGATATGTCTCTCTCACATGGATGTTTCTATCTTTCTCTCTCCATTCCTCTCTCTCTTAAAAGCAATGGAAAAAATACCCTCACGTGAGAATTGAGAAAAAACAAACAAATGTGGATTTGTTTTTGGTCTGTCTTTTAAGACACTATCTTGCTGCCCTGGTTCTCTCTGCCCATTCCCTGGGTAGTCTCATTTGGTCTCAAGGCTTTAAAAACCATCTGTAGGCTGATGGCTTGCTAATTAGCATTTCTAGCTAGGCCTATCTCCTGAGCTCCAGATGTGTCAAGAAGTAGAGATGTGAATTGGAACAGATCTCACCTTTTAACTTGCTCTGCCACCATCCTCATGTCTGCAGACGGCAACTCCACTTTTGTAGTTCTAAATTCAGAATCCTTGGTGTAATTTTGACTCTTTTCTTTATATCTCATATCAAATCTTATTTATAAAATTTGTTGTCTCAATTGGAAAAAATATATTCAGAAGCAGACCCCTTCTCACCACCTTCATTTTTCACCTGTCTCCTGGGTCTCAGCCACTGTGTTCTCTTGCCTGATGACTGCGGTACAGCAGCCTCCTCTCTGGGCTCCTGCGTCTGCCCTCTAGCCTCCTACAACCCCAGCAACCTGATGGATGCTTTTAAAATGAGTCTGATCTGGTCATGTCCCTGCTCAATACAGTCTAACATCTCCTCTAATGGTTCCCTTGTCGTTCATATTACACTCCATAAGCTACCAGATTCCCTCCAGGACCACCTTCTTTATTAAGGCGCCGCTCCCCCCCTCCCCGATTTCTGCCCTAGGCATTTTTTCTTGCCATTTTTACTGGGTCTTACCTGGGAAAACTCCTGCTTCGGGGTCTTGCTGTGCGCTCTTTACCATGCTTTCTAATGTCCTTTAGTTCTTTTGCTAATGTTACATCAGTGGTTTGTTAACATTATTTCAATATGCCACACTCCCCCCGCCCCCATACCAGCACTCCTTGTCCATTTTCTCCCAAAGCACGAATTTAGAAAACATGATATTGAATTCCCCAGTGCCTATAAGACCCTAGAATGCCCTTAACAAATATTTATTGAATTAATAAAAAATAGCTAATATGACACGGGGTGTTGTGCTACGTGCATTAATGCAGTATCTAATTTAATGCGCACAGCAGGGCTAGGAGGCAGGCACCCTTGCTGTCCTGTTTTCCACACAGGTAACTGAGAGGTTGCGGCCTGTGATGACCCAGGTCTCTTACTCTTGGGCGAATGGGTCAGGACTCATCTGTCCCCCCTCTCCACGCAGGTCCCGAGCCAGGCGCCAGCGCCATCTGCAGACCCGGCGCGCCCACATGCGTGCCCAGAATGCGGCCGTGCTTTTGCGCGCAGGTCCACGCTAGCCAAGCACACCCGCATGCACACAGGCGAGCGGCCCTACCAGTGCCCGGAGTGCGACAAGCGATTCACCGCCGCCTCGAACCTGCAGCAGCACAGGCGGTGCCACACTGGGGAGAAGCCATACGCGTGCTCGCAGTGCGGCCGCCGCTTCGCCCAGAGCTCCAACTACACACAGCACCTGCGCGTGCACACGGGCGAGAAGCCCTACACGTGCCCGGATTGCGGACGCGCCTTCAGCGCCAGTTCGTGCCTGGTGCGCCACCGGCGCACGCACACAGGGGAGCGGCCTTACATTTGTGCCCAATGCGGCACGAGCTTTGCCCAGAGCTCGGCTCTGGCCAAGCACCGGCAAAAACACACGGGCGAGAAGCCGCACCGCTGTGAGGTGTGTGGCCATTGCTTTCGCCACCGCTCCAACCTGGTGGATCATTTGCGCACGCACACGGGCGAGCGGCCCTACCCGTGTGGCGAGTGCGGCCAGCGCTTCCGCCTCAGCACAAACCTCATCCGCCACCGTCGCGCGCACATGCTGCGCCGTCTCTACATCTGTGTTGTCTGTGGCCGAGACTTCAAGCTACCCCCTGGCTCCAAGGCCACCACTGCCACTGAGCGCTGCCCCGAGTGCGAGGCTAGATGAGCACCCTACTTGTCGCTGCAGCGTGCTAGTGTCTGGCTGAGGCTTGGTGAGTTAGGGTCCCAACCCCCAGGAGAATTAACCTAGACCATAATCCTGGCCACCCTGGTCTGGGGAAGGGTGACATGGCAGGACTGACTGCCCTGGACCTGGGAGACATGGCGAATCCCCTGCCGGGATTTCTGGAAACTGTGGCCTCTTCCCCCTCACTACAATCCTCAGCCCGTGTTAGTGAATAAAGTATTATATCTTCACCCCTCCCGTGTCTGTGAATGAGGTGGCTGGGAGAGGAGCCAAGTTGAGGTTTTCCCAGGCCTAGGTGGCTTACCTGAAATGTCACTGAACCAAGTGGGGCTATAAGCCCAAAGGGGTTCCTGGAACTGGGTTTGTTTGTGTGGAGTCACCCCACACTTGGCCCTTGGTTATGTTCTCATAACCTCTGATCTGGAAGGGCCCATAAATATAGCACATTCGTGCTCAAACAGGCACTGCATTCTGCAGAGCTTTGGTGAGCAGCCATGAACATCCTGGAGCTCATTGTGGTGAACAGACAATACTTTATTGCACTATGTGAAAGGCTCTTTATTGCACTATGTGCTTTATTATTATTAGCTCACTGTCATCCTCAGCATCCCAGAGTTAGGTAAATCATATCTCCATTTCAGCAGATGAGTAAATAGGTTCTGACAGCCAGTGGATGGCAGAGCAGGGACAAGAATACAGGCATTTGCAGTACACTGTCATTTGCTGTGACAGGGGGAGTTGTTGGTTAGGCCTTTAATGCAATCTTGGAGTTTAGAGAGGCTTTTCTTGGAGGTGATAGGTTTAAGCTGGTCTTGAAGGCTGAGAGAGAGATGGGGTTGTGGAATTAGGGAGAGCCCCTGAAAGTGCATGCCAGACTTGTTAGAGCTTGCAGCCGTCCCAAGGGGGGACGAGAAAGGGGGACAGAGCAAGGAGGTTGGCAGGAGATAGACCACTAGGGAACTTAGATGCCAGGTGAAAGGATCCAAGGCAGCAAAGAAGCCTTGAGGGATGAGGGGATGGGTGGAGTGGAGATATAAAGAAGCTAAATTCTGAGGATGAGGGAGGTGGGGCTGACCTCATTTTTTAGCTTGGATGACTGCTATGTTATTTTTGTTATTATTTACATTATTCATTATGTAAAAGTCAATTCCTATATACTAGATAGCATTACATTTTACTTGTTATACAAGGTTGTGGGGTCCCCCCCCCGTTTTTATTGATTTTAGGGAGATAGTGAGAAACATTAATCTGTTACTTCCTGTATGTGTTGCAACCTGGAATTGAACCTGCAACCTGGGTATGTGCCCTGACCAGGAATCAAACCTGGGATCTTTACGTGTATGGTAGGATGCTCCAACCGAGTCACACCAGCAAGGGCACAAGCCTGTTCTCAATTATGCCAAATGCTTTCCTACCTTAATGCCTCTTTATTTCTCTTTAGAACACTCTTCCTCCAGAGTTTCAAATGGCTAATGTTTTCATTCAAGGCATCTCAAATAATATTTCCACACAGATGCCTTCCCTGCCCACATTCAAGAAGCCCCCAACCATACCACTCCCTTTCACATCCTCCTGCTATATTTCCTCCTTGCACCTAATCAGGGTCAGAAATTATCTTACTGTTTACATTTTTTACACCCTTAGAAGGACCATAGTAGTGAAGATTTTTGTCTGCTTCCTTCACTACTGCATCTCCAATACCTACAATGGTGCCAGGCACATAGTTGGGCTCAATGACTACTTGAGAGAAGGAACACAATCAAAGTGGCTTAGGGATCTTGAGTGTGACTATCCAGGCATCTGACACCTTTTCCCAGCCCTGGGGAAAAACAAAAACTTGACCACATTTAATCCCAACATCCAAATTATGCTCTGGGTTCTGCAGACTGAGGCACAGGTTTGAGTCCTGGCTCTGCTACCAGTTTCCTTGGGTAACTTCATTTCTGAGAGTTTGGTGCAACAGAAAGAACATGAGCTTTGGAATCTGCTACTTACCAGCTATGGGACTTAGAACAAAGCTTTTAGTTTCCTCATTTGTCAAAGGGAAATATTCTTGATTCCCACACAGAGCTGTAGTAAAAAGGCAAGGTAGGGATTTTAAGCATTTACTGAAATGTTACTCTTTCATCATTTGTGATTCTTAGTTGCCCCAATGGGAAATAGAGACTCTTTAAATGAAATATCCCAATTTTGGAAATAAAAAGCTGGAAAAGACTTTTTTTAAAAAAATGAATCTATAAGTGTTAAAACACCCTGAGGGTCAAACAAGGTATTTCTGTGGACTAGATTTGTCCTGTGAGGTACCAAATTTCCACCTAGGCTACTGGGTTCTGGGGGATGCTATGAGAATCCTTACTGTATAATTTAGGTAAATCAGCTTACTTCCCAGAACTTCAGTTAGCCCGTAGGTAAAATGGACCCACCTCTGTGTAGATCAAAAGAGGTCAACAAACTCATAGATACAGACAACACAGGAGAAGAGGTGGGGGAGGAAGAGGGTAGAGAGCGTCAAACATATGTCCGAAGGAGACTGAACTTTGGGTGGCGATATTTTACCCCAATACATTTAATTTTTAAAAGAGATCAGGTGTGTGAAACGCTTAGCGGAACACTGGCCCGTAGTAGGCACACCACACGGCAGGGCAGCGGTAGCTTTTTGTGCCGGTTGACTTGGTGAGTACATACTCGAGGAGGATGTCCTAGAGACCCGGGGACCGGAAAACCAACAGCTGTAAAGAATTCGCCTCAGACGAGGAGAGGAAAAGGGAAGAGCTGAAGAGACAACAGGGTCCGCCCTCCAGGCGGGGCGCCCGCGGGAGGCCCAGGACAAGGCTGGAGCGCACGTGGCCTACTCTGGGAGCCGTGGATGTGCGGGGCTGCAGCGGAGACCTCCGCGCCGGCCGCGGGAGACAAGCCGTGTAGGTAGGCTACAGCCGGACGGCGACGACCCTAAATCCGGGGTTAAGCGGACTGGGGTCCTGGGAGTTGGGGACAGCGGAGGGCGCCAGCAAAGGACTCCTCTTCAGTCCTGGCGCAGTTTGGACCGGATGCTTGGGTCCTCTGGATCCCTCCCCTAGGGGGCGGGGTTAGGTGTTCTGACCAATGACCGTCCGCCTCCGAAGCCCCGCCCCGCCCCGGGAGCATCTCCAGTGCCCAAACCCTGGGAGCGGTGTCCTGGCTGAGCGAACGCGGAACCGGACGCTGGTGAGTGGACGCTCCCTATGGTCTCCTTCCAGATCCGGTCTCCAGACGACGCCCTAGAGCTCCCGGCCGCTGACCCAAGCCGGCGCCGAGGGGTGACTCAGCGCGGGGGGTGGCGACTCTCTAGGACTGGAGATTTTAAATTGTTCAGGGCCTTGAAAACCCGCAGGAGTTCACGTGAACCAGTGTCTTCGGAGCTGGTCCCGGGGAAGGGTTGGTGCCTAGGCCCGAGCTGGGGCGGGAGGGGGGAGCGCCAGACCCAGAAGCCAGGGTCGGGCTAGGAAAGCCGCGGCCGAACCGCCTGGCCTGGGCCACAGCCATGGTGCGGGGTGGGTCCTGAGCTTCTGACCCAGCTGCCCGCCCTAGGATACCAAGATGCCCGGCGAACAGCAGACGGAGGAGGAGGAGGAGGAGGAGATGCAGGAGGAGATGGTGCTGCTGGTGAAGGGTGAGGAGGAGGAGGGCGAGGCGAAGTATGAGGTGGTGAAACTCAAGATCCCCATGGACAACAAGGAGGTACGTGTCCCCCACCCCGAGGCCCTGTTGCCCCTAAGCTGGTCCCGGCCCAGCCTCGGTCACACAGAAGCCAGGGACCCTGCCCCTGCTTTCCCCTGAATCTCAAATCTAGAACCTGAGGGTTAGCAACGCATCCTCCTGCCCACTGCCCCTGGGGGCTCCAAGTAAATGCTCTCTTCGCTTCCCCAGGGAGCCTGATGTGTGCAGTGTTGGACTGCTGAGTAGCCAGGCGGCTACAGTCCTAGGTGATGAGAGCAGGCACCAGGCTGGAGGCCCAGAGCTGGGAAATTAATGCAGACCTGGGGTGAGGGAGGGGCCAGATTAGGCAACAGTAACATTTACTATTCTCCAGACACTGTTTTAAGCACCTCAGTTCTGTGACATAGGTTGTATTTGCTCCATGTCACAGATGAGGAAACTGAGGCTCAGGAAGCTTGACAGTTTGGTGACTGGCCCAAGGTCTCACAGTTAGTAAAGAGGTGGCTTATCTGAGACCAGTGAGAGTGGGGGGTGAGGTGAGTGACTACTCCAGGCAGAAGACTTGGGCCTTTCAGTGGCCCAGAGGGAGTGAGTGGGGCACTGGGAGAAGTGAGGGCAGGTGGTTCAGTCATGCTGTGGCATGGATGAGCTTAGCGTGTTTGGCAGGCCAGGTAGGGCATTTGGGATTTATTGTGAGGGTGATGAAGGTTTAAAGAGAGGAATTTTAATATCAGAATATGAGTTAGATTTTCCCATTCAAGGCCCGAACTGCCACAATTCCCAGAAACCCACAGAACTCTCCCTTAGCCAGTGCAACCCTGCCTACAGCTGGGGAACTCTGGCTGGGCCAGGTCTCTGAGCCCAGGCTCTGATTTCTTCCTACAAGGGAGCCAGTTCCCAGGGAAAGAGCGTTGTGCCGCCCCCTTGTGGGTGTGGTGGGTGGGCCCTGGGGGCCGGGGCTAGCTGCTTTGGCCTCTTCTAGCAGTGGAAATAACTGTTTAGGTGTGTTTTTCTCAGGCCTCCTTGGCCCATCATCCTAGCTTAGTTGGCCTCTTCTGGGCCTGTGGATCTCCTGATCTCCCCATTCCACCTGTAAGTTAAGAACTCAGCCTGGCCAGGGTGGCTCAGCGGTTGAGCCTCAACCTTTGATCCAGGCAATAGCAGTTAGATTCCAGATCAGGACACATGCCCAGGTTGCCAGCTTGATCCCCAGTAGGAGGCAATCGGGAGGCAGCCAATCAATGACTCATCATTGATGTTTCTATCTCCCTTTCCTTTCCTCTCTAAAATCAATACACTTTTTTTTTTTCTAAAGTTTAGAGAAAAATAAATAAAGAACTCAGACTCCAGGGCTTAGGGTGGACTTCCAACTCCATCATTTACCAGCTGTAAGATCTTGGGCAAGATGCTTAACCACTTTGTGCCTCACTTTCTTCATTTGTAAAAGGAAAATCATACCAGCCTCTACTTCTTAGTGTTGTGAGGATGAAGTGAGTTAATACATGTAAAGAGTTAGAACTGTGTATGGTACATAATAAACACTATGTAAATATTTGCTGCTGTCATTATTCTTCTTTGTAAAGTTTAGGACCTTGGTCTAGGTCGCCCTTTGGGCAATCTTTCAACTCATTTTTATCAAAGGCCTTTTTGGATTGAATCCTGGGGCTGGGGGTGAAAGCGGTAACCGACATGGAGGCCTAGACAGAGGGTGGACGGCAGACAACTCAAGGCAGTGGGGGAGGCTTCACAGAGAAAGCTTAGTGGGGATCTGGCAAATGGGGCAGAGGATGGGCATTCCAGGGGGAGAAAACGGCAAAGCAGAGGCTCAGAGGAGATGGGCAGAGAGTTAAAGGTATGGAGGCCAGAACAGGAATTGAACACCCTGTGTGAGGTTATGTGGTGCCACCAGAAGCCTCAATCAGAAGAGGGACATTGGGTTTTCTCTTTAGAAGATTTTCTGGCTGCTGTGGGAAGAAGAGGCCATGTGGAGACAAGACAGGAAGGAGGGGATGTTTGGGAACCTTGATTGGACTGGCTGGAGCTAAGGATGGGATGGAGGAGGGTGGCATGGCTAGTCATGAGATGTAGGTAGGGTAGACGCTAAGAGGTCCATGTAGCAGAAAAAGCATTGGTTCAGATCCTAGCTCCACCATTTATCAGCTTTGCCCTGGCTTTCTCATCTGTAAAATGAGGTAATGGAAGGAAGAGTTTTGAAGGCCACAGTAAGCATTACCTGGGTGACTGATTTGGAGGAGGAGGGTGGAAAGGAGGATTCCTCACACACATCCCACAAACATTTAGCACAGGGCTGTGCCCACAAGATAGATCATGAACTTGCTGTGTGTCTTCCCTGAGTCTCAGTTTCTGTGAAAATTGTGATCTCGAAGGTCTTTCCAGTGCTGACATCCTGTAACTCTCAGCTGTCACCCAGCCCCATGGCCAGTCCTTGTCCGGGACAGGCCTGCGTTATGCTGCACGCGGGCGCTGAAGCATTCTCTCACTGCCTGTGAGAATCCAGCCTCTTTAATGAAGACAACGATTTTCTCAGAACTCTGTGCTTCGGTCCTCTCTCTCTTGGCTTAAGCCTTTGAGTGGTTCCTGTTTCCCTCAGGATCAAGTCTCAGCTCCTAGGCCTGGCATGCAAAGCTCTATACCATCTGACCCCATGTCCTGGCTTCATCACCCAACACCCACCCTTGCCATGCCCCAGCTTCAAACAGACCTGACCCTTTCTCACCTCTAAGACTGCCCAGGTGGTGTTTCAGCCGGTAACACCCTCTTCACTTTTCCACCTGCTTTCCCCAGGAGTTGCTCTCCTCTCTTCTGGATGAAGTGTCTTAATTCTAATGTGCTTACAAATCACCTGGGAATCTTGTTAAAGTGAAGGTTTTGATGTAGTAGGTCTGTGGTGGGACTTGAGATTCTAACAAGGCCCCAGTGATGCTGATATGACTGGTCTGTGGACCACACTTCCTGCAGCAAGGAGCTAGAGGATAGGGATGGTATTTTGCACTTAGCACCAAAAAGAAGGGTGGTTCTGGCGCGGACTGGTGTGGCCCAGTTGGTCGTGAGTCTTCCCACACAACAAAAAGTTGCTGGTTTGATTCCTGGTAGGAACTTGCCAGGGCTTTGACCTCCAACTGTAGTCGTGGGCATACAGATGGAAGGCAATCACTGTTCTGCTGTAACATGTGTATTTCTCTCTCTCTTTCCCTCTCCCCTCCTCTCTCTCTAAAAGTCAATAAAAATATTTTTGAAGAAGAAGGTGGATTCTGCAAGGAGCCCAGGGGAGGGATGCACCCTGTGTAGGTGACCTCAAACTTGTCACTGAGATGGAATTGCAGGATGCCTAAGAGAACAGGTGTTTTGAGTGATGACAGACTTCCAGGTCAGACCCTGGTTCGGCCATTGATTAGCTGCAGGGCCTTGGCTAGTCAGTCAGTTTACTTCTGAGTCTTATTTCCTTATTTATAAAATGGAGCTAGAGATACCGAACCCAAAGGGTTGTGAGAATTTAACACGAGTACATGGGTGAAAAGCACTTAGCACAGTCCCTGGCACAGAGAGCTCAATACATGGTAGTTATTGTTATTAATTAGAAAAGTAATGGCTGAGGAGGAACCTGGGAACTTCGCTCTGGTTAAGAAACATTTAAACAGGAAGACAAAATCACTAACTTCAAGTACTTGGGTTATCATATTACTGTACTACACTGTATCCCCATTTGACCCTCATGTGCAAATACCATTTATTCTCATTTTTAAATCTAATAGTAGAATTTAAGACATGTGAGGGCCTTTCATGACTGCCTAGTCTGTTATTTGGGGAGCTTCAAATACATGTATATTGCTCACCTGTTGTGCTCATTTATTTAATGCTTTTTTCAGATAAATTCACATTGTTTTTTGTTAAACCCATTTTCATCCAAAAAATAATACTGATGAACCTGTGGGTTTTATGTACTGCATTGTTTTTCTAATATCCATGAAAATAAATACATAATGATTATAATGAGATAAAAGTGTGCCTACAGAAGACTTAAAGTCCTCTTGCATCCGGTGATGTGAACATACCTCAAGTTAGGAAATTTTTATCTCATCTAGCCTACCTCACCTTCCTTGGTTCAGTGAGGCCTGGGACGGGAGTGACTTGTCAGGGGTCTTAATGGGCTAGCCTCAGCCCTTACCAAGATTTTTCCTGGGACACCCAAGGCACCTCCTGGAGCTTCAGGTATGAAGAGTACCTGAGGGAAGAATTTCTTTTTTTTTTTTTTTAATATATCTTTATTGATTTCAGAGAGAGGAAAGGAGAGGGAGAGAGAGAGAGAAACATCAATGATGAGAGAGTCATTGATCAAGCCCACAACCCGGGCATGTGCCCTGACCAGGAACCGAACCCAGATCGCCTGGATCCTAGGTTGACATTCAACCGCTGAGCCACACCCGGCCGGGCGGGAAGAATTTCTTAAGTCAGTGAGCTCAGCGGAAGGAAGTCCTCAGGATGGTCAAAGTCATTTTAAACAAGGGTGCCAAAGGAAAAAGGCCCAGGAATAATGTAGGTATAACAAGAAAAGTTCTCTCTACAATGGCTGACATGCCCAATAGATTTCAAACCCAGAGCAAGACTGGAAAGTGTGACCTTGAATTCTGACTGTGCCAAAAGGGTTCTGGGGAGTTTCTTTTCTTTTTTTTTCTTTTTAAATATATCTTTATTGATTCCAGACAGAAGAAGGGAGAAGGGGAGAGACAGAAACATCAACGATGATGTTTGTGCTCTGACCGGGAATTGAACCTTGATCTTCTGGATCCTAGGTCGATGCTCAGCCTCTGAGCCATGCGCGGCTGGGCTCTGGGAAGTTTCTTGATTTAAGGTATCAAGTTGTATTTTAACTTTGAATCCCTCTTGGAAAGTTCTGGGAACTTGGAGTTCAGCCTCTGTCACATCTTGGCTGTGCAAGGGCAGGGAAGCACAGAGTAGCCTAACAGTTAAGTAAGGGTCCTGAATCCCACTGGATTCAGGAATTTAATCTACCTGAGCCCATTTTCTTTTTTTTAATTTATCTTTATTGTTGAGAGAATTACAGGTGTCCCATTTTTTCCCCCCAATTGCCTCCCTCCACTTCGCTCCCACCCCCTCCCCAGGCCTTCACTCCATTATTGACTGTGTCCGTGGGTTATGCATATATGCATATAACTTCTTTGATTAATCTCTTCCCACCCTTCATCCCTCTTCCCTCTTTCCTCTGGGATATGATCATCTGTTGCATGTGTCAGTGTCTCTGGATCTATTTAGTTTGTCAGGTTCTTTTGTTCATTAGCTACTTCTTAAAGAAGACCCTTCAACTTTTCCTGTATGCTGGTCTGGTGGTGATGAGCTCTTTCAGCTTTTTCTTATCTGTGAAGCTTTTTATCTGACTTTAAATTCTAAATGACAGCTTTGCTGGGTAGAGCAATTTTGGTTGTAGTTCCATGTTTTTCATCACTTTGAATATTTCTTGCCACCCCCTTCTGGCCTGCAAGGTTTCTGTTGAGAAATCAGCTGACAGTAGTATGGGTTCTCCCTTGTAGGTAACTAACTGCTTTTCTCTTGCTGCTTTTAAGATTCTCTCTTTGTCTTTAACCTTTGGCATTTTAATTATGATGTGTCTTGCTGTGGGCCTCTTTGGGTTCCTCTTGTTTGGGACCCTCTGTGCTTCCTGGACATGTAAGTCAATTTCTTTCCCCAGGTAGGGGAAGTTTTCTGTAATTATTTTTTCAAATAGGTTTTTAATTTCTTGGCCTCTTTCTTCCCCTTCTGGCACCCCAATAATATGAATGTTGGGCCTCTTGAAGTTGTCCCAGAGGCTCCTTATACCATTTTCATATTTCTGGATTCTTTTTTCTTTTTGCTCTTCTGGTTGGGTGTTTTTTATTTCCTCATGTTCCAAATTGCTGATTTGATTCTCAGTGTCCTCTACTCTACTGTTGATCCCCTGTAAATTATTCTTCATTTCAGTTCCTGTAGCCTTCATTTCAATTTGGTACTTTATTATGTTATCAATTTTCTCAGTTATTTCCCTAACCATCTGCTTAAACATCCTTATAACCAAAATTCTGAACTCTGTATCTGTTAGCTTGCTTGGATCAATTTCATTTAGTTCCTCTTCTAGAGATTTCTTCTGTTCTTTCCTTTGTGACATGTTTCTTTGCCTCCACATTTTGGCTGCTTCCAGGTGATTGTTTCTATGTGTTAGGTAGAGCTGCTATGTCTCCCAGTATTTGTAGAGTGGCTTTGTGTAGTAGGTGTCCTGTAGGGGTCCAGTGGCTCAGCCTCCCCAGTCACCTGAGCTGGGCCTTCTTCTAGGTGCTCCCCTGTGTGGGCTGTGTGCACTGTCCTGTTGTAGTTGAGCCTTGGTTGCTGTTGGCGTCCCTTGGAGGAACTCACCCCCAGGCCAGTCAGCTGTGAGGACCAGCTGCAACTACAGCCAAAGAGCTGCTGTGCTGGAGACACCCCTATGGAGCAGGATTTACTTCAGTAGAGCTTTGGTTCACCAAGTGCGCCCCTTGAGTGTCACTCGTGGATGTGGTAGGGTTGTCATCCAGCGTGGTGGAGTCTGACCACCAGGTGCACTGTCCCTGGGGCCTCCCTGGAGGTGCAAAGTCAGCCTCTGCCAGTGCCTTGCCCAGGGCCACCCAGCATGAGCTATACAGCAAACCGTAGTTGGCTGCTACTTGTGCTGGGCTTGGAGGTGCCCAGGAGAGGCCAAGCTATGAGCCAATGCAGCTGCCGCTAGTGCCAGGCCTGGGGCCGCTTATCAAGCTTTATGGGGCAGCTGCTGCTTGTTTGAGAGATTTTAGGAAAGTCCTAAGCATGAGGCTGGAGAGGCCATTTCCACAGAAAAGCCCCTGGAAATGGCCTGGATGAGCTGCAGGTGGGGAGGGGCGGGGCCTCCGGGAACCATGGGGCGGGGCCAACGGTGTGAGTCAGGTGCTGGCAATTCAAACATGGCGCCTGCCTGCCGGCTGTGTGCGGGGAGGACTCCCCAAAGGAGCCACGGCCTCCGACAGCCCTTCTGCGTGGGAGGAAGCTGCCCCTCCACCTGTTGTCCCAATTTCAGGCAGGTTAGTCCCTCCCGAGTGTCCCAGGTCCTTTCAGGCTACTGCCCGGTGCTGGGGCTCAGGCCGTTTAAGAGGAGCTGCTGGGGCTCCCGCAGCCTCTGGGACCCTCAAAGACAGTCCCCGCTGGTTTCACAGCCCAGAGTTGTGGGGACATCTCTTCCCAGCCCTGGAGCCCTAGGCTGGGACCCCCTCACTCCTCTGGGAAACCTCTGCCCCGAGATGTCCCTCCCGGGTTTAAACCGCGGCACTGCGTGCGGGCCGAGGACGTTTCTCCAGGATTTAGCCCTGATCCACGTCTCCGCCCCTCCTACCAGTCTTCTTGCTGCTTCAGCTCCCTGGCTGTAGGGCTTCTGTTCAGCCAGATTTCAGGAGGCTCTGAGTGATGGTGGTTCTGTATTTTAGTTGTAATTTTGATGTGGTTGTGGGAGGCGGCGGATGCCGCTGTTACCTACGCCGCCATCTTTCTCCCGTTTTCTTAATTATCAAAGCATAAGACCTGACTCAGGGAGGTGACAGGAAGATTTAATTCAATAATGTGCATTAACTAGCATTGTTGAAACTTTGTACTGTTATTACTATATATGAAGTTTAAAACAGATTTCTGATCTTCAAGGCCTTGACGTTGTCCTCCTTGCAACTTAAGAAAGTAAAGTCCTGCCCGGCTGGGTGTGGCTCAGCGGTTGTTTACCTAGGATCCAGGCGATCTGGGTTCGGTTCCTGGTCAGGGCACATGCCCGGGTTGTGGGCTTGATCAATGACTCTCTCATCATTGATGTTTCTTTCTCTCTCTCCCTCTCCCTTCCTCTCTCTGAAGTCAATAAAGATATATTAAAAAAAAAAAAAAAGTAAAGTCCTTAACTGCTCACAGTCACTTATTCTCTCTTAACCTGTTTCCGTATCTATAAAATAAGACTGTGATAACTACTTTGTGGAGCTCAGATATGAGGAGAAGCTAACATTGTCTTGTCCTTAATATGTGCCAGGTATTTCGCTTGGTCATTAGTGTACCTAATTGCTTGGCCCCCAGTAGATACTCAACATCACTTTTCCCTGGATGAGCCTTCTCTTTTCTCAGACGGGAGCACTATGCCCTCAATATTCCTCTTCCTTCTACTGTTAATTCAAAATGTTAACACAATACAGTGTTAATAAAATGTGCTCCCTTCACCTGCCTTTTACAAAACTTTTCATTTTCTGATTTTATCTCTAGAATCCCAGGCTTCATGAAACAGGCTCATTTTCAATTCAGGCCTCAGAATTGTATTTGGGTTTTACCCCTGCCTTCTTCACAGCGTAAAACATGTTATGTGCTGGATCTTAAAGGTTTATTTGAAATCCTGGATCTGTTTTTGGCCTAGATTCTAAGGCACCATCTTCTGCTACCTCACTGGCTTCTCCTCATCTTGCTGCCCTGGTTCTCTGCCCATTCCCTGGGTAGTCTCATTCCGTCCCAAGGCTTTAAAAACCATCTGTAGGCTGATGACTTGCTAATTAACATCGCTAGGTAGTCCTATCTCCTGAGCTCCAGATGTGTCAAGAATTGGAGATGTGCTGGGTTCCGATCCCTTTCATGGTACATGCTGGGGCTGCTGGCTGGATCCCCAGTAGGGGGTGTGCAGGAGGTAGCTGATCATTGACGCTTTCTGATCGTTTATGTTTCTGTCTCTCTCTCCCCCTCCCTTCTCTTTGACATCAATAAAAACATTAAAAAAAAAAAAGGAACTGGAGATCTGATCTAAAAGAGATCTCACCTTGTAACTTGCTATTCCCACCATCCCCATGTCTGTAGATGGCAACTCCACTTTTGTAGTTGCTAAATTCAAAATTCTTGGAGTAATTTTGACTCTTTTTAAATTTATTATTATTATTTTTTAAGCAATCACATAAGGAAGCATTTATTTGAGGTTTAACATGAAATCATACAAATAAAATTTGTATAAACAAATCCACGTTGAATCATAACACAGAACAAAAGACAAAGTAAAAACAATGAAAACTAATTAGTGGCTATATACAGTTGGACACAGTTGTGTTTTGAACACTAGATGATTACAAAATAATCATCTTAGAGCAACAGAAGACCAATCTTCAATGTCGTCCTGCCAGATAGGTTACTTTAGCAGTCTCCTGTTTTGGCCAGTGTCCTCCTTTAGTATGGCTGATATTTGTTTTGGTGATTGCCGCCCCCTAGAGACGCCTTGCTGTAAGTGCTCTGTTAGCCACTGTAGTCTGCATATCCCTGTCCCTATCCATAGTTCCCACAGTTATACCCAGTATAATCATAGCCGCCATAGCCACTGTAGTTTTGATCACCACTGTAGGCACTACTGTAATTTCCATATCCTTGATCATAATAGTTATTAAGTCCTTGGTTCCAGTTTTGGCCCTGACCTCGGCTACGACCCCTAGTACCACCTCTTCCACCAGCTGCAGCGCCTCTTTCTCCCTTTTGTTGTTGCTGTTGCTGCCTATATACCTCTTTGGGTTGGGTAACTTTGATTTCACACTTCCCAGAACCAATTTGATGATATCTGCTTTCTAACAATTTCTTTACTGGCTCCTCATCTGTATATGTGATAAAAACCTCTTCTTTCATTTGCTTTTGTATTTATGGGAAGTTCAATATTTTCAGTCTCTCCAAAGGCTCCAAAATATTCTTTAACTTGTTCTTCAGAAGTATCTGGGCTCAGTCCACCCACAAAAACCTTTTTGGGGGTTCCTCCCCTTGTAAAGCTTTGGCCCTTTTAGGGTCTATCAATTTGCCATCCGGTTTGTGTTCCTTCAGTTCCAAAACCTTATCAACACTAGCAGCATCTTTGAAAAGCACAAATCCAAATCCTCTTCATCTTCCGGTAACTGGATCTGTTTTAATTGTGCAGTCTACAACTTCCCCAAATCGAGACAAATATTCAGTCCGATCCTTCTTGCTTGTATCCCAGCTCAAGCGTCCAATAAACGTTTTACAGTCACCCTGCTGATTCTTGCTCGCGTTGATCTTGCATCCCTCTGCGAATGCCTCTGTGTTGCTCTTCTCACTCAGGGCCTCCACGGTGGCGGAGGGTGGCTGGCAGGTCCTGGCGCGCACTTAGAGTCCCCGAAGCGGCGGCGGAGTGTTGTATGGAGCTGGATTTAAAATGGTGGCGGGAGAGCTCTTTTTTCTTTTTTAATATATTTTTATTGATTTCAGAAGAAAGGGAGAGAGAGAGAAGTATCAATGATGAGTCATTGATCTGCTGCCTCCTCCCCGGTGCTGGGGATCTAGCCTGAAACCTGGGCACCTGCCCTGACCAGGAATCGACCTGAGGTCTCCTAGATCATAGGGCTGTGCTCAAGTGCTGAGCCATATTGGCTGGGCGACTCCTCTTTTCTTTACATCTCGTATCTAATTTTATTTATCAAATTGGTGGTCTTAAATGGCAAAAATATATTCAGAAGCAGACCCCTTCTCACCACCTTCATTTTTCACCTGTCTCCTGGGTCTCAGCCACTGTGTTCTCTTGCCAGATGACTGCTGTACAGCAGCCTCCTCTCTGGGCTCCTGCGTTTGCCCTCTAGCCTCCTACAACCCCAGCAACCTGATGGATGCTTTTAAAATGAGTCTGATCTGGTCATGTCCCTGCTCAATACAGTCTAACATCTCTAATGGTTCCCTATCTCATTCATATTAGAAGGCCCTAAGCTAAGAGATCCCCTCCAGGACCACCCAATTTATTATTCCCTCCTTCGTGCATTCTGCCTTAGGAAATTTTTCTTTCCATTCCTGGGTCTTACCTGGGAAAACTCCTGCCTTGGGGTCTTGCTGTGCGCTCTGTACCCTTTTCCTCGCCTCCTTTAGTTCTTTGCTTATGTTACATCAGTGGTTTGTTAACCTTATTTAAATTTGCAGCACCCGCCTCCCCAAAACCAGCACTCCTCATCCATTCTTCCCGAAAGCACGAATTTTAAAAATCTAGTACTGAATTTCCCACTGTCTAGAACACAGCCTGGCACATTGCACGCCCTTGACAAATATTTGTTGAATAAAGAGCAGCTAGCTTTAATGCAGTATCTAATTTAATGCCCACAGCAGGGCTAGGAGGCAGGCACCCTTGCTGTCCTGTTTTCCATATGGGTAACTGAGAGTGGGCTGCTTGTGGAGACCCAGGTCTCTTGCTGCTGGGCCTATGGGTCAGGACTCATCAGTCCTCCCTCTCCACGCAGGTCCTGAGCAAGGCGACAGCGCCATCTGCAGACCCGGCGCGCCCACATGCGTGCCCAGACTGCGGTCGTGCTTTTGCGCGCAGGTCCACGCTAGCCAAGCATTCGCGCACGCACACGGGTGAGCGGCCCTTCGAATGCCCCGAGTGCGGCCGGGGCTTCTCGCAGAAGTCGGCGCTGACCAAACACGGCCGCACACACACTGGCGAGCGGCCCTTCAAATGCACGGAGTGCGGCCAGCGCTTCTCGCAGAAGTCGGCGCTGACCAAACACAGCCGCACACACACTGGCGAGCGGCCCTACCAGTGCCCGGAGTGCGACAAGTGCTTCTCAGCCGCCTCGAACCTGCAGCAGCACAGGCGGCGCCACACCGGGGAGAAGCCGTACGCGTGCACGGAGTGCGGCCGCCGCTTCGCCCAGAGCTCCAACTACGCACAGCACCTGCGCGTGCACACGGGCGAGAAGCCCTACGCCTGCCCGGACTGCGGCCGCGCCTTCGGCGGCAGCTCGTGCCTGGCGCGCCACCGGCGCACGCACACGGGCGAGCGGCCCTACGCCTGCGCCGACTGCGGCACGCGCTTCGCGCAGAGCTCGGCTCTGGCCAAGCACCGGCGGGTGCACACGGGCGAGAAGCCGCACCGCTGCGCCGTGTGCGGCCGCCGTTTCGGCCACCGCTCCAACCTGGCGGAGCACGCGCGCACGCACACGGGCGAGCGGCCCTACCCGTGTGGCGAGTGCGGCCAGCGCTTCCGCCTCAGCTCGCACTTCATCCGCCACCGTCGCGCGCACATGCTGCGCCGTCTCTACATCTGTGTTGTCTGTGGCCGAGACTTCAAGCTACCGCCTGGCGCCAAGGCCACCACTGCCACTGAGCGCTGCCCCGAGTGCGAGGCTAGATGAGCACCCTTCTTGTCGCTGCAGCGTGCTAGTGCCTGGCTGTGGAGGAGCATGCCAGGGCCCCAACCCCCAGGGGCTGAATTGACCTGGAAGGACGACTCAAGGCCACCCTGGTCTGGGGAAGGGTGACATGGCAGGACTGACTGCCCTGGACCTGGGAGACATGGCGAATCCCCTGCCGGGATTTCTGGAAACTGGCCTCTTCCCCCTCACTACAATCCTCAGCCCGTGTTAGTGAATAAAGTATTATATCTTCACCCCTCCCGTGTCTGTGAATGAGGTGGCTGGGAGAGGAGCCAAGTTGAGGTTTTCCCAGGCGTAGGTGGCTTACCTGAAATGTCACTGAACCAAGTGGGGCTATAAGCCCAAAGGGGTTCCTGGAACTGGGTTTGTGTGTGTGTGGAGTCACCCCACACTCGGCCCTTGGTTATGTCCTCATAACCTCTGATCTGGAAGGGTCCATAAATATAGCACATTCGTGCTCAAACAGGCACTGCATTCTGCAGAGCTTTGGTGAGCAGCCACGGACATCCTGGAGCTCAGTGTGGTGAACAGACAATACTTTATTGCACTATGTGAAAGGCTCTATGTGCTTTATTATTATTAGCTCACTGTCATCCTCAGCATCCCAGAGTTAGGTAAATCATATCTCCATTTCAGCAGATGAGTAAATAGGTTCTGACAGCCAGTGGATGGCAGAGCAGGGACAAGCATACAGGCATTGGCAGTACACTGTCATTTGCTGTGACAGGGAGAGTTGTTGGTTAGGTCTTTAATGCAATCTTGGAGTTTAGAGAGGCTTTTTTTGGAGGTGATAGGCTTAAGCTGGTCTTGAAGGCTGAGAGAGAGATGGGGTTGTGGAATTAGGAAGAGCCCCTGAAAGTGCATGCCAGACTTGTTAGAGCTTGCAGACGTCCCAAGGGGGGAGGAGAGAGGGACAGAGCAAGGAGGTTGGCAGGAGATAGACCACTAGGGAACTTAGATGCCAGGTGAAAGGATCCAAGGCAGCAAAGAAGCCTTGAGGGATGAGAGGGAATGGGTGGAGTGGAGATATAAAGCTAAATTCTGAGGATGAAGGAGGCGGGGCTGACTTCATTTCTTAGTATGGATGACTGCTAAGTTAACTTATTTTTGTTAGATAGTATTTACATTATTGACTATGTAAAAATTCATTTCTGAATACTAAATATGATTATATTTTGTCATATATGGTTTTTTCCCCGTTTTTATTGATTTTAGAGAGAGGAAGGAGAGGGAGGGAGACAGAAACATTTATCGGTCACCTTCTATATTCATCCCGACTGTGAATTGGACCTGCAACCTTGGTTTGTGCCCTGACTGGGATCAAACCTGCAACCATTAGATGCACAGGATGATGTACAGCAAACTGAGTCACACCAGCCAAGGCTAATTATCACTAATTTATATCTTTCCTTAGCCTTCCAAATACAACTTTTCATGAAATTAAATGCATCAATACTGTTTCTGTTCCACTTTCCTTTTTCTGGAAGCTTTCCTGGCTCCTGATCCAGCATGGACTGTTGCTCTCCAAGCCTGCTGTACCTTGATGTCCCCTTTCACCTCTCTCCTGGGCTGGATGGGATTTTCTGAACCCCATGTTTTTTCTGTTTTGGTCTGCTCTCTTGTTTGGCTGGAGCACATCTTTGAGTAGTTTTTTTCTTTTTTTTTTTTAAATATATCTTTATTGATTTCAGAGAGAGGAAAGGAGGGAGAGAGAGAGACAGAAACGTCAATGACGAGAGAGTCACTGATCGAGCCCGCAACCCAGGCATGTGCCCCGACCGGGAATTGAACCCCGATCGCCTGGATCCTAGGTCGACGCTCAACCGCTGAGCCACGCTCACGCTCCGCCGGGCGAGTAGTTTCTTGAGAAAGTTCATGGGATGAAAACACTTTGATACCTAACATGTCTAAAAATATCTTTATTCTACATTTTTGAAAACTGTGGCTCAGTATAAAATTACACACTTTGGAAAATCATTTATCCTCAGAATTTTCAAGGCATTCCTTCATTGGTTGCTGAGAAATCGGATACCCTTCTTATCTGGAAACCTCTGTAGGTGATCTTCCCCTGGCCCCAGAAGACTTTAGGAGAGCATAGTGAATAGAAGCATGGACTCTGGAGTCACATTGCCTAGAAGACTGCCTGTGTAGCCTCGGGCAAATTTCTTAAACTCTGCATCTCAGCTTCCTTATTGACAAAATGGTGTTGTTGGAATTTTAAATGTTAAAAATGTAAAACAGGAGCTCTCCCTCTGGGAGGGCACCTGAGCCTTTCCCTTTCCCTGTCCCCTCCCCTCCCCCTCTCCCTCTCTCCAGGCACATTACCTTAGCTTCCTCACTCCTAAGCTCCAAGGCCCTTTCCTTTAAAAAAAAAAAAAAAAAAATGTAAAACACTTAGTGCCTGCCAAAGAGTCTGCACTATATAAATACTTGTGATTATTATTGTTGGGTCTCTTTATCCCTGGCATTTTAAATTTTAGTAATAAAAATAGTGTCTTTTTTCATTCACTATGCTGGGAATTAAGAGGTATGGGACACAACTTCTAAATTTTGAAAAACTTTCTTATATTACTCTTTGATAATTTTCTTCCATATGCTTTATTACCTCTTCCTGGAATTCCTTTTAGATGTTGAACCTCCTGGCTCACCTCTGATTTTTAATATATTTTTATTCTATTGTACATCTTTTTTAGCTTTTTGTTCTACTTTCTGGTAATGTATTCAACTTTATCTTCTAAGTCTTGTGATTTTTACAGTCTTAGCTATATTTTTATAAACTGTTTTGTTCTTAACTTTTCATGGACACTTGATCTTCTTTTATCTTGGCTACTTTTTTCCTTCCACTCCCTGTATTGTCCCTTTCCTGAAATTTTTGTTAGGTTTGACCTCTTTCAAGTTGGAGGCTTGCCTCAAATGACTGCTCATATGTAAAAATTAGGTATGAAGCCCTAGCCCTTTGGCTCAGTGGTTAAAGCATCAGCCCAAGAACTAAAGGGTCCCGGGTCCGATTACAGTCAAAGGCACATACCTCAGTTGCAGACTCAATCCCTGGCCCCAGTCAGGGTGGGTGCTGGAGGCAACCAATTGATGTTTCTCTCTGTATGCCTTCCACTCTCTGAAAAGCAATGAAAAAATATACTTAGGTGAGGATTAAAAAGAAAGATTTAGGCATTAGAAAGACTGCTTGAGTGAAGATTTTCAACTGGAAGAATTCCTCATACAGGGATTTTGACTGGGGGCTCCTTAAATGCTTCTATTTATGTCTTTTTTCTGGGCACGTTCATTTTCTCCAGGAGCAGAGGTATAAGCTTCCTGCATTATTTTCCCCACTTTTATTAATTCACATTTTCTGGGAAAAAAACCTCCCTTTATCTGCCAAGCTGAGGAGCAGAGTCTTCTGGCTGTGTGAATTGGGGAGAACTTTTAGAACTTTAAAGATCTAATTACCCTGTATAAATTACAACCAGAATGTTTTGGTCCCACCTCCCTTAGTACCTCTGGAGCATATCTCCTCACTTACTGTTAGTATCCCCAACTCTGAAGGCATTTACACTTTGGCTTCCTCTATTCTGCTAAGTCAGTTACCCCTCTTCCGCCTACTTTTCATTTCCCAAGGACTGTTGGCACTTTTGCTATTTCCTCTCCCACCTTCTAGTCCTTGGGGTTCATATCTCTTTTGAGTCCTTTGCTGTCAACTCAGGGAGGATGCAAACCTAAATCTGGGTGTTAAATCCCCTGGTCCAGAATTAGGGAATACATGAGAAAACTCTCTACTTTGTCAGACTCTAAATGTATCGATTGATTCATTTGATAAGACTGTAAAAGATTCAGAATTCCAAGGATCCAAACATTAGCCAGAAGAATTGTCAACAAAGTCCTTTCTATTTATTTCACTAGAAATCACTTTATTGATTCAATCATCAGGAATTTTCAGCACTAAATTTAACATCTTAATGACCACTGAGGCCTGGGCTCTAGGGCTTGCTCTGCCTCTCCCAGTCCCTAAAGGGGTTTGGAGGGAGAGACATCATTAACAGAGACCAAGTCAGATGGTTCACATCCTCCTTTCCCAGTCATTGGACAAGCTGCTCAATTCTTGTCCAGAGCAGGAAAGAGAGAGTATTTCAAAAAAATCTAATAAACAACCTGACATTGCATTATAAGATCTTTCTTAACAATTTATATTTATCAACAGTATTGGTTCAACTATATATATATTTGCAATCCCATCAAACTGGAACAGCCTCTTTTAGCTCTTGGAAGGAGGAAACAGGTTTTTCTGCTCCTTTACTAAGCCCAAACTAAACAACCGTCCCCTGAAGTCCAAAATGCTACTTCTGGCCTTGGGATGTGCAGCTTATGATGGGCTGATTCAAATCACCTGGAAGGGGCAACTGAAACTACTAGCAGGCAGCCTTCTTTGGAAACATGTTCTTAAAATCAGCTCTTCAGAATCATCCCTGATTGTGTACAAAGGCTCCACGGTCCAAAGTACTTCTGCTATCCCATCTCAGGAGCTAGGTTCAGAAGACGCATTGGAGTGGTCAGGAGCAAGCGCTGCAGCAGTGGCCCCACGAGGTAGGACCTCAATAACTCGAGGCTTGTCAATGATCCGCGCCGTCCGGTTCCCCTTCTCCACAATGCCCACGATCCATGCTTGGTGACCCTCTCCATACTTGGAAGATTTGATTTCAGAACAAAAGCGAGCAGCCTGTTCCCTCGGCAAGCAAATCAGTAAGCCCCCGGAAGTTTCTGCCGAGGTTCCTTGGAGGAGCCCAAAGCGCCCACTGGCCTTGCTGATGGCAGCCATCTTGGCAATGATTGGCAGATTATGGATGACAAAGGACACCTCATTTCTCTGTTGTTTCGCAAGGTTCTGAGAGTGTCCCAGGATGCCAAAGCCTGTGATATCTGTGGCTGCATGGGCATTAAACGTGTGCATGAGCCCCGCGGCAGTTCTGTTGAGGGTTGCCATGTTGAACATGGCTTCCTGATAGGCCAGCTCCACCTCTTCTCGGGAGACCACCATCTTTATCTTACTCCATCTCTCGGGGTTCTCCAGCCACTGGTGGGCATTGACAGCGACTTGGGTGCCTAAGGGTTTGGTTAACACGAGCACATCCCCGACAACTGCGCTGTCCGGCATTATGAATTCATTGGGCTGACATACCACCGTGGCAACCCCGCCCACGATGATCCAGGGGTTTACCACAGTCTGCCCGCCAGTCACCGCAGTCCCGCCTTCCTCAGCAGCGTCCCGAAAGCCTTTGACCAGGAGCGGGGTGATCTTTTCTCGTTCCTCCTCACTCATAGTCTGGCTGACGCTGAGTAACATTAACATGTTGTCACATTCGGTGATGCCCATGGCATACAGGTCACTCAGCACGTTGGCACACGCGATGCGCCCCATCATGTAGGGATCCTCCACCAGGGGGTAAAAGAAGTCCGTGGTCTGCACCAGGGACAGGCCTCCGTGCCTCAGGGGTATGACGCAGGAGTCCA
Source organism: Miniopterus natalensis (assembly GCF_054644295.1). Taxonomy (NCBI): domain Eukaryota; kingdom Metazoa; phylum Chordata; class Mammalia; order Chiroptera; family Miniopteridae; genus Miniopterus; species Miniopterus natalensis. The sequence continues at coordinate 97,354,638 of NC_142083.1, forward strand.
TGCCGATGCCCAGGGCGGGGAAAGGTGGGCTGGATTCCGCCACGGCCGCCAGGCCGGCTTCCCGGGCCGCCTCCTCAGGGCCTCCCACCAGGGCCCGGCCCAGCTGGGGCCGCTCGTCCGGCCGCGTCAGTCCCGCCAGGAGTTTGAGCAGCGTCTCCTGGGGGACCTTGCAGCCTCAGCCCTTCATGCCGGAGAAGCCCGTCAGCCGCCAGCTCGGGCTCAGGCCCAGCGCCTGGGGCTCGAAGGGCCGGTAGCTCGAGAAGCCGTGACCCAGAGACAAGCCCGCCAGACCCGCGGAACCTGCCGCCGCCGCCGCCGCCATCGCTTCCCCGCTGGCACCCGTCGCTGCGGTGTCTGCCATCACGCCGGCCGGGCCCGGAGGGAACGACGGGAGGGGCCCCTCTTCTTATCTACTCCAGTTACTACCGAGTATCGACAGTCAGATCCGACCCCGGGGACGGCGACCCGCACGGCTCGCGCAGGGGACTCCAGGCACGCCGCGCGCTCCCGGCCTTCCTGACCGAGGAGCCCGCGCCTCCGGTATTTATTCCCCTGGTGATTGACAGCCCGCTCAGCCAATAACCGCTTCGCCACCGAGAGGCGGGCTTCCTTTGGCCTGGAGACCTGCGCATCACAAACCCGCTGCCAACGGCGAAATTGGCCCCGGCTGCGCGGGGGCTGAGCGCGGCGGTCCGCTCCCCTGGCGGTGACTGAAAGCGTCTCCCGCGAGGGGCTGGTGAGCTCTGCACCCCCGAGGCAGCTTTCCAAGGACAGCGTTTTGAAAGAGAAGGAGGATCGATAGCTTGGCAAACCTTCAGCCGGCCAGGGGTCCAAGGGTCGCTTGACAGCGCACAGGATCAGTCCAGGGCAGGAAAAAGTAGCCAGTGGAGAAAATCGGAAAGAATAACAAGAAATTACATAAGCAAACTGCCGCATCAAAACAATGAAATGTTAAAAAGGGCTTTAAAGCATTTTAGGACTCCGGACACCTGCGTGGGTTCCGGTGCCGTTTCCACCACTAGCTGTCTGCGGAGTCACCTTCCCTCCCGCAGCAGCTGACTCCTGCGGACAACAAAGCAGCTCACCCAGGCCTCTCCTCCTCTGAAGTGTCTGAATCTCTACGTTAATAAATGCGAGAATCTACGATGTATCCATGAAGGGTAGTTTGCCAATATCTATTAAGGTATAACTGCACATAACACCTTTGATCCAGCAGTTCCAGTTCTAGGACTTTATCCTGCAGTGTAGTGACCAGCGTGAGCGGAAAATGATACGTTATTGCTGCGCTGTTGTAATATCAGCATACTGGAAACACCTTAAGTGTTTACCCGTTATGATTAAAATCAATTGTGGTGCATTAATATAATAAGCTACCAAGCAAGTGGAAAAAGGGATGAGGAAGCATTGAGGTAATTATATTGCTAATAGTTAGGGTTCTAACAGGCACAGTTCTAAATGCTTTACCATACTTACTAATTTCTCATGATACTTTTGAATTAGGAGTCTTTCCACAGCTCACAAATAAGGAATATAAGGCACGGAGCGATTAAATGACCTATTCAAGGTTACGGGCATTTTACCGTGGAGCAGTAAATGTGCCCAGTCTGCTCCAGAGTCCCCCGGTTACACCGCCTGTGCTGCTTGTTTAGAGAAACGAGCAAGCTTCAGAACAGTGCTATGGAAGCTGCTGTAAGGGGGAGCTCGATGCAATAGCCTCTTTCTGGAAGGGTCATCGCCAGAAACCGGTCATACCGATTGCCCCTGGGAAGGGGATGTGGTGCTTAGGGGATGAGAGACTTTTCATTGTGTTGCCTTTTTGTTCCTTTGACATTTGGAAGTTTAAAAAGAGCATTTTTAAAACATTTGAATGTATTACATACTTCCAAAAAAAAAAAAAAAAAGTAAGTAACTGCCTATGGGAGTATAAATTGGCGCAACCATCTTGGAAAGAGTTTTGCCTTAACTGATAAAGCTGAACATATGCGAAGCCATGCATTCCCCCCATAGGTGGACCACCTCAGCACTTCCACCATAGGACATACCTGGAGCAAATCTGACACACGTGCCCCAGGATGTATGTACAAGAATGTGAGAGAGCTGCAGATGGATTGCACAACAGTTAACCCTATTGAACTGTACAGTTAAAAATGGGCAAGATGGGAAATTTTAGGCTGTGTGTATTTTGCCATAATTAAAAATATAAAAGATATAGGAGCTACTTATAAATCTTAGAGTCCATCATTACACTGGGTTTTTATTAGTGCACAACACAGTATTAAGGCATGGATTGAACTGGAAGGAACTTGAATGTTAGAATTAGACTGAGTTGCGGTCTTGGCTTGGGTGACTTGACCTTGGGTGAATTGTCTAACCTCTCAGAACCTCAGTTTCTATTTCCTGTAAAATAGTCCTTTCACCTGAAGATTATACATGCCAGATAGGATTGTTATGAGAATAAAATTTTTAAATGTGTGTAAAGCTCTTCACATAGTTCCTGCTGATGGTAAACTCAAAATAAATGATAGATCCTATTATCATACAGTACCATTAATGTAAATATAGGAACCCGAATTTAAATTCACAAAACTTATAATATCTTGGAAAGTTTTTTATAAAAACAAATCCAGCCCTGGGCGGTGTCTTTTAGTTGCTTGGAGTGTTGTCCCCTACACTGAGAGGTCTTGGTTTCGATTCACAAAAGAGGGATATACCCAGATATACCCAAGCTGCTGTTTCCATCCCTGGTGGGAGTGTACTGGGGAGGCAACCAGCAGATGTTTCTCTTTCTCCCCCTCCCATGCTCCTTCCTCTCTCTCCAAATTGAACAATAACAAACCCATTTACTGTTCTTAAAAAAAAAGATAATTATAACAGCCAAACACTGGAAATAACCCTAGTGTCTGTTAAAAGGAGATTACATAAATAAATATACCATAATCACACAGTAGAATATTATTTGTCTGTGAAAATGAATTATAGGTCTAAGAATCAATATGAGTAATATCAAAAACAAAGTGTTGGGAAAGAGAAGCAAGTTATAGAATAATACATAAACTGTGATGCCATTTATCTAAAGTTCAACACTAGTAAGGGAGAATTGTGGCCAGCCATTCTAGTACAGGCATAGAAGGCCCTGTTGCCGATGCTCTACTAGGAAACCCTGCCTCCCTGGGACTCTTTTTATATTTGTCAAGAATAGGTCATTTCGCCCTAGCCGGTTTAGCTCAGTGGTTAGAGCATTGGCCTGTGGACCGAAGGGTTCCGGCTGGATTCCTGCCAAGGGCATGCACCTAGGTTTCAGGCTCGATCCCCAGCCCTGGTCAGGGCGAGTACAGAGGCAACCAATAGATGTGTCTCTCTCACATTGTTGTTTCTCTTTCTCTCACCCTCTCTCTCTCACCCTTCCCCTGTCTCTGAAAAGCAATGGGAAAAAAAATATATATATATATATATTCTTGGGTGAAGATTCAAAACAAAGAATAGGTCATTTGGCTGCCCATCCCCGAGAGAAGACAAAGGGGATACCTCTTTATCACCTGGAAAAGGCAACCATATTTCCCACCCACCCACGGGTCTTTAGGAGCTGGACTCCAGTTCCTAGTTTTTTCCAAGGAGGGTGTCAACGGGGAGGAAGGGGTGAGGAACCAATATGACTGGCCAGGGACAGAAAAGGCCAGGGTGGTTCATCTGCCTAGGAAATGAAGCTCCAGGCTGCTTTGCAACCGCACTGGCTGGGTGTCCCCGTGAGTCTGCATGCTGGAATGGTACCCAGATGGAAGCCCTTGAGAGTCAGACAGGCCTGCCCAGAAACAGATAAAAGATTGTTACAGTGTGGTTCCTCCTGGTCCTCCCACCTCCTGCCAAGTGGTCATACATACTCAGAACCCTACAGCTTTGCATTCAGGCCTGGGATTCTTGGAGGCTTTGGCACACAAACCCATAGGCCTAAATGGAGGTCTTCTGGGGCTTTTGGAAGATCCTTCCTGCTGGTTTTCCTTGTCTCCTCTCCTTACAAGAGTGGCCTTGAAGCCCGCCTGCAGTGAACTTTGTAAAATTACATCTGATCATGTCATTCCCCAGTTAAAAACCCTGCCTATGTTCACATGTCTTCTGTAAAACTGAACTCCTTATTCAAGCCTTCCACTTGTGTGGTTTCAGCCCTGTGACTCATAAATGTTGTTTCTTTTCATTGAATGTCCCCCGCCCCCCAACACACACACTATTAGATTAACCTCTGCAGTCCAAACACCTGGAGCATTACTTCCTCCCAGGGGCCTTCTGTGAGCCTCCATCCTGGGTTAGAATCCCCTTCATCTGAACACTTAACACATCTAGAGCTTCTTGAGGATAATTAGTCACTCTGCAGCACTACCTGGCGTGTGCTGGTTCCTGGGGATAGAAGACCAAGTCTCTGCCCTCAGTTTCTATGCAGAAGATTGATGTTAAACGAGTGATTTCAAGTGTAGAAAGGACCATGCAGGAAGTGCACATGCAGCAGAGAATCCTGTGTGATCCAAAGGCCTCTCCAAAGAAGTGGAATAAACTAAGAAAGGGGGCAGTGGGGGATGGGACAGGAGACAGAGGGTTCTAGGCAGAGTGAAGAGTACGCACCAAGTCCTAGGGACTCAAGAACTGAAGTTCTAGTGAGGCTGAAGGCAAATAGTGAAATGCAGAGGAATGAGTAAGAGAAGGACTTTTCCAAAACCGACTTTCTATTTCCCAGTCCTAAAAGAGGCCTGGCACACAGTAGGCCTCACTAAATACTTTGGTGAAGTGTCTGTGGACCATGATGTGCTTGCTCCTCACAGGAGTTTTTTTTATCCTCACCTGAGGATATTTTTTCCATTGCTTTTCAGAGAGAGAGAGAAAGAAACATCAGTGTGAAAGAGCCACACTGATTGGTTTGGTTGCCTCCCCGACTCCCCCCCAATCAGGGCGGGGGATCGAGCCTGCAACCGAGCTATGTGCCCTTGGCCAGAATCGAACCTGGGACCCTTCAGTCCATGGGCCAATGCTCTAACCACTGAGCCAACTGGCCAGGGCAGGAGAGAATTTACAATCTCACAAGCTGCTACCTCTTTGTCAATCTGGCAAGCTCCCGCTCATCTTTGAAGGTCCTTCCCATTTGTCTCTTCATTGAGGCCTGTACCCCAAATCCACTCCCTTCAACAGGGTTATTCACTTACCCCACTATTCTGCCAGAACACCTAGTTTCCTTTTCATGTATATATAAAATTTATTTATATATACTCATGTGTAATTTGTATCACAATCTTCTTTGCCAGACTATGAGATTCTCAAGAACAGGAACTAGCTCCAATTCTAGGTAGACACTTGTACATGTTTGTAGAGCAAATGAACAGAATCCTTGTCCTTTCCAAAGCATCCGTTCCAAAGTCCTTCCAAAGCAGAAGGCCCTTCCAGTAGGAATTTTCACTGCTCCGAGCCAAGTCTCCTCACTGACTCTCTGAATCAGGGCAAGCAGGCCTTGTCTTTTGTTAGAGGTGGGGTTCCAGCCATGACCAGGTCCATGCCTAGCTCTCTTCCATCTTCCATATTTCCCCTCACTGACTTAATTGGCTCAGGCACACAAGCCTTCTTTCTTTTTTAATCCTCAATAGAGTACATGCTTTTATTGATTTTAAAGAGAGAGGAACAGAGAGGGAGAGAGCAAGAGAAACATCGATGTGAGACTAAAACATCAGTTGCACAAAACCCTACTGGGGATAGAACTGGCAACCTGGGTATTTGCCCTGACCAGAAATCCAACTGGCGACCTTTCCATGCATGGGACAGTGCTCCAACCAACCAAGCCACACCAGCAAGGGCACAGCCTTCTTTCTGTTTCCCAATTATTCCAAACTCTTTCCCACCTTAAGGCCTCTTTGTTTCTCTTTAGAACACTCTTCCTCCAGTGTTTCAAATGGCTAATGTTTTCATTCAAGGCATCTCAAATAATATTTCCACACAGATGCCTTCCCTGCCCACATTCAAGAAGTCCCCAACCATACCACTCCCTTTCACATCCTCCTGCTATATTTCCTCCTTGCACCTAATCAGGATCAGAAATTATCTTATTGTTTACATTTTTTTACACCCTTAGAAGGACCACAGTAGTCAAGATTTTTGTCTGCTTCCTTCACTACTGCATCTCCAATACCTACAATGGTGCCAGGCACATAGTTGGGCTCAATGACTACTTGAGAGAAGGAACACAATCAAAGTGGCTTAGGGATCTTGAGTGTGACTATCCAGGCATTTGACGCCTTTTCCCAGCTCTGGGGAAAAACAAAAATTTGACCAGATTTAATCCCAACATCAAATTATGCTCTGGGTTCTGCAGACTGAGGCACAGGTTTGAGTCCTGGTTCTGTTATAGTATATTAGGAAACCAGGGAAATTCCAGGACAAGTGGAATAGGGAAACTGAGACAGTTAAACAGCAGTTTGCAGTCACCTAGTAAATTCTATCTTCCCTAAACCAAGGACATTCAAGAGTAGATGGTTTGCATTTCTCCTCCCCAGCTAGAGGGTAAATAGCTTAAATCACACCACTCAGGGAGTCAGATAACAGAAACCCAATTAGTGCCATTTGCCAACCACACCCAAGGACAGACAAATTAAGAGAATAAACCTCATTTTGGTACATCAGCATAAAATTGACGAATATTCTATTGGTCTGCCCCTAAGATCTCCCCTAAATGCCCAGCCTTTACAATCCCTGAAAATGAAGGTCCCAGCATGCTCCTCTAGGGGAGCACACCATCTCCATCTCCATCTCCAAGGGTATCCCATGTGACTTTCAACCAGGGGAGCAATGGGCAGTGGCAGCTCATCCTGGGCTAACCCCAGAACCTGTCTCCAAGGTGAACCTGTCCCCTTCTCTCTCTGACTTCTCAGTGAGCCAGAGCAGCCCGGCCTAGGCTCTCCTGTTGCTTTGTCTATACCCTTCCTTATTTCACCATCCTAAGTATATTTTTGCTGCAGCCAATAAATTCTTACTTTCTACACTTTGTCTCTTGATTGAAATCTTTCCCTCAAGAAGACAAGAACTAAGGTCTCCCTGTCTCCCTGGTAACAGCTCTGCTACCAATTTCCTTGAGTAACTTCATTTCTGAGAGAGACTTTGGTGCAATAGAAAGAAAATGAACTTTGGAATCTGCTACTTACCAGCTATGTGACTTAGAACAAAGCTTCAGTTTCCTCATTTGTCAAAGGGAGATATTCTTTTTATATATATATAGATTTCAGAGAGAGGGAGAGGGAGAGATAGAAACATCAATGATGCACACCCCCCCCCACTGGGGAGTGAGCCCACAACCCGAACATGTGCCCTGAGGGGGAATCAAACCTGGATCTCTTGGGTCATACATCAATGTTCAACCTCTGAGCCACCCCGACTGGGCAACGGGAGATTTTTTTTTTTTTTTTTTTAATATATCTTTATTGATTTCATAGGAAGGGAGAGGGAGAGACAGAGTAACATCAATGATGAGAGAGTCATTGACCGGCTGCCTCCTGCACGCCCCCGACTGGGGATTGAGCCCGCAAACCGGGCATGTGCCCAGACCGGGAATCGAACCCTGATCCCCTGGATCCTGGATTGATGCTCAACTGCTGAGTCACGCCCGTCCAGGCGGGGAGATATTCTTGATTCCCACACAGAGCTATTGTAAAGAGGCAAGGTAGGGATTTTAAACATTTAGTGAAATGTTATTTCCCTTCTTTCATCATTTCTGACTTTTAGTTGCCCCATGCATAAAAAGGAAGAAATAGATATATTTTTCAAGAGAAATAGGAAATACAGAAACTTTAAATGAAATATCTCAATTTTGAAATGTTGGAAATGAAAGTTTCTAAAAGACTTTTTTTTTTAAGCTAATTTTTAAATGTAAAAACACCCTGAGGGTCAAACAAGATATCTCTGTGGACTGGATTTGGCCTGTGAGGTACCAGTTTTCCCCTAGGCTACTGGGTTTTGGGGGATGCTATGAGAATCCTTACTGTATAATTTAGGCAAATCAGCTTACTTCCCAGAACTTCAATGAGCCCATCTGTAAAATGGACCCACCTCTGTGTAGATCAAAAGAGATCAACAAACTCATAGATACAAACAACACAGGGCAAGGGATGGGGGGAGAGGAAGAGGATAAAGGGGGTCGAATATGTGGTGTCTGAAGGAGACTAGACTTCGGGTGGCGATATTTTACCCCAATACATTTAGGTTTGTAAAACGTTTAGCGTAACACTGGCGCATAGACAGGGCACGGTGGCTTTTTGTCGTGGCTGATTTCGTAAGTATATATTCAAGGGGTAAGATATCCCAGAGAACAGGAGCCCGGAAAAGAAGGCAAAGGAGAAAAAGAGAAAAGGGAAGAGCTGAGCAGGCAACAGGGTCCGCCCTCCAGGCGGGGCGCCAGCGCGAGGCCCAGGCCGGGGCCGGGGCCGCAGCGCACGTGGCCTACTTTGGGCGGAGCGGACGCGCTGGGCTGCAGCGGAGACCGCCGGCCGCGGGACACAAGCCGGGAAGGTAGGTTACAGCCGGTCGGCGAGGCCCTTCGGAGTCGGGGTTAAGCGGACGGGGTCCTGGCAGCGGGGACAGCGGAGAGCGCCAGCTCTAGACCTTCCACAGTCCCGGGGCAGTTGAGGTCTGAAGCCTGGGTCCTCTGGATCCCTCCCCAAGGGGGTGGGGTTAGGTGTTCTGACCAATGACAGGCCTACCCGAGGCCCCGCCCCGCCCCCGGAGCCGCGGCCTCTCTGAGCGCCCAACCGCCGGGCCGGGCCTGGAGTTGAGCTTGCACTGAACCTGCGGCCGGTGAGTGCGCGCCCCCGGGGTCTCCGGCCCGATCCGGCTCCAGCCGGTGCCCTGGAGCTCCCGGCCGCCGCCCCCGGCGCCGAGGGGTGACTCAGCGCGGGGAGGGGGGGACTCCCTGGGACTGGAGATTCGAACTGTTAAGGCCTTGAATGCCACCAGGAGTGGGTGACCCAGTGTCTTCGGAGCTGGTCCCGGGGAAGGGTTGGTGCCTAGGCCCGAGCTGGGGCGGGAGGGGAGAGCGCCAGACCCAGAAGCCAGGGTCGGGCTAGGAAAGCCGCGGCCGAACCGCCTGGCCTGGGCCACGGCCATGGTGCGGGGTGGGTCCTGAGCTTCTGACCCAGCTGCCCGCCCTAGGACACCAAGATGCCCGGCGAACAGCAGACCGAGGAGGAGGAGGAGGAGGAGATGCAGGAGGAGATGGTGCTGCTGGTGAAGGGTGAGGAGGAGGAGGGCGAGGCGAAGTATGAGGTGGTGAAACTCAAGATCCCCATGGACAACAAGGAGGTACGTGTCCCCCACCCCGAGGCCCTGTTGCCCCTAAGCTGGTCCCGGCCCAGCCTCGGTCACACAGAAGCCAGGGACCCTGCCCCTGCTTTCCCCTGAATCTCAAATCTAGAACCTGAGGGTTAGCAACGCATCCTCCTGCCCACTGCCCCTGGGGGCTCCAAGTAAATGCTCTCTTCGCTTCCCCAGGGAGCCTGATGTGTGCAGTGTTGGACTGCTGAGTAGCCAGGCGGCTACAGTCCTAGGTGATGAGAGCAGGCACCAGGCTGGAGGCCCAGAGCTGGGAAATTAATGCAGACCTGGGGTGAGGGAGGGGCCAGATTAGGCAACAGTAACATTTACTATTCTCCAGACACTGTTTTAAGCACCTCAATTCTGTGACATAGGTAGTATTTGTTCCATGTTACAGGTGAGGAAACTCAGTCCCAGGAAGCTTGACAGTTTGGTGACTGGCCCAAGGTCTCAGTTAGCAAAGAGGTGGCTTATCTGAGACCAGTGAGAGTGGGGGGCGAGGTGAGTGACTACTCCAGGCAGAAGACCTGGGCCTTTCAGTGGCCCAGAGGGAGTGAGTGGGGCACTGGGAGAAGTGAGGGCAGGTGGTTCAGTCATGCTGTGGCATGGATGAGCTTAGGGTATTTGGCAGGTTAGGTAGGGCATTTGGGATTTATTGTGAGGGTGATGAAGGTTTAAAGAGAGTTTTAATATCAGAATATGAGTTAGATTTTCCCATTCAAGGCCCGAACTGCCACAATTCCCAGAAACCCACAGAACTCTTCCCCAGTTACTGCAACCCTGCCTACAGCTGGGGAACTCTGGCTGGGCCAGGTCTCTGAGCCCAGGCTCTGATTTCTTCCTGCAAGGGAGCCAGTTCCCAGGGAAAGAGCGTTGTGCCGCCCCCTTGTGGGTGTGGTGGGTGGGCCCTGGGGGAGGGGGCTAGCTGCTTTGGCCTCTTCTAGCAGTGGAAATAACTGTTTAGGTGTGTTTTTCTCAGGCTTCCTTGGCCCATCCTAGCTTAGTTGGCCTCTTCTGGGCCTGTGGGTCTCCTGATCTCCCCCTTCCAACTGTAAGCTAAGAACTCAGACTCCAGGGCTTAGGGTGGACTTCCATCTCCATCATTTACCAGCTGTAAGATCTTGGGCAAGATGCTTAACCACTTTGTGCCTCACTTTCATTTGTAAAAGGAAAATCATACCAGCCTCTGCTTCTTAGCATTGTGAGGATGAAGTGAGTTAATACATGTAAAGAGTTAGAACTGTGTATGGTACATAATAAACACTACGTAAATATTTGCTGCTGTCATTATTCTTCTTTGTGAAGTTTAGGACCTTGGTCTAGGTCGTCCTTTGGGCGATCTTTCAACTCATTTTTATCAAAGGCCTTTTGCACTGAATCCTGGGGCTGGGGGTGAAAGCAGAAGCCGACATGGAGGCCTAGACAGAGGGTGGACGGCAGACAACTCAAGGCAGTGGGGGAGGCTTCACAGAGAAAGCTTAGTGGGGATCTGGCAAATGGAGCAGAGGATGGGCATTCCAGGAGGAGGAAACAGCAAAGCACAGGCTCAGAGGAGATGGGCAGAGAGTTAAGGGTGTGGAAGCCAGAACAGGAATTGAACACCCTGTGTGAGGTTATGTGGTGCCACCAGAAGCCTCAATCAGAAGAGGGACATTGGGTTTTCTCTTTAGAAGATTTACTGGCTGCTGTGGGAAGAAGAGGCCATGTGGAGACAAGACAGGAAGGAGGGGATGTTTGGGAACCTTGATTGGACTGGCTGGAGCTAAGGATGGGATGGAGGAGGGTGGCATGGCTAGTCATGAGATGTAGGTAGGGTAGACGCTAAGAGGTCCATGTAGCAGAAAAAGCATTGGTTCAGATCCTAGCTCCACCATTTATCAGCTTTGCCCTGGCTTTCTCATCTGTAAAATGAGGTAATGGAAGGAAGAGTTTTGAAGGCCACAGTAAGCGTTACCTGGGTGACTGATTTGGAGGAGGGTGGAGAGGAGGATTCCTCACACACATCCCATAAACATTTAGCACAGGGCTGTGCCCACAAGATAGATCATGAACTTGCTGTGTGTCTTCCCTGAGTCTCAGTTTCTGTGAAAATTGTGATCTCGAAGGTCTTTCCAGTGCTGACATCCTGTAACTCTCAGCTGTCACCCAGCCCCATGGCCAGTCATTGTCCGGGACAGGCCTGCGTTATGCTGCACGCGGGCGCTGAAGCATTCTCTCACTGCCTGTGAGAATCCAACCTCTTTAATGAAGACAACGATTTTCTCAGAACTCTGTGCTTCGGTCCTCTCTCTCTTGGCTTAAGCCTTTGAGTGGTTCCTGTTTCCCTCAGGATCAAGTCTCAGCTCCTAGGCCTGGCATGCAAAGCTCTATACCATCTGACCCCATGTCCTGGCTTCATCACCCAACACCCACCCTTGCCATGCCCCAGCTTCAAACAGACCTGACCCTTTCTCACCTCTAAGACTGCCCAGGTGGTGTTTCAGCCGGTAACACCCTCTTCACTTTTCCACCTGCTTTCCCCAGGAGTTGCTCTCCCCTCTTCTGGATGAAGTGTCTTAAATCTAACATGAGTACAGATCACCTGGGAATCTTGTTAAAGTGAAGGTTTTGATGTAGTAGGTCTGTGGTGGGACTTGAGATTCTAACAAGGCCCCAGTGATGCTGATATGACTGGTCTGTGGACCACACTTCCTGCAGCAAGGAGCTAGAGGATAGGGATGGTATTTTGCACTTAGCACCGAAAGATGGAGCATCTGCCCGGACTGGTTTGTTGCGCATCTTCCCACGCAGCAAAAGGTTGCTGGTTTGCTTCGCGATCAGGCACTTGCCAGGCCTTTGAGCTCGAACCATAGTCGCGGGCGTACAGGAGGCAGGCAGTCACTGTTGTGCTGTCACGTGCATGTTTCTCCCTCTCTTTCCCTGTCCCTTTCTCTCTGAAAGTCAATAAAAATATTTTTGAAGAAGAAGGTGGATTCTGCAAGGAGCCCAGGGGAGGGATGCACCCTGTGTAGGTGACCTCAAACTTGTCACTGAGATGGAATTGCAGGATGCCTAAGAGAACAGGTGTTTTGAGTGATGACAGACTTCCAGGTCAGACCCTGGTTCGGCCATTGATTAGCTGCAGGGCCTTGGGCAGTCAGTCACTTTACTTCTGAGTCTTATTTCCTTTTTTATAAAATGGAGCTAGAGATACCGAACCCAAAGGGTTGAGAGAATTTAACACGAGTACATGGGTGAAAAGCACTTAGCACAGTCCCTGGCACAGAGAGCTCAATACGTGGTAGTTATTGTTATTAATTAGAAAAGTAATGGCTGAGGAGGAACCTGGGAACTTCGCTCTAGTTAAAAAAACACTTAAACAGAAAGACAAAATCACTAACTTCAAGTACTTGGGTTATCATATTACTGTACTACACTGTATCCCCATTGGACCCTCATGTGCAAATACCATTTATTCTCACTTTAAATCTAATAGTTGTAGAATTTAAGACATGTGAGGGCCTTTAAATGACCACCTAGCCTGGTATTTGGGGAGCTTCAAGTGCTTGTACATTGCTCACCTGCTGTGCTCATTTATTTAATGCTTTTTTCAGATAGGTTCAATTGTTTTTGTTATACTCATTTTCATCCAAAAAATAATACTGATGAACCTGTGGGTTTCATGTGCTCCATTGTTTTTCTAATATCCATGAAAATAAATGCACAATGATTAAATGAGATAAAAGTGTGACTACAGAGGACTTAGAATCATCTCGCATCCTGTGATGTGAGCATACCTCAAGCTGGGAAATTTTTATCTCATCTAGCCTACCTCACCTTCCTTGGTTCAGTGAGGCCTGGGAAGGGAGTGACTTGTCAGGGGTCTTAATGGGCTAGCCTCAGCCCTTACCAAGATTTTTCCTGGGGCACCCAAGGTACCTCCTGGAGCCTCAGGGACCAAGAGTCCGTGAGGGAAGAATTTCTTAAGTCAGTGAGCCCAGCAGAAGGAAGTGCTCAGGATGATCAAAGTCATCTTAAAGAGGGTGCCAAAGAAAAAAGGGCCAGGAAAAATGTAGGTATAATAAGAAAAGTTCTCTCCATAATGGCTGGCATACCCAATAGATTTCAAACCCAGAGCAATACTGGAAAGTGTGACCTTGAATTCTGACTGTTCCAAATGCATTCTGGGAAGTTTCTTGATTTAAGGTATCAAGTTGTATTTTAACTTTGAATCCCTCTTGGAAAATGCTGGGGACTTGGAGTCGAGCCTCTGTGACATCTTGGCTATGCAAGGGCAGGGAAGCACAGAGTGGCCTACCAGTTAAGTAAGGGTCCTGAATCCCACCGGATTTGGGAATTTAATCTACCTGAGCCCATTTTCTTAATTATCAAAGCATAAGACCTGACTCAAGGAGGTGACAGGAAGATTTAATACAATAATGTACATAAACTAGCATTGTTGAAATTTTATAGTGTTATTATATACGCAGTTTAAACCAGATTTCTGATCTTCAAGGCGTTGAAGTTGCCCTCCTTGCAACTTAAGATCTTAAGTAAAATCCTCCACCAGGCTGGCCTGGCTTAGTGGGATGGGCGTTGCCCATGCTGGAGGAGGTTGCTTGACCAGGGAACATGCCCAGGTTATGGCAGGATCCTCTGTAGGGTGCAGGGTGAGTGCAGGAGGCAGCTCATTGATGTTTTTTTCTTTCCCTCCCTTACTCTCTCTTAAAATCTAAATAAACTATTTTTTTTTTTTTTAAAAAAGGAAAGTAAAGCCCTTAACTAATCACTGTCACTCTCTCTTAACCTGTTTCCGTATCTATAAAATAAGACTGTGATAACTACTTTGTGGAGCTCAGATATGGGGAGAAGCTAACATTGTCTTGTCCTTAATATGTGCCAGGTATTTCGCTTGGTCATTAATGTACCTAATTGCTTGGCCCCCAGTAGATACTCAACATCACTTTTCCCTGGATGAGCCTTCTCTTTTCTAAGACGGGTGCACTATTGCCCTCAATATTCCTCTTCTACTGTTAATTCAAAATGTTAACACAATACAGTGTTAATAAAACGTGCTCCCTTCACGTGCTTTTTACAAAACATTTCTTTTTCTGATTTTATCTTAAAAGCCCTGCTTCATGAAACTGGCTCATTTTCAATTTAGACCTCAGAATAGTATTTGGGTTTTACCTCTGCCATCTTCACAGCGTAAAAAATGTTATGTGCTGGGTCTTAAAGGTTTATTTAAAAACCTGGATTTGGCCCTAGCCGGTTTTGTTCAGTGGTTAGTGCGTTGGCCTGGGGACTGAAGGGTCCCAGGTTCTAATTCAGCCAAGGGCACGTACCTCGGTTGCAGGCTTAATCCCCAGGCAGGCAAGTGCAGGAGGTCACCAATCGATGTGTTTGTCTCACATCGATGTTTCTCTCCCCCTCCCTCCTTCCCCCTTACATTCTTTCTAAAAAGTAGTGGAAAAAATATCCTTAGGTGAGGGTTAAAAAAATGAAAAGCCTGGATCTGTTTTTGGCCTAGATTCTAAGACACCATCTTCTCCTACCTCACTGGCTGCTCCTCATCTTGCTCCCTGGTTTTCTGCCCATTCCCTGGGTAGTCTCATTCGGTCTCAAGGCTTTAAAAACCATCTGTAGGCTGATGTCTTGCTAATTAGCATCTCTAACTCGGCCTATCTCCTGAGCTCCAGATGTGTCAAGAAGTAGAGATGTGAATTGGAACAGATCTCACCTTTTAACTTGCTCTTCCACCATCCTCATGTCTGCAGAGGGCAACTCCACTTTTGTAGTTCTAAATTCAGAATCCTTGGTGTAATTTTGACTTTTCTTTACATCTCATGTCTAATCTTATTTATCAAGTCAGTGGCCTCAAATGGCAAAAATATATTCAGAAGCAAACCCCTTCTCACCACCTTCATTTTTCACCTGTCTCCTGGGTCTCAGCCACTGTGTTCTCTTGCCTGATGACTGCGGTACAGCAGCCTCCTCTCTGGGCTCCTGCGTCTGCCCTCTAGCCTCCTACAGCCCCAGCAACCTGATAGGGAGGCCTTTAAATGAGTCTGATCTGGTCATGTCCCTGCTCAATGTTAACAGCTCTTCTTATGGTTCCCTATCTGGTTCATATTACAAGGCCCTAAGCTAAGAGATCCCCTCCAGGACCACCCCATTTATTATCCCCCAGTTGTACATTCTACCTTAAGAATTTTTTCTTGCCATTCTGGGTCTTATCTGGCAAAACTCCTGCCTCAGGGTCTTGCTGTGCGCTCTGTACCCTTCTCACCTCCTTTAGTTCTTCGCTCATGTTACATCAGTAGTTTGTTAACCTTATTTAAATTTGCAGCCCCCGCCCCCCTTTACCATCACTGCTCGTCCATTCTTCGCGAAAACACGAATTTTAAAAGTATAATAATGAATTTCCCTAGTGCCTAGAATACCCTAGAATGCCCTTAACAAATATTTGTTGAATTAACAAAAAAATAGCTAGAATGTGCATTAATGCAGGATCTAACTTAATGCGCACAACAGTGCTGTGAGGCCGGCACCCTTGCTGTCCTGTTTTCCATAGGGGTAACTGAGCGTGGGCCGCTTACGGAGCCTCAGGTGCCTTGCTCCTGGGCCTGTGGGTCAGGACTGACCCGTCCCCCCTCTCCCCACAGGTCCGGAGCCAGGCGCCACCGCCGCCCGCCGACCCTGCGCGCCCACATGCGTGCCCAGACTGCGGCCGCGCTTTTGCGCGCAGGTCCACGCTAGCCAAGCATTTGCGCACGCACACGGGCGAGCGGCCCTTCGAATGCCCCGAGTGCGGCCGGGGCTTCTCGCAGAAGTCGGCGCTGACCAAACACAGCCGCACACACACTGGCGAGCGGCCCTACCAGTGCCCGGAGTGCGACAAGTGCTTCTCAGCCGCCTCGAACCTGCGGCAGCACAGGCGGCGCCACACCGGGGAGAAGCCATACGCGTGCACGGAGTGCGGCCGCCGCTTCGCCCAGAGCTCCAACTACGCACAGCACCTGCGCGTGCACACGGGCGAGAAGCCCTACGCCTGCCCGGACTGCGGCCGCGCCTTCGGCGGCAGCTCGTGCCTGGCGCGCCACCGGCGCACGCACACGGGCGAGCGGCCCTACGCCTGCGCCGACTGCGGCACACGCTTCGCGCAGAGCTCGGCTCTGGCCAAGCACCGGCGGGTGCACACGGGCGAGAAGCCGCACCGCTGCGCCGTGTGCGGCCGCCGTTTCGGCCACCGCTCCAACCTGGCGGAGCACGCGCGCACGCACACGGGCGAGCGGCCCTACCCGTGTGGCGAGTGCGGCCAGCGCTTCCGCCTCAGCTCGCACTTCATCCGCCACCGTCGCGCGCACATGCTGCGCCGTCTCTACATCTGTGTTGTCTGTGGCCGAGACTTCAAGCTACCGCCTGGCGCCAAGGCCACCACTGCCACTGAGCGCTGCCCCGAGTGCGAGGCTAGATGAGCACCCTTCTTGTCGCTGCAGCGTGCTAGTGCCTGGCTGTGGAGGAGCATGCCAGGGCCCCAACCCCCAGGGGCTGAATTGACCTGGAAGGACGACCCAAGGCCACCCTGGTCTGGGGAAGGGTGACATGGCAGGACTGACTGCCCTGGACCTGGGAGACATGGCGAATCCCCTGCCGGGATTTCTGGAAACTGTGGCCTCTTCCCCCTCACTACAATCCTCAGCCCGTGTTAGTGAATAAAGTATTATATCTTCACCCCTCCCGTGTCTGTGAATGAGGTGGCTGGGAGAGGAGCCAAGTTGAGGTTTTCCCAGGCCTAGGTGGCTTACGTGAATTGTCACTGAACCAAGTGGGGCTATAAGCCCAAAGGGGTTCCTGGAACTGGGTTTGTGTGTGTGTGGAGTCACCCCACACTCGGCCCTTGGTTATGTCCTCATAACCTCTGATCTGGAAGGGCCCATAAATATAGCACATTCGTGCTCAAACAGGCACTGCATTCTGCAGAGCTTTGGTGAGCAGCCACGGACATCCTGGAGCTGTGTGGTGAACAGACAATACTTTACTGCACTATGTGAAAGGCTCTATGTGCTTTATTATTATTAGCTCACTGTCATCCTCAGCATCCCAGAGTTAGGTAAATCATATCTCCATTTCAGCAGATGAGTTAATAGGTTCTGACAGCCAGTGGATGGCAGAGCAGGGACAAGCATTTGCAGTACACTGTCATTTACTATGACGGGGAGTTGTTGGTTAGGCCTTTAATGCAATCTTGGAGTTTAGAGAGGCTTTTCTTGGAGGTGATAGGTTTAAGCTGGTCTTGAAGGCTGAGAGAGAGATGGGGTTGTGGAATTAGGGAGAGCCCCTGAAAGTGCATGCCAGACTTGTTAGAGCTTGCAGACGTCCCAAGGCGGGAGGAGAGGGACAGAGCAAGGA
Organism: Miniopterus natalensis; assembly: GCF_054644295.1. Classification (NCBI taxonomy): domain Eukaryota; kingdom Metazoa; phylum Chordata; class Mammalia; order Chiroptera; family Miniopteridae; genus Miniopterus; species Miniopterus natalensis. Next base: position 97,372,359 of record NC_142083.1, read on the forward strand.
GGTTGGCAGGAGATAGACCACTAGGGAACTTAGATGCCAGGTGAAAGGATCCAAGGCAGCAAAGAAGCCTGAGGGATGGGAGCAGATGGATGGAGTGGACATACTAAGGAGCTAGAATTCTGAGGATGAGGAAGGTGGGGCTTACTTCATTTTCTTGTCTTTGATGACCACAGGTAGTGTCTCAGATGGTTCAGGATTAGTAAGACAGTTGAAGTGGCAGCAGTTGTTACCCCCAATCTGGACGTGCTGAATCTGAGGTAAACGTGGGGGGGTAGGAGAGGTGATTGGAAATAAAAGCTTGGGGATATCAGGTCTGGAGTGCCTGAGACCTCATCCAGAAGAACGTGTGAAAGAACAGCCAGAGGTAGGAGACCAGAAATGTCTTGTGTGGGGTGGAGGGGGCAGGGCAGGTGCAGGGTGGAGGGGATCAATGGGGGGGGGGGAAGGGGATATCTGTAATACATTCGACAATAAAGATAAATTTAAAATGCCTTGTTTGGAATACTAGAGGAATGTTTCACAGAGGGAGTGGTCAGCTCAGTCAGCTTCTGCTCTGGTGTCCACTGGTTGTAGGAGTTTGGGGTAGTGGTGAGCAGTTTCAGTTGGAAAGAGGGGTGAAATCCAGCCTTGAGTGGGTTAGGATACAAACGGAAGGAGTGGGTGGGTGTAGACAACCCTTTTCAGGAGGCCTGGCCATGAACAGTATGAGGGAAGTAGCTGGAGAAAGTCTGTCGGTTTTATCTATAGGGAGAAGACGCCATTTTCGTGCTAGTGGGAGGGCTAATGGAAAGGGAGAGAAGTTGGTTATATGGAGAGGAGATAACTAATCAAGGGGAGGGAATAAAATCAGACCTAAGGATAAGGCTCCAACTCTCATTGGTAGGGAGCAGGGTGGGTTTGGGATTACAAAGCTGAAGCAGTTCCAATCTGGATTGTTCTACCTGGGAAGCAAGAGAGGTCCCTGGTAGAGGGATAAGGCCACTAATAGGAATGAGGCCAGTCAAGGGGGGGCGCCTCATTTTACTGATGTGGACGCAGGATGAGGGCAGCAAAAGTAACTGACTGGTCCTTTGCCGTTATTACCCCACCCTATGGAGGAGGCAGGCCCCGAGCATCTCCGGAAAGTAAGTTATGTGCCTGGCGTCACAACGGCTAAGTCATACGCACCTAACGCTGTCCTCAGGTATAGAGGTGGGACAAGAAATTGATCTTGGGAGGGCAGGGCAGGGGGCCAGAGGCCCAAGCCCAAGTGGAAGCCCTGTTCTGCTCCCCATCCTGACCCCAGCTTGTGCTGGGGTCTGAGGCTCAGTCCAGGAGGACCCAGGCTTACCTTAACTGTTGACATTTCCTGCTCTTGGCCTCTGAAAATTTTGAGTTGAAAAGACAGATAATCACTGCAAACTTAACAAAGTTCTAGTTCTTCTGTCCTAAGCACTCTATTGACAGTAATAACTCACTTAAACTTTACAACCCTATCAGGCAGATACTATTATTTTCATTTTAGATAAGGAAACAGATGGACATCATCCGATAAGAACGAAAGATGGCATTTGATCCCTGATGGTCTGGCTCCAAAATCTGGGCTCTTAACGCTATGTACAGCCTCCAATCTGTTAGAGGCCCCAAAAGGGGAAGGAAACTTGCAGGAGATCCCTCAGGGAACCTGCTAGAAATCAGATCTCTGCCCTGCAGCTGGGAGCTACAATAGAGAAACAAGGGAGTTGGGCTCAGAAGCAACCCTGGTGCCCCTCTTTAGCACCTGTTGAGACGGCCTCTACCAGCCACCCCAGAAAGAATCTAGAGGTTCCTAAACAAAACATTTATTGAGAAAGAAAGATACCAAGAGGCTGTGTTCCAGAGGTTCTTGAGCCTCACACCTCAGGAAGTGAGCACCCCAGGCAGGTGATCTGTTAGGAAAGAACTAGAATGAGGTTCCATGGCCAGGCCCCTGTCTGTTCTCAGATGCCATGCTGACTGCAGATCCTGGGCTCATTTTCTAGGCCTGACCTGAGGACTCACAGGCAAGGTCTGCAGTTCCCCCAGTCTGGTCTTCAGAGGTGGCCTCATGGGGCAGGTCTGTATACTTTCGGGAAGAGCCACGGGACAGGTGTGCTGGGTAGCGTCGCCGGTTGGTGTCCATCTTGGAGAGCACTGCTTGCGGAAGATCCACACGGCAGCGGGCTGCTAATGCTACCAGGTAGATGAGAACATCACTAAGCTCCTCTTGAAGAGCTGCCCGTTCCTTAGGGGGCCAGGCTTGGGGACCAGGCTCCTCATCAGGCTTCCACTGACTGGGGGTGGAACACACAGACAGGCACACACATACATATGCTAGCTAGGACAATGGGCTCCATCTCTTAGAGCACCCCAGTCCTTGCAGCAATGAATTCCCACACCCTAGGAACTTCCTCCAAGGACAATTCAACCCATCAGGGCCCGTGGAGGTCAGGGTGAGGAAAAGACACTAACAGATGAGTCACCCAGACATCTGTGTCCCCACCTGAGCCAGAGTTGGCAAGAGATCATTTCACTTGTCCAGACCCAATTCTACTTCTCTCTAGCCCTAGCCACTACCACCCCAGACTAAATCTCAGACCTGGACCACTGGAGAAGCCTGCTAATTCATCTTCTACTCATGCCCAGGATCATCTTTTAAAAGCACAAGTTACATTTTGTCCCTCTCCTGCTAAAACTCCCCTAGCTGTGCTTGGAATAAAATCCAAACCCCTGACCATACCCTCCATGTCCTACATGAGCTGAATGATTCCTGCCTCTTCCAATATCATTACCCACTACTCTCCCTAACCCCCACCTAAAAGTCACTCTGGCTTTTTCTCTTGCAAACAGGTCAAACTGTCACAGGGCCTTTGCACTTACTGCTCCCTTTGCCTTGAATGATCTTCTCCCTGCTCCCCCTAGAGCTTTCCCACGGCTGGCTCCTTCCTGTTAGTCAGGTCTTAGCTCAGATGTCACTTTCTCAGAAGTCTTCTCCCTGTTTCCTTCTTTCTCACAACCTGGTGTTCTCCTCTTAGAACTTATCACAATTCCTGATGTTTTAAAATTAGTTTGCTTATTTATTGTCAGTCTCCTTGCACTATGAAGGTAAGAACAATGTCTATCTTGTGGAAAGCCATATCTCTTGATTCTAGAAGACCAAGCACACAGATGATGCTCATAAATCTGTAATAAATGAACAGCTTGCCCTCACACACATCTCTGTGCCCTCACTGTGACTTCACGGGCTTAGGCCTCACCATCTCTGGCCTGATCTGCACCAGCCTCCTCACTGGTCTCCCTGCCCTAATTATTTTATTATTTTATGTTTTCATTGATTTCAGAAAAAGGAAGGGAGAAGGAGAGAAACATCAATGATGAGAGAGAGTCATAGATCGGCTGCCTCCTGCACACCTTCCTACTGGGGACTGAGCTCACAACTCAGGGACGTGCCTTGACCCAGAATTGAACTGTGACCTCCTGGTTCATAGGTCGACTCTCAACCACTGAGCCATGCCTGTCAGGCTGCCCTAATTCTTTTGGTGATTCAATCCACCCTGCTGACACCGTGCTCTTTCTACCACTCACATCTGGTCAGGTCTTCTGTTCAAACTCCAACAATTCCTTACCCCAATTTTATCATTCTGGGTTCATATCCCACCCCTCTCCTCTACCGCCCTATCACTTCTATCACTTATTCAGTAGATATCTACTGAATGTCTATTGTGTGCCAGGCACTTGGAACATACCAGGAAATAAAACAGATACAAACTCCTTGCTCTTCCTTGAGAAGCTTACACTGGAAGAGTCTTGGGTTCTCCCTGAATTTAACTTGCCCTTTCCCACTTCACTACCTAAGCACATGTAGTCGCCCCTGCCTGGAATGCCATAGGCAGGTCTTCTATAGAATACCTTCTTTTCTACCCCAGAGATAGAGATAAAGGAGGGTTGCACTGCCCCTTCTTAGATCAAGATCTACCTTCCTGTTTTCTCTCCCAGGAAGTTGGGTGCCTCTAGAGGGCAGGGACTGTCCTCCCTATCTCTGCATATCTAAATTCTTCTGTCTTGGCCAAACATCTGTATCCCTAGCACCAGGAACAGAGCCTAGCAGTGAGAAGGGGAAATTAAATCCATGGATATTTGATGATCAAATAAATCCTCCCGCCACCCATTCCCCCCCCCCACCAACACAACCTCAAGACTCTCCCAGGAAGCCCTTCATCTACTCACAAGAGCTCTGCCAGCTCCCCCACTTCCCCCACCAAGGCCAGGAGGAGGTTCCGAGGCTGGTGGAACTGGCCCCAGTCTCTTTCAGCAGCAAACTCAGCATGGAGGCGGCGGCTGGTATAGGAGAAAGGGGTGGAAGCCCAGGTCCCAGGGTTAGAGGATGGGGGAGGAGTAGCAGGGCCCAGGCATCTCTGATATGTAATGAGGATATGGGATTCTGCAACTAACTCCTTGGATGGCGTTAAGTCATGTCTTTTCTACGGAGCTATAAAATGGGCAAGCCCCTACACAGACCCTAAACTCTATCGAAACCTAACAATACCCTCATTACCATTCCATCTGCTGCTGCTGCTGCTTCTGCAGTTTCCTCCACCTGGCAAATCCCTATCTCTGCATATCTAAATCCTATGATCTTGCAGAGAGACCTTGTAGGTCCTTGGGCACTTGCCCTAAGAAGTCTTCCTTGGTTTCCTCCAGCAAGAAATAATGCCTTCCACCTCTCACCGTATTTGCCCCCATTCTACCTCTCACTCCTAGAGGGCCGAGGCGGAAGTAGCGTCGGACCCGGTATTTCTTCAGGGCAAGTTCTAACCTTACCCACTGGGCGTGTCCATTTCCCCTGCCTCCGGTGGTCAATGCTAAGCCCATTTTGAATATGAGGTTAGAAGGCTCGCGGGTCGGACAGCAGAGCGGGGACGCGAGCACAGCTGCTAGCCTTCTTCCCAACCACGTGGAGGGACCCTCCCCAATAAAAAGGAGAAAGGGGGCGATTTCCCCAGCCCAGGTTGGGCAAAGATGGCTTACATGTCCTCCAGCGTGGGCTCCGGGCTGAAGCTGAAGGGGCCGCCTTCTCCCGCCGTGTCCCCACGCTTCCCCCCACCCACAGCAGACATGTCGCCCACCGAGCTGCTGTCCAGACTGGGAGGAAAAACCCGGTGTCCAGCAAGGAGCCCGCCTCCAGAGGCCCTGACCAATCACAGGCGTTAGCGATTGCTTCACTGAGCGGAGCCGCAGGAAAGGCCAATTACTTATGTGTACTTGGCTATTGCCCGCCCCTTACCCGGGCTGGACCAATAGGAGCAAGTCTGAAGCTTGCACCCCTAGGCCTCTGCCCTCAAATTCTTCTGCCCCCGCCAAGCATCTTAAAGGTGTAGTTACCAGGTTGCACCAGGTGAAGAGACGGAGGGCAGAAAGCGGGGAGAGCGCAGGTGCGCCGCTTCCCTGTGGCGCCAAAGCCAAATAAGGGGGTGCGAAAGGAAAGGACGCTCCGTGGAGAGCCCCGGAAATGGAAGGTTTAAGCCCGACCGGGGAATTTATTATGAGGACAAGAATATGTCCAGAATACACCAGGGCTCTAGGAATAACCGGAATCAGGGTAGCTGTTTTAAGCATTTTACGTGTATAATCCGTACAGCAGCTCATTTAATCCTCGCGACACCCTTACGAGGTAGGTAATTTAATCCTCATCCCCATTTTACAGATGAGGAAACTGAGACGTTGAGTAATTTAACTCAACGGCTAGTAAAGGGGTAGCAAGGTTTCACATACAGGTAGTGTGGCCTCAGAGCCTGTTTGGCCTACACTATATTGCTTCAAATGGTGATAAATACTATGAAAACAAAATTTAAATATTATGAAAAGTGGGGGCAACTTTAGATTGCATGGTGCAGGGAAGATATGGTAAGCACTATTGTTTACCTACTCAGCTGTGCTTTTCAGGCCCCCATCTTTGCAGAACAGTGATTTTATTCTGGGGTCCACCCTTCTCTACTTGATTGATTATCTGGTCCCATTGCCCCGCCATTGATCCGTTTATGGGTGAGCACGTGGCCTAGTTCTTGACAATGAGGAGAAAGAGGAAGCCTGTTAGAGAATTCTAGGAAAGGTTCTTAGATCTTTTTTTAAAAAAGACATAGTAAGTTTCTACCTTTGATATTGGTATGTGAAGGTTGGATTAGGAGGAGAGTTAGCTCACCAGCTGAGATTGGTAGATAGCAAGATGGGAAGGATATGATATTGCTGGGCCACTTATTTTTACAAGTTCCAGAAAAGCCATAACTTAAGATTCTGGCTATATAAGTTTAAAAAAAAATCTCTTTATTGGTCAAGCCACTTTTAGTTGGTTTTTCTGTTTCTTGTCTTTGAGAAGGTGACATTGAAGCTGATCAAAAATCAAGGGGAATACAGTTGTAAGTAGAGGGAACACCAATGCTTAAAACAGGAAAGGCTTAGCATGTTCTAAAGACAAAGGAATTCCAATATGGCAGGAATGTAGGGAGCAAGGGGGAGAGGGGTTGGATATGGTGTTCGAGAAGTAAACAGAGGCCAGATCAGATCAATTACCCATGAATTTTATTTTATATTTTATTTTGGATTTTAAGTATTATGGAAGCCCTTTGGAGGGTTTTAGGCAGAAGAGTCATATAATCACATTTTGTATTTATGAACCCTCTGGTTGCTGTGTTAAGAATGAATTGGAGGAGGGCGAGAATAGAAGCAGGAGGATGAATTACTGCAGTTGTCCAGGCAAGAGATGATGGTGACTTGGACCAGGCTGATGGTGGCTGAAGATGGAGAGAAGTGGGCAATTGGGGACATATTTTTGAGGTTGACCTATTGGTTTTGTTGGTTTTGAACTAGCGGGATGGGAGAAAGAGTAGAATCAAGCATGGCTTACAGGTTGTCAGTGTTGAACAATTTGGTGGATGGATCACTCACTCTTACTGGGATGAAGAAGATGAGGTGTAGGATTGAACACATGTGGCTTCAGGAGTTTGATTTATGACAAAGCAAGTTGAAGATGCATGTAATTTGGCAGGCAGATTTAAGCTTTAGAGGAGAGATTCAGATTTGGTGGTCTCAGACATTAAGACAGTACTTAAAGTCATGGAATTGGAGAAGCATAACTAATACAAGAATCTAGGTAGACAAGACCATGATTTGAGGTACTCCAACGTTTAGCAGTTGAACAGAGGAGGAGAGGCAGGTGAGGTGGGAGGAAAATTGGCAGAGTGTGCTGTTATGGAGGCTAAGAGAGGAGAGTGTTCCAGAATGAGTGGACATCTGATTTGGATGCTGCTGAGCTGCTGGGTGAAACGAGAGCACAGAATTTGCCACTGGATTAGACAGCATGGAAGTTGGGTAGGGGAGATAGGAGACAAGAGGGAGTCCTGGGTAACTCTTTGGGTTTCTAGTTTGAGTAAATAGATGGATAGTTTTGCCATTTGCTGAAAAGGGGACACAGAAGGCCTGGAAGTTGGACTGAGAGGGAAGATAATACATTTAGTTTGGGACACATGGAGTCCAGGACATCCAGATGATGTCCAGCAGGCAGGTAGACATACAGGCCTGAAGTTCAGAGTTGTCTTATGGATACGTGAACTGAAAGTTTCAGGAGCCAGGTGCCTTCCCTAGCTCTTTCCTTGGTGTTTGCTTAGCTTCTCTAGACAAGAACCCAAACTCTTTTTTTAAAATCCTCACCCGAGGATATTTTTCCATTACTTTTCAGAGGAAGTGGAAAGGGGGCAGAGAGGAGAGAGAGAGGGAGAGAGAGAGAGAGATCGATTTGTTGCCTCCCGCACATGCCCTGACCAGGGCCAGAGATCAAGCCTGCAAACGAGGTACATGCCCTTGCCTGGAATCAAACCTGGGACCCTTCAGTCCAAGGGCTGATGCTCTAACCACTGAGGCAAACCAGCTAGGGCAAGAACCCAAACTTTTTATTTTTTATATAAAAAATATATGTTTATTGATTTCAGAGAGAGGAAGGGAGAGAGAGAGAGAAACATCAATGATGAGAGAGTCACTGATCAGCTGCCTCCTGCACCCCCCCCCCCCACTGGGGATCAAGCCCACAACCCCGGCATGTGCCCTGACCAGGAATCGAACCTCGATCTCCCTGGATCATAGGTGGATGCTCAACTGCTGAGCCATGCCGGTCAAGCAAGAACCCAAACTCTTACTGGAATATAAGACACACTTGGAGAGCAACTTTTTCAGGAGTCTTCTGCATCTCGGGTTTTTGAAGAGCTAGGGACTAGGAGTTCTAGAGCTCATGGGTCAGATGGTCCTTGGAGATTGACGAGAAGGAAGAGGCATTCTGTCTGGGACTGCCTCAGCCCTCCTCCCAGGAGATCCCTGGCTGAGCTGTAAGGCTCTTGTGAAGAATCCTGCAGGGAAATCTAAGTTCTTTGCTCCACAGCATCATCTTCTGAAGACCAACCAAACCCAGCTCCAGCACAGCACGGAGTTGGAGGACAAGGGAGGCCCTCGTGAGGGCGAGGGAACAGACCTGCACATATGACTGGCCCTGTCATCTGGACACCTCATCCCAGACCCTTTCCACAGCCTCACCCCCACATCCAGTCATTTTCACCATTCCTCTCAGACATATCTAGGCAACCTGACCTCCCTGCTTTCATCAGGGCCACAGTGTGCTTGGAGTTGTGTTTTGGTCCACATCTGTGATTAGCCCTTTATAAGCTTTTTCCTCCCCCTTCAGAGACTGGGTCCCCTCGTCTTTCTAAATTAAAGGTGTTTCTCCAGTACAAGCTGATAAATGTTTAATGACAGGTTGGACAGGCTGAGGCAGGCAAACATGCGCATGCACACACATGCCCTTCTACTACTCTTAAGAGTTTGGCCACCTTCCCCATTAGAGCTAAGCTGTGCAGCTGCTCCCAGTAAGGCTCTTTGGAAAGCCCTGGAGTGGAAGAGGCGGCAGCAGCAGCTGGAGAACAAAGTAGTAGAGGCCCATAAGCTGGGTGGGTGTTATGGGGGTGGGAGAGCCTGCGCCAGTCAGAGATCCCAGAGACAACAGTGTGTGATGGGAAACTAGGAGTCAGGTGATTGGGACCCCACTCACCAATGCCTTGGGAACATCATTTCTCTTCTTTGAGCTTCAATTTCCTATCTATATAATGATGGCCTTCAAGGCCCCTTTATTTGTGAGATGGATTGGGAAGACCAGAACAGTATGTGTTTTGTTCATGGTTGTATCCCCAACCTATCACGGTGTTATTGGATGTAGAGCCATAGGCCTTGTTGGTTTTGAACTGGGAGATGGGAAAAAGGATTTGCTATAATTAAAAATGTTTGTTCTTGCCCTGGCTGGGTGGCTCAGTACATTGGAGTGTCATCCCATGCACCAAAAGGCTGCTAGTCCCATTCCCTGTCAGGGCACATGCCTAGGTTGCGAGTTAGATCCCTGCTGGTGGGTACGATCCCTCCCTCCCTCTCTCTTTCTCTCTCTCTCCCCCTCCCCTCTCTCTCCCCCACCCCCTCTTCCCTCCCTCCCTCCTTCCCCCCATTGCTCTCCCCTTCCTTTGTGTGCACAGCTCGCTTCATCTGGAAAGCCTATTCTCTTTCTCTGCGTATCCAAATCCAATCCCACCCATCCTGTAGAGCCCTGCTTCAAAGCCACCTCCTCTGGGAAGCCTCCCAAAACTCCCTCCTAAAGGACATAACTTTAGTTTCTATAGCACTGCATTCACTCTAGCTCCCATGGCACTTACCACTTTTCACCTTAATTTGGGGGTGGCTGGTGTCCCTGTTCTAGATCTCCTCCTAGACTGGGTCTCCTGGAGATCAGAAACACTGTCGGGTTTTTGTTTCCTCAGGGCCTGGTACTTGAGTAGATCAAATAAATACTAATTTATAAAAGCAGGTCTGATGGGATCACCTCCCTGACTTCCTCCCGCAGGTGGGTGTAGCTCAGTCTGTTTTCGGGATGAGAAAACTGGGACCCACAGCCTTGTCTGAGATCACTCAGAAAGGCTTAGGCTACAGCTCACTGGCACCCTCAATGCTCCTCAGCAAATGAAAGACACCCCCCCCCAAGGAAGTAAAGGGGGCCACTCTCGCCTGCTTGGTGTGTGCCGAGGTCGCCTAGTCACTGCCTTTCCCTCTGCCCTTCTGTCCCTTCTCTTCATCTTCCTCAAGCTTCAACTTCCCTTTCCCTTTCCTTCCACTCCGTTTTCCCCCATCGCCTCCCTCACTTCCGTGGGTGCCTGTGGTTCTTTTCTAATTTCCACCCAAGGCCTGGTCACCTCCACTACCTGCTACCTCCATTTTGGTGCCCAGCCCCTCCCCGAGGGAAAGTTGGATGCCTACCTTGCTCTCAACACCTCAGCCTTTCCAAGTTAACTAAGAGGGCCCAGGTCAGGGGAGCATCCAATCATTTTCTCCCCGTCTACTGCCCACCCCAAGCTGGAAAATGAACCAGTAAAGAGCTGTGCAAAAGGACAACCAGGACCAAGGTCCAAATTTCTTGCCCAAAGCCTTGTCTTAAGAGATTGGTGGTATCAGCTTCCACTGCCAGGAGACAACAAGAGCAAGGAAAGTGTGAAAATAGAGGGTGCCAGGGTCCCCGATGGGTACTTCATTCATTCATTCAATATATTCTGAACACGCGCTATGGAGCAGACACTGTTCTAGGTGCTGGGGATACAGAACATCCCTGCTATGTTGGGGCTTACATGCTAGCAGAGAGAGAGAATTATAAAGTAAACTAATAAATTCTCAGGGTAAGTATAGATTGGATAAGAGCTATGAATCCAATAAATAGGGAGAGTAGCTAGGTGTTGGCTGATGTCAGAGAGGGCTTCTATGAGGAGGTTTTATTTGAGCTGGGCCAGGACTGAGAGTGGCCCAGCCGGGCAGAGCCTGAGGTGCGGTTCCAGATGGAGGGAACTGAAAGCACAAAGGATCTTGATTTGTTTGAAGCACCATGGAAAGGCTGATGGGCTAAGGGTTAGTGAGAGAGATGGGGAGAGTGCCATGCCACAGATTTGGAGATACATAGCAGGAATTTTATGGAAAGCTATTAGGAGCTTTGAACCGGAGAAAACAGATTTAATCAATCAGTTAACTTACTTATTTTTGTTAGATAGTATTTTTACATTATTAACTATGGAAAAATTCATTGCTGAATACTGGATAGGATTATGTTTTATTTGTTCTACAAGGTTTTATTTTTGACTGGAGTTGATCTACCCATCCTTTTTGTCCATTTGCTAGTTTTCTATATCGTAAGTGCCACTGAATCGGCCACCTCCTGGCTTGAATTAGTGGTGTCCACATTGTCCTGTTCTTAACAGCCCTACTCAGTGCCAGTAGGCTTGTGACTATGGCTTCTTTTATGAGTGATCCATCTCATATTTGGTCTTTCCCTTTCCCTGCTGCCTTCTATTTCCCCCAGCATTATTGCCTTTCCCAAAGAACCCTGCCTTCTCATGATGAGCCTGAAGTAGGACGGATTCAATTTGGTCACTTTTGCCTTCAGCGATGTTTCAGGCTTAATTTGCTCTAGGACTCACTTGTCTTTTATATAATTATCACTAATTCTTTTTACATCTTCCCTTAGCCTTCTAATACAACTTTTCACAAAATTAAATGCATCAATACTGTTTCTGTTCCACTTTCCTTTTTCTGGAAGCTTTCCTGACTCCTGATCCAGCACGGATTATTGCTCTCCAGGCCTGCTGTACCTTGATGTCCCCTTTCACCTCTCTCCTGGGCTGGATGGGATTTCCTGAAACCCATGTGTTTTTTTGTTTTTTTTTTTTTGGCTTGTTCTCTTGTTTGACTGGAGCACATCTTTGAGTAGTTTCTTGAGAAAGTTCATGGGATGAAAACACTTTGATACCTAACATGTCTAAAAATAGCTTTATTCTACATTTTTGAAAATTGTGGCTCAGTATAAAATTACATGCTTTGGAAAATCATTTATCCTCAGAATTTTCAAGGCATTCCTTCATTGGTTGCTGAGAAATCGGATACCCTTCTTATCCCAAAACCTCTGTTGGTGATCTTCCTCTCTCCCCAGAAGACTTTAGGAGAGCATAGTGAATAGAAGCATGGACTCTGGAGTCACATTGCCTAGAAGACTGCCTGTGTAACCTTTGGCAAATTTCTTAAACTCTCTGCATCTCAGCTTCCTTATTGACAAAATGGGGTTGTTGGAATTTTAAATGTTAAAAATGTAAAACACTTAGTGCCTGGCAAAGAGTGTACACTATATCAATATTTTGCTATTATTATTATTAAGGTTTCTTTATCTCTGACGTTTAAAATTTTAGTAATAAAATTTGTGTCTTACCCTGGCCGCTGTGGGTTAGTGGTTAGAGCGTTGGCCTGGTGTGGAAGGGTCCCAGGTTCGATTCCCAGTTAAGTTCACATATCTGGGTTGCAGGTTTGTTTGTTTATTTATTTATTTCAGAGAGAGGAAGGGAGAGAGACAGAGAGACATCGATGAGAGAGTCATTGATCGGCTGCCTTCTGCATGGCCCATACAGGGAATCTAGCCCACAACCCAGGCGTGTGCCCTAATCAGGAATCTAACTCGATCTCCTGGATCATAGGTCAATGCTCCACCGCTGAGCCACACCAGCCGGGCTGGGTTGCAGGGCCGGGTTTGATCCCGGCCCTGGTGGGGGTCCTTGCGGGAGGCAACTGATAGATGTTTCTCTCCCCCCCCCCCCCGCTGCCCTCCCTCCCTCTCCCTTCCACTCTCTCTAAAAAATCAATGGAAAAAATATCCTCAGGTGAGGATTAACAAAAAAATAAAAATTAGTGTATTTTTTTACTCACTGTGCTGGGAATTAAGAAGTATGTGACACAACTTTTAAGTTTTAAAAAACTTGCCTGGCCAGGTATGGCTCAATGGTTGAGCATCGACCAGGAGATCACGGTTCAATTCCTGGTGAAGGCACATGCCTGGGTTGCCGGCTCCATCCCCAGTCAGGAGCCTGCAGGAGGCAGCTGATCAATGACTCTCTCATCACTGATGTTTCTCTCTCTCTCTCTCCTTTCCTCTCTCTGAAATCAATAAAGATATATAAAACAAAAAACGAAAAAAAAATTTCTTGCCCTAGTCGGTTTGGCTCAGTGGTCAGAGCATCAGCCCATGGACTGAAGGGCCCCGGGTTCGATTCCAGCCAAGGGCATGTACCTTGGTCGCAGGCCTGATCCCTGGCCCTGGTCGGGGTGCGTGCAGGAGGCAACCAATCAATGTGTCTCTCACATTGATGTTTCTCCCCCGCTCCCCTTCCACTGTCTCTGAAAAGCAGTGGAAAAAATATCCTCAGGTGAGAATTAAACTCAAAAAACCAAAACTTTCTTATATTACTCTTTGATAATTTTCTTTTTTCACCTACTTTATTACCTCTTCCTGGAATTCCTCTTAGATGTTGAACCTCCTGGCTCACCTCTGATTTTCATATTTTTTTCTTCTATTGTGTATCATTTTTTATTGTTGTTCTACTTTCTGGAAAATTTCAACTATATCTTTTTTTTAATCCTCACCTGAGGATATGTTTATTGATTTTGGATAAAGGAGAGGAGAAGAGAGAGAGAGGGAGGGAGGGAGGGAGGGAGGGAGGGAGGGAGGGAGGGAGGGAGGGAGGGAGGGAGGGAGGGAGAGGGAGAGAAACATCGATTGGTTGCCTCACATATGCACTCCAACCGGTGACTGAACACACAACCAAAGTGCCCTGTTGGGAACCAACCCAAACCCACGACCTTTCAGTATACGGGATGACACTCCAACCTACTGAGCAACCCGGCCAGGGCTCAACTTTATCTTTTAAGTCTGCTACTGAATTTTAAAATCTTAGCTATATTTCTATATTCTAAGTGCTTTGTTCTTATCTTTTCATGGACACTTGATCTTCTTTTATCTTCAAGTTTTTTCTTTCACTCCCTGTATTGTCCCTTTTCTGAAATTTTTTGTTAGCTTTGATTTCTTTCAAGTTGGAGGCTTGCCTCAAATGACTGATTGTATTTATGAATTAGGCATTAAAAAGAATGTTTGCCCTACCCGGTTTGGCTCAGTGGTTAGAGTGTTGGCCCTCAAACTGAAGGGTCCTGGGTTCAATTTTGGCCAAGGGCACGCATCTGGGTTGCAGGGTCCATCCCAGGCCTCGGTTGGGAGTATGGGAAGGCAGCCAATCGGTGTGTGTCTCTTACTTTGATGTTTCTCTCCTTCTCTCCCTTCTACTCTCTCTGAAAAGCAATGGAAAATATACCCTTGGGTGAGGATTAAAAATAAAAATAAATCAGTTGGCCATATTGGGCGGGGGGGGGAGACTGTGCTTGAGTGACACTTTTTAATGGGAGACTTCCCCATACAGAGATTTTAGGGATTTTTGACTGGGGGCTCTTCAGATGCTTCTATGTATAGGTCTTTCCTCTGGGCACCTTCATTTTCTCCCAGAGCAGTGGTATAAACTTCCTGCACTGTGTTAATAGCCGAGGAAGGGGTTTGGAGCCTTGTCTTCCAGTTTTTGTTCTTTTGTTTTTGGTCTGGCCCCCTTTCCTCTGCTGAGTCAGGTATCCCTAATTTTGCAGTATTTTTTAACTCACATTTTCTGGAAAATAAACCTCCCTTTATCTGTCAAGCTGAGGAACAGAGTCTTCTGGCTGTGTGAATTGGGGAGAACTTTTAGAACTTTAAAGATCTAATTACCCTGTATAAATTTACAACCAGAATGTTTTGGTCCCACCTCCCTTAGTACCTCTGGAGCATATCTCCTCACTTACTGTTAGTATCCCCAACTCTGAAGGCATTTACACTTTGGCTTCCTCTATTCTGCTAAGTCAGTTACCCCTCTTCCGCCTACTTTTCATTTCCCAAGGACTGTTGGCACTTTTGCTATTTCCTCTCCCACCTTCTAGTCCTTGGGGTTCATATCTCTTTTGAGTCCTTTGCTGTCAACTCAGGGAGGATGCAAACCTAAATCTGGGTGTTAAATCCCCTGGTCCAGAATTAGGGAATACATGAGAAAACTCTCTACTTTGTCAGACTCTAAATGTATCGATTGATTCATTTGATAAGACTAAAAGATTCAGAATTCCAAGGATCCAAACATTAGCCAGAAGAATTGTCAACAAAGTCCTTTCTATTTATTTCACTAGAAATCACTTTATTGATTCAATCATCAGGAATTTTCAGCACTAAATTTAACATCTTAATGACCACTGAGGCCTGGGCTCTAGGGCTTGCTCTGCCTCTCCCAGTCCCTAAAGGGGTTTGGAGGGAGAGACATCATTAACAGAGACCAAGTCAGATGGTTCACATCCTCCTTTCCCAGTCATTGGACAAGCTGCTCAATTCTTGTCCAGAGCAGGAAAGAGAGAGTATTTCAAAAAAATCTAATAAACAACCTGACATTGCATTATAAGATCTTTCTTAACAATTTATATTTATCAACAGTATTGGTTCAACTATATATGTATTTGCAATCCCATCAAACTGGAACAGCCTCATTTAGCTCTTGGAAGGAGGAAACAGGTTTTTCTGCTCCTTTACTAAGCCCAAACTAAACAACCGTCCCCTGAAGTCCAAAATGCTACTTCTGGCCTTGGGATGTGCAGCTTATGATGGGCTGATTCAAATCACCTGGAAGGGGCAACTGAAACTACTAGCAGGCAGCCTTCTTTGGAAACATGTTCTTAAAATCAGCTCTTCAGAATCATCCCTGATTGTGTACAAAGGCTCCACGGTCCAAAGTACTTCTGCTATCCCATCTCAGGAGCTAGGTTCAGAAGACGCATTGGAGTGGTCAGGAGCAAGCGCTGCAGCAGTGGCCCCACGAGGTAGGACCTCAATAACTCGAGGCTTGTCAATGATCCGCGCCGTCCGGTTCCCCTTCTCCACAATGCCCACGATCCATGCTTGGTGACCCTCTCCATACTTGGAAGATTTGATTTCAGAACAAAAGCGAGCAGCCTGTTCCCTCGGCAAGCAAATCAGTAAGCCCCCGGAAGTTTCTGCCGAGGTTCCTTGGAGGAGCCCAAAGCGCCCACTGGCCTTGCTGATGGCAGCCATCTTGGCAATGATTGGCAGATTATGGATGACAAAGGACACCTCATTTCTCTGTTGTTTCGCAAGGTTCTGAGAGTGTCCCAGGATGCCAAAGCCTGTGATATCTGTGGCTGCATGGGCATTAAACGTGTGCATGAGCCCCGCGGCAGTTCTGTTGAGGGTTGCCATGTTGAACATGGCTTCCTGATAGGCCAGCTCCACCTCTTCTCGGGAGACCACCATCTTTATCTTACTCCATCTCTCGGGGTTCTCCAGCCACTGGTGGGCATTGACAGCGACTTGGGTGCCTAAGGGTTTGGTTAACACGAGCACATCCCCGACAACTGCGCTGTCCGGCATTATGAATTCATTGGGCTGACATACCACCGTGGCAACCCCGCCCACGATGATCCAGGGGTTTACCACAGTCTGCCCGCCAGTCACCGCAGTCCCGCCTTCCTCAGCAGCGTCCCGAAAGCCTTTGACCAGGAGCGGGGTGATCTTTTCTCGTTCCTCCTCACTCATAGTCTGGCTGACGCTGAGTAACATTAACATGTTGTCACATTCGGTGATGCCCATGGCATACAGGTCACTCAGCACGTTGGCACACGCGATGCGCCCCATCATGTAGGGATCCTCCACCAGGGGGTAAAAGAAGTCCGTGGTCTGCACCAGGGACAGGCCTCCGTGCCTCAGGGGTATGACGCAGGAGTCCATGCCGATGCCCAGGGCGGGGAAAGGTGGGCTGGATTCGGCCACGGCCGCCAGGCCGGCTTCCCGGGCCGCCTCCTCAGGGCCTCCCACCAGGGCCCGGCCCAGCTGGGGCCGCTCGTCCGGCCGCGTCAGTCCCGCCAGGAGTTTGAGCAGCGTCTCCTGGGGGACCTTGCAGCCTCAGCCCTTCATGCCGGAGAAGCCCGTCAGCCGCCAGCTCGGGCTCAGGCCCAGCGCCTGGGGCTCGAAGGGCCGGTAGCTCGAGAAGCCGTGACCCAGAGACAAGCCCGCCAGACCCGCGGAACCTGCCGCCGCCGCCGCCGCCATCGCTTCCCCGCTGGCACCCGTCGCTGCGGTGTCTGCCATCACGCCGGCCGGGCCCGGAGGGAACGACGGGAGGGGCCCCTCTTCTTATCTACTCCAGTTACTACCGAGTATCGACAGTCAGATCCGACCCCGGGGACGCCGACCCGCACGGCTCGCGCAGGGGACTCCAGGCACGCCGCGCGCTCCCGGCCTTCCTGACCCAGGAGCCCGCGCCTCCGGTATTTATTCCCCTGGTGATTGACAGCCCGCTCAGCCAATAACCGCTTCGCCACCGAGAGGCGGGCTTCCTTTGGCCTGGAGACCTGCGCATCACAAACCCGCCGCCAACGGCGAAATTGGCCCCGGCTGTGCCCGGGCTGAGCGCGGCGGTCCGCTCCCCTGGCGGTGACTGAAAGCGTCTCCCGCGAGGGGCTGGTGAGCTCTGCACCCCCGAGGCAGCTTTCCAAGGACAGCGTTTTGAAAGAGAAGGAGGATCGATAGCTTGGCAAACCTCCAGCCGGCCAGGGGTCCAAGGGTCGCTTGACAGCGCACAGGATCAGTCCAGGGCAGGAAAAAGTAGCCAGTGGAGAAAATCGGAAAGAATAACAAGAAATTACATAGCAAACAGCCGCATCAAAACAATGAAATGTTAAAAAGGGCTTTAAAGCATTTTAGGACTCCGGACACCTGCGTGGGTTCCGGTGCCGTTTCCACCACTAGCTGTCTGCGGAGTCACCTTCCCTCCCGCAGCAGCTGACTCCTGCGGACAACAAAGCAGCTCACCCAGGCCTCTCCTCCTCTGAAGTGTCTGAATCTCCACGTTAATAAATGCGAGAATCTACGATGTATCCATGAAGGGTAGTTTGCCAATATCTATTAAGGTATAACTGCACATAACACCTTTGATCCAGCAGTTCCAGTTCTAGGACTTTATCCTGCAGTGTAGTGACCAGCGTGAGCGGAAAATGATACGTTATTGCTGCGCTGCTGTAATATCAGCATACTGGAAACACCTTAAGTGTTTACCCGTTATGATTAAAATCAATTGTGGTGCATTAATATAATAAGCTACCAAGCAAGTGGAAAAAGGGATGAGGAAGCATTGAGGTAATTATATTGCTAATAGTTAGGGTTCTAACAGGCACAGTTCTAAATGCTTTACCATACTTACTAATGTAATTCTCATGGCACTTTCGAGTTAGGAGTCTTTCCACAGCTCACAAATAAGGAATATAAGGCACGGAGCGATTAAATGACCTATTCAAGGTTAGGGGCAGTTTACTGTGGAGCAGTAAATGTGCCCAGTCTGCTCCAGAGTCCCCCGGTTACATCGCCTGTGCTGCTTGTTTAGAGAAACGAGCAAGCTTCAGAACAGTGCTATGGAAGCTGCTGTAAGGGGGAGCTCGATGCAATAGCCTCTTTCTGGAAGGGTCATCGCCAGAAACCGGTCATACCGATTGCCTCTGGGAAGGGGATGTGGTGCTTAGGGGATGGGAGACTTTCCATTGTGTTGCCTTTTTGTTCCTTTGACATTTGGAAGTTTAAAAAGAGCATTTTTAAAACATTTGAATGTATTACATACTTCCAAAAAAAAAAAAAAGTAAGTAACTGCCTATGGGAGTATAAATTGGCGCAACCATCTTGGAAAGAGTTTTGCCTTAACTGATAAAGCTGAACATATGCGAAGCCATGCATTCCCCCCATAGGTGGACCACCTCAGCACTTCCACCATAGGACATACCTGGAGCAAATCTGACACACGTGCCCCAGGATGTATGTACAAGAATGTGAGAGAGCTGCAGATGGATTGCACAACAGTTAACCCTATTGAACTGTACAGTTAAAAATGGGCAAGATGATGCCCGGCTGGGCCTGGCTCAGGGGTTGAGCATGGACCTAGGATCCAGGAGATGGCGGTTTGATTCCCAGTCAGGGCACATGCCCGGGTTGCCAGTCTGGGGCCTGCAGGAGGCAGCCGATCAACAACGACTCTCTCATCATTGATGTTTCTATCTCTCTCTCCCTCTCCCTTCCTCTCTCTGAAATCAATAAAGATATATATATATTTAAAATGGTTAAGATGGGAAATTTTAGGCTATGTGTATTTTGCCATAATTAATATAAAAGATATAGGAGCTACTTATAAATCTTATAGTCCATCATTACACTGGGTTTTTATTAGTACACAACACAATATTAAGGCATGGAGTGAACTGGAAGGAACTTGACTGTTAGAATAAGACTGAGTTGTGGTCTTGGCTTGGGTGACTTGATCTTGGGTGAACTGTCTAACCTCTCAGAACCTCAGTTTCTATTGCCTACAAAATAGTCCTTTCACCTGAATATTATACATACCAGATAGGATTGTTATGAGAATAAAATTTTAAAATGTGTGTAAAGCTCTTCACATAGTTCCTGCTGATGGTAAACTCAAAATAAATGATAGATACTGTTATCATACAGTACCGTTAATGTAAATATAGGAACCCGAATTTAAATTCACAAAACTTATAATATCTTGGAAAGTTTTTTATAAAAACAAATCCATTTATGTTCCTTAAAAAGAAACAACCAAACACTGGAAATAACCCAAGTGTCTGTCAAAAGGGGAATACATAAGTAAATGTGGTATAATCACACAGTGGAAAATTATTTATCTATGAGAATAAATTTTATGACTAAGAATCAATATGGATTATATCAAAACAAAATATTGGGCCCTAGCCGGTTTGGCTCAGTGATTAGAGTGTCGGCCCGGGGACTAAATGGTCCCTGGTTAGATTCCAACCAAGGTCATGTACCTCGGTTGCTGGCCCCATTCCCAACCCTGGCCGGGGCGTGTGTGGGAGGCAGCCAATCATTCTCCCTCCCTCCCTCTCTCTCTCTCTGTCCCCCCCCCCCCCCCAGCTTCTGCTCTCTTTGAAAAGCAATGGAAATAATAGCCTGGGGTGAGGATTTAAAAAAATATTTAAAATAAAGATCTTCATAAATACATATATGATAAAACCTTTTTTGAAAGGTAAGAGCGAAAGAATATAAAAATTTAGCGTAAGGATTACTTCTGGAGAAGGGTACATAGGGGACCTCTGCGCTATGTTAAATTTTGTTCCTTAGGCTGGGTGGTAGTTACAGGGTGTTCTTTAAACTGTACACATATATTTTCCCACACTTTTTTGTAAACTATATTTCAACATTTAAAAGATGCATGCTGTATTTCAGAATAAAAAATACAAAAAGAATGATTGAGATCATGAAAAAGCAATAGGTACAGAAGCAAAAGACCTTTGGGTTTTGTCTGACCTTTGGATTTGCTATTGGTCAGTAGTATGGCCTTGGGGAAGTTATATAACCTCTCTACAGGTCAGTTTTCACTTCAATAAAATGAGGGTCGTAATCTTTGCTTAGGATCTTGAGAAAGAATCATATGAAAACCTCAACTATGAAATGTTTACAAAATGTTCAGCGTATTATACATGTGAAGGATCCTCACGTCACTAAAGGGAAAACAAAAACATTCTGTTCTACCTGGCATCACCTCACCTGGGTTAAAAAGTGACTAGATCGCTGGGCCAGGCCTGGCTCAGGGTTTGAGCATTTACTTAGGATCCAGGAGATCGTGGTTCCATTCCCAGTCAGGGCACATGCCCGAGTTTCTAGTCCGGGGCCTGCAGGAGCCGATCAACGACAGCTCTCATCATTGATGTTTCTCTCCTTCTCCCTTCCTCTCTCTGAAATCAATAAAGATATGTTTTGTTTTGTTTTTAAAAAGTGACTAGATCAGTTGCTCCTGGTTATATGCTCTCTTACTTCTTTGGACTTTTCTCTTTGGACTTTTCCCTCTCAGCATTTAGCACAATTTGTAATTGTTTTTTTCTTCTAAGTTTTTAACATGACTTTATAAAAACAAGCCTCCGTACCAGTGTGGGGGGTGAGGGTGGGAGGAGAGGAGAGGGGAGGGGACGGCAAGGTGTGGGGTAGGGATTCTGCTCTGTTGGTAGTAAAGCCCCAGGTTCATTCCATTGAGGATTGCATCTCCAACTTGTAATTCTTTATTCATGTAATTACACTATGACTATCTATTTGCCCCACTAGTCTGCAAGCACTACAGGGCAGGGACTGTCTGTTTTGTCCACTCCGGTTTCTCTAGCACTTCCCATGGCAATAACATGTGTCGAATGAATACATCATTTTACACAATACACTTTGCTAAGCACATATGATGAGCCAGGCATGGTGCTGAGCATTTCACATTTATTTACCAACTCATAGCAGCCTAAGAGATTAGCATTATTATCTCCATTTTACAGATGAGAAAACTGAGGTCCCAGATAAGTTAAGTCTTGCACAGGGTCACCATCTGGGAAGCAACCCGTAAGAATGCAGACCCAGGTCTGTTTGAATTGAAGGCTGGCGTTCTACCCCTCATCCTGGGGGCCCACTCAATATCAACAGCTCCCGCCATGCCCCTTGAGGAAGCAGGACTCTTTTAGGGGAAGGTTTTTATTCATATAGTTCCCTATTGCTTCTACTCGGAAGCAATGTTCACTTGGGCCAGTGCAAAGAAAGTCATGAGTTTGTCTTGGCCAGTGACCAACCCACTGGGCTCAGAACAAGTTCATGTGCAGACGATCCACATGGGACTCTTGAGGGTGATTTTTGTGACAGTATCATAAACCGTTTTCTTTTTCTTTTTTACTGAGAGATCCACTGACCTACATTTACCATTTGGATTAAAAGGTGTGGGTCAAAGATTGCAAAGGTGAAAACCTGGAGGTGAGGTTAGGAGACCAGGCAAAGGAGAAGAAAGAGGAGTTTGAAAGTTAAGACAATCTGAGCACTAGTCCCTCATTTGTTTTTCAAGTACAACAAAAGTTTTGGGGCTAGGGCTATTTATAGTTTATTTCCCATTGTGATAATAGTTTAGAATTATAACACTACACATTAAGGTTCAGTACACTTTTTTCCAATGAAAAATTTTATTCTTAATTATAGTTTGCACATGTATTATGATAGTTTCAGCTCTACAACATAGCGATTCAACATTTAGAGACCTTCCAAAGTGATCACCGCAATAAGTCTAGTAGCCATCTGTCATCGCGTACATAGTTATTACGATATTATTATGACCTCATGGATAGGCAGACCAGGGCATCCTAAAGTTCTAGAAAATTCTGTTCCCTATGCTGTGCACTACATCTCTGTGACTTATTTTATAACTGGAAATTTGTATTTTTCAAACCCCTTCCCCTTTTTTGCCCAATTCCTCACCCCCTCCCTCTGGCAACCATCAGTTTGTTCTCTGTATCTATGAGTTTGATTCTGTTTCATTTTGTTTGGTTTTGTTTTTTCAATTCCACACATAAATGAAATCATATGGTATTTTTCTTCTCTGTCCAGTACTTATTTCACTTAGCATAATGCCCTCTAGGTCTATCCATGTTGTCACAAATGGCAAGATTTCATTCTTTGTTTTATGGCAGAGTAATAAAGTAATTATGAATGGGTATGCACTTATCATTTTAATTGTTTTCTGTTGTTTTGTTGTTGTTTGTAGTTCCCTGTTCCTTCTTTTCTTGCTCACTTGTACATTGATGGCTTTCTTTAGTAGTTTGCTTGGGTTCCTTTTTCTTTATTTTATTATTATTATTATTTTTAAAATATATCTTTATTGATTTCAGAGAGAGGAAGGGAGAGGGAGAGAGAGAGATGGGAGCATCAATGATGAGAGAGTTATTGATTGGGGGCCTTCTGTATGCCTCCTACTGGGGATTGAGCCTGCAACCCGGGCATGTGCCCTGACCAGGAATCAAACCGCGATCTCCTGGATCAAAGGTTGATGCTCAACCACTGAGCAAGCAACACCTGTCAGGCTCTTTTTTCTTTATTTTTGTGTGTATCTATTATAGATTTTTGACTTGTGATTGCTATAAGATTCATATATAAGAAGCTATAGCCCTGGCTGGATAGCTCAGTTGATTAGAACATCATCCCAATACGCCAAGGTTGTGGATTCAATCCCCGGGTCATGGCACACATAAGAATCAACCAATGATGCATAAATAAGTGGAAAAACAAATCTATGTTTCTCTCTCTCCTTTCTTCTCTTTCTAAAATCAATAAATAAAAATTTTAAAATCTCTTTTTTAAAAAGCTATATTTATAGCAAGTCTATTTTAAGTTGATGGTCACTTAAGTTAGAATGAATTTTAAAAGCACTACTTTTGGGGAGCCTGGGGGTTGTAAAAATAAATAAATAAATAAATAAATAAATAAATAAATAAATAAATAAATAAATGCACTACGTTTTTAATTCACCCTCCCTGACATTTGTTTTTGCCATCTTTTTTCATGTGTGTGTATCCCTTAATTCATTGCTGTGGTTACACATGCTTTTACTACTCTGTCTTTTAACCTTCATAATAGCTTTATAACTACAATTACTGAATGTTTGCCTTTATCAATGAGATTTTTCTTTCCTATATTTTCTTATTTTTAATTTTGGCCTTTAAGTTTTCACTTAAAGAAGTCCCTTTAACATTTCTTTTAATACTGATTCAGTGGTGATGAACTCCTTTAGTTTTTGCTTTTCTGGAAATTATCTCTTCTTCAATTCTGAGTAACTTTGCTGCATAGAGAGAATTCTTGGTTGTAGGTTTTTCCTTTCATCATTTTGAATATATGATGCCATTTCCTTCTGACTGCAAAGTTTCCGCTGAAAAACCAATTGATAGTCTCATGGGGAATCCCCTGTATGCAACCAGCTGCTTTTCTCTTGCTTCTTTTAAGATTCTTTAACTTTTAGCATTTTAATTATGATGTGCCTTGGTGTGGGCCTCTTTGAGTTCATCTTGTTTGGGACACTCTATGCTTCCTGGGCTTGGATGTGTTTCCTTCACCAGGCTAGGGCAGTTTTCAGCCACCATTTCTTTAAGTAGGTTTTCTGTCCTTTTCTCTTTCTTCTCCTTTTGGGACCCCTATGATTTAAATGTTGTCCTAGAGGTCCCTTAACTATCCTAATTTTTTTTGGATCTTTTTTTCTTTTTGCTGTTCTGATTGGGTGATTTCTACTACCTTGTCTTCCAGCTCACTGACTAGTCCTTCTGCATCAACTGGTCTGCTATCAGTTCCCTCTAGTGTATTTTTTTTTAATTTCAGTTATTGTATTCTTCAGTTAATGATTGGTTCTTTTAAATATTTTCTATCTCTTTTTGTTCTCACTGAGTTCATCTGTTCTTCCCCTGTGTTCATTGAGCATCCTTAGAACTTGTGTCTTGAACTCTTTATCTGATAGATTGCTTGTCTTTGTTTCATTTACTTCTTTTTTATGGGGTTTTGTCCTGGTCTTTTGTTTGGAACATATTTTTCTGTCTCCTCATTTCAGCTGTCTCTCTGTTTGTCTCTATGAATTAGATGAAACAACAAACTCACGTGGTCTTGAAGGAGTGGCCGTGTCTAGGAGCTTCTTCTCTGTAGACTGCATATGCTGTGTGCTGGGTCTCTTTGACAGGCCAGCTGGAGGTGGAACTAGAGTTGGCATGGGAGACCTGGGAGAAAGCCAGGTTGCAAGTGGAGCTGGAGTGGGCAAGTACCATGTGGAGTCTCTGGGGTAAGCCTTGTTCAGGTTGGCTTGGTGGGTTGGTTGGAGCTGCAGTTGGAGACAGTTCAGGCTATGGGTAAGCCACTCTGGGGCTGGGAGCTGTAGTTGGAGCAGGTGAGAGCCATGGGAAGTCCTAGGGACAAGCTGTGGAGCTGTTGTGGGCCTGGGGCCTAGTGCTCATACTGACTGCCTTGGCCAGCTGGCTAGAGCACCTGGATTGTGCTTTTGCCTGTGTGATCAAGGGGGAGGGAAAGGGCCACAAATGGCACTCTCCAGTGCCTCTGACACAAGAGAGAGTTCTTGCAGTCACCCTCCCATTTGGCAGATGCTCTAGGGTTAATAAATGGATTTCCTTTCCATATAGTCTAGGTACCCTTTAAACCCCTGTTGTTGCTGTGTTTTTATTTTTTACTGTGCCCCAGGCCTTCGATCTGAGAGCATGCCCTTCAATGATGTCTGTCAACAGAAGGGCAGTGTGTTGGAGGTGGGGTTCTCATGGTACTCTATCTCAGTCTCTACTACCATTTCTTAGGTGATCGATCTCTCTCTCGTTTGTTGTGCAGAAGCTATTCATTCAGCCTTCATTTCTTCTTCAGGGGCATTGCTCTGTCTGTAGGTGTAAATTTGATATGCTTATGGGAGGAGATGAGTTCAGGTCTTCCTATGCCCCAATCTTGGACTGAAACCAACACTTTAAAAAATGGTTTTTATTGTGGTAAAATACACACCCAGTATATTTTCAGTACACTGAAAATACTTCAGTAAGTTTAATATACTTTTAATAATTTTTTTTCTCATTACAAAGTTATTCTGTTGTCATTGTAGAAAAATCTGAAAATGCAGTTTAGTGAGAAGGAAGTTGAAATAACCTGAAATCCCTCCTCCCAGACAGAAATATTATTAACACCTTACTGAACATATTTTATAGATAGTTTTCTTCATGTACATGGAGGGTCACTATCTCGCACTGAACTCCAGGGGGCATCCTGTCATTCCCTCCACACTGTGTTAAGCAGTGTACTGTGTGCTGTGTATTTCAAAGTGTATTACATATACATATACTTCTAAAAGTATGCGTAATTATTTCTTAGTAAGACATAAATAATGGCTGAAAAATATCTGGATATAATAGATGCTTGATACTTTCCCTGGGTTCATTCACAAATATTTATTGAAGACCTCCTGTATGCTAATCACTGCAGTAGATACAAACACGAAGGATATATATCATAGTATGAACTATAGCGATGAACAGGCAAAAAAAATCCCTGTCTTCATGACATACTAATAGAGATAGCAACAGATATACTTAATCATTTGTTAGTTAGGGATAGATACTAAAGAGAAAAAATGAAGTCTGGAGAAAGGAGGGTAGGAATGTGTATTGTGTGATTGTGACCAGATAAGGCCTGACTGAAAAGGTGACTTTGAGATAAATAATGCAGGAATAGTGTTTCAGGTGGAGAAAATGGCAAAAGCCCTGAGGCAGGAGTGTGCCTGGGGTGTTCTAGGAACAACAAAGAGGCCAGGGTGACTCCTGAACAGTGAGAGGAGAGAGTTGTAGGAAATGAGGTCGGGCAGATGTGTCACAGGGTGGGGAAGGTAGCACAGGACATAGGACTCATAGGTAAGACTGACATAATCTCACCTTGCTATAGTTTTTAATCTGTAGTCATACCCCAGAAGTCCAAAACCTCTCCAATTAGTCTGAGACCCCACCACACTGGCCCAACATCCAGGCTAGTGTCCCCATTGCTGGTTCCTGACCTGGGCCTGACACAAGCCAGGTACAGCCGAGTTCCCAACCCCTCACTTCCCCTGGGCTTGGCCATGGGCCTTCAGCAATAGGTTCTGCCTCAAGGTACTTGAGAAATGACGCCTATAGCCACAGCCCTCACACACTTAACCACCTTCTGCCATCCCAAATGGCAGGAAGCTTCAGCTTTTTTCTGAGGCAAATGTGAGAAGCCCTAATGAATCACCTCTTGTCATAAGAAAAAGAGAGAGAGGAGAGAAAGAGACTCAGAGTAATGAGAGAAGTCAGGGAAAGGGGGATTCAGAGATAGAGGTAAGGAATGAGGGGATGGTTTAAAGGTGGTGAGGGAGAAAATCATGTGATAATCTGGGGGGACAGTATGCCCGGCAGAGAAAAACCCATGGCAAATGGCTTGAGATGGAGCAAGACTTATATGTTAGAGAAACTGAAAGGAGGCCAGTGTGGCTGGTGTGAAGTGGGTGAGGGAGAGAGCAGGAGGAGGTGATGTGAGAGAGGAAACGAAAGGCCAGATATATAGGGCTACTGTAAGGCCTTTGGATTTGGCACTGGGTAAGATAGGAGCCACTGGAAAGTTTAGACCAGAAGGGTGGTATGATTACTCTGGCTGTTGGGTGAGGCTGGATGGGGTGGGGGAGTGGATGCAGAAAGACAGTGAGGGAGCTCCTGCAAAAACCCAGGGGAGAGAAGATGGTAGCTTGTACCAGGTGGTTACATTGGAGATGGTAAGAGGTGATCAGTTCCTGGATACTTTTGAAGATAGAGCCAACTAATTTCCTGATGGATTGGATGCAAGATCTGATGGGTCATGTGAAGGATTTTGGGATGTTTTGTCCTAAAAGAAAGAGAAGCCACAGGATTTATTTTAAGCAAGGGGATGACATGGTTGTATTTGTGGTTTTGAAAGATCATTCTGGCTGCTAGGAGAATAGATTGAAGGGGCAGAATGAAGCCGAGGACAAGTGATGGTGGAGACTTGGACTAGGATGGAGTAGGGTGGGGGAGAAACAGCACAGCTCTCCCCGTCTCTGGGCCTTTGCACAGGATGCTCTCAATCACCCAAAAGTCCTTATTCCCAACAGTGTTATCTTCAAGACTCCCGGGCGTCCCTCCCCTGTGATCTCATGACCCTGGGATTGACCCTGTTCTAGCGTTTATCATGCTAGGTTTTCTCTGACACCTGTGAGCGTCTCATAGCTGGGCTCTATAGCCCAAGGCGCAGTATGTGGTCTGGCGCACAAAAGGCCCTAGAGAGCATTTGTTGAATAAATAAATGGAAAAATGTGAATGAGGGAAGAGTTCAGTACCCTGAGAGAGCTCACCAAGGCATTGCAAATCCTTTATTACTCTTTTCTGATTATAAAAGTATTATGTGCTCTTTATTTTAAAACAACAAACACGACAAATATATGTCATAGTATGAAAGTCCCCAAACCTCATCCTCTATACTCTAGAAATGACTCAAGACACCTCTAGAGTCTAGAATTAACTGCAGAATTTAGTAAAATCCTCCTCCATTTGTTTTAATATATACACTAAAAAATGAAATGCTTAACAGGAAGAGATGTGGGAGAGAAAGAGGCTGAGAGATACAGTCTGCTTAGCAGACAGATAAGATGTAACACAGTTTTGTAATTTGCTTTTTTAAAATCCTCACCAGAGGAGCCGGGATATTTTTTCCATTGATTCCTAGAGAGGGTGGAAGGAGAGAGAGAGAGAGGAGAGAGAGAGAGAGAGAGAAACATCGATGTGTCTATGATTGGTTGCCTCCCACTCCCTCCCTGACCAGGGGTGGGAATCGAACCCGCAACCTTCTGGTGTGGAGGCCGATGCTCTAATCACAGAGCAATGCTGGCCAGGGCTGTAATTTCCTTTTTTTCTATTTACATTCTCATGACAATCTTTCTATATTAGTACATGTAAATTTACTATATTTTGTCGCATTTATTTTGAGACACCAGGTTATAGGAGGGTAGTTGAAATAGGGGTTTCTCCTGAGGTGGCAGGGGACTTGAGAATGTCTTATGGGGAGTAGTAGATCTAACTGAGAATGTTCAGCCTGAAAGAGAGAAGAAGGGGTGACATGAGTCCCTGTCTCATTTCTGAAGGGACTTCCAGGTGGGGAAGAGAACAGACTTGTCCTGGGCATTTCCACAGGGAAGAACCACATCTAAAGCGTGGGAGTCACAAGAAGGCAAACTGGCATGAAATACAAGCACTTTCCTACAGGCGGCGGCACTGGAGACTCGGTGGGTCTCCCTGAGAAGTCTCTGGAAGTGTACAAGCAGGGCCTGGTTGAAGATTTAGTGCAAGGGGCTAATATGTGAGGGGCTTGTATGAGATGATGGAGGGTTGAATTAGGTGATATTGAGGGGCCCCTTTCAAATCTTAAATTTGTTACCACGCCTCTAGTCATATCATAAAGGGCCTGGGAAAGGTGGCCCGATGCCCTGCAGGACCGGAGAGCTTTTGGCCGGTGGAGATGGGGAATGCGCGTTGCAGGCAGAGGGTAGGCCGAGGAGAGATGGAGGAAGAAAGTGGGAAATGAGGTAGACCGTTGCGGCCAAGTTACGCAGTAAGATTGAGCTTTACCCCAGGTGACAAAGAACTTCTGGCGTTTCTGCCTGGCCCTGCCACCTCTGCTAGAGAACTACGCCCCTCACCCCCACCCAGGGCTTGAGGGCGAGGTGGCCAGGTGCCGGTTTGTACTTAGGATGTGACCCTGTCCCCTTGGCCATAGCCAATTACTGTATGGTGGACATTCGTCTCCAGCTGGCCCAATCGGATTCTCCATCCTGAGTGTAGACTTCAGAGATCTCAGCCTCCGAGTCTTTTCAATTAAGTATATGTAAAGCTGGGAAGAGTCTGCCGCCTTCACCCTTTGCTCAGGTGGAGCAAGGTGGCCTGCAGAGAGACAGAGAGGACAGTGGAGGGGATGTGGTGACCTTTCCAACCAGCTAGAAGACCCGATTGTATTG
Source organism: Miniopterus natalensis (assembly GCF_054644295.1). Lineage (NCBI taxonomy): Eukaryota > Metazoa > Chordata > Mammalia > Chiroptera > Miniopteridae > Miniopterus > Miniopterus natalensis. The sequence continues at coordinate 97,401,749 of NC_142083.1, forward strand.
GGTTCCTCTAAGGGCTGAGTGATATCCTGCAAACAAATGTAGCCAGCTCAGAGGAGTCCCTATTACTTGCCACAATATGAGATTTGGCCAAGACCCTCTAAATAAATAGGGAGTCATCCAAGTGTTCGGAGGGAGTCACCCACAGCTGCTGAAGGAGCTTCAGAATAGTCAGCTGCAGGATTTGCGGCAGGAGGGGTTGAGAACAGTCCGGTTGGTGGTGAGCCCAGGAAGGAAGCCTTGCTGATCATTTAGATATTAGAGATAGCTGCTGCTCCCTGCAAACTCTTCACCCCATGTACAGGGCAAACCCATCAGTCAACAACAAGTCCTCCAGGTTCTGTTTGATTTCTTTCCTAGCTGAGCTTAAGCTACCTAGTGAGAACACGGGCAATGTTTTTCTTTTACCCACTGAGGTAGAGTTCACCTTCCTTGGTGTAACAAATAGAACACGCTGGGTATCTGATGTCCCCATCACATGTAGCAGGCCAAACTTGGATTTAGGTCACTTTGGAAGTTCGAGAATGGCTGGGTGTGTCTGGAGAATTAAGAAGATGACCTTACAGGAGACTTTTCAAGAGGGAGCAGAGGAACTTCCTGAGGGTGGGGGGACACTCATGAGAGAATGAACTTGACCCAAGAACAAAGTCTTGGTGGTCAGAGGGGACTAGGAATTTCCTGAGGGTGGGGGGACACTCATGAGAGAATGAACTTGACCCAAGAACAAAGTCTTAGTGGTCAGAGGGGACTCGTGATCCTTCACGTACACAGTGGCTATTTTTCAAGTATATGTCCAGCTCAGCCTCCTGAACATAAATCAAGCTTCAACAGAGAGGCGTTGAGAGGAGCATGAACAACACTGAAAGGGCTGCTTCACCGGCCTGTACACACTGGAACCTGAGAAGTGTGCCTGGGGACACCTCGACCATGATGTAACAACACAGACAGATTCTCCTCAACTCTGCCACAGCCTCCCTTCAGCTTTGGCATTTTCGAGAGTCTGAGGCCAACAGTCAAGAATTGCTATATCTGGTGGATCTCCGCTCAGCGTGCGCAGCTGTGGGAAGATTGGGTCAGCGTGGTTTGGTGACCCCTGAAGTCTCCTCACTATGTGGGCCTGAACCAGTCCACATGCTGAAATTCCGAGGAAGATTCATTCACAGACTTCACTAGAATTTCTAAATATTTCTGTGATTGTCTGATTTTATTCTGCAGTCTATTCTCTTGAGTTCTGGAAATTAAGCTGCCCCTTAAAAAGAAAAAAAAGGAATTGCTATATCTAAGGTCTTGGCTACAAAACAATAGCCAAGGTGTGAGCTGGAGCAGCTCATGTACCAGGTAGCGGAGCACAAGTGAGATACCGCTGGAGACTTTCTGAAATAACACGGGCATTTGCAGGGAGCTGGAGATCGTGTACTAGCAGGTGGGAGTCACAAGGCAGCAACACAGAAGTATTAAGATTACTACGATCCTACTTGAACTTACAGATCGGTGAGTCCTGTGGAAGTCTGAGCTGTGTACAGAGGAAAGAGCCAAGGACCAGGGAGGTGAAGAGATTCATCTGCACACATAGCAAAATAGTATTGCCAGGAACTGCTTCCCAGGTCTCTGGCCCTGAACTATATGATCTTTTGGCCACAAAAATCAACCATGTGTCTACAGGCTAGAAATGAAGCCTCTGGAGTGAGGTCACCCCATGACAACTGGGCCCCAGGGACAGGACTACATGAGATCCCCAAGGCTCGCCATCCTTAGCAAATCCCTACCTGTGGTGTGTTGAGCTCAGCCCTCCCTCAGAAAATCCAGGCAGAGTTTTCCAGAACTTTAGAATGCCCTGGCCCACCTGGCCCTGAGATCTTAAGGACCTTAGAATAGGGTGGTGGCCTCCAAGCCCCACCCACTTTGGATCCCTCCTCTCCTCTGAGGCCCAGCCTTCTCCTCTGGAGAATTGCTCTTTCTAGTCCCCTGGCAGGTGGGAAGAAAGGGTAAGAGCGCTGTGGTGATTCAGACACTTCTGTCAGAACCATCCTGACCAAAACAGCCTTTGTCACTGTACCCAGGAGGAAGTGGTGGGTGGGGAGCCTGGGCCAGGAGATTGCAGCTGATGAGAGTCAGCAGCATTTGCACCAGCAGGTCCTCTGTGTGAATCTGAAGAGAGAACGTTGCCCTTGTGTACAAAAAGGGAGCTCTTCGGGGATTGGATCATGAACACCTAACTGGGTCGGTCATGGTGGGTAGTCACACTCAGCTTATCGCTTCTTCAGTAAAAGGCTTATTTTTGTCTTAAGCAAGCCCTGCCCATTGTTTCTGTGTATGCAGGTTAACACACATTTGAAATGCCCCTTTCACACCCCTCCTTCTAAAGTAGATCACCCTCAAGAGAGCACACACTCTTCACTATCCCGCAGTCCGAGCCCCCCTGGCTTTCTCCCACCTTCCTGTAATCTTTCTTAGTCCCTTCTGAATTTCAAATGCACAAAAGAAGCTGCAAAACTGTCACTCTCCAGAGCATTTGACACCCTGCTCCCCAGTGTAGTCATTTTGACTCAAATAAGCTCAGAAAAATTCTCTACAGGTTTTAAGGTTTCTTACCTCAACAGCTGATGAGCGCTGGACTTGTAGGCTGGCGGCCTGGTGGGTTGGTGCGAGGGTGGGGAGCCCTCAGCCTGCTTTTCCTGCTGTCATCTACATCAGCCATAGGTCCCCAAGCGTGCCAGAGGCTCCCTGCTGTCCCACCCCTGCTTCTCTTCTCTTTTTTAAAAATATGTTTTTTTTTAATTGATTTTTTTAGAGAGAGGGAGAGAGGAGAAACATCTATGTGAGAGAGAAGCATCGATCGGTTGCACCCCAAAAGGGGACTGAACCCGAAACCTGAGCATGTGCCCTTGATCAGGAATGGAATGGGTGACCTTTTGGTGCACAGGATGACTCTCAACCAACTGAGCCACACTGGCCAGGGCACGCCCCTGCTTTTCTACATTTTATTCATTTAAGAACCACAGGAGAGAAAGAACTCAGTGTGAGTGTGTGTGCGCTGGGGCCAGAGAGGCCATTGGAAATGGAGGTGGACTTTCAAGTGATCGATCGCTGTACCTCATCCGCAGACCTCCTGGCTTCTCTCTCAGGGCATCTACGTCTCTGCAGCCCTGTGACATGTCCCGTGTGACTCCTTCCCTCCAGGCTGAGTGGGAACGGCGGGGGGTTGGAAAAAAGCCAAGAGAGACAGAAAGCGGGGTCAGGAGGTTCACCGCACGCTGATGGCATGCAGGCGACCCTAAACAGGCTTTGCAGCTTTATTTTATGCAGCACTCGTTTATCTCTAAATCATTCCTGTTCCCCAGGCGAGGGCAAACCTGTTCGCTCACATCTTGGAACGCGTTACTCAGAGTTTCCAGTTCCCGGGAGTGAGGCTTGGCCTTTGGGCCTCAGGACCGTGAGGGCTTTGCCAGCTTACAGCCCGCGCCCTGCAGCCCTGCGCCTCTGTATTCAGCCTTCCCTCTGTATAACCGGCCGGTCCTCTCTACGTTCTCGGAAGGAACCAAATGATTGCTTACCTGCCCCCAGTTTATTATTTAATTTTATATATTTATTAAACAAACTCCTCTGGGAGGGCTCTGGGAATTCAGCCCTCTTCTTTTAACTCCTTTCACCTTTCCGTTTTGGAGATACAGCCTTTTCATTCTAAGAGTCTAGGCCTTGAAAAGCAAAAAGGTTCTTAACTCTCCTAAGGGCAAGGACAGCCCCAAGCAAGCATTCACTCACTGGGTTAATAGTTACTATGCTCCAGACACTGTGTCAGGTACCGGGGATACAGCAGTGAATGACAACAAATACTACTACTGTCCCAGTGGAGTTTACATTCTAGTAGGAAGATGGACAATAAATTGGATGAATAAATAAATTAGAAAGTATAAGCAGAAATCTCTAAGTGTCAAGGATCAGAGATCGAAAGGAGATAAAGGAATGAGCCATGAGGGTTTCTTGAGAAAGCCAAGCAAGAGAGCAGCAAGTGCAAAGGCCCTGAGGCAGAGGTGTGCTGGAATGATCAGAGTGACTGGAAAGGAGTGAGCTAGAGGTGGGAGAGGCCAGGGAGATAATGAGATGCCCGGTAGGTTAAGACAGTTGTGGGCCACACTGAGAACTTTGGATTGTAGCTTGAGTGAAAGAGAAAGCCAATGGAGGATTTTGAGTAAGAAAGTGACATGGTCTGACATGTTTTTAAAGGAGCCCTCTGGCTGCCGTGTGGAGAATGAGCTGCAGGGCTGGAGGCGGTGGACCAGCTGGGGGAGTGCTGCAAAATGCAGGAGGCACAAGATGATGGCATCTCGGACCAGGGGATGGGCAGGGGGGAAGAAATGGCTGGACACAGAGTCCTGTTTACTTTCTTAGGGAAGCAAGAGAAAATGCTCTCTCATTGCTTTCAGATAAATCTACAGAGAAATAAAACATTATTAAAATAATTTTACTTGACAAAGGACACAGAGGAGTTGAAGCATCCAGATCCCTGGCTCTGTCTTAGATGCACAGATTCTGTGTCGCCCAGGACTTCCCAGTCTAGGACCTCATTTGTCACTCAACTATGAGATGATGTTTGAGTCCATTTTCCTGATTCTGTATAGGACAAGTCATAATAAGTAGAGTGACCAAGGCATCCTGAAGAGAGCTGGTATCTGTTGGGTTCAGTCTGTCCATGGCTACCTTAGTCTTAGGCATTGATTTCGGGTCCCGTCAGCCACCATCACCTCCCCAGCAGGATCGGTTCATACTGTTCATTTGGTGTAGCCAAGATGACATGCTGCTGAAGCTGCTTTCTTCAGAAGGGGTGCCAGTGTGGCCAGCACTTCGAGTTTCATACACTCCCCTCTAGATACTTGACCTATCTGAACCCGTGAGAGACTTGGTAGGTTAGAGCGTGGGGTATGGAGAGGTAATGAGGCTCGTGAAAGCCAGGCCAACAAGCTTGGACTTGATTTTGTGAATGCAAAAGGGGAATTGTGAGAGGTTTTAAAGTCTAAGAGAGACATGCTCAGGTTTCTCAGGGTTAATTTGGTAGGTAGAACCTGCTCCAGGAGGAGCCAACTGGGGGAAGGCAACCCAAGTGGCAGCAGCAGTTCTGTTGAGAACTGATGGAGGCTCAAACAAAAGGAAGAGATTGAGAGGCCCTTCAGGGGCCTTGGGCCCTCAGAGCTGACAGCCCGAGATATGAAGTCAGCCCCTGCCCCTTGCGTGTGTGTTGGGCGGGGGCGCATCCTGCCTCAGGACATCCCCACAGAGTCCCAGCCTGAGATCTCTGCAGCCCAGCTCTTCAGGGGAAATACCTGCTTCTGAGTATTGAGCCCCTGACTAATTCCCAGAATCTTTGGGGCTTATTTGTACTTTGTAGCTTCTTCAGCTTTATTGTCCTCAATCAGGAGGGGAAAAATATATGGTTTTTCCCCTTAAACAGAACATGATATATATGTAAATGAGTATACTTACCTGCTGAAACATACACATAAACTCTAATCCAAGCAGTGGAGGCTTTGAGATTATGTCCTGAATTCTTTCTTTTTTTTTTTTAACCCTCACCTGAGGATGTTTTTTCCATTGCTTTTCAGAGAGAGTGGAAGGGAGAGGGAGAGAGAGAGAAACATCGATGTGAGAGAGACACATCGATCGGTTGCCTCCCACACGCGCCCCAACCATGATGGGCAATTGAGCCTGCAACCGAGGGACATGCCCTTGGCCCGAATCAAACCCGGACCCTGCAGCCCGCAGGCTGACGCTCTAACCACTGAGCAATCCGGCCAGGGCTTTCCTGAATTCCTTTATCCCAGGTGTTGCTACTGAAAATGTTTCTATAAACTTAAACCCTAATTAAAGCATCCAAAAGTGTTTTAAAAAAGATATTTTCATTGATTTTTAGAGAGAGAGGAAGGGAAAGGGAGAAAGAGAAAAATTCATGTGAGAGCAAAAAACACTGATCAGTGGCCTCCTGCACACCCCCTGCTGGGCACGTGCCCTGACTTGGAAGCCACACAGGTCAGGGCGCATCTAAACTTTGAAGATGGCCTAAAGAAAAACCTTCATACTGCAAATAGCTGATTTGACTGTTAACTCTGAGTTAGATGTTCTCTGGTGAGACAATTACAGTTTTTCCAAACAGGTCAAACCTGTATGGTTAACTAGAACTAATAATTTTTTGTCATGAACATAGTATGGCTCCAAATTGTTAACAATGGTTGCTTTTGAGATTTAGGAGCAGGAGGTGGGTGTTAAAAGAGAGTCTTTATCCTTTTACTCCACCCACTTCTATAACTTTTGAATTTTAAAATGTATATTTTTGTAATTTCAGAACAAAAAAAAAAGAATTAGGTTAGATGCAAATCGAAACTGCTGAATGATATGCTTTTAATTGAATTTGAAAAAGACTATCTGACATTATCTAATTCCCAGGAGCCAACTTGTCAGGTTGTAGCTGCCTGGCAGTAGATTATAAGTAATCTGCCTGGAAAACCTTGCCCAGGGCGGCGACACTGGAAGTGGCCTTGCGGGTTGCGCAGGCTGTCCTCACTACACAGGGGAAATCCCAGTGTCCTGCCCCCTTTCCCATAAACAAGTTCAGTTGTTCTGTTCTCTTGTGTTTTTAATATTTTTATTTTTTCGAAACTACCCATTACACATCCTCATTGTGAAATACTTTTTCTCAGGCAGTACAGAAATGTATAAATCTTACTCTGTTTGGAGTTTGGTTGTGTGTGCTTTCGGACTTGTTTTACACTCACACACATACACACATGATTTCAACTTCTATTTTTCATTATTTGAGATATAATTTACATATCCTAAAATTACCATTTTAAAGTGTACAACTCAGTGGTTTTTAATACATTCATAAAGTTGTGCAACAATCACCACTGTGTAATTCCAGAGCATTCCATCACCCCAAAGAGAAACCCCATGCCCACCGGCAGCCACTCTTCATTCCCTACTCCCCCATCCTCACGACCGCTGATCTGCTTTCTCTCTGTAGATTTGCCTATTCTAGACATTTCACTTAAATAGAATCATGCAATATGTGACCTTTTGTGCCTGACTTCTTCTATTTTTTTAAATATATCTTATTGATTTCAGAGAGAGGAAGGGGGTGTGAAAGAGAGATAGAAACATCAATGCTGAGAGAGTCATTGATCGGCTGCCTCCTGCACGCCCCCGACTGGGGATCGAGCCCGCAGCCCGGGCATGGGCCCTGACCGGGAATCGAACCCCGATCGCCTGGATCCTAGGTCGACGCTCAGCCGCTGAGCCACGCCCGGCCGGGCCTGACTTCTTTAACTTAGTATAATGCTCACAAAGTCCATCCATGTTGTAGCACGCACCAGTACTTCATTCATTTTGATGGCCTAATACTATTCCATTGGGTGGCCACAAACCACATTCTGTTCATCCAGCCATCAGCTGATGGACAGTGCGTTGTTCCCAGCTTTCCTAAAATGAGTAAAGCAGCTGTGAGAATTCAGGGATGCTTCTGCACAAACATCCGTTTTCAGTCCTTTTGCCTCTATGCCTCGGAATTGCTGGGTCATGTGGTAGCTCTGCGTTTGCCATTTCTCTGCTTTGAGAAACTGTCAAACTGTTTTTCACCATTTTACATCCCCACCGGCCAAGTACAAGCGTTTCAGTTTCTCCACTTCACATCCACACTTGCTATTTCCTGTTCTGTTTTTATTCCAGCCATCCTAATGAATGCCAAGTGGTATCTTATTTTGGTTTTGATTTCTATTTTTCTAAGACTAATGATGCCGAGCATCTTTCCATGTGCTTGGTGGCCGTGTGTATATCACCTTTGGACAAATGTCTATTCAAATCCTTTGCCCACTTAAAAAATTGGGTTGTCTTTTTATTGTGGAGCTGCAAAAGTTCTTTATATATGCTGGATGCATGTCCCATATCAGCTTTATAATTTGCAAATATTTTCTCTCATTCTGTGGGTATTATTTTTATTTTTTAGAATCAAAATGAATTTCTAAACGTACTGTTCTGTGTCTTGGTCTTTTTCTTTCACAGTGTACTGTGGGCATCTTTCAATGGTAAGAGAAGGCTGTCCCTTTATGTTGACTTGACCAGACCTTACTGAGCTTTGAAGAGTCTTAAGTTCATGTGTCAGTGAAGGACAGAGACGCAGCGGCTCTTGGCTACTATGCTGTTTGCTCATGGATGTGAAAATGCAAGCAGGCACAGGAAATGTCTCTAACCCGTTTACGCTTCCTCTCTGAACTCTTGTGGTTTCACAACCCCTACAAGTCCTCCTTTGCCACCACAGTGTCATCAGGCTGGTGCCTCTGTGAGAAAGTTCCATTTCGATAAGCGCCAGAGCATGATCATTTCCCTCTTTGGCCCTGTCTAGGTTGGCAGTAATTCCTAAGGGTTCTCTGAGCCTGAGCCTGTCAGGTCCCGCCAGCCGCTTGGAGATGACCTCGGGCGTCATGGCAATGAGGCTGCTGCTGTCCGGGCCTCTTCTCTTTGGTAAGCAAGAGAGGCATGGTGGGGAAGGGACATGTCTGCGATTGGGAAACCGCAGACTTTACGAGACGAGAGCCAAGGAGAAGCTGCTCTAAAGGTGGAATTGGCCACAGGTAATGTGGGGCCCAGGGCTCTAGAGGGAGAGGGGGGCAAAGAAAGAAAGTCAGAGTCCAAAGCACAGGCAAGGTATGGAGGAAAAGACAGGGGAGGGAGACAAAGATGGCAGCAGTGAGAGGGGTGAGGGAGTGGGCCCCTGAAAAAGGTAGGTGGTAATGGGAACCTAGAGCTGTGCTGGGTCCGGTCCCACCTACGGTACCGCCTCTCAGTGCCATCTCAGCCAAGGCGTCCCTCTTTCTGGGCCTCAGTCTCTCTGTCTGAACAAAGGGTGGGGCCTCATCTCTGACATCCTAAGATGCTGTGACATAAGCCTGAGGCCTGGGAAGAGAGCAGGGCCAGAAAGGAAGGGCTGGGGCTTGCAGATGAGCCTGAGCTGCCTGAGGTGGGAGAACCTGAGCTCTGAGGTTGAGGAAGAGCCTGGTCCCTGGCGGGGTGGGGAGTGCGGGGCCATCGGAGGAGTGAAGAGCCAGATTCACAGGGATCAGGGCGTCTGGAAACCCTGAGCCTGTGGCAGGAAGCCTGAGGCTCATTATTTGAGTTCTCTGCGTGCCTGGGCCCCAGGCTTGAGGTAGAAATGAATGTGTGGGGAGATACACCCTGTTTGGGGCACACCTGTCTCCTCAGGGGGCCCCTAGGGCCTGCTGTTCTCTCAGGGGCCCCTGCCTGCTCATCCTTCCTTCTTTGCACGGAGGCCAAATGGGAAGTTTGCCCGTCCCAGGCCTGGGCCTGCCAGCGCTCTGGGCAGCAGGGAGTCCCGGTTCCATATCTCCCTGAGCTAAGGCCCTGGAGGGGAGTCCAAGGAAGCTGGTCCCAGCTCTGCCTGGGTGTAGGCTGCCTGGTCAGGAGGGAGCGGGTCCTTGGGGGTCTACCCGTCCCCTTGGGGCACTGGGGTGGCCGCCAATCAGCATGCAGGGCGTGGGGGAGAGGTGGGGGGTCCCTGGCTGATGTGCACTTTGTCTCCCTCAGCCCTGGCCTGCAGCTACAACCTGGATGTGCGGCATGTGCAAAACTTGTCCTTCCCACAGGCCGGGAGGCATTTTGGGTACCGAGTCCTGCAGGTTGGAAACGAGTGAGTTGATGCCCCAGGTCGTCCCTGCCCTGCAGAGGCCGGGAGGAGGAGACCCCATGCCAGCCCTGGGGCTGGCCAGTGAAACCAGCAGGTCACAGGGAGCCCGTGGGGGGACTTCTCAGAAACAGGAGCAAGGCCATCGGGTAGTAGGATGAAGACCATCCACCACTAAAGCACCACATATGCGGAACGGAAAGGGAACCTCACAGCCCCTGAAACACGTGGCAATTCTTCCTAGATTCCCGAGTGTCTCCCCAACTGGACAGCAAGCTCCCCCTCCACATAGCACGTAGTAGCTATGCCATAAGTTACTTTCGAATTGATGACTGATTGATTGAACTTACAATGTAACATTCTGGCACATCCTCTGGGCCTCAGTTTTTCTAGACTGTAGATGGAAACAAATCCTTAACTTTCTGGAATTCTGGAGCATTGGATGATTTATCCGGGATTCAATAGGGAGGAAAGAATAGGTGGGGCCTGAAGGACAATGGCTGCATTGCTTTGGGGTACCTGGTGGGGGGTAGGAAGCCCCTTATTAGGTAGGAGTGGGTAGGTGAAGACCTGGGTAACTCCATCTCACAGGTGAGATTTCTCATCAGGGTTGTCGTGGGAGCGCCAGGCGAGGGGAGCAGCGCAGGGAGCCTCTATCAGTGCCGGCCCGACGCTGGGCGCTGCCTGCCAGTGAGCCTGAGTGGTGAGTCGCCGGGAGGGAGCCGGGAGGAGTGGCATCGGGGCATCGCAGGGGAATCGAGGCTGGCCCCACCACACCCGGATTGCCTGCTTTCCTCCAAACCAATATTATGGTGCCTACAGGTTCCAACTACACCTCTAAGTACTTGGGAATGACCTTGGCGACAGACCCCACAAATGGAAAGTTTTTGGTAAGAATTTTGTGTAGTGTGATATCAGAGCCTGGGAAGCTCAATGCTAGGAAACAGATTGACAAGAAGAAAGAAAAAAATGGATTAAAGATCATATAGAAGGCCCTGGCCAGCGTGGCTCAGTTGGTTGGAGCGTCGTCCTGTGCACCAAAGAGTCACGGGTTCGATTTCAGGTCAGGGCACATTTCCAGGTTGCAGGTTTGATCCCCAGTCTGGGCACATTCAATCCCCAGGGGCAGCCCATCGATTTTCTCTTTCACATTGACCTTTCTCTCTCTCCCTCTCCCTCTCCCTTCCTCTCTCTTTAAGAAATAAATAAACATATCATTGGGTAAGGATTAAAAAAAAAGATCTTATGAAAGATGAAATGCATTAGAGAGATTCAAAGTCAATCAGTGTTTGTTGAGAACAAATTAAGAGCCAGCTATTTTCAGGACCTTACTTACCTAAGTTTTTCCAAATGTTAGGTATCTATAACCATTGATATACAGGATGATTTTTGGTGGTACATAAACCTCAATGTTTTAACAGTTACATATTTATTTAATGGATTAGTAGAAAAATATACAACAAACACATAAAGTTAATGATTTCTTAGACTGCATTGCTTAGCATGAAGCTAAAGTTGGTTTTTTTTTTAAGTAAATAAAATATTAAGTAAATAGTAGTATGAATGATATACCATATGGTAGAAATTGTGAAGTGGTACAGAAATGCTTAAAGTTTGAAAACCACTGCTTTATCTTTTTTAATCCTCAAGACAGTCAGGCGAGTTAAGGATTAGTACTCACATATTACACATGAGGAAACAAGACCAAAGGGACTTCGCCAAGGACTCCTGGTTTTAAAGAAGTAGAGCCAGGATTTGGATCCAACTCCCATTTGATTCTAAGTCCATCGCTCTTTACAATTCAGTCCAGCAGCATCTAACAGCTATGTGAGAAATAGAAGACTGAGTGAAATAGTGGCCCCGTGTTTAATCGGAGCTTGTTTACTTAGCTACTATTATATGCCAAGCATTGTCCTAGGCAGGTTATCATGGGGCAGGGGACTCAGATATGCAGATCACCGTGACATGAGTCCTAACTTTCAAGACAATGCAGTCTGGCAGGAAGCATTGTCCTAAATGAAAGGAACACCATTGTGTATTCTGGGAATACTGAGTAATTTGATTTGGCTTAAACACGGAATATGTGATTGAGAATGGAAGGAGATGGGCCTGGAACTGTAGGAGGGTGTCCAGCTGTAAACAATATGAATGCCAAACTAAGGATTTCAGATTTTACCCTCTAGGGCCTACGCAGTAAGCACCCACTGGCACCCATTGGTAGTGGGGATGGAGATACTGGTATAAGAAACCTGGAGGCCCTATTACCTTGGCTTGGGAACCAATTAGACATAGGGAGTGAGGTGAGGGGATGACCACCCTGAAGGTTTTTGTTCTTGGCTGATGATGCCCAGATTACACAGCAGGAGGAAGCTGCAACTGTTTTACCTTTGCTTCCTTCAGACCTGCGACCCTGGGCTGTCTCAGACATGCGACCAGAATATCTATCTAAGTGGCCGGTGCTACCTCTTCCAGCAGAACCTGCAGGGGCCTGTGCTGAAAGGGCGCCCCGGTTATCAGGGTAAGGAACTGGGGGCCCAGCGGGGACCACTGCCCATCCGCGGGAACCAGCACAGGCAGGCCAGCCGCCAGGGACACTGACCAAAGCCCTTTGCGTCTGGCTTCTGCAGAATGTCTCAAGGGCAACGTAGACCTGGTGTTTCTATTTGATGGCTCGGGGAGCTTGCGGCAAGATGAATTCCAGAACATTCTGAAATTCATGAAGGATGTGATGAAGAAACTCAGCAACACTTCCTACCAGGTAAACAGAGTCAGGGCAGCTGCTTATAGGCAACAGGGCCTGCCCAAGCTCGCTGGAGGCGTAAAAGGAAATCTCAGTATGAGGTGTCTCCAGAAGCTATAACCAGAACTCTGGAAGGAACGAGATCCAAGGAAGAGAAAGTGTCTAGAATTTCCTCTGGTTCTCATTTCTGTTTCTTTTTGACCTTTGCTTCCCTTTTCTCTCTCTCTCTCTGTAGAATGGCTCCCTCAGCTTCTTTGGATCACATGGGCCTGTGGAAAGCTCTTAAGTTCACACGTTAAAGTTTCAGGAGGTCTTTTTTGCTTGTTTACTTGTTTTAACCTTCCTCTCAACCAACCCCTCCCACTGCAAATTCCAGAATCTCAGAGAACAAATTCTTACTGGCCTAGCCTCAGTCAAGCGGCTGCCTTTGGCCCAGCCAACTGTATCCTACTGAGTAGGGTCACTTGGCCGAGGTAAGGCTCCTGGAAGCCACTTCTGTTGGTGAGGAAGGCAGACCAGAGATCAGGAGCTCAGCAGACAGCCCTACATAAAGGGCCAGAGGCTTATTTAATTTTATTTTTGTGTTTGTTTATTTTCAAAAGAATGATTTGAGTCAGGGAGGTAGAGTTGGGCTGCCCAGGTCCTGGATAAGACGTCGAGACTGGAGCAGACAAGAGAAAAGGGCTGTATTACATCGCATTTCTTCCTTCTTACAGTTTGCCGCTGTTCAGTTCTCTTCGAACTACAAAACAGAATTTAATTTCGTGGACTACGTTAAGCTGAAGAACCCTGATGTTCTGCTGGCCAAAGTAAAGCACATGGGCCTTCTGACCAACACCTTTGGTGCCATAAACTATGTCGCGTGAGTTCCCTTTTGCAGGAGAGAGCCCATCCGTCAGTCGTTCTGTGCAAACTGCTTCTTCACGTTGGGGTGTAGAACTCAACGGGAGGCGAAGGGGGGGGGAGGGGGGCTATTGTAAGAATTCAAGTGGAGGGAGCAATTTTAGTCCAGATTCTGGATTTGACTTTATACTGACCAAATCCCAGAGGGATGCTGCAGGGATAGCTCTGGGACAGGCAGGATTGTCAGACCTCTCGAGGGACTAGAAGCAGGGCTTGGAAAGTGATTGTGAACCACGGCAGCCACAGTACAGTCACTTCTTAGATAGGGATCAGCTTTGAAGTCAGTGTATGACTGACAAGTGATTTTTTGACAAAAATCTGATAGTCAAAATTATCCTTGAAGAATTCCCTGAATTGTTCATAAAATCCAATATATTCAAGTCCCACACTGGAAATGAGCATGTCTTGATTTCCTAAATTTACTACAGGAAAAAAATTTCCCCCCGAGTTGGATCAGATTGCTGATTAGATTGAGGCCTAAATGAACATAGCTGGGCTGTGTTGAAGGGCCATATTGTATATTTTAAAAATACCTATTTTTAAACATTAGACTGGCCATGGAATGGCCTTATTTGAGGAGTAAGAGAATTATATCTCCTATCCCAGGCTCCCAGGTATACACACTCAAGGTGAGAGAAACAGCCAGAAGGGTCTCTTGGACCGTCACACTTGCTCCTCTCGTTTTCATTTCCTTGCCAAGCATGCAGAGTTGAAGCTGCATGGGTTAAACACTCATGTGGTGCATCTCAAGGCTCTGCATGTGTGTTCCAGCTCTTTCCTTCTGGGGCTTGCTTGGCCTGTCCAGTCCAGTCCGTTCTTTTCTCTCTGTAGACAGCTTTGGTGGGTACACAGTCAGGCGACATCCACTGAGACAGCGGCAGCTTCAGCTCCTCAGCCTGAATTCCAGCCTCCAGGCGTGAGCATGATCGGCTCAGCCTGGCTCAGGCGTCCACTGCCACCCAGCTGTGGCCCTGGCCTACTTTACGGCATAGAGTTGGGGCACAGACATGGCTTCTGGGGTCCCTCCATGGGGAGGGGGCAGTTCTTAGAGAAAGGGGTCACCCAGGATGGGAAGACACCCCAAAAAGTGTCAACGGTGGGAGCGAAAAGGAGCAGTCACAGAAATGGAGCTCATAAATGCTTCCTGACCTTCCAGCCATGTGTCAGGCAGTGTTGCCTATTAGGAGTTGGCAACTTTTTTCTGTAAAGGGCCAAAGAGTAAATATTTTAGGTTTTTCTGGCCACATACAGTATCCGGCACACATTATTCTTTGTTTTTGTAACCCTTTGCAAACAAAAATATAAAAAACCAATTTTAGCTCATGAGCCATATAAAAACAAGCCATGGGCTGGCTTTGCCTGCAGGTGGTTGTTTGCCATGTTCTAGGGGCTGGGACTATAGCAGTAGATAGAATGTTAGGTCTTCTTGGACCTTAACATTCTAGTAGGGGAGAGAAATGCAATGAACAGGATAAATAAGTAAATTAGATAATACAGTAGAAGATATAAATTTGATTAAAAAGAAAGAAATATTCAGTAGGAAGACCAGGGAAGGTTACATTTGAGCAAAGACTTGTTGGAAGTGAGGAAGCGAACCATGTGGAAACCTGGGGGAAAATCATTCCAGGCAGAGGGACTAGCAAAGGGCCCAAGATGAGATGCTTGGGATGTTCCAAGAAAATCCAGGACAGCAGTGTGGCCGGAGAGGAGTAAGTGAGAGGAGAAAGTAGCAGGAAAGAGGCCAGAGACCGTGGGTGTCTGGGTGACTTGGAGGCCACTGTGAAGACTTTGGCTTTTCTTCTGTCTAAGATGAGGTCATTGGAGGTTTTGAGCGGAGGAATGATCGTTTGATTCATATTTTTAAAAAGGATCCCTCTGGCCCGGCTGGGCGTGGCTCAGAGGATGAGCAGCAGCCTAGGATCCAGGCGATGGAGATTCGATTCCCCGTCAGGGCACATGCCCGGATTGCGGGCTCGATCCTCAGTGGGGGGCGTGCAGGAGGCAGCGGATCAATGACTCTCATCATTGATGTTTCTCTCTCTCCCTTCCTCTCTCTGAAATCAATAAAGATATATTTAAAAATAAATTAAAAAATAAAATAAAAAGGATCCCTCTAGCTGCAGGGTTGATATTAGACTGGAGGGGGCAGGATGGAAGCAGGGAAGCCAGTTAGGAGGCTATTGAAAAATCCAGATGAGAGATGACAGCGGTTTAAACCAGGGTGGAAATCCATGAACAGGAACCATAATAGGCCACGTCTGTGTGGGTGGAGGTTGAAGAAATGTTGCCTCCAAGATAGAACTAGAGGTCTTGACAGCAGGTGCCCCGGCCCTGCCCATCAGAGCACCTCTGTCTTTGGCAGCTTCCAGGTCACTTTCCAGCCCTCCCCTCTGTATCTCTCCTCCACCCCCCACCGGGGCCTCCCCATGTGGCCTGCAGCTTCTGCTCCCAAGGCAGGTCATGTCATAGCCAGGGGTTGTGGATCGGCTGCTCTTGGATTAATTGTCCATCTCCGGTTAGCTGTGGGGTGGGGAGAGAAGGGTCAGATGGCTCCAATACAGCTGGGACACACCGAAAGCTGTGGGCAGCGTCTCGTGCTTCACAGGGAGGCTGTGGACAGCGCAGGAACTGGAGCGTGGCCTGCCCAGAACTCAGTCCTTCCTTCCTCCTGTCGTTTCACACTGAGCTCCTGCTCTGTGTCAGCAGCCAGAGATACAGCAGCAAATCAGACACGGTCCTTTCCTTGGGGAGCTCATGTCACATGAGTATGCAGGAAAACTGACACAGAAAGAAGCTACTTCCCTCCCCTCGGAGGCTCGCTGTAGCAGAGACCTAAGTCGGCCTGGGGATGGGATGCGGCAGAGACGGTGCTCTGGGAGCTTGCTCTGGACAAGTGACTTTCCAGTTTTCTTGGGCCATAGAGCTTTCCCCTCCACCCCCACCCCCATCAAAATCTCACCTAAATCACCAGTATGTCTGATTGAAGGATAGTTGCCTTGTGGATGAAACAGAGGGCAGGACTCCAGAGTCTCCCCTCACAAAACCTCCCCCTTCCCACCCATGGGCTCTGGAACAACTTCTTGCCTGCCCAGGGCGCCATGAGGATGCTGGTTCAGGAGAGGGGCTGCCCCAAGGGCAAGGCGGGGGTGCAGAGGGGACTTGGAAGGCTGGAAGGGCCGCCTGGGGCACGCGAGAGGGGCCTTTGCACAATCAGCGGGGCAGTAACTTAAGGAGAGGGCGCGGGCTGGGGGAGACTTAATGTGATTTGGGGGGAGTCTCTCACATCCTCTTTTCCTGGACTCAGGAACCAGGTGTTCCGGCAGGAACTTGGGGCGCGGCCAGATGCCACCAAAGTGCTAATCATCATCACGGACGGGGAAGCCACCGACGGTGGCAACATCGCCGCGGCTGAAGACATCATCCGCTACATCATTGGGGTATGGCCCCGGCCCCGGGCCCCGGGCCTCTGCCTTCTTCCCACAGCTCATCTTCCCCCTCCTGTTTCTGAGTCCTACCCCCCTTTCGCCTTGGCGCCACTGTCTCGTGGAAATAGGGAAAATGGTCTGCAATTCTGGGGATGTCAGCGCTGCACTCTTCTCTCCCTCCCAGATCGGAAGGCATTTTCAGACGAAGACAAGCCAGCAGACGCTCCACAAATTTGCCTCAAAACCCGCAAAAGAGTTTGTAAAGATTCTGGACACATTTGAGAAGCTTAAGGATCTGTTCACTGAGCTGCAAAAGAAGATCTATGACATCGAGGGTGAGTGGTAGACCCTGGAGAGAGCGTTCAGGGGCTCGTATACAGTAGCTCACCTGGGACATTAGGGTAGAGACAGGCTGAATAATAGTAATTAGCTCTTACTCAGTATCTGACACTGTGCTAAGAACTCTCCTGAAAAGACCTCGGGTAGGGATTTAGGAGAGGGTGATTTAGGAGCAGCTATTCCCTCTGAAACTCCATCTTCCTCTTGAAGTTTAGCTTAGGCCAGGCTGGGGCCCACAACTGACCTCTCTCTTGCTGGTGGCAGCCGAGCCCTGTAGAATGACTCTAATGCCTTCCCCTCCCTCAGCTCCCTCATTTTCACTTATCGTAGGCCTCAAATTACTTAAGACAGGCGAGTGGGCTGGGGCCAATTGCACATAGCCCACAGGCCCTCCTCCTTGGTCCAGAATAAGAGAAGATTTTGATTGGCATCACCAGACGGAGGACTGGCCATGGGATGGTATTTCCCCAGGAGGCCTAGTCTGCTGGAAGGTACATGGTTCCCACAGAGAAGGCCCCTTTGCTGGGACACTGCCTTGGTGTTCAGCTCAGCACTCTGGTGGCATCAGGCCTGGCCCCCACATCTTGCTGGAATACCTGGGCCCCGTGTCCAGGGGACTGTGAGCGTTCAAGAAGCAATGTGGTGCATGCAGTGGAGCCAGGCAGACCCATGAAGAACCCGCCTGCCTGTGCTGTGTGACGTCAGCCAGGCCATTTCCCTGTAGGCGCCTTGCTCTCTGGTAGGTGCCGATAATAACTCCAGTCTCACAGGGTTGTAAAGCTGCATTCGTTTCCTAGGTCTGCTATAACAAAGTGCCAAACGACGGTGGTTAAAGCAATAGAAATTTATTGTCTCGTAGTTCTAGAGGCTAGGAGTGAGAAATCAAGGGGTCAGCAGGGCCATGCTCTTTCCGACAGTTCTGGAAGAGAATTCTTCCTTGCCACTTCTGGCTCCTGGTGTTTGCTAGCAGCCCTGGCATTTCCTGACTTGTGCTGCATCCATCCAGTCACATGGCTGTCCTCACGCTGTCGTCTCTCTGTGCACATCTGCCTCTGTGTCCAAATTTCCCATTTTACAAGGACATCAGTCGTATTGGATTGGGGCCCACCCTAGTGACCTCATTTTAGCTTGATTACCTCTTAATTACAGAATAAGGCCACATTCTGAAGTGCGGGGGATTAGAACTTCCACATACCTTTTTAGGGAACACAGTTCAGCTCCTAACAACTGCTTAGCGAATTGCTTAGTACCGTGTAGGTGCTCACTAAACTGTAGCTCATATCATCCGTAGCCCTTCCGCCCTCTCCTGCCCTGCCCTTCCTCATCTTTCAGGTCTTGGTTTAGATGCCACTTCTGATAAGTTCTCTATGATCCCCAAGTCTGGGGCAGGGGTTTCTTCTGTGACTGTCGTATGTCCCCCATCACAGCCCCTGCGACACAGACTGCACTCCGATTGCTTACTCAGTGTCTGCTTCCCACACTAAACTGTGAAGCCCGTCATAGCAGCATCGTGTCTGCTTTCGCACCACTGTAGCCCCGGCTCAGCGGTGCAAAGCAGTGAATGCACAAATATTCATAATCGTTACTGTTTCTGGCACTTTATCCATATTATTTCATTCATTCCTCTCAGTGTCCCTACTAGGCTGGTGGTATTATTTCCACTTGCATTTGTGCCTGCGACATCCATGTACCAGGCTCTGAGGATCCGACGCTCAGGGTGCTGCCGAAGCAGCGTTCATATCCAAGTTGGACAAAGTGCTGTAAAGAAAACCACTAAAGGGACAAGGCAGATCCAACCGCTTGAATAGGATTTTCAAGGACGATGCCTTTTTTTAGTTGAGATAAAACTCACTCTGGCTCGCCTTTTGAGCTGAGACCTGAAAGACGAGACTCAAAGAGCCATGTGAAGAGCGCGGGCAAAGAGTGTTGCAGTCAAAGGGAAGAGCGAGTGTTAGGCCCAGAGACCAGAGACCGGGAGGGCTCGGCACGTTGAGGAACAGGGAGGAAGGTCGGCGGAGGGAGCGTGGCGAGCAGGGGAAGGCTGCAGACGAGGCAGGACATTCAAGGCCCTAGGAGGACTTTGAATTTTGGTCTAAAGAGCAATGGGAAGTAATGAAGGGTTTTTAAGAGAGAGAAAGATGTGGTTTGTCACGTTTTTTAAAAGATTACTCTGGCTTGCCCCATGGAGAAAAAGCACAGAAAGAGGAAAATGGAGTCGGAAACCTAAGTTGCTGCATTTCTCAGGGAAGAGATGAGACTGGCTTGCACTGGCGTGGTGGCAACACAGACTGTTCAGATGCCTTTTGGAGGTAGAACCAACATGATTTAGTGATATGTTGGAGATGGAACAGGGGGCCAGGGGAGAACCAAGGTTTCCTCCTGGGTTTTTAGCATGATTCACGAGGTGGGTGGAGGTGCCATCTGTTGAAGTGGGGAAGTCTGAGTAGGAACAGAAATCGAGCGGTGCATCTTAGACAAGCTGATTGCACTAACTGGGCTCGTGGAGTGTCACTGAGACTCGGAGCATAAGCACTTCCCAGTTTGTCTGATTCAAAAGTTCATGTTCTTTCTGCCTTGCAAATGCTGTGCTTCTCTCTCAGTCCTTTCATGAATATCACTGTATTTACTGCTCTCCTCTCCCTGTCCCTTAGGCACAAGCAAACAGGACCTGACATCCTTCGACATGGAGCTGTCCTCCAGTGGAATCAGCGCTGACCTCAGCGGGGTGAGCGGTGGGACTGAGCAATAGGCCAAGGGAGCTTGTGGGGATGCAGCTGACTCTGCTCTGACCCTGCTGTCTCCTTCCCTGGGCAGGACCATGGTGTCGTGGGGGCAGTTGGAGCCAAGGACTGGGCTGGTGGCTTTCTAGACCTGACAGCAGACCTGCAGGATGATACATTTGTTGGGAATAAGCCACTGACACCAGAAGCGAGAGCAGGATATCTGGGTGAGTGCCTCTCTTCTACACTGGGTTCTTTTGGTTTTAAGGACCAGAGAGTCGCTCTGACTGACTTTCAAAAAGATAAATGAAAGCAATTAAGCAGCCAGCATGAACAAACTCAGAGTCTAAATATGGTTATAACATTCTTAACTTTCCCTTAATAACCCCTCACCTGGGTATTAATCATGATTTTACTTTCCATATTTTATGAGGCCTTGATATCTTGAGGCTTTGCTAATCTGGGAGAGACTGCCCCTCCCAGGGCCAGCTCGTTCCCACGGCGAGCAGACAACACGCCTGTGTGCAGGCCCTCCACACGCCAGCCAGCAAATCCAGAGGGACCCAGAGCTGTAGCCCAACTGCCTTCTTTATCTAACTTTCATAAACCAAGTGAATATGCCCCCTGACCTAAACCACCCCAGGGCCAGGTACTGGACTCCTAAAGATAACCTCTGTAGCCCAGGGCCTGCCAACGTTATTCAGACTGTCCAATCCTAACCTTGCTCAAGCTTGCCTGCCCTGCCTCACTCATTTCTCCCCTCAGAAACCACAATAAAAGCTCGAGGCCATG
The DNA here is from genome assembly GCF_054644295.1 of Miniopterus natalensis. NCBI lineage: Eukaryota > Metazoa > Chordata > Mammalia > Chiroptera > Miniopteridae > Miniopterus > Miniopterus natalensis. The sequence continues at coordinate 97,422,347 of NC_142083.1, forward strand.
CTCGCTCTCCCTCCTCCTGCCTCCTTACTGGCCCTGGTGCTTCCCCTTGTGGCCCTGCATGGCCGGCCTACCTCCTGCTTTGGGGAGCTATGAGTAAAAAACTTCTTCCATGACAGTGACCTCTTTGTGTTGTCACTTAGTTGTCTCTAAATTAAATCCCAGGTACGTTGTAAAACAGCCTGCCTCACTATAGGAGGACCAGTAGCATCACTGAGGCTTCCTCCTGTTGAATTGTCCAGGAACCCCAGGGTTGATTCAGCCTCCAGGGTTCTTCAGATGCCAAGCACAAAGATAATGAGTGTGGTCCATCCACTATTGCTGTTGTGCGCCTCTGCCTCCCGGTGCCACTGTTGCAGTCTCGTCCTGCCCAGGTGATGGCAGTCTCAGGCTGCCAAGGGACCTCACCCTTCCACTCGGAGGTTATAGCTCTTTCAGTTCACGGTCATGTAGTCAGCCTATCCCAAGAGCCCTGGGACAGGACTGCTTCTAAGTTCTACCGTCTCGTTGATCTAGAACTGCCTGGCGTCATCCAGCACCTCTGTCTAGATGTGGGCCACTGCTTTATTAAACAATCAAAACACTAAGATCTTATTAAATCCATTCCTCGGGAAAACTGGTGCTGTTCATCTGGCATCTACCCTTCTAAGGGAGGCTACCCTCAGTGACTTGTCTCTCTTTTCTTTTTCTGACATTTTTTTTTATTTAATTATCTTTTTTTAAAAAAATATGTCTTTATTGATTTCAGAGAGAGGAAGGGAGAGGGGGAAAGAGAGAGAGAAACATCAATGATGAGTCATTGATCAGCTGCCTCCTACACGCCCCCCACCCGGGATCGTGTCCAAAACCCCAGGCATGTGCCCTGACCAGGAATCAAACTGTGATCTCCTGGATCCTAGGTCGATGCTTAGCTGCTAAGCCACTCCCTGTCAGGCCTTATTTTTAATTTTTTAAATTTTATTTTATTTTACTCTCACCCAAGGATATTTTTTCCATTGGTTTTCAGAGAGAGTAGAAGAGAGAGAGAGAGAAACATCGATATGAGAGAGACACACCGATTGGTTGCCTCCTGCAGGTGCCCTGACTGTGGCCAGGGATCGAGTCTGCAACCGAGGTACGTGCCCTTGACCGGAATTGAACTTGGGACCTTTTAGTCCGCAGGCCAACGCTCTAACCACTGAGCTCAACCGGCCAGGGCTCTTCCTGACGTTCTTTACTGAGCAAGGCACTGCTCTGAGCGCATGATATGTATTAACATATTTTATCTTCACAACAACCCTGTAAGCAGGGGTTTTGGTTATCTCCGGTTTACAGCTGGGTAAACTGGAGAGGGTGACAGCGCTGGTAGGCGGCGCCCAGGCAGGCTAGCCCAGGTACGCTGGCACACGCAGTGCCTACGCCACTGCTTTCAAGGCGGCTTTTCGCCCTTCAACATCCTCTAAAATAGCTGGCAATGCTACTCACTAAAGAAGAAATAGCTCCAAACTTTAATCTCTAGTTAGGCTCCCATCCCACCACACACACACACATGCATATGAATAAATAGTGAATCAACATAAACTTGAGTGCCTATTATGCTACTATCCTTCAGATCTTAGTTTAGATATCACCAGCCTAGTGCTAAGCATTTTATATCCATGGTCTTATTGACTCCTCAGAACCACCCTATAAGGTTGGTACTATCCCTATTTTTTTTAATCCTAACCCAAAGATAAGTTTTTGTTGATTTTTAGAGAGGAAGGGAGAGGGGGAGAGAGAGAGAGAAACATCGATCTGTTGCCTCCCATATTCGCCCCCTGACTAGGGATGGAACCCTCAACCTAGGTATGTGCCCTGATGGGGAATCAAACCCACAACCTTTTGGTGCAGGGGACGACATTCCAACCAAATGAGCCCCCCAGCCAGGGCTATCCCCATTTATTTAGATGGCAAAACTGAGGCTCAGCAGCTAGGACGTAGCCACACTAGGATTGAAACCTTGTCTCTGGCTCAGAGGGCAAGTTCTCAACCTTTGCGCCTCAGCAGTACACACGAGTGAGGGGGAGAGGGAGTGGGCCGCGTCGCCCTTCCTGTCCCGGGCGACAGGGTCGCAGACATCTCTGCTCTTCTCACTCACTTGCAGCTGCTCTAAGCAGAGAAGATCAAATTGGGCCAGTTCCTCGTTTTCTGAATCAGTGTGTTCCTATGGGGGGCTCCTGGCTCTGGCCTCCCCCTGATTGCTTCCTGCAGCGTTTGCTCAGACGTCTCATCAGTGCTGTGAGGAAGGGGCCCGCACCTTCCCGGGGGTATGAAGCATGAAGATAGCCTGCAGCCCTGTCTTTAAGCAGGACATTTTCTCAAGTCTCCTGCTTTATCTTTAATATTTGTATAAACTTTGCGTCCTTCTTATTAATGTATCCCATTTTTATTTTATTATGTCTTTAAAAACCTATTCTCACCCTGGCCGGTTTGCCTCAGTGGTTAGAGCTTTGGCCCAAGGACTGAAGGGTCCCAGGTTTGATTCCGGCCAAGGGCAGGTACCTCAGTTGCAGGCTCAATCCCCGCCCCGGTTGGCACGCGAGTGGGATGCAGCCAAATGATGTTTCTCGCTCACATCGATGTTTCTCTCTCTCTCTCCCCCCCCCTTCTTCCACTCTAAAACAGCAATGGAAAAAATATCCTTGGATAAAGATTAAAAAACAACAACAAAAACCCATAGCCTCCTTCCCACCCCCCAGGTGAATTGAGCCACAGGAAGATGCCACAATTGTGCTGGGGCTGCTCTCCTTGGGGGGCGTTGCTCACAGTCTGAGAAACGCAGCCTCGGACCAGGATGGCGGGATCTGTACCGCTCGGAGCACAGGCTCCTTTTCTCAGGAGAAGGTCTTCGGATGTTTCAATGCATCTTTGCTACTAACCAGTGTCCCAGGGTCCCTACCCCCTTTCTCCTGGGTTTTACCTTCTTCCAGCGGTCATTGCATTGCCAACTCCAAGTCCCATTCTCTCTCCTCAGGCTACACAGTGACCTGGCTGCCCTCCCGAGGTCTTACATCGCTGCTGGCAGCTGGAGCCCCCCGATACCAGCATGTGGGGCAGGTGCTGTTGTTCCAAGAGTCAAGGGACAAAAGACAATGGAGCCAGATCCAGAAAATAGAGGGGATCCAGGTGAGCATGGCTTACGGGCACTGCAGGTCAGGGACTGGTGTGACACTAGTTACCTCCCTGCTGCCTTCTGCACACTTGCCCACCTGCTGTGCCCACCCTGTGCCAAGCACTGTCACATTCGTTCCTCACGAAGCCCTCTGAGGTAAGCTTTGTCATCTCTACCTGCCAGTTAAAAAACTGAGCCTCAAGGAACCCAACTTGTCTTAGCTCATCCAGGCTCTGAGTGGGATCCAGACTCAAACTTTCATTTGAGACATTGGATGCAGCTGAGGCAGGAGGTGTATCCTGCTCACGGGCTCCTCCTCAAGCATCTTCCTCTCCCTGCAGATTGGCTCTTATTTCGGTGGTGAGCTGTGTGGCATTGACATGAACCAAGATGGGGAGACAGAGCTGTTGCTGATTGGTGCCCCAATGTTCTATGGGGAGCAGAGAGGAGGCCGGGTGTTTATCTACCAGAAAAAACAGGTGGGAACCGGGACACTGAGCTGAGGGGGTGGAAGAAACAGATTCTCAGGCCTGTCCAGGTCCCAGTTATTTTGAAAGGCTTTCCACCTAATGGAGTGAATCAGCCCTTTAGAACAACAGACAGATGGCAGCTTGTGCGCCAGGCCCAGTGCCAAGCCTTTTGCATGTGAGCCCTTGTTTAACCTTCACCATCACCTCTCGAGGTGCTGCGAGGTTTATCATGAATGGAAACTGCGGCTTAGCAAGGTTGGGAACTCCCAAAGCCCCAGAATCACGCAGATAGCAAGAGTGGAGCTGGGACTTGAACCCAGGTTAGTCTGATAGCATCATTCCAGTTCTGTGAGGGACCACATCCACCATCTCTTTCATGTTCTTGACACATGGAAGGCCTGACTCTGTGAAAGCTTGGGTGATTGAGATGGGACCTGTCGCCCTGCTCCTTCCCAGCTGGGGTTCGAAGCGGTCTCAGAGCTGCAGGGGGATCCAGGCTACCCCCTTGGGCGATTTGGAGCCGCCATCACTGCCCTGGCAGACCTCAACGGCGATAGGCTGATGGATGTGGCTGTGGGAGCCCCTCTGGAGGAGCGGGGTGCTGTGTACATCTTCAATGGGCAGCCTGGTGGGCTGAGCCCCCAGCCAAGTCAGGTGAGGTACCCTGCCCGCCAGTTACAACCCGTTCCCAGGGGCCTGGAAGCCTGGAAGCCTGGAAGCCCAGACCCCACTCCCCAACCTGGCCCGCCCCACCCTCCAGCCAGTGCTCTTCCTAGCTTAGCATGAATTTCTTTCTTGGTCTTAGCGGATAGAAGGGACCCAGATGTTCCCAGGAATCCGATGGTTTGGACGCTCCATCCACGGGGTGAAGGACCTTGGAGGGGACGGCCTAACAGATGTGGCTGTGGGGGCTGAGGGTCAGGTGATCGTGCTGAGGTAAGACGGGACTCCTGATCCCACCTAACAGTAATTTCAGCTCTCATCCTTGGAACAGTTGCTGTGTACAGGGAGTGTGCTACGGGCGTTAGCTCATTTGGTCTTCTCCCCAACCCTGTGAGATAGGTTCTCTTTTTATACAGGCTTCATGCCTTACCCCAGGTTAAACAGCTGCTATTCGGTGACAGACTAGGGTCTGACCCAGGCCTATCTGACACTGAAGCCTAGAGAAGCAACATCATGTGAAGGCTTTAGAACCTAGTGACCTGGACTCAAGCCGAAGCTCTGCCACTCACTTCTCGGATGCTCTTACCCCAGCTACTTAGCTTCTCAGGACCTCAGTTCCCTCATCTTTGAAATGATGATTAGATCTCCTGCCTTACCCATATCTTAGAGTTATTGGAGGTGTCATGTAACATCACAGAGTGAATAGCTATTTACTGAGCACCTACTATGTCTTAAATACTGAATACAGATGTAATTGCAATTGTAAGTGCTGTGAGGAAAATGAACAGGGTACTGAGAGAGAGAATAGCAGGGGAGACCTACTATAGATTGAGTGGCCAAAAACGGGTCCCGCTGGGCTCTGGGGGATGGAGCTCTAGGGCTGACTGGGCATCGCCTTGAGATTTGAGAGGTGAGATTTGAGCTGGGACTTGAAAGATGAGAAAGAGGGAGGTTTGCAGAAGTCTGGGGTCAGAGCTTTCCAGGTAGGAAGCCCAGGATGTGCCAAGGCGGTGAGGCCAGCAAAAGTTTGGCGTGGCTGGGACACGGTCAGCCAAGGGAGAGTGTGTTAGGAGATCAGACTGGAGAGGAGGGCAGTGTGGGGTGGAGAGTGAAAAGTTTGGATTTTATTGGGAGTATCACGTGGCATCAGTGGAGGGTTATAAGCATGAAAGTAGCTCAGTATGATTTCTCTCTCTCTTTTTAAAAAAAATATGTTTTTTATTGATTTCCGAGAGAGAGAGAAATATCAGTGATGAGAGAGGCATTCATTGGCTGCCTCCCGCTCGCCCCACTGGAGATCGCGCCCATGACTCGGGCCTGTGCCCTGACCGGGAGCTGAACCGTGACCGCCTGGGTCATGGGTGGTTGCTCAACCGCTGAGCCACACTGCCCGGGCTGATTTCTCTTTTTAAAAGCTCACTCTTCCTTATGGAAAATGGGCCAGCAGGCTGCTAGACTGAACCAGGCGCCCTACTGAGTCGTCATTATTATTATCATCATTGCGAGGAGACACTGATGCTTTTGGGGGGGTCCCGCTGGGCCCTGGGGGATGGAGCTCTAGGGCTGCCTGGGCATCGCCTTGAGGCCAAGGGAGAGAGCCGGCTGTTCTGTCCCGCAGCTCGCGGCCCGTGGTGGACGTCCTCACCCTGATAACCTTCCACCCGGCCGAGATCCCGGTACATGAAGTCGAGTGCTCCCATTCAGCCAGCGACAAGAGGAAGGAAGGCGTCAACATCACCGTGTGTTTCCAGGTCAAGCCTCTCACCCCCCAGTTCCAAGGTCAGTGGCATCTTCCTGCTCCCCAGAGCACCTGCCACCCCCCCCACCCCCCACCCCGCCCCAGTCCAGGCTTACGGGCCCAGGACCCGCCACCACTCAGCCCCTGCCTTTTCCCCTGCTCAGGATCCCTGGTTACCAACCTCAGTTACACTCTGCAGCTGGACGGCCATCGGCCGCGAAGCCGGGGACTGTTCCCAGGAGGGAGGCGGGAGCTGAGCGGGACGGCGGCTGTTACCTTAGTCAAGTCCTGCGCTCCCTTCTGGTTCCACTTCCCGGTAAGGAGCCGGCCCGCCCGGCCGAGGGGCAGCGCTGGGCGCCAGGCTGTCACAGTCGCTCTGATGTCTCTAGGCCACCATGTCCTCTATTGTACAACAGTAGTAAGAATACCTTCAGCGTATTTTCTTCTAGTCCTTAATCTACAGACACAGGCATTTTTCACATGATTCTGATTGTACAGCATTTATCATGGTTCTCCTAGGCTTTTCCTATCTCGTGTATTAATGCCGCTGCCCAGCTTTCATAATTAGTTGTAAGGGCTAAAGAATATTGAGTATGTCATTATTTGCCAATCATTTGTTATTCACATCCATCCCAGAAAAGTGATTTTTAATATTGACTTAAACAATTGCTAAAACAGCCAAATTCAGTTTGCCCATCACGGCCCTGTGTAAAATAGATTTGACTTTAAATTATTCTGGTCTCTTGAATATTTCATAGAAGACTCGGTATGTGATTGGTGTATAAGATCTTGAAGTTGGTTTTTTATTTTTATTTATTTATTTTTATTATTTTTATTTTTTAAATATATCTTTATTGATTTCAGAGAGAGGAAAGGAGAGTGAGAGAGAGAGTGAGAGAGAGAGAGAGAAACATCAACGGTGAGAGAGTCATTGATCGAGCCTGCAACCCGGGCATGTGCCCTGACCGGGAATCGAACCCCGATTGCCTGGATCCTAGGTTGACGCTCAACCGCTGAGCTGCGCCCGGCCGGGCATGATTTTTTATTTTTTTATTATGGGAATTTTCAGGCATACAAAAGTACAAAAAATAGTTGAACAAATCCCCAAGTACCTACCACCCAGCTTCAACAATTACCAACTCCATTTTATTTCATTCATAACTCAGCTCAGTGCCCCTTTGCCTCCTCACAATCCCCCCCCCATTACAAGACTTGAAATTTTTAAACATAAATTTGTCAGCAAAGAGGCTCTGTGATATGCTGGAAAAAACTGAAGTTTAGAGTCGGGGGTTGGAAATATTTGGGTTCACTTCCTAGTTCAGCCCCTAGAAATCTTGTGTCTCCTTCTTAGGCCTATTTTCCCCCTCTCTAATGTGGAGATGGTCGTGCCTACCTTTCAGGGTTGGTAGAAACCAGAGGACACGACTTGAGAGCCTTCAAAGTGCCAGTGTTGAGCACTGGGAGCACCAAAAAAAGACCAAGACCCACCCCTGTTCTCCAGGAACTAGGATATTCTAGAATAGTCTTTTCTTGTGCAAACTTTGATAAAGGCTGCCTAGAGCAGTTGGACAGATTTGTGGGCTTCTGTCAGGACTGCATGGGAAAAAGTGCTGTGGTGGGCTAGCGACATCTGCCATGGAACCAAGGCTGAGGAATGACACCCATGCTGAGGAGGAGCTCGAATGCTCAGTAAATGTGATTGGTTGTCTTTGTTCTTGTGGACGCACTGGAAGTGTGGTGAAGGTTAAACTCTTGATGTAAGATGTATTCCTGTCACCCGCAGGTGTGCATTCAGGACCTCATCTCTCCTATCAATGTCTCCCTGAACTACTCTCTCTGGGAGGAAGAAGGGACACTGAGAGACAGGGCGGTAAGGAGGGGTCAGCTAGGGGAGTTGATCGGAAAGAGGGGAGAGTAGAAATTCAATTTAGTAGCACTGTATTACAGAGGAGCCTTTGGTTTAAAGCAACGGAAACCGAATAGCTTCCTTAAGCAGGAAGGGAATTTGTGGGAGTTTGTATATAAGAGAAATTTGGGAAATATGATTGGGAAGGAGGGGAGTCAGGGGGAGGCTCTGGGGCCTCTCCAGGGGAAGGACTCTTCAGGGCGCACCTCTCATTAGTTAGAACATGGTCACATGCTCACACCTAATTACAACAGCGAGAAACACACGTGGTCATGTGACCAGGTTTAAAATACGGAGGCTCTACCTTTTTAAAAAATATATCTTTATTGATTTCAGAGAGAGGAAGGAAGAGGGAGAGAGGGAGAGAAACATCAGTAATGAGAGAGTCATTGATCCGCTGCCTCCTGCACGCCTCCTACTGGGGATCAAGCCCCCAACCTGGGCATGTGTCCTGACCAGGAATCAAACCTCAATCTCCTGGATCCTAGGTCAGTGCTCAACCACTGAGCCATGCCGGCCAGGCTAGAGGCTCTACTTTAAAGTTAGCTGGTGAGGGAAGATACATAGGGACAACTGCCTGTCTATTATCAACACTAATTTTTAAAAAGTCAGACTGTGTGATATAGGAACTCAGGGTAGAAAAGAGACCTGAGGTCACAGTTGTCAAAAAAGACTTTCAGAGGAGGTGCCATTGTCTCTGGATCTTGCAGAATGAGTAAACTTTGTGTGGGTGGAGAGAAGAGAGTCAAAGGGAACAGCTTGAGGAAGGGTATGGTAGTAAGTTAAAGGCAAATGGGAGGTGGGCTTGGCTTCTGGCAGAAGGACAACAGCAAGGCAGAGGCCCTGAATGCCTCTGTCTTGGGGGCTGGCTGTGGTCCAGTGGGTGGTGGGAATCTGTATGAATGCTGAGGTCAGCAGAGGCTGCCAGGACCCCTGCCCCTCAAGGAAGAGTGCAGAGGCTGCTTGACAGTTGGCCTGGAAGCAGAGGAGGCTGGCATCTCTCTAGAACATACAGCTGATAACACAAAAATAGTTCTGTGACCTCATTGTGTTCAGGATAAAGTTCCAGCAAGGCCCAGGGGAGCCTGGACCCCGCTTCTCTCTCCTGCCCCTGTGACACACGCGCTCCTGCCAGCCTGAGCCTCTTTTGCTTCTGCACAGGCACAGTTTCTTGCCTTGAGCCTTTGTGTAGACTGTCTTCCCTCCTCCCTCTCCATTTTCTTCACTCGGCTCATTCTTTAGATTTCAGTTGGGAGGCCATCCCTCTCCCCAGTCCCCAAGCGTGGGGTGGGATTTCTATCTACATGACCTAAAGGTAGCCGGTCCCATCATAACCCTGAAGATGCCAGGACGTTTCTCCCACCAGATTGGGAGGGCAGGCAGTGTGTTCATTTTGTTCTTGTTGTACATCTAGTCCCCAGCACGGGGGCCTGGCCCAGAGCAGATGCTCTGGACATTTTGCAAAAACTGGCCTTGATCTAGAGAGCTGTTCTAGGGGGGAAATAGGATCACAGAGGAGAAGCCCAGTAGGAGGTCACAGGCAGGTGAGCCCAGAGGCTGTGCAGCAGACATTCCTGCCAGGGGAGCTGGGCCAGGAGGAGCTGTGGGAGCTGCTTTGTCAGGGTCCAGTCTCCTGTCCAGGAGAGGAAATGGACACCCCGATCCTCAGCCTCCCCCAAGGAGCTTCCACCAGAGGAGGTCTGCACAGATGGCCTTGGGCTGAATCGGGAGGGTGGGACCTGCCCTGGGAGCGTGTTGGCTCCTGGGAGGGACAGACCACAGCTAGCCCAGCTGAGCCCCAAGCCCTGAGCTACTCTATGCCTCCTCCATGCGTTCTGCTGCCTCAACTAACCTCTCCTGTCTCCCGGCCCTCCCACCCCTCCGTGCTCAGCAGGGCAAGGACATGCTGCCCATCCTGAGACCCTTGCCACACTCAGAGACCAAGGAGGTAAGAGTGGAAGAGTGGCTGACAGAGATGCCAGGGGCAGGCCCTCCTGGGTTTGGGGCCCTGAGCCTCCTGGTCCTTTCTTCTTGGCCTTTCAGATCCCTTTTGAGAAGAACTGTGGTGAGGACAAGAAATGTGAGGCAAACCTGGGGCTGTCCTTCTCCCCTGCAAGGTCTGTAAGGCTCCCCCCTCCTCCTGTTCCACTCAGAAGACCCCCATCTGCACTCACTAGATGTGTTATCTGGACCCTAGTTTCCTTCTCTGAGAAATGCAAGGCCCTGCAGCACTCCTGTCAGGATTAAATGAGATCGCAGAGTTTAAGCCTATGCATAGGAGCTTATTTTGGTGTGTTTATTTTTTTCTGGACTACCAGATTCCTTAGTTCTGAAAGCCCTCACCTCTGACCCTGCTTCCTTCACCTTGGCCCCTATAACTTGTCCCTCCCTAGGTCCAGAGTCCTGCGTCTGACCTCTTCTGCCAGCCTCTCCGTGGAGCTGACCCTGAATAACTCAGGAGAAGACGCTTACTGGGTCCAGCTCAGCCTGAGTTTCCCCTGGGGACTCTCCTTCCGCAAAGCGGAGATGCTCAAGGTGAGTGAAAAGGCAGGGCCTGCCCACATTCCCTGCTTGTCCCTGCAGCCTCCGCTCCCCTCTGGAGCCTCGGGCAGCCAGGACAGCCCAAAGGCATGCGCAGCAGCTAGCACACAGAGCTCTTCGGGCCACATCTGGGTTCGCAGACTGATGGCCACCCTCAAGTTATATGACCCGAGATACAAGGTTCACCCTCTGTGAGTCTTGGATTCCACAACCAAAAAATGAGGCTGGGGAGCCCTGCAGGGTTAGTAACAGGGTCCCACGAAAGGGAGTGTGACAGAGGCTCTTGAACCTGCTGACCAAGATGTGCGCAGGTTTAGTGAGATCCAGCTACTTCCCTCCAAAAGGTGGCCAAGGTGTCCTCGAGGCTGGGTTGTTAGAAACACAACTTGTGCCCGGCCGGGTGTGGCTCAGCGGTTGAGCATCAACCTAGGATCCAGGAGATCGGGGTTCGATTCCTGGTCAGGGCACATGCCCGGGTTGCGGGCTAGGCAGCCGATCAATGACTCTCTCATCATTGATGTTTCTCTCTCTCTCTCTCGCCCTCCTTTCCTCTCTCTGAAATCAATAAAGATATACTTAAAAAAAGAAATATAACTTGTATTTTTAAGATTATTCTTACAAAAGTAATATGTGATCCCCACAGAAACTTGGAAATGACAGAGACATTTAAAGAAGATAACCACCCATACTTCTACAACTCAGCGATTACTACTTTTAATATTTTGGTGTTTGTCTTTCTTTTTACACATACAAATTACATCATATATTTAGTTATTCTATATTTGTTTTAATTAAATTGACATTTTGCTCTCCATATGGTTATTTTTTTCTCCACCTTTAAAAAATATGTCTTTATTGATTTCAGAGAGAGGAAAGGAGAGGGGGAGAGAGAGAGACAGACAGAAACATCAGTGATGAGAGAGTCATTGATCGGCTGCCTCCCGCATGCCCCCAACTGGGGATCGAGCCCGCAACCCGGGCCTGTGCCCTGACCGGGAATCGAACAGCGATCTCCTGGATCTTAGGTTGATGCTCAACCATTAAGCCACGCCCAGCCGGGCTCTCCATGGTTTTTAAAAAATGTTTTTATCGTGGAAAAATATATATAATATAAATGTCACCGTTTTCGCCATACAGTTCAGTGACATTGAGCACATTCACGATGTTGTGTAACCATCACCACTATCTATTTACAGAGCTCTTTCCTCATCAGAAACAGAAGTTCTATACCCTTAAGCAATAACTTCCTGCCCCACCTTCTTCCCAGGGTAACCTCTAATCTACTTTACATCTCTATGAATTTGCCTATTCTAGATGTTTCATGAGTGAAATCCTACACTCATCCTTTTGTGTCTGTATTATTTCACTCAGCATAGTGTTTTTGAGGTTCATGTGATAGCATGTGTAAATTTCATCCCTTTTTAAGGCTAAGCAATATTCCGTTGTATGGATAGACCAGAATTCTTATCCACCCAACTGTCTGGATACTAGAATTATTCTTATACAGCAACATTAAATGCTCCCTTACGATCTCAATAAAGAACTTGAGATCTGGAGTCCAACGGGCCTGTGCTCAAGTTCTTACCAGATCCCTGCCAGCTTGAGACCTTGGGCAAGTCATTCAACTTCCCTGAATCTCTGTTTCCTGGATGAATTCCCTTCCCTGTCTGGGGCTGAAACCTGTCCCTCGCAGAGTGTGATGAAGATGAATGGTTGCTGAATATGTCGATGTAGCAGCCTTTTAACGATCTCATGATATCCCCTCCTGTAACTGTATCACAGTTTGCTGGCCCATTCCTACCTCTTTGAACTGCTCGATCACTTCCAGTTGTCTGCTATTATAAAGAGAGTTGTAGTGAACGTCTCAGTACTAACCCTCTGGCTGTGCCCCTCGTCCTTTGGCCCCGCGCCCCTAAGAGTGTGCCCTGAGAGGGACAGAGCTAGAGGAGGTGAACCCTCTAGCTGAGGGTTGGTGGCTTCTGGGGAGCCCTTAGCCCTGCCCACTAAAAAGCTCATTCTCTCTCTCTTCTCGCCCCCAGCCCCACAGCCAGATACCTGTGAGCTGCGAGGAGCTTCCTAAGGAGCCCGGGCTTCTGACCAGGAGCCTCTCCTGCAACGTGAGCTCTCCCATCTTTAAAGCAGGCAGCTCGGTGAGTAGCTCCCGGCCCCAGGGACCCAGCAGACAGGCTGTGCGCTCAGGAGGGGACGAGCTCCTGGTCTGGGGAAGGGTGCGGGGGATTGGCAGGGAAGGGCTTATGTCACCCGCGCCCCAAAGGTGATGTGTGCAGACGTGATTTGCATCGTGAGCGGGATGATTCATTCTGTGACACCAGGCACACTCACACACACACACACACACAACTTAGCCCCAGATGATGGGGTCGAACCCGAGCCCCGTGCTAGGGGCAGTGAGCTCTCCGTAAGTGGCCCCTGTCGGGCCTCTGTCGTGGCGGTTGGGTATGGGAGCTGTGAGGGGCCGAGGCTGCCCCCCCCCCCCCCCCCCCGTCGGCCCTTCTGCCTTCACCCGCCTCTCCCCCCGCGCCAGAACGTGATCCAGGTGATGTTCCACACGCTGCCCAACAGCTCCTGGGAGGACTTTGTCAAGCTGAGCGCCAATGTGAGCTGGTGAGCAGGCCCCAGGCAGGCGCCCACCAGCACCCCTGCCCCGTCTCAGGCGGCCCTGGCCTCAGGCCGCCCAGGCCCTTCTCTTAACACTGCCCTTTCCCTCGCCCCAATGCAGTGACAATGAGGACTCGGGCCTCCTGAGGGACAACTCAGCCACCACCAGCATTCCAGTCATGCATCCCATCAACATCCTCACCGAAGCGTGAGTCTGGAGGGGCCATCTAACCCCTCCTCCCACCTTGTCCTCCCCACCCAGGGCCCAGACCTTGCCCGAGCTGCCCCTCAAAGCCCCTCCCTGTTCCAAAGCCCCCAGGCTCCCCCCCACCAGGGTGATTAGAACTGACTCCAGCTCCAACCCCAGCATCTTCAACACTCAAAAGAGCCAAGGCCTTTTAGAGCTCTAGGCCCATCAGCGTTTACTGCCGGCCCTGCACAGCCCCCCGCTTCCCTGGGGCTTCCAGACCTGGGCAGGCAGCGGTGCCTCTGCCTTTACTAAGGATCAAACTGAGGCTCAGAGAAGGTGGAACTTGCCCGGAGTCACAGCTCCAAAGCACTGAGGCCCGAATCCGAACTTCAGCCTGAGCCCAGGGCCCCAGCCAAGCCCTCCACTGCTTTCCGCTTGCTGGGCGCCCCTCCTCCCTGGGCAGCACTGCTGGCAGCGGGGAGAACAGATTCCCCAACGACCCCCCCCCCCCCCCCCCCGCCTGGAGCTCTAGTCAGATGGGAGAGACCGAACTCGTGGACACGCAGAATCAGCTAGCTTCAAATATTGGGGAAGGAAGGGCCCATGGCCATCACTAGTTGGATTGTTTCATTTGCAGAAAAGGAGATTAAGCCAGACAAATCAGCGGCTTTTTCAGCTGGCTCAGGGAGATAGCTCGGGGCCAGTGTCTGAGCCAGGGTCTCTGGGGCTTCTGAGCACAAATTCCAAACACGATGATTTTGTCAGAAGTGTGATATGAAATGAGAGCCGGGAAAGGTGATGGGGTTGGAGGAGAGATGGAAGGCCACATGGAGTGGTTGGGGCCTGAACTGGGGTCTGAGGGTGAGGGAAAGCCAGGGAGGAGAGAGGAGGGAGGATCTTCTCATCAGAGAGCACAGCCTAGGCGAAGGCGGGGAGGCAGCGAGCAGGCAGGCAGCCCTGGGAGACCCGGGAGCAGGGAGGCCTGTGCGGGGGCGGCAGGCACGCAGACCAGGGTCTGGCTTTGGACCTGGCCTTGTAGGCAGCTGGGAGCTTTGGATGGATTCTGTGTAGGTGAGCGGCAGGATCAAAGAGTGATTTAGGAAGGTGAAGGGAAAGATGGGGCGGGAGAGGGAGCCAGGGGCTGGTGCAGTTACCTAGGAGCTGAGCAGTGGCACCCAGTACAGTACAGACCCTAGTGAGGTGGTGAGTGGTGGGAAGAACATGGCTCCAAAGCACCCCCCCTTTCCAGACCTGGCCCTTCACTGTAGGACTTTGAGCAAGAGGCTGACCCCTCCCACGAGCCTTAGTTTCCAAAGGGAGACAGCAGGGTGTTGTGAGGATGACATGAGATCGTGCCAGCGAGGTCCCTAGCAGTGCTGGCAACTCAAAGGCACCCTGTGCCAGGCCCCTGGGTTGCCTCTGGGTTGCTGTCTTCTCCACCTTCTACCTCTGCTCTTCTCTCTCTCCACAGCAAGGAAAGCTCCACACTCTACATAAGTTTCACCCCCAAGGGAGCCAAGATCCACCATGTCAAGCACATCTACCAGGTATGAACCTCAGTGCAAGAAGGTCCCTAAAGGTCACCCATCTACTCAGCCCCTTCTTGGGACCAAGGATGCAGAGACCAATTAGACAATCTCATCCATCCTGAGTGGGGCCAGCCCTCCACTAGTCCCGCAGTCCTTTCTGTGCATCTCAAAGCTTGCACCACGGTGCTCCCAGTGGCAGCACACTCACTAGCTCCTTCCCACTGCCCAAGGGATTATTTTTAGAATCACAGAACTTGAGAGCTGGAAAGGCTCAGAGAGAGATCCTGGATTTTCATTCAAACACCCAATGAGCCACTGTTCTAGTTTAGGTACTTTGCTAGGCTCTAGGCGGCAGCAGATAAAACAGGCTCCCTGTCCACTCGCCAAACCCAGGTTCTGTGCCCGGTGCTTATGTAACAGAAACCCGGGTGATTCTTACCTGTAAGCACCTATGAGCTGTGAGAGGCATTGTCATTCCCATTTTACAGATGAGAAGTCTGTGGCACAGCCGGGAGGAGTAACATGCCAGGTCATGCAGCTAATAAGAGGAAGGTCAGATTCAAGCACTTCTTTGAAAATGAAGATGCCTGTGTTTAACCTCTAAGTTAAGGAGCTGTGATTTCTCACACAGTATGCTCAGTGCTGTAGGAGCAATCCTCATTAAGGGAGCTCAGAAGGAGGCAGCCCCTGAGTCCAAAGCTCTGGGAGTCTAAGGCTTTCTTAAAGGTAACTTCAGAGAGGAGGAGGCACTAGCCAGTCAAGAGCCTTTTCATTTTACTGTGGAGAAAACTGAGGCCCAAAGATGAACTGTCTCACCTGAGGCCGCACTGGAGCCAGGGCAGCCTGGGAAAGGAGCCCAGCCGGAGGGGACCTGAAGCTGTTTAGGCCCCTTCAGAACAGAGGCTGGAGCCATCTCCCCTGGAGAGTGGCCTTTGGGAAGGTCAGATGCCCCTTTGTGCTGAAGTAGAATGTTTGGAACAGCCAGTTGAGTTGGCTCCTAGCGCTGGTCACTGGGCTGGCTCAAGGTTCCCGCAGGAGCTTGAGCAGGGCACTCCTATTACCAGGCAGGCATGGATCCAAACCCAACTCTGCCATTTGCACACTGTGTGGCTTGGGCCAGGGACTTGTCTGTCTGTGCTCAGTTCCCCATCACAATGGAGTTTGGAATAAGAACCTCACAGGTGGCGTGAGGTTCAGTGGTTACTTTCTCCCTGTAGAGTCCTGGCACAGTGCCTGGGGAAGTGAAGGTGGTTAGAGGGGCGAGGTGGGTGTTGTGCTGCAGCCCTGAGATGCCCCAGCTACTCTGAAGTGTCTACATTCTTGCCTCACTCAGCCCAGAACCAGCTCAGACCCCTTGAGCTCCCTCCTCCCCTCACTTAAAGTATACAGTTCCATGGTATTTTTAGTGTGTTCACAAAGTTGTGCTACCATCGCCATAATCTGCTTGTAGAACATTTTCACACTCCAGAAAAGAAATCCTGTATCCATTTGCAGTTGCTCCTTCATCTTCCTCCCCTGCTCCTGGCAACCACTACTTTTGTCTCTCCATAGGGATTCACCTATTCTGGACATACCTGTAACTGAAATTGTACAGCATGTGGTCTTTTGTGACTGGCTTCTTTCACTTAGCATAGTATTTTCAGGGTCCATCCATGCTGTAGCGTGTGTCAATATTTCGTTCATTTTTATTGCCAGATAAGATTCCATTGTAAGACAGGCCATGTTTGATGTACACATTCGTCAAATCATTGACATTTGAGTTGTTTCCACTTTTTGGCTATTCTGGATAATGCTGCTTAAACTTTCCTGTACAAGATTTTGTGTGGGCATATGTTTTATTTCTCTTGGATATATAACTAGGACTGCAATTGCTCTTCTTGAAACTTTGGTCTCAACATGTTCTAAATTTATTCTCTTTTCCTATACCAGCATCTTCTCTGGTTTTCTTAGAATCCTTTAAAAACCCCAGTTTTTCCTCAAGCAAAACTTCCAAGTCTGGGTGAATTTCTCTTTCCAGTGTCCTTGGACCCACTGCCTCCTCATGTTCTGTTGTCTATGCCCCCGTCTCCCTTTTGTCCCCAGCACTGCTCAGACTGAATTTGTCATCTTCTTGCAACTGGACCATACTGGCACAGGCTCCCGACTTGGGCCTTGACCCGCCTTTCCCGACTTCTTTCCATTCTGTGCCTGCAGTGGATGAGCCCCCTGGAGCCACCCCTCCTCAGCTGCTTTCCATGACTCCCCAGTGCTTAGCTGATGGTCCCCTGACCTCTTGCCCCGTGGCCTTCTGAGCCCCACAGTCTGATCCCAAGTCCCCTTTCCAGACTTATCCCCTATCTCTCCCCAGGCACCCCGCCCTCTGGCCACATCACACTTACCTGGTGTGGTTCTAATTCCCTGCACTTTCTCTTTCTGGATACCTTTCCCCCTGTTCACCTGTTAATTTCTGGTCTATCTTTCACAGTTAAGTTCAAATGCTGCCTCTGACACTAGACCTTTTAGTTTAATATAACTGACATTTAATATTTTCTATTTTTTGAAATTTTCTAAGAGTTTTTTTGAGCCAAACTTATGACATATGCCAGGGAGCAAGACCTCAAATGCTCTTAATATAACTGACATTTAAAAAGTGTCCACAAATGAGATGATAGAACACCTCCCTGCTTCACCTCCCTGAGGCTTTCACTGGTGCTCCTCTTGTGTCACTTTTTTATACATAGCTCTTTTGTACAAAAGGTACTCAGGAAATGTTTCTTAAATTAGTGCAATGCATTTGCCAAAGTGAGTCTTTCCCAACCCTCATTGTGCAAATAATTCTTATATCTGTCCTTGTTAAATGTCATTCATTCTTTTACTCATTCAGAAAACGACTTTTCTGGAGGCCTGTAATGTGCTGGTCACTGTGTCAAGCAGTAGTGCATTGCGGGTGACACAGACCACAGCTCCCGCTCTCATGAGCCCACAGCCTGGTGGAGATACAGACACATGAGCTGACACTTGGCCGTTCTACTGGGGATACAGAATGCTGTGGAAACAGGAGTGGGAAGCCGCCTTATTCTTGAGGCAAACTTTCAGAATCATATTTGAGCAGGATCTTGCAGGATGTGTGAGGGTTTGCCATGTGGAGAAAACAGAGAAGCACGTGTGACCCATGCATGTCATTGAGGACAGGGCTGGGGAGTGTGGATTACTGCCCACAGCCTAACGAGTGGGCCCTTGGGCCTCAGCCAGTGAGCACTGGCTCCGGGGGTGCAGTTAGAGTGGCTGGCATTCAGGGCTCAGCAGCCCTCTGTCCTCTGCACCAGGTGAAGATTCAGCCGTCTGTCTATGACCACAATGTGCCCGCCCTGGAGGCCTTGGTTGGGGTGCCGCAGCCTCACAGTGAGGGGCTCATCACTCACAAGTGGAATGTGCAGATGGTGATGCTGCCCACAGGAGGAAAGGATGCCCAGGTGTGTGGGGGTGAGCTCATAAAAGGGGACAGATGCTTGGGAAGGGAGTGAGACGGATGAATCCTGTCACACTCAGCGACGTCTGAGTCTGCCAAGGGCCAGTAGGAGAGAGCTGGAGGGCCAAGGCCGTGCTTGGGGTGGAGGGGAATGCCAGGTTCTGGCCTTAGGGGGCTAGTGTCCTCTCAGCTCTGGACTAACTGAAGGTCTTGCCTCATCATTCCTAGGAGTGTCCTGTCACCTCTTGTGATGAGAATCTGCAAAGGCCACCCAATATGGGGGAGGTATGGCTATGTGAGCTAAGAGGGGGGCTGGGCCGAGCGCAGGAAGAAAGACAGGCCTCTCCAGCCCCCTGCTCTCCCTCATTCCTAGCAGGCTTGTTTGCCTGGAGCCCAGTTCTGCTGCCCAGTGGGCTTCCAGGAGGAGGTCCTCATCCAAGTGCTCGGGACCGTGGAGCTGGTGGGGGAGATCAAGGTAGCGCCTGCTGGCAACAGGCACGAAGTGCTTGTGGGGCCCTGTGGGGTGGGGGCCTTGTGGGGTGGGGGTCGGGTTGGGTTCCCCACCCTGTGCTCTTCCTGCATTTCCTGTTTTCTCTTGATGAAAAATCCCTGATGTTTACACAGTTGCAGATGAAAGAGAACCATGATGTGTTTGAAATTTGCAGGGCTGCTTTCATGGGTCTGTGGACAGTTGTTACAGGTTCTTTCTAAGAAAACTTCCCTCCCAGCAGTGGGGAGTGGCACATGGGATGCAGAACTTTGTAGCCGCGATGTCCCGCTAGGACCCATTCTCCTCTGCTTCTCCCCCCCTTAGGCAGAGGGGGGGCAGGAGTCAGTGGGTACTTGGGCCGAGTGCTCCAGCCCTGATGCCTTCCCCCCTCCCACAGGCCTCCTCCATCATCAGCCTCTGCAGCTCCGTTTCCATCTCCTTCAACAGCACCAGGCACTTCCACCTCTACGGCATCAATGCCTCCCTGGCCCAGGTAGCTCTTTACCTCCTCAGGAGACCCGGGAACAGAGGTCAGCAGTGAGAGCTGAGGAACCAGGGCAGAGCTGGGAGAGCCAGAGCTAGGAGTGGGCAGCCACGAGGGGAGGTTTGAGCTTAGCACAGTAAAACTGCCCTCAGACAGAGCCTCCAGCCTTGGCAAAGGCTTCCATGGAAGCCACGAGCTTGCACCACTATGGTGGGCAAGCGGAGCACATGGTCACCTGTCTGAGATGCGTCAGGTAAAGGTGGATCTGATGGCAGCTCAGCAGACGGGTCCCCACTCCACAGACGGAGAGAGCAGCAAGGGCAGGGCCCAGAGTGGAGAGACTGGGTGAGGCGGGTTCAGGAGCAGAGGCTCAGGGCAGGAGGAGGGAAGTTACAGCTAAAAAGGTAAGCAGGAACCAGGGAAGGCTTTGCAGGCGGAGCTGAGACCCTGGCATGCTCTCCTGGGACTCAGGGAAGCCACTGAAGGTAGCTGTGGTGCAGGTTGCCAGTTCGCTCTGGGGGCTGCAGTGGGAGGTATACTGGAGAGAGGGGCCCTGGACCAGAGCCTGGTATCGTGACACAGTCCAGACTGGAAACGTGAAGACCTAGAAATGGAAGCTATATTTGCAAGACATTTTAGGGGGGTGGGGCTTCTTCCCTGCACTTCCCTCCTCTCGTCCTCTCCCAGGTCATCATGAAGGTTGACATTATATATGAGAAGAATATGCTCTACCTCTACGTGCTGAGTGGCATCGGGGGGCTGTTGTTGCTGCTGCTGATTTTCCTGGCGCTCTACAAGGTCGGAGCTTCTGGAAGGAATGGGCATGGCTGAGACAGGCAGGCTGGGGAAAGGGGAATGGCAGGAGAGACCGGGGAGCATCAAAGCTTAGGAGGGCCTCGGCCTACTCCCTTCTACAGATAAGGCTACTGAGGCCCAGAGAGCAGGGGAGACTTTCCCCATCACGCCACCGAGCACTGGCGGGGCTGGGACTGGGTGCCAGGGAGAGGTAGAAGGGCTCGCCCGCAGGGCCGGGCGCTGGGATGCAGAGGCGCATGCCACAAACACGGCCCTGCCCTGTGCGGCTCACGGTCTAATGGGAGAGACAGACAGGAACGCGCATGATGAAGGCTGCTCTACGGGGCCGCCGCCTCTGGAGCCTGTGACACAGGAGCCTCGCTTAGGCCTGGGCGTCTGGGAAGGTCTCCCAAGGGAGGTGGCATTTGAGTTGGGATTTGAAGGACGAGTGGAAATTAGCCAGATGAAGAGTGCTGGGGAGCAGGTATTCCATGTAAAATATGCAAATATTCCAGAAAGGAGAACATAAAAAACCACAGTTTCTTTCTAGTACACCCCCGGAGGGTTGTCGTTAACAGCTTTTTTGTCTCTGTTCCTCTACATTGTGGTTTTGCTGTTAACATGCGTGTGTGTGTGTGTGTGAGCATGAGAGAGAAGTCAGTGTATGTGTATATATGTAGAAAATGTAAATGGGATTAGACTATATTACTGCTTGGGAACTTGTATTCCCCCCCGGGTATTATACCCTGATGTCTTCCCACCTGAGCACAATCAGGTCTACTTCTTGCTCTGAAACCTGGGTGGTTTTTTGCCACCCAGATGCCCCACCTTTTGTTTAACATGTTCTCTACTGATGAACATTTAGATTATTTATAATTTACATCTATTTCAAATAGTGTGACAAAAAAAGGCTCTTGTTACCCACATCTTCACACACTTGTCCAAATTATTCTTTAAAATTAATTCCTAGACATGGAATTGCTGAACCAAATAATATATATCTTTTGAGCTTTCAACAGAGACGGCATGGCATGCACTAAGCACCATATAAGTATGGGCTCTTATTGTTAGTATTACTAGATATTGTCAAGTCACCCCCCTAAAGTATTGGTACCTGATGTTTTCCTGAGCCTAAAGAATGAACCAGTAAATGTACAGCTTTTTAACACAGTGCCAAGAACAAGATGTGGCAGACACTGGCCCATCCTCATAGTGGATGCCACGTGTGTGCAGCACATATGAATTGTTAACATTAACAGTGCTTTCATGTTTTGCTGGGGCCAGATGTACTCCATGGACTTTCTGTTCACTCTTTTTTTTTTTTTTTTTTTTTTAATATATCTTTATAGATTTCAGAGAGAGGAAGGGAGAGGGAGAGAGAGAGAAACATCAATGATGAGGGAGTCATTGATCGGCTGCCTCCTGCACGCCCCCGACTGGGGATCGATCCTGTAGCCCGGGCCTGTGCCCTGCCCGGGAATCGAACCGCGGTCTCCTGGCTCCTCCGCGGACACTCCGCTGCTGGTCCGCGCCGCCGGCCGCTCACCCATGTCTTACCTTCCCACAGGTTGGCTTCTTCAAGCGGAACCTGAAGGAGAAGATGGAGGCTACGGCCGGGGCGGCCGACGGGAACCCGGGAGAGGGCTCCGAGCAGCTGGCGCCCGAGGAGGAGGCCGTGGATCCGAGCAGCGTGGATCTCCTCGCGCAGGACGCGCAGGACGCGCAGGACGGAGGCGGCGCAGACTGAGGCCAGGCCCCACGCAGAGGGCCCACGGCTGGACTCGGGATGCCTGGCGCCAGCCTGCCTCTCCCTGCACGCCACTCGAGGTCCTCTGGCAAGTCACCGCCCCTCCCAGGCTCCAGTTTCCCTGCCTTGAACTTGGAGCTCACTCCCGCCTGCCCCCCGCAGGCTCGTGGTGCGGGCTCGCGGAGAGATGGGCAGGAAGGGTGCCACTGCGGGGCCTCGTCACTGTCGGTGGCCCTGGCTCCTCACAGCCCTTTTTAGTTTCCTCCCCTGGAAGAGCACGTCTGATCTAAATCTGGAGAAACTGTAGTCCCAGAACCTAGTGACACTCCCAGCCCTAGTGACACACCCACTCCCCTTGGACGTCCAGGGAGGCCTGGCTCCCGGAGCCTTGCCCTGCGCGCTCCCCGCCGGGAGCCGGCAGCTTTCCGCCCGCTGCCAGCCAGCAGACCTGCTCTGCTGCGAACCCCTTGCTCTTTAGCTGAAGACCAAATTCCTTAATGCGGCCTCCAAAGCCTGCAGAAGGTCCTCGCTGTGCCAGTGCCAGCCGGGCCCCTTGCTTCCTGGCCTCCTGTAGAGACATCCCACCTCCCTTCTAAGCTCCAGTCACACAGGCCTTTCTCACTCGCCAAGCTTTCCCTGTCTCCCTGCCGTCACCCCGACTGCGCTCCCCCCCCCTTTCCCAGCTAACTCTCCTCAGTCTTCAGGTCCCAGCCCCCTAGCACTTCCTGCGGCCGCGTCGCCCCGCCCGCCCCGTCCCCCACTCGTTTGGGTTCCCATATTACACGCTTACCAGTAGCCTGCAATTGTCTCTCATAACAGGGATCATATCTGTTCATGGTTAAGTGATTTATTTCATAGTCGTATCTCAAATTAAACAGTGAGCTCCATGGGTAGGGACCATACCTCGGGATCCCTGATGACACCACAGAGCTAGGCACGTAGTAGGTGCTTGACCCAGTTTCACTCAATTAAAGAGGAAGCCTGTGGGAAGATAGACAAAAACCTTTGGATGGGTCCACGGCATCCCATTCTTAGAGGCTCAGTCATCCCCAGGCACCTGCCTCGCCCCACAGTCTCCCACCAGGACTCCATCACCCCCCACTGTGGCCTCCACTGTGAGACTCTGAGCCCAAAGGTGGGGACCATGTCCGTTCATCTGGGTCCCAGTGCCAAGCACACTGCCTGTGGATAGTTACCCAATAAATATGAAAGTCTGTCCAGTTTTGTGATGTTTCTGTGCTGGTGCAACATTCTAGCCTGGCTCAATTAAATGAACATTTTCCTCTCAACCTTTTCACTAAGTGGGACCCAAATAGTAGCTCTGCCCCCGCCCTTCCTGTGAGGACCCTGAGACTGACCTGCACCTGCTATCGTGGGCTAGTTCCAAAGAGAAGCAGGGCCCGGCCGGCCGTGGCTCAGCGGTTAAGCATCGACCTAGGATCCAGGCGATCGGGGTTCGATTCCCGGTCAGGGCACATGCCCGGGTTGCGGGCTCAATCAATGACTCTCTCATCATTGATGTTTCTATCTCTCTCTCTCCCTCTCCTTTCCTCTCTCTGAAATCAATAAAGATATATTAAAAAAAAAAAAATTAAAACAAAGAGAAGCAGGGACAGAGACACAGGAAATGAAGAAAGGTGAGGGAAGCACTGGCAACTTATTAAGATGTAAGAGTTGACTCTCCCTTTGAAAACCCTGAGAGCCCCTCCTTTAGAAGGGACAGAGGGGCCGGTCACTACTGCCCTCTTGTGGTCCATTTTAACTGTTGGGAATATCACAGAACTATTAAAAGTACATGGAAGTGTCTAGTCCTCTGGAAGCCTGTCCGGTATGTTCATTTATGTGGTATTTCTTGAATGTTTTTCTCATACTCCGTTCTGTGCTCTGAGAACATGGGATGAACATGACAGGAAAGTTCCTGCCCTCAGGGAGCTTCAGTGCAGTGAGAAAACAGCAAGAGTAGAAGTGTGATTCCAGGGAGCGATAGGGCTGGTACGAGGGTGATGGAGAGGGTCCATTTAGACAGGTGGCCAGGAGAGTCTCCAGAAAGAGGCGTTATTCTGTGACATGGGGGAGGGGGAGTGGACATTTGCATCAAGGTTGCAAGTCAGAAAAGCACAGAAGATCTGGGAGGCTTGCCCTGGCCAGGGTGCCTCAGTTGGTTGGGCATCGTCCTGTGCCCTGAAAGGTTGCTGGTTTGATTCCCGGTCAGGGCACAGGTCTGGGTTGAGAGCTCGATCCCCAGTAGGGGGCGTGCAGGAGGCAGCCAATTTCTCTCACATCGATGTTTCTCTCTCTCTCCCTCTCCCTTCCTCTTTCTCTAAAAATTGATAAGAAGAAAACATTTTAAAAATTATAAAATATGGCCTGGCCGGGCATGGCTCAGTGGTTGAGCACCAACCTACAATCCAGGAGATCGTGGTTCGATTCCCGGTCAGGGCACACACCTGGGATGCAGGCTAGGTCCCCAGTGGATGGGCATGCAGGACCCAGCCGATCAATGACAACTCTCTCATCATTGATGTTTCTATCTCTCTCTCTCCCTTCCTCTCTGAAATCAATAAAAATATATATTTTTTTAAATTATAAAATAAAAAAAAGATCTGGAAGCTCAGTTCAGGCACAGACCTGCCATCATCGTCTCAAGAAATCTCTGTCCCAGCTCACTTAACAGCACCTGTCCTTGAATACTTATGTGTCCTCTCCCTCCTCTATGCCTTTGCATGTGTTGTTCCCATTGCCAGCATATGCAGTTCCACCTCTTTTCTATCCACAAAAACCTTCCTACTTCAAAGTACTTCAAAGCTCTTCTCAGTCCCACAGTTCCTGGACAAAACTACCCATTCCATCACCACTTTGCTTATAGCTTATTGGGGCACATTACTGACTGTGTGGGCTCCCGTCTCACAAGGAGGAGGTTCTGGAAGGCAGGACTCAGGCCTCATTCATATGTTACCAACACTGACCCCTCACCAGGGCTGGCACAAAGGAAGTGTTCAAATGTGGCCCTCGAATGTTTTGATTTCAGGACCCCTTTATACTCTTAAAAATTATTGAGGGTCCCCAAAGAGCTTTTTTTAAAAAACAAAACAAAACAAAACAAACATGGGTTATATCTATTGGTGTTTATCCAGTTAGAAATTAAAATGAAGAAAAATTTAAAACATAACACCCAAGCCTACATCCCACACAACCCATGAGAGTTCTGGCATCTGTCATGAGAAATCACGCAGCCTCTAGTAAACACTCTCCTCAAGGGAGAGAAACAGTGACAAAGTAAACATCTTAGTGTTGTTAGGAAAGTAGTCAAAAGTCAGCCCTAGGTTTGAATCCAGGCTCTGCTGTGTGATGTGGGCAAATTACTTATCCTCTCTGGGACTCATTTCTTTTTAAAAAAAATAATAATTTTATTGATGTCAGAGAGGGAGAGAGAGAGATAGAAACATCAATGATGAGAGTCATTGATTAGCTGCCTCCTGCACACCCCCTACTAGGGATTGAGCCCAAAACCCAGGCATGTGCCTCAACTGGGAATTGAACCCTGATCTCTTAGATCACAGGTTGATGCTCAACCTCAGAGCCACGCCAGCTGGGCTGGGAGTCATTTCTTCATCTGTAAAGTAGGAATCATAACTGTACAGGTATGGGCAAAAGTAGGTTTGCTGTTGTTCATATGGAAATAATATTATAATAATAATACAAGAATAAACTCTGTTTTGCATACTCACAGCTGTAAACCTACTTTTGCTCCACCTCAGAGCTGGTATGAGCATTAAAAGAGACAATACTTGTAAACTGTGGAGCACTCTCCTGGCCCATCAGTGCTCGATAACATGGTTGTTTAGATGTGCAGGCTGGTGTGGCAAAAGCAGCATCCTGGACAGCAAGTCAAGAACCTGGTGCTGGAGTTGTAGCTCTCCCATTAGCTCTTCCTGGTCTTAGGGAAGACACTGCTCCTCCTGGGTTTGGTCTGCCCCACCTGGATCTGGTGGCACCTGAGGAGTTGCCAGGAAACAGAGGGATGGGGGCTGAGCAGCTGAGACCCCCCCATTTGATCAGCTTTTATATACTGATGTTCTATGCATACAGGCTACTTTACCAATTAAGTACCACAGGTATCGTGCCCAGGGCCTCCCAGCTTTCAAGAGCCTATGAACATATTTGGAAGCTGAAAAAACAATCAACTCCAAAATATCAAAATTAACTTGTATAATTGAAATAAATTCTGAAGTAATGTCTACAAATATAATGTCATTTCAGGTAGTCAAATGCAGTTCAATGTATATTTTTACATATATGAACTATATGTATATGTGGGAGTCAGAGTATTTTAATATTCAAAGTTTTGTATGGTAGGGTGTCTGTACAAAAATGTGCATAAAGTTTACAAAGGTCTTTAAAAGACTGAGATACTACTTTGTGTTCTACTTCCAAAAATAATTAAAACTTTGAAAACCACTAAATACAACCAAACTCTGTTAAACCACATGATCTCTAAGGCCCCTTCCAGAGCTTGCAGATCGTGAGGGGCTAGATTGAAATGTGCTTAAAGTGATTTACTCTTGACAAGTTACAAAGCCCTGAGGATGGGCATGGGGGTGGGGTGATGTCAGGATCCTGAGGCCCAAGAGACCTTATAGAGCATCGACTCCCCACCTGCCTTGAGACCAAGCTGTTAGAGGCTCCAAGATGGAGCCAAGCAGACGGTCTGAATGTCTTATCTGCCCTTAGTTACAGAATGACTTTGAGCAGGTTACTTAGTTCTGTGAGCTCCATTTTCCTAATGTGTGAAATAGAATAAACAAACCTTCACAGAGTACTGTCAGGCCCTTAGCCAGAGTTCATCTCAAGACGTGCCCAGCAGCCCAGTGATTCCCCAAGACATGGCCTGTCCTCAGCCAAGGTATCAGGCCACACCCCAGAATTCCCCCAACTCACTGATGGCACCAACTTCCCATCCTTTGCTAAGGAGCCAAGCGTTAGGAAGGCTGAGGCTCAGATGGAAAGAAAAGTAGGACGGATAAAGGCGGGGTGGTAACAGCGTGATCCCACCAAAAGGTCTAAGGGTCCTAACAAGGAGGCATAGCCGTGAAAATCAGGTCAGCCTGGTGGGAGGGTCTCGAAGGCTGTCATCCAATTCTCATACTGGGTCCAATACAAGAGCCCCTATGAGCGGGGTTTGAACTTGAGCTTCTGGTCAGCCAGGGCCTGCACAGAGTAGGGGCTAGAGGTTGCAGCTGGGAGAGGGGAGGTGCAGAACGGCACAGCTGGGTGCTGGAAGCCAGGGCTCCATGTCCCAGATATGAGAATCAGGGTCTGTTTTCTGGCCCAAGGGCAGACCCTCCATGTTTGGGAAGGGGGGATATCCACAAAGTCGGCAGGCTTTCTCAAACTCACAGTGGGCCCTCTGTGTCTCTGCAGCATGCAAAGCATGGAAGATGAATTTGGGCAGTTATGGGCAAGTGACGTCTCCTGAGCCTCTAAAATTCCAGTGAAATCCTGACAATAAAAGCACTTCCCCAGACACGGCCCTATGGTTTCACTGGCTGTTCGTAGTTATGACCTTGTCTCCCACTGCCCAAGGCACTGTCCATGCACACATTTTAAGGACAAATCTCTTTGACCACATAGAGGTTTTTATTGAACTCAAATTCAGGTGCTCCAAAGCCTGAGGAAGACAAGGAGACTGGGGTCTGCACTCAGAGGCCCAGGCCCCACTCTGGGCTTTACTCCCCACCCCACCTCCCCTCATCCCTTCCTGACTCAACAAGGGTCTCAGTAGCTACCGATCTAAGCTACCCCACTCTAATTAAGTAACCCTCCCCCCTCCCCCTTCTAGCACTTTGCCAAGCAGGCATCCACTAAGGGGCATGCTGCTGAGGCCAGCTTTCTGTTGACCTCTTTCTGGATTCTCCCAGAGCCTCCTGCTGCATTTGGTCTCCCTCCAACCCCTCTTCATTACCCATTTCCCATAAATCTCCAGGGCATATAACTTTCTCCACCCTCTCCTCCTAGAATCCTCAACTCCGCCTTTCTTTCTCCTGCTTTTCCACTATTCTAAAGGTTTCCCTAGCTCCCTGCCCCCTCCTCTTTCTGCCCGCCGGTGACAGGGCGCCAGGTCAGCGGCGGCCGGCGGCGTGGGTCCGCTGGTGGCGGATAAGGTCGGAGCTCTGTGAGAAGGCCTTTCCACAGTCATCGCACTTGTAGGGCCGCTCCCCGCTGTGGACCCGGTGATGCTGCAGCAGCGTCGAAGAGCGGCAGAAGCCCTTGCCACACACGGCGCACCGGTAGGGCCTCTCGCCCGTATGGGAACGCTGGTGCTGAATCAGCGTGGAGGAGCGGTTGAAGGTCTTGCCGCAATCAGGGCAGCTATAGGTGCGGCCTGGCAGGTGGGTGCGGGCATGGATGGCCAGCACAGAGCTCTGGCCAAAGCGCTTGCCACACTCAGGGCACTTGAAAGGCTTCTCGCGGGCATGGCTGCGGGCATGGGGGATAAGTGCCGAGCGCTGGGAGAAGCTCTTGCCACAGATGCCGCAGCTGAAGGGCCTTTGCCCAGTGTGCACCCTCTGGTGACTACGCAGGGATGAGTTCTGGCTGTAGCATTTGCCACACTCGGGGCAGCTGTAGGGTCGCTCATGGCTGTGAGTGCGCTGGTGCCGCAGGAGGTAGGAGCTGTCTCCGAAGGCCTTGCCACAATGTGGGCACTTGTAGGGCTTCTGACCAGAGTGAGTGCGCTGGTGGCGAAGCAGGTAAGAGCTGTCGGCGAAGGCCTTGCCACAACGGGGACACTTGTAGGGCCGCTCCCCCGTGTGGGTGCGCTGGTGTTTGATGAGGTCAGAGCTCTGGGAGAAGGCCTTGCTACAGACCTCACATTTATAGGGCTTTTCACCTGTATGGATGCGCTGGTGCTGGATCAGGGTGGAGCCTCGGCCAAAGCTCTTCCCACAGATGCCACAGATGTTAGGCCGAGGGCCCTGCCCACCCCTGGCCCGACCACCCCGTCGGCCTGGACCCCGCAGGGTCCCAGTCAGGCCAAGAGGATTCTGGAGCATCTCAAACTGGGGTGTAGCCAGCAGGGCCCCTGTGGGCATCTCAAAAGGTGGCTCTAGGGGAAGGCCTGCTGTGGGCTGCTCCCCAAATCCCTGGGTGAAGGAGTCCAAGGGATGGACTCCCAAGGGGATGCTCAAGGGATTCTTTTCCTCGGGACTGAGAAGCACCTCTGTACCTTCCTGAAATTTGGAACTTTGAGCTTCAAATTCAGGGCTTTGGGTTTTGAACTCAGGGTTCTGGGGTTCATACCCTGGGCTCTGGGACTCATACTTGGAGCTCCGAGATTCATATCCAGGGCTCCGGGGTTCATATCCAGGGCTCCGGGGTTCATACCCAGGGCTTTGGGGCTCATACCTAGGGCTTTGTGGTTCAAACTCAGGGCTCTGAGAATCTGATTCAGGGGTTCTGGGTGCAAATTCAGGGCTTGGGGGCACAAACCCAGGAATTCGGGACTCGAAACCTGGGCTTTCAGGCTCAAACCTGGGGCTTTGGGGTTCAAACTCTGGGCTTTGTGGCTCAAACCCAGGGCTCTGAGGTTCAAGCCCAAAGGGTATCTCTTCGACCTCATAGTCCCCAGTGCCTTCTTGCTGAGAAATTTCCTCTTCCTCATTCTCATGCAAGTTGCCTGCAGGATCAGAGAATTACAGAAAACCCAGATTGTGTGGAGCCTGGAAGGTCGCTGGGTCCCACCATTAATTAGTTGCCACAAACCTCTCCCTCCTCCTCAAACATGGTCGCTGGCCCTTGGGCAGGTGCTGAAATTCCCACCTTCCCCTCAGCAAACCCAGGACACCCGGTCCCCGCCCCCACCTCCTCTAAGTCCCAGGTGTCCAACTCCCCCGCTCTCTTCCCCTCCCAGGGAACACAGGCCCCTCTCTTGCTCCCAGGCACGCTCCTTGGAGGGGCGCTCCCTCCCTCACCTTTGAGGGACCCTTCGGGCCCCACTTCGTCAAGACTTTGCACATCCCGGGGTTCGAGGCCCCACTGCGACGCCTCCCGTTCCATCCCCGCTGGCTCCCAGTGCGGCGACGGCGGTGGCGACGGCGGAACGATCCTGCGACCCGGCCTGAGTGTCCTGAAACCCAGGCCCTCGCCGCCCGCCCGGTCAGCGCCGCCCAGAAGACCCGGCCGCCCAGCCCCGGCCCCCAAGGCCGGACGTCTTGACCCTGGGCCTCTCTGGCCGGCTGGGCCCCTCCCCTCCCCGCGGCCCCGCCCCCACCCACAAGGTCTCAGCTTGCCTTGGGGCCCTCACAGGCCCCCACGCGTTGTGGCCTCGGAGATCAGGGCTGGGGGGGGGCCCTTTACGACTAGCCCTGCCGCCCCCAGACACCGCTCCCCGCCCGAGACCCAGCCGTCTGGCCCCAAGCCCCGGGCTGGGATGCGGCAACCGACCCCCTCCCCCCCGCACAGGAAGTGTCCGTCCGCGGCCAGTTTCCCCCGGTGGCTAGCGCCGCGGCCTCTCTAGGAACAGCTGGAGGTGGAAACTCGTTGGCATTAACCCTGGGCTGGATGGCCCCGGCGTTGAGGTGGGAGAGGATGAGGCACCCTGGAACCCGCGGCAGAGTCTGGGGCAGTTTGTGTGCCTATGGCCTAGGTCTCCGTCCGTCCGCTGGCCTATGTGTCCTTCTACCGGGCTCTGCATCCGTCAGTAACTGTGGCCAAGGGCGAGGCGACAAGCGAGGCCAAGGTCAGAGAGAAGGAGCGACGCTTCCCGGCGCCAGCGGGGGCGGCGTCTAGCTCCCCTCCGCTCCCGGGCCTCCGGGTCAGCTCCGGCCGCGCTTCGGGAACCTGGACGGACCCCCGCCCCTCCTTGGACTCATGGAGACTCTGGGACACCCCGACACCCGCTCGAATTCCACTCCCCCGCACCGGTGTGCCTACCCCCACTCCGGCTCCCTCCTCTCTCTGCTCCTGATTTCCACCCTGCCCCCTCCGGCTGGGCTAGGATCGTTGCCAAGGAAACAGCTCCGCCTCGAGTTTCCAGAGGCACCGCCCCCACCTCTCAGGGAGCTCGGCGATTGGCCAGGAAGGCTCGTGCGCTCTCCGCCCCGCCAGCCTCCGCTGCACCAACTGCTCGGCTTTCACGGTCTCCAGGGAACGCGCGGCGCCGTTCTGATTCGTTGGGCGGTGCGCAGGCCGGTTCCTCCTCCCGCGTCCGCCCAAAGCGCCTGCGGGAGGAGTGGGAGGGGCCTGCTTGGCGTCACCCCTCCAGCCGGGCCTGTGCTTTCAGGACTTTTCCCGCCCCCGTTCACCCTTTACCTATTATGTTTTATCTCTGAAGAATGAAAGCCTAGAGATGTGAGGGCAGACACCCTTCCTCCCCCGGTCTCCCCCACACCTCCTTTCTCTGCACTTTCCTGAAGGAGCCAGTCGGCAGATCCTCGTTCAGAGAGCAGGCTGCTTCCTTTTCAATTACCCTGCCTCTTCCCACCACCTTCCCCAAAGCCCGAGTGTAACTCAATCCTTGGGAGCCTTAGTCCATGGTTCCTGGGTTTTCTCGCAGGGAAGCAAGGATACTGTGGGAATTCCTTCCAGGCGAGGGCGGGGTGATAGAGTTCGGGAGTGGAAGTGGGCAGAGAGAACCATCTGGCCTTTAAGGCGGCTAAGAGCTCTCCAGTACTGTCTGCCTTGGATAAAGGCTTATAAAGAAAGGAAACCTGAGGAACCCTGTCCTAGGTGCAGCTTTGAATCAAGGGAAAAAACGACCCTGGAAGGACAACTTAATAGGATCCAATTCTTGCCCTTTACTGCTGAAAACTAGGTTGGTAGCCTTCTTGACAGCAAAAGAGCCAAATTCTCCTATGTGACTGATGCAGGAGTCATGGTTTGTGTTTTCTTGTTGCATTCCCAGATAAATGAAGGGAAGAAACTGGTTAGGAGGAAAAATGGCATCTTCCATTCCCCTGAAAAGAGATGAGAACAGAATTTGGAGAATTCCAAGTGGTGAAAGGCTGGAGAGAATGACCTCAATAGAGGTTTACAAATAGAATCACAGGTATCTTCCTACAAATAAAGCTGTAGTACTTTTCTGCCCTCCAGAGCAACAGTTTCCAGCTCCATGCCTCTCCATCCCAGTGTCTGTCTGTCCTAAAACCTCTGCTAAGAATGAAACCCTACAAGTGCAGTGAGTAGGACGAGCTGGCCCTGGGTCATCCCCAAAGCACTCACAAGTGAGAGGTAAAAGTCTCCTTCATGAGACATGACTTTCTGACCTGCTTACCCACCAGAAAATTTACACAGATCAGCTCCCCTGCAGAGCGAGTAGCAAGGATTCCAGCCACAGGTCTGACATGACCACTGCCTGCACTCTTCATAGTATGGACTTCAAGCCCACATGTAGCAGAAGTTGGTCCAGGGTTCAGGCTACCCTGGCACCATCATTTCCACATGGAAATTCATTCTCATTAGTGCCTAGAATAAGAGTGGCTGGCTGACTTCCAGGAAGCCTCCTTCGGCACCAGACCTATGTATGCAATGGGCCTTCAAGAGGCAGCCAGCCTCCGTGGGCCACCAGCCCATAGCAGTGAGAGGATTTAGGCACAGGGAAGCCTCTGGTGAGGGTTCCAACTTAACCTAGCACCAACTAATCCAAGGCAGGAGTCCACTGACCTTGTTCTACCACTATGTGCTGGTGAGGAGCCTCTGTGTGTCCCAAGTTGAGCAGCCACTTTCTCCACAGCATCATCCCCTGATATGCAGCAGTACTGGGGCAGAGCTATTCAGAGTGCAGCCAAGGCTACAGTCAGCCCACACTTGAACAAGTCCTCCCAGTGTGAGAGGGGCTCCTGACGGAACTGCTTCCTCCCTGCATGCGAAGGACAGGCTCTCGAAGAGGTCTTCTGTCATGCTACAAGAAATGCCCCAGTATATTCAAGATTTGAAGTACACAGGAAGAGCCTTGGCCAGGTAGCTCAGTTGGTTAGAGCATCATCCCCATATGCCAAGGTTGCAGGTTCAATACCTGGCCAGGGCACATACAAGAATCAACCAATAAAAACATAAATAAGTGGAACAACAAATCAATGTTTCTCTTCCCCTTTCTCTCTAAAATCAATAACTTAAAGAAGTATACAGGAAGAGACCAGCCACCGCACAGGCCCCTTTGGCAAGAACAAAGTAGGAGTCTTGTGTACAGCTAGGTCATCCCCTGACCTAAGATTTGATACCTGAGACCAAGCCCTCCTCTTGCAAAAACACTAAGAGCAGCTAGAAAATAACATTTTGTTCACAGCAGTGGTTCTCCAAGTTTAGCAGCCATAAAATTCCATCCCTGGAGATTCAGATTCAATAGCTAGGGACGGCCCAGGAGCTAGCTATATTTTAAAGAAATAGATTATTTGTCAGGAAAGCCTTACTTTGAAAAGATACTGGCCTAGAGCAGATTTTAGCTTCTTTGGGTCAAAAACAGCTTTGCACATCCTGTTCCTAGAAAGATGCTCATAAACATTCCTAAAAATTTTAAAGGTCTTTGGAACTCAAATCAATACCCTTATTTTAGATGGCTTGGACAAGCTAGGGACATGTGGTCATGGCCTAACCTCTCGCACTAGCCATATGAATGGGCTCATATCTGATACAGACAAGCATTTCTCCAGTGAAGCCCTAGAAAAATTCTCTTCCCGGCTTCAATTGTTTTAGGTTCTGAGCCTCAAAGACCTGCAGTAGCAGAGAGCCCCACGTTTGGTAGAAGTATCCGTGCCAAGAAATGAGGAGCTAAGAATGGAATGAGGCTTAAGCATTTCATGATGCTCAAAAATTATCTTTTAATGGTGGTAAGTTGGGTCACGAAGGCAGGAAGCAGGAGTTGGGAATGGTGTTTGGGCCCTAAGCAAGCCTTGCAAACTTCAAAGCACTCAGAGAAAGTAGTAATTATGGCACCTTTAATTGGAAAGCTGAGGCTAGGTTCCAGATCTGGCTTTGAGTCTGAGTTGAGAATGGTGTTTCAAGCTGGGTTTTCCCCAGGCAGTCTGAGGATGGGAGGGGTTGTACACTGGATTCTCTAGGGAATTAAAAGCTGGTACAAAAGTAGCTCTCTCCTACTACCAAGGTGTCTTCTCACACCATGTCCCACTTGTGACAAGGTGGCACACAAGCCAATCCTCCCAGAAAAGTTTAGGGTGGGCTCAGATTTGGAATCCAGTCAATTCATTACTTCACCTCAAGCCTTTCCTTAGAAGTTTCTCCAGGTTGACAAATCTGGTTTCTTCCTCCCTAAGGTAGGGCTGAGTTCAGTACATAGGCCAGCAAAGGACATGACCCCTGCTATTCCTCTTCCTTAAGTGAAGGGTCATCTTGACCAGAGGCAGGACAGGGTCTGCCCATAGCTGGCTGCTTCCATCACCTGGACAAGGCTGGGCTCTGACCACAAGGAATTCTTGATAGATGACTAGTGGAGTCCCAAGGGGAGAGGGGATATTGTATGCAGAGCTTGGGAATGTAGATGGGTACAATTCCCTCTGGCTACTAATCCCAATGTTCCTGCCCTAGTGCCCCTTGGTTTATGGTGGTGGGTACCTAAAGAGAATGAAGACCAAGCTTTGCTCGTTTGCCCTGAACTCTCATCACAGATTGGTTTCTCCCTTGCCTTGGTCTGCTACATGGCCATTTTGCCACTCATCTTATAACTAGGCTTCACTGACACTGGGCTGGGCTGTCTCCAGTCCTGGTCAGTGCCTGGCTGCCCTCATAGGGAGTGGGCTGATGCCTCCAGAACCTTGGCTGAGACACTGGCAAGAAATTCAAGAGAGGTGTGGTAGACACCAATAAACCAAGAACCCTGCCACCTCTGTGTGTGACCTTGGGCAGTTTACTTAGCCTTCCCTAGTCTCAGTGTCCCCAACTGCGAAAGCTCAGATCTCTTCCAGTTCTAAAATGTGATGAAGCCCTCCTGGTTGGGTCTAGGGTGGATAAGGCCTGAGCCATGGGGCTCTCCCAGGAAGACCCAAGGATGACTGGAGGGGACTCTCAGGGCCTTCCCCTTCAAAACCAAGAACTGCTGGTCAACTGAGATCAGTGCTGTGGTATGGCAGAAATGCCACTGGTTTGGGGCAAAAGATTCAGTCCTGAGTGGGCTGTCCTGCGCAAACAAGATGCTCCCTTTCTCAGGCAGTTACGAGGGTGAAATGAGTTCATGGAAAAGACAGTACTTTGCAAACTATAAAATACAATGCCAGCAAAATTTAAAATAAAGCCTGCTTTTACTTTTCTCCTGCAACCCTTTCACATAATATGCTCTCTACTCGAATCCCTAATTCAGGCAAACTGGAATGCTATAGACCATGGTTTGTAGACTCCAATGACCACAGGAGACCAACAGGTCATGTAAAGGAGTGGAAAATACCAGATGGAGAGAGCCTGCTTTGCCAGAGACATGGTGAAGCCATGAGTGCCAGTTGATGCTGGTCAGGAGTTGATGAGGGGTGGCGAGCACAGGCTCCGGCTCCATCCAAAGGGAAAAGCAGCCCCCAGCTCCTGCTCCCAGCTCCCCCAACTGTGGTTCTGTGGGAGCTTACGTAGAAATGCCAAATCTTTGGATTTCTCAAGAGCAGTCAGAAACCTGGATTTCTGTGTGAAATCTTAACCAATAATTTGTAACATTTTAAAATTCTGACTAGGCCAAGAAAATAAAACACAGCTGCAGGCCAGATTCAGTACATGGCCACCAATTATTAACTTCTGCAGTAAAAAGACAATGGGTAAAACAAGGTTTTCCTCTACCTCAATCCTCTTAACATATCTGAGAAACGGCCTTTTCTTCCCACAGCATAGGTCTAACTGAGATTCTTATCTCAGCCCTAAGTCGGCAAAGGGGCTTCTAGAGTCTAGGCCAGCAGAGAGTGAGATGTCCACATATCCAGCTGGCGAGGGCCTAAAATACAATGGTCTCATCCCCCAGGTTCAGCTCTTACAAGGAACTCTATGACCTCCCTGGAGCCCCCAAAGGTTCAGTACTGACTCCAGTTTGGGTTTCAGGAAATGTTTAGATCTTCACCCTTTGTCTTTGAAGCCATCACCCACACTCCTGAAATATCTCTGGATAGTGCTGGAAGCCCACAGGTGGGTCTAGGTCCCCTTGGCCAGGAGCAAGGGACACAGGCAACCTACTGGCACCCTGGCCCCTGCGTCCCCCGGCACCAGGCCTGTGGACCCACTGGTGCTTGGCCATGGCTGACTTCTGGCCAAAGCACCTGCCACACTGAGGACAGGGGTAGGGGCGTTCCCCACTATGGGTACGCCGGTGGGCTGCCATTTCAGAGCTCTGTCGGAAGCAGCGCCCACAGTCTGGGCAAGGGTAGGGCTTCTCGCCTGTATGGGTGCGCACATGGCGCCGAAGGTCTGAGGCATGAGCAAAGGCACGGCCACAATCTGGGCAGGGGAAGGGGGTCTCGCCACTGTGCACCCGCTGATGCTGGTAGAGGGCAGAGCTCTGGCTGAAGCAGTGGCCGCAGTCAGCACAGCGGTAGGGCTTCTCACCCGTGTGGACCCGTAGGTGGGTGGTGAGGGCAGAGCGCTGGGTGAAGGCCCGGCCACAGTCTGGGCAGCGGTGGGGCCGCTCCCCACGGTGGATGGCACGGTGCTTGCTCAGAGAGGAGGCCTGGGCAAAGCCTTTGCCACAGTCAGGGCAAGAGAAGGGCTTCTCACCCGTGTGGGTATACAGGTGCTCCACCAGAGTGGAGCGCCAGGCAAAGCTCTTCCCACACAGGTAGCAACCATGACGCTGGTCTGCTCTTGGGACAGGGGGATGGGCAAAGAGTGGGGGGCGACCCCTGCGAGGCACCGTGGATGGCTGCTCCAAACTGTAAGGGAGACCAGCAGAAGGGGATTTGAGCGCCTTTAGCCCAAGAGGCCGAGCATCCATAGAAAGGATCTTCTCCAGTGCTTCAGTGCCTTCTCTTAGTCCTTTCTCTTCTTTGTTTCTGGAATCTGCTGGGAGATAAGAGGAGAGCTCAGACCCTGGCTTCTTCATCCTGGTCCTTGAAGCCCACACCCCATATGGCGAGAGAGGACTCATATTCAGCTACCTTCTGGACCCACAGCTGTTTCTGGGACTCTGTCAGTATAGACAGGGACGCTAAGGACACCTCTTCCTCAGCTGCACAGGACAGAAAGGAAAGCAGCAGAGACAGAGGCAGCAGGAAGCAACAGTACACTCTGCCTCAGGGCTGGGAAATGGCTGGGGGCAGGCAGAAGACATCTGACCGGGCCATGGGGAATGAGAAGATGCTTAAGAGTGCTTCAGGCAGCAGGAACAGCACAGAGGGCCATGAACCCAGCTGAGCCAAGTGCAGGGGGGCTGGGTACATTGTGCAGCAAGTTGCCAGGATGAACTGCTAGAAGAAAACAGTAGAAGCCAAGAGGAAGGGGAGCTGCTACAACAATATAACAAAATAAAAGGTAAACTAAAACACAGGACATGGCCAAGGTGCTAGATGGAGGAATGATGTGGAGCTCAAGGGAGCCTGGAGACCAACTAGACACAGAGTGGCAGGTTGGGCATGGAGAGGCAGGCAAGCCAGGGACCCGCACCCCAGCAGGGCCCGGGCACACTCGGGGCCGCTTTCTAGGCTGAACCCAGAAGCCAGGCATGATCACCTCTGCTGGGAAGGCACCTCAGGGAAGGGTAAGGAGGTGGCAGAGGGCAGCAGGATGGGCAGGCCCACAGGAAGCCCCAAGAGGCGGAGTCCCCAGTGCTTCACCTGTGCCGCCTTCTGTCCCACACTCCGCCGCAGCCGGATCTCGGGCACCTGGACCCCACAGGTCAGCCTCTCCCTCCAGCCAGGAGATGAGGGCGGGCTTGGGGCCTCGGGACCCTGCGGAAGAAGAACGCACGCTGCGGGGGCCGCGCCCACCCGCGGCCCCGCCGTCCCAGACCCGGGCTCTCCCGCTCCCCGCGCAGGGCCCGGGGGCTGGGCGGGTGGCCGCGGCTGCGGGCCGGGCGAGCAGAGGGGCCTCACCGAGCGCGCCCAGGTGGCCGTAGGTCTCCCGCATCACGTCCCGGTACAGGGCCCTCTGCGCGGGCCGCAGGCACCCCCACTCCTCCGGGGAGAAGTACACGGCCACGTCCGCGAAGCTCACGGGCTCGGGGCCCCTCCCCTCGCGCGCGGCCTCCTCTGGTTCCCGCGCGGGGAGCGGGGCCGGAGGCGGCGCCATGGGAAGCGCCAGCCCCGGGGACAGGCTAGCGCCGCCCCTGGTCCGCGGGGCCTCACGTGCCCCGGACACCGAGTCCGGGAAGCAGCCGCCGCCTCCCAGGGACCACGCGGATGGCTGAAAGCTAAGAGTCGGTGCTGAAGACACACGGAGAACCGGGGCTGGCGGGCGCCTTCCTAAGAAATGGCGGCAACGCGGCCTGACCAACTTGGCGCCTACGCGGTTTTGCCCAGATGACGACACCCCGGGGTCTCCGGTTGCTTGGTCGCCAGCCCTCAACCAAAATGGCCGCGGCGGCTACCAGTGCGGGAGCCAGCGCCCCGCCACGACCCGGGGCAGCGGGGCCACCGCGTCCCGCCCGGCCCCGCCCCGCCCCGCCCCGCGCTGGGCGGCCCCGCCCGGTTTGGAGGACCGGCCGGGCGCGGGGGGAGCTCGGCGCTGGGCCTCCTGCTGCAGCCCCCGCTCGGCGCGCTCCGCCTTTGGAAATTGGGACGTTATTTTTCGTCGCTGGGCGGTTCATAATTGGGCTTTGGGCCATCACTGGCTGACAGCAATCTTTCCCCAAATGTTGAGGGTAAAAAAAAGGTAGTGGGGCCCGTGGCTCTGGTTGAGCGTGGACCTATGAACCAGCAGGTCGCGGTTCCTATTCCCGTCAGGGCACATGCCCGGGTTGCGGGCTCCATCCCCAGTAGGGGGCGTGCAGGGGGAAGCCAATCAATGACTCTCATTATTGATGGTTTTTCCTCTCTCTTTCCCTCTCCATTCCTCTTTCTGAAATCAATTAACAAAAAGTAGTGGGTAAAAAAAAACCTCTATTGGAAGTTTGTTGGAGCCTGAAATTCTGGGACCTTCTATTTCAGGAGATCCTGGGGAGAGTAGGATAAGATGTA
This sequence comes from Miniopterus natalensis, assembly GCF_054644295.1. Taxonomy (NCBI): domain Eukaryota; kingdom Metazoa; phylum Chordata; class Mammalia; order Chiroptera; family Miniopteridae; genus Miniopterus; species Miniopterus natalensis. Next base: position 97,461,181 of record NC_142083.1, read on the forward strand.
AGAAAGGTCAGAAGAACCTTCTTTCTGCAAGCTTGCCCTCCCTCCACATGCCCTGCAGGATGCCTCCCCAACATTATTTGCCTCTAGCCCAGACCTGGCTCCTGAATTCCTCTTGATAAGAGAACCACCTGTCACTTGCCTCTGCATGGATGTCCCACAAACACCTCAGACTTGGTGTGGCTCAAGCTGAACTCATCCCTTTCTTCCCTCAACCTGCCCCTCCTGGGGTCTTTATCTCAGCAAATGGCACCAACTCTCCCCATCATTTCTATCTCCAAACCTCCCTCTCATTGGGCATATTTATTGACTGCCTACTCTGGCCCCCACACACCTTCATAAACACCCTGCCTTTAGAAGACTTGATACTTTTCCTTTGGCCAACTGAATCAATCACAGTATTTCACACATTTCATGGAAATGCACTCCCCATCTTCAGCAGGTTCTGGGTCTCATCTGGAACTTTTCTCTGCTTGCCTCCTTCTGTAGTAGGTACTTAGACATGAGCAGGAACCATAGGCCAGGCGCAGAGAGTCACCAGGAGAAAAGACCCAGGTGCCTAGCAACAAGCAAAACTACAAGCCCTTGCAGGAGGACTCCCTTAAGCAGTAACCCCTGGAGATGACATCTAGGCCTCAGCTGTGCTCCAGGCCAGAGCCTCAAAATCAGAGTGAATGCCATGCTGACATCAGGGCCAGATGCATTGACTAATGACCCCCTCCCCTGGGGCCAACCAACCAGTGGAGACTACCACCCTGAGGGGGCACAACTAAAAAGCTGATGAATATTCTATTGAGATTCTCCCCCTGAGAACTTGAGATAAAAGCTCTTAACATAGGGACCCTGAGGGTGCTCTCTCTCCTTTTCCAGGAACATACTCCAGCCTTTCCTCCCTCTCCCCTCTCAAGGCACATATCTCTCACCAGCTCTCTCTAAATCCCTCCCTTCCCTAAGCTCCAAGGACCCTTCTTCTGCCTCTGTAGCTCATTTCCTGAGCCCATTTCTTCTATGGCTCACTTCTTCTACCTCTGTGACTTTCTAAATAAACTTTCTCTTGTAGTTTGAGTTTTGCCTCTGAATTCTTTCTTGCCAGAACTCAAGTACTAAGGTTGCTGAACTGAGGTCTAACACCTGGTGCCGTTTTGCTGTCAACACTTCCAAAGCCCCCTTCCTGGGGCTTCCACCTGACACATATTTGGTGGATGCTTCCCCCACCACCAGGGGAGCCTGAAAGTAAAGAGTTGATTATGGCAGAAAGGGAAGAGAAGACAAAAAGTCTGGAAAGGGTAAGGCCACAGAGTTGCCTAGGGACTCAACCGCAGCTCTAGCTCTGACACAAGAGAAAACAGAAAATTTCCATTAAGAGCAATAGCATTTTGTCAACTGTCAGTGCCCACTCCTCACCGTGGTGCCTATGACCGGCCTGGAACAGCTCTGGGTAGTCCTAAAAACTCACAGCGGGATCTGGACCCTCCTGGGGAATAAGCTGGGGGAGGGTTTGAACCCCTGGATTGTCCCTGGGGGACTATGGCACCAGACTGCTGGACCTCTGGCTGAAGCACCTCCTATAGTGGGGACGGAAGTAGGGCCCCCTGCCTGAGTCAGCAGGTAGCACGAGAGGTACTAGCTGAGGCGGAGGTAGGTGCCACACTAGTTGCAAAGGGTCCCTCTCCAGAGTGTGCACTGGACCAGGTTAAAGGTGATGGCAAAGCATGACTGCACTGGGGCAGGGATGGGAGTGCTGCATTAGTGCCAGGTGTTAAGGTTGGGCACGGGGGGCGGGGGCAAGGAGAGGGCTCAGACATAAGGTCAGTGTTTCTGATCCCAGGGAGCTCATACAACTCCCAAACAGACTCCTCCTGGCCCTTCCTAAATGTATTGCTCTTCTGAGTGGCTGTTGTGAAACACCACAGATTCAAAACTTGCCCTGTTAATTGTCCAAGGCCTATTCATGTTCAGGTTACAGAACCAACCTTCACAATGGCAGAAGCATTCAGATGGGCCCCTGGCCCCTGGCCGTTCTCCCTAAACTGTGTTTGCCAACTAAAGGGCTCATGAGTCAGGATCAACCAGAGGAGCAGCTGTTACAGGGCCCAGGGACAGAAAGGTGAACTGCCTCCATCCTAAACTTGAATTCACACACTGCCACTGACCTAGAGTTCAGAGGATTCAAACAACGTGACCTGGTCATGGGACCACTGGATGCCTCAGTCAATTGAGAAAGAGAAGGTCAAGATTTCAGTCTCCAGTGGGTGTTAGAAATTCAGGTCAAGAAAAATTAGTAAGGAACATGTAGATGTTTCTTGCTTAACAAAACATTTTCCCTTCCAGCTGGAACTGGGACATTGCCCCCACTTCTCACACTTCCATCTTTCTCAGGCTTCCTCTCTCCTGGAGATCCTGAGTATCTGCACCCCACAACTGGGTCTCCTGCTCTACCCAGGAGGGCTGTTTTGGGGCCTGGGAATCCTGGGGAAGGACCCTAACCACTCAAAAAACCCAAAACATTTCTTAATACTACCTCTGCATTCATTTAATGAAAATGTATTGGGCACTTCTATGCCAGGCATCAAGATGTTCTAGATGTTGGAAGTCTTGGTGAACCAAGATAAGGTTCCTGCTCTAAGTTTACATTAAACTCTAAATTTACACTAAGGGAGAGAGATACTAAGTATGAGCTCTGCTGGCACAGGTATGGAGACCTTTGGGCAGACTGTGCTCAGGTCTAATAGACACAGAGCCACAGTTCTGAGATTTTCAGTATGGGCAGAAGAGCTCCAACAGGAATTTCTTGGAGAGGGCATTTGAGAAGGACATTGAAGGATGTTAGATCTGGATGTGCAGTGTATACAGTGCAGTATAGCTAGAGCATAGGCTGAGCTAGAGGCACGTCCAAACACCCCATTTACCTGGAGCCAAAAGGGGTGGCTTGCCTGTAGGGAGAGAAAGATCTGGTTTGAATTGGAGGTTAGCGTGCCAGGGGCCTTCGTGTGGTGACACAGGTTCTGAAGTGTCTGCAGAAAGCCCTGGAGAGCAACTGAAGGAGTCTGACAGAGGAGACGTAGTTATGAATTCCAGGTTAGGGTGATCTGTCGGGAATCACAGGGAAGGGAGTCACCTGAGGCGGGAGTAGGGGCGAGTAGGGCACCGGGCCCTTGCCATCCCACCTGCCCCCTTCCCTTTTCAGAGATCAGGGACAGCGGGCCCTCAGGAAGCGCGCCCAGGTGGCCATAGGTCCGCCGCATCACGTCCTGGTCCCAGGCCCTCTACGCGGGCAGCAGACAGCCCCACTCCTCGGGGAAGAAATACACGGCCACCTCCACGAAGCCCCCGGCGCCTGGCCTTCCCACCCCACTCTTCCTTCCGTCCGGGCCTTTGCGGGCACCTCTGCAAGAAGCCTGCAGCTGGCACCGGGCTGGAGCCACGCGCGACCCTCGCTTAACGAGGGATACTGCCGGGCACTGGGCCTCCGGGGACCGGGTCCTCCGACCTAAGAGACCGTAACTAGCTCGGGTGGGGCCGCTCTAGGACGCCGAGAACTGGTAGCGCGAACTCGGTGGTCCCAGCGCCGAGGAAAGGAAGGCGCCCCCAGAAAAGACGGTGGTACTCAAGCGTCTTTACTTCTGGAGGAAGGCGTCCAAGGGCTTCAGTGTGGGCCTGGTGTTGGGGAGCTGGCTTGGTAACCCGAGGTTCCTCTCTTGCTGTTCCGCGAGCGGCCTTGGAAGCGCCCTCGCGCGTGGTTAGAAGCCGCAGCCTCCTCGGCGTCCGACGTCGGGTGAGCTGCGAGCGTGGTGCGCGGGCCGGGCGGCTGGGGCCCAGCAGCGGGGGAGACGGGGCCCGCGAGCGGGGCCACTGGCCACACGTCCACTCCCTAATCCCCGCAAGAAGGCCCCCTCAGTGACCAGCCTTAATTCAAAAACATTTTTGGCAAACCAATTCATTTCTCGATTTTTTTTTTTTTCCATTTACAAGATACAGAATATTCTCTCCTTCCACCCTATTCCTCTCTTAACAGTTTCCTAAATGTCCCTCCAGAGATCGTCAGTTTATGTATGTATGTATGTGTCTATTACCTATATCTGGTATTTCCAACATTTACTGTATCTTTAACTGAGGACACTGAGCCGAATGCCTCTGCCTCAAAGTTCAGTTATTTCACAGAAGAGGAAACTAAGGCCCAGTTGTTACCCAAAGTCAGGCAGCCCATTAGTGACTCTGGGTCTTTAGACTCCTAAATGCCAGCCTTTTCCCCCACCTCCTCCTGCCTCTTCCAGGCCGGTTCCAGAAAAGCAACATGAATATTTTTAATTTACTGACCCCTGCCAACCTTGTGAAAATGACCTGGATTCTTAATTTATTCAATTATGATTGCATAAAACATTGGATGAGTTACTGGATGACAGGGCTCGTTGTTTTAATGCTCCATTTAAATATGCCCCCTGATCTACTAATTCCAAGCTCTCCTAACAGAATAATGTCAGACTATGCAAGAGCTGCAGTTGGTTCTGTGATATGACAAAGACTAATAACCTTCGCTTACCTTGATTGATCACTTAGTATATGCCAGACTCTGTTCTAAGTGCTTTTTCTTGTTAATTCATTTAACCCTCACAACACTTCAGAGATAGGTACCTTTCTGGATCAGGAGGTTGAAGACCAGAGGGATAATCTTGCCCCAGTACACACAGCTAGTAAGTGAAGACCCAGGCAGTCTGACTCCAGAACCCATGCTGTATTGCCTCAAATGATTGAAGGCACAATTTTGGCAAAGAGAGGTGGGATTTTAGGACACATTACCAAGATGCAGTTGTAATGTGGGGTAGTGCAAGAAGCAGGGAACTAGGAGGTCAGAAGAGCTGCTTCTGGTCACACACACGATTCCACACTGTCGTACAAATGTAGAGAGAAAAAATTTAAATGATGGGCTATGGTAAGTACTGAAAAGTAAATATGAAGCTTATGTGTAGGGGTCATGTCATGGGGGAAAAATGTCATTCAGGCCCTGGCTGGTGTGGCTCAGTGGTTAGTCAGCCCGTGCACCAAAGGGTTGTGAGGCAGGTTCAATTCCCAGTCAAGGGCACATACCTGGGTTGCAGGTTCCATTCCCCAGCCCTAATTGGGCGAGTGTGGGAGGCAACCAATCAATGTATATCTCTCACATCGATATTTCTCTCTCTCTCTCCCCCCGCTCCACTCTCTCTAAAAATCAGTGGAAAAATTATCCTCTGGTGAGGATTAAAAAAAAAAAGTCATTCAGTGTTTGGGAGGTATATGAAATTACCCTGGAGCAAGGGTGACTGGCTTCACTAAAGGTACCCTGTAGCAGCTCTCACTGGTGGCCTCCTCTTGCTCTGGCTGTTGTTGATTTAGGCCTGGGGTCTCCTAGCTGGTCTCTGGGCTTCTGGCCTCTTGCCTTTCTCATCCATCCAGCATTGCAGCCTGGTATGGTGAAAAGAGCAAGAGCATCAGATGAGAAATTGGAGGGTTGGGTTCCAGGCCTACCTCTGCCACTAGCTCAGCTGTGATCTGAAGAAAGTCCCTTCCCTCCTCTGGGCCTCAGCCTTTCTCAGAGCCTATTCGTGGAACGATATCCTCATGATATGCTTGGTGGACTGCAACCCAGGTATGTGCCCCTTAGAGAGTGCCCTCAACAAAGAAACCTATCCCACCCTCTGCTTCCCAAACCCTGCTTAAAACATTGAACTAGACAGTTCCAACGGCTCCCTTCCAGCTCTAAAATGCTGTAGTCCACCCTGTCATTATTCCCAGGGCCACCCCAGGAACAGAATCCTCCATCTTCCTCACTCAGCCAAAAACCTTATCATGGTTCTGGGCTCGTCTGATGCTCTCAGCCACCACATCCAGCCCACAGACAGGCTCTGTCCATTCATCTTCCAGTGTTTACCTCTAGTCCTGCTACTCCCTATCTCCACTCTACAGTCCATTCTCAGCACAGAGTCAGGTTTTGTTTTTTAAATGTTTTTATTGATTTCAAAGACACAAGGGGAAAGGGAGAGAGAGAGAAAAACATCAATGATGAGAGTCATTGATCAGCTGCCTCCTGCATGCCTGCCCCCTACTGGGCATCAAGCCTGAAACTCCAGCATGTGCCCTGATGAGGAATTGAACCAATTCCTGGTTCATAGGTTGAAGCTCAACCACTGAGCCATACTGGCTGCACTTGAGTGGGTTTTTAAAATGCAAATACATATATTATAAATCAAATCACCTTGACACTCTGCTCACCTTGATGCTCCCCTCCCCCCCAGTGGTTTATGAGGTACTAGAGCACTCAAATTCATAGAGACAGAAAGTAGAATGGTGGTTGTCAGGGGCTGGGGAAGGCGGCATAGGGCATTACTGTTTAATGAAGACAAAGCTTCAGTTGGGGAAAATGAAAAAAAGTTCTGGAGAGGGATGGTGGTGGTGGTTGCACAACAGTGTGAATGTACCCAGTGCCACTAAACCTTACTCTTAAAGGTATTAAAATGGCCCTGGCTGGTGTGGCTCAGTTGGTTGAATATCCTCTCATGAACTGAAAGGTTGCCAATTTGATTCCCAGTCAGGGCACATACCCAGGTTGAGGGTTCAATCCCAGGTCAGGGTGCTGTGAGAGGCAACCAATCGATGTTTCTGTCTCTCTCTCTCTCCTCCCCCTCTATCTAAAATCAATAAAAACATATTTTTCAAAAATTTTAAATGGTACATTCTGTGTTATATATTTTACTGCAAAACAGAAACAACCCAGTGACCTTCCAGTGTATTTAGAATAAAATCCAAACTTTTCATCATGGCAAGCAAGAGCTCTGTGACTTGTACCCTTCCCCTACTCCAAGCTCATCTGTAAATCTCCTCTCAGTTCCTCAAGCCAGCCACCAGTGTCCTTTCTGTACCTCACCCAAACTCATCCTTTCCTCAGAGCATGGCACTTGCTGTTTCCTCTGTTCAGAAACTCTTCTACTCTCCTCCCCACTCTACCCCCACCCTTCATCCCAACCTCTAAAACCCTGCCCTCTCCAACTCCCACATCCTGCCAGGCTGACCATTTCCCTTTGGCTCCTGCTCATCATTTGGAACACAGCTCAAATGTCTCATCCTGCCCTGGCCGGCGTAGCTCAGTTGGTTGGGCGGTGTCCTGTGCATCACAAGGTTGCCTTTCAATCCCCCAATCATGTGGCGGGTGTGCAGGAAGTAGGGGACATGCAGGAGGCAGCCGATTGATGTCATTGCTCTCACATCAGTGTTTCTCTCTGTCCTCCCCCTTCCTCTCTCTAAAAAATCAATAAAAATCTGGTTTTAAAAATGTCTCATCCTTACCAAGTCCGGCCTAGGTATCCATCTGCAACAGGCACTTTCAGCACATCTTCTGTTTTAGTTCCTTTGTAGTGTTTACTATTTGCAATACACTACCTGTTGTATTTATATACTGGCTTATCACTAGTCCTACACCCCCCACCCAAATGTAAGTTCTAAGAGGATTCCTGTGTCTGTTTTCCCTGCTATATCCTGGCACAAAGAATAGTTCTTAGTACATGGCAAATGCTTACTATATATCTGTTAAATAGATAAAGGAAAAAGAAAGAGCAGACAGCACTCATCCTGTGTCTCATGCTGACCTTGGCAGTGCTGTGCTTGACACGCTGTGCCTGGTTCTGCTCCCCGCTCCCTAGTGGCACCTCCTCTCCACCTTCTCTTTGACTCACCCCGCTCCACTACTGGTCACCCCTTGGCCTTCACACCCTCCACTCCTGACTGCCCCTTGTCCAGCAGTCAGGCTCCCTCTCTCCAGCTCTCTGTGCTTGGAATCTCTGGGATTGACTTGTTCACAGCTCACATTGGCAGTCAATGAGCCAAGCAGATACTATGGCAAAGCCTCTCCTGGGTATCTTTCTTCCCAGTTCCAAGGTCAGGAAGCAAGAAAAGGTCTTGCTCTTTAGCATGGTCCCAGCTCCTTATCAGCTCTAAGAGCAGATGTCCAACAGGTCTCTAGTGTCCAGTCTTCTTCCACAGGTCATACTCTACAGTTTACAAAAACATCTTTTTTAAAAAATATATTTTTTCTTTATTGATTTTCAGAGAGAGAGAGGGAGAGGGAGAAAGAGAAACATCAATGTGCAAGCAGAACCAGGGGTCAAGCCTGTAACCTGGGCATGTGCCCTGACTAGGAACTGAACTAGCAACCTCTTGGTGCACGGGACAGCGCCCAACCAAGTGAGCCACACCAGTCAGGGCCAAAGACATCTTCTGACAGTAGCTATCAAACAGCCCTGCTTCTCAAGAACTTTCTATGGCTCCTCAGTGCCTACAGGATAATCCTTAAGCTCCTTTGCTGGGATCTGTGGCCCTTCCAGGTTGGCATCCACCCCTCTCCTGCATGTCTGCCATTAGTCATTACCTAGTTCTTTTTTTAAAACTGGTTTTAGAGAGAGGAAGGGAGAGAGAGATGTGAGAGAGAAACTTCTATTGATTGCCTCTTGAACTCTCCCTGACCGGGGATCAAATGTGCAACCTGGGTATGTGCCCTGGCCAGGAACCCACCCACCACCTTTTTGTGTACAGGGACTCTGCTCCAACTGAGCCACACTGGCCAGGGCCATTACCTAGTTCTTTATGTTTCAGTCAACTAGAACTACTACCATTCCTTATACATGCCTATCCTGGTTGAAATCTTTCTCATCCTTCCAGGCCAATTTGAACCACTTCTTCCAGGAAACCTTCCTTGTTTCACCCTAGGTCTCCTCTTGATCCCCTTCACATACTATTTTGTATTGGTTAGAATAATAATAAAAATTGGTGTTTATTAAATACTAATGTGCAAGGTACTCTTCTATATGACCTCACTTAATCCTACAGCAGTTTTATGAGGCAGGTGCTATTATCCAGGTTTTATAGATGAAGATACTAAGGCACAAAGGGGTGATTTGGGGTAAGTGACTTGCCCAAGATTGCCTAACTAAAAAGCAAGTGAGTCAGGATCTGAGCCCAGACAGTCTGAATCCAGAGACCATTCTCTTACCTCTATTCCACAGTGTCCATTTTTTACCCTTTTTATGAAACAAAGCTCCCTTGCTGCTCCCTTTACCTGAAAATCTCCCCGCACACCAATTACTACCTAATGCTGTGGGAAGCACAACTCTCTTAAGATGCATTTCCTGGGATATCAACAACGAGGATGGGTTAGGTGGTGCCTCTGGCTGGACATCCTTCATCACAGCCGCAATCACTCTTTTCTGAGTCAGCGTGTGTCTGGAGCCCAGCACACGCTGACTAAAACCCACAGAGGCCTCAGATGTTTGTTGAATGATGAATGGAGTCAGCCTTCCTCAGCCCAGAATTCCCTTATCACCTAGCTGTCTCTCCAACAGAAGGTCACTGAATATTGGCTGTACTTTTCTTAGGGAAAGGTCACTGGCTTAGGCAGGCCTCTCAGTTTTCCTGCTGAGACTCTCCCAAACAGGCAGGGTTGGGCCCTGCATCCTGAGGAGCCACCCCTAGTCCCAAGGCGAGGCCACTCTCTCACTGGGAAGTAAGGATCAAAAAACCTTTTTTATTTTTATTTTTTTATTTATTGATTTGAGGAAGAGAGACAGAGAGAGAAACATCATCCACCTATCCATATACTCATTGGTTGATTCCTGTATGTGGTCTGGCCGGGGATCAAACCTCCAACCTTGGCATATCCCCATGTCACTCTAACATAGTCAGGGTCAAGAAACCTGTCTTGTAGTTGCTGTTTGCTGTCCTCCTGGCTTCCTGCCCAGATATAATCCCTCACCTCACTCTCACCTGAGACCCTGACTTGGGTCTACCCAGATATGACTGTTCAGAGAAAGTGGTAGAAATATCTGGGCTCTGTGTCAGTTTCCAGCTTTGCTGCCTTAAAGCAATGAAATGTTGAAAAAAATCACTTCACCTCTCTGAGCCTCAGTTTGCTCATCTGCAAAACATGACTATTACTATCCATGCCCTGCCTCCTTAGCCTTTCTGAAGCGTAAAATGTCGATAATTTCCTCTTTCAACACGTTGCACATTTACTAATCATATGTACTATCTTGTTAAATTTTCAGTCTTCACAGTAACCCTTTCCTTTGAGGTAGATATGAGTAATCCTCATTTTACAGATGAGGGAGTGAGACTGGGGAGGGCCAGACTTACCAGCTGTGCCTCGGGCAGAGACTAGCTCTGCTCTGGGTTTCTGTGCTCTTTCCACCCACTCCACTTCCTGGGCTCCCTGCTGGTGTCAGCTAGCCAGGGCTTGAACACACCCTCCATCTGGGCCCCTTCCCCAGGCCTGGGCCCTCCTCAGTATTTACCTCTCATGTAGATAAGCAGCAAGGGGTGTTTTTTGAGACAGTGGAAAGATCGTGGTTGCACCTGCTACTGAAATAACACTGAGAAAAGTCTAGCATCTCACTCTGTTCATTTTATAGAAAAATTGGGGAAAGAGGTGTTAAGTTTAATCTAGTTGAATCTTTACAGGCACTTTCCTTTTTACATGTTTGAAAAATTGAGGGATCCTTGAGGGAAGCCCAAGGGATGAATTTGGGTTCCCATGTCCCTGATTGAGGAGCCTCCCTCAGAGCCGGTCAGTCGGTCCTTACTGCCGAGGTCAGGCTCAACCCCACAAGTGGGAGTCACTCACCCGCACTCCTCAAAGATGTCTGGGTAGTGCCGGAACAGCACCGGCGGGTCCCGGTCACCTCGAACCGGGGCCCGAGGCACAGCCCGGATCCCAGGCCTCCGGCCTCGCCGGCCCCCAGAGCAGGAGCGATGGATCCACTGGTGCGCTTCCACCGCAAACTTCCTCTTGAAGCGCATGCCACACTCGGGGCAGGGGAAGGGCCGCTCCCCGGAGTGCATGCGCCGATGGCTGACCAGCAGCGACGGGTAGGTGAAGCGGCGACCACAGTCTGCACATACGTGGCGCCGCTGGCTGGCCTGAGAGCTCACGCTGGGCACCGGGGCTGGGGGCTGCGCACCTGTGCTCTGGTCCCAGGCAGTTTTTGTTGATGGCTGTGCCCTTTCCGAGGCCTTGCTGGTAGCCGAGTCAGAGTTGTGTTTAATTAGCTCCTCAGGCCTGTCCTCAGGAGTCTTTCTAGGTCCCTTGGATCCTGGTACTGCCTTGGGTTCCTCTTCCTTCTTATTTGGGGTGTTTCCTGGGAAACAGGAAATTAAGATACATTTCAAAACACATCTGCTTAGACTGTCTCAGGTTATAGGATGCTTTTACTTAAAAAAAGTGCCAGAAAAATACTGCACAGTGATTAACACACAGGCTCTGAAAGGACAGTAAACAAGTTCAAATCTCTTAAGTGACTTATCTGGGCCTTGGTTCCTCATGTGTCAAATGGGAATCATAATGATTTCTTTACAGAGGTTTTGGAAGAATTAAATCAGAACATGTTGAGCACTCAGTAAATGCTCCATGAGCAGTAGCTATTACTGTGTTTTCTCGATTTTCTGTAGGGTAAGTCTTTTACAGAGGAGGAAACCTATTTGCTGGAGATCACTGCTGGGGGATGAGGGGAACAGAGCCAAGCTCTCGGATGCTGGGCATTTTCTCTGCTCTGCTTGAGGACTGTGGAAGGCGGGTCTGAAGTTACTTCCAATCCTCCGGGATTTTAGTTGTTCCTGAAAAAGGGAGAGTAAGTGGTGTTTTCTACCACAGGGATCTGGAAGCCTGAGTGTTGGACTTGTGCTCCTGATTTTCCTGCTCTGGTCTCGACATGATGACTGTCTCAAGTTCTGAAAATTTTGTACCAGTTCTGCCTCCTTTCCTCTGTTATCCAACACTGGGTGGCTCTTTCATTCCTTTAGGGATGCTGGTAGTGGGGATCTTAAAAAACAGGAAACCCTGGAGTGCCAGGTGGGGGAGACTTGGGACCATCCCTCACCTCTCAGAGCTCCTCCCACGCATTCCCCCTCCTCAGGATCCTGGGCGGCCGGGTTCCAAGCCTCACTCTCCTGTTCCATCCAAGAGATGAGGTCTGGTTTGGGGCCTGGGAGTCCTGGGAGAGAATAGGGATCATTGCCAACCTGAGAGGCTGCCCTGGGAAGATGGCATCCCCCTGCAGGGTGAGGGCACTTCCTCAGAACTTATGCTCAACGTGATGGTGTCTCAATGCTCCCTGCCTGGAGGGAGCGGATTCGGGTTGGAAGAACTCCCAAGGGGGTACCTGAGGCCCTGGGAACAGAAGGTGGGTGGTCCCGTTGGTGGAATAGTTCGGGATTAGGGCGCACAATCCTCCGAGTCCCTCTATTTCATCTCCTCTGTGAACCCCAGTGGAGGAGGAGGGGGGCTCTGACCCCGGCCTCACCGAGGGCGCCCAGGTGGCCGTAGGTCTCCCGCATCACGTCCCGGTACAGGGCCCTCTGCGCGGGCCGCAGGCACCCCCACTCCTCCGGGGAGAAGTACACGGCCACGTCCGCGAAGCTCACGGACCCGGGCTTCTGGCAGCGAGGCCGGGTCTCCCCAGCTGTCAGCGCCGGGAGCGGGGCTGGGGGCGGCGCCATGGGGCCTCCCAGCCCCGAGCAGCGGCCGCCTTGTCCCCGGGGCCACCGCCTCCCGCGCCCGGCTCCGCGTTCGTCGTCCGCAGGACCGGCTCCCCGGGCCGCGGCCCCCCCAGCCTGGGCGCCGAGCGCAGCCGCGGGAACCGGAGTAGCAGGGACTGGCTGCTAGGGACTCGGGGGTTCTGAGAGGGACACACCAACCCCCTCGGTGTTTATTCACTTCTTGGCAGCTTGGCCACAGACACCCGGGTTGCGGGACCCGGAAGGTGCCTTCAGAAAATATGGCGACATCCCGGCTTCAGTTGTCACTAACTGCTCTTAAGGGCGCCGTCCCCGATCATATCAAACATGGCGCCGGTCCGGCTTCTCAGGTCTCATCATCCACTTGCCCTCAAGTAAAATGGCCGCTGCAGGTGGCTTTCAGGGGGAAGACGGGATGGAGGGAGGTCGTGGGGGAGCCTTCTTGCCCTCAAGAAAGATGGACGGGCCGGCGGCGCCCAGCGGCCGCTGATTGGCCCGCGCGCAGGAAGCGGCTGCGCGAGGCGGCGGGAGGCCGGGAGGGCGCGCCGGGTCTTGGGGGCTGCCCTGAGCCCGATCGGGGCCTGGGTGCTTGGGGGGCCCGCGGCTGTGTCCCGACGGTCTTTTCTCCACGCTTCGCGCCGGCGGCGTCGGGTCCCCAGCCGCGGGGGGAAGATGCGCACGCTCAGGGCAAACCCTGGGGGCGGCCGAGGTCGAAAGCACGTGGCGTTCACAGCGGGGACCCCGGCGGCGGGGCCCCGACCGCTTGGGCCACGCTCGGCTCCCGCGGCCCCCCGCCTGGAGCAGCGGGCGAAGGAATGTGTTTGGCGAGGTTCGAATTGGAATGGGCAAATTTTAAGTTAAATTTTATTGTTTTCCAAATTAATTAATATGTGAGGTTTTTTAGAAGTGACACAAAAGTTTTTGTAATGACAAAAGTAATCCCCTGTGCCTTTTCCCCTGTTCTCCAGAGGCAATTACTTTCAACTCTTTTTATTCATTTGAATTATATCGTACATACAGTAAAACGCACAGATCTGCTGTGTAAAATTCTCCAAGTTTTGACAGATGTATACAACCGTATTAACCATCACCCCCAACAAGATACAGGACATTGATGTCGCCCCTGAATGTTTCTTTGTGCACACTTTCCAGTCAATAAACAATTTTTTGTTGTAAAATACACATCACATAAACTATTACACATCGGTCATTTTAAACTGTACAATGCAGTGGCATTTAGTACATTTACAGTGCACAAGGGTCACTACTTTCATCACCCCTAAAGGAAGCCACCTACCTGCTCACTGAACAGCCACTCCCATTCTCCCCTTCCTGCACCCCGTGGCAGCCACTAATCTGCTTTCTGTCTCTAGATTTGCTTTTTCTGGGTGTTTCATATAAATGGAGCCATGCACTGTGGCCTTTCCTGCCTGGCTTCTGTTGTGTTTTCAAGGTTTATCCATGTAGCATATGTCAGTATTTCATTCCTTTTTGTGGCTGAATAATATTCCATTGTATGGATACGTCATATTTTGTTTACTCATCAGTTGATGGAGATGGACTTTTGGGTGGTTTCCACCTTTTGTCTAGTACTGCTTTGAACATTTATGTACAGCCCCTAGCGCCCTGGTGGGGGATTGAACTTGCAAACTTTTTGGTGTACTGGACAATTCTCCACCCAACAGGGCCGGAGATTGAGCCTGCAACCACGGTACTGCCCTTGGCTGGAATCAAACCCGGGACCCTTCAGTCATCCAGCCAACACTCTAACCACTGAGCCAAACCGGCTAGCGCCGTTTAACCATTTTTATGTTTACAATTCAGTGGCATTAATTATATTTACAGTGTTGTGCAACCATCACCACTATCAATTTTCAAAATGTTTTCATCACAGTGAAAGAAAACCCAGAACCCATTAAGCAGTCACTTTCCATTCTCCTCTTCGGAAGCCCCTGGTAGTTTTTCATTTTTCTGTCTGTATGAATTTGCCTGTCCTACTACCTCATATAAGTGGAATCATGCAATATTTGTCCTTTTGTGTCTGGCTTCTTTCACTTAACATAGTGTTTTCAAGATTTATCCATGTTGTGGCATGAATCAGCACTTCATGCCTTTTTTTAAAAATTGTGGCAATATGTAACATAAAAGTTGCCATTTTAACGATTTTTAAGTATACAGTTCACTGGCATTAAGTACATTCATATTGTTGTGCAACCATTACGACTATGCGACTCCAGAACTTTTTCATCTTCACAAATTGAATCCATAGACTTTTAACTCTTAGCCATTTCTTCTGGAGCTTTCATTTAAAAAAATACACTTTTTCTGCTATTTCTATTTTTTTAAAAATATCTTTTTTGCTTTCAGAGAGAGGAAGGGAGAGGGAGAGAGATAGAAACATCAATGATGAGAGAGTCATTGATTGCCTCCTGCAACGCCCCCTACCGGGGATGGAGCCCGAAACCCAGGTATGTTCCCTGACCAGGAATCGAACCTCGATCTCCTGGATCATAGGTGAATGCTCAACCGCTGAGCCATACCAGCCGGGCTCTGCTATTTCCTAATATCCTTATTTATAGGTATCTTGCTATGATATTTGCTTAGTTTCTAGCCCCATTCCCCTCGCCTCTTTTCTCAGCATACTTAATGCAGTAAATTATTGTAAGTAATATTTCCTGTACATTCTATGATTATATTTCCTTTCTTGTCATCTTTTGTGGTTTTTAAAAATTGAAAATATTTGACATATAACTAAATTTAAGGTGTACTTCTTGATTTGGTACATGTATATATTGTGCTATAATTGCCATTATCACTTTGCTTTTCTTGAATTTTCTAATTGTCTTTCTTTTTTCCTTGCATTATTTGCCCTTTCTGCTTCTGGAACTTGTTCCAAAGGATAGCATCAAATCTCAAATCCCCATTTTTTTCCTGGGAAACCTTCCTCCTGGAGCCCTCCATCCTTTCTCTCCAAACAGGGATCAGCCTCAGCCGTTACGCAGGGTCTTCCCTTCCTGCTCTCCCGGGTTGTATCTTATGTTTCCTAGACTCAACATCTTCCTATATTTTAGTCGAGATGGTTCATCTTTTTTTTTTTTTTAATATATCTTTATTGATTTTAGAGACAGAAAGGGAGAGGGAGAGAGAGAGATAGAAACATCAATGATGAGAGAGTCATTGATCGAGTCCGCAACCCAGGCATGTGCCCTGACCAGGAATCGAACCCCGATCGCCTGGATCCTAGGTCGATGCTCAACCACTGAGCCACGCCCGGCCGGGCGAGATGGTTCATCTTAATGGATTGTGGCACTGGACCATAGGTTCTAGATGTCTTCATCCTCATGTCTGGAATATTCTGTCAGTGAGTCAGGATACCAGACAGTATTTGTTCAGCACGGGGCTGGTCACTGGAGATAACAAGACCTATGAGGTCTCCATTGGCAGCAGCCCACAGTCTGGTCTTGGAACCAGCTCTTGCCTGGCTCTCCAGCACATGCTGGGTCTCCCCTTTGTGTTCAGGAATGATCTTTGCTGATCCAGCTAGTGCCTTTTCGGTCTTTGTATTTTCTGGCCCTACCCTTGCTGTTATTTACCTGGAATACGTTCTGGTTAAAGTGAGACTTCTGCTGATTTCGCTTCTACAATCATATGCTTATTTTATGACTTTAACTTTGCGTTCTGGAGGCACCTCACTGCACTTGAGAATAGTATGGAAATGGAGTAAGGAAAAGTATATCCGCAGAAATGAGTCTGCTTTTAAACAGGAGGGTCAACTTTACCTAAAGAGATACTATAAAGCATTTCCCTGGGGCCAAAAAATACTTCTGTTTACTCTGGTACTGTGTTGTAAATTGATTCTCTTTGCACTAGGGATGGAAAAGACTTTGGAAGAAGGAGCTAAACAGTCAGATTGAAACAGACTTTCAAGACTAAAACTGTTCCTTCATAAGTGGCTGACGTCATGTGGTGTGTGTTTTTCCTGCCAGTCATTCTAAAAATACAGAGATGCTCTCACTTTCAAATTGTTTTATTGCCCACCAAATTGTAAATATTTGTTCAAGAAGCTTGATCAGATAGTAATGAGAAGTTGTAAAATACACAGGAGATAATTATGGTTCACAAATTTTGCTTGTCAATAACCGGGTGCATCTAAACTTTAAGGGAGAGCTAAAGTTTCTTGCATAAAAAGCTCAGCCTTACTTTGAATTATTTAGGGGTGAAGTGTAATGTCTGCAACTTACTGTGAAATACATTAAGATGGATAAATGAATGGATAGAGGGATAGATGGACTTGTTATGATAAAAAATACAGCAAAGTTAAATCTAGGTTAATTGCAGAATCTAAGTGATGGACTTAAGTGTTTACCATACAATTCTTTCAACTTTTTTGAACCTTTGAAAACTTTTATAATAAAATGTTGAGAACAGCTCTACTATTTGTTCTTTAAACTATAAAAACATGTCAGGTGCCTTCACATTTTATCTCAGACAATCCTGCGAAGGTGACATTAGCCCCATTTTACAAGTGAGACAATTAAGGTACAGAAATGTTTAATAATATGCTTAAGGCTACCCAGGTGGTGGGGACTGAGCTGAACCTGGATTCCACATCTACTAATTAAGGAGAGGCTATGTGTGAAGTAAAAATAATACCCAGTTCCCATTAATAATCATCTTTGGAACCCAAGGGTTCGGAGAAGCAGTCTTTTGTTCAAAGAGGTATTTGAGTCACCCAGTACCACTCCTGGCATGCAGACATACTTAGTCTAACCCACCTCCTTGCTTATTTCTTCCAACAGTTTCTTGTTCTAAAGTAGGGCTAGCATATGCAAATGGGTTAGAAAGACTTCTGAATTGTTGACACGTTACAGAAAAAAATTAGACTGAAGATACTATGCCTTGATTTCAACTCTAATTACGAGCAATTATTCCTCTTTTTCATTAATTCTCACCTGAGGATATTTTTGTCCTTTGCTTTTCAGAGAGAGTGGAAGGGATGGAGGGAGGGGGAGATAGAGAGGTAGAGAGAAACATCCACGTGAGAGAGACACATGGACCAGCTGCCTCCCGCAGGTGCCCCAACCTGGGGCAGGGAGGGTACCCACAACCCAGGTATGTCCCTTGACTGGGAAAGGAACCTAGGACTCTTCCATGTGCAGGTTGACACTCCAGCCACTGAGCAATACTGGCTAGGGCCACGTAATTTTTTTTTAAATGATTTTTTTAAATATGTCTTTATTGATTTCAGAGTGAGGAAGGGAGGAAGAGAGAGAGATAAAAACATCAATGATGAGAGTCATTGATCGGCTCCCTCCTGCATGTCCCCTACTAGGGATCGAGCCCACAACCCGGGCATGTGCCCTGACTGGGAATCGAACCTCGATCTTCTGGATCAGAGGTCCGTGCTCAACCGCTGAGCCACATCAGCCGGGCCAAGTAATTATTCTTTTAAAAAAGTCCCTAACTTTATATATTTCTGATTGCTGCGGCCCAAAATACATTTGAATGATGTAAAATCCAGGAGAAGGAAGAAACATTGCAATCACTGTGCGCAGAGTGAGCATGGGGCAGGAGAAGCCCCCACCTGAAGCCTTTTTCTCTCTGCGGCCACCTCCAGATCGTTAAGACCAGAGCGCCAACAATGGCTTGATACCGCACGTGCCTCCTTGCCTGGTATTTCACTTGCACTGACTAAAAGGCAGAATCCTTGGATGAGCTTCCTCCAGTGGGGACAGTCTAAAGCGTGCCCTCTGTTCCAGGGAATCTCTAGACTGGGGACCCCTCCTTAAATAGGTTTTCACATCTAAGGGACCCCATCTCTGAGGAACAGGGGAGATACAGACCAGAATGCTCGAAGGGTGAGAACAGTCCAGAAAGAAAGGTCAGTTAGATGAATGGTTTGCAGTGAAGTAACCCCAAGTTGGAAGTGGGAGCAGGACCCTCAGAATATGGCTTCAGCCCTCAGGCAGTCATTCAGATTCCAGCCTCCTCCCTCCAGAGGACCTTCTCGGTGCCCCCTCACCTCTGCTCATTTCCTAACAGAGCTTTGTTTTCCTTAAGTGTGCATTTTCTTTCCTTCCCCCCCAATCACATAAACCTTGCCTCTTCCTTTCCAGAGAAAACTCAAATCTTCTCACGTGGGCTCTACCACCTAACACTCTTGAAATATATCAGGAAAGTACCAGAAGTGAACTAGATGAATTAGGGGGTCCTGGCCTCCCCAAACAGGGACTGGCTCTGAAAGCCCCACGCCAGGCTGCTGCCACCTTGCGCTCCTGTCGGAGCGATAGGTCCGCTGATGGTATTCCAGGGCGTGCTTGCGCTCGAAGCCTTTCCCAGGCTCGGCCCTTCGAGTCGGTGTGCTGGTGACCAGAGCCAGGGCAGGGATGGGACTTCTCGTCTGCGTGTGTGCACCTGAGACAAAACAGGCTGCACTTGGGCTAGCTGTAGGGCTGCTCGCTGTGTGTGTGCTGGCAGATGGCCAGCAGGTAGGGGTGAGTGAAGTGACATGTAGTCTGGGCATCCACAGGGCCTCTCCCCAGTGTGAGCCTGCCTGTGGGTGGTGAGGGAAGCCCTCTGGCAGGAGCATCTACCCCACAGTCGGCAGGGGCAGGTCTTTTCACCTGTGTGGATAAATTATGCTGGAGCAGGTACTTGCGCTGGGAGAAACGGCCCTTACTCTGATCACAGGTGAAGGGCTGCTCTCCGGAGTGGACCTGTTGTGGGTGGCCAGGAGGGAGGGAGAGCTGAACTTGCAGCCACAGTCTGGGCAGGAGTAGGGTGGTCTGTGGGTTGGAGTGTCCCTGAGCTAAGGCTGAATGGAGCTCTCCCTAGAGTCCCAGCAGAGCTCTGGCAGGCAGCTTTGTGACCAGGGCCAGGCGCTGTGCTGGCTGGCAGCCGCTCCTTAGACACACCCCAGTGCTCCCTCTCTCTTTGTTTTGGGCTTTTCAACCCTCCTTTCCTCACTCCCATCCCTGGATCCTAAGACAGGGAAAAGGAGAACACTTGACACATAGCAGCATGTTCCAGACCGTGACCTGCCCTGGGAGGTCGTGAATAGCTGAGTATATGGCCCCCAGGAGTAAGGCTCAAAGATTGGAGCCTCATCAGGCCCTGAAAGTTAGCCTGGGGTAAAAGCAAATTCCATTGTCTGGAGGTTAACCCAGGAAAGCCCCGAAAACTGGAGATAAATGGAAGGGTCAAAATATTAAGCCCCTGCTCTGTCTCAGGCATCGAGGGTGGTGATGGTCCCAGCCTTCATGAAGCTTACAATCCAGAACCTGTTTATGATCCTTGTGCAAAATAGATGTTCAGTGACCTCCCACGGTGCCATTGAAGGCCATCATCAAAAGGTCTACACTTGGATTGCTTTCTGGCTTCCACAGGAACACCTTCTGGGAACAGACAGTTATGGCCACAAGAAAAACAAGTTTTCTTTTTTTAAAAAAACCTCTGATGAATGGCCTTATCCATTGCACTGCGATCCACATAATATCCAAAAGCAACATTTGTCTTCATTATATTACACAACAAAAATCCAATTATATGTGCTTCCCCTTTTCCTTTGCTGCCGTGGAAGCTCAAGTTCTGTTTTGCATTAAACTGGGGTTGTCCGGTGTGGTTAAGTTGCACCATTCATCCCAGTTCAGCTGTTCTGTTGGGCCATTTCGCAGTGAGATAGGCACTTTTCTGGAGACCAGACGCAGGGAGACACCATGGGGTTTTGAAGGGGCCAGTGTGTGCCGAGTGCCGGTGAAGTGGGGAAGAGAGAGGGTCCTCAAAGGTCACAAACGGGTTTGAAGTGAAGTACCTGCGACCTTGCCTTCGCCCGCTGACAGTTGCTAGGCGCTCAGCCTCTGGATCCTGGGCCTCTAGGCCTCCACCTCTCCTTCCATCCGAGAAAACCAGGTTCGGGGCCCGAAAATCCCGTGAGGGGAAGCGCTGGGCTTGGCTGGGAACCCGAGGGGAGGGCGAGGCTGCTCGCTCAGTGCCCCCCACCGCCAGGCCGGCCACCCCCTTGCACAGGTTACGTCTGGTGCAGGGCCCTCCGCGGGGCCGCGCACACGCCACTCCTCGCGGAGAAGTACACGGCCACGGCCACGGCCGCGGCGCTCGGCCCGGGGCTGCCTCCCCTCCCGCAGCGCCGCGGGAAGCCCCTCGGTACTTCCCAGAGGGGCTTCCAGGATTTCAGGGCCTTCCTGGCGGCCTCAGAAAAGGTCCTCAAGGGCTCCTAGCCCGGCCCTTTCCCAAGGTGGCGTCTTTGCAGCCTCGCCATCCCTCTCTGCCCTGACGCACCAAGGGGGCCAACGAGAGATCGGACCCCGTGCAGAAGGAACCGGGATGGGCGCGTGGCCTGCCGGCGGCGCGGAGGAAGGAGCCGCTGGGCTGAAGGGGGGGCGCTGGCGCGCGGCAGGCTCTCTTAAGCCCAACAGGAGGTAAGAGGGTTTTGACCGGTTGAAGCTGCTCCCCTCTGCTTTTCACATGAAGCTCTTACGGATGTCCCGGGCTTGGAGGTGAATAAAAGCCAAAGGGCGAAGCAGTGGGATGGAGATGGAGAGGGGGCGGGGTGGGGGTTCCTGTGCCAACCCCGTGCTCGGGGTGCTTGCGCAGGGCTAGCCCCAGCCGGCTGCGGGTACAGGTACTCACTGGGTATTTGATGTAGCTCATGCCCAGAGATCACAGATGTCTTCCCTTTTTCAGACGCAGAACCCCAGCGACAGAAAGGCCATGACTGATCACCAGGTGGGAATTGGATTCAAAACATTAGAAAGCAAAATTGAGCCGAGTAAATTTGAAGTTCTAATTGGATTTATTAAGCGATTCATATGGGGGGCAGCATTCCATCTAGTAACTAGAAGAGTGCTCCTAGGGTTGTACAAATGTAGATTTTATAGGAAGAAGATTGCTGTAAGGGTGCTATTAGCAAGAAAAGAAAGGATTATTTTTGAGCCAGGATATCGTTTCTTGTGGGAAGAGAAGGAGAAGGTTTTTCTTTCCTAGATTGCTTCTTCTTTTGGTGGGGGGGGGGGGGGGGGGGAGGCAGAGCAGAGGGAAGAAGAAGGGCCCACTTGGCAGATTACCTTACTGGTGACTGACCAGAAAATACCATATTGGTTGATCAAGATTGTTTCTGGAAGAGGTTGAAACTGCAGTTAGATCAGGTATTAAATCTAGGTTTGGAAAAAAATAAATCTAGGTTTGGTATCATGGACTTTTAGCATGAGACCCCATTGGGGCTTGTGGTTTTTTTCCTTAACAACAGTCGTCATCTGGCTGTGAGGCTTAGCTAAGTGTTAGTGTAGAGCCCTATACAAAATAAGTACTTAATAAATATGAGTTTATAGTTGTAATTATATTGCCATCTGTATCCTGTCTTGATCAGAAAACTTGGGTTCAAATTACTGCTCATAAATGAATAATAAGACTGAGAAATGAACTAGATCATCTCTTAAGACTGTTTTTCAAACATTTCCAACCAAGTATTCATAAGAGCAGAGAAGGGAAGTTCTAGAGGTGTAACAAGAAGCTATCTACCCCAGCAGTGAAACCACTTTGAAGACATAGTATGGCTTTAACAATCATGTAAATTTGCATTCTGTTTTATAATATAACCAAATTTATAAGAATATATAAAATTCCAAGATGGCGGTAGATAAAGTGGAAGCTACACTGACACTCTCTCAGGACCAAACTGGAATTACAACTAAAATATAGAAAAACCATCCTGAATAATAAACTGAAGCCTAGCTGGAGAGCACTCTCATAACCCAGGACCTAAAATGAAGACCACATAGAGACTGGTAAGAAGTGTGAAGGTGCCAGAAGGCTGTCTGGGTTCCTACAGGCTGCTGCTGAAGTTCCAGAAGGATATCTCAGCTGGGGGGGGGTCCCACTGAGAACTCTGGGGGTTAAACCCCAAGCTGGGATCCCCAGCCCAGAGCACCAGAACTGAGAAAGGTACACATATAACATCTCATTGTGAAAAACAGCTCAGGTTTCTGTCTGCCAGGGAGAGATGGCTGGAAATGCAGGCACCCTCTTAAAGGGCCAATGCACAAAATATTTGTGTGTAGCCACTCACCTTGGGCTCCAGCAGAGGGAAGGCAGAGTGGATTAGTGCTGTGTGAGGAGAATCTAGGGTTGCTGGCTCTTGGGATAGAGCTGGGATAGCAGCCACCTGGATTCCTGTGCTGAGTCATTCCACCACAAGGCAGACGACATCTTTCTCAGGTGGACCTTTACCATCCAGGCAGCTTTTTCCCGGGGGGGGGGGGAGCAATTAGCCAACCCATTGGAAAACCTCTTGCCCCACCCTATGGAGTTTGCGCCTTGCTGTGGTCTACAGCCGGAGGCTCATTAAGAGACTGAGAATAACAATCAGCCTGCAGGCAGAGGCAGATCTCTGGGTATTTTGAACTCTGATCGGCTTCTGGACCCAGGGCTTGGAAAAGCAGACCTTGGTGTGCATCTTGGTCCTTTCCAAATGCACCCAGCCCTAGCAGAGCAGTGGGAGCCACAAGCTGTGGATTGCTGATAGCTCCAAACACGGTACTCAGGGCCAGTCGCAAACAGCACCTGACATTGTCCTGCACCAGAGACCCTCCAAAAAGACTGTGAGTCCTAGCAGATCTACCTAATACATAGAAACAAACCCAAACAGGCAGCCAAAATGGGAGGACAAAAAAAATAAGTCCCAGATGAAAGAACAAGAGAAGTCTCCAGAGCAGAGATAAATGAAATGGAGATAAGCAATCTATCAGGTATAGAGTTCAGAATACTGGTCATAAGGATGCTCAACAGTATGAGAAAAGATATGGAAATTGTGAAGTAAATAATGACATAACAGAAATAAAGAATACATTGGAAAGAATAAACAGCAGATTACAGGAAGCTGAAGATTGGATCAGCAAATTAGAGGACAGAATAGAAAAAAATCAATCAGAGAACCAAAAAGAGAAAGCAATTAAAAAACAGGACAGTTTAAGGGAGCTGTGGGACAACATGAAACATAACAATATTCACATCATAGAGTACTGTACAGTGAAGAAAGTGAACAAGAGATAGAGAACCTGTTTGAAGAAATAATGACAGAAAACTTCCCTAACCTGATGAAGGAAAAAGTCACACAAGTTCAGGAGGCACAGAGAGTCCCAAGCAAGAAGAACCCAAAGAGGCCCACACCCATACACATCATATTTAAAATGCCAAAAATTCAATACAAAGAGAGAATCTTAAAGGCAGCAAAAGAAAAGCAATCTGTTACCTACAAAGGAGCTCCCATAAGGCTGTCAGCTGACTTCTCATCAGAAACTCTACAGGCCAGAAGGGAATGGCATGAAGTATTTAAGGTAATGGAAAGCAAGGATCTGAAACCAAGACTATTCTATCCAGCAAGGCTATCATTCAAAATAAGTGGTGAAATAAAGAGCTTCCCAGACAAAAAAAAAATGGCTAACGGAGTTTATCACCACCAAACAAGCATTGCAGGAAATATTAAAGGGACTGCTGAAATAATAAGAAATAGAGAGAGAGAAAAAAGGCATAAAGAATTTAAATGGCAATAAATAAGTACCTATCAACAATAACCTTAAACGTAAATGGATTAGTCAAAAGCCATAGGGTAGCTGAGTGGATTAGAAAATATGGCCCAAATACATGCTGTCTACAAGACACTCATCTCAGAGCAAAAGACACACTGGATGAGAGTGAAGGAATGGAAAAATTTTTCCTTGCAAATAGAAATGCAAAAAAGCTGGGCTAGCAATACTCATATCTGACAAAATAGACTTCAAAATGAAGGCCATAACAAGAGACAAGGAAGGTCTAAAGGGATCAATCCAACAAGAGGATATAACCCTGGTAAAAATATATGCACCCAGTATAGGAGCACCTAAATATATATTAAAAAAAAAAAAAAAAAGAAAAAACTTCTGGAGGACTTGAAGGGGGGAGGGGACATGTGTAATACTTTCAACAATAAAGATATTTATTATTATTATTATTTTTAATATATCTTTATTGATTTCAGAGAGAGGAAAGGAGAGGGAGAGAGAGAGACAGAAACATCAGTGATGAGAGAGTCATTGATCGAGCCCACAACCTGGGCATGTGCCCTGACCGGGAATCAAACCCCGATCGCCTGGATCCTAGGTTGACACTCAACCGCTGAGCCACGCCTGGCCGGGCTAAAGATATTTTTTTTAAAAATTAAAAAGAATATATAATCAAAAGTAAGTTTTGCAAGTGTTGGAACACTTTTACACTACTGGTAGAGTGTAAGTTAGTACAACCCTTTGGAATACTGGCCATATCTACTAAAGCTGAATAATTTTGTAGGCTATGACCCAGCAATTCCATTCCTAGGTGTTCGCCCAACTGAAATGCATACATGTTCACTGTAAGACATGTGCTCAAATGTTCACAGTAACACTAATTACAAGAGCCCCAAACTGGAAACTATCCACAACAGTAGAATGAATAAATTATGGGATATTCCTTAAATGGAATACTATTCAGAAATGAGAATGGTTTACAACCATATGCATAACATGGATGACTCTTGAAGACAAGTGAGCAAAACAAGCCAACACAAAAGAGTGTATTATATATGATTCCATTCATATAAAGAGTAGAAACGGAAAACGAATTCAAGCTATTAAGAATCAGGATAGCCCTGGTCAGTGTGGCTTAGCGGTTAGAGCGTGGTCGCCCACCATTGAAGGGTTGCAGGTTCAATTCCAAGTCAAGGGCACATACCTGGGTTGCCCTGTAGGGGTGGGGGGTGGGATGGGGGACTACTGGAGGCAACCAATCCCTATGAGAAGTTTCTCCTTCTCTCTCCCCCTCCCTCCGTCCCTTCCACTGTCTCTAAAAAAAAAAAAAAAACCAGTGGAACCTCAGGTGAGGATTAACAACAACAAAGAATCAGGATAATTCCTTGCCCTATTTGCTTCTAGGGTGCTTGCTAATAATATTCCGTTTCTTGGTCTAGGCTCTGGTTACTTAGATGTGTTGAGTTTTGTGAAAATTAATTGGCCTGTACACTTATGATATGTGAACCTATCCCTATGTGTATTCTTCAATTAATAAAAATGTCTCCCCCCTCTAGCCCCCACCCCCTCCTGAGATGCAACTTCTTTTACCAGTTCCTTGTGTTCTTCCTCAGATAGTTTAGGTATAGAAAAGCGTCTCTTATGTTTTTTCTTGTCACAAGTAGTACACTAGACACACTGTTCACCTCCGGACTCTTGGTCGTGCAGCGGCGTCGCGCGGTGTCGTCTGCAGATGGGCTCCGCGCCTCGCGCCCCGTCCCCGCCTCCCGCGATCGCGCCCAGCCCGCGAGGGGCCGCCGCCGAGGTTTCGGCCAGTCGGCAGCGAGAGCGCGGCTCCGCCCCCCAGGGGCGCGCCCGCGGTCAGCCGCGGCTGCGCTGCGCCCCCTGGCTTCCACCTCCGGCAACAGCGCCTGCGGAGCGCAGAGCACCCTGGGGAAGCCGTCCCCGCCCGCCTGGTCTCCCCCAGGCCGCCCGGGTCGCTGGTGGGCGAGCTTCTTCAGGAAGTCCCCTCTCATGTTCAGGGCCACAGTTTGGAGTCCCCAGGGCACTGGGAATCTCCCAGGGCCCAGCAGCATGATCACCTGTGACCTGACTCGGTGGCACAAGGAAGCAGCCCGGTGGCCAGCCCTGCCAAGCCAACGCGGCCCCCATCCTGAGCGGCCACCACCAGCCACCAGCCACCAGCCGTCCGCAGGTGCCCCTCCCCCTCGTCCTCTATCCCCTTTCCCCCTCCTCACCCCCCCCCCCACGCACACAGACTGGGCGGGCTGCAGCAAGCAGAAGCAGCTGGGTTCTTTTATGTTAGAACAGAAAACACCAGAAAGGAAGTTGAGAGAGCCCCCCTCTTTACCACCCAAGCCACACTTGAGCCTTCCTGACACCCCATAACCATGTGCCTTGTACCAAGTGGAAAATAAATGACAAGCAGCCAGGGGAAAAAATATATACTGTTCACTTTGCATTTTTCTCCTCACTTATATCTTACAAAGTGTTCAAGTTCAGCACATGCTGTTTTGAATGGCCGCATAGTGTGCCATTGTGTGGATGAAACTATTTAGTCTGTGAAAATAGTAAAGAAAACCTGATCCAAAATGGAGCCAGGAAGCAGTGAAGGGGGTTCTCACACGCTTGGCAACTTACTTTACAAATCTTAGCGGGAAGATTTTTCTCCTTGCCCAGCAACAACCCAGCCAATGAGAATCTGCTACACAAAAAACTATGGGCCCTCCTCACACATATTTTTAACTAAATGGATAGACTTTACCAAAATTAATTTAGCGCTCCAATGACCATTACGGGGAATTTTGACCTCCCCAGATTTGTTTCTCAGAACTAAATTAGAAGATCATGGCTCTAGAATTAAACAGACTAAATGGGATGCCTATTTTAATTGGTACCTGAAGACTTCCAAACTTATTTAAGACTCTAAAGTCGTTGGGGAGGTAAACATACAATACAATATGTAAATAATATATTGTAGAATTGTATACCTGAAACCTATATAAATTGTTAACCAATGTGACCCCAATAAACTAAAAAAGACTCTAAAGTTTCCTCTT
This sequence comes from Miniopterus natalensis, assembly GCF_054644295.1. Classification (NCBI taxonomy): domain Eukaryota; kingdom Metazoa; phylum Chordata; class Mammalia; order Chiroptera; family Miniopteridae; genus Miniopterus; species Miniopterus natalensis. The sequence goes on from NC_142083.1 coordinate 97,488,320, forward strand.
TACAAAGTGCCATTTATAAATTAACCAAGACCTCCTGAGCCAGTTTGGTTCAGTGGTTAGAGCATTGGCTGGTGGACTGAAGGGTCCTGGGTTTGATTTTGGCCAAGGGCACGTGCCTGGGTTGCAGGCAGATCCCTGGCCCCAGTCGGGGCACCTGCGGGAGGCAACCAATCAATATGTCTCTCTCACGTGGGTGCCCCGCCCCCAATCCATTCCTTCCACTCTCTGAAAAGCAATGGAAAAAATATCCTCCACAGAGGATTAAAAAATATTTAATAAATTAACCAAGACCAACAAATAATTGATAGAAAACAAAACAGCTTCTGAGGCCTCTTTTCCCATTCCCCACCCTCTTTGTCTCCAGCGCCACCTTCCTCTGTCCTTTCTGTATCATCTAGTTTCTTCCCCTGTCCTGTCCCCAGGCATGTGGCAGCCATATCGTGCCCAGGCTCTGCCTACGGCACAGTCCCCACCCTCTGTGCCCTCCCCTTCCTCATTCCGTCCCTCTCACTGGACTTCCCTTTCCCCCCAGCCTCTCCCCACTCCTGCCTCCCCTGAACCTATTGGAGTCAGACCCTCTGAGGATCCAAACGCTAAGCCCCTAATTTCTTATGTCCTCTGGACTAAAGCTGAGTTGGGAGCCACAGTCAGGGGTTTTTCCAAATTAACTGAGGGTCCCCACAGGTTTGCTGAGGAATTTAATGTAGTACTTCAAATTTATCAGCCTGGTTTCTCTCACTTCTATCAGCCTGTTCACATGCTTGTTGGTGAAAGCCAGGCCTACACTGCATGAATCCTGCTAATTGGGGTGATCCCAAGAAGTCTCTAGAGTTACAACCTGGGGAAAAAGAAACCCCCGCTGCCTTATTATATGATCAGGTTTGGGGAACGGCCGGGCGACTCCTCGCGGCAGTTGCTGGGGCTTCCTAAGTCGGGTCAGTGGGAACGCGGTTAGGCTTGCACCCGGAACACCAGGGAGCCTGTGCATGATGGCTGGAGCTGACTCCAAATTGTCTTTAAGGAAAATTCTGGTTTTTGAATGTTGACTCCAAAATCCTTTGGATTCAAATAACCCAAAGCCTTTAACTCTACGTTTATTAGTGGGCTGAACCCAGATCTTTGTCCTCTAGTTAAAAGTACGAGAGTGGAACGGGAAACTAGCTGCTCTGGATTCTGTTGATGTGGCAAACCAGCCCATTAGCATCCTAGGTGATTCCGCTAAAAAGAAGACCACTGTCCTGGCCAGGGAGCTCAGTTGGTTAGAGCAACATCCTGATACTCCAAAGTTGTGGGTTCGATCCCTGGTCAGGGCACATACAAGAGTCAACCAATAAATGCACAAATAAGTGAAACAACAAGTCAGTGTTTCTCTCTCTCCCTTCCTCTCTTTAAAATCAACCTGGCTGGGCGCGGCTCAGCGGTTGAGCATCAATGTAGGATCCAGGTGATCCGGGTTCGATTCCCGGTCAGGGCACATGCCCGGGTTGCAGGCTCGATCCCCAGTAGGGGGCGTGCAGAAGGCAGCCGATCAATGGCTCTCTCATCATTGATGTTTCTATCTCTCTCTCTCCCTCTCCTTTCCTCTCTGAAATCAATAAAGATATATTTTTAAAAATTAAAAAATAAAATAAAATCAATCAATAAAAATTTATGAAAATAAAAGAAAGACCACTAAAATCCTTGATTTTCAACTCCAACAAATGGAGTCCCCTAAGCAAAACCAAAGCCCCCATGATCTCTGCCATTATTGCAAAACCCAGGCATTGGAAGAAAGACTGTTACAAGCTTAAGCACTCTAGGTATCTTCAGCCCTTCAACTAACCTTTTCAGTGCCCTCCTAAACCCCAGTGACAGGAATCCAAGGAGCTATAGGTTTCCCCCCAAATCCTTGGAGTAATCACTTTCCAGATTGGAAACGAAAGCCCCCCCCTCTCTCCTTATTGACACCAGAGCACACTCTCAGTGTTCAATCCTACTGTTATTAAGTAGCCTCTGCCTTGGGGCGCTAAAACAGTTCAAATAGTAGGGGTCTCAAATAAGCCTCAACAGATTTCTTTCTCTAAATTTATCCCTTTTTGTTGAGGCCCTCTAAGAGTTACCTACCCTTTTCTTCTTAATTCTTTGATATTTAACTAATTAATTAATTGGGCTGAGATTTCTTAGAAAAATATTATGCTGGAATTTTTTTCTCTCAAAGGGGGTAAATAATTCTAGGATTTGGTGCAGCGGCCAAATGTCCAGCTGGGTAGGCCAGACAACCCTTCACATCTTTTGTTCTCTGATGGCACTGGAGCCGGCTGAGGGCGTTGAGCTCCTGAGCAGCTGACGCCTCCTTATGGGCAGGTCCTCAGCTAATGTTGGGAGAACTCACAGCGCCTCAGGGAGCAGGCACACTGCTTACCACAAATTTCACCTGACTCCCCATTGTCATTTGATTTGTCCAGCTGGCTGCCTTCGCCTCTAGGGTCACGGTTTAGAGCCATCAAGCCATTTGGATTATTCATGTCATTTTAAATTCTGCTTTGCATAACTTTTTAAAAAATGTGTTTATTGATTTCAGAAAGAGGAAGGGAGAGGGAGAGAGAGAGAAACATCAATGATGAGAGAGTCATTGATCGGCTGCCCCCTGCACACCCCCTGCTGGGGATCGAGCCCGCAACCCAGGAATCCGGGGGTGATATCCAGGATCATAGGTCGATGCTCAACTGCTGAGCCACGCCAGCCGGGCTGCATAATTATTTTTAAGCTTTGTAGGTGTTGCCTGTCAAACTCTTGTGGAAACGATGTACCCAATAGAATGATGCTAGCTCAACCCTTTAAGATGATCTCCAACACTTACAATATTGATAAGATATAGGTTTTAGATGGGACATGCCTCAGAGCTCTTCCTCCCACCCTCCCTTGTTACTCAAATGTGGCCTCAAGAGTTTTCAATCTCTGCACTTTCCCTCCCCTGCGGGACATGACAATCAGGGAGGCACTTCCTGGCACCAAGGGACAAAACCACTAAATACAGAAAACCTAACTTGATCAGTAATGCTTTCTATCTTGATCAAAAGGGAAAATGTCGCCCGGCTGGTGTGGCTCAATGGTTGAGCGTCGACGCATGAACCAAGTCATGGTTCGATTCCCAGGGTTACGGGCTCAATCCCCAGTTGGAGACAGCCAACCAAAGGCTCTCTCTCATCACTGATGTTTCTATCTTTTTTTCTCCCTCTCCCTGAAATCAATTTAAAAAAACATATAAAAAGAGCCCGGCCAGGAGTGGCTCAGCGGTTGAGCATCGACCTAGGATCCAGGAGATCGTGGTTCGATTCCCGGTCAGGGCACATGCCTGGGTTGTGGGCTCGATCCCCAGTCGGGAGCGTGCAGGAGGCAGCCGATCAATGACAACTCTCCCGTCACTGATGCTTCTATCTCTCTTCCTTCCTCTCTCTGAAATCAATAAAGATATATTTTTTAAAAATTAAAAATAAAATTTAAAAAACATATAGAAAGACTTCTTTATAAAGAGGAGGGATGTGAAAATGAATAAAGAAAACCGAGTCCAAATGGAGCTGGGAAACGGTGGAGGGAGGGTTCTCATGCACTTCCCAGTTTACTTTACATGCCCCAGCAGGAAGAAGGAAGATTTTTTTTGTAGACCAGCAACAGCCCAGCCAGTGAGAAACTGCAACAACTTCAAACTCTTAGTCCCTCCCAATTTCCTCCTTTCCTCATAAGAGAACACTCCGCTCCTTTGTTTTGCAGACTTGCATATCGTTCACCATTGTTTGCATGTCCTGGATTGCAATTCATCTGCTATTCTTGAATAAATTTGACTTTGATGGCCTACCTGCTTACCTTTTTGTTTTAAAGATTGACAGTCCTATTTTCTGTTGATGGGCAATTAGTTTGTTTCTAGTCTTACTACAATAAACTGCGATTATGTCCTTAGAAATACTTCTTTGGGTACATATTATAGCATGTCTGTAGAATAAAATCCTAGAAGTAGAATTGCTGAGTCAAAGGGAAGACTAGTGTTTTAAGCCATTTTTATCAATTTAAATTATTAAACTTTTCTCCCAGACCCACTAGAAGAATAGATATATCCAGAATATATACTATATTTATTTTGTATCTTCAAGCTATTCAGTTTTGAGAAGCATGGTCTTAAGTTCTTTTATTTATTCAGGTGACATGGACCCCAAATATGTTTGTGTCCCGTCCTAAGATCTCCCTCAAACCCATGCATATGTCACATTGGCAAACAGGACTTAGCAGATGTGGTTAAGGTTAAGATTTTATAATGAGAAGACTATCCTGGTTACCCCAGGGGGTCTAATGTAATCACCATGGTCCTAATGAAAGGGAGGCGAGAGGATCAAAATCAGAGATGTGACAATACAAACAGGTGGCAGCCATGCATTGCTGGGAAGGGGCCATAAAGCAAGAAACGCAGGCAGCCTCTAAAAGCTGGAAAAGGCAAGAATGGATTTAGACCTCTAGAGAATGTAACACTGCTAATACCTTGATTTCCATCCTGTAAGACCTATAAGATAATAAATTTGTATTATTTTAAACCAGCAAGTTAGTGATGATTTCTTAGAGGAGCAAGAGGAAACTAATGCAGGTAACATTGTTGAGGAACATTTCTGAGCTTTGTCAAGTACTGTACTGGGCTTGGGAGCATTCTCCCAGCTCTGAATTCAAGAATTGACGATCCAAAAGAGAAGCTGTTCTTAAAGACATTATGCTGAATGAAAGAAGCCTTAGACAAAAGAATGCACACTGTATGATTCCAGTTATGTGAAATTTTATAACAGGGAAAACAAATCTATGGGAGGAACAAAATTAGAACAGTTGTCTCTTGTGAGGTGAGGATGGGGTTAACGAGGAAGGGGCATGTGGGAACTTCTAGGATCATGGTAATGTCCTGTATCTTGATAGGGGTTTGGGTTACACAGGTGTATGCATATGAATACAAGAGGCAATATACACTTAGAGTTGTGCATTTTATTTAATGTAAGTTTAATTAAAAATAAAAATATGTTGCCCGTCCGGTGCAGCTCAGTGGTTGAGCATCGATCTATAATCCAGGAGATCGAAATTCAATTCCCAGTATGGGCACATGCCTGGGTTACAGGCTCAAACCCCAGCAGAGAGCATGCAGGAGGCAGCCCATCAATGATTCTCTCTCATCATTGATGTTTCTATATCTCTCTCCCTCTCCCTCTCTCTGAAATCAATGAGAACATATTAAAAAATAAATAAAAAATGAGTGACTCACTGTTAACAGCAGACAGAACCAGGAACACAGACTTATAACATGGCAACAGCTACAAGCAAGACTTACCTGATCCTGTTGTAACATCCTTTCTTCTAGGTGCTTCTGCCTCTTTCTCAGATATGTTGCCATTAACTTTCAAATGTGCATGCCAGCTTTTCCATTGATCCCTAGAGAGAGTGGAAGGGATAGAGGGATGGGGAGAGAGAGAACATCGATGTGAGAAAGACACATCGATAGGTTGTCTCCCACATGTGCCGGGACCAGGGCCAGGGATTGAATCTGAAACCTAGGGGAATCTAACCCAAGACCCTAAGACCCTTTGGTGCTTGGGCCAGGGCTCTAACCACTGAGAACACAGGCCCGGGCAAATATGTTCTCCCATTCAGTGGGTTGTCTTTTCATTTTGTTGATGATTTCTTTTTCTGTGCAAAAAACTTTTTTAGTTTGATGTAGTCCTATTTGTTCATTTTTTATTTTGTTTCCCTTGCTCAAGGAACTATATCAGAAAATGATAGATTAGTAAGAGAAATGTCAGAGATTTTATTGCTTCTGTTTTCCTCTAGGAGTTTTATGATTTTGAGTCTTACATTTAAGTCTTTAATCCATTTTGAGTTTATTCTTGGGTATGGTGTAAGAAGGTGGTCTAGTTTCATTTTCTTGCATATTTGTCCAATTTTCCCAACATCGTTTATTGAGTAGTCTGTCTTTACCCCATTTTATGCTCTTGCCTCCTTTGTCATATATTGACCATATAGTCATGGGTTTATTTCTGGGCTCTGTATTCTGTTCCATTGATCTATGTGTCTGTTTTTATGCCAGTACCATGCTGTTTGGATTACTATGGCTTGTAGTATAGTTTGATATCAGGTAGCATGATTCTTCTAAACTTGTTTTTCTTTCTCAAAGATTGCTGTGCTGTATTCAGGGTCTTTTGTGGTTCCATATAAATTTTTGGATTATTTGTTATAGTTCTTGAAATACGTCATTGGTATTTTGATAGGAATTGTGTAGAATCTGTAGATTGCTTTGGGTAGTATGGACATTTTAACAAGGTTAATTCTTCCTATCCATGAGCATAGTATCTTCTTCAATTTGTTTCCTCAGTGTCTTATAATTTTCCAATTACAGGTCTTTTACCTCTTTGGTTAAATTTATTCCTAGGTATTTTTTTAAATGCAATTGTTAATGGGGTTGTTTTCTTAGTTTCCCTTTCTGATAGTTTATTTTTGGTGTATAAAAATGCAACCAACCCTGCCCGGTGTGGCTCAGTGGTTAGAGTGTGACCCTCAACCTGAAGGGTTTTGGGTTTGATTCCCATCAAGGGCCCATGCCTGGGTTGCAGGTCTGATCCTCAGCCCAGGTGGTGGGGGGTGTAGGAGGCAACCAATCAATGTTTCTTTCTTTCTTTTTCTCTCTCTCTCCCCCCCTCCCTTCCTGCCATTGTCTCTAAAAATCAATGGAAAAAATATCCCCGGGTGAAGATTAACAAAAATAACTTTTTATAATTCACCCGATTTCTAGATATTTATTTTGTATCCTGATACTTTACTGAATTTATCAGTTCTAGGTTTTTTGGTGGAATGATGTCAACTGCAAATAAGAACAGTTTTACTTCTTCCTTTCCTGTTTGGATGCCTTTTATTTCTTCTTTTTGCCTGATCACTGTGGCTGGGGCTTCTAGCACTATGTTGAATAAGAGGGTGAAAGTGTACACCCCTGTCTTGTTCCTGATCTTAAGGAAAATGCTTTTAGTTTTTCCATATTGAGTTAATGTTAGCTGTGGGTTTGTCGTGTATGGCCTTTATTGTGCTCCCTCTATTCCCACCTTGCTGAGAGTTTTTATCATAAAAGGGTGCTGGACTTTGTCGAATGCTTTTTCTTCATCTATTGATATTATCACGTGATTTTTATCCTTCATTTATGTGTGTATCACATTAATTGTTTTGCAACATTTTCCAATTTCTTGGCTGATCGTTCTTGGGATCTGGGAAACATACATTTTTTAAGAAATGCTGGAAGGAATTCCACATGTACACACAGAAGGAAGCCCCAGAGGCTTCAGGAAGATTAGAAGAATACGCGCATGGAAGCTAAGTTACAAGAGAGGTTAAACAGGAAAACTGAGGTAATTAAGATAAAACTAAAGTATTGATTTGTTAACTAAGTTACCAGTTATCTTAAAGGACAGTTCAGCGGAGTAGTCAGTTGTATAGCAGCTGGCTGGCTTTGGTGGCTTTGGAGTAAGGCCTGGCTTGGAATCCCAGCTCTTAGATTTACTAGATGTGTGATCCTGGGCAAGTTATTTAATACTATATTACTGAGCCTGGCTTCCCCCTCTATTTTAAGGAAATAATACCTACCATCGGGCATGCAATTTGAGGTTACCTTACTTGCAAGTTAGCAAGTCAGTCTGTCACTGTTTCATGGGTGCTGGCAGGAGACAAGAGACTCCTATGCGAGAGACAAAAGGTCTCATTCGCGGCTCAACAAGCCCCCGGAGCGTCATGTATGCGTTAGTTCTTTTTGCCCCCTAAGTTCCACAAAGGCAGCCCGGAGGGGCCGTGTGGATGCTCGGAGCACGGTGAGCTGCAGCGCGCGGAGGAACAATGGGCTCGGGGAACCTGCTGCTTTACGGTGAGTGGCAAGCACGCTCCTCTGTCCAGACAGACACACTGCCTCTCCCGCAGGGCTGCTGGCTGCGAACACGACCCTGAGAAATGGCTGGGTAGAGTGGCCAGGGCCTTGCCTTTTGTTTGTTTTTGTTATACTCAAGGTTAGGGTGGATTAAAGCAAAAGAATACAGATAAAATCAGCAAAGGGAAAAGGCGCCTGTGGCGAAGTCCAAGAGAAACCTGGTGCAAAGTTGCCGGCGTTCTCTCCCAGGGGAGTTGAGCAGGAATGCATTTAATTCTCTCAGCAATGATTTGTGATAATATATACAAATTGTTGCCAACCAGAGACACTCACCTGAGCCTTGCTGCCCAGGATTTTTATTGGGAGTCAGTGACATAGACATGGAATGCCCACATGACTGTCCTCAGCTACTCAGACCCCAGTCCCCCAGAACAGACACGGGCGTTCACTGTAAGTCACATTGTTAGGGCACACTTATCTGGTCAGACTGGTGTAGCATGGCTCAAGGCCTCCACCATCAGACACTGACAAAATATTCCAAGGGCTCAGAGTTTATCTCCCACAGTGAATGCCAGTCCTAAAGAGGAGCTTTTTTTTTTTTTTGATGTGCAGGGTTTGAGCAACCTCAGTCTGCTGAGCTAGCTCTTTTCTGCACACACCTGACCTCCAAGAATTAGAATCAATTTAGATCCAATGTCCAGTTCTCCAGTGCCCAGCCAGCCTGGTGAATGACTGCAGATACATTTGGAAAGGGCTAGGAAGATCGACTGCATGTTTCTGCCAATGTAACCCCGTCCTTCATCAATAGGACCCAGCCTCCCCTCATTCAGAGGGGCTCTAGGTCTGGAATTGGCTAATGCCTGAGGATTTGAGGGCAGGGCCTTGCATTTTTGGCAACTTAGCAAGATACATAGCAACATGAGAAACCCATGGAAGAGCATCTCCTGACACCTACTTTATGGGGTTCTTGTAAAAATTAGATTGGAATGTTCATAAGTGCCTAACATAGTGCATGGAACATCATAAATGCTCGACAGAGTGGCTGTAATACTATTGCAGTAGGCTAAAGAATAAACAATATGGATGCAGTTAATGCAGGCTACTGCTTCAGGAAATTTAGCTGAAAATGGGAGATGGGGACAGAGGCCAGAGGGGAAGTTCTTTATTGTTTTTAAAGATAGATTTTAGCATGTTTGTAGGCTAGGGTGTGTTCTAGAAAAAAGAGGGACTCTGAAATAATAAAACTAAGAGGAGAGAGAAAATTAATAGATGGAGAAAATTAATAGTTTCATTAACTGCCTGAGGGGGCAGTTGATGAAATCCAGGCACAGCTATGTTCATGATCATTGCATGAGAGGGTTTTTGTTTTTTAATGTTTTTATTGACTTTAGAGAGGGAGAAACATTGATATGAGAGAATCAATTGGCTGCCTCCTACATGCCCCTTACTGGGGACTGAGCCCACAACCCTGGCATCTGCACTGATGTGGAACCAAACCAGTGACCTCTTAGTGCATGGGATGACACTCAACCAACTGGGCCACACCGGCCAGGACATGGGGGACTTTCTTGAGGTGGGATGGAAGCAAGTAAGAGTGCTCACACTAGTCAATTTGGAGTTGGTTGGGGAATGTGGAAGGAGTTCCTACTTAATACCTTGTATGTCCTTAGTGAAGGAGAAGGTACCCACTGGCTCAAGATATATCGAAGACTTAAGTGATACTGAAGGTTTGAGGTTGGAGATCAGAAAAGAGATCAGAAGTTTTTCTTCATAGCTCATACATAGGCATAAAGGCAGATGGGAGATTAACCTATATTGGGGCTGTGTATTAGTTAATTCTTTTGGTTGCAAGTAACAGAAACTCAAGTTAAACTACCTAAAGCAGGTGGGGAAATTGACTGGAAGGATACAGCCCGGTCATCAAATAGACCTTGGGACTGAAGTGCTTTAGGAAATGTAGGAAGTTGTCTCTCATCTCTGACCTCTGTAGACTACATACTGGAACTTGGCCACCAATGGCTCCCAAGTTTTAATTAATTACAGTTAGGCCCAAAGAAAGTTATAAATTCCTAGGTAAAGAAATAGTTGGTTTGTCCTGGTGATAAAGTAGGGAAAAGAGCCAGTTCTAAAACAGGGGGCTAGGCAGGTATCTAATAGGTCTCATCTAGGGTAGGGCAGGTCTCCATCAGAACTTTAAAATTTTCTACTTGGTTAAGGAACTTGATTTACATTTTATAAACAGTAATTACACAAGGAACATAATTCATTCAACAGACATTTTAATAAGACCCAATCTGGTCTGACCCCTACCTTAAGGTAGCTCGTCACCCAAGGAGAAACAGTTATAATGCAACTTGCTCAACACCAGAACAGAGGTAATTACAAAAGCTGTGTTCCCCAGCTGCTCCCCCACTCTGGGGCTGAGATCAGGAGATACAAGGGTAGGATGCCTCCTTTTAGCTGTTGGAATGAGACGAGTCAGATTTGTAAATTCCAACTTGGTGCAGCTACCCAAGGCAGTGATAGGCCTGTTCATTCAATTCAGTAAACCTATTCAGGGGTGGGTGCCATGGAGGCTTAACATGATTAAGACACATAGCTGCCTTCTGGAGCTTATGTGAGGGGTGGGCATGAACACAACTTGATGACTGTATACTTTTTGCTTTATATGCAATCACCTAACGTCTACCCTCCTTAAATGGCCTCACCTCATTTTATTAAAAAATGTTGACTGAGGACTCATGGAAGGTTCTGTGCTAAAGTGAGACCTAGGATTTTCCAACCACTGGTTGTAAGGAACGCTCCAAACCCACCAGATAAAGCACAAGCCGGTCCTGTTTTCACTTCTTGCAGCTAACCCATACCTCCCCTGCTTTTCCTTAAGAACAATCTTGTCCCAAAGCTCACTGCACTTATGTCCCAGACCCAACTTGAACCAATTTTCCAAACACAGGGTGCAGAAGACTTAGCTTCACAGCATTTGGTTTAAAAAAGCTTAGGTATTTGGGTGTCTGCAACCCAATAAACTCCTGGCACTGCCACTCCTCCCAAATCCAATGCAATCTAGAGCTGTTAAAACAAGACCAGACCAAGGAGGTATACAGTGTACACTGTGGTGCTGGCTTATTTTTGTATGACCCTTTAAAAGGGGCATTGAAAAACCAGCACCTGTTGGGTGATCATGTGTGGGAATTGGAACCCTATTTGTAAGAAATGATTGACCAAATTAATGCTGTTTAATCTGAAAACATGGGGCAAAGAAGTTGTGATTAAGTTATCTGAAAGGCTGCCATGTAGAGAAAGTATTAGACATATTCTGGGCAAGGCTTACAGGGAAGGAGAATGTGGCACTTAACCACTTCCTAAAGATCATAGCTATCCCACAAAGAAATGACCTGCCTTGTGAGGTAGTGAGCTCACTGTCAAGGGAGGTTTTAAAGCAAGGGTAGAACACCACTTGGCAGGAGTGTTGTAAAAAGGGGGCTAACCTAGGTTTGCTTAAACCTGGTATGGAGGAAGAGGCAGAGTAGAAGATCCTGCCACCTATAAATAGGATCCTCCTGACTGCCTACAAGGGGACAGGTAATCCCTATATGGAAATTAAAGGCAGACAGCCCCTGGAATATAAGGGGAGAACTTTTACCCTGACAGCCACAAACAGAATTCTTTTAGGATAGGATAGCTCATTAAACTTTAACTCTCCTAATGCGACTATCTGTTCTAGACAGAGTAAGGCAGCCAGTGTGGTAGGATATATTTCAGGTTTGTATGGTAGGAGACCTGGGTTTCAGTTCTGAATCTGCCCTATATGACCTGGGGCTTCTCCTTCCCTTCGCTGGGCCTCTCTGAAATGAAATGAACTTGACAGTCCTTCCCATTCTAAAGAACATTGCCCTTCTGACTGGGTCCCTCTATAGCAGATCTAGGGCTACAGTTTTGGACCCTGGGGCTACACTTGTGGACAGCCAGAGACCACCTCTGGCGAAAGCAACGGCCACACTCAAGGCAGGGGAAAGGCTTCTCCCCGGTGTGCAGGAGCTGGTGCTGGGCCAGGTGGCTCCACTGGGCAAAGCGCTTAGAGCACAGGTCGCAAGCATAGGGCCGCTCGCCTGAGTGGACGCGCCGGTGACTGGCCAGTAGTGAGGGGTAGGCAAAGCGGCGGCCACAGTCATCACACGCGTGCAGCTTCTCCTCGGTGTGCGTGCTGCGGTGTATGGCTAGCGAGCCGCTCCGGCGGAAGGCACGTCCACAGTCTGGGCAGGGGTAGGGCTTCTCTCCCGTGTGCAAGAGCTGGTGCTGGAGCAGAGTGCTGCGCTGAGAGAAGCGGGCCTCGCAGTGCTCGCAGGCGTAGGGGCGCTCCCCAGAGTGCACTCGCCGGTGGCTCACCAGGCGAGAGGACGAAGAGAAGCGCCGCTCACAGTCTGGACAAGGGTAGGGCTTCTCGCCCGTGTGGATGCGCTGGTGGATGACCAGAGCGGTGCGCTGGCGGAAGCGGCGGTTGCATTCCAGGCAAGTGTAGGGCTTCTCTCCTGTGTGTGTGCGCTGGTGGATGGCTAGCAGGGACGGGTAGGCAAAGCGTCGCCCACAGCTAGGGCACTGGTGGGGTTTTTCTCCTGTATGTGTGGTCCGGTGATTGGCCAAGGACCGACTCCTACGGAAGCAGCGGCCACAGTCTGGGCAATGGTAGGGTTTCTCGCCTGTGTGGATAACCTGGTGCTGGGAGAGGTTCTTACGCTGCGAGAAACGTTTGCCACATTGGTCACAAACATAGGGACATTCACCGGAGTGTGCCCGCCGGTGACTGACCAACAGGGATGGGTAGGAAAAGCGGCGCCCACAGTCTGGGCAAGGGTAAGGCTTTTTTAGATTCTGGGCACACTTGTGGCTTTTCAGGGCTGGATGATCAGGGAAGGTACAACCACAGTCAGGGCAGATGGGACCCCCAGATGTCTGTCTGGGAATCAGTCGGGGCTTGCTGGGCTTCCGCCCTCTCTTCCCCTTCCGGGGTGCCTCCTTAGGTGGGAATACTTCCTTCTCTCCGTTCTTCTTCCTGGTTCTGGTTTCTACAGGGACACAGGAAAAATTAATTTAACAAATGCTGGGCTACTACTCTTGCCTATTACAGTATTACAGGTTATAAGACAAACAGGCTCACCTCCTGTGTTTAAAGAGTGTTAGAGACACAGACAACCCAGTGTGACCTACTACTATTAAAGTATGGACGGAATAACAGGAGCCCCTAACCCAGCTTGGAGAAGTTGGGTAAGATTTCTCGGAAATTAAGCTGGCTTTAAAAATTAAAAGTTTTTGAAGAGGTAAGTTTAAGGCAAGAAGTAGAAACAAGGCATGAGCTGGCAGTGACTAGGTCATAGGGCCCTTTCAGCAATGGTTCTCAAATTTTACTGTGATCAGAATCAACTGGAGGGCTACTAAAACAGATTGCTGGGCCCTACTCCCAGTTTTTGATTCAGATGTGGGGTGGGGCTCACAAATCTGCATTTGTAACATGATCAGGAGTGATGCTGCTACTGGTTTGAGTACCACACTCTCAGAACCACTGCTGTAAGGACCATGAACTGTATTTTACCCAATGGTTCTCAAACCTAAACATACATCCAAATCAGTTGGGGCTATTAAAACACACATTCCTAGACATCTATAAAGGCAAATAAATAGTTCTGGGGTGGTGTCCAATAATCTACATTTTTACCAAGTTCCCCAAGTGACTAGCCATTTGACAACCCACTTGGCAAAAAAAAATGAATGTTTTGTGTGTTTTTTTAATTCTCACGCAAGGACATGCTGGGGGGGGGGGGGGGAGAAACGTTGATGTGATGTGATCCCACACTAGGGATCAAACCCTCAACCCAGGTATGTGCCCTGACTGGGAATCAAACCGACAATTTTTCCGTGCACCAGACAACACTCAACCAACTGAGCCACTCCAGGTGGGCTGAATGGTCTTTCCTCCCCTTTATTTTATTTCATTATTATCTTTCCATCACCACTTATGGACTGAATGGTTTTAAGAAAGGAAATATGGTTAGATCTGAATTTTAGAAAGATAGCTCTGGTCTTAGAGAATCTGGCATAGAAGTCCCAGCCCAAACAGTTCCATCTGCCCCTGTGGGTGGATCTGGGGCCCTTCTACCTGAATGGTGCTAATCAGAGCCCTGCTTGATCCTGAGAGTGCAGTATGTCCTGCACTGATCACTGTACTGCCAGAAGGGCAGAAAGGGGTCCCTGCACCCCAGGCAGCTGTTCTCCATTAAGTCCCTTCAACCAAAACACAGAAAACTCAGAGAGGTATAGGGTCTCTCAGTCAGAGCCCAAATCAAAGGAGGGTGGGTGGGGGCAGGGATCCTGGGAAGGAGGCAGGAGGGTAGTAGCTTCTTTTAAAAGCTCACTGATTCACACAATAGACAACTGTAGATATGTACTCGGTCTTCAAACTGGCAAGTGAATCTTTGTGTGGTGGACCAAACCAACACCATCATAAACAGTACCCTGAAATTGTGAACATGAACTCAGTCAATGGAGCACTACAACACGGGCCACAGCCACCATAACCCTGGACTGTCACTGGAAGCTGCAGGCCCTCCACAGGCATTTTTTCACTCACTTCTTTGGACTGTTAATCCCCTCGGGCACTCCTGCGGATCCAGGGCAGCTGGTTCCCAATCATCCGTATTTCGTTCCAACCAGGAGATGAGGGCTGGTTTGGGACCTGCGCACCCTGGGGAAGGAGAACCAGTCAGAAGTCCAGCTCATAAATAACTCTGGGTAAATACCTACCCGGTGGCATCTCCTGCCAAGCCCCCGTCCTCCTCCCCTCGCACAACCTGGTCACAGGCCAGGACCCTGGACACACTGCGCCCCGCCACCGCCAAGCTCCTCCATCCCTCAAGACCCGCGGAAGCGGACTGGGCCGGGCCTCACCGAGCGCGCCCAGGTGGCCGTAGGTCTCCCGCATCACGTCCCGGTACAGGGCCCTCTGCGCGGGCCGCAGACACCCCCACTCCTCCGGGGAGAAGTACACGGCCACGTCCGCGAACTTCACCGCCCTTGGCTTCCTTCCCCTTCTCCGGCCGGGTCCGGCCTCTCCTGGTCCCCGTGCGGAGACTGGAGAAGAAGGCGGTGCCATTGGACCAGAGAAGCCCGCACCCCGACCTCCCCTGTCCCGGCCTCGGCCCCTGGCGGACCCCGGGATTTGGGAGCCCCCGCCGGACCGGGACTGAGTGTGCCTGGGGCAGGCCGGGAGGGACCGGGAATCGGCCGCCTGCGGGGCTAACGGAAACCTCGCGCTGTTATTCAGGAAACTCCTGCCCGAACTTGGGGGAAAGGTACCGGAAGATGCCTTCGGCGAAGATGGCGGCGCTGCTACTGCACCGCCTTTGCCTGGAACACAGGCAGCTTCCAGCTATCGATTTTATTGACCAGAGCGCCATGCCGGCTTCCTACCCTCTTTGCCCTCAAGTGTGATGGCGCTGCGATTGGGCTTCACGCCCCTTTTCCTCCTATCCCACGCGCTCATTGGGCGGCGCCCGAAGATCGAGCGTCCTGATTGGATGCTGACAAAAGCGGCCCGTTTGAACGAAGCCAACGGAAGCGTAAGGGCAGGAAGCTGGCCGGCTGGTGTCGGGTGACTGTGTTTTGAGGCGGGAAGCCTCGACGTGGCCTGGGGTTAGCACCCCGCGGCTGTTCTCAGACGGGCGCTGCCCACCTGAGGGAGGGGCGGATTGAGCGAGGGAGCCACTCCGGCCAACCCAGGCTGAGATGCCCTGGGTGCCCCTTCGTGTCTTTCTCAGAAGGAACCTTCGCTTTGGATAATGGGGAACTTCCTTGTTGCCTTTTTGGGAAGGGAATTAACGTTAGAGTTTCATCTGTGCTGGCACCATACCGAACATATTACACATTCTATCTTATTTATTCTTTGCCACCACTGTGGGAGGTGATGGTTCTCAGCCCAGTTCCACTAATGACGAAAGATCGCAGAGGGTTACCGCCAGGAAAGCAGAGGGGCAGATTTAAACGTGGGGCGGACAGGGCCTTGATCCACGCCGCTGAACTAGGCACTCTTCCCGATGGCTGCCTTAGTTTGCTTGGTAACTCAAGGATCCACCTGAGCGCCTGGTCTCTTCTCAGATTCAATCTTCTGCGCATCTCTCCACACTTTATTTTTACATGACATTTGTTCAATGTACAAAGCATAGTGGTGGATGGTGAAGAGAGGCTGGATTACAAAAATAAGTCATGGGCCATACCCTGAATGAAGTTTACAGTCTACTGAGGCATATAAATTCACAACTAATAATAACAGAATGATACAAGCATGTATTGGAAAGGAAAATTGCTGATGGAACCAGTCAGCATCCACCCCCATCGGGTCTGTCCTCACTTCTGTGTAAGTACTGAGGTGCGGAGTTGCACTAGCTGTGTCATCACCCAGGAGAACTGGGAACAGGAGAGTATACCATTTGCTATATCTCTTACCTCAACTGATGACATACACATTTATTTTCTGAACCCATTAACACTTTGGATGTTTTTAAAAACATTTTATTGTTGAGAGTATTACAGATGTCCCTCCTTTTTCCCCCTCCTTGTCCCCCTCCACCCAGCTCCCACCCCACCCCAGGCCTTCACCACACTACTGTCTGTGTCCATGGGTTATACATATATTCATATAAGTTCTTTGGTTAATCTCTTCCCACCCCCACCCCTTCCCTCTGAGATTCGTCACTGGACACGCTTCCATGTCTCTGGATCTATTTTGTTCATTAGATTCCACATATGAGATCATGTGATATTTGTCTTTTTCTGCCTGGCTTATTTCCCTTAGCATAATACTCTCCAGGTCCCAACATGCTGTCTCAAAGGGTTAAGAGATCTTTCTTTTTCACAGCTATATAGTATTCCATGGTGTAAATACCACAGCTTTTTCATCCACTCATCTACTGATGGGCACTTGGGCTGTTTCCAGATATTAGCTATTGTAAATTGCGCTGCTATGAACTTAGGGGTGCATATATTCTTTCTGAATAGACTAATAACAACTAAAGAAATTGAAGCAGTAATCAAAAAACTCCCAGCAAACAAAAGTCCTGGACCAGACAGCTTCACAGGGGAGTTTTACCAAACATTCAAAGAAGAACTAACACCTATCCTCCACAAACTATTCCAAAAAATTCAAGAGGAAGGAAGACTTCCAAGCTCTTTATACAAGGCCAGCATTATCCTAATTCCAAAACCAGATAAAGACACTACAAAGAAAGAAAATTACAGGCCAATATCCCTGATGAATACAGATGCCAAAATCCTCAAAAAATACTAGCAAATCAGATCCAGAAATATATTTAAAAGATCATACATCATAACCAAGTGGGATTTATTCCAGAGATGCAAGGCTGGTACAATATTCACAAATCAACAAATGTGATACATCACATAAACAAAATGAAAGACATAAATCACATGATCATAGCAACAGAAAAAGCATTTGACAAAATCCAGCACCCAGTTTTTATAAAAACTCTCAGCAAAGCCCTGGCCAGTTGGGCTCAGTGGTTGGAGCGTCGGCCCGCGGACTGAAGGGTCCTGGGTTTAATTCCAGTCAGGGGCACATACCTCAGTTGCAGGCTTGATCCCCAGCCCTGGTCACAGATCTCTCTCTCTCTCTTTCTCCCTCCCCTCTCTCCCCCTTCCACTCTCTCTGAAAAGCAATGGAGAAATATCCTCAGGTGAGGATTTTAAAATATATTTTTAAACTCTCAGCAAAGGGGGAATAAAAGGATCATACCTCAACATAATAAAGGCCATATATGACAAACCTACAGCCAACATCATACTCAATGGTCAAAAACTAAAAGCATTTCCCCTAAGAACAGGTAAAAACAGGGATGTCCACTTTCACCACTTATTCAACCTAGTACTGGGAAGTCCTAGCCACAGCCATCAGACAAAAATAAAAAATAAAAGGCCTCCAAATTGGAAAGGAGTAGGTGAAACTGTCATTATTCAAAGATGATGTGATATTGTACATAGAAAATACAAAAGACTCCACCAAAAAACCACTAGATCTAATAAATGAGTTTGGTAAAGTAGCAGAATACAAAATTATTATCCAGAAATTGATAGCATTTTTATACACCAATAATGAACTCTCAGAAAGAGAAACTTAAAAAAAAATCCCATTTGCCATTGCAACAAAAAAATTAAGATACCTAGGAATAAACTTAACCAAGATACCAAGGAATAAACTTACTAGGAAAACTACAGGACATTGGAAAAAGAAGTAGAGGAAGATACAAACAAGTGGAAGCATATACCATGTTCATGGATTGTAAGGATTAACATCATTACAATGTCCAAGCCATTAATATTTTAAAGTGCCTACTATGGGCAAAACAATACCCCAAAGCCTACAGGGAATAAAGAAAATGTAACAGGAAGTCACAAGATAACACAGGCAGTAAGATAATTCGAGGATAACTTTTGAACAGAGGAGGTAGGAAAAAACCTGCAGTAAGCCTTACACTGAGTTCTACTCTGTCCTAAGGATAGTGAGTTTATTGAAAACCTGCAGTAAGCCTTACACTGAGTTCTACTCTGTCCTAAGGATAGTGAGTTTATTGAAAAAATTACTGGGGGAGTAGATAGAATGTCAAGATTGCCAAAACGAATAAGACAGAGTCCCTTCTCCTAATGACTTTCCAGACTGATGCATCATGTAGGAAATCAGTTTGGTCTATGAAGGAGTGGGATTTAGGGAGGACAGTGGTGCTCATTATACATTCGTTGAATAAACAGCTGAATTTCATGGTGGCTGAAGGTCTCTGGCATAAAGCCAGGAATTCAGGCAAGTTCGGTGTGAAGAGAATGATGCTGCTTTCTAATGTAGCGCAAGATACACATATGGTAAAACTGAAGGACAGAAAGGGTGGCTCGACACCAAATATTGCAGGGCTTCATCCTTTACTTTGGAGAGCTCTAAATAAGTCTAGAGAAGTGAAAGACCTTCCAAACATGTTTTAGGAAGATTACTCTGATAGTTTGCAGGATGAACTGATAGCTTTGTGCCTACTCTTTCTGTCTACACGTGGTTCAGTTTGGAAAAATAAGAATGTAAACTTAGGCTGCTAAGGGAATAAAAAAGTCAAATGGATAACAAACCATTTCATTTGGAAGGAAGAAAGTGGCTAAACAGAGGAGGTTGGAAAAAATCTGACTTCCTCTGTGGACGTCCTGCCTAAATGATAAAGATGTTCTGTCAGCTGAACAAGCAGAAGGTGCTGACATTGAATAGGGAAGAAGACTAAATATTGAAGTGATCAAGTGCTCTTCCCACATCCAGGAAGAAGGCAGGCAGGCTGGCCTGAAGGTAGAGCCTCAGCCTAGCCTTTTCGGCCCCAGGCTCCAAAGGCCCCATTTGGCCAGTTAATAAAGGAAACCTCAATTAAAATGGGAGTTGGGAAGGCTTGTGTAAGGAGCTCTCAGGCCAGATCACTCAAGATCAATTACCCTAACCTGGAAGACATGTACCTTGCATCTCCTACAGGAATATGTCTCTCTACAGTGGGAAGGTTTTCTGGCCCAGCAACAAGCCCAGCCACTGAAAAGCATGCAGCTCAGCCAATGAGAAGCCATTGTCACCCTGAACTCCTATTTTCCTCCAGTGAACTTTCGCTAATAATTTCCTTGCCTCACCCTCCTTTCCATTTTGCCCATCTCTCTGCTTGCTAGATGAGGCGCTGCCCAATTCATGAATCACTGAATAAAGCCAACTAGACCTTCAAATTTACTCAGTTGAATTTTGTTTTTTAACACCAGGCTTGCCACCATTTTGACTGGAGCCACTAAGGTAGGGCCTAGGATTCAGGCAGAGTGAGATGCTTCCAACTATAGGGAAGCACTTCGGAGAGAAAAGCACTCAGGACTTGATAAGAGCAGAGCCCCTTGCTCCTTTCTGTATAAATTCCTGGACCCACATTGGGCACAGGGACAAGCAGGGCTCTTCCTGAAGGAATACAACCCACTGCAGAAAAGGGTGGAGAAGATCCAGGGAGTCTACACACCAAGAGGCCACATAAAGACCAAAGGCCCCCTGTTCTGGGTAAAGGGAAATGATGTTGAGGGCCAGTAAATAACAGGTGCCATTGTGTGGGCACAATGACATAGATGATCTTAGTTGAAACTCACCTTCCAGAGTCCTTATGAGGATGATTATCCTTATATCACAGTTATCAGAAGGTTGAGCAGCTTGTCCAAAACCTGTTAGTAAGGGCAGGGATGAGATTTGAACCTGGAATGTCCTCCGCGTTGCACTGGCAGCTCTAAACTGGGTGAAAGGCTTTCAGATTAATTTCTCCTCATTTCATGCTCAGTGAGGGAAAGCGCCTGAAAGTGCAGCCTTCAGTTATAGCACACACAGAACGCACCCTATAGACTGACTAGAGCCTAATCTTTGCCTAAGATGTCATAAACCCAGACTTGGGCAAGCAGTGTTAGTCCTAGGGGAGGGTAACGAGCAATGAAGGAGTCTCACCTTTTCTTTTCTTTTTTAAAAATATATCTTTATTGATTTCAGAGAGAGGAAAGGAGAGGGAGAGAGAGAGATAGAAACATCAATGATGAGAGAGTCATTGATCGGCTGCAGCCGGCAACCCGGGCATGTGCCCTGACCAGGAATCGAACCCTGATCGCCTGGATCCTAGGTCGACGCTCAACCGCTGAGCCACGCCCGGCCGGGCTCACCTTTTCTTAATGGATTCATGTAGGCAAGTTCCAACCTGTTCCATTTCTGAGTGAGGTAACTCACTGATACATTTCTGATTACCTCTATATCCCGCTCTCTGAAGGGGGACTTCTAGGCACCTACAGACCTTGTCACTCTACATTTCCCTTTCTCCTCTCTCTCCTGCCCCTGCTTGCTCTGCATGACCAACATTTGATAAGGAGGAATACCACCCCTCATAAGCTCCTTCACAGAACCTGACACAGGCCATCCACACTCCTGGAATTTATCTGAGAAACAGGGGACGTGAACTGGGGGGTCATAATCCCTGAGGTCCAGAGCCTGGCATAGGGACTTCCCAGAAGGTCTCTGACCCTCTGCCTCACCCTCTTTGCCTGATGGATCCACCGGCGGGCTTTCACGGCATGCTTTCTCTTGAAGCGTTTCCCACACTCAGTGCCGGGAAAGGGCCTCTCATCAGAGTGGATGCACCCGTGGCTGCGCAGGAGGAGGGAGTAGGAGAAGCAGATACCATACTCTGGGCAGGGGCAAGGTTTCCCACCTCTGTGTGTGCATCTGCCAAGGGAGCCTCTAGTGGAAGCATCACCTACAGCCATGAGCTGGTGCTGGAGTAAGTTTTCCTGGTGAGCAAAGTAACTGCCACATTGTAGGGAATGGTAGTGCTGGTTGGCCAGGAGGGAGGGCATGCAAAGTGGCACCACGGTCTGTGCACATATGTCTGCACCTGTGGATATACCCCCTTCTCGGGTGGAAGTAGCAGCCACAACCAGGGTACGGGTAGGGCTTGTCCCTTTTGTGGAGCAGCTGGTGCTAGACCAGGTAAGCCCACTGGTAAAAATGGACATCACATGACCCACAAGCATGGGGACAGTCACCAGAGTGGATCTGCCTGTGGCTGACTAACAGTGAGGGGAAGGCAAAGAGCCGCCCACAGTTAAGACATGCATAGGGCTTCTCCCTTATGTGGGTGGCCAGTGCCCGGCTTTTTCAAAAGCAGCGTCCATGCTGGCAGCAGAGAAGGGGTGTCTCCCCTGTGTGGATGAGTTGATGCTGGAGCAGTTCCTTGCACTGAGAGAGCAGCGCCCATACTACCACAGGGAAGGGCTGCTCAGCAGACTAGACCCGCTGGGGGCTGGCCAGGAGAAAGAGGTCAGCCTAGACGTGGGTATAGCCCATTTGGAGCCTGAGAGCACTGTCGCCCTGTGGCTGAAGAGCCCTGAGGCATTTACTGGCAACACCCCCTGCAGTTAGAGTCCTCAGTTACTGCCAGGGCCATTGCCACACCTTCTGCACTGGTGTCTCTCTCTCTCAAAGGCCGGATTAAGTTCCTTAATCCCCCTTTTCTTTCTTCTTTTCTTCTTACTCTTGCTTTCTGCAGAGATAAATGGAATGGAAGAGTGTAAGGTGCTTTGAATCAGAGTAACTGTCTTTCTCCTGGAATCAGGCAGTTGGGTATAGATTTAGAGCAGCACCTGAGACTGAGCGCCTGCTCGTCCAAGGCACAGGACCTAATGGAATCCCTCAATGCCTCGCCCAGCTCAGGGAGAAGTTTCCCACTTTCTAAAAAGTTCTATCCTTCATTCAGGGCCTCCAAAACTGTATAGTGTTCTCATAAGGAAGAGCCAAATTCTTTTCAGAGGTAGGCTGACACCTCTTCCTGGTTAAAGACCTTAAATGTGGGCATTTCAGCACAAATATTTCTCAAAAAATTGAGACCTCAGTGCCTTTTGAGTGTCCCCAAATACCTGTTTCTATCCTAATTGGAAGTTGACAAGTCATCAAATGTTTTATATATGTAAACAGTGCTCCAGACAGCTTCAGATAGCAGGATACGCTGTCCTGGGAGACAAGGGCAAATCTGAGTGAACTTCTAGCCTCTCTCCAAGGCCAGGAAAAGTATAGCGTGCAGACCCTCTAGCCTTAAGTCACTGCAAGTTAAAAGGTCACTTTCTGAGGCCGACTAGCCATATTTCAAGTGCTAAATAGCCACCTGTGGCGTCTTGTGGCCTCTCCAAGGGACAACACAGATACGAACGTTCCCATAATTGAAAGCTCTTTCAGGCAGCAATGCTCTAAGAGCCCAGCAGGAAGCAGGCAAAAGACCTCAGTCCCCAAGGAGGCCGCCCCCCCCCCCCCCCCCCGTAGGGACCAGCAGGACAAGCTGGCTACCTCTGAGTGCAAGGAAGACCCCAGGCCTGGGAAAGAGAACTTTGGAAGAGAAGGTTCCCAGGATTCTTACCAACTGGGGTCTTTAAAGAGAAGAGTGGGGTGTGGGTGTAGGTGAGGGGGCTTCTGGGAGAAAGGGCAACCCCCTCCTTTCCTCACCTATCACGTCTCCTCCCTCCTCTCCACCCAGATGAGAGGGCGTGTTTAGAGCCCGGAAATCCCAGGGGAGGAGGGGCCGAGAGCGCCCCGGGGGGAGAGGAAGGAGCCGAGAGAAGGAGCTTCCTCTGCAAGGGTGGGGTACACCGTCCTGCACCCTCGGAGAGGAGGCCTCCCCAGCCGAGACACGCCCCCAGGCGCGCCCGCAATCCGAAAGGTCTCGGCGCCGCGGAAAGGGCGGGCGGCGGGGGGAGGGTCTCTGCGATCGCCCCCGGGACCCAAGGTCGGCCCCCGGCTTCCTGTACGAGGCGCGCCGCGCAGCACCGGGTCTGGAGACTACGCGCGCAAGTCTCGGGGCGCCGTGGGCTTCGCCGCCCCCCGGCACGGCCCCTGGTCGGAGCGGCCTGAGCGCAGCGCCCGCGCTCTGTCGGGGCCTCCGGAGACCCAGCGGGCGGGAAGGAAGCCGGCGCCCGCCCTTCCCCAGAGCACTGCGGGGCTCGCGGGGCGCCCCTGGGTGCAGCCCTGCGCCCTAAGAGCCCTCAGCATCGCCCTTTCCCGGCCCCGCACTCTGCGCCGCTCTGGCCAGAGCCCCGTCTGCGTGGCCGGGGCTCCCTGCCTCCCGCCGCCCAGGCTTGGCCGGCGTTCAAACGTTCGCCGAGCGCCTGCTGGCTCGAGCGCGGGGGGAGCAGGGGCCACGCCGAGTCTCCGCCGCGGCCGTCACGTGGTCCCCGCAGCCCTCCCGACCCTCAGGGCCGCCCCGGGCCTGACCTCAGGGTAGTCCTCCGGCGCCTGCCGCGCTACTGTCTCAAGGGATTTGCCGTGGCCTCTCGAAACAATGCTGGGGGCTGGAAAGAGGTGGCTCGAGGGTGCCTGCGCTCGGCGGTGCTGCCAGCCTCGTGGGGGAGGCACAGGGCACAGGGCCGGTGCCCGAGGCGCTGCGAAGGCCCGCGGTGGAGCCCCAGCCCCAGGCGGAGCCGCCACGGGGCGGTGCAGGCTTGCTCTCGGCTGAGCAGTGTCTTCTATGAGCCTCTGAGGCCGGACAGCAGGCCTCCTGCACGGTTCAGCTCAGCCGCAGCCTTATTTCCAACATAGCGGGATCTGCTATGAGAAAGCAGCAGCTGTGCGATCCTGTAGGGAATTATGAGGCAGTCTCACCTCTGCGGTGAGCACAGATGAGCGTTATGAATCATATGGGGGGGGGGGGGCAAGAGGAAAGGCAAATGGCTCCCACCCGGCTGGAACTCGGAAGAGCGGGAGAAGTTACAGTAAAAGCAGCGGTTTAGCGCGGCGGGCGGGGCTCAGCGCTGAGCATCGGCCTAGGATCCAGGAGATCGCCGTTCCATTCCCGGTCAGGGCACATGCCCAGGCTGTGGGCTCCATCCCCAGTAGGGGGCCTGTAGGAGGCAGCCGATCAATGATTCTCCCATTATCGATGTTTCTATCTCTCCTCCTTCCTTCCTCTCTCTGAAGTAAATATTTATATATATAAAAAAGCAGTTGTTTAAAACGGGTGATTAAGACTGTCTTCAATCTTCAGTATTGAAAAAAACACTGTCCTCACAACAGTTAGGATGGGTACTATAAAAACAGAAAAGGGAGTGCAATAACTGGAATTCTTGTGCACTGTTGGCCAGAACGTAAAGTGGTCCAGCTGTTGTGGGAAACAGGATAGCGGTTCCTGAAAAATTAAAAATAGAATTATTTCATGATCCAGCAATTCCATTTGGGGTACATACCCCAAAGAATTCAAAGCAGGGTTTGGTTTCGTTTTTTAACCAGTCACCTTTTATTAAGTGTTAATTATGATACGAAGGGATTCAGAGGTGCTGGGCAAAGGTCACGGTCAGGCATGCGGAGCCCACACTGGGCCCTCTTCAGTGGTACTCACTCCTATGTCCTGTCTGAGTTCCTTAGAAGGGCAGTTGTGGAAAAACCACATAAGCTGCCAGCACCGTAGAAACCCCACTGACCTGCCCTTTCTTCACACGACATACTTGTAAGTACCGGCAGTAAAATGTGAAACGCTCCAGCAGTGCCTCTGGGGCGAAATCCCGCATCAGCATCCAGGCAGGCAGTTCCCCTGTTTTGACATCCATGGGGTTCTTCTCCTTAAATGGTATGACTGACACCGTCTTGGAGTCCCAGGTGTCCCCTAAAGCAGGTTCTTAAGAGATATCTGTACACCAATATTTATAGCAGCACTATTCTCAGCAGTGAAGAGGTGGAAGCAGCCATTATCCATCAGCAGGTGTATTCACAGAATGGGGTGTTATCTGGCCTTAAAGAGGAAGGAAATTCTGACACGTGCTACATGTGTGAAACTGGAGGACATTTTACAAAGTGAAATAAGCCAGTCACAAAAAGGCAAATACTGTATAATTCCACATATATGAGGTATCTAAAGTAGTCAAATTCATAGAGACAGAAAGTAGAATGGTGGTTGGGTGATTGCCATAGGCTGAGGAGAGGGTCAACTGGGGAGTTGCTTAATGAGTAGAGTGTTTCAGTTTTGCAAGATGAAAAGGTTCTGGAGATCAGTGCGCAATAATGTGAGAGTACTTAACACTACTGAACTGTACACTTAAAAATGGTTAATATGGTAAATGTTATGTTGTGTGTTTTACCACAAATAAATTAATAAAAATAAATATTTAATAAAATATACTAGCAGACCAAATCCAGCAACATGTAAAAATAATTAAACACCATGATCAGACAGGATTTATCCCAGGATTGCAAGGTTGGTTTAACACCTGAAAATTAATGAATGTAATACATCATATAGCGATAAAATAAAGACAAAAACCACATGATAATCTTAACAGATGTAAAAAAGCACTTGACAAAATCCACATGTCTTGATGATAAAAACACTCAACAACTAAGACTACAAGGGAATGTCCTGAACCTAATGAAAGACTGAATGTTTTCCCCATAAGATCAGGAACGAGACAAAGAGGTCCGCTATGGCCCATTCTGTTCTGTTCCGGTCCATTCCATTCATCATTATTACTCTCATCACTTCTACTTTATTCTATTACATTGTACTGTTCTAGTCAGGATAGTTAGGCAATAAAATTAAGTAAAAGGTATCGAGATTAGAAAGGAAGATGTAAAGCTACTGCTATTTGCATATGGTGATACACAAACTCCTAAGGAATTCATTTTTTAAAAAAGCAAAACTTTATTATGGCCACTTTGGAAGACTGTCAGTTTCTTATGAAACTAAACATATGCTTACCATATCATCCAGCGTTTGCACTCCTTGGTATTTACTCAAACAAGTTGATAACTATGCCTACACAAAAACTGACACACAGACATTTATAGCAGCTTTATTGTAATTGCAAAAATTTGGAAGCAACCAAGGTGTCCTTTAATAGGCGAACAGATAATAACCTGTGGCACATTCATACAGTGAAATATTAGCACTAAAAAGAAATGAACTATCAAGCTAGAAAAAGACATGAAGGAACCTTAAATGCCTATTACTAAGTAAGAGATGCCAATCTGAAAAGGCTCCATACTGTATGACTCCAACTATATGACATTCTGGAAAAGGCAAAACTATGGAGACAGTGAAAAGATCAGTGGTTATAAGAGGATGGGGAGGAGGAGTGATAAATGGTGGAGCACAGGGGATTTTTAGGGTGGTGAAATGATTGTATATAACGATGGATACTGTGATGATGTATACATGTCTTTAGACATTTGTCAAAACTCATGGACTGTACACCACCAAAAGTGAACCCTTATGAGCACTATGGATTTGGGGTGATAATATTTTTTCAGTGTTGGTTCATAGATTGTAACAAATGTACCCCTCTGGTATGGGATGTTGATAATGGAGGAGGCTGTGTATGTTTGAAGGCAGAGAGAACGCTGTACTTTCAGCTCATTTGTACTGCGAACCCTAAAATACTCTCAAAAATAAAATCTATTTTAAAAAAATTTTAAATAATGATTCCTGGTACACCATTTAAAAACATTATGTTATGTGAACGGAGCCAGATTCAAAAGACCGCATGTCTTTTGAGTCCATTTATATGAAATGTCCCAAATAGGCAAATCTATATAGACAGAAGGTAGGTTAGTGGTTTCCAGGGGCTGCAGGAGGGGAGAATGAGGGCGTGATGGCTAAGGGGTTTCTTTCTGGGGTGATGAAATGTGCTAATATCTATTGTGGTGTGGTATCATAACTGAAAATACAAAGAATATTGCATTGTGCACTTAAAATGGGTGAGTGATACAGTCTGTGAATAACATCTCAATAAAGCTGCTGAAATAACCATGTTGTAGTCGTAAACATGGAAAGATGGTCATGGTAAGTTATTCACACACACAGACACACCAAAGAACAACCAACCAACCAACCAACCAACCCACCCCTCAAGGCTTCCAGGAGCGCTTCTGGGACAGTCCTTCCCAAGCCTGAGCCTGATACCAGCCATTTTAGCTCATTTCCCTACCCTCCTCTAAGCATTTTGTGCTCTCTGGGCAGCCTCCGCGTCTGCAGCTCTGGCCTGAGATTGGTTTGAGTAGGTCGCGAATAAACGAATAAATGGATGAGAAAAATGGGCAGCGCGGGGCCATAACGGGCTTCACCGAGCGCCCCCAGGTGGCCGTAGGTCTCTGGCATCACTTCCCGGCACAGGGCCCTCGGTGCTATAGGCTTCAACGCGCCCCCTGGAAGAAATACTCGGCCTTGGCCGCGAAGCTTTCCAGCCCCTTCCTCCTCCACTCAGGTCCAGGCTCTGGGCTCCGGATGGGGCGCGGGCGCGGGCAGGGGCGGCGCTTTGGACTCTTTCAGTCCCCAGGTCCTAGATGTTACAGCCCCAGGGCCACGGTCTCTTCCGGGCTGAGACACTGCTCCGCTGGGCCCGGCGTCTGAGCGGCACGGATCCGGTTCCGCGTGGGGCCACGCCGCGGCCAGAACGGAGTCGCTCTGACGCTCGGAGTGGAACAACGGTACCGGAAAATGCCTTAAGAGGATATGGCGGCGACCCGCCCTCACGGCCGTCACTCACACGCAGGCCGAAGCTCGTCGTTAGTTCCCTCTAGGCGATCTTATCAAGTCTGAGTCCGCTCCCAACTCTAGCTCCCGCTCCCATAATTCCTAAGCCCTCGTTGGGTGCCTGCGGCTATTGGCTTGAGGACGCGACTTCTGACTGCGCCCAGTGATTGGATTACTCCCGACGTTGAAAAACTATGTCTGCGCTGATTGGCCCCTTGGGCCAGACTCTAGGACGCTGTTGCTAGGCAACGCTTGACAGGGGGCCGGGCTCTGGGGCGCGGGCTCAGGCGTTCGGAGGGGTTTCCCGGGAAAGGAGCGGGCTTGGTCAGCGTCCTCTGCGCGATTCCACCTCGATTCCCCCTGGTCCGCTGACGCACGAGGCCTCCGAGGGCGCGTCCTGGCCGCAAAATGAACTGGTTCCTGTCCTGAGAGAAAACAATTCTGGGAAGCTGAGCACATTCACGGAATTTCTACACTATGGGACCCTCTAACCCTGGGCAACACTCCACATGAGGGTAGGCAGTGTGGTCCCTATTTAAGAATAAGAGCCCAGCTGGTGTGGTTCCGTAGTTAAGCGTGGTCCCATGGGCTAAGAGGTCCCGGGTTCGATTCCCAGTCCGGCCACATGCCGGGCTTGCGGCTCGATCCCCAGCAGGGGGCGTGCAGGAGGCAGCCATTCGATGTTGATGCAGCGATGTTTCTGTCTCCCTCTCCTTTTCTCTCCCTAAAATCAGTAAAAACCTATTTTTAAAAAGAATAAGAAAATTGAGGCTGGCTGACAGGCCTGTCTGGCTTCAAGTCCAGTGTCCTGTCTACTGACCTAATTAATCACTAAGGGGTTTCCCTTCTGAGCCGGCATGGCCTTGGGAGAGCTCACAAATACTCCTGGGGTTGAAGTCCTGGCCACCAGCAGGGCTTCACTGATTCACAGAAGCGCCCCTTCCCTTTTCTCCACCGCTTTGAGGGCTGAGTAGACAAAGTCAGAATCATCCTTTGTTGCTCCTAAGCATCTAATAACTGTAGCGATAATAAGAAACACAACCGCCCACACAATGTGCTGGGAGTTGTGCAGAACACTCCAAATACATTACCTGGTTAATTTTATTTAATCCTCGAGACAAACCCAGGAGGCTGATCATCTCACTTTCCGAATGGGGGCGCTCAAACTCAGTCCAGTAAGAAACTCCCAGTAACACAGCTAAAGGGAGCCAGCAATAGCAACCAGTGTATCTGACTTTGAAGCCCAAATATCCTAACTATTATGCTATACAGCTTCTCCTAGGCACAACAGTTGTTTAAAAATATGGAAGTAATGATAAAACTTTCTTTGCTTTCCCCTTACCCCTGTGCCCCATTCCTTGCACCCCAAGAAAGAGACCCATTCTATAATTAGCTTCCTTTACAGATATGAGGTACAGGACCTGTGAGCTCAGGCCTTCGAGTCAGAGGAAACTCTTGAGCCCTGCCTTTACCTCTTACCGCTTCTTCACCTTGCCAGTGTAGGTTTCTTCGCTTGTAAAATTGGGGTCATACTATCTACCTTAGACATGTCATTGAAGTTTTGTGGGTTTTGTTGTTGTTGTTTTTTGTTTTTTTAATCTTCACCCAAGGATATTTTTTCCATTGTTTTTTCAGAGATAGTAGAAGGGAGAGAGAGAGAGAGAGAGAGAAACATCCATGTGAGAGAGACACATCGATTGGTTGCCTCCCACATGCACCGGGACCAAGGCCAAGGATCTAGCCTGCAACCGAGGTGGGTGCCCTTGGCTGGAATTGAACCCAGGACCCTTTGGTCTTTAGGCTGGCACTCTAACCACCGAGCCAAACCGGCCAGGGCAAAGTTTAAAAAAGCTGTAAAGTATGGGGCCTATGGTAGGCAGTTAACTCAAGTGACTTATTATATGAAAGAGACAGAACTTAGATAACAAGAGAGGTGCTGTGGTTTGCAACCTGGGGAATTTCCCAGATGAAATCTGAAACTGGTTCCCATACACGGAGGGCAAGGAGAGAGCAAAGAAAGAGGCAGACTACTCCAGACTAGTTGGTAGGTGGCAGGTTTAACAAGGCAGGGAACTTACATACAAGGCTTGTCTTGGGCAGTTGTAAGTAGGTCTCCACCCATGCCCACAAAAATCTTAAAAGTTTATATAGGGGCCTTAACAGGGTTCAGTCATATATACTGTCTGGATGGTCTCAACAACACATTGCTCTCTCAAGTCTTCATCCTTGAAAATGGCTCCCATTGTGGAGCCGGTGGGCAGAACACACATTCCAAGGATGGGGAGGGGGTGAGGAGCCTCCCAATTGCCCAGGTTTGGCTCACGGATCAACCAAGATGGCTCACAGGTCATCTTGATCACCTCCTCCAACAGATGTTTCCTAGCGTGTTCTACTATCTTGGAGCAGTAAGAAAACACCATAAGTATATAATTTTCATTCTTGGAGAAGTCTTGAAGGTTGGGGTATGACTTTCACCCCCACCTTCTGATTCTATCCCTTGGCTATTCAGTATCTTCCATTCCCATATTCCTGGTGCCTGCCCTCCTCACTCTCCCAGGCTGACTAATCTAGACTTATGGAAAGTATCTGGGTAATACTTAACTTCTGGAAGATGTCTCTGGATCTGCATCTAAGAACTGAGACCCAAGCTCATGGCTACTTATTAACATGTATCTTGATCTTTTTGTTAGTTTGTTTTCTACCACTGAGGGTGGTTCTGCTGATGCTAATTCAGGTGATGTCCTGTGGGAGCTGAATAGGGCCCTGTGCTTCATGAACAAGTAGTGAGACATTTCTGGATACTGCTTCTGTGGCGATTCAGCTCTTAGGCTCCTCAAGAAGCAACAGCCACACCCAGGGAAGAGGCATGGCCATGCACCTTGGGTGCAAATCCAAGGTAGAGTTTGCAGAGCTCAGCTACAGTCAAGGCAACATATCTAATTCAGGGTTTGCAGTGGAGGGTTAACACGGACTTGGATGGAGGTTTCAGGTTCAGTGGTGTTCAGGAATAGTGGGTCCAGGCCATGGTTCTTTGTCTCAGGGTGAGGCGCCTGCTGCAGCACTGGTATCTCTATCTCCCAATGTTTCTTGACTTTTGATCCCTTCATTCTGCATCTCCTTCCCCTTACTTTCTGCTGGAGAAGAGGGAGAATCTCAGGACTTGGACTATAAGCAGCTTTAGTCCATGAGGCTTTTCATGGTTCTTGGAGGGGTAAGGAAAATTCAATGAGGGCAGTGGGAAAATTCAAAGACTTGAGTCAGACCTCCCCTGGATAATTAAGAGAGGCCCTCAAGTCCCCACAGCTGGCTCATAGTCCTACAGAATCCTGGGAACACTGACCCCTTACCAAGAGCCCATCTTGTCCATGGGGATTGCTAGAACGCCTCAGTCTGGGGCATTGTTCCTCACCTGTGAAAGACACCCCCCCCCCACTCCTTGCCAACAACAGGAACCCTCTAGGAACTCCTTAGGACCAGCTCAGGAAAAAACAGGATACAAAGATCCTCAATCTGTAGAGAAACTACTTTGACATTCTTTGTATTTCAGGTTCATAAAGGCCCAAGATTAGTAACACATGAATATTCAGGAAAGTGTAGCTGCAAAGCTAAAAAGAAGAAGGGGGGGAGGGAGAAAGGGGGAGGAGGGGGGAGGAGGGGGGAGGAGGAAGGCCCAGTAGATTGGAAGCTCTTTTTATTTTTATTTTTATTATTATTATTTTTTTAAATATCTTTATTGATTTCAGAGAGAGGAAAGGAGAGGGAGAGAGGCAGATAGAAACATCAAAGATGGAAGAGTCATTGATTGGCTGCCTCCTGCACGCCCCCGGACTGGGGATCAAGCCCACACAACCTGGGCATGTGCCCTGACCGGGAATCGAACCCCGATCACCTGGATCCTAGGTTGACGCTCAACTGCTGAGCCACACCCGGCCAAGGCAGAAGGTCTTTTTAATGAGTGGCACATTAAAACCCCTGCTCTTCACCTTGGGATTGTGAATGCCGACTGACCTTGCACTCTCCCACTCCAATCGAAAGATATGCATCCTGAGCTCCAACACTTGTCATCTTTGGGCCCCTTTCCAAAGAGCTCCTGTTTCGTTGAGAATTACCTTTTACAAAGCACTCTGATCCTTTGCCCTTCATTAGCAAGGGGCTCAACCTTTCTCCCTTAATTTTCTTACTTGTTAAGCGGGGAAATAATTTCTTCCTCTTAGGGATGTGTGGAGATCAAATGAGATAATGTGACTAAAAGCATTAAGGTTCAGTATGTGTTGAACAAAATTTACTTCCCTTCCCTACCCCCACACATGACATTCTTTCTCCATAGCATTCACTGGGGAAAGAATGGCCAGGGGTTATTTTTCAAAACCTATAGGTATATATTCCCCCAACCTGGAAGCAGCCTGGTGCCACTTGGACTCTGAGAGAATGGAACTGACCTAGAAACGTTACTGAAATTGCACTGGATAATTCCTTCAGAGGGAGATCTTTGTAAGTGATGGGCCCTTGAGGCCTTCCAGGAAAATCTAACTTTAGGCAGACACAAGTTCCCTCATCTCAACAGGCTCCTCTGGGCCCTGCCTTCTCTGGGATCCTCAGCTCCAGAGGACCACAGACTTCAACTTTTTGTTTTATCCAAGAGACAAGGTGCTTTCAGATTCAGGGAAAAAGAATTGAGTCAGAGGTGGTGTAGGAGTCTGGGAGGGGGCAGGGCACAACTCAACAAGGTGTTATTAGAACCATTTTATGCTAAGGAAACTGAGGCTCAGAGAAATTAAATGGTTTGCCCAAGTCCACACCGCATGCAAGGGATGGAGTCAGGATCAGAATCCAAGTCTGCTTGACATCAGTCCCCAAGCACTGAACTACTGTGAGGTACTGAATATACTGCCCCTGTGACCCACAGCTTAGGGGCAGAGGGTCTTTGGTCCCAGGCCTCACTTTTAGGAAACTCTCAAATTTAAATTTTATTTACTTACTTAAAATATGTTTTTATTGATTTCAGAGAGAGGAAGGGAGAGGGAGAGAGAGACAGAAACATCTGTGAGAGAGTGTCACTGATTGGCTGCCTCCTCCATGCCCCGATGGAGCCCGCAGCCCTGGCCTGTGCTCTGACCAGAACCTCGACCTCCTGGTTCTCGTGTCAACACTCAATAACTGAGCCTTGCTGGCCCGGCTCAAATTTAAACTTTCGATTTTATCCATAAACAAGTAGTCTAGACCCAAAGACAGTCTTACCTTGGTTTTATGTATTATTTTTCTCTTACAATTATTTTGTGAGTAACACAATTATATTGCAGTGCCTTTTGTGTTAAAAGTATCAATTTGCTAAATGCATGTAAAACATACCACTGTTTTAGGTTTTTCTTTTTCATTTTTAAAATATGACGGCAGCTTAAAACAAAACAAAACAAAACGGTAATGGCTAAGCCCTCTGCCGACTTTATAAAAGG
Organism: Miniopterus natalensis; assembly: GCF_054644295.1. Taxonomy (NCBI): domain Eukaryota; kingdom Metazoa; phylum Chordata; class Mammalia; order Chiroptera; family Miniopteridae; genus Miniopterus; species Miniopterus natalensis. The sequence goes on from NC_142083.1 coordinate 97,521,766, forward strand.
CCCACCTCATGCCCGGCGGGCGCGGCTCAGCGGTTGAGCGGCAGCCTAGGATCCAGGGCATCGCCGTTGGATTCCTGCTCCTGGCACGTGCCCGGGTTGCGGCTCGATCCCCAGCAGGGGGCGTGCAGGAGGCAGTTGATCAACGATGACTCATTGATGTTTCTCCCTCTCCCTTCCTCTCTCTGAAATCAATAAAGATATACTGATTAAATAAATGGCCCACCTCAGCCTTGGACAGGGGTCCAGGGACCTTTCCTCCCCGCCCAGTGACCCTCCCCACTCAAAGCCCCCGGAGGACCCCGCCTTTTGGATCCCGAGAAAGTCCCTTAGAAAACTTGGCGCAGCCGGCGTCACCACCTGCTTACCCAAAGCAGTGACGTCCTTTCCTCGCTGCGTCGAGTTAACCTTACTAAACCGGGCACAGGGCGGGCTCCTCTTCTCGGCGCTGGCACCCACGTGAGCTGGGTGCCGGTCCCCACAGTCGCGCCGGTTGATAGGACATTTGCAGTCAAACGCCTACACCAGGCGCTGCGATTGGGCCTGGAAGGGCGTGCGTGTAACCCGCAGACCCGGCCTTAGCGATGCTCGCGGGGCCAGTGACCTGGTGCCAGGAGAAAAAGCCGACGAGGAAGGCGCGCTCAGGGGCCTGCAGGGCTGCGGGGGTCGAGCTTCCCACTGCAGCGCTCAAGGTCTCGGGCGGACTGTGGAGCGGTCGTATCGGAAACCGTGTGCGAGTTTGGCGCTTACAAATCCTCACTAACGGTCAGTTTTCTCCTGTAAAACAGGGATGTTGATCCCCCAAGAGCATTGTGAAAAATACCCACAAAGACTGTCCTTGTGGAAGTCAAGTAAAAATGTGTGAAAGTTTATATGAAATGCCCAGAATAAACAAATCTGTAGAAGTAGGGCCAGGGAGGGGCCCAATGGGAAGTGACTGCTAATGGATTAGGAATTTGTTACCAGGGGTGATGAAAATATTCTAAAATTAGATCGTGGTGGTGCTAATATACAAAAAGCCTTTGAATTGTACTTTTCAAATAGGTGAGTTATGTCATACATGAGCTCTCTCAATAAAACCATTTTTAAATGGGTGAAAGTCCTTTGTAACTTCACTAAAAATTTGGGTGCCCTACATATCGCAAAATCTCCCCATCTGTTATCCGATTTTGCCCTCCAGCCCATCCTTCGAGGTGATCAGCGTTTTAGAAAGACACACACATAACTGCAGGGCAGGACAGTGGGAAAGACCCTAGAAGATCTCAAGAAGAGACTGAAGAAGGTTTCAGGAGGCGATTGCAAGGATGATAGAATCTGGACAAACAGAGGCACAATGTTGGAAAAGCACAGGACATATATCATGGTAATAATTAGAGCAGTCTGGCTCTAGCATAGAGTATTTGAGGAAGAGCTTTTGAAAATGTCTGTTTGGGTAAGATTGTGCTACGTAAAATGAACATGATGTTTGCAGCTTGATGGACTGGATAGGGACAATCCAACTCTGATTTTTTTTTCTTTTTTTTAATCCTCATCAGAGGATATTTTTTCCATTGCTTTTCAGAGAGTGGGGCAGGGGAGAGAGAGAGAGAGAGAGAGAGAGAGAGAGAGAGAGAAACATTGATGTGAGAGAGACCCATCAGTTAGTTGCCTCTCGCATGTGCCCTGCCCTTACTAGGGCTGGGGATCAAGCCTATAACTGAGGGTATGTGCCCTTGACCGGAATCGAACCCAAGACCCTTCAGTCCGAGGTCCAACATTCTAACCACTGAGCGAAACCGGCTAGGGCAAAAAATGAATCATTTTTCCCCATTAGAAATAATGTAAATTGGATTAATCCGTTCCAGACCCCCAAATGCTGCCGTTTTAACCTTTCTTATGTATAGTACACATCTAATGTACTGATTAACCTATAAATAAACACTGTAAAAACAGAAAGGACATGAAATGTAGATGAAAACAACAAAAAGGGAATGAAATGTACAGTAAACAACGAAAATTTACGTACACACTAGAGCTTACCTTTAATGCTGGGAGCTCTAGATGCCTGACTGTGGAGAGGGGGGAGGGCGGACGGGGGGGGGGGGGGGACGTCCCTGTTGGAAGGGGAGCCCCCTCCGTGGAAACGGCAGGTAGCTGCTCTCCTGGGCCCTTTCCTCTGTCTCTTTGCTCCTCTAGGACTTGCTTCTGTCTCACTAAAACCCCATCCAGTGATGTTCATTTTTGCCTGTGTCTGAACACTTGCCTGAAGTGAAACCCTGCACTGTCATTGAACAAGTTTATCGCACGGTATGCTACTTCTTTGGCAGGGTGATATTTCTCAATAAAACTTTGCATTTCTCCCCATTTCCCAAGCATTTCCTTGGTCAGTGAAGGAGGAACATCCTCCCTGCCCTCCGCGTCCCCTGAAGAGAGGTCCTCGGCTGCTGGCTGCTGGCTGCTGGCTGCCACCGCCTCTGTGGGCCTTGGAGTTCCTCGGTGGTCAGCTCGGTGCTGTGGTTCCCCCCCCCCAACTCCTCCATGTCATATATTCCCACTCCCAGATCCATCTTGCACAGGAGTTGTTAAATCTTCACAAAGGACCATCTTTCTTTTGTCTTGTCTTTCCTCAAAAACCTTCACTATAAAACACATGTGCTAAGTGACACACATGTAAAGGTTAGCATTGAGGCACTGTTTATAATTCTGAAGGATAGAAGACAACTTAAATCCCCATCAGTAGGAGAGCAATTAAAGGAACTATAGTATAGCCCCGCCGGACGTGGCTCAGCAGTTGAGCATCGACCTAGGATCCAGGAGATTGTGGTTCAATTCATGGTCAGGGCACAGGCCAGGGCTGCGGACTCGATCCCCAGTCGAGGGTGTGAGGGACGCAGCCCATCAATGACTCTCTCATCATTGATGTTTCAACTCTCCCTTCCTCCCTCTGAAATCAATAAAGATATATTTTTTAAAAAATAAAAAATAAAGGAACTACAGTATAGCCACACAGTGGAAAGCTAGACATCTGTTAACAACACAGAAGTGCTCTATGCACTGCTAGGAGCGAGCTCCTAGATACATTAAGTGAAGAGCAGAGCACTGTATGTAATATGTTACCTCCTGAGTATAAACAAGACAGGCAGAAGAGCAGATATGGATATTTGCTTTTCTATGCACAAAGAAACTCTAGAAGATAGATAAGAATCTAATAAGAATGATTTCCTATATGGGACCAGGACTGAATAGAAAATTATTTTTAAAATGTAAGCCATGTAACTTTATTACTTAATAAAATGTAAAATTTAAAAGACAATAGTTCCTCCTTACCTGCAGCATCCACTCACTCATTTGCTCACCTAGCCATTTAACAAATCTTCATGGAATCAAGCACACCAGTGCCTGGAAGCCCCCACTTTCCCCACTACAGCACTTTTTTCCTCCACGTAAGCTGACCTTCACTGAGCCCTGAGTAATCTTTTCACCTCCCATTTCTGATGGTCCCTCCCCAGTTGCTGAACTGAACTTCATGCTCTAAATCTATGGCCCCAAACCTGTGGCTCTCAATGGCTAAGTGTTTTGTGATTTTGTAGGAGCATTTCTTTGGTCACAGTGATGGAGGACCTATTGGCATTTAATGAGTGAACCCAGAAATATCAGTTATCTTACACAGTATCAGACCATCCTGTTCAATGAAAAACTGTCCCTTGGCAGCTTGAAAGGCATGAGGGACATGTGGGGAGAAGTGGAATTGTGGCTTCAGAGCTAGGGCTGAAGGGGCAGCTGACACTGTTCCGGTGCTGAGTTCTCCCCCCACACGGCTTGCATGTGCAGGTGCAGGCGAGCACCAAATTTGAATCTGCGTTAACATGGTAAATACCACTTACCCTACCCTGGTGTCTCCGAGACCCCACTCCACCCAACTCATGCGCTGTCCAAGGCTCTTCCAGCAGCTGTTCTCACAGGCAGCGGGCCGCAGCTCATGCTGGACATTCCTAAAAACTCTCAGAGGTCAGCAGGACCCAGGAAGGCTGCAGCAGGCCGTGATGTGCCCTGTGCCTTTTGCTGTGTGGCCCCCGGCTGCCACTGGTGTCAGCATGGCCTCTCCCACATGCTTCTGGGCCCAACACAGGCAGCTACCAACTGCGGATAGCTTTGTAGCTCCTACCAGATGGCCCAGGGTGGGCACAAGCAGCAGCGGACCTTGGCCTGCGCTGGAGTGCCTCCCAATGGGCCCCAGAACCAACACACCTGGTGGCCAGGTTCTGACCATAACATAGCACCACCTGATTAGCTCCACAAATGGCACACCCAAAGGGTGATCTTGCCAGGCATCAGAGCCCGCTGGGGCAAATCCCACTCTGTTGGGTCGGCGCCCGTACAGCAGTTTGTCTGCTGTGGTCGTTGCCAGTCCTCATAGCCAGTCAGTCTGAGAGTCAGCCGCACCCACTGATGTGCCAATAGCAACCAAGGCTCAACTGCAGCAGGAGGGTACACGCAACCCACATAATGTTCACCTCTGGAGAGCCCAGCCCAGGCGACCAGGGAGACTGTACCACGGGGCCTCACGGGACACCTACATAAGACCACCATGACAAGATTGGGAAATGTAGCAGATCTAGTTAATACATAGAAACAAACACAGAGAGACAGCCAAAATGAGAGACAAAGAAACATGTCCCAAGTTAAATAACAGGACAAAATTCCAGAAAAAGAGCTAAACAAAATGGAGACAAGTAATCCATCAAATGCACAGAGTTCGAAACACTGACTACAAGATCGTTCAACGAACTTAAAGGAGGAAATAGATGAACTCAGTGAGAACTTCAACAAAGAGATAGTAAACACAAAAAAGGACACGGAAACTATGAAAAAGAACTATTGTACTGAAATGAAGAATACACTAGAAGGAATCAACAGCTGATTTGATGAAGGAGGGGATCATATTAGTGATTTGGAAGACAAGGTAGCAGAAAACACCCAATCAGAAGAGCAAAAGGAAAAAAGAATTTTAAAAATGAGGATAGCTTAGCCCTGACCGGTGTAGCTCAGTGGTTAGAGCATCAGCCCACACATCAAAGGATCATGGCTGCGATTCCCAGTCAAGGGCATGGACCTGGGTTGCAGGGTCAATCTCTGGTCCCAGTTAGGATGCATGCAGGAAACAGCCAATCGTTGTGTCTCTCTCATATCGATGTTTCTCTCTCTCTCTCCTCCTTCCCTCCCTTTCATTGTCTCTAAAAATCAATAGAAAAAATATCCTCAGGTAAAGATTAACACAAAAAACGATGAGGATAGTTTAGCCCTGGCCAATGTGGCTCAGGTGGTGAGCGTCATCCCGGGCACCAAAATGTTGCTGGTTCAATTCCTGGTCAGGGCACATGCCCAGGTTGTGGGCTCAATCCCTGGTCAGGGTGCATGCAGGAAACAGCCAACTGATGTTCCTCCCTCACATCGACATTTCTTTCTCTCTCTCTCTCCTCCCTTTCTCTCTCTCTAAAATCAATAAAAACATTAAAAAATTTTTTTAAATGAGGATAATTTACCCGGCCGGTGTTGCTCAGTGGTTGAGCTTCAACCCATGAACCAGGAGGTCATAGTTCAATTCCCAGTCAGGGTACATGCCCTGGTTCCAGGCTGGATCCCCAGTAGGAAGTGTGTAGGAGGCAGCCAATTGATGATTCTCTTTCATCATTGATGTTTCTTTCTCTCTCTCCCTCTCTCTGAAATCAATAAAAACACATTTTAGAAAAATTTGTTAAAGCCTAGCCAGGTGTGGTTCAGTGGTTGAGCACTGACCTAGGATCCAGGAGGTCACTGTTCAATTCCTGGTCAGGGCACATGCCCAGGTTGCGGCCTTGATCCCCAGTCGGGAGTATGCAGGAGGCAGCCGCTCAATGACGACTCTCTCATCATTGATGTTTCTCTCTCTCTCTCCCCTTCTTCCTTCCTCTCTCTGAAATCAATAAAGATATATTTTTTAAAAATTGTTAAAAAGACATAGGGTGGCTGAATGGATAAGAAAACAAGACCCACACATATGCTACCTACAAGAGATCCATTTCAGATTGAAATACACAGATTAAAAGTAAAGGGATGGCCTGGCCGGGTGTTGCTTAGTGGTTGAGTGTCGACCTAGGATCCAGGAGATTGGGGTTCGATTCCCAGTCAGGGTACATGCCCGGGTTGTGGGCTCAATCAATGACTCTCTCATCATTGATGTTTCTATCTCTCTTTCTCCCTCTCCTTTCCTCTCTCTGAAATCAATAAAGATATATTTAAAAAAAAAAAAAAAGTAAAGGGATGGAAAAAGATATTTCATGCAAATAGAAATGAAAAAACTGGGGTTATAATACTTTAAAATAAAGGCTATAACAAGAGACAAAGAAGGACATTTTGTAATGATAAAGGGGTTAATCCAAAAAGAGGATATAACACTTGTAAACATGTATGCGCCCAACATAGGAGAAGGTAAATATATAAAGGAAATATTGATGGACATAAAGAGAGAGATCAAGAGTAATACAGTAATTGTAGTGGACTTTAACACCCATTTACACCAATAGACCATCCAGACTGAAAATCAACAAGGAAATAACGGCCTTAAGTGATATATTAGGCCAGATGGATTTAATTAATATTTTTAGAGAATTTCACCCCAAAGCAGCAGAATATACATTATTTTCAAGAACCCCTGAAACATTTTCCAGGACAGACCACATGTTAGGTCATAAAACAAATCTCAATAAATTTAAGAAGATTGAAATCATATCAAGCATCTTCTCTGATCACAACAGTATTAAACTGGAAATCAATTAAAAGAAGAAAACTGAAAAACACGAATATATCAGGCTAAATAACATGCTACTAAACAAGAATGGGTTAACAATGAAATCAAGGAAGAAATCAAAAGGTACTTTGAGACAAATGAAAAGGAAAACACACCCACCTAAAATCTAGGGAACAGAGCCAAAGCAGTTCTAAGAGGGAAATTCATAGCCACACTGGCCTACCCCTAAAAACAAGAAAAATCTTAAACTATCTTACTTTACATCTGAAGGAGCTAGAAAAAGAACAACAAACAAAATGCAAAGTGAGTAGAAGGAAGAAAATAATAAAGATCAGAGCAAAAATAAAATAAATTCTAAAAAACAATACAGTTGCTCAGCTATAAAAAAGAATAAAATCTTACCATTTGTTACAACATACCTAGTGAGTATTATGCTAAGTGAAAAAACAAAATAAATGAACAAACAAAACAGAAACAGACTCATAGATACAAAGAACAAACTGATAGTTGCCAGGAAGTTGGGGATTTGGGGGACTGGGTGATAAAGGTGAAGGGATCAAGAAGTACAAATTGGCAGTTACAAAACAGTCATGGGGATGTTAAGTACATTATAGGGAATATAGTCAATAATATTGTAATAATTATGTATGGTGCCATGTGGGTACTAGGCTTATCTGGGGCATCACTTTGTAAGTTACATGGATGTCTGACCACTATGCTGTTCACCTGAAACTAATATAATATCAAATGTTAACTAATTGAAAAAGAAAAAGAAACTGTCCCTCGTCTTCCATTTTTAGAATGCCCCATAGACATTCATGCAGGTGAAAACAAGTTATCTGAGTACAGCTAAATTCATTTTATATATGAACACAAACTTGTAAGTCCAGTTTTAATCCTGACTTTTCCAGAAAGACAGCACCTGTAACTTTAACAAGAATTATTTGTCATTTTGGCAAATCATGACACAGATGGCCACACTTGAATTTGAACCAACACAACTCATCTGTGATAGTTTGCATTTGTAGATGCTGTATTCAAGAAATCCTACATGTAGGTGAAAGTATATTACTAATTCAGTATGACCACTTCACTAAGCCTCATAGCAAAGCCCTACCCAAGTATTTACATACTGAGATAAAGTGTACAGATCCTGCCCCTTTTCCCAGCTGCAGCTAAGGTGCTCGGTCTTTCCGAGGAAGCTAAGACCGCATCAGGGTGAAGCCCTCACTTCATCCCGGAACTAGCACCACTCCTGGCGGCGCTTGCCCAGCACTTGCCCACACCATGGCCTCTGTCTCTGAGCTCACCTGCATCCACTTGGCTCTTATCCTGCAGGACCATGAGGTGACAGTGATGGAGAATAAGATCAATGCCTTCATTAAAGCAGCTGGAGTAAATGCTGAACCTTTCTGACCAGGCTTTTTGTAAAGGTTCTGGCCAATGTCAACATTGGGAGCCTCATCTGCAATGTAGGGGCTGGTGCACCTGCCCCAGCAGCTACTGCTGCACCAGCAGGAGGTCCTGCCCCCTCCACCACTGCTGCCCAGCTGAGAAGAAAGTGGAAGAAAAAGAAGAACCTAAGGAGTCTGATGATGACAAGGGCTTTGGTCTTTTTGACTAAACCTCTTTTGTAACATTCAACAAAAGGCTGAATTCTGTTTAAAAAAAAAAAAAAAGTAGCCCGGCCAGCGTGGCTCAGTGGTTGAGCTTTGATCTATGATGCAGGAGATCGCTGTTCGATCCCGGGTCAGGGCACATGCCCGGGTTGCGGGCTCCATCCCCAGTCGGGGGCGTGCAGGAGGCAGCCCATCAATGACTCTCTCATCATTGATGTTTCTCCCTTCCTCTCTCTGAAATCAATAAAGACATATTTTTTAAAAAAGTGTACAAATCCTAAGTGTAAGCTCAATGAATTTTCACAAAATGAACACACTCATATGATCAGTACCCAGATCAAGAAACCAAAACATTTCTAGTACCCTAGGCTCTCCTCATGTGCCTTCTAGTCACTACCCTTCTCAAGGTTAACCACTAGTCCAATTTCTAATGTTATCGCTTTGCCTTTTTGAACATAATACAAATGGAATCATAAGGTATTTTTATGTGTGTGTACGTGTGTGTGTGTGTACATTCTTTTGTGTCTGCCTTCCTTTGCTTCTTAAAATGCATTCATATTATTGCCTGTAGTTACAGTTTTTATTCTAAGTTATGTATAGTATACTATTGGATACACATTTTTAAATAAATTACTTTGTTCTCTAAATCATAGTAAGATCTATATTGATTTTTTATTTTTAAAAAAATTGATTTTAGAGAGGGAGGGAGAGAGAGAGATGTGAAACATCGATGTGAAAGAGACACATAAATCAGTTGCTTCCTGTATGTACCCTGAGTGGGGATAGAACCTGAGACCTTTTGGGGCACATGATAATGCTCCAACCAACTGAGCCACACCAGCCAGGGCAAGAGTTATATTGATTTTTAAAGTAGGACTATAGATGGGTTATTTCTCTATTCATTTACTTCATAAAAGTAGCATTCAAAATATTTATTCTAAAATGCATGCATTAGTTCTGATAGGTTGATGGCCAAGTTGCATCTTCCTGAATTTTGCCCTTTGGATCTTTGCGCAGTTGTGGTGACCTAGGCAGTCCCCCCTTCCTGACACCCTTTCCTTCAATTCTTGGATGATTCATTATTTCTCTGTGAATTCTTCTTCTCTAGCTATGCTTATGTGCTCTTTTGCGAACCCGAATATAAGTTGAGTTTAGCATTTATCTCACCATGCACTTGTCTCTCTCTGAAAACAAGGACTCTCATTGTCTTGTTCACCATAGTATTTTGTCTATCACATGACTGGAATTCAACAAATGTATTGAACAAATAAATGGACACCTCAGCCCATATTTAGAGCCTTCTTGACCACCTGGGGCCTTTGCCAACCCACATTTAGCCCTCTCTGGACAAAAGGTCAAGCTGTGTATGTTTTTTGTGTGTGTCATGGACCTCCTGGCCCCAGCACTGCCACTTTAGCCCTGAGCACCACTGTCCCTCTGCCTTCCCAGCCTATAACATCAGACAAAGTCACTTCCAGAAAACTCTACCTGGACTTGTTTTCTGAGTGTTGTCTAGAGTTGGCCTCCACTTGAAAGGAACTGCCTTTAGCAGCATGGCATCTGTCCAGCTCAACTTCTTCCACTTCTTTTCTCGGGTGTGATAGGAGCATTCAAATGCCTTTAAGGAATATGTCTGCAATGCAGACTTTATTCCTCTTTCAAAAATGGCCTACTTCTTAAATATCTGCATAGCAATTGCAGTAGGGACTTTTAAGATTCAGATATTCCATTTTATTTAACACTGAAACACTAGTATTTTTGTTGGTAATGGTATAAGTTTGGGTCCAGTCAGAAAGAGAGAAACCATATAGTAATTTCAACAAGGACAAGTTTAATATAAAGAATTACCCACTATAACAGGAAATTAGAGAAATGAGGGATTGGATTGTGTATTAGTTTCTTAGGACTGCCATAACGAATTACCACAAGTTGGGTGGTGGCTTAAGACAACACAGACTTATTCGCTTACAGTTCTGGAAACTAGAAATCTGAAATTGAGGTATCAGCAGGGTCATGCTCCCTTTGAGATCCTGGGCAGAATCCTCTCTGGCCTATTCCTAGCTTCTGATGGCTGCTGGCAATCTCTGGCAGTCCTTGGTTTATAGATGCATCACTCAAATCTCTGCCTCTGTTGCCACATGGCATTCTTCCCATATGTCTCTGTGCTAGTCTTCAAATGGCATTCTCCTTTCCATACGTCTGTGTCCAAGTTTCCTTCTTATAAGAATGCCAGTCATTGGATTAGGGCTCACCCTAAACCAATATGACCTCATAGATGATATCTGAAAAGCCTTTATTTCCAAATAAGGCCACAGTCACAGGAACTGGGGGTTAGAACATATCTTTTGGAGTACACAATTCTGCCCACTACAGATAGTAAGAAGTAAAAAGAATTCTAAAGAACACAGGAAAGCAGATATAGAAGCAGCCACTACCCCTCAGGCTGACAGATATAGCACCCAAGAAAAAGTCTCTACCTGAGCCTCCCTGGGGCTGAGATCCAGAACTTTTTTTTAAATACTCACCTGAGAATTTTTTTTTTAATTGCTTTTTAGAGAGAGAGGAAGGGGGAGAAAGGGAGAGAGAGAAACATGGATTGGTTGCCTCCCCTATGCTCCCTGACTGGGGATTGAACCCACAACCTAGGTATGTGCCCTGACCAGGAATGAAACCCGCAGTCTTTTAGTGTACAGGATGATGCTCCAGCCAACTGAGCCACCCAGTCAGGGCAGAGATCCAGCACTTTTTGGAGAGAAGACAGAAGTTATGGGGGTGCCACTCAGGTGTAACTTGTTGGAAATCTTCCCTCTAGAGTGTTAGGGAAAACTGTTCATGGGAAGGTATCTCACCAGAGGCACTATACCACAAAAGTGTCCAAGGGGTAGACCAGAGGAAGCTGCTAGCCATTGGGTGCTGTTGGCCACTATGCCCTGCAGAAGCCTGGCACTGGAGAAGCTGCTTGCACTGCAAAAGCTGGGAGCTGGGGAACACACTCATACTGCAGGACCCTGCCAATAGGGCTCACTGGAACCAGAAAGTAAAACCCTTTTTTCCTGCAATGTCTCCCCAGTTGGCAAAACTTAATGATTCCAGCTGGCAAAGGAAAAAGATATTTAAAGGGCCCAGATCCATTTTCACAGGGCAGGCAAAAATAATGAATTCAGAGCTGAGAGATAATAAATTGATAACCAGTATGGTGACATATCATTGTTTCAGATAGGCAGCTCCCTTCACCCTACTTGACTCTCTCTCCAATCCTCCAAACCTTCTCCCCTTCCCCAACATCCTTACCATAAGCCCTATCACTTTACCATTCAGTTCCTCCAAACTTGACCCCTGCCTATCAGGCCCTGCTACCCGCACGCCCCCTCCCCCCCCCCAATAAAAAAGGCAAAAATGGAACTGGTGGTGGATGGCTCTCTAGACTGGGGAAGAGACAGAGTTAGACCATGGGTAGTACTAGCTTTCTCAGATAAATAAAAATTCTAATAATTCCCAGTAGCTGACCAGAGTGAAATAGTCCCCAAAGGTGGGTCTTAAAGTTCCTCAGCAGGTGAATTAAATTGGGAAGGAATGTGCTGACACCTGGCTGGACTGAGTACTTCAGGATGGAGAGGACAGAAGCTGAGGGAATCAGCAGAGCTAATGGCACTTTTGTATATAGGGATATAAACTCCAAACTCTTAGGGACAGGCACTTGTCTGTCCCCAGGACATAGCATATAGGAGGCACTATTATTTTGTTGAATGGTTGATGCAAACCAGAGCAGCAACCCAAATTCATCTCAATACCCTAAAGCCACATCCTAACCCAACCTACCCTGGCTGATCTGGAACTCAAGCTAAAGGCTACTGCAGAGAAAGGTCCTGAGCAAAGCAGTTGGCTTGGGAAAGGAAGGCATAGGGACACCCTGAGAGGAAGAAAAGGCAGTTTTTATCACCCTCTTTTTACTGTAGCCAGAGACGACTTTATCAGGCACATTCAGATGCGTCTTCTTACTTGATCTTCCAAGTCTATTTTGAGACAGGCACGACAGGGTTTATTGTTCTCATTTTACTGAAGCGAGGGAACAATTAAGTAGTTGGGAGACCCGGAGTCTAAAGGGGCCTAGAGTTTCTGAAGAATGATACACTGATGTGCCCTAACAGTCAATCTCCAGACACATCACCTGCCATGCTGCAGACTGTGAGGGGCCTCTGGCCACACCGTAGAATATGTACACAGGTGGTGGGTAAGGTAGGAGTTGTTGAAATGGTAGTTGCGAAAAGGGCCGAAGTAAGATCTTGAAGCTATGAAGTCTCACAGCTGCTGGCCTGGGCTGGGGGCCAAGACACCAGAGTCTACCTTAGACTTCAACTTTATGAACTCCAGTGCCCCAGTTAGGGTTGTAGGGCTGGGCCCTTCCTACCAGATTTCTCAGTTCCAGGCCCTTTCTTTAACACTACTTCCTTTGCCCTTGGCATTGAGTTCTTCTGGAGACCTAGAGAATTAAAACTCATATCTGGCAGCTTTTCTTGCCTTGAGGCCTGGGAAGCACCTGCGTGTTTAAGCATTTAAGTGAGAGCCTACAGAGGGTCTCTTAACTCACCAAGGTTGAGAAGGATCTCCAACCATCATCATACGGCCAACGAACATCCTCAGGTACTATGCAGCCAGTCCTGATCCAGGAGGAGAGAACATCTCTAGCTGAAAGAGCTGCTGCCTACTTCCACCAGAAGCCTTATCATGGAATTCCAGAGGATCCAACAGGCCATAACAGAGTCGCTGTAGTCTTGGGAGAGCTATCTGGATGAGTCCTTGATTATAGAGTTGGGAGTCCACTTTCCACATGAGATCTTACTGATTCTGCTCTGTCTATACCATCTTTTGTGTCATTGCTTTTATCATTTAATCTGATAAGAGAGAATCATGCTGAGCTGGGTAGGCACCTTCATCTCAGGCCAAAAATTCTAGGCTTCAGGCTCTCTTGCATCAAGAAAATATGTACTGCTCAGGCGGGTAGCTCCCTCAGTTAAAGCCTCCTCCCCATACCTCAACGTTTTTGTTTGATCTCTGGTCAGAGCACAGGCAAAAAGCAACCAATGAATGCTTAGCTAAGTGGAACAACAACAACAAAATTGATGGTTTTTTTCCTCTCTCTCAAAGTCAATTTTAAAAAAATAAAGAAAATATGTACTGGTTTGGACCAGGGAATCCTGGGGAAGGAGAACTAGTGGAGGCACCGGCTTTGGTTAGGCTGCGAGAGCCCCTTCACAATGCAAGAAGCCAGGACTTACCCACTTCCTCCCCATCAACAGCCCGGCTCCTGACAAAGGTTCCATGATGCAGCCCCTCCAAGCAGCGGAATTACATCCCTGGTTCCTTACTACTACAGACTATTTACGCGCCTCATCAGCCAGGCCCCTCTTGAAAGAGGGCTCGTGGGAGCCTGGAACAGAGAGGAAAGCGGCTGGACCCCACCGAGCACGCCAAGTTCACTACTGGTCTCTTGCAGTGACACCCCTATTCTGAGCCCTCTGCACGGACCGCAGAAACCCCCACTTTTCCTGAAGAGGTGCACAGCACTCGGGTAAAGTGAAGCTCATCACCTCCAGTGCCCTCCTCACTTTGGCTCAGCGCAGTCCCTCCAGGAACCCGCTGAGCAACGGAGCCCGAAGGGAGACCTGTCCTGGTCTCTGGCCCCAGCCACCCATTCCCAAAGTGAGAACCCGGTTGAAGTACCCAGGTTGGTACCGAAACCGGCCTCCACGGGGCCTCTCTAGGAAACAGGGAATTTCACATATGGTTAGCACTCTGTTCACGTTGATTGGCCTAAAACCGAAAGAACCGGAAGATGCCCTTAAAAAACGTGGCTGCACGCTAGCTTCACTACGGTTGTCTCACTCTCTCAAGAAACTTGGCATAGGCTTCGGCCACTGCCTGCCCATCATAAGGTGACGCCACGCAGTTCACTTTGGTTCCTCAAAACAGCGACATCTGCCCTCAACCACAATGGCTGCGCTGCCCAATTTGGCTGCCTGCCCCTAGGGATGATGGCTGCCAGGTGGCTTCACTTAGTTTCTCACCACCCAGGAAGACGCGAACCAGCGATTGGGCACTGCCCGAAGGCTCCGAGAAGAAGCCCCTCTGCGATTGGGCAGTACTGGGTAAAGCTGGTTTTAAAGGAGCCGCAGGTGAGAGCCGTCGAAGACCCGGGATCGGCGGGAGGCGGCGGTGAGCAGCGAGCGGGGGAGGGTGCCGAGCGGCTGGAGAAAGGGCGGGGGAGGGAGGCAGGGAAGGAAACTTTTGAACCATCTGGTCCCGGACTGGGGAGAGCGCTGGGCGGGGATCCGGAGAGGGTGGAGGGAGGGGGTCTGTGGGCGGGACCTCCCGGGATTGGAGTGAAGGGGTCTCTGCTGGACCGTGGATCCCCGGGGATCCTGACAGAGTTTGTGATGCTCAAGCTCGGGGCGTCCTTGAGTAGAGCTTTGCAGAGCCGAAGCTCACTGGGAGAGGAGGATCCTCCCGCGGCGTCTGATTGGAGGAAACGCGCTGTAGGATTCTTTCCGCTTGGATCAAGTCTAGGGGACCTGGTGGGAGGGGGGAACCGTCGGTGTGTGGGAGTTATTGCCACGGAATGCTCAGCCACTCGTGGGAAGTGGATGGGGATCGCAGCGGGCGGAAACTGAGCCTCCCAGGACCAGGATCCCAGCTGATCCCGGGTGGGGGGGCTGTTCTCAGAGCAGAATCTACTGGGACAAAGGCCCTAGGGGGCTCGGGCCATGGGAGAAGTGGGGCTGCTGCAATCCAGGCTCTCGCGGCAAGTGCCAAGCAGGGTGCGAGTGATCCTTTGATTGCGGCGGCGGCGGCTGTGGGAAGACGCCCGCTCCGGAAGGCCGACCTGGGGCGCCCTTTAGCGTCCCAGGTCTCCAGCCCGTGGGCTACCGAGAGCTTCCAGCTACCATGAAGGGCGGAGCCCCAGGGAAAGGGCTGGCCCTCACTCCCCACTCCCCCGCTCCCCACCTCCCACCCCAGGCTGCAGCCTGGGATCCCCCAGGGACTCCCCGGAGCCGCCGCTTCCCCAATGGACTTGCCGGGGGACTCCAGGTGAGAGTGTACCCTGCCAGCCTGTCTTGAGCCTGGGAAACGGGGAGCCTGGCGGCCGTACAGGGGAAACCACAAAACTAACTACGGGCTCAGGCGACCGTCCTCTGCTTCTCTCATCCTGCAGCCCGCCTGGCCAACCACGTCTGTGCCGCCAGCCCCTGACTCGAGCATTATGGGGAACCGTAAGCCCGAAACGGCGGAGACTGCAGCCCCCGGTGGCCCCTTCACCCTTGGAAAAGGCCTCGCGGCGGGTCCTGGCCGTGGTACTGGAAGATGTCATGGCTGCCCATATGGTGAGACCTGGAAGGGACTTCTCTCCCTGGTCCCTCAGTACCAATCAGGCCAGAACACTAGTGAGGATAATTGAGGTACAAACATCTCATTCTCACACACGTCATTCAGGCAGCCCCCCTAAAAATGCTAGAGTTCTGCTTTACTCACTAACTCCAACCTCAAATGGGGCAGGGTCCCCAGTGTCCATTCCCCACCCACCACCAACCCTGTTGGGCTGGAACCACATCCCTACAACTCTTTAAGTATGAGAAACCCTTCAGCCTTCTTCCTAGCCCAACTTCTAGGCAATACTTAGGAAACAGACTGAGATCATTGGCTCCATTGCACAGAGAAAAACTGAGACCCCAAACAGGGCAGTAATTCACCCAAGGTCACTCTGTGTTTTTTTTCATTTCTTCCAACAGCCTGGGTGAGATTATCTAGGTCCTACACCAGCAGCTCAGAACACTGTAATATTTAGCCCCCAATTCAGTTCAATTCACCTCTTTGATGATCTTGAGTGGATTCTAACCACAACCTCTGTCACCTTTGTGTCATAGGACACTATTAGACATAGGGAGGCCCTGTCCAGTCTAACCTCATTCCATCACCTTGCTCTTGACACTTCTGCTCCCAGGTCCCTCTGGTGCCCCAAGAGACCACTTCCACCCCACTGCACTGCAGCAAACGTTGGGATTCTGTCCACAACCAGCCGCCTGCCTCACCACCCCAACAGGCCAGGTAAGCAAGGCAGGGTAGGGGGTAAGCTGGTGACACAGCTGAGCCCCTCTGATCTTCATGCTCCCTTTCTAGGCCTCCGTACCCACTGCACTTATGCCGAGAGCCCTTGACCCGCATCCACCGGCCTTCTCCCACCCTGAGGCGTCGATCAAGGACAACCCCTGGCCCAGAGGAAGGCCCTTCACAAGAGGTGGACCGGCCCCCCCAGCCCACTCTGGTGGTGATGTTAGAAGACATTGTCAGTCCCAGACCCCCACCTGAGGTATGGGAACTTCCAGTAAGGATGTCAGGTGCAACTTGGGGCAGACACTCCAGTGAGGGTAGAAGATGGGTAGGAGAGCTGAGTCTGGGGTAGACTTTGCTCAGAGCAAAGAGGACAGCACTATTGGTGGAAGACACTGTTTGAGCAAAGACCTATATGAAAAAGTCTTTGGTGTGAACCCAGGAAGGCATCTGGAGACTGAGAGAGTTGGGATGTGGGAAGCTAAGGAGGCCAAAGGGGGCTTCCCTGCTGGTCCACAAACATCCCCTGTTTATATCCAGGACTTGGAGGACGAGAATCCCAACTTCATCATCCCAGCGAGAAGGTGAGAAGGCTGGGGAAGGAATTATTAAGATGTCCAAGCAACAGCCATTGACAGGCAGCCAGAGCTATGGGACATTAGAATTTTGTTCAGTAGTTCCATGTAGCACCTTCAGTAGCCTTAAGGGACGGAGGAGGTGCTTGCTCAGGTGGGATCTGAATCTGGAAGCTTCCCCAGCTTTTACTTTGCCCCTTCACTCCAGAACTGAGTCCATGATGATGATTCACCAGACAATGCCTTCACCCAGGGACTTGGAACCCCCATTCCAGCCATCTGCCCTACCTGCAGACCCTCTGGAGAACCCTTCACCAGGTAAGGACTGAGATAGAGGGATGAGATTTGGGGCTCTGGAAAATCCTAGCTGAGTTTAGAAGTGTCAGAGGCAGAGGTGAGGGTGGAGCTTAACCCCCCTTCCAGGGCGGAGCTTGGTGTGTGAAGATGGGATTTCGACTTAAGAGCCTGATGTCCAACTCCTAAATTTAGGGCTTAGTTTTTTTAGGAATAGGCTTCCTCTGTGGGCAATTTAGTGTTTGGGGAAGTGCTGAAGTTACTGAAGTAGGGCTTAGACACCTGCAGCTGAGGAATGCCCACCTGTGACCCTCTCCTTTCCTCAGCTCCAGATCCGGTTCTGGAACCCCCATCGACCCCACCACCGTCCAGCCTTTTACGCCCCCGCCTCAGTCCCTGGGGCTTGGCCCCCCTCTTCCGTTCTGTCCGCTCCAAATTAGAGAGCTTTGCTGACATCTTCCTCACACCCATCAAAGCCCCACAGCCCCCTCCCCCATCACCCCCCATGAAGTTGGAATTGAAGATTGCCATCTCAGAGGCTGAGCAGTCCAGGGCTGCTGAGGGTACTGCATTTGTCAGTCCCCGCCCCCCTATCCGCCAGTGGAGAGCCCAAGACAACAATCCCCCAGCATCTCTCCCTAAACCACCTCTGGGCCGAAGCTACTCCTGCCCTGACCTGGGGCCTCCTGGCTCAGATACCTGCAGCTGGCCCCCTGCTCCACACCACCCAAGCAGGCCACGGCCTCGACGGCACACTGTGGGTGGTGGGGAGATGGCTGGAGCCCCACCACCCCCTCGACCCTGTCTCCGGAAAGAGGTCTTCCCTCTTGGAGGAGTGGGAGGCTCTCCTCCCCTCGTCACATCTTGTCCGTCCACCGCATCCACTTCCTCCTTCTCTGAACCTGCAGAACCCAGGTAGTGCTCTCAGTAAACCCTTAAACCCCTGGCCACAGTCTGGGCCTACCTAGCCTCCTTCCCTAGTCCAGTGGGCAGGAGATGGGGATACTGCTATGAATATTATTTGTCCCTGAACCTTGACCTCTGTAGGTTGGGCTCAACCAAGGGGAAGGAGCCACGGGCCACAGAGGACCAAGTGCTTTCAGACCCTGAGACCAAGGTAGGTGTACAGATGAGGGGGAGGAAATAAGTGGGAGGCTGTGCCCATGCCACACTCTTACCCTCTGCCCCATCTTTGCAGACCATGGGAAAGGTTTCTCGATTTAGAATACGCAGGACACTGGCCCGTCCTCAACTAAACCTTACACCAATGGGGCTGCCTCGACCGATCAGGTGAATGCTTATTGTGTATGGAGCTGCCTTGGCCAAACAGATGTACGCTCACAATCCCTGGAGTGTGCCTTTGTCTCCTCAGGGAGCACAGTCCAGTTTGGTGGTTTGTGCTTTGAACTATCTGTCTGCCTCAGGCAGTACTCCTGGCATCTGGCATGTCCCAGAAACTGAATACAGACCAGGCCTTGCTTATCCCTTCTCCAGGCCCCACTGGCCCCAGGTTTTTTAGTGGCCTCTGCTCTTTTCTCCCAGGTTGAACAAGAAGGAGTTCAGCTTGGAAGAAATTTACACCAACAAGAATTACCAGTCGCCTACAACCAGGAGGTGAGACACTTTGAAGGCTTGGGGGTGATAGAGGGAAGGCTAGAACCAGGGGGCATGCTGGTAACCAGCACCCCTCCCTGCCTGGTCCAGGACATTTGAGACCATCTTCGAGGAACCCCGGGAGCGCAACGGGACTCTGATTTTGACCAGCTCAAGGAAGCTGCGGCGGGCTATGGAATTTCGGGACAGCAGCCTTCCTCGATCCCGGCGACCATCTCGTGGGGTCCGGGCTACAACTGGCAGGACCCTTAATCCCAGTCTGGCCCCCAGCCCAGATGTGGGACCCCTGCTGCAGCAGCGGCTGGAGGAGCTGGATGCCTTGCTTCTGGAAGAGGAGGCAGCGGATTAGGGATTGGCCCCATCAGACCTAGGAGCTCCATCTGTTTCTCTGTACATCCATCGTAGAGGGAGGGGAAGCCTCTGAGGCCATTTTATTTTTTTCTCTGTATTTCTAATAAAGTTTTCGTAATGTTTCTGATTCTTTTGTATGTTCCTAGCTGAGTTTGGGATTGATTGGCACTATTGGCTGATGTTTCTATTTTGGCCTTCAAAGACTGGGAAATGGGGGAGGTGTTAGGAAAGGCAATGAAGGTTAGATACAGGGATAACTAACTTTATTTATGAAGATACTTTATTTACTTGAGAATTTTCCTGTGTGGAGGAATACTTCAGAATCTGCTCCAGAAGATACTGTGATCCTGGACCTTGGTCAGGGTTCTCCCAATTCACTTACAGCAAACAGCAAAGAGGACACTGAAAGTCCCAGAGTGGCCCAAGGCCTTGATCAAGATGGCCCTGACTTCCTTCTACTCTGCAGGCCAGCATCTGCTGCTGGATTAAATAGCTAAGAGTAATCAACTAAAACTGAGTACCTACAACAAACTGACTGGGGTACTTGATTTGCACATAACCCAGTAAGAGGGGATTATACCCATGTTATACACAGGAAAGCAAGTTGAGTGTATCAGCAAAATGTCTACACAGAGGGTAACCCAGCCAACCAGAGGCCAGAAGTGGCACTCTACAGCTTCCATAACTTACAGGCAAAATAGAGCAGTGGCTAACAGCACAAGGCTCTAGAGCTAGGCTTGAGTACAAACCCTGGTTAGGAAACTATTTGTGCCTCAGATCCCTACCCCTCTGTAAAATGGGGTTAATAACTGTACCTCCGTAAGAGAATTCTCACTACCCAATGAGTCAACGTGAGAAAGTACCCGCCGCACAAGAGCAAGGTGTTTCTTTCCGCTAGCACGCAGAGCCCACAGGCCAGCAGCTGCCCGTTGAAGCAACAGAAAACGCGACGCGGCTTCCTCCCTGCGTGTTCCGGCCACCCCACTCCGCAGAACTAATCCTGCCGAGTTCCCCCCCGAACGACAGTATTGCCACGCGCGTGCGCGGAAGCCAGGCGACCTGTGGGTGAAGCCTGGCGGCGGAAACGGAGAGACGACGTAACCGGCTGCCGACAGCCGCGCACCGCAGCCGCGCACCGCCCAGCGACCAACCGCCCCCAAGCGCTCGCGCACCACATCCCGACTCCTCGCATTGACGCCGCCAGAAGATGGACCAATGAACGAAGAACAGGGAAAGGCGGGGTTATCTGCAGAACCGCCCACGCACCTACTTCTAACCAGTCCAGTCACGAGACTTGGTGAAGGACGGACCTAATCTGACGTAGATCCAATCCAGAATTTGAGGGCGGTTACAAATTACCCACTCCCTGAGTTTGACTCCGCCCTCCGTCTTGACGTACACTTTTCCACCAATCAACGACTAAACCTGTGGAGGGTTGAGGGGAAGGGGGCGAAGAGTGGGAGGAGGCTGAGAGAGGAAGGAGGCGTAGGCTGAGGAGGAAGAGGGAGGAGGGGTAGGGAAGTCCTGGCGAAGAGGCACAAGACGCCAAAGGCGACTACAGGAGGGTGCGCTGGAGCTCCCCCGCTGACCAACGGCCGTTTCGGATCCCTTAAGGAGCGAGTCATAGAGAGACGAGGAAAGGAGGAAGAGACTTTTATGTCGGCAGACAGAGAAGCTCTACCCGTCACTGTTGCCTCACATCCGGGCCTTTGGAGGGCTGGCCCCCGCGGCCCCGCCCCCACTCGCGCCTTTCATGGCGACTGGAGGCGGAGGCTGGAAGAGCTGGGACTGGAAGAGGCCCCTTTAAATCTCCTTAAAGGGGTGGCCACTGAACTCGGCAGACTGCAACGCCAGCCTTAAAGGGGAAGCCGCTGAACAGAAGCTGACAGATTGAGAACTGAGCTCTTGGGAGAATTGGAGCGAGTGAGGATTCTTACCTCCTCTTCCTTCCCACTCCAGAAAGTCCTTTAAATTCAGTTTAAAGGGGAAGTGGCCGCTTGTGGAGGGCTGGAAACAAACTCCCGAGCCTTTAAAGCGGCGGCCTGCTGTTTTGAGGACCCAGGACTCCTTAAAGGGGTGGCCTCTTTTAGCCGGAGGACTTGAGACACTTTTAAAGGGGAGGTCTGCGTTTCGGGCGAGCGTTCGGTCCCTTTTAAAGGGGTGGCCCTTCCTCTTCGGGGAGACTAGTCTCGACCCCTGGCAAGGGGCGGCCACCGCACTAGGCCGGCTGGACACTGTCGGGTCGTCTTAAAGGGGCCAGGGGCTGGACAACTTGAGATTTTGCCTTAAAGGGACGGCCGCCCCGTTTTCGCCGTCTTGGCCCCACCGGCCCCACTGGGGGGGGGACCCTCGGGCTTGTCGCCCCGGGGGCGGCGCCAGCTCCCCAGGCCTTGGCCTTGGGGCAAGCTCAGGGCCAGCAGATCCTGCTCTAAAGAGGAAGCCGTGGCCCTCTCGTCCCTGTGCAGCCGCCAACGCCGCGCCTGCGACCCCGGGCCTGCGGACAGGCCGCTTCGGGCCCCGCCGCCTCCGGATGCGGCACTGAGGGCGGTCGCCATGGAGACGGCCGCGGCTCCGGGCCCGGGCTGGGCCGCTGAGGGAGAGCGGCGGCGGCGGCGCTGCTCGCGCCGAGACCGGGAGCAGCGGCGCCGCCGAGGTCCTGGCGGCGACGCGCCCCGGGCCCTGTTGGCTGCCCCGCGCGGCTCCTCGTCCTCGTCATCGCCGCCACCGCCCGCCAGGCCCTGGTCGTCAGGTTCGTCTGGAGAGCGGCCCGGAGGCCCGAGAAGGCGGCGGCCCCGTCCCAGGCCTCGGCCACCGCGACCCCGAGCTCGAAAGCGCCCTGCCGGCTCCGGCAGTCGCGGAGAAGAGGAGGAGGAGGAGGGGGGGTGTGCAGACGACGGGGAGGCCGAGGAGGAGCCTGAGGAGGAGGAAGAAGAGGAGGAGGACTTGATCGATGGCTTCGCCATCGCCAGCTTTGCCAGCCTCGAGGCCTTGCAGGTGGGGCCTGATGGGACTGGGGACCTTTGGGGGCTTCACAGGGGCAGAGGGAAGGGTACGGTGCCTGGAGTGGGTGGAGTTGAGGGGGGAATGGTGGCACCCCAAACCAGAGCAACCGGCTCCTCTGGCCAGGTCTCTGCCCCGCCCTGGGGTGGGAGGAGGTAGAGCTAGTCTCTAGGGACCCACCAGGTTACCCGGCCTGAGAGCCACTTTGGTAGCCTGGTCACCCCTAGGGAGGTCGGGAGCTTTCCTTTCTCCATCTACTTTAGTCCTATCTCCTCTTCCACAGAAGGATGCCTCTCTTCAGCCCCCAGAGCGACTAGAACATCGGTTAAAGCATTCTGGAAAGCGGAAGAGGGGGGGCTCCAGTGGGGCCACTGGGGAACCAGGGGACAGCTCTGATCGGGAGCCTGGCCGACCCTCTGGAGATCGTGCCCGAAAATGGCCCAATAAGCGGAGAAGGAAAGAGGTGAGTTTGTCTTAGGTCCCTGCCCTTTAAAACCTTGGGCAGAACACCTTTCACATAGACCCATTTTCCATCAACAGTGCCACCACCCACTATAAACAGTGATCTCAGTCTCTGAGGACAAAGGAGAAGGCAGAGCAAATCTGAGCTCCTACTCCCCCATCCAAGTCCCACAAAGACACATCCATGTCCAGGGTCAGACTTGCCTGCTTCTGGCAGGCACTGTCTGCCTCAAACATTGATAATTCAGAGATGTGTCAAAGGGACTTAGCTGAATCATAAATGAATTAGATATGTCTCTGCCCTCCCCCTCTCGAGGTGGTGACAATCTAGCAGGGAAGAAACAATATACAAGTAAATACCTATTCCCAAACTCTATAGGCTACCAAAGGCAGAGGTCTGGGAGGGGTGCTGTAGAAACCCACATGAGGAAGCCACTCATTCTGCCTGGGGGATGGGAGGAGGCTTGTGGTTAGGGAAAGCCCCCTAGGATATCTTAGTCAGGTCTTGAAGAATAGTCATAAGTTTTACTAAGAGGAGAAACAGGGTAAAGTTGTTTAGGACAAAAGCACAGAGATATGAGAGTCTGGTATATTTGGACGGTGGTCAGAGCATTGAGAACAGGGGTGGGCAGTAGTAGAAGCAGCCAGAGAGATTGAAAGTAGGTCATGAGGGGTCTTGAGTGCCTTGCTGGGGAGGTTAGACATCCGAAGGCCTCGCCAGGCAGCCTCCCTTACCTCTGGACTCTGGTCTTTCCCAGGCCTTCTCTCGTCACTCCCTGGAAGCTGGATACATAGTAAGTGCTCTCCACCTGTACTGGTCCTCCCCTTGTACTCCCTCTCTAAAAGTCCCCATTTGATTTTGGGCCCCACTCCTCTTCCCTTTTCTCACACTTCTGTCTTTCTTTCTCCCCAGTGTGATGCAGAAAGCGATCTGGACGAGAGGGTGAGTGGGGTTAGAACTTGTTGGATGGGCAGCGGTGCAGCTTATAAAATGACAGAGCCTCCTCTTGAGTGGGAAACATGAGTTAGGTTGAGCCAGGATTAGATTTTTGGGAGAAGGGGGGTAGATTGAGAGAGTAAATAACTACTTTTCCTTGGTGACCAGAGCCAGTTGACCAAAGAATAGAAGGCCCCTGCCTTGGTGTGCCATCATTTCTAAAGCCCCTAGAGATACCAAGGGTTCTCCAATGGAAATTCAGAGTGGCCATGGAACCAGGTTGGTCCTTCCTGCTTGCCAATAGTCAGTCTTTAATAGATTTTAGAGTCTGAGCAGAGACTGTGGTCTTGGCATTGAGGATACTAAACCATTGTAGTCAGTGGTGAGGACATACACTATAAAGGTGTATTTCAGTTTATTAATAAGGCTGATATGCTTCTTTTGAAATAGTACGCCCTAGCAATTGGTGCTCTACCCCTATAACTAACTCAACTTGTACTCCCTGATCTGTGTCTTGTAGTTTTTAAAGTTGGCTGTACAGGGACTGTGGTGAACCAGAGAGTTCTTGTCCATTTAAAGGGGGCAGCCACTATTTAGTACTAGCTCATTGTTGCCATGTAAGACTAGGGCCCGTTCTCAAGAGAAGCTCCAAGTCTGAGTTTTCATGAGGAGTCTCAATTTCTAAATATCGGCAATTAGTTTATAATTTTTTGCTAACACTTGTGAACCAAATAAGCCAAGTAGGCCTGTTGGCCCGCAGTTAGTGACATCGTTTTGATTTTCTTGCTTCTTTTCTACTTTAGGGCTGCCATGACTTAGGCCTCTTGGCCTATCAGATTCTTAGGCTGAGCTGCTCCACCCTTTTTCCTTAAGCATAGGCACCCTAGAGCATAGTATTTGATGGATTTCAACTAAGGTGATGGAATAGGCTTGCCACGACTGCCCTTTCCTAGCAAGCTCAGAGGTTGTTGGCTTTCCTGGGTAAGGGCCGGGCCTTACCGGAACCTGACCCTATCCCTACCCTTCTTCCCCAGGTCTCCGATGATGACCTCGACCCATCCTTTACTGTTTCAACCAGCAAAGGTTGGTTCCAAGGGCTGGGGCTGGAGACAAGGGAGAGAATTGGGGTGAGCATGGATCTTAACAGAATATGTTTACTGTCCTACCTTCACAGCCTCAGGCCCTCATGGCGCCTTCAATGGGAACTGTGAAGCAAAACTCTCCATAGTCCCTAAAGTGTCGGGCCTGGAGCGGAGCCAGGAACAGCCCCCAGGGCCCGATCCGCTGCTAGTGCCTTTCCCCCCAAAGGAACCACCACCTCCACCAGCCCCTCGGCCTCCTGTCTCACCCCCTGCACCCCTGCCGGCCGCCCCCAGTCTGCCACCCCCACCCCAGCTGCAGCTTCGGGTCTCACCCTTCGGCCTCCGCACTTCTCCCTATGGCAGCAGCCTGGACCTCAGCACTGGCAGGTGAGTGGTCCAGGGGTTTGGTCTGGTCTGGAAAGGCCTGGTCATTTTGGCATCAACCCCTGCATTATATGGCTGGGACATGGGATATAGTACCTTTGGGATGTGATTTGAAAAAGGATTCTGAGACTTAAAAATTTGGAAGACACTGGGTGAAACAAATTTAAAGAGATTATTATAGAACTCAATAGAACCCTTTATATGTTCACATGCAGGGGAATCCAGTTTGTGCCATTTGCTGGTGAGACCTCTTTGCAAGGCACATTTGCTAGGAATAGTGTTCTTCAGAACATACTTTGGGAAATGCTGTCATGATTAAGAATGCTGGCTTTGGTGTCAGTCCTACCTGGATTCAAATTCTTGCTCTGCCACTTACTGGCTGTGTGATTTTCGAGAAGTCACTTAACCTCTCTGAGCCTCAATTTCCTTTTTCTGTAAAATGAAATAATACTAGTACCTTCATCCTAAAGCTGTTGTGAGAATTGTGAGTTAATGCAGTGTTTCCCAAAGTGTGTACGCTCATCATTAGTGATATGTGAGATCATTTCAGATGTTATGTGAGTACATTTTTTTTTCAGCTTTTACATGCTTTAGAAAAGTATGACTAGTATCTCACCCCCTTGATTTCACACATTATGGCTTGGGTGAAGCTAAGTTAAAAGGAAAAACTGAGTTATGTTAAAGAAAGAAGTAAATGGTACAGGTGGTTACATGGATGCGGCAGCAATTGGGAAGGTGGTGTGAAATGTTGGAGACTTGGATTAGCATGTAAAACAAGTGACAGCACTTGGCCTACAGTAAGTGCTCATTAAAGGGTAAGGATTATTGACACTATTATTATTGATGCTATCTCTGTTGTTATTGTCATCAATGCTATTTTTTTTTCTTATTATTGAGAAAACTAAGGCTCAGAGAAGGGCAGTGACTTGCTCAAGGTCACCCAGGATGTTATTGGCAAGATGGGCCTAGAACTCCTAGGCCAGGCCAGCAGGGTGCTGCTTCCACTGTCTTAGGGTAGGAACCCAGGTGGCCTATTGTAATTAAGCGTCAAAGTGAATGATATGTTTTGTGCTGTGGTTGAATCAGAAAAGGGAAAGTCGTGGCCAGAGACATCAGAGGCAACTGTGTGGAAGATGAGACCTAGAGAGGGAGAGGGGGTTGATGGTTGTGGGGGGTACCTCAGCCTGAGGATGGGTTCCTTGGGTGGGGGTGGAGGTCCTGGGGGCCGGGTTCTGCCACTTTCCATGTTGGAGAACCAGGGTCAAGGTATCGCCCAGGCTTCTGACCCACTCCCGTCAGAGCTGGCACCTCCCAGCCCCTCACTCATCTCCCCACTTCTCTCCCCAGCTCTTCGCGGCCGCCCCCCAAGGCCCCGGCCCCTCCCGTGGCTCAGCCTCCCCCCTCAT
This sequence comes from Miniopterus natalensis, assembly GCF_054644295.1. Lineage (NCBI taxonomy): Eukaryota > Metazoa > Chordata > Mammalia > Chiroptera > Miniopteridae > Miniopterus > Miniopterus natalensis. The sequence continues at coordinate 97,548,356 of NC_142083.1, forward strand.
CATCCTCTTCGTCCTCTTCCTCCTCATCTGCCTCCTCCTCGTCCGCGCAGCTCACCCACCGGCCCCCGACGCCCTCACTGCCCCTGCCTTTGTCCAGCCACAGCTTTCCTCCCCCTGGGCTGCGGCCCCCCCCACCACCCCACCACCCCTCCTTGTTCTCCCCTGGCCCCACCCTGCCCCCGCCTCCACCCCTGCTGCAGGTGCCAGGGCACCCTGGGGCCTCAGCTGCTAACGCCCTTTCTGGTGAGTTTGGGGTCCTGGCCGGGGGGTGGGGGGCCATGACCCTGGGCTCGGGCCCAGTCAGCTTTGGGGCATTCGTACCTTAGCAGACTGCAGGGCTTGAGGAGGGAGTGGCTCAAGGCCAGAAGGGAAGGCCAGTCACCCGGGCCCAAGGAGGCTGACATGGTGGCTACAGATGTTAAAGCCTTCTCCCCCTCCCCTCCCACAGAGCAGGACCTGATGGGCCAGGACCTGAATTCTCGCTACCCCGAGGTGGTAGGGGCAGGGGGCTCGGCCCGGCCCCTGGCCTTCCAGTTCCACCAGCACAACCACCAGCACCAGCACACCCACCAGCACACCCACCAGCACTTCACCCCTTACCCCCCGGGCCTGCTGCCACCCCATGGCCCCCACATGGTGAGCTCCTCATTGGGCCGGTAATGAGGCTCAGAGACTTGGGGGGAGGGGTCTGGCTTCCAGGGGAAGGCCCGGGGTCCCTGGATAGTAGTTTACTCTTCCCTTCTCTTCCCTAGTTTGAGAAATACCCAGGAAAGATGGAAGGCCTTTTCCGGCATAATGTGAGTGCATGTGTGTGGTGTGTGGGCATAGATGCATCAGTGCGTGTGGCCCTAACTGTTGGGGTCCTATGTTGAGCCTCAAAAGCAAGAGCCTTGAGCCTGGGAGAGCTCCTTGGGAGGCTTTAGGGTGGAGGCTAGAGGACTGATGGGCAGACCAGACGTGGGCTGCACCTCCACCCCCAGTTTGGACTAGTCCCCTTCTTTCCACAGCCGTACACGGCCTTCCCTCCCGCAGTGCCCGGCCTACCTCCGGGCCTCCCGCCGGCTGTCTCCTTTGGCTCCCTGCAGGGGGCCTTCCAGCCCAAGGTGAGCTCCCAATCTAGACACTACCACCACCCTCCCACCCCTTTAAACCCAGACACCTCCAGGTCCATATACCTTCTTCCCATTCCCCAAACCATGCCCGTCCTGCCCTCCCCTTGTGGGCCCAGATTTCCCCAAAGCCATATTTCCTCCCTGTCCCAGTCCCCAGCTTGGTTCTAGACCCCTTTTATGCCTAGTGCCAGCTCTCCTGACTGATCCCTCCACTCCCCTTTCCCAGAGCACGAACCCCGAGCTGCCACCACGACTGGGGCCAGTGCCAAGCGGGCTTCCCCAAAAGGGGACACAGGTGAGGGGCGCCAAGGCAGGTTCTGCTGGAGATGGAAGATCTGTTGAGTAGAGCAGGGTTGACTTGAGAATGAATCACTGACTGATCCCTCCCTTTGATACATGATGGGGGTGTTCCTCAGAATCTGATGTGAGAGAATTTATGGAAATGACAGGATTTCCCAGGCATGAGGAATAGGAATTTCATGAAGTTGCCCAAGAAATAGGATTACTAGTGCAGTGGTTTTTGTAGGGGTTTTCAAATTTTTTAAGTTACAAAACTTTTTTCTTTTTTTCAAATGACATCATACCAGGAAGTCCTGTCCATAAAACAGTGTAAAGATAAGCTGTCCCTTTGTGAAATGGCACAAGGAGCCCAAGCCTTCCCTCCCACTTAGAGCCCAGGGCTCTAGGGCAGTGTGAAAAAACACAGGATGTATTTCCTAAAGGATAGATTAGACCAGAGGTTTTCCAACCTCTTTAAGCAGTAATAAAAGTTTTTCTCTAAAGAAAGCTTAAACAGACTTTCATATAAAGCTGTTAATAGGATAGCTTCTTCTGTTGAGAAATATGTCCTGCCTGCCCACTAACCCACTCCCCAGCTTTCCAAGCAAAGCATCATCTTGGACCTGACTCAGGAACTTGGTGCTAGAGGGGAGACGCCCACAGTGGGAGAGGTGGGGCAAGGAGTCTCAACACAAGCAGGAAAGGATTGAGGGAGCCACACAGGGTCTCAAAGAGATGTTCGGGGGCTGTGGAGATGAGGTGCCCAGGTCAGTAAACAGGTCTGAATCGCCACCAATCTCTGCTTTGCCATCCCCAGATCCCTGACCATTTCCGGCCACCTTTGAGGGTGAGTTTGGTGAGGACCTCAGGCTGCATGAGGCTGGGGGCTGGTGTCAGGGTGTTTGACTGAGGGGTGGGGGGGTCTTGCTTGAGAATGAGTGAGAAGTCCAAGACATGGAGGCACCCAGATGTGGAATAGCAGAAAGAGAAAGGACTGTAAACCAGAGACCTGAGTTCAGATGTAACTGGCCGTGGGACCTTGGGCAAAACAGTTCATCTCTCTGAGCCTCAGTTTCCTAGGCTGTGAAATGGACCTAGTCATCCCTCATTTGTAGGGATGATAAAAGATGTTGTGTGGCAAGTCTGGGCCCAGAGCCAGGCCTGGAGTGGGTGACAAGTGAACATTCTTTCCTTCCCTTTCCCTTTGGTCATCCTTCTGGGGCGGCAGAAACCAGGAAAGTGGTGTGCCATGCACGTGCGCGTGGCTTACATGATCCTGAGACACCAGGAAAAGATGAAGGTACTGGGGCCGGAGGGCTGGGGAGAGCGGGCCTGCCTGAACTCTGGGGTTCTACGTTCTGTAGAGCTTGGCAGAATCTTGGCCAGAAATATCCCATCCTGTCCCTGGTCACTGCCTGAGCACTAGGTTCTCTGGCTAACCAGGGGGTGGTGAGAGAAGGCACTCAGTCCCCATCTTGGCACCAGGTAGTCCTTGGAGGGGGTTTAGGGGTGGAAGAGCAAGAGCAGGACCAAACCTGGCTCCTCACTGCTCCTCTCCCCGTCCCACACAGGGCGACTCCCACAAGCTTGACTTTCGGAACGACCTCTTGCCCTGCCTTCCGGGGCCCTATGGGGCCCTGCCCACTGGCCAGGAGCTCTCCCACCCGGCCACCTCCCTCTTCACTGCGACTGGTGAGTCTGGCCAGCCCTCTTGGGGCCTGAGGTTCCCCATTTATAACCCAAGGCCCACCTTGCGCCCACTCAGCCTCATCAGAATCTCCCACCTCTCTGCCCCAGGTGCCGTCCACGCTGCAGCCAACCCTTTCACGGCAGCTCCCGGGGCCCACGGACCCTTTCTGAGCCCCAGCACCCACATTGGTAAGAGCCAAGGGCATGTTGGACAACTCAGGCCTTGTCTATGACTTCCAGGAATTCTGAAGCTGGGGATGGAAGTTAAACCTGAAAGGCAGATGAAATGGAAAGTAGACCTGGTTCCACTTGCTTTGTGACCTTGGGCAAGTTACTGTACCCCCTCTGAGCCTTGATTTCATTGCCTGTAAAACGGGATAGGAAAGGGCAGAGTGATTGTTTATCTCTGCCAGCCCAGATATTCTCTGAAATAATAGCCAGTGGTAAGGGGTAGTGTGCCACCTGGGAGAGGAAGGTGAAGGAAGACTGCGCAGCCCCAGGAGAGAGCATGGTCACTGGTTCCTAACCATCTCAGGCGGCTATTGGGGGAGATTTAACCTGGGTTTGGGTGGACAAGGAGGATTTGAGTATGATGACATAGGGAAAGCTGTTCCTAGAGGAGGAAATTGTGAGGTCCCGTAGTAGCATAGGTTAGTTGTTCTGACAGGCTGTGACACATGCATGAAATTAGGGTCAGGCTGGGAAGGGCCCTGATGTCAGGTGGCAGGAAGCCAGCAGAGGCCTTCAGGCGACTGGCTTGCTGAGCTAGTCTGGGTAGCTCGTGTGGGGTAAGAGCTTGACCTCTGGAGTCAGAGAGGCCCTAGGTTGACTGTTGGCAAGTCACTTCACCTCTCTGAGCCTGTTTCATCATCTTTAAGTGGGAATGATCCTCTCTATCTAATACGGGGCTTGTGAGGTTAACTGGCAGGTCAGAGCTCAGTACCTAGCCTGGCCCAAGGAAGTATCCAGCACCTGGCTGTTAAGACAAAGCCGCCAAGGACTTCGGAGCCTGCTTGCTTATTGCCTCTACCCTGTTAGTTCTTGGTGACTTCTCACAGTTGGCTGCCCAATGCTCAGACCATCTACTTTTCTCCCACAGATCCCTTTGGGCGTCCCACAAGCTTCGCCTCCTTGGCTGCCTTCTCCAACGGGGCCTTTGGAGGCCTGGGCAGCCCCACATTCAGTGAGTGCTGGGTGGGGTAGGATGGGTGAGGGGCTGCGGCAGTGGGTTAATGTGCTCAAGCAGGATGATGGGAAGGTGCCTGAGTGGGGCTTCCCACTCCTGGCTCCTGTCACTGTCTACTTTGCCCTCTGTCTAGACTCCGGCGCCGTCTTTGCCCAGAAAGAAAGCCCAGGGGCCCCACCAGCCTTCGCCTCCCCCCCAGACCCATGGGGACGCCTGCACCGCAGTCCTCTGGCCTTTCCTGCCTGGGTCCGGCCCTCTGAGGCCGCCCGCACACCAGGCTCAGACAAGGAGCGGCCTGTGGAGCGGAGGGAGACTTCTATCACCAAGGAGGAGAAAGACAGGTATGCTTCCCCCACAAGCTGTGCCTCCGCCTCCGCCGCCTCCTCCACCGGCGTCTCACCGCCTGAGTACCTTTCTTCTTTCCCTCCACCCCTGCTTCCCAGGGACCTCCCCTTCTCACGGCCCCAGCCCCGAGTGTCTCCTGCTACTCCCAAGGCCCGGGCTGGTGAGGAGGGGGCCAGGCCGGCCAAGGAATCCGTGCGGGTAAAGGAAGAACGGAAAGAGGAGGCTGCCGCCGCCGCCGCCGCCGCAGCCGCCGCAGCTGCCGCCGCCGCCGCCGCCGCTGCCGCCACTGGGCCTCAGGGCCTTCACCTGCTGTTTGAGAGGCCCCGGCCACCCCCTTTTCTGGGCCCTGGCCCTCCAGAGCGCTGTGCTAGCTTCCTGGAGCCAGCCTGGTTGGCAGGGCCCCCTCGCCTTGCAAGGCCACCCCGCTTCTATGAGGCCGGCGAGGAGCTGACTGGACCAGGGGCAGTGGCTGCTGCCCGCCTCTATGGTCTAGAGCCTGCCCATCCCCTGCTATACAGCCGCTTGGCTCCTCCACCACCACCTACTGGAGCCCCGGGAACCCCTCACCTTCTCAGCAAGACTCCACCAGGAGCCCTTTTGGGGGCACCACCTCCACTTGTGCCCGCCCCCCGGCCTAGTTCCCCACCTAGAGCCCCTGGCCCAGCCCGGGCTGACAGGTGAGGGAAGGGGAGGGGCAGGGGCAAAGCTCCATCCCCCTTTCCTTTTGATAAGGTCCTAGAGCTGAGGTTTTAAGCCAGGGCTGGAGGGCCAAGGTCATGACCTCACCAGCCACCTCTGAGGTCATGGAAACTGAGAACAGAGCCCCAACTCCCCCCCCCCTGAGATCAAGCATCAGATGAACCTTGGGGTCATTGGGAGGGCAGAGGTCACAAACCTCTAGAGAGGGGGGTGTGTGCGCGTGCGTATGTGTGTGGGTGTCTATACACATACGTGAGAGAGGGGGTCATTTCAGAGGTCATAGCTCATGATCTCCTGAGGTGCACCATAGCTCCCTCTGAGGGTCCCTAGGCCCTTGGCCTGCCTCCCCAAGGGCTCACTAAGCCAGAGGCCAAAGTGCCCCCCCTCCCCTTCACCTACCACCCAAGTCCTCATGCCCTCTCAGGGCTGGGGGAGGAGGGGCTAAAGGAAGGGGGGTTCCATGTACATATTTATCTCCCCTTCCACATAGCCCCCCAGACCTTTTGTACATTTTTACAGGGGTGCCCCTCCCAGTAATCCCCCTTCCTGGTTAATTAAATCCTCAGACTGGTGCTGTGTTCCTAGCCTCTGGCCTCTCTGTGGGGGGGAGGGGAGATTGCAGGGGGAAGAGCTGGAAGGGGACAAGCAGGCCCAAGGCTTATCCCTCGGAATATGGGGTCCAGCAGGAAGTGGACCAACGGGAAGGGACCTGGGTACCTAGACTGGGAAGAAGGGCAAATGCTTCCTGCTTGGCTGACAGCCCAGGTTCCCCCCCACTTGTTCCTGTTACCTCTGTGTGCCCCATCCCCAAAAGGCTCAACCTTTAAGCTTCAGAGTCTACTTTCTTAGTGGCTCAGTCCCCCCACTCCATTTCCAAGTGCCCCCAGGACTCCTGGGCCCTGCTCTCTAGAGCCCTGTTCCCAGAGCCCTGCCCCAGGCTAAGGAGGGCGAGAGAAGGTCACCATGTACCACACACCAAAGAAGGGGGTCAGCTTGGGGGTGGGCCACACAGGCAGCTTCTTTAGCAGCCTCTGGGCAGCAGCCCCAGCCTTCCCAAAACAGCAGGCGCCCCCAGGCTGGGGTCAGTTTAACAAAAACATAATGTTGACTTTTTTTCCCAGGTGGGGCTTATTCTGTAACATGACTTGCGGATATTTATATAAAAATGAGTGTTACAATGAGGCCCCTTGGCTCCTCTTTCAGTGTGTGTGGGTCACCTGGGGTTGGGGATTGGGCTGGGTTCTGGGGCCGGAGGGAGGAAGACAATACTGTCCATGTCCTGACGAAGGTTTTCCCCTCCGTCCCATCGGGGGGAGTTGTTTTACTTCTGGATGGATGGTCTGGACTGTTGGGTACTGGAGTTTTTCGTTTTTCTACATACTTTCTACATATAAGATTTAAACACTATACAAAGACAGCGAAACAGTTTCCTATTCATCTGTCAACCCGCACAAGTTCCACACCCCCCCCAGAGGTAACCACTGTCAACCGTTTGATATATGTTCTTCAGGCCCCTTTACTATGTGTTTACCTGCACATATATGTACATGCATGGTTATGTTAAAAAATATCTGTATTTTTAAAATCTACTTATGTAATACACGATTATTATTAAACCCCGGAGATACACAGTGCAAAGGGAAGGTGCCTCATAACCCATCCCTCAGAGATGACACTGTTAATTGTCCGGTATATTCCTCCAGTTCTTTTTCTAACCATACACCTTAAATATTGTAGAAAAATGGAATCCTGTGAAATGTGCTATTTTGCATCTACTTTTTACACTTGACATTATTCTTTGAATGTGATCATTAAAAACAAGTGACTACTAAACTGAGCTAAGCGCGGCTGCTCCCAGGCCATGTAAACCTCCAGAATTGACTTGTTCCAAGTGTACCTGTCGCCTTAGGAGAGCTGCATCAACATTCTCTGCTACCACTGCGCATGCCCAAGACTTCTAGGAAAGGCTCAAGCCGAGATTGTTCCAACAGAAGTCAGAGACAGGTGACTGGAAGAAACTCGGCCTTCAGACAAGGTTTCACATGACAGCTCTTGCTTTCAGCTTCTGAAAAATCAAAAAAATGAGTTAACACTACCTGTTTTGAGATGGGGCATGATCTCCAGATTGCCACTCTTTCCTCCACTTTGTTTAGGAATGGGCCACTGTCACTCTTCAGGGTACTTCCCTGGTTCCCGTAAGCACCCTCAGTGAAGTATTTTCTACGTATGTATAGCCACCCTCTCCTCGATCTCTCCCATGCACCCAAGTCAGAAACCTCCCTATTAACTCACTTGATTCACTTAACTGCCCTTTGTTCTTTCAACCGATGTTCACTTCATCCATCGTGCCAGGAACTGAGCCAGTGGCTGGGGGTGCAGAGGTAACCAGCAAAATTCCAGCTCTCCTGCGGCTTACAAGCCACTGCGGAGAGCAGCAGACTGCTGAGAAGAAAATGAGAGAAAGGGAAAGGATCCTAAGGGCTGCCTTCTTGGGACCTGCCGTAGCCACTGTGTTCCATTGGCTCACCTGCACTTGCTGTGATCCCAAGGCAGGCAGCTCCTCAGGCAGAGGTCAAAGGGAAGCCTGGGAGTGACTCGCCCTCGGGGAAAGCAAAACCAAATCCAGAGGCTGCTATCTGGAAACGTGTCTCTGCTTTGAGCCCCGAAGAGCAGCTGTGTGATCTTAAGCCATGTGCTTATTTCTGTGCCTTGGTTTCTTTATTTGCAAAATGGGTTTTTAAAAAACGTTATTGAGATAATTGACTCACATGCCATACAATTCAGCGTCTTTCCTGATCGGCTTCTTTCACTTGGCTTTATTTGTTTCAGGGCTCAGCTGTGTGTGACGTGTATTGGGACTTCATTTCTGTTTGTTTTGTTTGCTAATCCTCACCTTCAGTTATGTTTTCCACTGATTTTTAGAGAGAGGGAGGGAGGAGAGCGAGAGAGTGATCGGTTGCCTCCCGCACACCCCTGACCCCGAAGCTGGGGGTGAAACCTGCGGCACTTCATTCCCTTCCATTGGTAAGTGATACTCCGCTGTAGGCATAGGCCTCGTTCAGCTGACGGTTGTTTCTTTGACTGTCAGGAATAATGCTGCCGTGAGTATCCACGCGCAAGCTTTTGTACGAATGCGTGTTTTCAGTCCTCTTAGGGATATACTTTGGAGTGGAATAGCTGGGTCATATGTTTAACATTTGGGGGAACTGCCAAACTAGTTTCCAAAGTGGCTGCATTCCCTCCAGCAATGTATGAAGATGGAGTTTTAGTGGTTTCTCCTAGCATTACTGTGTGAATTCACTAATAAGCACAAAGTTCCGAGAACAGTGCCTGGTACGGAGTAAGTGCTCATGGAATGATTGCTGCTCTTACTGGTGTTGCCTTCCTCATCAGAAAGTTGAAGAAGCAGATCTCTAGAGCTCGATTGGAGAGAAGGCTTACTTAAAGCAGTTCGGGGGGAGCCCACCTTTCAAAACAGGCTTTGAGGTGGGCAACATCTGTCTACGGACGTAGACGAAGGAAGGGGAAGCCTGAGCCAGTGAGAAACAGGCTTAGAGCCTTTGACATCAGACAGATGAGAGTGTGAGTTTGGCCTTCACTAACCAGCTCTGTGGCTTTGGTCTAGCTGCAGCCTGCTTCCATGGTGGACAAATGAGGAAAAGGAGAATCCCAGCCCACAGGTTCGCTGTGCTGGTTACGTAGGATAATGCACAGAAAGGGTGCTTAGCACAGAATTTAGTACACAGTGAACAGTCACTAAGTTAGTGTTGTTATTGATTGTGGTTGGAAAGATTAGAAATAATCCCCCTATTTCAAAATGGGCAAATTGAAATTCAGAGAAGTTAAATGACTTAATGGAGTCAGGAGAAGAAAGGAGACATATGGGGATGGGGAGGAAGTTAAAAATAAACTTTGTTATTTAGAACAGTCTTAGATTTCCAGGAGAATTGCAAGGACAGCCCTAGCCAGTTTGGCTCAGTGGTTAGAGCATCGGCCAGTGGACTGAAGGGTCCCGGGTTCAGTTCCCACCAAGGGCATGTACTTCGGTTGCAGGCTCGGCCCCAGTCGGGGTGCATGCGGGAGGCAACCAATCGATGTGTCTCTCTCACATCGATGTTTCTCTCCACTTTCCCTTCCGCTCTCTCAGAAAATGGAAAAAATACCCTGGGATGCAGATTAAAAAGCAAAAATTGCAAGGATATTACAGACAGTTCCTATATGCTCCACACTTGGTTTTCTCTATTAACATCTTGCATATGTTGTAACCAATTAGTGAGTCAGTATTGATACATTATTATTAACTTAAGTCCATACTTTATTTTTATTTCCTTAGTTTTTACCTAATGTCCTTTGTTCCAGAACCTGTAAGGACACCACGTTATGTTTAGTCATCTTGTCTCTTTAGGCTCCTCTTGACTGAGTGTTCCAGATTTCCCTTGTTTTTAATAATCTTGAAAGTTCTGAGGAGTGCTGGTCAAGTATTTTTTATTGAATTTATTGAGGGTGACATTGGTTCGCAAAGCCATACAGGTTTCAAGTGTACAACTCAATAAAACATCATCTGGACACTGCATCGTGCTCTTGTTACCCCAAGCAAAGTCTATTTCTGTCCCCTGGTCAAGTATATAAAATGTCCCTTAATTGGGATTTGTATGTTTTTCTTAGGAGTAGGCGAGTTATGAGTTTGGGGAGGAAGCAGAGGTAAAGTCAAGGGTACATCATCATCAAGGGTACATGCCTTCAAGATGATTCTTCACCATTGATGTTGACCTCAATCACCTGGCTGAGGTGGTGCTTGTCAGGTTCTCCTACAAAATTACTCTTTTCCCCTTCTTTTCATATTCTGTTCTTTGGAAGGCAGTCACTATGCACAGCCCGTACTATAGGAGCTGGAGATTATGCTCCACCTCCTTGAGAGCGGAGTATTTGCATAAATTATTTGCAATTTTTCTGCATGGGAAATCTGTCTCTTCCCCACTTATTTATTTATTTATTTGGTCACGACGATTCATGGATATTTATTTTATACTTTAGGTTATAAACTCCAGCACTATTTTGTTACTCTCCAGTTTTCAGTCAGCCACTGTGTCCCTTTGACATGCCCCCATCATTCTGGAGGGGGAGGTTCTTTCTTTTATCTTTTTAGCAGAGACTTGCTTTTTATTGCTTATCCTTTTGTATCGCCGGGTTTTTCTCTCATGTGCATATATTAAAAACTGCAGCTAATGTAATTAACATTCAAAGTTCCTGGCTTGTAAAAAAGAAAGTCTCCTCCTTTCCCCTGATCGCTCCTCCCCTGCTACATTTCCCCTCCCAGAGACACCATAGTGATTCGTCGTTTGTTTCTCCAGAGCAATTCCTTTTTTCCCTTAATTTTTTTTTTAAAAAAATATCTTTATTGATTTCAGAGAGAGGAAAGGAGAGGGACAGAGAGAGAGAGAAACATCCATGATGAGAGAGTCATTGATCGGCTGCAGCCCGCAACCGGGCATGTGCCCTGACCGGGAATCGAAGCCGGGTCGCCTGGATCCCAGGTCCCCGCTCAACCGCTGAGCCACGCCCGGCCGGGCTCCTTCTCTGATTTTTTAAACAATATGTTCTTATTGATTTTTAGAGAGAGAGGGAGAGGAGTAGAGAGAAACCATCGGCCTGCTGCCTCCTGCACACACCCCCCGCACCGGCGATCGAGCCCACAACCCAGGCAGGGAATCGAACCCGTGACCGCTTGGTTCCTGGGTCGGCGCTCAGCCACTTAGAACACGGGCTGCGCTCTTGTCCCCGGAATCTAAGCACATGTTTGCTGCGGCGCACGCCGCTCTGCCTGGGCTTGTGCGTGTAACTGTCCCCTGGCTACACCGCCTCAGTGCCAGAGCTCCTTTGGCCGCGCAGCTTTGCCGGATGGATTTGGCCAGTGCCCACCGTGGGTCGCCCCGTCCCTTCCCGTCTTCTGCTGGAACGAGGGGTGCTGCGGGCGGCACCCACATCTTAGTATACCTGAGCGAACACATCCGCAGGGTAAATGTTTACACATGGACTGCTGCGCCAAAGAGGATACTTTTATTTATTTTACTTTATTTTATTTTATTTTATTTTATTTTATTGTATTGTATTGTATTGTATTGTATTGTATTTTATAAAAAGTACATTTTTTTATTTTTTATTTTTATTTATTTATTTATTTTATTTTTAGTTTTTTAATTTTATTATTGTTTAAAATATTACAGATGCTTCTTTTTCTCCCCAATGACCGGTTCCCCCCGTCCCTTCCCCCTCCCCAGCCCCTCTGCCCACCGTTGTCCGTGTCCTTGGGTTGTGCAGATATGCATATAAATTCTTTGGTTACTCTCCCCCCTCCACCCACCCGCCCTCCTCCATCCCTCTGACATTCGTCAGTCTCATCTATGCTTCCATGTCATTGAATCTATTCTGTTCATCAGTTTAGTAAGTTCTTTAGATTCCACGTATAAGCGAGACCATGTGGTGTTTGTCTTTCTCTGCCTGGCTTATTTCACTCAGCATAATATTCTCCAGGTCCCTCCACACTGTCCCAAAGGGTAGGAGATTGTTCTTTACAGCTGCGTAGTAGTCCATGGCGTAAATGTCCAAAGAGTATACTTTCCAATTTAGATGCCCTAGCCCCGGCCGGGGTGCCGTTGGGAAGGTGTCGCCTGCGCACCCAAACGTGATGGGTTCGATTCCCAGTCGGGGCACTTGCCTGAGTCCCGCCTCCGTCTCTGCGGCCTGTGTGCGGGGGACAGTCCATCGATGCTGCGCTCGCACCTCGGTGTTTCTCTCCTCTCCCTTCCCCTCTCTAAAAAACCGATCAACTATTCTTTCAAACAATAAATAAAATTTAGGTGCTGCTAAATTGCCCTCCACAGACCTCTCACCGTTTTCACTCTCACCAGCAGGGCAGGAGGGGACCTGTTTCCCCACACCCTTGCTAGCTCGGGGACCTGGCAGGCTTTTTGATCTCTGCCAGTGCGATGGGCGCCAGACAGCTGGCCATTCAAGTTTTACCCTGCACTGCTTTCATTGTGAGTGAAGCTGAACACATTGCCTGACATTTACAAGCCATTTGTGTTTGTGTTTTCTGTGAATTGTCTACGCAGGTCCTCTGTCCATTCCCCCTCCCCCTACCCTTTGGATTTTTTATAACCTTTGTTTTGTGCCTCAGTGAAAGTTATTTATTTATTTACTCCAACAACAAATATTACTGATCACCTGCTTTGTGCCAGACTCTGTTTTAGCAACATGTCAGTGAATAGAAAGGACAAAGGTATTTTTCTTTCGGAGATTAAAATTCTAGAGAGTTTTTCTCTAGAGATGAAACTTCAGACAGAAAGTGAAGAAATAAACATACATTGATTGAAGAAAAAGTGGGGTATGGGCTAGAAAGTTCCGGGGCGCTACTTCATGTAGGGGTGTGAAAGAAGGGCTCTCTGGGGGACGCCAAGGGGGCAGAGGCGGGAAGGAAGCGAGGGAAGGAGCCGTGAGTTGCCTGGAAGAGCACTGCTTTAGGAGGAGCGGGGCTGTGCGGTCCGAGGCAGGCGGGAAGGTGCTGGGTGAGCTGGGGGCCTGGAGCACAGTGAGAGGCACCGGGGTGGGAGATGAGCGGGAGGGTGAGCAGGGCCGGATCAGGTAGGCCCTGCAGGCCTGTGTGAGGACTTTGGCTTCTGCCATGAGTGAGATGCTGGCCATTACAGAGTTTATTTATTTTGGCTGGACTTTTTTTTTTTTTTTTTTTTTGGAGAGTTTGGAGCAGAGGAATGACATTCCCTGAGTTAGTTTTTTAAAGGACCACACAACAGCAGGGTGTGTGCATTGAGACGTTACAGCACACGTTGTCGGGCATTTGCCACCGTTAGCATGTTCTGACTGGAACATTTAGGGGCCTGGCCTGCTTTAAGCAAATCTAGGGTGTGAAAATCCAGATGGGCCTAATTTTCTCTAAGGGACCAGACAGTCATTGCCGTGGGCATGTGCTCAAGGTGGCATGAGTGAAGTGGAGACGCCAAGCCTCTAGGCCCAGGGCTTTGGATTGTGAGTGACAAACAAGTCCTACCTTTCTCCCATTGGAAAGAATCATCTCCCCAAAGCTTATCAACCACACCTCCAGAAGTACCCCCTGTTGACAAAGTCCTCCAAGGCCATAAAATATGGGTTTAAGAATGTTCCCAGAATTAGTGGTAATAGGTGTATAACTTTGTGAATACACTTGAAAACCCTGAATTGAATTCTTTAAAAGTGTGAATTTATGGTATGTGAATCAATAATAATAATAGTAATAAAGAGTGTTTCCAGAAAACCTGTCTCTCAGCACAAAAACTGGGGGAAACCCAAATGTCTATCCAGATACTTATTAAAGACTCGTTGTAGGAGCATCAATGCATAAACATCATGGAGCAGTGGAAATGAATGAGATGTGTCTGCATTTGCAGATGTGGGAGACAGAAAAACCTCTCTGGGAAGCAGTGTTAAGTTAAAGAAATTTAGGGGAAGAACCATGTGCGTACAGCGTGCTACCATTTGTATCGGAGGAGCATATATGCATGCACGTAGAATATTTCTAGAAAGATATCGGAAAATTTCTTAACAGGAACTTCTAGGGAGTAGAGATAGGTTCTGCCCTCTCTCCTTTTAAAAAACAAATATTTATATGTATAATTTTTATTAAAACGTAATTTTAAGTTATCACAACAAAAATTTAAAATACCAAAATAAAAACAGTGGGGAGAGGAATGCTTTAGGCAGAAGCAGCAGCAGTGCTAGGTGAGCTGGAGGACCAGCCAGGGCAGGGGGTCAGGGTGGCTGCTGCTGGCTATTGAGTGGGGAACAGACTGTGAAGAGTGTTTGTGGAGCACTTTCTAAATGCCAGACATTTTGTTAGGCTCTGGGTGGTTGGTGGGCAGTGGTAGATAAGGCTGACACATGCCTTCACCGAGCTCCCAGCTCCTCCCAACTCCTCCCAGAGTTGGTGGGAGGCCCTGCCCTGGGCCTCGGAGGGAATCCCCTCTTGCCCTCCTTCATCCACTCCCAGCTTATCGCCAGGACCCATCAAATCTGGAGTAGGCGATGAACCTTGAGCAAACGACTTCACTTTTCTGAACCTTACTTCCCTCGTCTGCAAAATGGGCACAAGAACAACGCTTATCTCAATGGAGTTATTGTGAGAATTACTGGTGTTCTAAAAATGGTTAGAATTCTTACTAATATTAGTTTGCCTTCAACACTACTAATGGGAACAGAATGCTCAAAATTCTACAGTGAGACAGGCAAAACTGGGATGACTATCCCCGTTTCATACATAAGTACGCCAAGACACAAAGATAGTAGGGCTTATCCAAACTCAGCGAAAACTTCAACATGGGCAGAGTTTAGGGTCAGACAGATGTGGGTTTGAATCCGTGCTTTGCCAGCTAACTGCTTTGTGATTTTAGGCTAATTCTAGGAGCCTGGGAGTTAGTCGATCACACCTGTTAAAAAGGGCCAAGACCTTGGCTTCACAGGTCTTTGAGGATTAAAAGTTGCTGCAAAAGAAAAAGCCTCCCGCAGTGCTTGGAGCCAGGGAGGTGTCCAGGAAATAGCACCTACTCGGGGAATTGTACTGAAGAGAGGAACATTTATGGAGCAGGCGTCAGACCCTTTGTTAGGAGCAGAGAGCAGAGGAAACAGAATCGGGTCTTCGGGCCTCCGGGCCGCCGCACTCTCCCTAAACCCAGCGTCTGCCCCTGGAGCCCTGCTGTGAGAGGGGCGGCCCTCAGTGATGCAAATGCTGTTGACTCTCATTAACAAAACAATGAACCTGTTTAGAACCTTGAAAGGAAAAAATCGGTTAACAAGGGTTTGTCGGTAAACCCACACCCCACTCTACTGGACCATAAACATTTCCTAAAGCGCTGGGACAACCCCAGCTTGGAATCCAGTCGAGGTCTCTAAGATGCTGTGTGAACCAGGGCCTCAGGTGGCTCTGGCTAACCTGGGAACAGCTGCAAGGTGAAGATGCTAACTACCCTCTCAGGCCTGGTGGGCGGCTTGGCACCCCTTAGAAACAAAGCAATTTTTTCTTTTTTTTTCTTTCTTTCTTTTTTTTTAAATATATCTTTATTGATTTCAGAGAGAGGAAGGGAGAGGGAGAGAGAGATAGAAACCTCAATGATGAGAGAGTCATTGATCGAGCCCGCAACCCGGGCATGTGACCTGACCGGGAATCGAACCCCAATCGACTGGATCCTAGGTCGACGCTCAACCGCTGAGCCACGCCCGGCCGGGCAGCAATTTTTTCTTATCTAAAGTAATCAGTTTATTTTACCGCAAACCTCCCCACCCGTACTTCAGGAGAATCCATTGTAGACTCCCGGGGGGGACCCTGACCCCAGCATTGGGTATCACAGAGCTACTGCCAGTCTCTTGGCAAAGACCAGGAGAGGAATATACGCTGCAAAAGGCCTGAGGACACCTAGGGCCACTGTACTGGGTGCAGAACAGGCTAATTAAGTAAGCAGTAAAGAGATAGTAAAACAAACAAACAAAAGCACGGGCCCTGGCCGAGTAGCTCAGTTGATTAGAGTGGTTTCCCTAGACCCCAAGATTATGAGTTCAATCTCTGGTCACAGCACATACAAGAATTAACCAATGAGTGCATAAATAAGTGGAACAATAAATCGATATTTCTCTCTCTTTCTTCCTCTCTCTCAAAATCAATCGATAAAAAAATTAAGAAAAATCTTTTTTTAAAAACCGCAGTTTTTCATATACACTGCTTGTGTAGCCACTGAAGTATTGTTTCTAGAGCTAGAGAACAAAAACAATTCAGGTGTCCAAAATTGAGGGTTTGACACACACGATGAAACACTAGGGCATTTAAAAATATTAGGTAGATCCCAATGTGCAGACCTTGAAGATTTATTGTTAATAAGTAAGTGGAGCCCAGCTGGGCGTGGCTCAACGGTTGAGCGTCGACCTATGATCCAGGAGATCAGGGTTCGATCCCCAGTCAGACTTGTGCAGGAGGCAGCCGATCAATGACGACTCTCTCATCATCGGCGTTTCTCTCTCTCTCTCTCCCTTTCCCTTCCTCTCTCTGATACCAATAAAGATATATTTTTAAAAAAATAAGTGGAGATATCTTGTGTGCATGGATATAAGGATGACTCAATATTGTAAAGATAACAATTCTCTCCATATTGATCTGTCAGAGTCAATGCAATGCTAATAAAATTTACCAACAGGGTTTTTTCATGAAACTAAGCAAGCCAATTAAAAAATAAATAGGGAGAGATGAAAGGCTAAGAACAGGAAGAGAGGAGACTTGTTCTACCAGACATTAACTAGCTGCTAGGGTAACAAAGACAAGGTGGTGTTGCTAGCAAAAGGAATTCACCAAGATCAACTCATGAATATATGAAACTTTGATAAATGACAGGTGGCATGGCAGATCCAAATGGGGACCACTCAATAGATGGAGCTGGGGATAAAAAATCCATACGGGAAAAATAAAATTATGTCATTTCTTTACATTATACATACTAGTAAACTTCAGATATATAAGGACTTAATTATCAAAAACAAAAATTTAAAACTTTTAGGAGAAAATATAAGGGAAATTCTTTCTGAACTTGGGGTAATAAAGAATTTCTTAAGCAAAACAAAAAAGGTTAATTATAAAAGAAAATATTAAGAAGTGAAACTATATTAAAATTAAAGAAAGTTAAATTATAAGCTACAAATTTGAAGATATGTGCAAATACATGTAACCATTTAAGGATATATATCAAGATCATCTAAAGACCATCTACAAATCAATAAAGGACAATAAACCAGTAAAAAAAAAAAAAAAAGGGCAAGACTTGAACATGCATTTCAAAGAAGGGGAAACACTGCTCAGCCGGCGTGGCTCAGTGTCTGAGCATCGACCTCTGAGCCAGGAGGTCGCAGTTTGATTCTCTATCAGGGCACATGCCCGGATTTTGAGCTCGACCCCCAGTGTGAGGGGTGCAGGAGGCAGCCGATCAATGACTCTCTCATCATTGATGTTTCTATCTCCCTTCCCTTCCTCTCTCTGAAATCAATAAAGACATATTTTAAAAAAGAAAAGGAAACATGGCTAACAAGCTCATAAAGAGATGCTCAACGCCATTAGTAATCAAGGAAATACAAATCAAGATCCTAATAAGATTCCAGTTTACATCCAGTCTATTGTAAAAATTAAGAAGTCGAACAACACCAAATAATGCATAAGAACACAGGTCTTCCATGCACTGTTGATGGAAAAGAGTATATCCATACAGCCATTTGGGAAAACAATTTATCACTTTCTCGTAAAATTGAACATTTACAGACGTTAAAATCCAGCAGTTCCGCTGTTGAGCAAATAACCAGGGACAGTTCTTTTAAAATATTTATTAATTTTAGAGGGAGAGGAAGGAGAGCGGGAGAAACATCCATTTGTTGTTATGCTCAGTTACACATTCATTGGTTGCTTCTTGTATGTGCCCTTTCCAGTAATCGAACCCGCAACCTTGGCATTTGGGGATGATCCTCTAACCATCTGAGCTATCGGGTCAGGGATTCAGGAGCGAGTCTTGCACAAGTGCTCTAGGAGACATGGACATGAGTATTCATAACAGCAGTGAACAAATGGCAAGAAAGGAAACAAACACCAAAAAAACAGAAAGAACCTGAATGCCCTTCAGCAGGACAATGGATAAACACACTGGGTGCTTTGACAAAGTAAAATATTACGCAAGAGTGAAATTGCAATGAGCCACAGTCACGCTGAACAGAATAGGGGAATTTCATTAATATGGTATTGAGGGTAATAAAAGAAAGCAAGAACCCAAGGACTATCTACATCATGATACCCTTTTTCTCAAATTCAGAAACAACTAAAACTAAACAGTACATTGCTTAATCATCACACAGACAAAACTACAAAACTAAAGGCAAGAAAGCAATAAACACAAAGTTAAAGACACTGGTTTCCTGGTTTCAGGAGGGAGGAAGCAGCTTGAATGGACAGAGAATGTGAATCATTGTCAACAGTATTGTAGTATCAATAAGTAAATATGTAAACAAGTAAAAACATAAAATAACAAGTAAATAAATAAAAGGGGGCCATGAACAGAAAATAGCAATATGTCACAAATTAAGGATTTTAATTAATCCAGTTCTTTGTACTGGAGGTCCTTTATAAAATACACCAAAACAATGAGCCCTGGCCAGTTTTGCTCAGTGGTTAGAGCGTGGGCCTGAGGACTGAAGAGTCCTGGGTTCGATTCTGGCCAAGGGCACATACCCCGTTGCAGACTCGATCCCTGTGCAGGAGGCAACCAGTCGATGTGTCTCTCTCACATCAGTGTTTCTCTCTCTCTCTCCCTCTCCCTGCCCCTTCCACTTTCTCTGAAAAGCAATGGAAAAAATATCCTCAGGTGAGGATTAAAATAATAATAATAACAATAACAATAACAAATCATGATCTTGTGTCATATGCCACTATTTTTGTTAAAAACATTAGCAGAGGAGCCCTGGCTCTCTCACATCGGTGTTTCTCTCTTGCTCTCTCTCACTCTCTCTCTCGCTCTCATCAATATAAAACATATCCTCGGGTGGAGATTAAACAAAAGAAAACAAAACAAAACAAACATTAGTAGAGGAAATATCCCTTATCCATACACATAAAATTATATATTTATAAAACAGCCTTTCACAGGGTAACTGGAGGCTCACAAATAAGGAGACATTATTTTTACCGTATACCTTTGTGCACTTTTGTAATGCCTGTCTTACTTCATTTAACCTCGTGCATACATAGAATATCTTTTCAATAAGAGTTTGTGTCAAGATAAAATAAGATAAAAACTTTTATTCAGTACAGCTGAATTTTTTACAGCAGATATTTTAAGAACTTGCTAATTAGTGATATTGAAAAAGGAGGGGTAAACAGTCACCCTTCATACCTTGTAGGTGGAACTAGAAATTGGTGCAGCCCCTTTGGAGAGCAATTTTTAGTAGCATCTATGAACTCTTAAATGCACACATTCTTTGACCCAGCAGTTCTCTTCCACTTCCAGAATTTACCTTATAAATTTACTTGCACAACTCAAAATATAAATGTACAATGGTGTTCATTCATCACAGCATGGTACAGAGTTAGCTATACATCATAGCATAGCCACACAATTGACTACTCAGTAGCTATTTAAAGTAAAAGATAAATCTGTATATATTGTCCTGGAAAGATGTTACACATATATTAAATGTAAAAAGACAAGGTGTACCCCTGCCGGGCGTGGCTCAGCAGTTGTGCATCGACCTAGGATCCAGGAGATCGCGGTTCGATTCCCGGTCAGGGCACATGCCCGGGTTGCGGGCTCGATCCCCAGTGAGGGGCGTGCAGGAGGCAGCCGATCAATGACTCTCTCATCATTGATGTTTCTATCTCTCTCTCTCCCTCTCCCTTCCTCTCTCTGAAATCAATAAAGATATTCATACACACACGCACATACGCACACATATGTATAAGACAAAATGTAGAACAATATATATAATAGAACATTTGTAGGCATAAAAGACACATAATCAACTGTTAACACTGGCTACTTCTGGGGAGTGGAATTGAGGCCAAGGGAAGGACATACTTTTTGGTTTACACTTTATAATACTGGATTTTATTTTTTACAAAAACACACACAGTGCCTCTATAATAAAAATAAATCTATTTTAGAAGTTCAAAACACAATGTTATATGTCAATTATATAGCAATAAAGCTAGGGGGAAAGTTGAAAAATTAAAAAGAAGCAATGGATGCTCAATGCAAAAAAAAAAAAAGTGTTTCAAAAAAGTATCAAATAAAGAAGAAAATATCACAGTTTTGCCTTCCCATCCTCGACAAGATGATCACATTGAACGGTCTGCGGTGCATTCTTCTAATGTTTTTATCTGCTTTACTGCCTGCTTATTCAGATATACGTACTGTTCTAAATGGAATCGCATTGTACGTGTTGTTAGTTTCTTTCACATATTATCATGTCAGTAATATATATCTACAGCATCGTTTGTTTTCAAAACCAGAAAGAACTGTACTTTTCTCTGATTATACAAGTGTGATTCACAAAGAAAATACTGCATTTCTATAGCTGTTGCTGAATAAGAAATGCAAGTTGTAGAACAGTATGTATGGTATCGTCTCATTTTTGTTAAAAAACCACCACCCAAGAAAACGTGTGTGTGTAGAGGTCTGTGAAGATAGTCATCAACCTCCATTCAGAACAATTCACATGTGGGAGAGTGGATTGAGGTGCTTTGGATTTCTAGTACGTTGCTTTTATAATAATGATACATGCATGTGATCAAAAAATTTTTTAATTCAGACAAGCATACAAAAAGTTAAAATTATCCCCAAATCTTACCACCCAGAGGCAACTCCAGTTACCATACTGGTGAACACTCTCTTTTTTACAAATAAATTGTATTGATTTTTTAGAAAGAGGAAGGGAGAGAGAGAGGGAGAGGGAGAGGGAGAGGGGGGAGAGAGAGAGAGAGAGAGAGGGAGAGAGATCAATTGGTTGCCTCCTGAACGTGCCCCAACCGAGAATTAAACCTGCAACCTGGGTATGTGCCCTGGCCGGGAATTAACCTGCCACCTTTTGGTGCCTGGGACAACGCTTCAACCAACTGAGCCACTCTGCCAGGGCCTGGCGAGCAGTCTTTCATTTCTCTCTCTGCCTATACAAACATATTCATCCTCTCGATTTATAATTGGAATCACAACTACTCTGTACCCTGCTGTTTCCAACATACTCCATGTCAGTGGGTCATTTTATCAATTGCACATTATGCAATTATACAGCTATACGATGATGTAACCAAGCAATCCCTTGCTCTTGCTCAGTTTTTTTTAAAAAACTTTAGTTATGAAATAGAACACACATCAGAATATATTAAAATATATACACTTTTTAAAGAGTATAAAGCAAATATTTGTATTACCTCTAATCTAGAAACACTTTAAATTATTTTAAAGTTTAAAATATAAGAAAAGTATAACAAATACCTGTAACCTGACTCTCCTAGAATTAACAAACACATTCAGGGGCTTTGTGGGGAGGGGGTTGCTTCCTTTTTTTAACTAACAAGACAACAAAATAGGATGTATCTTTTTCTCATTGCTTTATTTAGAGTGCAGTACTTTATGTTTACTCTTTTGTGAATCATTTAATGGACCAAGCCCAATATTGACCTCAGCCCAATATTCACCCTTTGAGGTTTCAATGGTCTTATGTCCAGTGGAGTTCTTATGTCTTTCTTTTTTATTTAGAGAGAGGAAGGGAGAGAGACAAACATCAATTTGTTTTCCACCTTTTCCACTTATTCATGCATCATTGGTTGATTCTTTTTTTAAAAAATATATCTTTATTGATTTCAGAGAGAGGAAGGGAGAGGGAGAGAGAGAAACATCAATGATGAAAGTCATTAATCGGCTGCCTCCTGCACACCCCCGACGGGCATGGAGCCCGCAACCCGGGCATGTGCCCTGACCGGAGATAGAACCTGCAGCCTTGGCATTTTCGGACGACACTCTAACCTACTGAGCTGCCTCCACAGGGCCGTCTTTCCAACAAGACTTCGTCAGTCTTTGAAAACTTCCTTGCTTCCTGGCTCAGCATGATGTTCCAGGCTCACCTACACCTTTTAGCTCTAAACATAGACTCTGCCCTTTCTGCAACCAGCCTTAGTTCCTTTCAAAGGCCATAATCTGGTGCTAAGGTGCATTGTAGGGGTGCAGAATTGTTAAATAAAATGCAACTTAACAGATAATGCTCTTTGAAATGGTTGTGTTATCACTTAACATTTCCCTGATTGTTCATGAGGGTGACCATCTTTTCAATGGTCACCCTCATGAATAGGTACTAGCCATTTGAGTTTCTTTGTCTCTCAACTACCTCTTTATATCTTTGTCCATTTTTCTTTTGTTGGACCTTATGTCATGTCCAATTATTTTGTGTTATAAACAGTGCTGCGATGAACATCTTTGTGCATGCATATTTATTCATTTTTCAGATTTATTCCTTGAATCAAAAATATTTCTAAAAGTGGAATATCTGGGGCAAAGTATATTTTTTAAAAGTAAAACTTTCCTTCTTTTAAAGAAACAATATTTTAAAAATCCAAAGTAATAATACTGTGTACACTTACACTTTCCCCAGCAGCATGTGTGTGCCTGTCTTCCCTTGCCCTTCCTAGTACTGGGTGTTATGCTTTTAGTTTCTTTCTTTTAGGGCTGGGTGGGGTTTTCTTTGTTTTTGTTGTTTTAACCCTCACACGAGGGTCTTTTTTTTATTGTTTTTGAGAGAGAGCAGAACAGAGGGAGAGAGAGAGAGAGAGAGACACTGATGTGAGAGAGACACACTGATTGGTTGCCTCCCACATGCGCCCTGACCAGGGCTGGGGATCAAGCCTGCAACAGAGGCACGTGCCCTTGGTCAGAATCGAACCCGGGACTCTTCAGTCCTAGAGCCGACGCTCTAACCATCAAGCCAAACTGGCCACAGCAAGGCTGGATGTTTTTGATTGGTGTGTTTGCTTAAGATGTGCTGGATTCAACCTGTAAAGGCTCTGCACTTGGCTGTGTTTTCACAAGTCCCTAGTCTTCCCAGAGATGAGAGAAGTATTGCAACAGCTCCCCACCTTCTCCTAATTTCTGGGACCCATAGCTGCCTTCGGAGGCTCCTCCCAGAGGTTCCCTAGTAGAGTTGTTTGCTAAATATGGTAACCCTGCCTCCAGGTTCCTGTTCAAATTAAAATTTCCAGTCTCCATCACCTCTCACCTAAACTTCAGCAATCGCCTTGTAATCTCAACCCTTACCGTCCATTCTCAACATTGGCCCCTGCTCGGAGCCCTCCTGCTACATTCCAAATTCCATCTAAAGCTCTTAGCGTGACTTTCAAAGCCTTGCTGGAACCAGGCCTCTTCTCAGAACTCATCTCCTAATGTTCCCCACCTCCTGCAACCTCCTGGGCCTCCTGGTTGTTTCCTGTCAGGATTAGCTGGGCCATCCTCAAGATCTTTGCACTTATATACCTCTGTTTCAGAATGCTCTTCCCCCAAAGCATTCATGTCTCCGTTCAAACGTCATGCTAGAAAGGCCTTACCGGACCACCCTGTCTAAAATAGCACCACCCTGCCCTGGCCGGTGTGGCTGTGTGGTTAGAGTGTCAGCCCTCACACCTAAAGTTGTGGATTTGATTCCCAGTCAAGCGCATGTACCTGGGTTGCAGGCTCCATCCCGGGCCCCGTGTGCGGGAGGCAACCAATCGATGTGTCTCTCTCACATCAATGTTTCTCTCCCTTTCTCTCTCTCTCTCTCTCCCCCTCCCTCCCTCCCTTCCACTTTCTCTAAAAACAAACAAACAAACAAAACAATGGAGAAGGTATTCTCCGGTGAGGTGAGGATTAAAAAGTAAATAAATAAAATAAAATAGCACCACCTATACCCTCATTTCCTCTCCCCAACCCCACTTTGTTTTTTTCCTAACACATTACTCTTCATTCTTTTATACTTTTACTTGTTTATATGTTTGTTCTTTGTCTTCCCTATTAGGAATGTAAGCTTGATAAAAACTGGAACTTTGTGAGTTTTTTACTTGTTTGTTTTTCCAATATTATCTCCCTGGTGTCAAGAATGATGCCTGGCACTTCGTAGACCTGGATTTGATAGACTGTCCAGCACAGCAGTTAAGGGCACACACATGAGTCGGCATCTGGGTTCAAGTCCCTGCTCTGCTGCTTTCTCATTGTGTCACTTGGGGAAAGTTACTTAACCATCTCTTTACTATCTGTAAAATGGGCATGATAGTCCACTTAATAGGGTTATTGTGAGAATTAAGTGAATTAATTCATGTGAAAACATAGCTTGGTTCTTAGTATTTGTCCCTATTATAATTTTAAAAATATATATATCTTTATGGATTTCAGAGAGAGGAAGTGAGAGGGAGAGAGAGAGAGACACATCAGTGATGAGAGAGTCATGATCAGCTGCCTCCTGCACGCCCCTCACTGGAGATCGAGCCCACAACCTGGGCATGTGCCCTGACCGGGAATCAAACCGTGATCTCCTGGATCCTAGGTTAATGCTCAACCACTGAGCCACGCCCGGCAGGGCCCTATTTTAATTTTTGAGTGAATTTAACACATGAGTAATTGCTAAATCACTCATGCATGCAGACATCAACCAACCTTATGGATTGATATTTAGTATGTGCCAGGCATTCCCCTAGACAATGGGTATAGACACAGGCACAGAGGTGAACAAGACAGATGTGACCCCTCTCTTACATGAGCCTTCAGGAACTCCAATCGTTTATTCCTAGTGTTAAGTGCTGAGAGGCAAAAAAAAAGCACAGAATGTAACAGGAGGTATAATATAGTCTGAGGGCCAGGGAAGGAGTCTCAAGGTAGTGATGTTGCCCTGTGACTGGGTGGAAAGGAAACAGACAACCATGGGTGAGAAAGCCCAGAGCAAATATAGCCTCTAAAGAGACGCCAGTGGAAAGACCAGTGTGTCTCCATGTAGAGCTGGGAGAGACGGGGCTGGAGAACTTGGCAGGACCCCACCAGGCAGGGAGCCATGAAAGGACCTGAAGAGTGACTCCGTCAGTCAGCTTTGCAATTAGAAAAGTTCTTCCTGGCTGCTGTGTGGAGAAGCCTTGTTAGGTCTCTGTTCAACTGCCATCTCATTGAAGACCACCCTGTCTAAAATGACATCTTCCCTGCCCCTCATCTCTGCCCTGCTCCACCTCTGATGAGAGGAAGGGGCCCCCATCAGTGCCTGGCGTTACATTACACTTTCTCTCTCCTGTTCTCTGTTTACCCCATCGGAATGAAATTCCCACGGAGAGCCTGGCCACAGGGAGACCCATGCTGATGCAGATGGTCCAAGCTCTGGGCTTTTTACTTGCTAGGAAACGATCTGGCTAGTTGAGAGCAGGAGGCTGGAAGACTTGACTCAGCTTGAAGCTTCATTTGCATAGCACTTTACATAAGACTGAGAGAGAAAACAAAGTTTGTCCAAATCAAAGAATGAGGTACAGAGGCAGTTAGAGATAATGGTAGAGGGGAAGAGGGACTAAAGTCCTAGCAGTCCCAGCAACACAGTTCTTGGTATTGTCATTGATGGTAAGTCACCCAGGGCTTAAGGATCTGGTGCGGGACTGGAGAGAAATGGAAAAATAGTTAAGATTTAATGGACAAGACTTGGTGGCTGGATATAGGGCATGAGGAAAAAGGAAGGTGATGCCTTTATTTCTAGTTTGAGCAACTGGGTGTATGGTGGTGCCGTTGCCTCAGAGCTGATTTTATGGTTCAGATCATGAGTTCAGTTTTGGATGTACAAGTCCAAGGTGCCTGGGATGCCTGCAGGAGGAATACAGAGTTTAGACAGACAGAAACACAAGTTCTCAGCTGGGGACAGTCCATGGGAGTCCTTGGCTTAAGAGGTGGTATTTGAATTGTGGACCAAGAAAAAGGGGGTATGTACAAACAAGTTCAGTGACCCAAAGTAATCTTATAGGGTGATCTGATCATAAATTCCTGACCGGACAAATCATGATGGGTAGTCACACCCCAGGCCTATAACTTCTTCAGTAAAAGATTTTTTGTTTTTGTTTTAATCTTCACCCGAGGATATGTTTTTTGATTTTAGAAAGAGGAAAGGAGAGAGAAAGAGAAACATCAATGTGAGAGAGAAACTTCGATTCGTATGCGCCCCAACCAAGACCGAACCCAAAACCTAGGTATATGTGCTCCGACCGAGAATCAAACCTGTGACCTTTCAGTTTACAGGAAGACGCTGAGCCACACTGGCCAGGGCAGTAGAAGGTTTTTAAGCAAGCCCCGTCTGTTGTTATTGTGCATCTGGGTCATTTCGAAATGCCAAAAGCAATCCTCTTTTCCAGACCCCTCAAAGCTATAACCCCCCTCAAGGGAGCACACAATTGTGTTAATGTCCTTACTTTCCCCCACTTCCATGTAATCTTCGTTACATTCCCTCTTAATTCCAAATGTATACAAGAAACTGCAAAAACGGTTATTCTTGGAAGCATTTGAGATCTTGCTTCCCAGCAATGCCGTCAGTTAGGCTCAAATAAACTCTTATAAAGATTCTCTACAGGTTTGGACATTTCTTGAGTCAACAGAATGAACAATGAAATCACAAATTATTGGGATTAATGCCTTTTCCTTCTGAGACCTCTTTAGGCAAATTACCAGAAATGCTTAATGCAAATGCTGTCTGGTTGCAACCTGGCTTCCCAGCCTGATCTAGACTGTTCCATAAGCCCAGATACTTCTAACAAGGAAGGATCCCTATAAGGGAGGGGTCCTGAAGCTTAAGCTTCATTAACGTCAGGGCATCTGCCTCTGCCCTTGACAATGTGTTGGATGAGAGAAGGCAATTCAGGCAAGAATCCCGAGGAACCCCTACAACTGATGGAGGGGCCCAGGGGAAGAGGCCAGTAAGGGAGGCTGAGAAGGAGTGGCCAGGAGGTAGGAGGAGACTGGGAAAGGCTCGCTTCATAGAAAGCAAGAAGGAGGCTGTTTAGAGGCTGCTTGTCACTAGCCATCAACTGTCTGCCAAGTTCTGCTAATCTTGCCTCTGCAGTCTCTCCCTCAATCTCCACTGCCACCTCCTGTCCTGTGGCCCCCATTACAACTGGGTAATTGCTCTGTCCTATCTTCTGCCTCACTGCTGTCCTTAGATCCTGTTAGATCATTCTTTGGAAAGTGAAGCCTGGACCATGCTAATCCTTCCTTAGGAACTTTCAGTAGCTCCATGTCATCTCCAAACTAATGCTCCACTATCTAGCCTGGCATACTGAGCCTTTGGCCACTTGTCTCCAAGTGGCCTAACTATCTCAATGTGCTCCTTCATAAAAAAAGATAAGCTGACCTATTCACTGTCCTCCCACCCCTCAACTTTGTTGAGCCTGTGTCATCTTGCTGAAGTGTTTGCCCTCATGCCTAAATTTTTCAAGGCCAGGCTCAAATGACACCTACTCTAGACAGCCCTCCCTGATCTGACCTCACCCTTGACCACCTTCTCCCGTGATTTTTACCACGCTTACAGGTCATCCTCCAATGAGACTAAATTCTTGAGAGCAGGGACTATGTCATCTTCCCCCTTGTCTCTCCCACTTCACCCAGCACAGGGCCTGACACTCAGTGGGCAGACAAAATGCTGGTCAGGAGAGTGTACCCACTACCATTACCTGAAGCCACTGCAACCTTTCAGTTTACGGGAAGAAGCTCCAACCAACTGAGCCACACTGGCCTGGGCAGTAAAAGGTTTTTTATTTTATTTTATTTTTTTAAATATATCTTTATTGATTTCAGAGAGAGGAAAGGAGAGGGAGAGAGAGAGACAGAAACATCAATGATGAGAGAGTCATTGATCGAGCCCGAAACCCGGGCATGTGCCCTGACCGGAAATCGAACCCGGATCGCCTGGATCCTAGTCGACGCTCAACCGCTGAGCCACGCCTGGCCGGGCAGTAAAAGGTTTTTTAAAGCAAGCCCTGTCCATTGTTATTGTACATCTGAGTCATTTCAAAATGCCAAAAGCATTTCAACTGGCTTCAGGAGCCACACAGATATGACAGATGTGTGAAATTGCCAAGTGCAATACACCTTTGGATTTAGGTGGTTCCTTAGAGCTTTCAAAGCAATTTTATATCAGCAACTCTAGCCCCACTTTACAGATGAAGAAAATGATGCTCAGAAATGTGAAGTGAATTGCTAAAGGTCACATAGCAAAAAACTAGTATCACAAAGCTAGGTCCAACTCATTCAGACTCTGCCTGGCCTCCTGTCTTCTAAGGGTGATGGAAGGAAGGTCTAAAAGATGGGCATCATTCACTTTTATTTTTTTTAATCTGAGGAGTGAGGATATTTTTTCCATTGATTTTTAAAAAATATATATCTTTATTGATTTCAGAGAGAGGAAAGGAGAGGGAGAGAGAGAGAGAGAGAAGCATCAATGATGAGTCACCAATTGGCCGCCTCCCGCACGCCCCCCGCTCCCACATCGCAACCCAGGCATGTGCCCCGACCGGGAATCGAACCCTGATCGCCTGGATCCTAGGTCGATGTTCAACCGCTGAGCCATGCCTGGCCAGGCTCCATTGATTTTTTTAAAGAGAGAGTGGAAGGGAGGGGGAAGGAGATAGAGATAGAGATAGATAGAGGGAGAGAGAGAGAAACATTGATGTGACAGAGACACATGGATCAGTTGCCTCCCACCCACACTCCAACAAGGGCAAGGATCAGAGAGGCAACCTAGGTACATCTGGTGCGCAGGTCGACACTCTAACCACTGAACCATGCTGGCCAGGGCAGGCATCATTCACTTTTTTAAAAATTAAGACTTGCTCAGCCAGCGTGGCTCAGTGGTTGAGTGCTGGCCAACGAACCAGGAGGTCACGGTTCGATTTCCAGTCAGGGCACATGCCCGGTTTGTGGGCTCGATCTTGTAGGGGGCCTGTAGGAGGCAGCCGATCAATAACTCTCTCTCATCATTGATGTTTCTCCCTCTCCCATACTCTCTCTGAAATAAATAAAAACATACTTTAAAAAAAAAATTAAGACTTGCCCTGGCTGGGTGGCTCAGTTGGTTCACGTATGGAGCATTGTTCTGTACACCACAATGTCGCAGGCTGGATTCCCAATCAGGGCACATACCTAGGTTGGGGTGTGTATGAGAGGCAGCCAATCGATGTTTCTCTCTCACATCAATGTTCTTCTCTCTCTTTCTCTCCCTCCTTTCCTATCTCTAAAAAAATCAATTAAAAAAATCAATAAATTAAAATTAAAATTAAAAAAATCAATAAAAACATATGCTCTGGGGAAGATTAAAATAAAGGTTTTTTTTCTAAAATTAAGACTTTAATTTTTAGAGTGGTTTTAGGGTCACAGCATTGAGGGAAGGCACGTGCAGAGATTTCCTATATGCCCCCCACCTCCACACATTCAACAGCCTCCCCACCATCATCCCCAGGAGAGCCGTACATTTGTTACAACTGATGAACCACATGGACGGTAATCACCCCTAGCCCATAGTTTCCCTTAGAGTTCACTCTTGGTGGTGTACATGCTATGGGCTTGGACAAATGTATAATGACATACATTGTATCATACAGAGTATTTTCTGCCTTAAAAATCCCCTGTGCTCCACCTATTCATCCCTCCTCCCCCGCCTCCCTGGCAACCACCGATCTTTTTATTTTCTCCATACTTTTGCCTCTCAGAATGTCATATAGCTTGGAATTATACTTATGTAGCCTTTTCAGATTGGCTTCTTTCATTTAGTAATATGTATTTAAGGTTCCTCCATGTCTTTTTTTAAAAAAAATATATTGATTTCAGAGAGAAGAAGGGAGAGAGAAACATTAATGATGAGCCATTGATCCGCTGCCTCCTGCACACCCCCCGCTGGGGATCGAGCCTGCAATCTGAGCATGTGCCCTGATGGGAATCGCACCTCGATCTCCTGGATCCTAGGTCAATGCTCAACTGCTGAGCCACGTCGGCAGGGGCCCTCCATGTCTTTTAATGGCTTTACAGATCTTTTCTTTTCTTTTTTTCTTTTTTAGTGTTGAATAATATTCTGTTGTCTGGATGTACCTCAGCTTATTTTTTCCAGTTTTGTTGAGAAATAATTGACACACATCACTGTATAAGTTTAAGGTCAACAGCATGATGGCTTGACTTACATATATTGTGAATTGATTACCACAATAAGTTCAGCTAACATCCATCATTTCATATAGCTACAATAAAAAGAAAATATTTTTCTCCTTATGAAGAGAACTCATAGGATTTGCTCTCATAACAACTTTCCTATATACCATACAGTAGTGTTAAATATAGTTATTGTGTTGTACATAATATCCCTAGTACTTATTTATCTTATAACTGGGAGTTTGTGACCTTTGACCACCTTCCTCCGATTTCCCCTGCCCCACACTCTGCTCTGGTAACCATCAGTTCCTTCTATTTCTATGAGTTTATTTGTTTTCAGATTCCGCATACAAGTGAGATCATACAGTATTTGTCTTTCTCTGTCTGACTTACTTCATTTAGCATAACACTTTCAGGATCCATCCATGTTGTCACAAATGGTAGGATTTCCTTTTTGTTGTTAATCTGCACTTGAGGATATTTTTTCCATTGCTTTTCAGAGAGAGTGGAAGGGAAGGGGGGGGAAGACAGGGAGAAAAACATCAATATGCAACCTAGATACCTGCCCTTGACCAAGAATCGAACCTGGGACCCTTTGGTGTGTGGGCCAGCTCTCTAACCACTGAGCAACAGCGGCCAGGGGCAGATTTCGTCTTTTATAATGGCTGGGTAGCATTCCATCGTTTGTTTGTTTTTCAGCTTTTCTCATTCCTTTAATTGACACAATAGAGCAATTAATGTATGTGTCTGGGCTGACATCAGATTATGCCTCTGTATCAATTCCTATATTTAATAGGATGAGAGTATCAGGACCTCCCAATTTCAGCATTAATACAATTTTTCTCAGAATACACTTATAAACCATAATCTGAGCTGGAATTTTTTTTTCTTTCAAATTTTTGCACATAGAATGTCTCTAACCTTTCCCTATTGGTTTCCTGTGACATAAAATAAGACATAATTGATCACTGAAGATGAGACCACACTCACTGCATTCACAGGTTTCTGTTCTGTGCAAATCATCCTGAGGGCACATATCTGACCACAGGCTGGTCCACTAAGACTATATTCCTGTTTGCCAGGAGCCCACTCATGTTTAATACTGTCCAAACGGCCACAGAAGGCACTTGCATAATCACCGTATTAACAAGGTTTTTCTCCTGCAGGACAGCACTGATTTGTGATAGCTGGGACTCTCTGTGATAGGATTTTCCACGTTGACAGAATCACCACATTTCACTCTTTTGTGTATTCTCTTATGTTTCACAAAGCAAAACATACAGGCAAAAGCTTTCCCACACTTATTGCAGGTAGAGGGTTTCTCCCCTGTGTGAGTTCTTTGATGGACAATGAAATTCTGCTTTGTGGTGTAGGCTTTTCCACAGTCACTGCATTCAAGGGTTTTTCTCTGGTGTGAATTTTTTTTTTAATAAATATATCTTTATTGATTTCAGAGAGAGGAAGAGAGAGGGAGAGAGATAGAAACATCAATGATGAGAGAGTCGTCATTGATCAGCTGCCCTCCTGCATGCCCACTACTGGGGATAGAGCCCACAACCTGGGCATGTGCCCTGACCAGGATGGAACCATGATCTCCTGGATCCTAGGTCAATGCTCAATGACTGAGCCACACCCAGCAGGGCACCTGTGTGAATTCTTTGATGTTTAATGAGACCTGATTTCTGGGAAAAGGATTTTCCACACTTACTGCACACAAAGGGTATTTTCCCTGTGTGAAATCTCTGATGCGCTGAGGCATGTCTTCTGGACCAAGCATTTTCCATATTCATTGCATATATAAGATTTCTCGACTGTGTGATTTCGCCAATGTACAATGAGATGGACCTTTTGGATGAAGCCTTTCCCACAGCCAATGCATATAAAGAGTTTCTCTCCTATATATGTTTTCTGATGCATATTGAGCCATGATTTCTTGAAAAAAGCTTTACCATATTCTGAGAATTCATGAGATTTCTCTCCTGTGTGGATTCTCTGATGTTCAGTGAGCATGAACTTTCTGGAGAAGGCTTTCCCACATTCATTGCACATATACAATTTCTCTAAGGTATGAGCTCGCTGATGTACAGTGAGATCACAGTTCATGGTGAAGCCTTTTCCACACTACAAATATACAGCTGCTCTCCTGTATGAGTTCACTGACATCTGATAAGGCAGTGCTTCATTGAGAAGCCTTTCCTATATTCACTGTATAAAAAAGGTTTCTCTCTTGTATGAGTATGATGATCTGCAACAAGATGCCTCTTCTTGGTGAAGCCTTTTCCACGGTTACTGCATATATAAGGCTTCTCTCCTGTATGAGTTTTCTGATGATTAGTAAGACTAAACTTTGTAGAAAAGGTCTTCCCACATAGACTGCATCCATGGGGTTTTTCTCCTGTATGAGTTCACTGATGATAAGTGAGGTGACACTTTTTCGTGAATACTTTCCTGCATTCACTACAAGTACAAGGCTTCACTCCCATGAGGGTTTATTGAACTGTGATTTGCTTTGTTTTGTTTTTAAATATATCTTTATTGATTTCAGAGAGAGGAATGAAGAGAGAGAGAGAGACAGAAACATCAATGATGAGAGAATCATTGATTGTCTGCCTCCTGCACTCCCCCTGCTGGGGGTCAAGCCCACAACCCGGGCGTGTGCCCTGACCGGAACCGAACCTTGATCTCCTGGATCATAGGTCAATGCTCAACCAATGAGCTACACCAGCTGAGCAAACTGTGATTTCTTGAGGAATGTTTTGTCATATTAAGTGCATTCTTATTGTATGAATTCTCTGATGTTCAGTGAGCCTGGATTTTCTGGAGAAGGCTTTCTCACACAGACCGCATTCATAAGGTTTCTCTCTCGTCTGAACTTTGTGATGATTAGTGAGCTGAGGCATCTTTTTTTTTTTTTTTTTTAATATTTTTATTGATTTCAGAGAGAGGAAGGGAGAGGGATAGAAACATCAATGATCAGCTGCCTCCTGCACACCCCCTGCTGGGGATCAAGCCTGCTGCAGAGGATCATCAACTTTCCTGAGTTTTGTAGACTGGATGGTGAATTTCATTCTGTATTGTCCACAGTTCTGCAGGCTTGATCCCCTACTGATAGCAGGTTGCTGTAGTTCTCCAACATCATGTCCCTACACAGGTTCTTCTGATTGGGTTCCAGAAGCTGCCATTTCTCTCAGGTAAACTTCACAGCTACATCATTCAAATGTAAGGGATTCCTGGGCCTGGATAATTTTCTTCTTATTTTGGAAAATGGCTGCTAATGGGATGCTCTGGCTTTACATTTACTGGATCAGCATGGCATTTCTGACTCTCTCCAGAAATCACCACAACCCACAGGCTGCTGAACTTAATTTGCTGAACTTTTCCTGCTTTCCTCCTCACCAGCAAATGGTGGCCCACGAGGATCTCAGGTGTTTCTGGAGAGCCACTCCATTGAATTTTATACCATGACTTCTTTATCCATTTATCCATTAACACTTAGCCTGTTTCCATGCCTTGGCTATTGTAAACCATGCTTCAATGAACATGCAGGTGCAGATATCTTTTCAAGTTAATGTTTTCATTTCCTTTGGATCTATTTCCAAAAGTGGAGTTGCTGAATCATATTTGGTTCTATTTTTAAGTTTATGAAGATCTTCCATACTGTTTTCCATAGTGGTTGTTTCAATTTACAGTTCCACCAACAATGCATAGGGGTTCCCTTTTCTCTATATCCATGCCAGTATTTGTTATCTCTTGTCTTTTCTTCAAAATATATTTTTTAATTTTTCGATTGCAGTTGATATACAATATTATATGTTACATGTACAGCATAGTGATTAGACACTTACGTAACTTATGAAGTGATCACCCCAATAAATGTAGTACCCATCTGACACAGTTATTACAATACTATTAACTATATTCCCTGTGCTGTACCTTACATCCCCGTGACTATTTTTAGAACTGCTAATTTGTATTTCTTAATCCTTTTACCTTTTTCACCCATCCCCCCAACCAACCTCCCATCTGGCAACCATCAACGTGTTCTCTGTATCTATGCATTTGTTTGTTTTGTTTGTTCATTTATTTTGTTTTTTAGATGCCACATATAAGTGAAATGCCACATATGGCATTTGTCTTTCTCTGTCTCACTTAATTCACTTAGCATAATACACTTTAGGTCCATCCATGTTGTCACAAATGGCAAAATTTCATTCTTTTTTATGGCTGAACAATATTCCATTGTATATATGCACCACATCTCTTTATCCATTTGTCTATTAATGGACACTTAAGTTGCTTCATATCTTGGCTATTGTAAATAATGATGCAATGAACATAGGGATGCATATATATTTTTGAATTAGTGTTTTAGATTTCTTTGGATAAATACCCAGAAGTAGAATTGCTGGGTCATAAGGTAGTTCTGTTTTTTAATTTTTTGAGGAGTCTCCATACTGTTTTCCATAGTGGCTGCACCAATTTGCAATCCCACCAACAGCGCACAAAGGTGCCCTTTATTCTACATCCTTGACAACACTTGCTGTTTGTTGATTTATTGATGATATTCATTCTGACAGGTGTGTGGTGATATCACATTGTGGTTTGTTTTTCTTGTTTGTTTGTTTTGTTTTTTGGTTAATCCTCACCTGAAGATTTTTCCTCCCATTGATTTTTAGAGAGAGTGGAAGAAAGGGACGGAGGGGAAGAGAGTGAGAGAGAAACATCCATGTGAGAGAGACATATTGATTGGTTGCCTCCCACATGAGTCCTAACCAGGGTTGAACAGGCAACCCAGGTACGTGCCCTTGACCAGGAATCAAAACTGAGAACCTTTGGTGCACAGGCCGATGTTCTATCAACTGAGCCACACCAGCCAGGGCTCATTGTGATTTTAATTTGCATTTCTCTGATGATTAATGATGTTGAGCACCTTCTTATGTATCTGTTAGCCATCTGCATATTCTCTTTGGAGAAAGGTCTATCCAGGTCCTCTGCCCATTTTAAAATCAGACAGGGTTTTTATGATGTTGTATGAGTTTTTTATATATTTTAGATATTAACCCCTTACCCAATGTATCATTGACAAATATGTTCTCCCATTCGGTAGACTGTCTTTTCACTTTTTTGATGGTTTTCTTTACTGTGCAAAAAACTTTTAATGTAGTCCCATTTGTTTATTTGTTTATTTTTTACCCTTGCCTGAGGAGTAATAACCAAAAAAAATATTGCTAAGAGCAATGTCACAGCGTTTACAGCTTATGTTTTCTTCTAGGAGTTTATAGTTTCAGGTCTTTTAGTCTTTTTTTTTTTTTTTTTTTTAATTTTTCTATAATCTTCTCCCAAGGATATGTTTTCATTGATTTTAGAGAGAGGTTGCCTTCCCTACGGGCCCTCCCCGGGGATTGAACCTATAACCTAGGTATGTGCTCTGACTGGGAATCGAACCCACAACCTTTTGGTGTATGGGACAATGCTCCAACCAACTGAGCCAGCCAGCTAGAGCTCAGGTCTTTAAGGCTTTGATTTAAATATTTAATCCATTTTGAGTTTATTCTCGTATATGGTGTAAGAAAGTGGTCTAGTTTCTTCTTCCTTTTTTTTTTTTTTTTTTGCATGTATCTGTCCAGTTTTTCCCAGCATCATTTATTGAAGAGACTGTCTTTGCCCCATTGTATGTTCTTGCCTACTTTGTCAGAGATTAATTGATCATATAGGTGTGGGTTTATTTCTGGGCTATTTTGTTCCATTGATCTATGTATGTTTTTATGCCAGTACCATGCTGTTTTGATTACAATAGCCTTGTAATATAGTTAGACATCAGGTAATGTGATACCTCCAACTTTGTTCTTTCTCAAGATTGCTGTCATTATTTGGGGTCTTTTGTGGTTCCATACACATTTTAGGGTTATTTGTTCTAGTTCTGTGAAATATGCCATTGGTATTTTGATAGGGATTACATTTAATCTGTAGATTGCTTTGGGTAATATGTACATTTTAACAATGTTAATTCTTCCTATCCATGAATGCAGTATAACTTTTCATTTATTGTACCTTCTTCAATTTTTTTTTCTTCAATGTCTTATAGTTTTCTTACCACAGGTCTTTACCTCCTTAGTTAAGTTTATTCCTAAGTATTTTATTCTTTTTCATGCAATTGTAAATGGGATTTTCTTAATTTCTCTTCCTGATAGTTCACTATTGGTGTATAAAAATGCAGCAGATTTCTGAATATTAATTTTGTATTCTGCTACTTTACTGAATTCAGTCTAAAAGTTTTTTGATGGAATTGTTAGG
This sequence comes from Miniopterus natalensis, assembly GCF_054644295.1. Lineage (NCBI taxonomy): Eukaryota > Metazoa > Chordata > Mammalia > Chiroptera > Miniopteridae > Miniopterus > Miniopterus natalensis. Next base: position 97,584,694 of record NC_142083.1, read on the forward strand.
GTTCTCTCTATATAACATCTTTGTTTTTTTTTATAATGGCCATTTTAACAGGAATGAGGTAATATTTCATTCTGGTTTTAATTTGCATTTTCCTAATGACTAATGATGTTGAACATCTTTTCATTTTAACCTATCACCCCATATATCTCTCCTTTGAAAAAATGTCTATTCAGGCCCTTCGCTCATTTTTAAATTGGGTTGTATTTTTGCTCTTAAGTTGTGTGTGTTATTTATGTATTTTGAATATTAATCCCTTATCAGATATATGCCACAGCTTATTTATCTATTCATATACTGAAGGGCATCTTGGTTGCCTCCAGGTTTTGGCAATCACGAATAAAATTTCTATAAACACGTATGTTGTTTTTGAGTGGGCATGTTTTCAACTCTTTTGGGAGTGACAAGGAGTGTTACTGCTGCTTCCTATAGGAAGAGTATGTTTACTTATTTTTTTTGTCCTCACCCAAGAATATGTTTCCTGTTGCTTTTTCCGAGTGGAAGGGAGAGAGAGAGAGAAACATCACCGTGCAAGAGATACACTGGCCTCCTCCTGCATCTGCCCCGACTGGGGCTGGGGATCGAGCCGCCACCGAGGTTCGTTCCCTTGGCCGGGATCAAACCTGGGACCCTTCAGCCTGCAGGCCGGAGCTCTAACCACTGAGCCAAACCTGCTATGGCGAGTATGTTTACTTTTATAAGAAACAACCAAACTGTCTTCAAAGTGGCTGCACTACTTTGCATTCCCACCAGATATGAATGAGAGTTCTTACTGTTCCAAATCTTCGTTAGTGTTTGGTACTGTTAGTCTTCCGGATTTTGGCCATTCAAATTGGTATGTAGTGGTATCTCAATTGTTATTTTAATTTGCATTTGATAACATATGATGTGGAGCACCTTTTTATTTATTTTTGTCTTTTTTTTTTTTTGGAGCATCTTTTATTTATTTATTTTTTTAATCCTCACCAGAGTATATTTTTTCCATTGGTTTTCAGAGAGAGAGGGAGAGAGAGAAATATCGATGTGAGACACCAATTGGTTGTCTCCTGCATACACCCTGACTGGGGCCAGGGATCGTGCCTGCAACCGAGGTACATACCCTTGGCTGGAATTGAACCCAGGACCTTTCAGTCCTTGGGCTGACACTCTACTGAGCAAACCAGCTAGGGCTGGAACACCTTTTTGTATGCATATTTGCCATCTGTATGTCTGTTTGATGAACTGTCAGTTAAGGTTTGGCCCATTTTTAATCAGCTTTTTTGTTGTTGTTGTTGAGTTTTAAGAGTTCTTTCTATATTTTGGGTAAGTCCTTTACCAGATTGTGTTTTGCAAATATTTTCTCCTAGTCTATGGCTTGCCTTTTCATTTGTTTGACATTGTCTTTCACAGAGCAGAAGTTTTAAATTGTAATGAAGTCCAGCTTGTCAAGTCTTTCTTTCATTGATCCTGCCTTTGGCGTTGTATCAAAAAGTCATTTTTGCCATATCCAAGGTCCTCTAGGTTTTTCTCCTACCTTCTATTTTCTTTTATGTTTATGGGAAGTTTTATCGCTTTGTGCTTCACATTTAGGTCTGTGTTCCATTTTGAGTTATTTTTGTGAAGGGTGTAAAGCCTGTGCCAAGATCTTTTGTGTGGATGTCCAGTTGTTCCAGTATCATTCGTTATAAAGACTATCACTGATCCATTGTATTGCCTTTGTTCCTTTGTCAAAGAGCAGTTTATATTTATGTGGGTCTACTCGTGGGCTCTTTATTTTGTTCCACTGATCTATTTGTCTAGCCTCTCACCAATATCACAGTCTTGATTACTGCAGCTTTATAGTAAGTCTTGATGTCAGATTGTGTCAGTCTTTCAATTTTGCTTCCTTCAATAATGTGTTGGCTATTCTGGGTCCTTTGCCCCTCCATGTAAACTTTAGAATCAGTCCATTGATATCCACAAAACAACTTGCTGAGATTTTTATTGGGATTGCATTATATCTATCGATCAAGTTGGGAAGAAAAACTGACATCTTGATGATATTGAGTCATTTTTCATTCAACCAAAATTTCATTTGTAAAACTGAACCAACTATCTCTTCATGAGGTTGTTTGAAGTGTTTTCATTAATTCAGTAGTTATCTAGAGAGCACTGTGAACTCTGTGATAGTGTCTCTGCTCTCAGAGAGCTTATCTTATATTGGGGAAGGAGACAGACAATAAACAAGCATACAAAGAAACTAATAATTTCAGTTAGGTGAAGAAAGCATGTGATAAGTGACTGGCAGTGAAAAGGCTACTTAATGACAGGAAATTTCTCAGAGGAGGCAATGTTTGAACTATGATCTTCATGAAAAGGGAGAGCTAGCCATGAGAAAAAAGTTTAGACAACAAAGATGAGGGCTCTGAAAGCAGCAGAAATGAACTTGATGGTTTGGAGAAGGGCATGGTGGCTATGGTATAGTGAGCAAGGGGTAAACGAAGTTAAAAAAAAAAAAAGACAGGGGTCATAGCCTATAGTTATTATTTTTAAAAATATTTTTATTGATTTTTAGAGATAGAAACATCAATGTGAGAGAGAAACATCCATCAGCTGCTTCCTGCACGCTCCCTCCTGGGAATCGAGCCTACAACTTGGGCACGTGCCCTGATTGTGAATCAAACCAGCAACCTTTTGAGGCACAGGATGATACCCAACCAACTGAGCCACACTGGCCAGGGTCTATAGTTATATTTTAAAAATTTAAGTATAAAATACATGCTGCGAGGTACATAAACTATAAATTTTAAGTGCACAGCTTAGTGAATGTTTACATATGTACACACCCATGGATGTAACCTCATCCAGATCAAGACATAGAACAGAGGTCAGGGAACTTTTTTTGGTAAAGTGTCAGATAGAAAATCATTTAGACTTTGTGGGCCTATGGTTTCAGTTCCAACTACTCAGCTCTGCTGTTGCAGCAGGAAAGAAGCCATAGATGTTATGTAAGCAGATGCACACAGTTGGGTTTCAATAAACCTTTAATGAACAATGAAATTTGAATCACACAGAATTTCCATGTATCACAAAATATTAGTCTCATTTTGATTTTTCCTCAACCATTTGAAAATGTACAAAGCATTCTTAGCTTATGGGCTGTAGGAAAACAGGTGGCAGGCAGGATTTGCCCTTTGGACCATAGTTTACCAACTTCTGATATAATTCATTTTTAGTACCACCCTTGTACCTCTTCCCAGTCAAATCGCTCTCCCTCAAAGTTACTGCTATGATTTTATCACCATCAATTAATTTTGCCTTTTTAACTCTAAACAAATGGAATCATATGTATATACGCTTACATTTGGCTTCTTCAGTTCATCATGCCTGTCCTGTGATGATTTAAGTGGACTAAGATGTCACTTGGAGGTCTTAAGTTTGAGAGCAACATGATCTGATTTACATGAAAAGGGCTCTCTGGTTGCTGCATGAATAATGCAGTAAAGGAAAACAGGAGTGGAAGCGGGGAGCCCAGTTAGGAGTAATCCAAGCAAGAGGTGACTGGACCAGGGTGATAGTCATGGAAATACAAGATTTGGATTTGAGTTTGAGGTCATGTATCCAATACCAGTTATTTTTTTAAGTATTATAATGCAAATAGGTCACACTAATCAATTTCCTCTTTCTGAGAGTGGAACAGTGAATTTTCGTGTATAAACTATGACCCTACACCCAAAGGGTAAATAATACCTTTGGAGTGGTGTGGACAGAACATGAATCCAGATACAATACAATCAGTGCTTTAAGAAGCGTAGGAAGCTATGGGAGCCAGAAAGGGTATTACATCACCTGGGGGGTGTGGCCCTTGAGCTAAATTTTAAGGAAAAATAGTTTAAAAGGGATGAAAGGTATACGGGAAGGCCAGACGATGTGAGATCTCTTGGAAGCTCAGTGTGTTTTCTATGATGGGATCTCAAAAATATATAAGCTGGCCTGGAAAGACTTTCAACTGGGTCTAAACAGATAGGCACTGTACCATTTAATTTTTTTTTAATCCTATCCTGAGGACATTTTTTCCACTGCTTTTCAGAGAGAGTGGAAGGGAGAGAGAGAGACAGAGAGGGAGGGGGGGAGAGAAATATCAATGTGAGAGAGACACATCTATTGGGTGCCTCCTGTAGTCGCCCCTGCAACCGAGGCATATGCCCTTGGCGGGAATTGAACCCCGGGCCCTTCAGTCCACCTGCGGACACCCCAACCACTGAGCCAAACAGGCCAGAGCTGGGCATTCAACCATTTATTCAATCATACAACCACTCCTGGGTGCTTCTATGTGCCTTAAGGCTCCAGCAGAGGCCAGAGGTAGCAAACTGGTAGCCTATGGGCTGAATCTGACCCTTACATGTATTTTGCCCCACACTGCTAGAGGATCACTGGAATAGTGGTTTCAACAGTGGCTGTTCCTTCAGGACAGAGCATACGGTCTCCTGTTTTTCACATTCCTCACTTGCTTCTCTTCACTTCATTTACATTACTTTCTGGCCCTTTTAGGTTTTTGAGTTTTCAACCCCTGGTTTTTGTTGTAAGAACAGGGACTTCAAGCCAATGACACACAGAGAGAACGATCAACATTCTGAGTAGAACAGGGCTAGCCAGCCTGAGTGCAGGAGGAGATGAGAGCTCTAACATGGCTTCCTAACCTGGTGCCTAGGGTGGGCTTCAGGAGGTGCAATTGTTAGAGCGTGAGCGTCCCTGTGATTCAGGCTGCTTGGCTATGAATCTTGGTTTTGGGCTCTGTCACTGGCTAATCTACCAGCCTCAATTCATTTGTAAAACGGAGTATTGTTGAGGTTAAGTGAGATAATCAGTGCACAAAGTGGCCTTAGTAGAAATTAACTGTTATTATTATTAAAGTGGTTCTTGTTTGTTTAATCCTCACCTGAGGCTATCTTTTCCTACTGCTTTTCAGGGAGCGTGGAATGGGGGGAGAAAGAAGGAGAGAGAAACACATGGATTGGTCGCCTCCCCCATATTCCCCCGACTGGGGTTGAAGTCTGCAAGCCAGGTAGCTACTCTTAGCTGGAATCGAACCTCGGACTCGCAGACACTCTAACCACTGGGCCAAACCGACTACGGCTGGAAAGTAGTTCTTAACGTAGAAGTTGGCACAGGTGTCTGGGAGCTATCTGGAATACCACCCTTCTGTAAAACGGAACAGCTTTATGTTAAGTGAGAATCCAGAGGCCCAGGTTCCACTGCTAACTTGTTGAAAGTACCTGACAAATTGCTTCAGCTTTCTAGGTAATCTATTAAAAAGGGTAAATTGGTCCGACTTGGCAGCCTCTAAGCAGCCCCAGGGCAGCTTCAGTGGTGGAGGGTAAAGACGTTCTGCAGCGGGGAAAGCTCAGAGCCTTCCGGCAGACTACACCTCCCAGCCTGCCTTGCGCTTTGGACAGCGCCCTACGCTAGCACGCGGGGCTCTCCACATTCCCAGCCTCCAGATACCGTCTCTCGCGAGAGGACGGGCCGCGCCGGCGGTAGCGATAGTGTGGTGGTGCTGGTGCTGGTGCTGGTGGTGGCGGCCGAGACGGCGGCGGCCATTTTGGTGAGGCCTCGGAAACGGCGGCGGCGGTTCGCTGGGGCTACCGTCTCATTTTTCCCACCCACCGTCTGCACCTCTGTGGCGTGAGAGGAGGTAGTGGAAGCAAGGCGGTGGCAGTAGTCGCAGGCCCCAGGGGAATTTAAAGGCCGCGAAGGCGGCGGCCAAGAGGGGGCCCTCCCCCCCTCCTCTTCCGCGGGAGGGGGGTGGTGCGTACGCCCCCGAGGACGCAGGTAAGGAGAGGGAGACAAGATGGCGGATGCTCCACAGTTCCCCCTCCCCTACGGGTGACTGCGCGCGCATCTTTCCGCCACCGCCTTCCCTCCCTCCTTCCCGGGGTGCTGCGCGCGCACCTTCGGCCGGGGCCCCGGGGCCGGTACGCGAGGCTGTCGGCGCGCTCCCATAGAGAGACAGGCTGAGGGGGGCCACGCCGGCCGGCGCTGGGCCTGGGCGCGTCTCCTCTCCCTTCCCGCCCGTCTGCGCACGCGTGCCTGAGCGAGCCAGCGAGCCCTGAGAGGACGGACCCAGGTGTGCTCCTGCCCGCCTACCAACCCCAGCCCCCCTCGGGGGCGCGCGGGAAGAGGAAGGGGGGCGTGGGATGAGTAGTCGGGGCGTGCGCCCACCATATCCAGTCAGGGACCAGGACCTGGCGGCTTGAACCCTTCCTTATCTTAGTCTTTCGCGGTCTGGTAGTGGGAGGGGGCTTCTTGACGGGCAGGGATGCGAGGCTACCCAGCCCTGCGACCCTTGTGTGCGTGGGCTTGGGTTCTGGCGGGAGCCCCCGGGCGATGCGCGCAGCCGGCTCGCTCTGCCTCCAGCCGCGCACGCGCGGGCCCCTCCCCCACTCGCGCGCACGTTGGGGTGGGGTGTTGGTCTTGGAGGGGCGGGGCTATCTTAGGGCTAGTGGCAACTTGGGGCAGAGGTCAGGGGTCATGTTGGGTCAGACTGTTGGGAGGGGTGAGAGACAGTAATAAAGCCTAGGGTTAAGAGTTCAAGCAAGCTTCTTGGATTCCAGTTAGCTCGGGTCCTGTGAATCTGTTGTGAGGAGGGAGTGAATCAAAGGCAGCACCTTGGTTAAGGAATTTCCTTAAACACTGGGGAAACACTTCCGGGCCTTGTATGGGTTTACCCTGCCTGTTTCCGGGCCACGGTTCTTTGCTATGCGGCCTTCCTCACATCTGATTGTTCCTCTCATGTTTCCTGCTCTAGTTCTTGTGTTTCGGGAAGTGTCTCCTGGTGCAGGTATGGGAGTGGGGGGGGGGGACCCTGCCCTGAGGAAGGGTGGGTTGTCCTGTAACTGTTCTGCCCTCAATAGCAAGGAGAGCAGGCTGCCAGGCACCCAGTACCTTTTTGAACTTCTAGATGTGATGAGGTTTTTTCTTTGTTATTTGTCTTCCATTCAGTGTTGGAACCTTTTCCCCATAGACTTTTTAAACTTTGTTTTGCTTCCTTCCCTGCTCTTCCCACCAGCCAGAATCTTGATTTGCTTTGATTTTTCTGAAATAGGAGCTTTTCCTAATACTGTAACTTTTTTTAGCCTTTGAACTGATTTGGGTATATTTAAAAGTCTCAAAAGTTGGTGTAAAGAAGGCTCTGATGGATGCTGGTAAATGTGGATTGATTCCTCACTGCTGTTTTCTTCCCCTTCTGTTTGTTTCAGTTGTGATTCCCCTCAGTACGGCGGCACCGTGGAAGTACAGACTTTCACAGGGGGTGTGGTCTCAGCTCACACAGGTAAAGGTTCAGATACCATTTTGTGTACTGATGCTAATGAGACATGAACGATCCATTTAAGTCAGGATTTTTCCTGCAAGGCTCTATCCTCAGTATGTAGAAGGAACTAAGTAAATATTTACTACGAAATGAAAAGTACCTGGTTCATAAGGTAGATGTGAGGATATAGAATACATTAAGTAAGTACTAAGTAAAGTATCTCACGCATAGTAGATGTTTAAGAAGTGCAAGCTATAATTAGTGTTTATTTGGCTTTTTAATGTTATTTCTGGTTATCTAAAAGATTCTTAAATATTTTAAAATCCTGTTTCTACTCTTTCTACCCTACGTTAGGTGCTCCAGAGGCCGGTGGACCTGAGCGGAGGCTGGGACGCCCTAGTGGGCCCCGGGCCCTGGAAGGCGGGTCCCGGTGGCCTGTGGCCCAGAATGAGGCCAGCTCCCAGCATGCCCTGCAGCCGGACGCCAACCCCTCGGCCAGCAGCAGTGGTGACAACGACCCAGTCGTACTTCAGGCATCCAAAGAGGAGCCTGGGAGTGGGACCATGCAGAGCAGCCCCTCCCCTGCTCACCCTCAACTCCCAGTCCTACAGACACAGGTTTGAAAGTGGGGAGGATTCCTTCTCTGCTTCTGCTTTGTGGGCTGCTGGCTCTGAGGCAGAAGTATGGCAGGTCTTAATCATATTTCTATAATCCTAGCTACCTGGGTACTGAGATAGGAAAATCTTCAAGTGGACTGGTAAACCTGTTGGATACTTACATTGTACTTGATATTAATGTATCGTTGATCTCTCAGAGTGTGGAAACTCCTCGTTACCTGAAAAAGGTTGAATTAGGCCAGGTTGAAAATGGAGGTTGGGACAACATGCTCCTAAGACTGTCTGCGAATAGCTCAGTTTCTTTCTTGGAACTAGAATAAGCGTTATGGGTGATTGTGTGTTTGTGGTGTTCGTTCCTTTTTCATACCAAGGAGGTTAAGGAAGTAGGTGGGGAGATGATTAGACAGACCTAGGTTTGTGTATAGTAGGCTTTTGATGGTTATGGATTTGATATTTATAATTTTCCTGAGCAACTGGGAAATTTTTTGACATAGTCTTTTGTCATTTAGCTGAGTAAAAATTTGAGTGGCACACTGAAGCTTGTGTGCTGGAATGAATTTTATGAGTTACCTCACTATCCACGTTTAAGTAGGACTTCTTTCTCTACTTCTTATTGCTTGTGCAAAACCTTGAGAAATAATAGGTAGGTGTTTGAGGATAGTGACCAACTTCCCATCCCCTTCCCCTCACACCTCCCCAGTAAAGGAAACTAACTACCAAGATTGGTAGTGAATATAAAGAGGTTTAGATGATCTTGGTTTTGGCTTTCTGAGGCCTTTTGAATTCAGTGGTAGCTCAAATTTATTTGCATAGGTTACTCTGCCATACTTGCTGTGAAAAGGTGGGAAAAATGGGGATGTGTTTATGTAAGTGAAACCATTGAGGTTCTGAAAGGTCATTAAAATTTGAAATCATATGTTACAGTATTCTTGAATACTGTAGCTATGAAAGAATACTATGTAGTGTTCTTTAACACCGTCAGACTATAATTCCTCTTGCATGTCAGGCCTCTACTGTAAGCTTGGCTCTGTTCTCTCAACATGTTATTAAAACTTTACCCCAAAGGTTTGTGTTTACAAAAGGAGGTTGATAACTTTCTTTAGAGTTTTTTTCTTGTGAAGATAGAATGAAATAATGTACTTCAAACTCCTGGTACAGTGCTAAGCATTCATTTTATCTTTCATTTTCCCCTTTTCTAGATGGTGTCGGACGGCATGACAGGCAGCAATCCTGTGTCCCCTGCCTCATCCAGTTCCCCAGCCTCTAGTGGGGCAGGTGGCATCTCCCCCCAGCATATAGCTCAAGATTCCTCTCTGGATGGACCTCCAGGGCCCCCAGATGGTGCCACAGTGTCCCTGGAGGGGCTCAGCTTACTCCAGGCCTCTGACCTGGCTAACAAGGGCCCAAAGTGGGAGAAGAGCCATGCTGAGATTGCAGAGCAAGCCAAGCATGTATGTATTGGGAAGACTTGTGAGGATTCTTGAGAATTTTCTTCCCTGAACTCTTGTGTTCCATGGATATTTTACATTTCTTTTCTCGTCATGTATAGGTTCTGCCTTAACTTACATGATCTTGAGCAAGTCACTTGAACTCTGAGCCTCGTTTCCCCTTCTATAAAATAGGGATGGTGTAATAGTCTATAGACTGTCAGGAGGTTTAAATTAAGGACGTAAAAGTGCTCTGTAAGCTATGAGGCCCTTAAGATTTACTGATTTCTGCTTATTTATCCAGTGGTAAGTGTGGTCCATGGGCCTGCAGCATGAGCATCACCTGGAAAATTGTTAGAAATGCAAATTCTTTTTATTGAAATGTAAATTATTAATACCTCTCTTCCACCTACTCATTTAAAATTGAAGGATGGGGCCGGCCGGGCATGGCTCAATGGTTGAGCATCAACTTAGGATCCAGGAGACCATGGTTAGATTCCCGGTTCCCGGGTTGCGGGCTTGATCCCCAGTCGGGGGGGGGGGGGGGGGGAGGCACGGACATGCAGGAGGTAGCTGATCAATCATGATTCTCATCATTGATGTTTCTCTCCCTCTCCTTTTCTCTCTCTGAAATCAATCAAGATATTTAAAAAAAATAAAATTGAAGGGTGGGGCCCAGCATTCTGTCCTAAAAAGCACTTCAGATGATTCTGATACATGCTCAAATTTGAGAGCCATTGGTCTTAAATGTCCAGTCATTCTTGATAATTTTTAGTTCTGTGATTCATCTCTGGGTATTATTTCCTATGGATTAGTTTTTGTCAGGAGAGGACAAGAATAATGAGGGCAGTTGTCAAGTTTTTAAGTCAGCTCTGTTAAATGGAAAAAATTAAAATGTTTTTATTTTTTCCCTTATGAAATACAGGGTGGGGCAAAATAGGTTTACAGTTAGTTGTTCATATGTAAAATAATATAATAAATAATACAAAAATAAACTTTTGCTACTCAAAACTAAATCTACTTTTGCTCCACCTTGTATAATCAATGTAGAAATAATGTGTTGTTTTTTTTTTATTGTAGTCACCACTGTTAATGTTTTGGTGTATAACTTTACAGTATTTTCACCAGAAAAGAACATTTTTCTAAAAATTGTATTTTAAAAAAACAAACAAGATTGTATAAATTGGGCTTTATAGCATAATTCTAAACATGAGCATGCTCCTGCATAAGTAGAATCTACAGTGAGAAGAACCCTCATTTAGAGTCGGTAAAAAAAACTTGGGCCCGGCCAGGCATGGCTCAGCAGTTGAGCTTTGACCTAGGATCCAGGTGATCGGGGTTCGATTCCCAGTCAGGGCACATGCCTGGGTTTCGGGCTCCATCACCAGTTGGGGGTGTGCAGGAGGCAGCCGATCAATGACTCTCTCATCATTGATGTTTCTGTCTCTCTCCCTCTCCTTTCCTCTCTCTGAAATCAATAAAGATATATTTAAAAAAAGAAAAAAGAAAGAAACTTGGGCTCCCTGCTTCTCTCTGAAGTTCCCTTGGGATATGTTTTTCCAAGCCTTACCTATATTCATGGGGAGTGTGAAATAATGGAAAGAGTATGAAATTTGGTGTTCAGAATCATTAGACATTTTTAATTCTCAGCTTATTGATATTTCCTAGCTGTGTGATCTCAAGTAAGTCACATAATCTGCCTGATCTTTTTTTAATCGTCTGAAGAGAGTTTAATACCTACTTGTAGGATTGGTATGTGGACTTAGGCATAAAACACTCAATCCAGCCAGTTCCTCTGCATAGTCAGTGCTCAGGAATTTAGCCATGGTCGTGAGGTGAAATATATGTCCAGTAACTTGGTTAACCTAGCTCTCCCTCAATAGGAGGCTGAGATTGAGACTCGGATTGCTGAGCTTCGGAAGGAGGGTTTCTGGTCACTGAAGAGATTGCCAAAAGTGCCCGAGCCGCCCCGTCCCAAAGGCCACTGGGACTACCTATGTGAGGAGATGCAGTGGCTATCTGCTGACTTTGCTCAGGAGCGTCGTTGGAAACGGGGTGTGGCCCGTAAGGTATGTCTTCCAAATGGGTATGTCTTTCCATTTCTTATTCAGTTTGCTTTTTTTTTTGATGGGTGGGTTGATTGGAGGAAAACCAAACAGAACAGTGTAGGATGTTTATTAATGCCCATAATCTCAAGAGGCAAGCTGACATCCCAGGTTTCTTGATCCTGGTTATTTCCTTCACTTTTGACTTGGGGAGAGGATGGGGGGGGGGGTCTCACCTTGGAGTGTTTTTTATGCTGGTTCCTCTTTCCCACAGGTAGTGCGAATGGTGATCCGGCACCACGAGGAACAGCGGCAGAAAGAAGAACGGGCCCGGAGGGAGGAGCAGGCAAAGCTGCGCCGAATCGCCTCCACCATGGCCAAGGATGTCAGGCAGTTTTGGAGCAATGTGGAGAAGGTAGGCAGTAGGGTTTGGGAAAGGTAGATGCCTTGGGTTTTGGTGGGTAGCATGATAGCAGGAATGATCAAATCTTTGTGAGAGTGAATATTATGATTTCAAGCAACTCTTGACAACGTTTATATTGTGCATTGAGCCTTTCTTGCATTAAGTGCTATTAAGAAGACAGAAGTACTGTGGAAAATAGGCCCTGCCTTTGAGGATAGTTTAAATTTTTATTTTTACATTACAGTTGACATTCAATATTATATTGGTTTCAGGTGGACAACATAGTGGTCAGACATCCGTATAATTTATGAAGTGATCCCCCAATAAGTCTAGCACACCCTTGACATTGTATATAGTTATTACAGTATTGTTGGCCATATTCCCTAGGCTGTACTTTACATCCCCGTGACTATTTGTAACTGCCAGTTTATACTTCTTATCCCTTCACCTTTTCACCCAGCCCCCTAACCCCCTCCACTTCTGGCAACTCTCAGTTCTCTGTATCTGTGAGTCTTGTTTCTGTTTTGTTTGTTCATTTTAGTTTTTAGATTCCACATATAAGTGAAGTTATACGGTATTTGTCTTTTTCTGTCTCAATTCATTTAGCATAATACTCTCTATTTTCATCCATGTTGTCGCAAATGGCAAGATTCTGTTCTTTTTTTTTAATCTTCACCCAAGAATCTTTTTTCCATTGCTTTTCAGAAAGAGTGGAAGTGGGGCTGGGGAGAAACATTGATGTGAAACACATCAGTTGGTTACCTCCCACACATGCCCCAAACAGGGCCAGGGATTGAGCCTGCAACTTAGGTTCGTGCCCTTGGCTGGAATCGAACCGAGGACCCTTCAAAGTCTGCAGGCCAATGCTCTAATCACTGAGCCAACCTGGCTAGTGCAAGATTCCATTCTTTTTTATGACTGAGTAATATGCCATTGTATATATGTACCACCATTGTGTGTGTGTGTGTGTGTGTGTGTGTGTGTGTGGTTTTAAGAGAGAGGAAGGAGGGGAGAGAGAGAGAGAGAGAACCATCAGTTTGTTGTTCTGCTTATTTATGCATCATTGGTTGATTCTAGTATGTGCCCTGACCGGGGATTGAACCTGCAACCTTGGCATGTTGGGACAACTCTCTAATCAACTGAACTACCTGGCCAGGGCTGTACTACATCTCCTTTATCCATTTGTTTTTCCATGGACACTTGGGTTGCTTCATGTCTTGGCTATTGTAAATAATGCTGCAGTGGACATAAGGATGCATATATCTTTTCTAATTAGTTTTTTGGATTTCCTCAGATATATACTCAGAAGTGGGATTGCTGGGTCATATGGTAGTTTTATATTTCATTTTTAAGGTTCTTATTTTTTATTTTTTTGAGGAACCTCCATACTGTTTTCCATAGTGGCTCCACCAATTTGCAATCCCACTAACAGCACATGAGGGTTCCCTTTTCTCCACACCCTTGCCAACATTTGTTGTTTGTTGATTTATTGATGATAGCCGTTCTGACAGGTGTGAGATGATAATTGTGGTTTTAATTTGCACTGCTCTGATGATTACTAGCCATCTGTATGTCCTCTTTGGAGAAATGTCTAATCAGGTTCTCTGCCCATTTTTTTAATTGGATTGGGGATTGTTAATAGGACTTACTGACTCCTCTAGGCCATCTGTTCTTTACAGGGCATTCAGCATGCTTTTTCTAAAACCTAACTCTGCCAGTCACCTGCTTAAATACTATCAAAGTTTTCATTAATTAAATTGTTCACATATATCAACGCCATTTTTTCTCAAGCGCTACCTGGCTTCTATATTTTCAGTCTTTTGTGCACTGCCAGTTCCTTTTCTTCTCTTTTCCATTGCAAACTGTTCCTTTTGCACATCCCTGGCTATTAATACATGGCTTTTTGTGCTGCTAGGAATGCCTTTCTCCTCATTTCTACTTAGGGAAGAGCTTCTTAGGCTTTAAGATTTAGGCCCAGCCCTAGCCCATATGGCCCAGTTGGAGCATTGTCCTGTACACCAAGAGGTGATCGGTTCGCTTCTCAGTCAGAGCACGTACCTGGGTTGCAGGTTTGATCCCCAGTCCGGGTGCATGTGGAGGCAGCAGATAGATGTTTCTCCCTTCCTCTCACTCAAATCAATAAAAAAGAGTAAGAAAAAAGATTCAGCTCCACATACATTTGCAAATCTTTCTGTGTTGCCTAAAGCTAAATTGGCTCTTCTCTCCCCTGTGCTCCCTTTGTGTTTTCCTCAGAAACACCCTTAAGTACATTTAGTTCATCCTCCTAAAAAAACAGCCAGGGCCTAGCATAAGCAGAGACTCCCTAAATGTTGAGTAAAAGAGTACATGAATAAAAGATTATCTTGATGAACCATCCATGTCATGCTTGTGGCAGGTGGTGCAATTCAAGCAACAGTCCCGGCTGGAGGAAAAGCGAAAAAAAGCTCTGGACCTGCACCTGGACTTCATTGTGGGGCAAACTGAAAAGTACTCAGATCTTCTGTCTCAGAGCCTCAACCAGCCACTAGCCTCCAGCAAAGCTGGTTCGTCCCCTTGTCTTGGCTCTTCCTCAGCTGCCTCTAGTCCTCCACCCCCAGTTTCCCAGCTGGATGATGAAGGTGTGTGTCCTCTTTGGCTCTGTTACTCTTCCTCATGTACCCTTTCAAGAGCTGAAAACCCACCCTGTGGCTTGCAGGGCCCCGTGGACTTTGTGACCTTGTTCTCCTGCTATAGATGGGGACTTCCAACCCCAAGAGGAGGAGGAAGAGGATGATGAGGAGACGATTGAGGTTGAAGAACAACAGGAAGGCAATGATGCAGAGACACAGAGGCGTGAGATTGAGCTGCTTAGGCGTGAGGGAGAACTGCCACTGGAAGAGCTGCTCCGTTCCCTTCCCCCTCAGCTGCTAGGAGGGCCTTCCAGCCCCTCAAGAACCCCATCATCTCGTGATAGTGACACCAGAGATGGGCCTGAAGATGGTGGTGAAGAGGAGCCCTCTCAAATGCTGAAGGTATGGGCAGAAGGGGGGAGGGAGGGCTCAGAGAGGGAGCAGGACGGGAGGTTCTAGGACGGAGTTCTGGTCTATAGGTTGGTTGTGGTTTTAAGACTTCTACCTGGTTAAAGGTAATTTTGGGGCTCTCATTTGGGGGTAAATAAGGAAGAATCTGGGCTTGGGGCTAGTAGTCTGAGATGGGCAGAGTTTCTGTAGCAGAGGAGTGTACTGTACTCTTTAAATTGATGTCTGACCTTGAAAAATATTTATTCTGGCCCTTCACATTTCTGTGAAATGGTCCTGATACCCCTTTACTAGTTTGTAGATTTGGAGCTGAGATGGTTACCTTGAAGTCCCTTGGACCTAAGTTCTCTGTTTCTCCATATGTCTGAGTGCATGAGAATGGTGTTGGGGGCCTATACTTGTTATCTAGCACTTTCACAGGTCCTCCCCCAGGCAGTGGGGCCAGGATTTGGTAGCTGGTGCTGAAAGAAAACCCTTGATTGCATCCTTGCCCTGGGACTATGCCAGTGGCAGCTGTCACTCAATGGCACAGAGACACTGTTCTATAGCATCTTATTCAACGTTGTGCCTTTGTCCTGTTGGTCTAACCTTAGACTCTCTTCCTTTTCATCCTTTGCCATACAGGTGAAACCCCCACCCTCCTCTGTTAACCAGCATAACAAACAGCCTTGGCATCCCGATGAGGACGATGAAGAGTTCACTGCCAACGAGGATGAAGGTTAGGCCTGTTCTCTTTATCCTGTTGCCCCTTAATCCTTGAATAGCTTTGTCTTAGTGTTTCAGCCCTTCTCACTTCCTCTTGGCCTGTGTCTTTGCCTCCTCCCCATTGATCTTGCTTTACTCTCTTTCGTAGCGGAGGATGAAGAAGATACCATAGCAGCTGAGGAGCAGTTGGAAGGGGAGGTGGATCATGCCAGGGAGCTGAGCGAGTTGGCTCGAGAAGGTGACATTCAATAGACGTTGTTATGAGCATCTACTTTGGTGTCTCTGTAGAGTGGAAGGAATAAAGAGATGAGTAAGACATGTTTTATCTCCCCCTCCAGTTCTAATGACAGAGACACTTATTTACTAATTTACTTTTTTATATTTTTTTAATCCTCATCCAAGGATATTTTTTCCATTTGCTTTTTCAGAGAGAGTGGAAGGGGGGGAGAGAGGGAGAGAGAGAGAACAAGCAGTTGCCTCTCACATGCGCCCTGACTGGAGCTGGGGATCGAGCCTGCAACTGAAGTACTCGCCCTTGGTCAGAATCGAACCCAGGACCCTTCAGTCTGTGAGCTGACACGACCACTGAGCCAAATCAGCTTGGGCACAAAGACTGATTTATAAGTGAATATTTATGAGTAGAATATGGTGACTGGTTATGATGACATTTTGAACAAAGTGATGTGAGAGCTCATGGAGGAAAGAGCCATTGTAACAGGATAAACCTTAAAGGGAGGTTCATCACATTGACATTGTCCTTCCCAGTGGAAGGCAGCACCGTCCATGGTTCTAGCCCATGTTGTGAGGCTTGGATTTAGTAGCTGGTGCTGAGAGTAAACTCTCTTTTTGCCTTCCCTCGGACCTGCGCCTACCAATGACTAGGTAAAATGAAATGGCACCCTTCAAACCTCTCCTCCATCTCCTTTGACGCACCCAAAAACTCACCCTTTATTTTTCCTTCAGGTGAGCTATCTATGGAGGAGCTACTGCAGCGGTATGCAGGAGCCTATGCCTCTGATGCCTCTGCCCCAGGTTCTGGGAGTAGTGAAGAGGAAGAGGAAGATGAGGTTGATGCTAACAGCTCTGATTGTGAGCCAGAGGGGGCCACAGAAGCGGTAGAGGCTCCCCAAGAGGAGAGTAGCAGTCAGTCAGGTAAGTGTGTGGTCGCGAGGCAGGAGCTGGGGGAGCAGCCACTGGAAGAGCAGGTACAGTGAGCACTAAGCCTTGGTCCTGTGCTGTAGACTCTGCTGAGGAGCAGAGCGAGGATGAGGAAGATGAGCACTCAGAGGAGGACGAAACAAGCGGGAGTTCAGAGTCAGAGGGACCCGCGTCTGACGGGTCCGAGGAGTCCCCGTCACAGAGCCGCACGGAGGAGGAGGAGGACTTTGGGGTGGAGTACTTGCTTGCCCGGGACGAAGAGCAGAGTGAGGCAGATGGGGGCAGTGGACCTCCCACCCCAGGGCCCACCACCACTCTAGGCCCTAAGAAAGAAATTACTGACATCGCTGCAGCAGCTGAAAGTCTCCAGCCCAAGGGTTACACCTTGGCCACTACCCAGGTATCTCTAGGCCCCAGCTTCTGCTTTCTCATATCATGACTTTCCTGTTTCTCAGTGACAGGTGCCTCAGTCCCACCTTGACACCTCTCTTTCTTCCTACCAGGTGAAGACACCCATCCCCTTGCTCCTGCGGGGCCAGCTCCGGGAGTACCAGCACATTGGGTTGGACTGGCTGGTTACTATGTATGAGAAGAAGCTTAATGGCATTCTTGCTGATGAGATGGGGCTGGGCAAGACTATCCAGACCATCTCCCTGCTTGCTCACTTGGCTTGTGAGAAAGGTAATTAGGCAGGGCCCTTCCTCTTGGGTCTCCTTGGACAACTCCCTGGGGAGCTTATATAGTGGTGACTCCAGCTGCAGGATAGTGAAATACTCTTGCTAGAATCTTAATAGCTTCATTGGTTGGTCAGTAACTGTATAGAGAAGCCAGCATAAGTGCTAGGATTCTTAGGAAGGGCCAGACTGGTCAGGGCTAGGCCTGAGGAGCAAGAACCTTAAAATTTATATCTCTTTACCATCTCTCATTCTTATTTTTAAAAATTCATCTGTTTAGCCCGGCCAGGCGTGGCTCAGCGGTTGAGCATCGACTTAGGATCCAGGAGATCGGGGTTTGATTCCCCGTCGGGGGACATGCCCGGGTTGCGGGCCAGGCAGCCGATCAATGACTCTCATCATTGGTGTTTCTATCTCTCTCTCTCCTCCTCCTTTCCTCTCTCTATAATCAATAAAGATATGTTTAAAAAAAAAAAAAATTTCATCTGTTTAAAGTCTTTCTGAATTTTAATCTTTTTAATTGAGGTATATTGACATACTATGTTAGTTTCAGGTGTACAACGTGATTCAGTATTTGTATACATTGCGAAATGATCTCCACAATAAGTTTAGTTAACATCTGTCACCATACATATTATTAAAAAAATTTTTCTTATGATGAGAACTTTTAAGATCTATCTTAACTTTCAAATAATGGAATGCAGTACTAACTATAGCTACCATGTTATACATCTCTCATTCTTTTGCTAAACAGGTAACTGGGGTCCCCATTTGATCATTGTCCCCACCAGTGTGATGTTGAACTGGGAGATGGAGCTGAAGCGTTGGTGCCCCAGCTTTAAAATTCTCACTTACTATGGAGCCCAGAAAGAGAGGAAGCTCAAGCGGCAGGTTCGATTCTCCATGTGAACTCTTCCCCCCGCCCCCCAGTTGAGCCTCATTTTCTTTTAGACCCTTTCTTCAGATGACTTCCTTTCCTTCCCCTTTTTATTGCTCCATTTTGCTCCTGGGACTTCGTTTTCTCCCAGCCTGATTTCTTTCCCCTGAGGACCTTGGCATGTCTTCCCTTTACTCTTTCTTTATTTTCACCCCACTATCTGCTGCTTTCTCTTGATGCCTCAGGGCTGGACCAAGCCCAATGCCTTCCATGTGTGTATCACGTCTTACAAGTTGGTGCTGCAGGACCACCAAGCCTTTCGCCGCAAGAACTGGCGCTATCTCATCCTTGATGAGGCTCAGAACATCAAAAACTTCAAGTCGCAGCGTTGGCAGTCACTGCTGAACTTCAACAGGTAGAAATGGAGATGGGGATTCATGGGAAGGTTGACTTGGTCTGAACGTGGGATGCTTGGAAGGTTGAGAACTTGCTGACCATCCTTCCTCTAATTCCCTCTGTCTTTGCAGCCAGAGGCGCCTGCTCCTGACAGGAACTCCCTTGCAGAACAGCCTCATGGAGCTGTGGTCCTTGATGCACTTTTTGATGCCCCATGTCTTCCAGTCTCATCGGGAGTTCAAAGAGTGGTTCTCTAACCCCCTAACTGGCATGATTGAGGGCAGCCAAGAGTACAATGAAGGTCTAGTCAAACGTCTCCACAAGGTGGGGCCTGTAACAGTTTGTCTGGCGTCTTGGGAATGGGGAGGAGCTAAGGACAGAAAACCCTTAGGGAGAGGGAAGCCAGACAGATAGGCTGGATTCACCCACATGTTAAGCTGCAGTGTTTTCTTCAATGGTGATGTTCTTGTCCTTTTTTCTCTGAGTGGAATGACACTGCTCTTCAGTTCCTGTTTGGATTTTCTCTTTACCTGGCTTTCCTCAACTTTGTATTTTTGTTGTGTTTCTTTTTGCTCTCTCCCTTCCCTCCCTCCCTTTCTTGTCTTTTTGGCTCCTGTTTCTTTGTCCAGCTTTTAAATAATATCTCTTAGCATTTGGATCTTTACTTTTATTGTCTCCCAATTTATATACCTCATAGGCATATTCATTCAATAAGGCTTTTTTTGTTTGTTTTTTAAAATATATCTTTATTTCAGAGCGAGGAAAGGAGAGGGAGAGAGAGAGATAGAAACATCAATGATGAGAAAGTCATTGATTGAGCCTGCAACCCGGGCATGTGCCCTGACCAGGAATCGAACCCCGATCGCCTGGATCCTAGGTCGACGCTCAACTGCTGAGCCATGCCCGGCCGGGCTCATAAGGCTTTAAAGATTCCAGTTTGTGTGTTTATCTCTCAACTCTATTGACCACTTGGCCTGTATTTAAATTTGACTTTGTCTTTTTAAAAAATATATATATCTCGATTTCAGAGAGAGGAAGGAAGGGGGGGAGAGAGAGACAGAAGCATCAATGATGAAAGAGTCATTGATTGGATGCCTCCTACACTCCCCGGACTGGGGATCGAGCCTGTAACCTGGGCATGTGCCCTGACCAGGAATCGAACCATGATGATCTGTATCCTAGGTCGATGCTTAACTGCTGAGCCATGCCTGGCTGGGCTGACTTTATGTCTTTAATCAAAAGTTGCTTTTAAATTCAATTCTAACCCAAATATCTCAAGCTTTATAGCCTATTATTTCTATACTCTTTTGGTCAATCACACCATCATTTTGGTGAATCAAACTATAAACCAAGAAGTTTTCCTTAACTATACCTCTTCATCTCCCTTCGCTTCTTCCATGTTAACTTGATGACTCTGTCCTGTCAGATTTTACCTCCTGCGAGCTCAGATTTTGCCGTTGCCTATGCAGCTGTCACTGCCCCCATTTTTTTTCTCAGTTTCTCTCCTGGACTTACTTTTATAATCTTGTATGTTTACATTCACTTTTTGAGATGTAATTTGAATATCCCTCCTGTATAGTCAGTTGCTCTGCCCTGAGTGCTCTTTATCACTTCTTATGTTGTGGTATCATAATTTTAATGTCTGTCTCCTTCAGCAGACAATAAATTCCTTGAGAGGAGGGCTTGCATTTGACTCATCTTTGTGGGATTAGTTCCTGGCCTGCTGCATGGCTCCATGAGTGTTTACTGATGGGCTAAGGCAGTGCTCAGCTGGTCATCAAGCCAAGACCCAGCTAGAAGGGCTACACTAGCACTCATTGCCTGCTGTTCTCCTGTCAGCCTCTTGATTATTTGCTTTTAGGTTTTGCGGCCTTTTTTGCTGCGCCGAGTTAAGGTGGATGTTGAGAAGCAGATGCCTAAAAAGTATGAGCATGTTATCCGCTGCCGCCTCTCCAAGCGCCAACGCTGTCTCTATGATGACTTCATGGCACAGACCACGTAAGGGAGGACTGAGGGTGGACCCTGGGACTCTGGATTGTAGCAGAGGTCAGAGGTGAGAGTTAGGATGCCCCATTTATTTTTCTTCTCTTCCAGAACTAAAGAGACTCTGGCCACTGGCCATTTCATGAGCGTCATCAACATTTTGATGCAGCTGCGAAAAGTCTGCAATCATCCAAACCTGTTTGACCCTAGACCTGTTACCTCCCCCTTCATCACCCCAGGCATCTGCTTCAGCACCGCCTCTCTGGTCCTAAGGGCCACTGATATCCATCCCCTCCAGGTAAGTAGTTGCCTCCAAAGTTATTGGTCCTATCCCAAACCTTCACTTATTTTCTTTAGGCTAGAGTCTGACCTTTTGTATCCTTCCCTCTCCTGTCATCTCAGCACTATTCCCCTAGTTTCATTGTTTTTTTAGCTGTGTGACTTTAGGCAAGCTAATTATTAACCTCTAACCCTAAATTTGCTTGTCCAAATAGGGATTATATGGCCTATTCTGTAGTAGGTTTGTGAGAATTGTGTTCATCTTTTGGAAAGGGCCTGGCATGTTAATAATACTTAAGTATTTTGTTTTTCTATTTCTTTCCTCCTTTTGGCTACTTCCTACCTGCTCCCTCCAATTTTTGTTTTTAGTGTGATAAAATGGATAACAAATTGTACTGTTTGAACCATTTTAAGCATATGATTCAGTGGCAATAAGTACAGTCACATTGTACAACCATTACCACCATCCATCTTCAGAACTTTTCTCATCTTTCCAAACTAAACTCTGTACACATTAAATATTAACTCCTCATTGTCCCCCTCCCCCCAGCTCTTGGCAGCCACTATTCTTTCTGTCTTTAAATTGGAGTACTCTGGATACTTCGTATAAGTGGAATCATACAATATTTGTCCTTTTGTGAGTGGCATATTTCATGTAGCAGAATGTCTTTAAGGTTCATCCATGTTGTAGCATGTGTCAGAATTTGTTTTTTTAAGGTTGGGTTATATTCATATATTTACACATAACGTATGTACCACATTTTGATTGTCCATTCATCCATCACGGGACACTTGGGTTGCTTCCACCTTTTGGTTATTTAGAATAATGCTGCTGTGAACATAGATGTACAAATATCTGTTCAAGTCTCTGTTTTCAGTTCTTTCTTCTTTTTAATTTTATTAAATTTTGGGGGGTGACATTGGTTAATAAAATTATACAGGTTTTAAGTGCACAATTAATTCTATGATACATCATCTTTATATTGTATTGTGTTCACCACCCAAAGTCAAGCCTTGTTCTCTCAGCATATATTTGACCCCTTTACCCTTTTCTACCTCCTTCCTACCCCTGTCCCTCTGGTAACCACCATACTGTTGTCTGCATCTATCGGGTTTTTTTGTTTGTCCTGTTTGTTCATTTGTTGCTTGCAGTTTTATATCCCACGTCTGAATGAAATCATGTAGTTCTCAACTCTTTTTTTTTTTAATTTTTTTTTTTTTTTTTAATATATCTTTATTGATTTCAGAGAGAGGAAAGGAGAGGGAGAGAGAGATAGAAACATCAATGATGAGAGAGTCATTGATCGGCTGCCTCCTGCACGCCCCTGACTGGGGATCGAGCCTGCAACCCGGGCATGTGCCCTGACCGGGACTCGAACCCCGATCGCCTGGATCCTAGGTTGACGCTCAACCGCTGAGCCATGCCCGGCTGGGCTAGTTCTCAACTTTCAATTCTTTTTTGGGTATACAGTCATCCTCTGCTTCATGATGGGGATTTGTTAAAAGAAATGTGTCTTTAGGTGATTACATCATTATGGGAACATCATGGCTTGCACTTATACAAACTACTATATACCTAGGCTGTGTGATGTAGCATATTGCTCCTAGGTTATATGCCTGTACAGCATATTAGGCTGAATACTGTAGGCAGTAGTAACACAATGGCAAGTATTTGTGTATCTAAACATAGAAAAGGTGCAGTAAAAATATGGTATAAAAGTTAAAAATGGTGCACCTGTATAGGGCACTTACCATGAATGGAGCTTGTAGGACTGGAAATGGCTCTGAGTGAGTCAATGAGTGAGTGGTGAGTGACTGTGAAGGTCTAGGACATTGCTGTACGCTTAGGCCATGTTAAGCTTCTAACACAACACAAGGTTGAGTGAAGCACAAGAGAAAAGGATACAACCAAGAGATATGACAAATGAGAGATGTATGAGGCTGCTGCTGGCCTAACATGCATACTGTTAAACAGCAAACTTTTTTAAAATAAGTAGGAAAAGTACGCTTTAAAATAACAGTAAAAGTATAGCATGGTAATTACATAAACTTGTAATGTAGTTATTTATGATCATTATTAAATATGCCCTATACAGCCCTGGCTGGTATGGCTCATTTGATTGAGCATTGTCCCATGCACCGAGAGGTCACCAGTTCAATTCCTGGTCATGGCACATGCCCAGGTTGCAGGCTCATTCCCCACGGGGTGGGGGCAGGCAAGAGGCAACCAATCGATGTTTCTCTTTCCCATCGATGTTGCACTTTCTCAACCTCTCTCCCCCTTGCTTCCTCTCTCTTTAAAACATCAATAAAAACATGTTTAAAAAAAGCATGGCCCTAGCCGGTTGTTTAGTGGTTAGAGCACCAGCCTGCAGACTGAAGGATCCCAGGTTCAATTCCAGCCAAAAGCACGTACTTCGGTTGTAGGCTCAATCTCCAGCCCTTGTTGGGGCGCATTCCGGAGACAACCAGTGGATGTGTCTGTCTCACATTGATGTTTTGGGGTTTTTTCCTCCTACTGTCTCTGAAAAGCAGTGGAAAAAAGGTTGGGTAAGGATTAAAAATAAGTAAATAATTAAAATTTGAAAATATACACTATACATAATTATGTGTGCTATACTTTTATATGACAATAGCTTTGTTCACAACAGAATTAACCACAAACATAAAGAGTTGCACTACAATATTAGCATGCCTAGATACCACTAGACAATAGGAATTTTTCAGCTCCGTTATTATCTTACAGGACCACCATTGTATATGCAGTCCTTCATTGACTGATGTGGTACATGACTGTATATCCAGAAATGGAATTGCTGAATTATGCAGTAATTCATAATTTTATTTTTTTATTTTTGAGGAACCGCCATTACTGTTTTTCATAGTGACTGCCAACACTGTTATTTTCCTGTGTTTTGTTTTTGTTTTTATTTTTTTAAGTAATATCTAAATGGATGAGGTGCTATCTCATGATTTTGATTTGCATTTCCCTAATGATAGTGATGAGCATCTTTTCATGTGCTTATTGTGTATTTTCTTTGGAGAAACGTCTATTAAAGGCCTTTGCCAATTTTTAAATTGGGTTGTTTGTGCTTTTGTTAATGAGTTGTAGGAGTTCTTTATATGTTCTGGATATAACCCCTTATGAGATACATGACTTGCAAATATTTTGTCCCATTCTATGGATTGCCTTTCCATTCTGTTGATAGTGCCCTTGGATGCAGTTCAATTTATCAGTTCTTTCTGGTTTTCTGTGCTTTTGGTGTCATATCTAGGAAATTATTGCCACATTGGCCCCTTTGACACCGTGCTTTTCTGTTCCTTCTTGTGCCAGCGGATAGACATGGGTCGTTTTGATCTTATTGGCCTGGAGGGTCGAATCTCTAGATATGAGGCTGACACATTTCTACCCCGGCACCGCCTGTCCCGCCGGGTACTGCTAGAGGTGGCTACTGCTCCTGACCCCCCACCCCGGCCCAAGCCAGTCAAGATGAAGGTCAACAGGTACCAGGGCTGAGGAACAAGGGGATGGATTCCTAGAAAAAGTGGCTACAGCTGCCTGGGGGGATTGGGATGGCAAGGAGAGTTGGAGACTAGGCTAGAATGTAATATGGGATGGATGCAAAATATTGTGGAGGGATTGGGGAGAAAATAGAAGAGGTTCCTGGGAGGGGCCCTTGTGTTTGTCATTGATACCCATCCCCCCTTCCCTGCTTGGTGCTTTTTGGTTATATTGGATTTTTCCCCCTCTTTCTCCTTTGGGTCGTTTTCCTTTTCCCCCTTTGCTTTTACAGTCGGTCTTTCTGCCTCGTCTTCCTTGTTTCTGTGTTGTATCTTGCTCCTTGTTCTCTCTCCTTACCTATTCACCCCTTGTTTTTTCCTCGTAGGATGCTGCAGCCAGTGCCCAAGCAAGAAGGCCGGACCGTGGTGGTAGTGAACAGCCCACGGACCCTCCTGGGTCCTGTCCCAGTCCGACCCCCTCCAGGCCCTGAGCTGTCAGCTCAGCCAACCCCTGGCCCAACCCCTCCAGTGCTGCCAGCACCACTGATGATGTCAGCCTCGCCTACCGGATCCCCACTTATTCCAGCATCCCGGCCTCCGGGCCCTGTTTTGTTGCCTCCACTGCAGCCAAACAGTGGACCTCTTCCCCAGGGTGAGTTGCAAGGGAGCCAGAGTGTTGGGTTGGGGGCTACTTCAGATTGGCCAGATTGGGGAAGAAGTAATGAAGTTAGAATGAGAAGTTGGGTTAGAGATGGGTGTGGTATTTGTTCGGCCGGAAGGGAGTATGTATGTAGGTTGCTGGGAGCTGGCTAAGGCTCTGGTCAGGGTATATGTGATAGATGTTTCCTTTGTGTCTACAGTGTTACCTTCCCCCCTAGGGGTCCTGAGTGGGATCTCACGGCCTCCAACACCAACCCTGTCCCTGAAGCCGGCCCCACCTGCCCCTGTTCGCCTGAGTCCTGCCCCACCCCCAGGCTCCTCCAGCCTGTTGAAGCCCCTGACAGTGCCACCAGGCTACACCTTCCCTTCTGCTGCTGCCACCACCACTTCTACCACCACAGCCACTGCTCCTACCATGGCAGTACCAGCTCCTACTGCACCACAGCGCCTCATCCTGTCTCCTGATATGCAAGCTCGCCTGCCCTGTAAGTTCCCAGGGCTCTTAAGGATGAGGGACTTGAGATGGGAGGAAGGCTTATGTGCCATGGAGCTGGAGAAGAAAAGCTCAGGAACATGAAAGAGTATAAAATTCCAGGTAGCTAATACATATTAGATATTTTGCCAGACATTGGTAACTCATAATCAAGTAAGAGCCGTAGGAGAGTTCACAATCTAGTTGGGGAGATGACATGTAAGTCTAGTGGTAGAAGATCATTTGAGGTAAAGGGGCAGCATAGAAGAGGGGGTGGTGATTAATTAGCTCAGTATGGTGGCAGGCCTGTAGAGGATGTAAAGGAGATTGTTAAGCAAATAAGTGGGATTGGAAGGAGTAGCATGTCAAAAGTTCAGACTAGTTGAAGGCTGAGCTTGTTGGAACATGATAAATTGAGGGGAAGGGTTAGAGGAACTGAGACTTGTGCCTCATGAGGGTCTGTGACGTGGCATTGAGCAGAGTGAGCCCTGCGTACATTAAGCCCCTTCTTTGTTTATAGCAGGCGAAGTGGTCAGCATCGGCCAGTTGGCCTCACTGGCACAACGTCCAGTGGCTAGTGCAGGGGGAAGCAAACCTCTCACCTTCCAAATCCAGGGCAACAAGCTGACTTTGACTGGTGCCCAGGTGCGCCAGCTTGCCGTGGGGCAGCCCCGCCCGCTGCAAAGTAGGTAAAACCCACCCCCTGTCCTGCCTTTTTCCTCCTCTTCCTTGTCTTGTTTTTTATGGCTCTTTTAAAATGTCAGTGTGTGTTTCTTTCCCTAGTATTTGGTTGGTGGGGCCAAAGGGAATGGTTGGAGGAAGTTTTTTATTAAGGATGAGGTCATTCTAGAGAAGTTATCTCCTCTGTTCTTTCTCTCTCCTCTTGCCCTTGCCTCTCTGCCTCCCTCCGGCTGATAGCTGCTTCTTTCTCTTTCTCTCTTCCCTTAACCCAGGGAATGTGGTGCACCTGGTGTCAGCAGGGGGGCAGCACCACCTCATCAGTCAGCCTGCCCATGTGGCCCTCATCCAGGCCGTCGCCCCGACCCCTGGCCCCACCCCTGTCTCTGTGCTGCCTTCTTCGACCCCCAGCACCACCCCTGCCCCCACTGGCCTCAGCCTTCCGCTTGCTGCTAACCAGGGTGAGGCTCCTGGCCTTCCTATTTAGCTCTTGCAGGCCTTGGTCCTTCCAGGCATGCCCTGGGCTACTGTCTGTCCAGCCTTCCCTCAATATTGTTTTCCCTTGCCATTATCTCCAATATCTGTCTGCTTCCCTCTCCTTCCCCTGACTTCTTCCATCCTTTGGGTCTCTTGTTTCTTTTCTACCTTCCCCTCAATGTAGCTTCCTCTTGCAGTGCCACCAACCATGGTGAATAATACAGGCGTGGTGAAGATTGTAGTGAGACAGGCCCCTCGGGATGGACTGACTCCTGTTCCTCCGTTGGCCCCAGCACCCCGGCCTCCGAGCTCTGGGCTTCCAGCTGTGTTGACTCCACGCCCCACATTAACCCCTGGCCGGCTACCCACACCTACTCTGGGTACTGCCCGGGCTCCCATACCCACGTCCACTCTGGTGAGGCCCCTTCTCAAGCTGGTCCACAGTCCTTCGCCCGAAGTCAGTGGTGAGTCAAGGTGTCTGAGGCCAGGAATGTTTGCCAGGAATGGAGATAGAATGGCCCCAAGGGTTTCTTAGTCACAACAAATCCCTTCATTATCTAGCACACTGACTTGCTGTGCAGTGGGCCCCAGAACTGGGCTGCTGAGCCCTTGACTAATTCCAAGATACATTTATTGGAATCCTGGAGGGAGAGGAAATGTTAAGTTGCCAGATTCCTTGAGTCTTTGACCTCATGATGTGGGAGTGAAGGTTGTCTGGGAAACAGGTGAAGCTGGGGGGTAAGGGAAGGGGTGGGACAGGGTAATAGAAGGAGCAAGGAAAGAATTCTGGGTCTAACTCATTCTCTGTCTCCACAGCTTCAGCACCCGGAGCTGCTCCCTTGACCATCTCTTCTTCCCTTCCTGTGCCATCCTCACTCCCTGGGCCAGCCTCTTCTCCAATGCCAGTTTCCAACTCCTCTCCCCTTGCTAGTCCTGTGTCCTCTACAGTCTCAGTTCCAGTATCATCATCACTCCCCATCTCTGTCTCCACCACACTTCCTCCCCCAGCCTCAGCCCCACTCACCATCCCCATCTCAGCTCCCTTACCTGTTTCGGCTTCAGGCCCGGCTGTATTGACCAATGTGACTCCAACAATGGCACCTGTTGTCTCAGTGGCTCCTGGACTTCCCTCTTTGGCACCAGCTGGGACTTCCCCATCAGCATCAGCCTTGACTCTAGGTTTGGCCACAACTTCATCCCTGTCCCCATCTCAGGCACCTGGTCACTCTTTGTTGTTGGCTCCAGCCTCTTCACATGTTCCAGGGTTGAATTCAGCCGTGGCCCCAGCATGTTCACCTGTCATGGTGCCAGCTTCCGCTCTGGCTAATTCTTTTCCGACAGCACCAAATCCAGCTCCAGCTCAGGCTTCCCTTCTGGCTCCAGCACCTTCTGCATCTCAGGCTCTAGCCACCTCTCTGGCTCCCATGGCGGCTCCACAGACAGCAATCCTGGCTCCTCCAGCTCCTTCCCTGGCTCCTCTTCCAGTCCTGGCTCCATCGCAGACTCCAGTTCCAGTTCTGGCTTCATCATCTACTCCAGGAACTCCTTTAGCCTCAACTTCCTCACTGGTGCCAGTCCCAACTCCTATGTTGGCTCCATCATCAACTCAAACTATGGTACCAGCCCCGATTCCGTCACCTCTCCCAAGCCCGGCTTCTACACAGACACTGGCCTTAGCCCCAGCTTTAGCATCCACTCTTGGCGGTTCGTCTCCTTCTCAGACACTCTCTTTGGGAACAGGGAACCCCCAGAAGCCCTTTCCAGCTCAGACATTGTCATTGACTCCAGCATCATCCCTAGTACCAGCTCCAGCCCAGACACTGTCTTTGGCACCAGGACCACCACTGGGTCCAACTCAGACGCTGTCTCTGGCTCCAGCACCCTCTCTGGCTCCTGCTTCTCCGATGGGCCCAACCCCAGCTCACACTCTGACTTTGGCTCCGGTATCGTCATCTGCTTCACTCCTGGCCCCAGCTTCAGTGCAAACACTGACCTTGAGCCCTGCCCCAGTTCCAGTGCCCACCTTGGGTCCAGCCACAGCTCAAACTCTGGCACTGGCCCCAGCCTCAACACAGGGCCCAGCTTCCCAGGCATCCTCCCTTGTGGTTTCTGCATCTGGCGCCGCTCCCTTGCCCATCACCATGGTATCCCGGCTGCCTGTTTCCAAGGATGAGCCTGAGACACTGACATTGCGCTCTGGTCCCCCCAGCCCTCCCTCCACTGCTACCTCGTTCAGTGGTCCCCGACCTCGACGCCAGCCCCCACCACCACCTCGTTCCCCTTTCTATCTGGTAAGTTATACTGCCTCAAAGGAGAGGGAGTGGGAAGTTGAGTTTCTTTGGAGTGTTGGTAGAATGAATGAAACAGAATAGTGTCACTTTTACCTTGGTAAATTACCAAGTCTAATTTTGTGGACGTACTAATTCAATGCTATTGGACACGTCCCTTCTCTTCCCTGAGCCTGTACTCTTAATCTGTAAAATGGGAATAATAATCCATGTTCTACTTTTCTTAATAGGGGTAATTGAGGACCTAATGTGCTTTTAAAACTATTACTCACTGATATGTTGAAGACATTCTTGTTATCATTGGTCTCTTCCTTACTCTTTTGAGTTAGTGTTAGCATCTAAGTGCCCCATTTTACAGATTAAGAAAGTAGCCCATTACATGATGTTATCAATGTTACACAGTTTGTGAGAACAGAGATGTGCTGACTACATTGTTTGCTCCTCTTCCCCGCAAGAGACAGTCCTCAGAGACAGGAAGACTTTTACTTTGTTCAGTTGCTGAAACCATTACCAACATCAAGTATTTGAACTTCTAAGGGGGGGATGACACTATGGAATGCAGTTCCCCAAGGATCATCACCTAACTTTTTTTTTTTTTTTTTTAAATATATCTTTATTGATTTCAGAGAGAAGAAAGGAGAGGGAGAGAGAGAGAGAGAGAGAAACATCAATGATGAGAGAGTCATTGATCGAGCCCGCAAACCGGGCCTGTGCCCTGACCGGGAATCGAACCCCGATCGCCTGGATCCCAGGTCAACGCTCAACCGCTGAGCCACGCCTGGCCGGGCAATCATCACCTAACTTTGATGGCCATTTCTTAAAAGTTTTTTTACCTCCATGGTGATTAAGTGGGCAATAAAAAGAACTCTGGCCCTGGTCGGGTGGCTCAATTGGTTAGAGCATTGTCCTGTACACCAAAAGGTTGTGGGTTTGATTCCTAGTCAGGGTACATATGGGAGGCAACCAATCAATGTTTTTCTCTCACATCGATGTTTCTCTCCCTCTCCCTCTCCCCCCCTTTCTCCAAAAAAATCAATAAAAACATATCATTGGATAAGGATTAGAAAAAAAAAGAACTCTGTTCCCTGTCCCTTAATGAAAGCCATTGTTTTTCTATCATATAAATAGTTCCATTTATGTTTGGTTAAGTTAAATTAAAACTCAGACTCAAGTAAATAACCCAGGAACAAATTAGGAGAAAGATCTAGGGAATCCCTCCAGGCCATCTTATCTTTTGCTCACTCTATTACAGAACTGCTTCTTATTCTTTGCCTCAGCCTCAGCCTCCCACCCTCCATCAGTGCCATTGACTCCACCATTTTTTTTTCTTCTTGGTTAATCCTCACTTGAGGATATTTTTCCATTGATTTTTAGGGGGGTGGGGGGGGAGATACATCAATTGATTGCCTCCCACACCCCCCCAACTGGGCCAGGGATCAGACCTGCAACCGAGGTACATACTCTTGACCAGGAATTGAACCTGAGATCCTTCAGTCCGTGGGCTGATACTCTAACCACTGAGCCAAACTGGCTAGGGCTAACTCTGCCTTTTGTCTTTCTAGTACTGCCAGTGCCAGGTTGGTCTGGCTTGTTGGAAGTAGAAGAGAGTCTAGATCCTAGCCCAAGGGTCTGCTAAATTTAGCCCATGGTCTGCTAAATTTTGGTTGCTCTGCAAATAGATAGCAGCTTTTTTATAGTAGTTTTTCCTTAAACAGTTTGAGATATAAGTCACATACCATACAGTTAACCCACTTAAAGTGTACAATTCAGTGGCTTTTAGTATATTCACAGAGTTGTGCAGCCATTACCACCGTATTACTTAAGAACATTTTCATGGCCCTAAAGAGAAACTTTACACCCTTAACCACCATCCCCTAACTTCTCCATCCCTCCTAGCTTTAGGCAACTACTGATTTATTTTCTGTCTTTATAGATTTGCCTATGGATTCACATAGTATGTGGTATTTTGTGACTGGCTTTTTTCACTTAGCTTAATGTTTCTGAGGCTCATTTATGTTATAGTACATGTCAGTACTTCATTTATTTTTATTGTTAAATATTCCATTTTATAGATACACCACATTTTCTACATTCACCAGTTGATGGGGACATTTGAATTATTTTACTTGTTGGCTGTTACGAACAATGCAGCTACGAAATAAGATTTTGTGTCTTTTCACGTTTTCCATTACAGTGGATGTAAACCTAAGAGTGGAGTTGCTGGGCCATACAGTAACTATATTTAACTGTTTGAGGAATTGCCAAACTGTTTTCCAATGTAGCTGTACCAGTTTACATTCCCACCAGCAGCCTGTTTTAAGGGTGGTTCCAGGATCTCCACAACTTTGCCAGCCCTTGTTATTTGTCTTTTTGATTACATTCTAGTGTGTATAAAGTAGTGTAGTATCTTATGGTTTTGATTTGCATTTTTTGATGGCTAATGATGTTGAGCATCTTTTAAGTGGTTGTTGGCCATTTGTGTATCTTTGAAGAAATGTCTCTATGTATCTTTTGCCCTTTTTAATTGGGTTATTTAATTTATTTTTATTATTGAGTTGTAAGAGTTCTTTATATATTCTAGATACAAGTCCCTTTTCAGATATGTGACTTGCATATCTTCTGTTTTGCTACTATTTGAGAGCTTGCCTGTATTGATTTTCCCCTATGCTAGGATGCTTTCCTTTCTTACTAAAATCCCAGTGAGCCAAGAGGTTAAGCTTAAGGTAGACATCAAAAAGGGGGATTTGGGCCCTGGCTGGTATAGTTCAGTTGCTTGGAGTGTCAGACCATACACCAAAAGGTCGTGGGTTCGATTCCAGGTCCGGGAACATACCCAGGTTATGGGTTCAATCTCTGGTTGGGAGTGCATGTGGGAGGTAACCCATCAATGTTTCTCACATTGATGTTTCTGTCTCTACCCCTTCTCCTTTCCTCTCTCTCTAAAATCAATGAAAACATATCCTCAGGTGAGAATTAAAAAAAAAATTTTTTTTTTTCAATGTTTTTAAAGAGATTTGGGACACTGCTTTTTTTTAGGACCATTTCCTGGGATCCATTCTATTAACAGATTTATCAAGAGCCTACTTTGTGCCAGATACTGAGCTAGATACTGGGTAATTATAGTGAACAGGATCAAATATGATCCATGATATATGGGGCTTACAGATTAGTGGGTAGAAGATGTTAATCAAAGTATCCCCTTTCCCTTCATACAAAGTAAAACTGCAAGTGCATTGGGGGGATGGGGAGGGATTTATAGCCTTTGAAACTGGAAGCACAGAGATGGAAAAGGATTGGGTCAAGGTCATACAGATATCCTATCTGCCAGGGCACTCCCCTTTTCTCTCTCAGGGTAATGAAACCTAAATATCTGGTTATTGTTCCCATTCCACTTCAATCCGCTCTGGCCCTTGGCAGAAACCTGCTGTGGATTTGAATAACCTCTCTATATCCTGGTCAATGATTTGAGGAAGGCTTTTAATACTTGTTTTGGATCTACTGCAAGAAGATATTAATTGAATGTTCTGCAGTTAAACGTTATATGGGAAAATTGCCACAAATCATCTATTTTATTATATTTTTGGAATATGGATCTTAAATTTGAATATTTAGGCATTCTGCTTTGGTAGCATACAAGGAAAGGTTTGTTTTTTCTTGCAGAGAAGTTATTTCACTTAACATTTGTGAAAGGAATAACTCCTTTTATTGACAACTTGGAAAACTAAAAAACATAATGTATTTTTTAATCTTATGGTTTCTATAGATTACATTTAATTGTGGGAGGAACTGTCAGGTTTTCTATGAGGACACTGATTACTTTTTCTGGTGTTTTTTTTTTCTCTTTCTATCCCCAGGACTCTCTAGAGGAAAAGCGAAAACGACAGCGGTCTGAACGCCTGGAACGGATTTTCCAACTTAGTGAGGCTCATGGGGCCCTGGCACCGGTGTATGGGACTGAAGTTCTGGATTTCTGTACCCTGCCCCAACCTGTTGCCAGCCCCATCGGCCCTCGTTCTCCTCACCCCAGTCATCCCACCTTTTGGACTTATACTGAGGCTGCCCGCCAGGCTGTACTGTTTCCTCAGCAACGACTAGACCAGCTGTCTGAAATCATTGAGAGGTTGGCAGGGCTACGTGCTCATGGGAAGAGGGTCTTGGGGCTTCTGAGTGGATGTAGTGGTTAGGGATGTTGAAGGTGCTAACTTTTGGGACTCTCCAGAGTTCCATCTTTTATTCTGCTTGCCTTCTTCCTTTTGCAGGTTCATCTTTGTCATGCCTCCTGTGGAGGCACCTCCCCCTTCCCTACATGCCTGCCACCCACCTCCTTGGCTGGCCCCACGTCAGGCAGCCTTCCAGGAGCAATTGGCCTGTGAGCTCTGGCCCCGGGCTCGTCCTTTGCACCGTATTGTGTGTAACATGCGCACCCAGTTCCCTGACTTGAGGCTCATCCAGTATGATTGCGGTGAGTTCATTGACCAGTAAGGGTCCCTTGACCTCTTTTCCTGTGTTAGTAGTAAGACTGTTATATCAGGGATTCTGTTCATAAGGTCTCTGTAGATTTCATTGAACATTAGACAGTTTTTTTAGGTTATGTTTATGGGCAAGATGGAGAACTGTAGGATTTATGATGGATTCTTGGCATTTATGCATTTGACTTTGATGAAAGTTGAAAATGTGTGCTAACTCGTTTATTTGTTCAGTGTTTATTTTGTGAACATCTGTTTTGCTAATCATTTGGGATGTAATTGTGAACAAGATAGCATAGAGTTCAGATTTATGTGGGTGGTACAGGACTGCATAAACAGTAAATTTTGTTTTGTGAAAAGACAATCCTTATCTTTTGGTTAGATTCCTGTTGGTTAGAATGCATTAAGCTGCAAGTAACAGAAGACCAAAAGTGACTTAAACCACCAGTGTTTATCATTTAATGAGCAATTTTGAGAATAGTGGTGTGTTGCCTGTTCAGCAGCTTAGTGGTATCTTCATGGATCCAGGACCTTCTTATCTTTCTACCTTGCTTTCTACCATCCTTAGTTTTTATCTTTTTATTCTCAAGCTTATTTCTTCATGGTCTTAATGGCTACCATAACTCTAGGGAGCACACCAAATGCTCTGAGCACAAAGTCAGGGGTTGAGACAAAATAATCCTAACAAATCTTTTCTGGGAAAGAAAGCCCTCCCACTTGACTTCGCTTCACAATTCATCAGCTCAGATTGGGCCATATGCCCATCCTTAGAATAATCACTGACAAAGGGAAATGGCAAAGAGGAACTCTGGCTTGTTTAGATCAATCATGATTTATCTTCCGAGGTTGGGTTGGGGCTTGCCTTCCCTGGGATCCAGGGATCTTTGCCAGGTGTCCACGGTATTATTCAGGATCTGTTAACCAAGAATGTCTCTGGGACAGTAGTGAATAGTTTCTGCCACAACCCTGCACAGGTATTTCTATAGTAACATGTTTTTGGAGATTTCCTAAATATCTTAATAAGAAAGTCAGCAGAATTTTTATTACTGTGTACTCAGTACATATTTTATTTTATTATTATTGTTATTTTATCCTCACCCAAGGATATTTTTTCCATTGCTTTTCAGAGAGAGTGGAAGGGGGGAAAGGGAAGAGAGAGAGAGAGATCGATATGAGAGAAACACATTGACTGGTTGCCTCCCCCACATGCCCTGACTGGGGGCAGGGAGCAAGGAGTAAGGAATGAACCCACAACCCAGGTACGTGCCCTTGACCAGGAAACGAACCCACGCTTTGGTGTGCAGACCGGCGTTCTAACCACACCAGCCAGGGCTCAGTACAGATTTTAGTAAAAAAATAATTTGAAATCATTCAAAGTAGATGAATCCAAAGTCTTTGTTAAAAGTGTTTCAGACTCACTTATTAGAAATGTTGCAGAAGTTAATTCTGTGTTTGATGGCAGGTTGAACTAGATAACCTAAGATCCTGCCTCTATGGTTCTGATCTCAGTGACCTTCAATCCATGTCTGAACCATGACATCAGTGGATTTATTGATGTTTATCCTGTGAATCTGTCCTGTGATACAGCTGGTATAATTTATTGTAGTATTTAAAGTTCTCTTGTTCACACACTATTGCAGATTCCTTTTTTCCCCCTTAGGGTCTATATTACCCTACCCCTAGTTAGACTAGAGAAGTTAGATCCAAGACAGGAGCAGCTGAAGAGGGGAACCCTTAAGGGAAGAAAATAGATGAACTCAGATATTTTTTTATATCCTAGGCTAATTGAAATCCTGGTCTAAAATTTTGGTTATCTTTCAACTACAGCCTTCCAGTGCTAAATTTTCTCCCCACTTTTGTTTATAGCTATCTCTCTGTATCCCTTCATATCTCTTCAGGAAAGTTGCAGACGTTAGCAGTGCTGTTGCGACAGCTCAAGGTGGAGGGCCACCGGGTGCTCATATTCACCCAGATGACCAGAATGCTGGATGTATTGGAGCAGTTTCTCACCTACCATGGCCACCTCTACTTGCGTCTGGATGGGTCTACGAGAGTTGAACAGAGACAGGTAATCCAGACATTGTGGCCCTTACAGACTCACCTCAGCTTCTGTCTCCTTTTCCGAGACCTTAGGGTCCCAGAGAGGGCTACACTAAGCCTTGAGTCTGTTTTGGGGGATGTCTTCCCAATGCTCTCTTTTTTTTCCCCCCCTTTTCCTCTAGGCCTTGATGGAACGATTCAATGCAGACAAACGCATATTCTGCTTCATCCTTTCAACTCGAAGTGGGGGTGTGGGCGTGAACCTGACAGGAGCAGACACTGTTGTTTTTTATGACAGCGACTGGAATCCCACCATGGATGCTCAGGCCCAGGATCGCTGTCACCGAATTGGCCAGACCCGAGATGTTCACATCTATAGGTATTGCCTAGTCTCCCCTTACTTTACTTCCTCTTTGCTGGTAGGGCTTATTGATTTTTTTGGCTGTTTACCCATGGCTTTCATCAACCCCTAGGCTTATCAGTGAACGGACAGTGGAGGAGAACATCCTAAAAAAGGCAAATCAGAAGAGAATGTTGGGAGACATGGCCATTGAGGGAGGCAACTTTACCACAGCCTATTTTAAACAGGTACTGCTATCTTCCAGCCTGTGCAGGAGAGAACTGCTATGCCTGTAAGAGTTACTCCTGCTTATGAAACAGGATGCTTTGACCTTTACAGATCTGTGTCTTCAACCAGTGGCACCTCTGGTACTTCTACCATTAGCCTCATAGCTGTAGGCCTGGGATCAGCATTCCATTGACTCTGACATTTTCCTTCTGTTCTTTCCCAAAGCAGACCATCCGAGAGCTGTTTGATATGCCCCTGGAAGAGTCATCTGGCTCATCTGTACCCTCTGCCCCCGAAGAGGAGGAAGAGACTGTGGCCAGCAAGCAGACCCACATCCTGGAGCAGGTGAAAAAAGTGGGCAGTCCCTAGAGGAGAGCTAATGGTTATAGTGTGTATGGTCTCTTGGTCTATTGAGGTTGTCCAGAGGGAAAGCAACTGTTTTTGCAGCTTCCCAGATTACAGTTGGCTTTTAATAGTTGTGGATAAATTGCTTATTGGTTCACGTGACTTCATAAAACAAAGACAGGATTTAAAGTTTCTATTTCTAAGTTTGAAATCCAGCAGTGCTTTTTTTTTTTTTTTTTTAAACAAAACTTTTTTATTTATTTATTTATTTATTTATTTATTTATTTATTTATTTATTTATTTATTTATTTATTTAAATGTGTTTTTATTGCCTGGCAGGGCATGGCTCAGCAGTTGAGCATCAACCTAGGATCCAGGAGATCAAGGTTCAGTTCCTGATCAGGGCCCATGCCTGGGTTTTGGGCTCGATCCCCAGCAGGGGGCATGCAGGAGGCAGCTGATCAGTGACACTCTCTCATCGTTGATGTTTCTCTCTCTCTCCCTTTTCCTTCCTCTCTCTGAAATCAATAAAGACATATTAAAATAAATAGAAATTAGAAAAATATATATGTTCTTACTGATTTGAGAGAGAGAGACAGAAACATCAATGTGAGAGAGAAACATTCATCAGCTGCCTCCTGCATGCACCCCAACCAGGGATCAAGCCCACAACCTGGGCCTGGGCCCCAACTGGGAACTAACAAGTGACCCTTCAGTGCATGGAATGACATTTAACCCACTGAGCCATACCAGCCAGAGCCAGCAGTGCTTTTTAAAAAAAATTTATTGTTGAAAGTATTACAGATGTCCCCTTTTCCCCTCATTGACCCCTTCTACCCAGCACCGCCCCCGCCCAGCCCCAGCAGCAGTGCTTCATAATAATTGTATTTGTTAAGCTAAGATTGTTTAATCTTTTGAGCCTTACTTTCTACTTTTCTAAAATGCTAATGAGAAGGAAGTGCCTGAGGTTAAATGGCATAGTGGATTAAAAAGTGCTTTGTAGCTGGCATGGCTTAGTGGTTGAGCATCGACGTATGATCCAGGAAATCACAGTTTGATTACCGGTCAGGGCACATGCCCAGGTTGTGGGCTTGATCCCCCAGTTGGGGGACGTGCAGGAGGCAGCTGATCAATGACTCTCATCATTGATGTTTCTGTCTCTCTCTCCCTCTCCCTTCCTCTCTCTGAAATCAATAAAGATATATTAAATTTTTTTAAAAGTGCTTTGTACATGGTGTAGAACTACTATTTTCCAAACATTGATGCATAATAGAATCACTTGGAAAGCTTTTAAAAGGATTGATCCCTAACCAGGCTGGTGTTGCTCAGTAGTTGACCTGTGAACAAAGGTCACCAGTTCGATTCCCAGTCGGGGCACATGCGTGAGTTTTGGGCTTGATCCCTAGTGCAGGAGGCGGCTGATCAATGTCTCATGGATGTTTCTAAAAATCTCTCTATGCCTCCCTCTTCCTCTATCTCTAAAATCAATAAAAATATTTTTTTAAAAAAATAAAAGGTTTGATTCCTAGACCTCATCTGAAAATCTAAATCATTTTAGGAAATAAGGTCTGGGCATATGTATTTTTTCAAAGCTCTTCAGAAGCAAACAAATGTTTAGGAACTATAGGTGCAGAGTATCATGGAGCTGTTTTTCAGTGCCAAGTGCCTTCTCATTGTTGAGCATACTCTAGGCTGCTTCCTTCAGCGCCTTGGGTGTAAGCTCCCATCATTTCTCAAGGGAAAGATTAGATATGGTTAGTCTGTTGTCATGAGACATCTCGGTGCAAGAAAGAATTTTGTATTCAAAACTTTCTGCTTTTGAAAAGACTTAAGGTTTACCCAAATAGAAAGGAAGTAGAGTGAAAGGTCACTAGAACAGTTATTTTGTCCTTAGTGGGAGTCCTGGTCAAATCCTATGTGGACCACTGCATTGCTTTGGTAACTTTAGGGACGCAGATGAGAGTTAACTTTGGTTATAATATTATAAAGCTGGTTTGGTATAAACGGGATTTTGTGTTTTGTTTTTTTAATCTGGCCTGTGACCCAGACAGTTTTTTCCCCTTGGGCCCAGATGATATTTGATTTATTCCAGAATCTACCATGTAGACTGAAGAACCAGTTTAGTTCACTGCTTATAATAATGTTATCACCTTTATAGTACTTAATAAATTATAAACATACAGTATGTCTAAATACAGTAAGTGCATCAGGGTAAGCAGGAAAAGTGCTGTGATCTCATTTTACAGATGAGAAAATTGCTCCTTAGACATTAACTGACTTGTCTAATAAAAAAGACAAGGACAGAACCAGGACTGGGATCCAGGGTTTTTGATCCCAGTGCTTTTTTTGTTTCCTTATTTTGGTGTAAATTTGGCCTCAAATTTTGGCCAGAATCAAATCACAGAATGTAAAGTTTGTTCATTTTCATGGATTTTCTTCCACATACTCTTGCAGGCACTGTGTCGGGCAGAAGATGAAGAGGATATCCGTGCGGCCACCCAGGCCAAGGCTGAACAGGTGGCTGAGCTTGCAGAATTCAATGAGAATGATGGGTTTCCTGCTGGCGAGGGAGAGGAGGCTGGTCGGCCTGGGGCTGAGGATGAGGAGATGTCCCGGGCTGAGCAGGAAATTGCTGCGCTTGTGGAACAGGTCAGTGTTGGACCCACTAGTTCTCAACCTCACCCTCTCCAACTCCTCCCTCTGGACTCTGTGACCCTGCTATCTTCCCTGGTAAAAATAATCATTTTTTGATTGGGCCCTGGGCTCACCACCACTGCTCCTCTCCACAGCTGACCCCTATTGAGCGCTATGCTATGAAATTCCTGGAAGCCTCACTGGAGGAGGTGAGCCGAGAGGAACTCAAGCAGGCAGAAGTGAGTAGTTCTAGGGGGTGGGATTAGAAGTGGAAGCTACTGCTTTCTACCCACTTACCACCTTACTTCCCTCTCCTTGACCACACCATGGGCTCTCTCATTGGCAGGAGCAAGTGGAAGCTGCCCGCAAGGACCTGGACCAAGCCAAGGAGGAGGTGTTCCGCCTACCCCAAGAGGAGGAGGAGGGGCCAGGGGCTGGGGATGAGGTTTCCTGTGGGACTGGTGGAGGCAGCCACCGGCGAAGTAAGAAGGTCAAAGCCCCTGAAAGGCCAGGAACTCGAGTCAGTGAGCGTCTTCGTGGAGCCCGGGCTGAGACTCAAGGGGCAAACCACACTCCTATCGTATCCACCCATCATACCCGCAGCACCTCCACACCCCCCCGCTGCAGCCCTGCCAGGGAGCGAGTTCCCAGGCCATCGCCTAGGCCTCGACCCACTCCAACTTCAGCTACTGCAATTCCTGTCCCAATCCCTGCCCCAACCCCTGTTTCAGCTCCAAATTCATTAACTATGCTTCCTGTCCATATCTTGCCTTCTCCCCCACTTCCTCCACAGACTCCTCCCTCTTGTTCTTCTGCTAGCACACCTCCTCTTGCCGGTACTCCTCCACCAGCTCATACTCCACCTCCTGCTCAAACCTCTGTCTTAACTCCTACCTCCCCTCTCTTGCTTGGTCTACCTTCTGTGCCCATCTTCCCCCCAGTCACCAACCTCCCCTTGGGCATGGGGCCTGAGGCAGAGCTATGTGCACAAGCATTGACATCTACTGAGTCCCTGGAGCTGGCTGATATGGCCAGTTCTGAGACTTCCCCTCTTACTTGTATGCCCCCTAAGGATTTGTTGCCAGTTGCTGTTGAGATCCTGCCTGTATCAGAGAAGAACCTTTCTCTCACCTCTTCTGCACCTAGCCCAATCCTGGAGGCTGGCAGTTTCCCCAGTGGTCAAGAGCAGGAGGTACCAGAGCCTGCTGAGGGGACCATCCTCACAGTGCTGCCTGATGGTGAGGAGGTGCCCATGTGTCTGAGTGAGAACAGTGGGCTGGCGCTCCCACCTTCAGCAGTATCTGATGAACTACTTCAGTTGCCATTGGAGGCTGACAAGAACTCAGAAGAGCTGGTGGAAGCCCGGACCCCAACATCCAGCCCACAGAAGCCACCACAGGAGCTTGGTTCAGCTGAGGTTACAGCTCCATCAACCTCATCCTCAGCCACCTCCTCACCTGAGGGTTCTTCGCTTGCCCGGCCCCCTCGGCGTCGCACCAGTGCTGATGTAGAAATTAGGGGTCAGGGGGCTGGTCGGCCCGGGCAGCCTCCAGGCCCCAAAGTGCTTCGCAAGTTGCCAGGACGGCTAGTGACTGTGGTAGAGGAAAAGGAACTGGTGAGGCGACGGCGACAGCAGCGGGGAACTGCCAGCATCCTAGTGCCTGGGGTCTCTGAGACTGGTGCCAGCCCAGGAAGCCCATCTACTCGCAGCATGTTGGGGCCAGAATCCTCACCTCCCATCAGTGGGCCCTGTGAAGCTGCTCCCCCATCCACACTGCCCACCCCAACCCAGCAGCCCTTCATAGCTCGCCGTCACATTGAGCTGGGGGTGACTGGAGAGGGCAGCCCAGAGAATGGAGAAGGGGCACTGCTTGCCATCACCTCTCCTGCTATGAAACGTCGGAGGGGGAGGCCTCCCAAGAAGAACAGGTCTCCAGCAGATGCTGGACGAGGGGTGGATGAGGCACCTTCATCCACCTCTAAGGGAAAAACCAATGGGGCTGACCCAGTTCCTGGAGCTGAGACCCTTATTGTTGCAGAGCCTGCCCTGAGCCCCCAGCTTATTCCTGGGCCTCAGCCTCTTGGACCCCAGCTAATTCATAGACCAGAGCCCATCATCCTATCGCCTGTGGAGAAAAGAAGGCGTGGGCGGCCCCCTAAGGCACGAGATTTACCTATTCCTGGGACCATTTCCTCTCCAGGGGATGACAGCTTAGAGAGCCGGACACAGCCACTCCCAATACCACCACCTGTGCCACCACTCCCACCACTCCTAGCCTGTCCCATTGCTACTGTCGCCAACACTGTCACCACTCTCACCATTTCAACATCCCCACCTAAGCGGAAGCGGGGCCGACCTCCCAAGAATCCACCATCACCCCGGCCCAGCCAGCTCCCTGTCTTGGATCGTGACTCATCTTCTGTCCTTGAGAGCTGTGGATTGGGGAGGCGGCAGCAACCCCAGGGCCAGGGGGAGAGTGAGGGTAGTTCCTCTGATGAGGACGGAAGCCGCCCCCTCACCCGCCTGGCCCGCTTGCGCCTCGAAGCAGAGGGAATGCGGGGACGAAAGAGTGAAGGGTCCATGGTGGTGGCTGTAATTCAAGATGACCTGGATTTAGCAGATGGTGGGCCAGGCGGGTTAGAATTGTCACCTCCCGTGGTCTCATTAGCTCCAAAACTGCGCTCCACCCGGCTGCGTCCAGGTTCTCTAGTTCCCCCACTAGAGACTGAGAAGGTGCCTCGCAAACGGGCAGGTGTCCCAGTTGGTAGGGGTCCTGGGCAGGCAAAGCGGGGCCGCCTGCAGTCCCCAAGTCCCTTGGGGCCTGAGGGTTCAGTAGAGGAGTCTGAGGCTGAAGCCTCAGGTGAGGAAGAGGAAGGGGATGGAACCCTACGCCGAAGGTCTGGCTCCCACCGCCTTGGTGGGACAACCAACCAAGGGGACCAGCGTATCCTGCGCAGCAGTGCCCCTCCCCACCCGGCTGGCCCCACTGTTAGTCACAGAGGCCGAAAGGCCAAGACGTGAGTGGGCTGCCCCTCCACCTAGGCTTTCCACCATGGCCCCTCTCCCTTTACTACCAGGCCTGACTCTGTTAACCACTACTTGAAGTCTTGAGGGGGAAAGCCTCCCAGAGACAGGGGCCTTCTCCCTTCTTTCCACCAAAGTAGGGGGTAGGAAACTGGTTGTCATGGAAATGGGGCACTTCAGATATTCCCTTCCCTTCCACCCCACATGGCTGGGCAGTGTTAAGGGTGGCAAGATAGTCTCTGTCCCCACCCCCTTGTACTTGATTCCCCAGCAATCTCTCACAGCCCCCCACCCTTAGGGGAAGGGGGAGGGGCTTCTCTACAATAAGGTTTTTTTTCTTTCTTTTTTTTTTTTTTTTTTTTTTTTAAGAAGAAAAAATAATAAACTTAGTTTCTGTATGAGCATCCGCGTAAGGAGGCTTCTGATTTTCTGGTCTGGTGGAGGGTTGGGTGGGAACTTGGGCATCTTTTTTTCTTTCTCTTGCTCCTGCCAAGATCCTAGTACCTCGTCTCTAACTCAGAATCACATACCTTGGAGGTAAAAATGTCCACCCAGGAAGAGGGAAGATTTGGCAAATCTGATCTGGTAGG
Source organism: Miniopterus natalensis (assembly GCF_054644295.1). Taxonomy (NCBI): domain Eukaryota; kingdom Metazoa; phylum Chordata; class Mammalia; order Chiroptera; family Miniopteridae; genus Miniopterus; species Miniopterus natalensis. The sequence goes on from NC_142083.1 coordinate 97,627,286, forward strand.
GTGCCTTTCCCTAAAGTTTTAGTTTTCAGACACACTTTTCCTCTCCTCCCTTTTATTCTCTCAGTTCCTGGACTTTTCCCTCAGAGCCCTCTGATGCCTTAGACTTTTCCCTGCTTTTATCTTCCTTGCTCAGGTGCTTTTACTCCTTTTCCAGAAGGCAGGCATCACTACCTTGAGTTGCCCCCATCATTTTCCTCCCTTGCCTCCATCTAGCCAAACTGGTTTGAGTCAGCTACACCCCCATATGAGCTCCTGAGGCTCTTCAGGTGGTGGCTGGCCACCCAGCCCCACCCCTGGGCTTGGCTTGGAGCCCTGAGTCAGCTCCATGTCTACCCAAGCCAAATCAAACCTGAGGCAGAAGCCGAAACTCACAGTACCTCAAGGCCTGTAGCCAGGTAAGAGCCCCTGTTCATTTTACATTTTCTCTGACCTCAACTCCCTGGACCTTCTCCTTGTGTTCTCTCCTTCATGTCTGTATCTGTTTACTTCATCTGAGTTCTTTTCTCATATCCACTTCAGCTATGTGGCACATATTCTTTGCTTATCTTGCCTCTTCTCTTTACCCTTTGTGTCCTGTGTTGTGTTCAGAGAACTGCAAATGGTTTCATTTTTTCTAGGATGTAGAGGAATGGTTAGAAATGGTGGTTTGGTGTCAAAGCTCAGAGGACCTGAGAAATAGGGGAATGAGCAATGATTAAGTAGGGCATCATGCAGGTTTCTGTGTGGGTTATGAGGTCATTGTTTTGTGTGGCCTGGGTTGAAATGGAGACAAGAGATGGCAAGGAGTCAGCATAGCAAAGGAGGCCCCAGTTTGGGGAGGTAAGGTCTTTCTGATGTTCTGTTTCCTCAACTATAAAGAGAGCTTAGGTGGGTCCTTTTCCCCTCCTTTCTCCCATCCCCAGAATTGTTTTCACATGAAATGACTGTTTTGCTTAAGTAGGAAACAGGGCCTAGGGTGCCATTCTCTGATCTCTCCTTATGATCAGGGGCAGTATCTGAGGAACTTCTGGGGAATTGTAGTGCCCTTTGAAATACAGTTTAAAAATCAGACTTTGATAGTCTCAGATTCCTAGCAGCTGTTGAGATTCTATTTCCTGCTCAGTGTGCACTTGTCGTTCTGCTTCTCCCCACTTGTCAAAACAATAATAGAGATAATGCTGTGTTCACAGTGGCATGCCTTTAAGGACTCGAAATCTTAGACTGAGGAAAGGATTCCATCCACACATTTCCTCTCTTGGTCTGAATCATTAGAAGAATTCCCCAGTAAGGCAGCATTCTTGAGAGTTGGGCTAGGCCACAAGGACATGATCAAGAGGGGTGGAGTCTGAGCAAGCCAGGCCAAGGGCTCAGTTTGGGGGCTTAAAAGTACCTTGACTATATCGCCCACAGGTGATGGAGGACAAGGAGAATGCAGTGGAGATCTTGGTGAGCAACACGGAAGCTGCTCATTCTCCATCCCCCATTCGCTGCTGCTGGCTCCGCCTCCGCTACTTGGCAGCTACTAGCATTATCTGTGGCTGCTCTTGCCTGGGAGTCATGGCCCTTGTGTTTGCCATCAAGGTGAGGAATGCAGTTCCTATGGGAGCAGGAGGGTGGGTGTAGTAAGGCAGTGGTTTCATATCTATCTACATTGACCAAACAGTTACTAAGTGCCTGTCAGAGCTTGGTGTTGCGCCTTGTGCCAGAAGTAAGAATAAGACATGGTTCCTGTTGTCAGCAGTCCCACAGTCTAATGAAAGAGACAGCTGTGAAAATGGATAATTACTAATGGAATGTAGCTCATTGGTACTATGGTAGAGGAAGCATAGGGTATTCTGGGAGTTGGGGAAGGAGATACAGGGTGGGACAAAAGTAGGTTTCCAGTTGTGGGTATGTGAAACAGTTTATTCCTGTATTATTTATTGTATTAATTTCCACACAACTGTAAACCTACTTTTGTTCCACTGTGTATGTGTGTGATTACATGTGTGTAGAGTAGAGTAAGCGGCAGGAAAGGCATCCTGGAGAGGTTAGGTGACAGGAAAATAACCTTAAAGGATGAGTGAGTTAGGGTGAAAGGCATTCCAGGTAAAGGAAGAAGTGTGTACGAGGGCCTGGACTATTAGTTCAGCATAACTGAAGAAGTGTGTACAAAGGCCTGGACCAGTGAGAAATGGTGAGAGATGAAGCCAGGGGGCCCAGATTCCCAAGGAGTATGGTCTTTATCTTGAAAATACTGGAGAACCATTCAAGGGTTTTTGCAGAGGAGAGAGACATGGTCAGATTTGTGTTTTAGTAAGATCCATTCTCAAGATCTACATAGAGAATTAATTAGAAGAGGGAAAACTGGAGGCAGCTGAACAGTGATGAGAGCAGTCTGTAGGCATCTAGGAGAAGCTATAGGGGTTTTGAGAGGACTTCATCACTTCAAAATACCTAACGGAAACTGCACATATACCTTTTGAAAGGCCACACAGACTAACTTAAACATCATGCTTGAATTTTCTCAGCCCTGGTTATATTTTAACCATTAGAAACTATTCCTGTTGTCATAAAAATTTCTGGGTTTTATTAGGGTAAAATCATAAAAAGAATTCTTAATAATGAAAAGATGAGGCCCATTGGACTAATGAGAATGGGATGTTATTTGGACATGAGTGAAAAATACTCCAAGATAGCTCACTATATCTTGCCAAGAATTCCAAATTTGGATGAATCTGGGATGAGTAGAAAAAGATAGGGAATAAAAGGATTGAAAAGTATTTTACCATATATGATCTTGTGAGCTAACAATGGTCACCCTGAAAAATAGGCAGAGCAGAGTGGATAACATTTTGCAGATGAGGCATGAGAAATAGAAACTGGAAAGGACGGTAGAGGATTTGGGTGTGAGGTTTTGAGCTATGACAAGGATGGAGGATTGGAGTGGGGCAGTGGGCACGTTGGGACAGAATCAGGGGGAGAACCTAACCAAAAACCTGCCCCCACAGGCGGAAGAGCGGCATAAGGCAGGCCACTCCGAGGAAGCAGTGCGCTGGGGGACCCGGGCCCGGAGGTTCATCCTGGCCAGCTTTGCTCTCTGGCTTGCCGTCCTCGTTCTGGGCCCCCTACTTCTGTGGCTGCTCTCTTACGCCATCGCCCAAGCTGAGTGACCATGGGTGGCCTCTGCTGAGAGCTGAGACCTGGATCCTTCCTGGCTGGAGGACGGTGCCTCTCTCAAAGGGCTTTGGAAGAGGTCTTCCAGCCCTTTATAAAAGGAAACGGCAACTGAGACTGATGAGGGGAGGCCAGCCTGCTCTGTTCTTTCAGTGTTCATCATTCCCTGTTCCCCCCAATTTACCCCATCCTTGGGCCCTCTACCCAGAGGTGGGGTTGAAGACCAGGCCTGCTTTTATTAGAATTTGTTTTGTAATAAAAACCTTTTTTAGTGGTGAAATGCTGCTCCTGTCTACTTGTTCTTCCCCTGCTTTTCTCTGGAACCTTGGTGAGAGCCAGAGTGGACAGGACTGATGGCAGACATCTGCATCTCCCCTTACCTAGTTGCTCCATGAGAAGATCTTTTCTTCTTCTTCTGGAAGTGTCCCTTCTTGGAAAGACCTCAGCTTCTTCCTTACACATGAAGGGAGACCCAGGGGCCAGAGAGCAAAGAGTAGTAGCACCAGCTACTATTTATTGAATGCTTGATATATTCCAGGCCGTGTTCTAAACACTATATATCTTAACTTCTTCAGTTCTCACAGTCACTCAATAGTAGGTAACACTGCTCGTTTTATAGTTGAGGAAACAGGTACAGATTATAAGGTTACACAGCTAGTAAGTGGCAGAGCTGGGATTGAACCCAGACAGTTTGGCTCCGGAGTTGAGAGAGCAGTAAAAGGATTGGATACAGCAAGCATGTATATGGAGATTTCTATGATTATAATGAATTTTCATATCCTTTATCTTGGGCTTAATATTTTAAACATTTTTAAAATGAGATATATCACATATACAGGAAAATATCCAAAACAAATAAACAGCTAAATAAATTAACACAAAGCAAACATCTGAAAAACTACTATTCAATCAAGAAATGAACATTGCCAACACTCCAGAGCCTCCCTTATAATCCCTTCTAATCACTACTACTTCCTTTCTTCCCACAGGTAACTATCATTCTGACTTCAAACAATTTAGTTTTGCCTGCATTTGAACACTATATAAATGGATTCATATGTATTTTTTTTATCCTCACCAGAGGATATGTTTATTGATTTTAGGAGGGGGGAGAGAGAAACAGAAACATCGATGTGAGAGAGAAACATCAATTGGTTGTCTCCCATACGTGCCCTGGCGGGGGATCAAACCTGCAACCTAAGCATGTGCCCTGACTTGGAATTGAACCCACGACCCTTTGGTGCACAGGACAGTGCTCCAACCAAAGGAGCCACCTGGCCAAAACTCATATGTATTCTTTCTTTGTCTGGCTGCTTAATGTTGGTTATGAGATTATCAGTCTGGTATAGCTATAGTTTTCATTACTGTATAGTATTCCATTACATGAATATGCTGCAATTTATCCATTTTATGTTGGTGGATTTGGGGGATGTTTCCAGTTTGGGGATATTATGAATCATTCTGCTGTGGATATTCTTGTACATGTCTCTTGGAGTGCATATGCCCTGTGAGTGGAATTGTTGGGTTATTTCACCATAATCCAGAGATCAGCAGAGCACCTAAAAGAATTAGAGAGTACACATGGAAGGGTGATTAAAGGGGAAAACGAGGCACGTAATAGTTTTCAGTGTTTCTAAGTGCTCCAGGAAGGAAAAAGTGAAGAGAATCCATTGTTGGTCCCAGAGTTTAGAATCACAACAATGGGTAGAAGCCATACATAGGGCAGTGGTTCTCAACCTGTCTTCAACAATGGAGCCACGTGGGGAGCCTTAAAAAGTACTTATGCCTGAGCTTTACCTATAGAGATTCTAATTTAATTGGTGTGAGGTGCTGCCTGGTCTTCAGGATAACACATTCCAGAGAGATTTTTACAGAAACTTTCTTTTAAAGCTAATATTTGATTAATCAGCAGCTTCGGTTTACTAGGAAAAAAATGTCACTCCCCCAAACTGATTAAATGAGGTCTTGCTAATTTCTAACTCTATTTTGAAAAAAGTTCAAACCTCAGAACAATAAAAGAATAGTACAATGAGCTCGTGTACTCTTCAGCTAGATTTATAATTTTTAATATTTCTCCACATTTACTATATGTCTTTCTAAATATACATACTGTTATTACTGAACCATCTGAGGCTAAATTGAAGGCCCATCATTCCTAAATACTTCATGATCTATCTCCTAAGAACAAGGATATTTTCTTACATGACTAGGGAACAATTATGTAATCCACAAAAGGTATATCAATAAAAGAGTCTCTTCTAATATATAGTCCATATTCAAATTTGCCAGTTGTCCCAGTGACATCCTTTATAGCAATTTATTTTCTGTTTTAAGGTCCTGTGTGGGAACACATTGCATTCAATTGTATCTCTTTAGTCTCCTTCAATTTTTTTTAATATATATATTTTAAAATATGTATTGATTTCAGAGAGAGGAAGGGAGAGGGAGAGATAGAAACATAAACGATGAGAGAGTCATTGATCGGCTGCCTCCTGCACGGCCCCATTGGGGATCGAGCCCGCAACCCGGGCATGTGCCCTGATGGGGAATGACCTCCTGGTTCATAGGTCGATGCTTAACCACTGAGCCATGCTGGCTGGGGACCATCCTTCAATTTTTGTCTTTCATGATGTTTTTGAGGTCAGGACAGTTTGTAGAATGCCCTCAATTTGGGTTCTTATGATTGGATTCAGGTTAGAAATACTATGTAATGTCAATGTGTCCTCAGAACATCACATCAAGAGGCATGTGATGTCAATTTACTCTCTTATTGGTGCTGATAATATTGACAACTGGGTTAAGGTAGTGTCTGTCAGACTTCTGCAAGGTAAAGATACCTTTTATTCTTGGTAATTAAAAACTAATCTGTATGCCTGGCCAGCGTGGCTCAGTAGTTGAGCACTGACCTATGATAGAGGAGATCACAGTTTGATTCCCAGTAGGGGGTGTGCAGGAGGCAGCCACTCAATGATTCATCATTGAATTTTTTATCTCTCTCCCTCTCCCTTGCTCTCTCTAAAATCAATAAAGACATATATATTTTTTAAAACTAATCTGTACAAATACCCTGTTCCCCAGCAAATTTTCACCAATAATTTTAATGCCCAGTTCCCCAAGACAATTATGAGGCTTACAAAATGTTGATATTTTAAGTTTATCGTTCTACACTTATTATTTGGCATTCTACTATGAAGAATGTCCTTTCTCCATAATTTATTTACAATTTTTAGTGTCAATGTGGTCTCAGATTGTTCTTTAGTTCAATTTATTACATCCTTTACTGTCATCCTTCTTAAAATGTTTTGTTGAGGTATAATTTACATACAGTAAAGTATACAGATCTTTAAGTGTGCAGCTTGATGAATGTTTTGATACAAACACACCTGTATAATTGCCACCTAGGTGAATAGACCATTTCTAACACACTAGCTATGCTCATTCTACTGGGATGTTACTGCTTCTAGGCCCTTTCAGAGGTTAGAGCTAGAAAATACCTAATTTTATGTATTTTAAATCTATCTTTAAAACCACATCTCTGATTTAAATCAATCATAAGGTTCTTTCTCTCCCCATTCTTTTGTTGTTGTTAATCCTCACCTGAGGATATTTTTTCCATTGATTTTTAGAGTGGAAGGAAGAGAAAGAAACATCGATGGGAGAGGGGAATACCAATCAGCTGCCTCTTGCACGACTCCCCCCCTCCCCCCCAGCCAGATTGAGCCTGAAACCCAGGTTGGTGCCCTGGCTTGGAATCAAACCAGCAACCCGTTGGTGCACAGGCCAATGCCCAACTGAGCCACACCGGCCAAGGCTCTCGTTTCCCCATTCTAAATTCCATATTCCCACAATAAGAACCTTGGCTGCCAAATGTTTATTCACTTGCTCAATTTTAGAATAATTATCCCATTATACTACCAAATAAGCCTACTAAGTAAAGTTCAAAATTTCTTTGCAATTATTTTGTCTTTATTTTTAGAGTATGTTTATTAAAGCTGAGGACAGTGAAACAAGGAAGGGCTTAGGGCAGAGGCACAAGGAGCGACTAGGCGGGGCTGCTTTGGCGCTCTAGAAATGTTATGGGAAAGAAGTGAGCCAAGGCGGGACTGTTGTTAGCTCAGTGGAGAGTCAGCCATGGAGACAGGTTCAGGGGTTAGCCTGGGAGGAGCTCCCCACTGTTTCCCTGGTTGCAAGTCTCATGGGGCCCCATAGAGTTTAGGAGATACACACCTGTGGGGGAAGAAGAGGGGAAGAGAAATGTGCGGGCATGCTCCTGGGAGGGAGTGTGCGACTATTTTGTCTTTAGATTGATGGTATAGTCAAAGTACTCTGTTAAAGTTACTTGGACTTGTTACATGGTTGTGATCCCAAAGTGACATTTCTAAGATAGTTGTTAGGTTATATGAATTCATTCTGTGCCTCTTTCATTGGAAAACAACTTCCACAAGGGTAGGGAATTTTTTTTTCATTGCTATTAGCCTAGCGCTGCGATTTTCAGCCAGTGTGCCACAAGAATTTTTAAAACATGCAATACCTGACTATTTAGTCAGGGCCACTGACCTCTTTTCTTTCCCTTAGATTGTCAAAAAATGACAACAGCCAACACAACAATAGCCAGCCAGTGTGAATGAATCAAAATTATACGTATTTTTTGTCAGATCGACAAAAATTATAACCTATTTTTTGGTATGCTGCAGAATTTTAGTAATGAATTTGTGTGCCATGAGATGGAAAGGTTGAAAACTTCTGGTCTAGCGCATAGACGCACAAGTATTTGATGAATGAGTAAGTGAATGCCAAGGTTGCGGTGCAGAGGAGGGTTAGGAAGCAAGTCGCCCCCGGCAGAATCTCACAACCTGGTAGGCTTAGAACAGAGTGCGAGACTCCCCAAGGCTTTGGGGGGGGAAGGGAGGTTGGGAAAATGTATAACCCCCAGCTGGTGAGCACTAGGGCTTTAGAAGTATTCAAGAGTCAGAGTAGTGACAGGACCAGACAGCCTCTCCTTGCTGACAAACCGTGGCAGGTGGCACCGGGTGGCTACGCTGGAGTAAAGCTCCGTGCTGCTCGAGTTTTCAAGGCCGGAGCCTGCCTCAGGCGCGGCCGCTAGTACAGAGCCAAACGCAGACGGGGACGCGGGGCGGAGGCCGAGCGGGCCGCGCCGAGGCCGGAGTCGAGGTGAGCGAGTCGCGCACGGCCGCCCGGAGGCCCTGCTTCCCAGTAAACGCGGCTTCCGGGTGGCGGGCCAGGCCGCCAACCAGGCTGATCAACAAGGCCCGCCCTCTCCTGGCCCAGCAGGCCCGGCGCGCTGATTGGCTACATTTGAAGCCCCCTTAGCGTCGCAGCCTTAAGTGACTCCACGCTCCAACGGCCGCTCCGGCCTGCGGCCTCTCGGCTGCCTATTAGACACGCGGTTTCCAATCCGCAGGGTTTTTGAACCTCAGTCTCCAGGCGGCGCTGGCTATTGGCGGGCAGGACGGGGGCGGGGCCGGAGGTGGTTGCCGGCACCGCCCGGGGTAAGGTAGGGGCTGGAGGCGAACCCCGCGACGGAGCGGCCTCCGGTGGTCCCCGGCTTCATTCTCCGCCCCCGCGGGTGAGCCTGCGCGAGACCCCGCGCCCCCTCGCAGCGCCGGGCCAAGTGCGCCTGCGCAGCAACAGCCGCCCGCCCTAGTACCCTTCCCTTATTCTCCAAGCCTTTCCCTCCCCCTCCCCCGCCCCCTCCCAGCCCTGCCAACCCTCCGGCCCTTTAGGCCCTTCTGCTGGGCCTCCCCAGTCCCGATCCTTCCCCAGCCCCGTCCCCGCTCCCCAAGATCCTGGCGCCCCAGCCGCAAGGACTGGGCCTCCGCGAGCCGCGATGTGCGTCCTCTCAGAGCCTGTGGGCCTCCCTGCCCTCCGTTTCCTCCACGCAGGCCCCCACCTCCGTCAGAATGACGCTGGACGTGGGACCCGAGGACGAGCTGCCCGACTGGGCTGCGGCCAAGGAGTTTTACCAGAAGTACGACCCTAAGGACGTCATTGGCAGGTGAGACCACGGCCAGGAAAACGGAGGTCCAGAGAGGTCGGGTCCTAGCTGGGATACACAGTTCCATCTAAGGGCTGGATAGTTCTAAATGGGATAGGTCAGTGGTTAGTTTGGTGACTAGGCTCTTATTCTGAGTCAACCCCCATTTTCTCACAAATTCATTTATGTGTTCAAACATAGTTGAATTACCTACTGTGTGCCAGGCACAAAGCTAAACGGGGAGGGAAGGAGAGCTGCTTATGCCCCCAAGGTACTCCAAGTGAAGTAACTGAAAGAGACACTTGAACATTCAAAAAGTGTCAGGCTGTGCAAAAAGTGCTGTGGGGTCTCAGAAAACCACAGCTTCCCAGAAGAGGTGATATTTAGGTTTTGGAGGATGAGTAGTTCAGCATGCAGAGAACAGAAGGAAGGCCTCTATGTAGAGGCAGTGGCAGATAGATATTCATCAAAGGCTCCCTAAGCATGTACAGTGTGCAGGGTGCACTGTGGCAGGCGCTGGGGATACAAGACCCACAAGGTTTCTATTCTGGAGATTATATTCCAGTTGTAGAGACAGACCACATAAACAAAAACAAGATAAAGATCAGCCGTGCTATGGAGAAAATAACTAGGGTGATGGAACGAGAGAAATGAATGGAGCTGAGACTTAAGATGAGAATGAACAGGGCTTTCTATGCCTCAGTTTCTCCATTGTGAATTGGGAATAAAAGTATCCTACCTTGTAGGTTGATGTGAGATGAAAAGAGTTAATACGATACTCTGAGAACACTTCCAGGCACTTGGTAAGTGCTCAGTACAGGTGTGTTAATTGCAGCTTATATCATTCTGTCTCTTCTGTAGAGAGTGGAGGAGGGGGCAGGAATGGAAGCATAGAGACCAGTTATGAAACTATTGCTTCATTCAGGCTAGCGATGGTGATGGGTTAAGACTAGAGTAGTGGGTGGCAGAGGTGGAGAGAAGTGGATAGATTTAGGAGATGACCTGATACAGTTTCCTGAAGGATTGCATATGACCATGAAGGAAAAAGAGAAGAAAATAAGAGTAACCTCTAAGGTTTGGATTTGAGCGCTTGAGTACCATTTATTGAAACAGAGAAGATGGGAGGATCAGGCTGTGGGGATGGGTGAGCAAGTTAAGAGTTCCATTTTGAAAATGTTGAATTTGAGATATGCAACTGGAGCTGTCAAGTGTGTCTGTGAGTCTCGAATTCAAGGGAGAGATCTAAAGCTATAAATTTGGGAAGCAACAGTGTATAGATAGTAGTTGGTGAGAGAATATAGACAGAGAAATGAAAGGGGCCTGGGCTCTGGCCCTGGGGCGTAGTATGAAGGGTTAGAGGAGGAACCAGCAAGGGAGACCAAGGAGATGCCATCTGTGAGTTACAAAGAAAAACAGGAAGAATGTGCTTCTGCAAGGTTGGCGTGGTCTGTGACAAATGCTGCTGAGGCCAGGAAAGTGTATGGGTGTGTGTCCATTAGATTTGTTCAGACTTTTTAGCTATCGCATGGAGATGTCAACAGACCATTGGAAGCAGGAATTCTGGAGAGAAATAATGAAGGCATATAACAGGAATCATTTACACATGGTTGGTATTAAAAGCCCCTGGGACTATGAATGTAGGTCTCCAGGGGAGAATATTGGGAAAAGAAGAGAGCTGAGATCCAAGTCCAGAGGAGCAGGATTTTAGGATCAGATGAGGGAGGAGTCACAGAGGCTAGGAAGAACCCTCAGGGAAGAACGGTGGTTCTACTGCAAAGGGGGACAGAAAGGCAGTTTGGGAAAAGGCAGATCAGAAGGTAGTGGCCTTATCATCTCATTCCGAGATTACTGTGTGGCATCATCCCTTGCCTCCTCTATTTTCCCTTGTTTTTCCTGCACAGTAAATTACCTGTACACTTACACTGAATTATTTTTCCCAGAGTACCAGTTTCTTCATGTATAAAGGTGTGAAGTTTTAAAATAATTACAATAGGCCTCAAACTCAGATGCATTTAGTGGTTGAATACAAAATAAAACTGTGAGGTGGCTGAGAGTAAGACAGTGGGAAATGATGAGCATTGTGGCAGCTGGAGGGTTCTTTTCCAATCTAAGATATGTGAATTCAGATTTGTAAAGAACATTGCACTGACCAAAGCATAATTCAGCTGTGGGCTGTGTTTAGCCAGAGGTTCAATAGTTTGCACCCTTTGATTGAACTAGAGATGTGGGTGACAGGCATTCCAAGCAAAGGGAGTTACATAAGGTCAAGGAGGCCATGAAAACACAGCAGGAAGGTTACATGAAGGGCAGCCTGGGAACCAGCATAGGAAATGTAGTGTGATCCTGGAAAGATTTGCACTTTAGCCTGAAGTATTGTAGGGTCATATGGAGTTGGTAACAGAGCCCAAGCAAGGACATCTCTATCTAGGACTTTCTCTTTACAATGCCAAATGGGCTTTCCTGTCTCTACCTCATTAATGTCTTTCAACATCCCTTCAAGATATTTTTGGCTACATTTCAGAGCTGAGAGGCAGAAGTTCAGAGACCTTATGTCAGTGGGTCCCTTGGAGATTAATTAGTGGCAAATTTGGGGCCCAAACCACGATCTCCTAATTCTCAACTTGTTCTTCTAGTCAGTTGCCCAATATTTATTTGGAACCTCCTGTACTTGAGCTAATGTAGGGGAACTTTGAGATTTGGATGGGGTAATCAGGAAGTATGAGTAAAATTTGGAGGGAGCCTTAGAACATTTCTTCTCACTTTTCCTCATGGGGTTTCAGGGCAAGGGTGCAGGTTCTGGGACTCACTGTAGAAAGGACTTGCCTGGGCTCACCCATGGAGGGCATGGATTGGAAACCACGTAGCCGTGCCTGCCTTCCCTGTGAGCTTTGTGTTGCACTTTGGTGGGTACCCAGGTTGCTTGCTGAGGTTACCGTGAAGCTATTGTAGGCCAGGACGAACTCCTTGGGAGGTTGCCTTGTCCAGATGGGTCTTCAGAGTCTGATGCATTGTATATGGAATCGAGAGAACAGGAGGCCCTGACTCCTGTGTTGTCTGACTCTGGCAGAGGAGTGAGCTCTGTGGTCCGCCGTTGTGTTCATCGAGCTACTGGCCATGAGTTTGCAGTGAAAATCATGGAGGTGACAGCTGAGCGACTGAGTCCTGAGCAGTTGGAGGAGGTGCGAGAAGCCACGCGGCGAGAGACACACATCCTTCGCCAGGTCGCTGGCCACCCCCACATCAGTGAGGCTGCATTCCCAGCTCCTGTTAGAGGACAACCACCTCCTGCTGGCCCTGCCCATAGCCCACTCCCCCAACACTGCCTCTACCCCTCTACTCCCTTCCTCTTGGCTCTGCTCCACCTCAAAGTGTGGCCAGCCTTTGGGTCCTCCCTGCTGCCTCCTTTGGTTCTCCTTCCTTCCCAGTAACAGTGTACTGTTGCCTCAGGGTGGAAAGTCCCTTTAATATGCATCCACTCCTTTCCATCTCTGTCTCTCTGCCTTTCTGCCTCTTTCCCCAGTCACTCTCATCGATTCCTACGAGTCTTCTAGCTTCATGTTCCTGGTGTTTGACCTGTGAGTATCTCCCTACCCCCATCTGAGAAGCCTCCTCACCTCCATGCATAGCCCCAGCCTTACAGCACCGTAGGCTGAAGACCACTCTGCTCACACCTCCCTCTGTTCCCGCTAGGGCCTGCCTAGCAGTCCATGGCCCTGGCCCCTTTCCTGGGTGCCCTGATTGAGGCAAGCTCTTCAAAGAGTAATAGTGACCAGAGACAGAGGGTCTTCAAGACCCAAGTCCCCAGCTATCTTAGTCCCCCGTGGTTATAAGGTTAGCAGGGAAGAAAGGGCTGATTTGAGTGTCTGTCTAGGAGCTGACCACTTAGAAAACAGATTTTTGCTCACCAGTCTCTCACTGTTTAATACCCTATGCTGGTGTCTGTCTCTGCTCATCAATTCTTTTTCTTGTCAATGTGAATCTGAATGTCACATACTATACAATATAATGCAAACCAGTTGTAGAGGTACTTCAAAAGAGAATGGTTTGAACACCAAATATTTAAGAGAGACCCTTGGAAAAAATTGTTTTCATACAGAAATGACCCTCTGCAAAAGTCCGAGGGGAGGCAGGAAGTGTCCATTTTATTTACCCATCATGCAACTTTGCCCAACAATGATACTTCCTAAAACGATACCTAATGTGTTTTTTATATTTTAATGATTGACAGAATTGCAATTATAACCTCACTCTTTAAAGAGAAGACAAAATAAGCAAAAATAAAGTCCTATACAACTTTTTTGCCACTATTGAGATTTTGGTCAGTGGTATAAATAGATTCACTCTATTTTTTTATTTTTTGTTATCCTCACCTGAGGATATTTTTTCCATTGCTTTTCAGAGAGAGTGGAAGGGGGAGAAACATTGATGTGAGAGAGACAGACACATTGACTGGTTGCCTCTTGCACGTGCCCTGACCTGGGGTGGGGAGCGAACCTGCAATCCAGGTACATGTCCTTGACCAGGAATTGAAACCGCAACCTTTGGTGCATGGGCCTACGCTCTAACCACTAAGCAATACCGGCCAGTGCTAAATAGATTCACTTTAAAAGGCCTTTTTGAGTATCAGATAACAAGGTCCTGCAAATTATTGGCACAAGAAGGCACTCATTCTTGCTAAAATAGCCTCCTCAGGCACAATGCAGATATTTTAACTGCCAATCCACTGGGCCAAACTGCCCCTGGCATTCCTCTCACTCTTGGGAGTGCTCTGTCTTGAGACCCTTTAGTTTGTTTACAAAGGGATCTCTCTTTACTGGCCTGTTCTGTGAGCCCTGGCTTATTTTCCCAGCCCTCATTGTGAGGTGCACCTACCTCCCTTCCACTCCTATCCCTTAGGATGCGGAAGGGAGAGCTGTTTGACTATCTCACAGAGAAGGTGGCCCTCTCTGAAAAGGAAACCAGGTAATGGCCGAGCCTGCAGCCCCTGGGGTGAGCAGGGAGTGGGGTGGGGCAAGGAGAAACAGAGGAGACTGCCCCTCCCCCAGGTCCATCATGAGGTCTCTGCTGGAAGCAGTGAGATTTCTCCATGCCAACAACATTGTGCACCGAGATCTGAAGCCCGAGAATATTCTCCTAGATGACAATATGCAGATCCGACTTTCAGATTTTGGATTCTCCTGCCACTTGGAACCTGGCGAGAAGCTTCGAGGTGAGGGGGCCTGGTGCCCTAAGAGGCTTGAGAGGGAAGGACACCCAGACCTGAGGCTTGTTGGCTGGGTCTGAGAACCGAGTCCCAGGTACCAAGCAAACGGAAGTCAGTAAACACTTGCCAAGTACCCTCTGGGTGCAAAGCCTTGTGTGCAGCTCAGAATGAGTTTCCTGGCCTGGGGAGGGTGGAGACAGGCAAGTGAGCAGGTAAGTAGCACACAGCAGGGGCTGGAGGCCTTAAGGGGGCAGAGCAAGGGCACAGGAGCACCTGATTTAGCTGGTGGGGCCTGCAGAGCAGGCGCTTGGAGCTGGGCCTTGGGAGGCTGGGCTTGTCCCAGGAGGGGAAAAAGGAGAGGGGGATATAGCAGGACTCAGCTGCACATTTGAGGTCTGGCAGTGTGCAGCTTGGGTGCTATGAGAAACCTGGTACTCTGGGACTCAGGCTCACCCAGTGTCAATACATTTGCTGTGACAGAAATAATCCTGGTGCAAATGGAAAACTGAATAAAGCTCAACTGCAAGATTCCTCAGAGCTTTTAATATGCTACTTTCCCTCAATGGTTTTGCACTGAATTTAATAGCTAACATTTACTGGGCACTTACTGTGAGCTAGGCTCCATGCTGAGTCTTCACATGGCTTATTTCTCTAAATTCTCTCAACTTTTATTAAAAATGTTTAATGTAGACATTATTGCAGGTGTCCCCTTTTTCCCCCCTCAACAACTCTTTTAGATAGCATTTGTGTCTCCATTTTATAGATGTGTTGTGACTTGCCTGAGGTCCTGTAGCTGGGATTTGAACTGGGGCGGTCTGACTCAAACTCTTCTTGATCTGTGGACTTCCATGTCTTCCATGTTGTGCTTTGTTTCCCTTTGGGCTTCCACATATACTTTTCCCCATTCTGGAATCACCTTCGCCCTCACCCACTTCATCCTGTCCCCTGGCTTGGGCAATTCAGGTTTCACTTGCAGGTTCTTGGTCAGGTGAGAACCCTTGCTTTTTGTTCTTCACCCCCTTCGTGGCATCCTTCTTACTCCAGTATTTCTCATTTGCTTTCTGGTAGACATCGAGTTTGGTAAGAGTACATCTAATTCACCAGTGTGTCCAGTGTGGTGCTTGGGACATGGTTGGCAATTTACTTGGTTTAGGAATGAATTTCCCGAGAGTCATTTTCATTTTATGCCTGTTAAGGTCTCCTGGAAGTGCGCTATGGAATACAGTTTGGAAATTTCTGGGATGTTAGAATTGGTGCCTGAAGTGGTAGGAACTAAAAATATAGGTTTGGATCAAGTCATGGAGGGCTCTGTGCTATAAGAGTACACTTGATCCTGAGGCCATAATGGGGAGCTAGGGAAGAGTTAAAACAAGGGACCTACCCAAGAAATCCCATACTTGCGCTCATTCCCCTTGGTTTGCGTAGTAGTTCTAACCAGAGTAGGGATTATAGGAAGAGATTTGGGCAGAAAGGAATGCAGAAAAGTTTTGTTTTTCTTGTGTTATGTATGTAAAAATGTGATAACATGTTGTGTGAGTGGGTAGGTTGGTTTGCCAGAGTGTTGGAGGCAGGTGATAGTTGGGTAGGACCTTGAAGTCAATCCAAAAATCAGGTTTTTTCTGATTTTGCCCAAGGCCACCAAGAGCCTTGGTGGGTATCTGAGTTTTTCAGCAGGGTCAGGATCTAGTACTAAGACTCAGCAGAGGCAGGCAGGAGCAGAACGGGAACACTTGTGGCCCTGGCAGTGTTGAGGCTCCAGCAGAGGGCTGGTGTTAAGGGCCCATGGGGGGGCTGGTGGCATCCCATCAATCTCAGCCCTCTCTTCCCAGAGTTGTGTGGGACCCCAGGATATCTAGCACCAGAGATCCTTAAATGCTCCATGGATGAAACCCACCCAGGCTATGGCAAGGAGGTCGACCTGTGAGTTTCCGGTATCCCCCGTCTTCTTCCTGTGTACTGTCCTTCAATACATTTGCCCAGCACCTAGTCCTGCCTGACTTTGGTCTCTTTCCCAGCTGGGCCTGTGGGGTGATCTTGTTCACACTCCTGGCTGGCTCACCACCATTTTGGCACCGGCGTCAGATCCTGATGTTGCGCATGATCATGGAAGGCCAGTACCAGTTTAATTCACCCGAGTGGGATGACCGTTCAAACACCGTTAAAGACCTGGTGAGCTGGGGCAATGAGGGTGCAAGGTGGGAGGCCGAGGAGCTGCCCCTCATACTCTGGAGTTCCCCTAGATTTCAAGGCTGCTGCAGGTGGATCCTGAGGAGCGCTTGACAGCTGAGCAAGCCCTACAGCACCCCTTCTTTGAGCGCTGTGAAGGCAGCAAACCCTGGAACCTCACCCCCCGACAGCGGTTCCGGGTAAGCCTGAGAGTGTCAGGTCTGGGCCTGTTCCTCTGTCCCATGTGGTGATGCTACACTGGAACTCACTCCCCTCCCCCTTCCCAGGTGGCAGTGTGGACAGTGTTGGCTGCCGGACGAGTGGCCTTAAGCATCCACCATGCACGGCCACTGACCAAGAGTGCACTATTAAGGGACCCCTACGCACTGCGGCCAGTGCGGCGTCTCATCGACAGCTGTGCCTTCCGGCTCTATGGGCACTGGGTGAAGAAGGGCGAGCAGCAGAACCGGGCTGCCCTCTTCCAACACCGGCCCCCTGGGCCTTTTCCCATCGTGGGCCCTGAAGAGGAGGGGGACTCTGCTGCTGTCACTGAGGATGAGGCCATGATGGCGCTGGGCTAGCACCTCAGCCCTGGGGAATCCCAGAATGCAGGACTCTCCATAAGGAGGATTTTAATCATTCCAGCCCCTCTGGGCTCTGGGCTCTGGGCTCTGGCCTCAGGCCCCACTGCCTGGCCAGGTCCACCACTCAATATACTATCATAAGGACCATCCCTGAATACCTCCCCCGCTGGCCAGGGCTTTGAGATCAGAGCTGAGGTGGAAGGGAGCCACTCAGAATGCCATGCCTGGCTCTGTCAGCGCTGCCTGTTCTGTGTATGCAATAAAACCTGCACACCAGGGAGAGCCAGTGCCCTATGTCTGGTGTTAAGCTTTGGCAGGGAAGCCCAGAAGCTGCTCAGGATGGGGGGAGGGGGCACAGATGGGGGCACTGTGGCCCAGGCCTTTATTGGGGAAAACACAGGGGGTCACTTGGTCTTATTCTTGTTTTTGCCTGGAGTTAGTTGGAAGGGCCGCTCTAATGCAGTCAACCTGATGTTGAGCCTTTCCTCACTGGCCTTGAGGCGCTCCTCCACCAGCTGTTGGAGCTGCTCCAGCTCCCTGTTCAGCTGGGTCTTGATGTAGGCTTGAAGGATGGAGACATGGCCTGCAGGGGCAGAGAAGAGGGGCAGGTCAGGAGATGCTGCTTGAGGCTGAAAGATTGCCCCTAGCTGGACAAACACAGTATCCAAGGTGTTCCTAGGGGCTACACAGGTGACAATGCTGCTTCAATTCAGGAAATGTCAGCCAGCCCTTCTGTGAGATAGGTGAGCAGAATGGCTATGCCAGACTTTCTGGGTTGCTACTTAGTAGCTTTGTGAATTTAGGCAGGTGATTTAACCTTCCCATGCCTTAGGTTTCGTCCTGTGTGATGTGGACAGTGACAGCACCTAGCATCTAGGGTTGAGGGGAGATAAAATGGGGTAATATACATAAATGTTTCAAATAGGGCCTGCTTGGCACACAGCATTACCAAATGTGTGCTGGCTATTACTGCCAATAGTTTTATAATCATGCTTTTCTGGAGCTCCTGCCTCACACCAGCTGTGCTTTTATCTGTTTGTCATCTTGGACTTCTGCATACGGAATCATTTGCAGGAAGGACACCATGACTAAAACAAAAAGTCTGAAGTCCTGATGTGGTCTAAACCCTTCATTTTACACCTGCCCAAAATCACAGGGGACCTTAACCCCTCCAGGTCCTCACTTGGCTCTCGCTGTGGCTCGACCACCTTTTCTGGTTCCTCCTCCTGTAGGGTGACTGACTGCTCCTCCACCTCCTTGCCGCCTTCTTTCTCTGCAAGCCAGACGCAGGAGGAGGCTTTAGCTCCAGCCGCAGCCGAGCCCTGGCCCTGGCATTCCCCCTTACCTGTCTCATCCTCTGGCCAGGGCTTGGGTGGCTGCAGCCCCACATAAGTCAAAGAGAGATCCAGCCGCACCTGGGAAGAGGAGGACAGCTGAGAGGAGGGCCCCTGCGCTGAGGGAAAGGGGGAGATGAGTGGTCTATTGTAGCCCATGGCCCAGTACCTGGGGTGTAAAGACGTATTTGTAGAGCTTGAAGTGGCGGAAATAGGTGTTGACCACATAATCAGCCAGGGCCAGCAGCTGTTCCTCCTCAAAAAGATTGATACTGAAAGGGGGCCGCTGTGGAGGTGATTGGGTGTTAGAGGACTGACCACCTCCTGAAGCTCTGGCCTTTTCTCCTAGTGCCCAGAGGTCCAGGAGTAGGGAGAGCCCACTGTGGCCTTCAGAGGAAGATGAGGGTGGTGAGTGTGAGAGAACAGGACACTGGGCTAGACCTCGTCTGGGGAAGAGTGAAGATCCCACTCAGAGGAACTGACCCTGACTCCATGGCAAAAAAGAGCACTGGTGAAGTAGCGGTAACATTCCTCCACATTGCCCAAGGGGGTTGCTGAGGGAAAACAAGATAGTCCAGTGAGTCACCTCTCTGATAATCATTCATTTCACTCACTCAGCAGCTACTTATTGAGCATGAGCTTTAGAAGTGGACAGATCTAGGTTTAAGTAGTGGTTTGTTTCATTAACTCAAATACTGAGTACCTGCTGTGACTGTTCTGGGCACTAAGACAGACAAGGCCCTGCCCTTAAGAGACTTACGTGATAGTGGAAGTGACATACAATAAACCAAGAAATACATCATTTTAGTTCTTGCTAAACATTCTGAAGAAAACCAGTTCTGGGAATAAAGGGAGGAAAGCAAGAGCTATTTTACTGAACATTGTGCATATATTTACCTATATAGGGTATCCTCCCAGAAAGTGTATACATTCTGAATAATTAATTCCAATGGGTTAAATCTAAAAAGAAACATTGGAATTAATAACTACTCAGTGTGTATACATTTTTGGGGACATACTGTATATTAGAATGATCAGTTTGGTGTGTTTTTTTAATCCTCACCTGAGGATATTTTTTCCATTGCTTTTCAGAGAGAGTGGAAGGGAGAGGGGGAGAGAGAAACATTGATGTGAGAGAGACACATTGACTGGTTGCCTCCCACACATGCCCTGACCAGGACCAGGGATGGAGCCTGCAACAAGGTAGTGCTTTTCGGTCCGGAGGCCAACACTCTAACCACTGAGCCAAGCCAGCTAGGACAGAATAGTGTCTTTCTAAATAAGGAAAGGAAGGGTTTCATAGGTGAAATAACGTGTGTGTGATAACACTGCTAGTAATGAACAGGCTCCAGGTGATAATCTCCCTATTTCTACTTCCCATGGTTACTTATACCATCCAGCCGCCTCCTCTTTCCTGGGCTCAAACCTTCCGGTAGCCCCCTCCTCTTACCAATACAGGCCTTGTGAAGATCTTGGAGCAGGGCACAAGCTGTTGATGTCTGCTCCAGTGAGAAGCCCTGCTGGCGGCAGAAGATGAGTGCATGGGAGAAGAGATCCAGGGTGATGGCATCCTGCAGGCTCTGCTCAGGAAAGCTTAGCCCCAAAATCTTGGCCAGCACCCTTAAGAGGGAGAGAGGGAAGGAGTGAGTGACAATGGAAGCCTCCCTTCACTACCCCACACTAGTGTACAACATGCTTTGGAGCCAGGCATTCCTCATGCCTTCCCAGTACACCCTCAGCCTTTCACATGCTTCTTCCCTTCCCTGCTTCTCCCCCCCATACTCCCTCATCTCCTCAACGTTGGCCGTCTTCTCCAGGCTGTGCATAGAATGGATGTCAAGGTACTTCCTGTCATAAGAAAAGAGGAGAAAAAGTGTTGGTGGCCATTATACATTAGTCTCATGGCAGGGCTAGAGCACTGGACTGGGAACCAGGAGACCTGAGTTTGAAGTTCAGCCCTTACACTAACTTGCTGTGTGACCTTAAGCAAGCCACTTCCCTCTCTGGGCCTCACATTTTCCATCTGTAAATACCAGTATGGTCTCATGAACTCTCTTTTTTGTTAATCCTCACCTGAGGATATTTTTTTCATTGATTTTTAGAGAGAGTGGAAAGGAGGGATGGAGGGAAGGGGAAAGGGAGAAAGAGAGAGAGATGCACATTGATTGGTTGCCTCCTGCATATGCCCTGACTGGGCTGGAGGATCAGAGGATCAAACCTGCAACCCAGGTATGTGCCCCTGACCACGAACTGACCATCCAGTACTTGCCCAAGGTCATACAGTAAGGGAATGACAGAGCAAAGACCCTTGCACGACCCTTCTGTGCAAAGTGGTGCTCTAACCACAGAGTGACACCAGCCAGGGCCTAAGTGAACTCTTAATGATTCTTTTCATTATAAAGCCAATGGTTAGATGCCTGGCTGGTGTGGCTCAGTGGTTAAGCAAGGGACCTACCATACAGGAGACCAAGGTTCGATTCTGGGTCAGGGCACATGGTTGTGGGCTTGATCCCCAGTAGGGGGCATGCAGGAGGCAGCTGATCAATGATTCTCTCTCATCATTGATGTTTCTATCTCTCTCTTCCTCTCCCTCTCCCTCCCTCTCTGAAATCAATAAAAACATATTTAAATAAAAAATAATAAAGTCTATGGTTAGGAAATGAGTTCTTGTCTTTGCTCTGTCATTCCCTTACTGTATGACCTTGGGCAAGTACTCCCATGGGCCTCAGTGTCCCCATTTGCACAATGCTCCATGGCAGCTGTGATACTCCATTTACATCCTCAATCTTTGGCTCCCGTCTTCCCACACCTCTTTGGACTGCTGAGGCACGAGGGCCCTCTTCTAGTCACCTTGGGTAATCGCATTTCTGGGCTTCAGTCTCCTCTGTAAAATGGGGATGCCCTGACCTTTTTATTTTTATTTTTTTCCCCCTGCCCTGGCTGTTTGACAGGACTGTTGGGGAGGCACTAAGGAAATCACTCAAGAGTGAAATGTAACTTTTCCCCAGGCTCTGTATACTCACCACATGCAGATCCGGGGCTGGGGCAGCGGAGACTGCGGGAGAGAAAGCAGATTGGACCAAGGCCCTAGTCCCTGGTCCCTGGCGACCCTCCAGCGGACCTGAGAACTCACTTGCTTTCTCGTCTTAAGGACTATAAACGAACAACGCGGGAGGGCTGGGCTTCAGCAGGCCCTAAGTAATACTAGTAATGAACATATTAACAATCGGGGTTATACACTCGCCCCTTCACCAAGGCAGCCCAGGGAACGTCTTGAGCATTTAGTAAACATAATGACGAGTGGTGCCCTTTTATGAACATTCATGATTGGACCACTCCTTGTCGCCCTCACCGGGAACAATCTGGCTGCAGGATCTTCATCCTTTTTCACCGAGGCCGCGGGGCCGAACTCGGTCCGCACACCTGTTCCCACACGCGTGGCTGGTTCATTCACTGAGCTGTGGCCCTTCTTGGGTTCCGGCCGCAGTTCGGAGGATTGCTCAGGCTCCGACTGCATTCTCGGCCCCCGGAATTGGCTGGACTTCTGACGGGTTATCTCGTTGCTCCTCGGGGTCTGGGTCGCCGCAAGTTCAATCCTGCCACTGTTCTGGGACAGCCGGTTCTCCGCAGCCACTTCCAAGGTCGGACCCTCTATCCAAGCTTCAGTCAATCTACGCTGCCTAGAGGTCAGCTGCAGCCAATCCGCGGGGGGCGGCTCATCTGGTCTCAACCCGGACCGTTGTTAGGGCGACTGGGGGGGGAGGGAAGTGTAATGTGCTCCCCAATCAGTGAGGAGAGAATGCGCATGCGTAATAAATTGCAAAGCGTGCCCCTTTGCCTCTCCAGAGTTTCTAATGGGAGGGAGGCCAGCGGCCTCGTTAGGGCTGGGGCGTGGGAGTGTGGTGCAGTTACCATGGGAACCGTCCACTGGCCAATCACCGAGAGAAAGAGGCGGTGTTCGGGAATCAACCTGAGAGACAGGACTAAGCACGACCAATAGAAACAGGAAATGCTGTCCCACCACATCCGGCATTGCCTCTGGCGCCTGCGCTCTGTGCCCGGGAGGCCGGTGACGTCGGGTGAAGTCCAAGATGGCGGCGCTGGGCTGATCCTGCTGCAGGTGAGGGGCTCGGGGCCTGTGGGAGCCAGATGCAGCAGGTGTGTGCGGGGGAGCGCTGGGGCTGCGGAGCACCGATTGCGTCCGCATGTATGCTCTCCGTCTTTTGCAGGTGACGGAAGTGCCGCCGCCTCCTGCCTGACGTCCCTGGGGAGACCCTTTGCCGCTCCTTGCAGCCGCAGCCATGTCTGGGCCCGGCAACAAACGCGCCTCCGGCGATGGGGGCTCGGGGCCCCCAGAGAAGTTGAGCCGCGAGGAGAAGACCACAACCACGCTTATAGAGCCCATTCGTCTTGGGGGCATCTCTTCCACGGTTTGTGGGCTCCTGTTCCAGCCCTCACAACTTGCCAGACTCCCAACTCTGTTCTCCGCCCAAATCATCCGGAATCTTATTCCCAGTTCTCCAAGTTTAGCAAGACCCACTTTACAGAACACATTGTTGAAACAAACCGAGAACAAGACGTCTGTTTTCCCTTTACAGATAGGAAAACAGGCTCCTAGAAGGGTTAGGAAGAGACAGAAGCAAACCCTCCTCAACCAAGACGCTATCTGTGGGTGTCTGAGCCTCTTTAAATCCTGTTAGCAGTTAGTTTGGGGTTACTCCCCTTTCCCACCCATTCCATTTGCTTTCCTCTGTCTCTGTGATTGGTATCTTGGGCCCTCTTTGACTTTCTCCTTGGCCCCATTGTTTTCCTTGGTAGGAGGAGATGGACCTGAAGGTTTTGCAGTTCAAGAATAAGAAACTAGCAGAGCGGTTGGAACAGCGACAGGCTTGTGAAGATGAACTCCGAGAACGAATTGAGAAGCTGGAAAAGCGGCAGGCCACAGATGATGCCACACTCCTCATTGTCAATCGCTACTGGGCCCAGGTGGATGCCCCTCTGCTTTCCAAGACCTGGCCTTGATCCAGTTGCCAATTCTCAGACTCCTCTGCTAGGAAGCAGTATTATGATGGGAAGCACCTGAGGGATTCATAACGTTTTTGGTGCTTTCTCCCTTCAGCTGGATGAAACTGTGGAAGCCCTTCTCCGACACCATGAGAACCAGGGGGAGCTGTCTTCAGGGACAGAGGCGCCTGGGACCCAGGAGGGGCCGACACGTGATGAGACCCCTCTCACAGAGCCAGGGACATCAGAACTGAGGGGTAGGGCCAGAGCCCTAGGATCTGGGGAGTGTAATTAAGTTCTGGGAAAGATCCTGGAAAGGAAGGGACTTTTGATATTAGGCTTCTGGATTCCCCACCTCCCCTCCCACACGTGCACACAAAATTAACTTCATGTTTGGGCAGCATAGTACAGTGAGTAAAAACACGGGCTTTGGAATCTGAGTGACTTGGTTTGTAGTGCATTTTATGTCTTGGCACTCACTTCAAAAAAAGTGTCAATATTGAATGTTCATTTGTTTGGCACTGATCTACACTCGCAGGAGGCATAGATAAGCAAAAAGAAATACTATCCCTACCACCAGAGAAGAAGTGATTGAAAACCATAAGTTAAAAGTATAGGGGCCCCTGAGCAGGAATTAGTGTGTATGTACTTGTGCGTGGTTCTATTTGTTTTACTTACTGATTGCAGGGGGGGAGAGAGGGAGAAGCACTGATTTGTTGTTCCACCTTTTTATGCATTCATTGGTTGATTCTTGTATGTGCTCGGATCCAGCCACAATCTTGGCATGTCTGGATGATGATCTAACCAACTGAGTTACCTGGCCAGGGCCTTGTGTGGGTTCTGATTTAGTTTGAGAAGGCAGAGAAGGCTCCTGCGGCAATAATTGGGAGCTTTGTGGCCTTGAGGAAATTACCTCTTGAATCTCGGTTGTTTTGATTTCAAGATAATAACAATGTACTACAGGTGTCAGTTGTTTTGATTACGTGAGCCATAGAGTGTTGAAGGGCTCTGTGTGGTACTTGGTGCAGAGTTGTGGTAACTGTTGTTATTATCCTCATGAGTGTCTGTCCATCCTCCCAGAGACCCTGCAAGTGCAGCTGCGGCCCCCACTCAGTGAGCCAGCCTTGGCTTTTGTGGTAGCACTGGGCGCCAGCAGTATTGAGGAGGTGGAGCTGCAGCTGCAGGGCCGAATGGAGTTCTCCAAGGCAGCCGTGTCCCGTGTCGTAGAGGCCTCAGACCGCCTACAGCGCCAGGTGGAGGAACTCTGTCAGCGAGTATACAGCCGAGGTTAGTGTTTTGTGCCCCCCCCCCCCCCAGAGATGTCCATACCAGTTTGCATCTTTCTGATATCCCTTTCTCAATGCCTCTAGCCCAAAGACAGCCAGAATTCCCCAAGGAATAAATCAGCCATGTTCTTAGGGAAAGGGTTAGGTTGTAGATGGGGGCTCCAACTTTGATTTCTGGAGTTGAACTCTAAAGAGATGGGGGAAAGGAGTTGTTGATCTGGTGAGGCCATGCCCTTTTGGCTGGATATCTTTTTTGGAGCACTTTGCACAAATCTTGGTGGCAATTGCTGATCCATGAGACATAGCAGCAAGTGCCCAGGCTTTGTGTGCAGACAGGCTTCTCCCAGCCTTAATTCTGTCACTCTAGCTTTGTTATTCTGGGCAAGTGGCTCTCCTCCCTGAACTGGTTTCCTCTGTGCAGTGGGGATAAAGACTCCTGGCTTTGTCATGGTGTATCACACTGGGCACATAGCAGACTCCAGAATGAGTTAGTACTTCTCCCCATTGCCCTGGACTTGACTGACCCAAGCTCTGATTTCCCAGGGGACAATGAACCCCCTGGTGAGGCGGCTCGGGCACGTACCCGGGAGCTGGGCCGTGAGAACCGGCGACTTCAGGACTTGGCCACCCAGCTCCAGGAGAAGCACCACCGTATCTCTTTGGAGGTGGGAGTTGCATTTTTTGGGATGGGTTTAGACCCAGGGCAGGGTTTAGGTTAGGTGGACACCCAAGGATCTCAGGAAACCAAGTCTCCTCATCTAAGCATCTGCCCTCTTCATTGTTCTCAGTACTCTGAGCTCCAGGATAAAGTGACATCAGCAGAGACCAAAGTGCTAGAGATGGAGACTACAGTAGAGGACCTGCAGTGGGACATTGAGAAGCTGCGCAAGCGTGAGCAAAAGCTCAATAAGCACCTGGCGGAGGCCTTGGAGCAGGTGGGGCTAGAATGCTGTGTCAGATGGAGCCAGGGCTGGGTACTTAAGGCCCTAGGTTCTCTGCTCCACACTCATCAGTCTCTTTTCCCTCCACAGCTCAACTCTGGCTACTATGTGTCTGGGAGCTCCTCAGGCTTCCAGGGGGGCCAGATCACACTCAGCATGCAAAAGGTGAGCAGGCATCATTCTTCGAAGTCCCTCCCGTAATCTTTTCTCTACCCTTGGAATTCCCCACAGAATTATAGTGTCTGAGGCCCTTTCCTGTCACTCATGGTGCTCTTGTATTTGTGCACAAATATGTCCACTAAGTAATTGCTAAACACTGTTAGAAAGCAGGCGTATTGGAGAACAAGAGAGACAAAATTCAAAGCTTTCACAGGGCTTATGTTCTAGTTAGGAGAACTAATAAGAAGTAAGTAAAATAGTACATCAGTTGGTCATAAGTACCACCAAAAAAAAGCACAGATAATAGATAAGTGGAAGTGTTGGAGGCAATTGGAATTTTTAGTTGGGTGGCTGAAGAGGAGCCTTGCTGAGACAGTGCATTTAATCACTATCTCATATCTTGTCCTACCTTTGCTCTCTCACCTCTTGGTTGTTGTATGTTTTCTTGGTGCTGTGGGGATCACTGCACCCTATTTCCCTTTCCTTCAGCTTGCTCTTCAGGGCTTCCAGGAAGGCTTTTTCTTCCACTTGCCTGGGAGCTCTTAGGAAAGTGCTTAGGTCTGGCTTGTCCTAAGCACTGGCTTGGCCTCAGAATACATCATTGCTGCACGTAGGGGAGCTTGATGGGGCTTATGTGAGGGAATCATGCCTCCTGGCCTGGCCCTGACTCCCACGGCCCTTCCCACTCCACAGTTTGAGATGTTGAATGCAGAGTTAGAGGAAAACCAGGAATTGGCCAACAGCCGCATGGCAGAGCTGGAGAAGCTACAGGCCGAACTTCAGGGGGCTGTGCGGACCAATGAGCGCCTCAAGGTGGGCTGTGTTTGGGGCTGGGAGGGCCTAAGACTACAAGGTGGGGCCTGAGCCCTGACATTTGGGCATCCCTGCGTTTAGGTGGCCCTACGGAGCCTTCCTGAAGAGGTGGTACGGGAGACAGGGGAGTATAGAATGCTGCAGGCCCAGTTCTCACTGCTTTACAATGAGTCTCTGCAAGTGAAGACGCAGCTGGATGAGGCCCGGGGGCTGCTGCTGGCCACCAAGAACTCCCACCTGAGACACATTGAGCACATGGAGGTAAGGCCCTGGAACAGGGGTGAGGGCTGAGGGTAAGGGCCAGACCCTGAGGGTCAAGGCATTCCTGAGTCAAGTGCCTGTATGCCTGCCAGGGGTCCCTTGGGAATAAACTCTTCTTAAGCCACTGAGGCCTAAGGTGGGGGGCTTGCCACAGGGCAAAGGGGTTGTGTGGATCCTTAATGCCTCAACCCACAGAGCGATGAGTTGGGGCTGCAGAAGAAGCTGCGCACAGAGGTTATCCAGCTGGAGGACACGCTGGCCCAGGTACGCAAGGAGTACGAGATGCTGCGCATCGAGTTTGAACAGAACCTGGCGGCCAACGAGCAGGCGGGTATGTGGTGAAGACAGGGTGGAGGTGGGCCTTGTCTGGGATTGCTGGGCCCTGGTGAGGGGCTGCTGCTCGTCCAGATGCAAGAGGTTTAACCCTTCCTGTCACAGAGCCTCATCTCCAGTGGAAAGCAAGTATCACCCACCTGGCTCAAAGGCGCAGTAAGGGTCACAACCAGCTGAGGTGGCTGGTGGAGCAGGTTTAGAATATGAGCTATCAACCCCATCTTTGGTTCTCTGGCCTTCTCTGTCTCTGAAATAATTCATTTATTTTAGAAAGGCTTATCTAATACTACCTATGAGCCAGGCTCTGTTCTAGGCTTTGGGATTATACCAGTGAACAAAACACAAAGAATCCCTGCTGGTGTGGAGCAGTGTTGTAATGGGGGAAGGCAGGCAGTAGAGAAGAAAAAATAGAACATGTTTTTTAGGTAATGATATATATGTCAAGAAAAATAAAGCAGGGATGGAAGACAGGAAGTGTTAGGAGAAAGGGTGTTGCAATTTTGGATGGGGAGACCAGAGAGATATAACTGAGAAGATGATATTTGTTTAAAAACTCAGAAAAAGGCTGACTAATTTTTGTGAATTTACAGTTATGTATTCTTTTGAAGGAAATTTGGAAATATTTAAAAATGTACATGAGCAGAAATAACACAAAGGCAGTGCGAAGTTACTTTGGGGTGAATTTTCTTTAAGTCTGTGTTATTTACTTTGATGAGATCATACTGTATAAGGCCTCAGTTTTCCTTGTCTTTATAATGGGAGTGATGGCTCTGGCTCCTCCTCTTTCCCCACTGAGGAGTTGGGCCCCTAACCCAGGGGCCAGTCTGACCTTAGTCCCTGACCCGCCCCTAGGACCCATCAACCGTGAGATGCGCCACCTAATCAGCAGCCTTCAAAACCACAATCACCAGCTAAAGGGGGATGCCCAGCGATACAAGAGGAAGCTGCGGGAAGTGCAGGCTGAGATTGGCAAGGTGAGGAGGGGCTGCCTGGGAGAAGCCTTGGCTAGACCCCAGTGAGTGCCATCTCACTTCAGCCCTCTTCTCTCCTGTTCTTTACAGCTCCGGGCCCAAGCCAGTGGCTCTACGCATTCTGTCCCCAACCTGGGCCACTCAGAGGACTCTGGCCTCATTGCCCCAGCCCCAGGGAAAGAAGAGGGTGGGGCAGGCCCTGTTGGTGCCCACGAGAGCAGAAAGGAGATGGCTTCAATGCCTGTTACCACCATGACTACCTCCTCAGCAAAGAAGGAGGAACTGGTCCCCTCTGAGGAAGACACCCAGGCCTTAACCCCTGGGTCCCAGGGCCTCTCTTCCCGGGGCCGAGAACCTGAGGCCAGGCCCAAACGGGAGCTTCGGGAGCGGGAAGGGCCTGGCCTGGGACCTCAGTCTGTAGCCTCAGCACTTTCAAGAGCTGATCGGGAGAAGGTCAAGGTGGAGGAGGCCAAGAGGAAGGAGTCAGAACTCCTCAAAGGTCTCCGAGTGGAGCTCAAGTGAGGCCCTATTCCTGTCTTCTTCCCACCCCTGCCAAGCAGCATCCAGCCCTACTTACCAAGTCCTTCTTCTGTGCCTCCCACAGGAAGGCCCAGGAAAGCCAGAAGGAGATGAAGTTGCTGCTGGACATGTACAAATCGGCGCCCAAGGAGCAGCGGGATAAGGTGCAGCTCATGGCAGCTGAACGCAAGGCCAAGGCTGAGGTGAGGTCAGGTAGGGCCTGTGGGACATGCAGAGAGGTTACCCTAGCGGGTTCTGACCAAAGCAGAGCCCTCAGTCAGTAGGAAGCCATAATGACAAGAGAGCTCCCTCCTTTTGGTGACTAGGTCGATGAGCTCCGGAGTCGTATCCGGGAACTGGAGGAGAGGGATCGAAGGGAGAGCAAGAAGATTGCAGATGAGGATGCCCTGAGGCGCATTCGGCAGGCGGAGGAGCAGATAGAACACCTGCAGCGCAAGTTGGGTGCCACCAAGCAGGTGTGAACCTCTTGTGGTCCTCTTGCTTCTGAATGTTAGGATTCCCTTTAACTGCCCCCCTCTCGGATGCTTCTAGCAGAAGCTTGGTCCACTCTGTGGTTCTTTGCTCAGCCATGTTCTCCTGTTTTCCACATGGTCATCGTGTCCGTCTACCACATTCCGTCCTGGTCTTGCCCACTACAGGAGGAGGAGGCTCTGCTGTCAGAGATGGATGTGACAGGCCAGGCTTTTGAGGACATGCAGGAGCAAAATGGGCGGCTGCTACAGCAGCTGCGGGAAAAGGATGATGCCAACTTCAAACTGATGTCGGAGCGGATCAAGGCCAACCAAATTCACAAGCTGCTGCGGGAAGAGAAGGACGAGCTGGGCGAGCAGGTTCTTGGCCTCAAGTCTCAGGTATGGTTGTCCTGGGCTTGCAGGGTGGAGCTGGAGAGGTAGGGGCTTCCAGTGCTGAGTGCCTACTCCTGTCCCCAGGTGGATGCCCAGCTGCTGACTGTGCAGAAGCTGGAGGAAAAAGAGCGGGCCCTGCAGGGCAGCCTTGGAGGTGTGGAGAAGGAACTGACGTTGCGCAGCCAGGCCCTGGAACTCAATAAGAGGAAGGTGAGGCTGGGCCTGAGGGAAAGCAACCTAAGATGCTGGCTCACAGCTGAAGAAATCATGCTCACATCTCAAGCACTTTCTGTGTTCCAGACCCTGTGCTGAGGACTTTCAGTACTTGGTCAAATTTCAGTCTCACAATAATCCTTTGATGGTTTTTCTTGTCATCCATGAGGAAACTAAGGCTCAGGAGGTCAACTGACTTGAGTAGGTCAAAGAATAGAACTGGGATTTGGTGGGTCTCCTTGGCTCCAGGACCCACATCCTGACCAGGGCATTGGTCAGCTGTAAAATGGGGATGGTGGCTCCTGCCATGTAGTTATATTAAAGCTAAGAAATATCCAGTTCATAGTAAAGGCTTGAGATGGACATCGATTTTCATTTTCTTTCTCCACTGGCCTTTTTTCTCCTCTTGCTTTGTTCATTCGTTTAGGCAATATTATACATGCCCTCTCCGTATATACCAGACCCTGCGCTGAGTGCTGGCGAGACCGTGAGAATAAGAGGGTCCTGTTGGAAGTAGGAAATTCCGGTCTTTAGGGACGGATAGCCAGTCAATAATCCCAGGGTAAAATAGTGTTATTACAGATCATAGTAAGTCTTATGAAGGATAACTAAGGTGCTGTAAAAACATATGAAGTGTCATTTGAGTTGAGGGAGTTGCAGGGAAAATGTACGTGTTGGGGGAGTCAGTAGCAGAGGGACAAGCCCTGTGAAAGCTCGGAATCAGGAGAGTTATTCAGGTGAGGAGCTGGAAGTGTTGGGAACAAGGGAGAATAGGAGGTGTGAGTTGAGAGGTCAGGAGGCAGAACCAGCTCTACTGAAGATACTAGACTTAATCGCAAGAGCAAGAATCACTGGAATGTCTGACAAGCATCTGTGGACCATGGTGCCTAACTTCCTAGGCTCAAGAGAATGGTGCCCTCCTTCCTATCTCACCCACCTCAGGCTGTGGAAGCAGCCCAGTTGGCTGAGGACCTGAAGGTGCAGCTGGAGCATGTGCAGACACGGCTGCGAGAAATCCAGCCTTGCTTGGCAGAGAGCCGGGCTGCTCGAGAAAAAGAGAGCTTCAACCTCAAGAGGGCTCAGGTGTGCATGTGGTGGGGACAGGTTCGCACAGGGTCACTGGTGTCTCCTGGGGGTGGGTGGTTTGGGATGTAGACCCCTGCAATTAGCCTGGCCCCTGTCCTGCTTCAGGAGGACATCTCTCGGCTGCGGCGCAAGCTGGAGAAGCAGAGGAAGGTGGAGGTTTATGCCGATGCTGACGAAATTCTCCAGGAGGAGATCAAGGAGTACAAGGTGGGGCTGTGGGGCCAAGTTGTGTCCCATCAATCTAGGAATCTTAGATGGGGGATTGGTGAGAGCACTCGTGGGTAGTCTGGGGACCCTGGAGATAAGGTAGGATAGTAAAGAGTGGGCTGAACCTGTTGTGAAGAATCAGACAATTGACTGAGAATTGTACATGTGTACTGCAGGCCAGGCAGAGTGCCTGGCAAGGTGTGGGAGGGCTTGGAACTAGACCTGGTCTCAGAGCTCTTGAAATTGAGTATGTGTGGGAGGAGGCAGCCAAGTAATTCTCCCATCTGAGTGATGAGCAAAGTGATGGCAGAGGCTACAGGGGCTATGGGAACTTGGGGGAGGGGAGGCTCTTAAACTAGCCCTGGGTGTCAGCAGGCTTCCTGGAAGGAATGTCATCCAAAAGAAACACAAGGAGTCAGAGTTGGATGTGAGGAATGGGGACAAGGGGATTCTGGCAAAAGGGAAGGCAGAGGTGAGGCCCCTAATTGAGAGAGGGGTGCTGAAGGACAGAGCTGGACATTGTATTTGGAGGACAGAACGTGGGTTTTGTGGTGATTGGCAAGCCTGAGAACATTGGGTAGTGTCAGAACCTGAAACATTTGACACAGAATTAAACATGTGGTAAGCCAGGTTGGCAACTGGAGACGTGAAAGGTTTTAAACCAGAGTGACGTGGTCTGATTTGCTGTTGGATTTGGGCTAGAGTAGGTAAAGACTAGAGGCAGGGGAATTTGTTAAGCTAGTGTAGTCATTGGGGCAAAACCTGATACTGAGCTAGTCTAAGGTATTAGAAACAAGTAGAGGAGTTCAGGAGTATTTAAGAGGCAGAAATGCTTGGATTCAGTGATGGATGGAATGCATGGAGGGAGATGGAGATACTGAGAACTCCTGGGTTCCTGATTGAGAAACTGGGTGGATGACTAGTGGCACCTAGTGGGATTTGGAAGACTACGTAGTGAATAGGGGTTGGTGGACAGTGTTCAAAGATGTTGAGAACAAGGTGCATGTGGGACATCTTAGGAGAGGCTGTCTGGGAAGGCACTCAAAAAGCAAAAGGGCAAGTCTGGAGAACGGGCTTGGGGAATTGTCAGCAGAGGCAGAAATGGAAACGAGGGTCTGTGGCGTGAGAAGGTTTGGGAGCCTTTTTCCTCAGGAACCTCAGAGCTTAAATGATTGGCAGAGGAAGAGAAGCCTGTGGACTGGAAGGAAGGAGAGTGTTGTAGACGGAGTTGGTGGGGGAGGAATTTCAAGGAGGTGGGGGTGAGCTAATCAGAGCTGCCAAGTAGGCAAATGAAGTGAGTGATGAGAGGTGCCCCTTGGATTTGGCAGTTTTGGTGGGAATGGTTCTTGGGTAGGGGTGGAGGCGGAGGTCAGATTACCTGCACTCTCACTAACTGGAGTGGAGAGAGGGCAAAAGGTGGGTCAGTAAAGAGTAAACATTTGAAACAGTTTGGACTTAAAGGGTCAGGCAGCTGCAGACAGCCATGGTGGAGGATTTCTCAAGAGGGGACAGATTTTGGAGCCTGTCAAATGCTGATGGGTTGGGTTCTGAGAGCTAGGGACGAAGGCAGTGGGCTGGGCTGGGATTTCAAGAAGAGCAGAGGACGAATGTTGAGGAATGCTGAGTTGAGGGAATTTCTGTCTGGAGTTGGAGGAGAGACCTGGTGGCAGGTGGCAGGTTTCAGAACAGACACGGAGATTTGTGAAACCTCCAGGGACCCACAGCAAGATCTCTGGGTAGCACCAGGGGTGGGCCCAGGTGAGGGTGGAGACAGCATATTTCTAGTGGCTCTGCCATACCCAGCTGTGACTTTAGCAGGTGCAGGTGAAGTAGACAGTTGGCTTAAGCCAGGATTGGGGTTTTTCCAGAGAAGACCAGAGGGGAAAGAGATGAAACCCAAGGGCAGAAAAGCCCAGGCTGAGCCTGTGGATCGTTGGCCTTAAGAGGGAACACGTGACCACTGGCCATCATTGCCCAGGTTAGAGTCCAGACTGCTACTTTGTAGCTTTGAGACCAGCTTCTGAGTCTGTTTCCTCATGTAGAGAGTGCTCATCCCTACCTCCCAGGGTTATGGGGAGAGTTAGTTGCAGTTGGCTATATGTATGATGGCCTAGCGCAGACCACCTCCTGCTGGCAGCTTGGGGTCTGGACACTGTCAGGAATGTTCCTGATCTGATTTGATACCTTTTCCTGCCTCAGGCAAGGTTGACCTGCCCCTGCTGTAACACCCGCAAGAAGGATGCAGTCCTTACGAAGTGCTTCCACGTTTTCTGCTTTGAGTGTGTGCGGGGCCGCTATGAAGCCCGCCAGAGGAAGTGCCCCAAGTGCAATGCAGCCTTTGGTGCCCATGACTTCCACCGTGTCTACATCAGCTGAACCCGTAACTCAGGGGACTTTAGAACACCCATGGACCCTGGGGGCTGTGCCCCCAGTCCCTCCCCACCCCACATCCCGTGGCCCCACCCTTTGTTCTGGACTCTGTGTGTCCAGCCCCTTCCCATCAAGTTGGTTTGGGGTCCCCAGTGCATGTTAGTGGGAGTGGGAATCAGCCAAGCTCAGTTCCATTTTTTCTCCAGTCAGAGCTGAGGCACCCGCCATGCAGGAAAGATGTGCTGTGAGACACCCAGGCCCATCCCAGCCCTAAGGGGGAAATTTCCCCAGGCTGTGACCTCCCATGGAAGAGGAGGCTCACTCACTACCTGCTTACACACCCACAAGTGAGGACCAGGGGTGGGCCAGGTTCCCAGCCCCTTGCTCCCCGCCCTCCAGGCCTGGGCAGGCTTCCCCTCCTGTGGAGTTCCCTGGGCTCTTTGGTCTGGCTCTTGTGCAAAGGGCTTATATCCTGGTGTTGGGGGCGAGGGGGGTGCACGGTCCTCTTCCTCTGGGAAGCTCTGTGGTTGCTGCAGTCACCTTGCCCTTATTTGGGGAGTGCTGAGCCAAGATTATCAGTTTCTATTCTAATCAGGCCCCTCTCAATATCTACTCCCCCAAGCCCTCATACCTCCACCTCATGCTTCCCAAGTCTCCAGTGGGTCCCCAGCCCTGACTCTGCTTTCATCCTGGTGGCCTTAACTGCAGTGGAGGCAGAACTTCCGATCATTCCAGGTAGAAGAGCTTCATCTAACCCTGTAACTGAGCCTGTATCCACGATGCTTGCTGTGCGGCCTGCCCAAGCAAACTGGGCTGTGAAGGAGCAGGCCAGGCCTGGAAGGTGGAGCTGCTGGCAGGTGCAAGGGTCCATTCGGACTCAGCCCCTG
Source organism: Miniopterus natalensis (assembly GCF_054644295.1). NCBI lineage: Eukaryota > Metazoa > Chordata > Mammalia > Chiroptera > Miniopteridae > Miniopterus > Miniopterus natalensis. The sequence continues at coordinate 97,661,619 of NC_142083.1, forward strand.
CTCTAGAGATGTCTTGTATAGGCTGTATGTTACGAATAAACGCTCAGCCCGTGGTCCGGGGAGCCAGGTTTCCTGCCCTAAACTTGGTCCCCCTGTCCCGATGCTGCCCCACCTGGTGTGTGTACCTGGAACGTTCTGTACAGATGAGAGGCCCTGCTCTTGCCACCCCAACACGTAGGTACGCTTAGACCTAACGGCTGCCGGAGACTCCGTACCGGGCTCCTGGGAGGAATGTGGCCGCGTAAAGAAATCATCGACCCAGCGGGTCCTGGAAGGCTGACCCCATTGGCCTCTTGCGCGCGGGCTCGCCACACCCCTGCCAGTCATTGGCCGCTGGGATGCTGGGAAATCTCCAGTTGCATCCTGGGAAACATAGTTCCTTGTTGGCACAGGGCGACAAGGTGCTGGCACAGGAGGGCCGGTTCTGGTGGTGCCTGCGAGAAATGGGCCTGTATCCTGCGGGCGGTCCCTCCCCTCGGACAAACAGATTGGGACACCTCAGTGGGTGACTTTTTATTGCAACTTGAGCCGGCGGCTAGTGCCCCTCGGAACTGTTTCGAGTGTTGAGGGGCACGTCTGGGTTCAGCGTCTTGTGGTGGAGAGAGCCATCACTGAGGCTGTGCTGGGCTCCCACTAAGGCCGGTGTTGACCGCGGTTGGTTCCAGAGCTGGAGTCGGGGCCATGGCCAGGGTAACGGCCGTGGGCTTGGCAGCAGCCCCACTTTCCCGCGGTCCTGCAGTCTTGGAAGTGGCGCCTTCACAGGGGCTTGTAACCTTGTCCGTCTGTGGGTCCCATCTGGTGCCCAGGGTTTCGGCGGGGCCGCAACGGCTGGACCAGGTTGGACTGGAGAGGGACACGCGGGCTACAGTGACTTCCTGCGCCGTGCTGGAGGTCGTGGGCACGCTCACTGAGGCACGGGCCAGGGCCGGAGATGGCATCAAGCCTCTGAACAAATGTGCGTGGCCCAGGAGCAGCCGTAGCAAGGGTGGGGAAACGCAGCATATTGCATCACAGAGAGGCTGCTTGCCTCTGAGAGGAGCATGGTGCCTAGGAGTCGGTTGGGGTCAGCCAATACTCTGTAAGTCACCTCTTTCCCAGGAGTCACCTCCATGTAGGTTCCTTAAATGCAAGTAACTACACATCACCTCCCCAAGTATCTTACCTAAGCCATCCTCCATATCCAGAGGAGCTAAAAACTCCTTGTGAGTCCTCATACCTAATAAAGTAGGCATCAAACCACATTCTCAAGCCCAAGGGCATGGGATAAAGATCCAGAATTTTAGTGACGGGGCAAGCACTGATGCCGCAGAGTAAACTCCATAAACTCCATAAACTTTAGTTTGCAGTTGCCTGCCCAGTGCTGGGAGGACCTACCTTAGGGGCTGGTCAGGCCCCTCTAGCCAGTTTTGACCTCTTACAACCCCAGTGGCCTCAGTGGCTATGATACCCTGGGTTCCTGGGATAGCCAGGCCAAAACTGACCTTGCCTAGTCTCTGGTGAGCAGATGCTGGCCTTCTGGTGAAGGTCATTTTAGCCAGAACTAGGGTTACTGTCTGCGATTGGCCCCAGGGGTCCAGTGGAGCATTTAGCATTGACCACTCTCTTCAAACCTTACCTTAGACCTGTGGTGCTACACTCCCCTGGTTTTTCCTCATGTACTATTTTCTGCTGGTCCTCTCTCTAGACTCTCCTCTCTACTCTGCTATTCTTCCTGGGTATGTTTATCCGTGGCCATGGCTACAGCTAAGCTGCTAAGGCCCAACTCCAGCCCAGTTTTCTTTCCTGAGGTCCAAACCTGGGGTGGGACTAGAGGGTAAGGTCATGTACTCTCCTTAAAAGTCCCCCAATGGTGCCCTGACCCTAAGCTCCTCAGGATACTCCACACTCTGGCCTCTGCTCTCTACCTTCCTTCAATCCTCACCCCTGTTCAACACCCACATCCAACTGTTATGCACCCTCTATCCCCCACCTCACCCCTGGCCCCTACACATACCATTTCCTGTTGCTGCAACCCTCACTCCTTAGGTCACTCCAGCCAGTTTCCTGAACCTGCGCTGAGGCAGGCACCATGTCTGGGCACATGGTCCCTCCTGCTAAATCTGAACAAATCACTACTCCAGTGCATGTTCTTTCCCTGCAGTCTCCTCACTTTACTGAGGACTCCTGTGCTGAGACCAGTTCTGATGTACCTCAATTGTCCCCAGGGCTGGGAACACAGGGAATGTGGGATAGCCTTCATTACCTCCCTATGAAAGACAAGTCCCTCTTTCCTTGCTTTCCAGATGGAGAAGGGGAAGGAGAGGCAGTGAGCCTGCCCTGGGAGTCTAGGTCAGAGAAGCACAGGGAAGATGGGGAGACAGCTTCCTGGCTGGAGCAGGAGGCTCCTGGCAGACCAGGGCAGATGCAGGCAATGGGTTAGAGCAAGTGTTGACCTCAGGCTTGGGCCATGGCCAGGCCTAGGCCCAGGAGATAGCATAGAGGTAAGCCGGGCATTGAGGATTCATCAAAGCAGCCCTGCCTGACCCATTGTGGAGCCCAGACTAGGCCCAGGCAGGCCCAACGATGGGTGAGAGGCTTGGTTAGGTGTAGAGCTGTTCCTGGCCATTCTGGTTTCCCTCCCTTCCTTGCTGTGGATCTTAGGCAAGTGGCTGCCCTTCTCTGAGCCTCAGCCTTTCAACATGGTGAGGGCTATGGACTACAGCCTGAGAGTGAGATCACAAGCCAGGTCTCCTCCACCACCTCTCTTCCAAGTCTAGGAAGCTGTCCAAATGATGGGCTGTACCAGGTCCAGGACCCAGGTGAACCAGGGAAGGTGGCCTCCAGCTTTTGAAACTTGATCTTTGGAGCTTTCCCATGTGGCAGTCTGGAGAGGGGGCGGGTATGGTGGCCAGAGAGACCTCCCTGGAGCTGCACAGCTGGACCTGAGCTAGCCAGCGCCAGAGTCACCAGCCAGTCACCCAACAATCAGCAGGATGTGCTGATGCCAAAGCCAGACATCAGTCAACAAGAGCTGTTTGACTCTGCCACCACCTCAGAAGTTTCTCCCCCTTTCTCCCAAGGGTATGGATTTTAAAACTCAATCTTCACCAGCAGGCATGGGGTGGGGATTTTAGGGTCTTTGGGAAGAGTGCAAGAGTGGCCTGGAGCTGAGCTGAGCTTCTGAGGCTCTATATGGACCCTTGCTCTGGGAGGGGCAAACTCTCTGAGCTTGCTCTAGGATTCACACAGAAGACAGAGAGCACCTGGGAAACCTTATTCCCTTTATTCTCTTCAGCTAATCAACATGACCACCAGTGACACAACACTGTTATTGACACACAACACTCAAAAGTGGGGCCTCTCTTCACTCCAGGTGGGCAAGTTAGGTAAGTGGGGCTTCCCTAATGAAGGCAAAGGCGTCTAGGGCTGCTCGCCTCGGGCAGGTGTCATGGAACCCCACCTCTTGACTGTGATGGTTTCAAGTTTCCCCATCATTCAGGATTCATGCCCAGTTCTTTCGAGTTCCCATTTGACCTCCATATCCATAGCAGTTTCAAGTTTCACCCTAAGCTCAGATCAGTTTCTACTCTTCCCTCTGCTTTCACCAATGACTCTGTGACCCTATCTATGGGCTCCTCAACTGGGGCACTTCTGGAGTCAGGCCTGCACGGAGCTGGACAAGAGGCCTTCCAGAATGAGCTGGGCCTTTGCCGGAGCTGATCAGAGGGACTCTGGACACTGCCACCTCCCCCTGCCAGTTCCCTGCTTAGTTCCTTCCAAGATGTAGCTTATTTTGGGAAGCACCTGGCTAAAGGAGTTTAGGGTGGTGGGCAATACCCAAAGAACAGGTCATACCCAAAGGTCTCCGACTCTGCCCCTTTCTTGCTACAAAACCCCAGACCCCAACTCATCGTATCCGCATCATCCATTGAAGTACCAGAGCCTAAACTCCCAGCCCCAACCAGTTCCTACAACATGCGAGCATCACACTACATATGCTACACCCAAGTCCTCAGTCGGCCTGCAGTTGGCCTCTGACCACACTGCCCACCTCCCCCCGGACTGGCCCCCGAGCTTCGAAGGCTGCTCCCCAGGACTCTTCTGGAGAAAGATTTCTCAGACCTGCTCTGGGGGTTCTGCTTCTAGCTTTAAAAGGGGTTTGTCTACAACTGGAGTTTCTTTCTCCTACCATCTTAGAGGGAAAAGAATCTGCTTTGACTTGGAGGACTGTGTCCTGTTCCTCAGTCTCACAGGGACACCCCCTTTGTGGACGCTTGTCAGCAGAGCTTCGGCAGGCAGGCTCCTCCCCTCAGTAGTGCTTTCCAACCTGGCACTGGGGTCAGTGGGGCTTTAATGCAGAGGGTAGAAAGGGTCTCCCCACAATCATGCAATGCCTGCCTTCTCCCCAGCAGGCCTGGCCTTTTCCAACTAGTGTTCTAGATTTTGATCCTTTGAGTTTGCGGGTTATCCTTTGGGGGGCAGGGTAGATGAAAGGTGAAAGACTTTCACCTTTTGAACTTCAGGTAATGAAATTAGAGGTCTCTTCCACAGCTTTGTAGGATTCTGGGTCACCCTCTAGGGGATGTGACTCCTGACGGGCGCCACCTCACCTGGCACGTTGGTTCTCTTACTCCAGGACCACAGTGCATTACTGGTGGCAGCATGGGGTCAATGGGCACTTCCTTTGGACCCAGCACTGGATGGAGTCTACAGGCTTAGGGGATGGGTTCTTGTTACAGATGTTTCAAGAGTTTTTTCCAACCATTTTAGAGGGCAACAGTCTCTCCCCTGCCACACACACGTTAGCGGGTCTGGCTGGGTTAATGGAAGTGTGTAACAGTGTGTGGTGTGTGGGGACAGGAGATGGGTCTGGCAAGGGTGTGGTTCTCATCTTTCCATTCCCCTCTGAAGGTTTCTGGCTAAGGAGAGAAGCCAAGTAGGTGGAATCCATCCCTTCCCAAAACCGCAATCAGGCTGGGTTGTCACGACTTCAGAGGGCTCCAGCTACTGGAGGAAGGTGGTCAGGGCTCCATACTCTCTTCCGTGGGGTGTTTGGACACCCATCATATGTGCAGGCTGGCTCATCCTGCCCGCAGCCTTGCTATCAGCTTGGAGGAGACTGAGATTTAAGAGCAGGCTGCTGGCTAATCAAAGCTCTATTCTGTCAACTTGCCGTCCCTCGTTGCCAGAGAACCTACATGTGGCTCTCGCTGACTTGGAGAAGAGCAGTCTAGAGGATTTAACCACACACAGGCCTTGAGTCTCTGAAGGGCTTTATTCTTTGGAGGTCGACTAGCAGCAGTCCTCCCTCTTCACTGAGGACAGAATTCGAGGAAACGGGCTGCCACTGCAGCGACACTGGTGGCAGTTAGATTTCAGGAGGAACCTCCTGACAGTGAGACCTGAGATGTAGCGGGAGGGACCCTCCATTCCAGGAGGCCTCTCAGAACAGAAGTCCGCAGGAAAGGGTCGTCCTGCCCGGCTGGGAGAGGACCCTGGCGGCCCGGCCAGGATCTGCTTGCACTTGGAGTTTAACAAGCTCCCGGAAACGGGAAGACAGCCTGGAGTTTGCTGGGTTCCACCTGGACAGTTTTGCTACTTGGTTTCCTTCCCTCAAAGCACTGTGACAGAATCCCCTGACTCTTCCCCCTAAATTTTTGGGGTGGTTCCCCAGTACTCTTACACTTAAAAGTTTTATGCACCCCAAACTTCAGCCTTCAAAAAGGCTCAACATTTTTTTCCTTCCCCACTTTTGGCCTCTTTCTGATGGAATTCCATGGGCCTCTCCCTCTCGCACGCACTGTTCACCTCCGACTGGCCTTGTGCCCCCAGGAAACCCCACGCAATGACTAGATTTCCTCTTCCTAGTTCCTGGGCCACTTCTCCGCGGGGTCTCCCATCCTGTTTTCCTTTCCCAGTCCCACCCGGCTGCCACACTATCCCGCACCGAGCGGTTTACTCAGCGGAAGTGTCCACGGCTGCTGGGAAGGAGCCCCCCTCCCACGTGGCAGGAGGGAGCCCTGGGCAACAAGTTCACGGGAGGCTCTTCCACACCTTCCGAGGGTCACTGCTCCCAAGTCAACACCATTGTATATTCCCTGCACTTCCCCGACCCTATAGTTTCACAAGGATTTCGGTACAGTTTTATAGGGTTGTCTAGAGACATATTGGGACCTCATCCTACAATTAATAGGGCTTTTATCCACTATGGTTTATAGGGATTTTCTGCTACAGACTTAAAGGGCTTTTTTTCCTACATATTTATAGGGTTCCTAACCCCAGTTTTTCTCTACTGCATTATAAGTGGTTCCCGCCAACAACTTATAGGGTTTCTTATCACTCATATAAAAGCACTATTTTTACCCAGGGTCCTCATCCTCCACATCTCTACAATCTGATAAGGTTTTCTTCCTTTTCTCGCAAAATCATTTGGGGAGATCCAGTGTTCCTCTCAGGAGAGGCCCTGGCCCCCAGGCCCATTTCACAGGGTGACCCCTGGGTGGCAGCTCCTATGGAGAAGGAGGGCTGCGACTTCTGTGAAGCCATCTCCACACTCGGGGCACAAATAGGGCTTTTCTTCCAAAAGGGTTTTGGGGGTCTCCCCTTCCTCATGGCTACTGCTCCCTGTGGGGGTGGGGGCCTCCCCTTCATCTTCCTGGCTTGTGGACAGGGTGACTGGCTCTGGAAGGGGGTCTTCGGGTCTGGGGGACTTTTCTTGGGTGTGGGTTTCCTGGTGCCGGATGAGGGCCAGGCGATCCAGGAAGGAGGCCCCACAATCTGAGCAGCTGTAGGGTCTGGCCCCCAGGGGGCTCCTGAGGTGCTCCAGGAGGACAGAAGAGCTCTTCCCCAGCTCTGGACTCTTCTGTGGTTTCCCACCTGCATGGACTTTCTGGTGCAGCAGCAGCTCAGAGCTGAGGGCAAAGCTTTTTTTGCATTCAGGGCATTTAAAGGGCTTTCCACTTAGGAAGGGACTGGGCCCTGCCCCTTCTGCTAAACCAATCCTATAATCAGGAAACAGAAAGGGTTTCTCGTTGCCGTGGGTGAGCTGGTGTTGGAGGAGCACAGCCCGATCCAGAAAGCTTTCTCCACAGTGGGAGCAAATGTAGGACTTGGAGGAGAGCAGGCCCAGCCTTTGGCTAAAGCTCTCCTGCCCCTCAGGCATTTTAAAGGGCTGTCCTGGGGGCTCAGCTCTGCCCTCTGAAGCACCTGGATAGGAATTGCCTCCAAAAGGGAGCCTGGGAGATCGAAACTGAGGAGGCTTGGGAGCTGGGTGTGCAAGGAGGCCATCTGAATTTTTGTAGGGGTTTTCTCCGATGTGGATCCTCTGATGCTGCATGAAAATGCCCTCGTCGTTGAACCCCTTTCCACAGACAAGACACTTGTGTGGTTTGGCTCCAGGGGGCGGGGTTAGCAGGGCTGGGTCCCCGAGCCCCAGCAGAGTGTCGCCCTGAGCTCTCCGGGCTGGCGTCTTCCCTCTTTCGTGGATCACCCGGTGCTGCTCCAGCTCGTGCGCCTCCAGGAAGGCCTTCCCGCAGTCGGAGCACACAAAGAGGTTCTCATCCATGTGGGTGCGCACGTGCGTGATGAGGTTCGAGCTCTGGCTGAAGCTCTTGCCGCACTCGGGGCACTTGTAGGGCTTCTCGCCCGTGTGGGTGCGACGGTGCTGGATGAGGTGGGAGCTGCGGATGAAACTCTTCCCGCAGTCGGAGCACTTGTAGGGCTTCTCGCCCGTGTGAATTCGCTGGTGGCGGATGAGCGTGGAGCTCATGATGAAGCTCTTGCCACAGTCGGCGCAGATGTAGGGCCGCTCGCCGCGGTGGATTCGCTGGTGGTTGATGAGGTTGGAGCTGACGCTGAAGCTCTTGCCGCACTCGGGGCACTTGTAGGGCCGCTCGCCTGTGTGCGTGCGCTGGTGCCGCAGCAGCGTGGCGCTCAGGGTGAAGGTCTTGCCACAGACGGGGCACTTGAAGGGGTCCTCGCGCAGGTGGGTCCGCTGGTGCTTGATGAGGGTGGAGCTGTGGCCGAAGCTCTTGCCGCACTCGAGGCACTCGTAGGGCTTCTCGCCGGTGTGCGTGCGCTGGTGTTGGGTCAGCTCGGAGCTCTGGATGAAGCTCTTGCCGCACTCGGTGCACCGGTACGGCTTCTCGCCGGCGTGGATCTTCTGGTGCTTGAGGAGGTTGTGGTTCTGGCCGAAGCGCTTGCCGCACTCGGGACACTTGTAGGGCTTCTCCCCAGTGTGCGTGGCCTGGTGCTGGATGAGGTCCGAGCTGCGGTAGAAGGCGCGCCGGCACTCGCCGCACTTGTAGGGCTTCTCGCCCGTGTGTGAGCGCTGGTGCTTGATGAGGTTGGTGCTCTGGGTGAAGGCCTTCTCGCACTCGGTGCACTTGTAGGGCTTCTCGCCCGTGTGCGTGCGCTGGTGCTGCACCAGGTTGGAGCTCCAGCTGAAGCATTTGCCGCAGTCCGGGCACTTGTAGGGCTTCTCGCCCGTGTGCGTGCGCTGGTGCTGCACCAGGTGCGAGCTCTGCGTGAAGCTCTTGCCACACTCGGAGCAGGTGTTGGGCCGCTCGCCCGTGTGGATGCGCTGGTGCCGCAGCAGCTTGGACCACTGGCTGAAGCTCTTGCCGCACTCGTTGCAGATGTAGGGCTTCTCAGCCCCGGAGGGGCGGCCTTGCACCAGCTCCCGCAGGCTGGACTCGTTGGCGGGGACCACCGGGGGGCTGTTCCATGTGGTCAGAGTCCCCCACTGCCAACTGGCCTCACAGGCCTTGGTCCAGTCAGACGGGGCAGGAACTACCTCGGGGGTTGGGGAGTCAAGAGGAGTCTGGTGGTCCAAGGGGTTGGAGTGACCCAGTGAAGTTGGGGGGTCCTGGGGGCCTGAGGGATCCTGGGAGGGTCTCTCCAGGGGCATCTCTGGTGGGTCCTTGAATTCTGGACTCTGAGCTGGATCGCCCAAGATGATCTCCTCCCCAGAACTTTCCTGCCGAGGGCTCTCCTCTTCGTTCCCACTCTCGGCACCTACAGAGAGAAAGGGAGTCTCCAGCCCCCATCTCCTTTCAGAACAGGGGGTCGGTCTCTCTTCCCTCCCCTGGGTTTCCCCCAGAGTCTGGGCCCCTCCCTGAACTGGGGCCACTGTCTTGTCAGGACTGCAGTCCCTTCTTGTGCCCCTCACCTCTGTGAGCATCATTAGGGCTCTGTTCAGGACCCCGCAGATCTGGGCCCCACAGCACCGCTTCAGGCTCCATCCCAGAGCTCAGGGCTGCCCAGTGTTCCAGGGACCCTGGGAGAGGGGAGAGGAGAGAGGAGAGAGAGGAGCACACAATGGGAGCTGACCTGCCACTTTTTTTTTCACTCCCCGCTCGCCCAGTCCCCCAGCTCTCATTCCTCTATGTAAACTTTAGTTTCCTACCAACCCATTTTTCTGAGCGTTCGTTTTCACTGTGCCTACCCACCCCACCTCCGCAGGCCTGATTCCTGATCCAGCTCTTAGGAGCACAACTAAGCAAGTTGGTGAATGTAAGAGTGTAATTAAAAGCTCATCAGTCATAACCCTTTGAACCCAGACTGGGGGCTGAAGAGGTATCTGACACCCACAGGGGAAGTGGCTCTCACCCCACCCCTATGATGCCCAGAGGCTGGGAAACCTGTTATTTTGCTAATCAGAAGAAACTCATTAAGACTCTAATTTTCCTCCTTAATGGGGCTGCTAATTGGGACCAATAAACTTTCCTTAAGAGCCTCACGGAGAACTGAGACTGCCTGGAACACTTAAAGAGTTAAAAAAAGAAACCACTCTGATTTTCCTGAGGTGACAGGAGCCCTCCAAAGGGACTCGGGCACGTTCCCCGTTATCCAAGCACAGAAAGAAGGTCAAGCCAGTTTAGGAGGAAGGGTTGTTTTAAAGCCACTAGGGGCTTGTGCAGGACCGACCTTGAGAGGAAAATGGAAAGGAAAAGAGAGAAGGGAGATGTGTGTGAAGGCCCCCGGCAGCTGACACAGTGCCTACTGTGATGTCCTCATTATCTGGCCCAATCTTCCTCCCAATCCCGTGAGGAGACCCAGGAATCAGATTGTCCATTTTACAGATTAGGAAATCAACCCTCAGGGAGATTTCTCCAAGGTCACAGGCCGGGAAGCGGCATAGACCAGAAATGCAAGGTTCTGTGTCTGGCTTGCCCTAACCTCTGAGAGTGGAAGATGACCTTGGGAGTCATGTGAAACTCATAAACGTGGGCTGCTGGCAGGGACCGGTGATGAGGAAAGCTCAGAGGCAGCCTACTTGCCATGAAAATGGGATAGCGAAATTCCTGGGACCAAGAGGTCCTTGGCTGTAAAAGGAGGGGTTGGATCCAGTGACTAGCCTGACAACCCGTGCCTGTAAACTCAGACGGCCCTCCCCAGTGAAGCCTTCCCTATCAGTCCCCGTCTCGGACCCTGTTTTTTCTGTCTTGCTGCTCCTGGATGCTGTGCCTAGCACGATGCCTAACAAAGAACAGGTGCTCAGTACATTTTGTTGAATGATTGAAAACTGAATGAGATGCCCCTTGCTCCTGGAAAACCTGCTTATCCAATACCTTTAAAGGTCAGTCTGCAAGGGGACAGCAAAGAAACAGTGCGGAGTGGCCTGGAAAAACAGCCAGCTCACTCCACAAAGGGAGATATGATTTCAGCATGAGGGAACAGGACCACAGGAGCTGACTGCTAGGAGAACTCCCCACAGTGTTGAGACCCAAAGAGAGTCCCTGGGGAAAGCCTGGGCTTTGGGTCGCTGTGTGGGACGGGCCGTGTGTATGGGGCCAGTGGTGCAAGCAGACAAGACCGGGACTCAGGAGGAGGCAGCCGGGAGGTAACCCAAGTGAAGCAGGAGCTAGTGGAACCCTGCTAAATAGCAGCAGGGGAGACAGGAGTTCGATTTTAGGAAGTAAATTAATTTCTTCATGTCTGTAGCTCCTTAGGCTATGACAACCTCCCCTCCCCCATCTGTGTTTTCGGGGGGATGGAAGCAGGCACCTCTGCCAAGCTGGGGCTGCCTGTTCAGGCGGCCTGGAAGGATGCCCTGCTGTTTGCTGAGGACAGGTAACACCTTATGTACCTTCACTATTTCCAGAAATTCAAACCCAGCGGTCCAGAGGAGAGGGAAGGGGTTAATGACAAGGCCGCCATGGAGTGTGAAAGTGGGAAGACACAGGGAGGCGAGAAGTGCTCAGAGCAGACCTAGGCCCAGGTCCCTGACCTCGGACCTCCCTCCACTGCGGACGGAGGGAGGCAGGGAGGGAGCGAAGCCGCCTCCCCGAGAGGTGTGGAGAGCGGCCCAGGGTGACCCCTAAGTGGAGGCAGCAGCGGGCACGCAGCCATCCTGGTCCCCGGCCCCCCCACAGCCGCACCAGCCTAGACCCTGGACTTCTGCCCCAGCGGGTCCCCGCCGCCCTCTTTCGGTTCCCGGCTCCGGGCTCGGGCATCCTCCGCCCCCGGGCCCGGGATCGCGCCGCTCGCAGCCCCGGCCGGCCCGGCGCTCCAATTCCCTCTTCCCAGAATGCCCCGCCTCCCCTCCCCCACAGCCAGACCCCCGCGTCTTCCCAGAATCCTCGGCCTCTGCCCCCTGCCCGCCGGCCCACCCCTGCGCCCGGCCGGGAGGGCTCGGCCGGCGCCCGCCGCCCTGCCCCATTGTTCCCGGGCCGCCTCCCGGGCCGGCGGGCCACCCCTCGGGACCCAGGCGTCCCCAACTCACGGCTCTGGGGTCTGGGAAAGGCAGAAGGCAGAATCCAGCCCCAGGGGACTTAACCCCTTGAATGCCCTGCCTGGGGGGTGGCGGGCTAGACGCCGAGGACTCTGGGGTCCTTCTCAAGGGGTGATCCCAGGCTGAGGACCCGGGGACCAGTTCAGGGTGACTGGGACGGAGCAGGAAGTGACCCCAGCTTCCCGGGTCCCTCTAGCCTGGAGTCAGAGCATCAGCTCTATGGGATTTAACCCTTTGCCTCCCACAGCCTGGGAAAAAAAGAGGCCGGGGAGCAGGGAGGTGGCTGCGGCGGTGCCCCGTTTTCTGTCTCCAGTGGGAGCAGATTCTTCGGGGAACCCAGTGCCAGCGGGGGTCTCCGGATTTCTGGCCACTCTCCATCTCGCAGGGGCTCTGCCAGCCACCGAGGAAGCCGATTGGTGGCCGTTGGTCCCCCGGGGCCTGCCTTTGTTGGGACTCAGACCCAGAGATGGGCCCCGAAGCCTGGGTTGTGGGGTGGCTGCAGGGGCTGGGCGGGAGGATCGGAGAGGGAACCTCCTACAGACTAAAAATGGCTTAAATGAAATAGTAAGTCATGGCAACTAGAGTTGGGGCCTAGGGGACTCTGCGGCAGCCTGTGTTCCTGGGCCCTCTTCTGCCGTTTGCTGCCCTCAGAGGACTAACCTGGGGGCAGGAGGGAAGCCAGCGGAGTTCCCTGACCAAGGAGGGCAAGAACCTTTCCCAGGAGCTCAGGGGGCACCCAGCTCAGAACAAAAGGAACCTTTAAAAACCTGGGAACACTGGGGGAATCCCAAGGCCCAGGTTGCCTGGGCTCCCAGTTTTTATGTCCTTTACTCATTTCCTCCCCACAGTCCCTTGAGGTAAGACAGCATACGATCCCCGTTTTGCAGGAGAGGAAACCACGTGAGACGTGAGGTCAGGTGCTCAAGGCCATGTCATCATTTCAATTCAACACATTCCTATGTTGGATCTTCTTATTCCTGGGCACTGGAGGGAACATAGAGGTGGGAAGATCTCAGAGTTGAACAAGAGTCAGGTTTTCTACCCTCAAGAAGTTTGTGTGTGTTATAGACACAAAGGAATTACAGGTGAAAAGGGCTAGCTGTCCAGAGATGTGAGGGAGCCAGAGGAGGAACAAACCGTATGTCAGGAATTGCTAAAGAGGATGCAGCTCCTCTGGGCCTACAGCTGGCATTCAGAGTGTGGCCGCCAGGAGAAGGCCCCCTGGGCCAGCCTCGGCTCATGCCCCAGGGCTGACTCCCTCACCCTCCCTCTCACCCGGGCATGTCTCCATCTTATTCCTGGCTTCCATCACCTTCGCTACCTCACTCTCACCTCAGGGCCTTTGCCCCTCCTGGGCCCCTTACCCTACTCTGTTTCTCACAATATGTATCACCCCTGGCAGAATATCTATGTGTTTTTCACCTGTCTGTGCCCATCCCTCTGCTGGGGGCAGAGATGTTGATCATGCTCTGTTGACCATGACTGTGAAGGGGGGGAGGGCACCTAATAGTTGTCTAATGACTATTCACCTTACTAACTATAGATAAGAAGTTTTCCTACTGACCCTGGGAAACTGGAGGGTGTGCGGCAAGGAGAAAAACAGGGCTGAAAAAGATAAGAGATACCTTGGGGCCTGGATGGGTCCATTGCTCAGAAAAGAAAATGCATTTTGAGAACAACAAAGGACAGGATGTGCTTTGATTTGGTTGCTGTGCCTGGAGCCTGACCCCCCCACAGGAGTTTGCCTCAGGAATGCTGACCATCCTCAGGTCCCAGGAACTGGCGGAACTGGGTTTTAACACCATAGAAAATTAACTACCTTGTTATCAGACTTCAAGATCCTGGAAGGAGACACACTGACCACAGACCCGGCAGCCATCCCCACTCCCCCTTCCCCCTTGCATGCAGCCTTTCTTCCTTACACCTATATAATCAACCAGCTAGTAGAAGGAGGGAAGAGCAGATTGTATATGGGCAAATCCTGTTGCTATCCCCGCACTGCCGGCATTACTGGAATAAACGCTCATATATGAATCAATCTGTCTCTGCTTAATTGACTCAAGTGGCGATAGGCCGCCTGGACCCACTGTATCCAGTTTCACCTCCTGTGCGCCCACATTAGTGTCAGCTCCACCAGGGCAGGGGCACAGCCTCTGGTACGCTGCTGTTTCCCCAGCACCTAGAACAGTGTCTGGCATGTAGTTAGTAGGTGCTCAGTGCACGGAATGAAGTCATGCATTGCCCCATCATCTGTCTCCGGGTCAATCCTCAGGCAGGACAGACAGAGCAAACTTGTACAGAGCCTCCACCGCTGGGCTCTGCTGCACAATCCCATTCATTCACAGACACCCCCACCCTCTCACCCCTCACTTTGAGAGACAGGTGAGAAGCAGGACAACTTAGGATCAGAGAGACTTGGGACAGATCCAGCCCTCACTGTTTCTCTGACCCTTCAGGGCTGTGAAAGCCTGACCCGGTCCTGGGATGGTGGGTCTACAGGAAAGCTGTGCCTTGGAGGCTCACAGAAGAGTTTAATTTGGCCTTCAGTTTTATTTTGTTTTAAATTGAACTAATTGCCACATTTAAATATCAGTACATTTCATATAAAAACCCACATTTCCTACTTCTTTGGAAAAATCCAAAGATGTGGCAACAATGACCCACATTTCACATGGCACTAGCTGGTGGGACAGCAGCTTCCTTCTTTAGACAGCACTGGCTTTCCAGTTTATCACAGTCTCCACAACTCTTACTGTGTCCCCAAGCATGAGGCTGGGAGGTGGTCTCAGTATATCAATGATCTTTCGCTGTTGGTGTTCCAACACCCGTTTCACTATAGGTATTGATTCTGTATCCCTTGGTCTGTGTCCCCCAGGTGCAGACTAATAAATGAGGATGTCTCCTGACATAGTCACTATGTGCAGACACTGTTCCAAGGTTCACATGTGCAGTGATGCAATGCATAACCTTGGTTCCGTCAACGATGGACCACATGTGACAGTCGTCCCATAAGATTATAATGGAGCTGAAAAATTCCTGTTGCCGAGTGGCATCATAGCCATGGAGATGTCATAGCGCAAGGTATTATTACTCATGTGTTTGTGGTGATGCTGGTGTAAACACACCTACTGCCCTGCCAGTCATATAAAAGTACAGCACAAACAATTATGTACACCACATAATGTTTAATAATGATAATAAATGACTATATTACAAGTTTGTGTATTTACTATGCTATACGTTCATCACGATTTTACAGCGCGCGCCTTCTACTTATGGAAGAGGCTTGCCGTCGGTGTGCCACGTCAGGCTGGCCGCGTCCCCTGAGTGCATCATTTTCTCTCGAGCCTGATTTAACCCCGAGCTGTTTTGTCCAGTCGCGTGCCGTGCAGGCTGCCGGCCTGGAGCAGCAGCCCGCGCCACAGAGCCTCGTGCGCAGCGGGCCACCCGTGCGGGCCACCCGTGCGGGCCACCCGTGCGGGCGTGCGTAAGCGCCCTGGCCGAACGGCCTTTCCCAGACTCCAGCCCTGTCGTTAAGTGGCGAATGACTGTAGCAGTTCCTAGAAAACTCACAGCTCATGACACCAATATTACTATCGCCCCGAGGATAGAGTAAGTCACTTGTAAACAGCTCACTGGGGACAGAGCTGGATTCAAACCCAGGCGTGCTGATTCCAGAGCCTCCCTGGCTCCTAACCCCAATTCTCTGGTTGGCTCGTGCATGAGGACAGGGTAAGCCCCTCAGCCCCACATTCTCTCCCTCACCTCGCTCCAGGAGCCGGGGAGAGGAGTCCCGAAGGCAGGGCTCCCCCGACTGGGCCGGGCCTTCTCCAGAAAGAGTTTGTGCGCCCCGTTCCAGGAGGCAAAGGGCGCTCTGCCTACGGCAGCGGTGTGCTTCCTGGTGCCTGCAGCTGGCTGGCACAGCGGCCATGAAGGAGACCCTCCTGGCAGGGGAGCTCCTGGAAGGATGGGGATGACCCCTAACTCCAGCCCTAACTTCCTACATTTCATGTAAAACCCACCACTGCGCTCTTCTTGGGCACAATCTCATCAGCCCCCACATGGCCCCTTGGCACTGCCATTGTGTGCCGAGGCCCAGCGAGGTCCTAGAGGCGGACCCTGGCCCAAACCCTGTCCATCCTCGCTGCCAGTGTGACCTTGGGCAACTCACTTTGCCTCTTGTAGATTCGGCTTCCTCTTTCGAAAGGGGAAAAGCCTTAGTTCGCAAGAGACAGGAGGGTTCAACGAAATGATGGAAGAACTCCGAGCTGACCAACGCTATAGGCCTGCCTCGGTCTTTTCCATCAGGACGCACAGCCCTTCGCCTGCTGAGCAGGAGAGCCAGGCGCCTGGAAACCATGTCCTGAGTAAACTGGGAGGACTCGGGGCCACGACAAGATGCTCTACAGATGGGGACACTCTCAGGGCAGGGCGCAAAGGCCAAGAAGGTGAAGCTGATGAGCCATCTCACCAGATCAGCATCTATCCACAGGTAGGGGAGGCTGTCAGATGCTGCGGCCGGGAAAGCTTGGGGCCTCCTTTCCTGGAGATGTCCATGCCTACGAGGCGTATGGGGGATTGCTTTTCGGGAATGTGGTCCTCAAATGTGGGACAAGAGCTGGGTCCCATCTGAGGACCTGGGAGTTCCCTTCTGCCTGAGAGTCTGGGGTTCCAGGGTCCCCTCTGCTCAAGAAACTAGAGAGGCCCTAAGACTTCTCAGATCGTCTCCCCCCTGGTGCCCCCTAACCATCTTCTCTAAGGCTCAGAACAAAGTCCTTCCTTACATTATCTTCCTCAAAAATCTCCTGCTTCATGCGGTCAAATCCAACCGCATGTTAGCTGCCCACCTGCTCCAGTCCTCGAGGCCTCGTTCTTTCCCTCCATCTGCTTAACAGCCCCGTCGGCCTGCAGTCATCCAAACTCACCAGCTCCATTTCCCTGCACGATACCGGGTCATCCCGCTCCCCAAGGTCATGGGGGTGCCCGCCTCGACACCCCTCAGCCAGTAAGTTCTCAGGTCTGTTGTGATCCTGCTGAATCTGCCCACCTCTCTTGTCCCCCGGCTCCAGGCCACTGTAGCCCCCTGGTTCTTCTTCCTGAATGGCTGCAGTGACTGTCCTGAGTCCAGCCCCACCCGTTCTCCCCACCATCTGGTGCCCATTCATAAAATACCACTGTGCTCACCTCGGAATGCCTCCTTGGTCCTCACTATCGATAGAGAGGGTTTGGGGTTTTTTTAATGTTTGGAAATTACAGAATTTTTATATTTTTGAAAAGTCAAAATAACTTTGATTAAGCTATAGAAACCATATGTAATTGGGTAAATAAAATAAATTTATATATTAAGTGTATATATATTAAATATTAATAAAATATATATACACTATTGTAACCAAATACTTGCATTAAGGTGTGATTTGAAATAAATCTAAGCCCCTTTCTGGGCTTCGGTTTCTTCATCTGCAAAATGACAGGGTCTGATCAGATGTTCTCCCCCCATTAGGTCTGACTTTTTTTTTTTTAATATGTCTTTATTGATTTCAGACAGAGGAAGGGAGAGGGAGAGAGATGGAAACATCAAGGATGAGAGTCATTGATCGGCTGCCTCCTGCACACTCCCCACTGCGGATCAAGTCCGCAACCCGGGCATGTGCCCTGACCGGGAATCAAACCATAATCTCCTGGATCCTAGGTCGATGCTCAACCGCTGAGCCATGCCGGCCGGGCAGGTCTGACTCTATGAATAACTTGTGTATTTGATTACTTGAGACAAATACATAAATGCCTGGAAAGAGTAGTTGTTTCTGGGGAGGAAGACTGAGGATCAGGGAGACTTAACTTTGTAACCTTTTGTTCTGTTCGATAATTTCTAGTTTAAATAAGAAAACAACACTTTTTTTTAAAAAAAATATATCTTTATTGATTTCAGAGGGAGGAAAGGAGAGGGAGAGAGAGAGATAGAAACATCAATGATAAGAGAGTCATTGATCAAGCCCTCAGTCCGGGCATGTGCCCTGACCGGGAATCGAACCCTGATCGCCTGGATCCTAGGTCGATGCTCAACCGCTGAGCTACACCCGGCCGGGCAGAAAACAACACTTTTAAAATGGTAAATGTTTAGACTATAAAATTGGGAGTGAAGATTATAGGATTAAAACATGTTGATTTCCTTTTCAGGTCTGTACTGATCTGAATCATGTTAAGTCAAATTCAACTGATTTCCTACCCAATGTGAACCATGAACTAGCCTCCTAAAGAAGACCCATCACCCCTAGAAGCAAATGCTCTACTGTGGCCTAAACATGGGATAGGAGATTGACGCCAGATGGAGGAGAGTATTATATTATCACACATTAGTACTTTTAAAAAATCAGTAAACTCTCAAGATATTTGAAATCTCATTTCATGATTGGCATATCCCAAGGAACTGAGAATTGTGCTTGTAGAACAGTGAAGTCCAAACTCGTAGAGGGCCTGGCCCCATCTGAAACCAGCCTTCCCGCCTCTCTGCACAGTGATCTCCTAGGTCATCCCCACTCTCACGCAGACCACGTGCTCCACTCCAACCCTCCCCCATCACAGTCAGGACTGTCCTGCTTCTGAAGCTTTCGCCAAGTGTGACTCCAGGCACCCTCTAGACCACCTCCCCTCCTCTCCACTTGGGCAAGTCTTGTTTCTCTTCAGGGCCCTGTTCAAATTCCAGATCATGCAAGTCTAGGCCCTGATACTAACTCACATTGGTTAAGCATTTCACAATTTATACTTTCATGCATGCCAAGGCGTTTGTTCCTCCTGACACCCCTGAGAGGTATGCACTGGCACCCTCTTTTTACCCACGAGGAAGCGGACTTCAGACAGGTCAGGTCACATGGTCCCGCTTACAGAGCAACTGTGAGGTCTTGGGGTCTGGAGGTCTTGGCTTTCCTGACTCCAGGCCTAGGGCTTCCCTCCTCCAAAATCCAGCTAAATCCTGCCTCTTCCTCCCCAGACTACAGTGTCTCCTCCCCTTGTCATGGTCTGACTGCAGGGGTTCCCAAGTTTTACTCACCGTCTTTGCCACACTTGATCCCCTCTGCACTATTATTTGATATTTTTCTTCAATTTGCCCTTTTTTTTTAAAATCCTCACCCAAGGATATTTTTTCCATTGCTTTTCAGAGAGCGTGGAAGGAGGAGAGAGAGAAAAAAACGTCAATGTGAGAGAGAGACATCGATTGGTGGCCTCCCACGCATGTCCCGACCCAGGCGGGGATGGAGCTTGCAACCGAGGCACGTGCCCTTGGCCAGAATTGAACCCAAGACCCTTCAGTCCGCGGGCTGACGCTCTAACCACTGAGCCTTCTTTTTCAACTGAAAGAAACAAAGCTGAGAAGGAAACTCAATATCAGTAAATAGAAAATTGCTTGTTATAAATTATAAGTATAGCCCTGGCCAGGTAGCTCGGTTGGTGAGAGCATCATCCCAACGCGCCAAGGCTGTGGAACCAAACCCTGGTCAGGGCACATGCAAGAATCAGCCAGTGCCCGGCCCATGTGGCTCAGCGGTTGAGCGTCGACCTAGGATCCAGGAGATCGAGGTTCTATCTCTGGTCAGGGCACATGCCCAGGTTGCGGGCTCGATCCCCAGTCGGGGGCGCGTAGGAGGCAGCAGATCAATGACTCTCTCATCATTGATGTTTCTCTCTCTCTCTCTCTCTCCCTTCCTCTCTCTGAAATCAATAAAGATATATATTTTAAAAAATCAACCAATGATGCATGAATAAGTGGAACAACAATTGATCTCTGTCTCTCTCTCTAAATCAATAAATAAAATTAAAAATAAATAAATACAATATTAAAATTAAATATTAAAAATATTTAAAAATTAAAAATAAATAAAAATTAAAAATTAATAAAATTAAAAATAAATAAATACAATATTAAAATTAATATTAAAATTAAAATAAATAAATACAATATTAAATTATCTCAAAGTTGTTCAAAGACCTAAAATTAGGACCTAAAACTATAAAACTTTTAGAAGAAAACATGACCTTGGATTCGCCAGTGTTTTCTTAGCTATGATACTGAAAGTACAAGTAACAAGAGAAAAAAATAAGTAAATTGGATTTTATCTACATTTTAAAAATTTATATATCAAAGAAAACTATTAAGAAAGTAAAGACAACCCACAGATTGGGGGGAAACATTAGTAAATCATACATCTGATAAGGGACTTGTATTATGAGTATATAAAGAATTGTTACAATTAAACAATACAGACAACGCAATTTAAAAATGTGCAAAAACTCGAATACACTCTTCTCTAAAGAAGATAGACAAACAGCCAACAACCACATGACAAAATGGTCAACATTATTAGTCATTAAGGAAATGCAAATCAAAGCCACAATGAGACTCCATTTCACACCCACTAGAATGGTTATAATAATAATAATTTTTTGAAACCTGAAAATAGCCCAGCCAGCATGGCTCAGTGGTTGAGCGTCAACCTATGAACCAGGAGGTCAAGTTCAATTCCCCATCAGGGCACATGCCCAGGTTGCAGGCTGGATCCCCAGTAGGAGATGTGCAGGAGGCGGCTCATCAATGACTCTCATCATTGATGTTTCTTTTCTTTTTTTAAATATATCTTTATTGATTTCAGAGAGGAAAGGAGAGGAAGAGAGAGAGAGAAAAACAGAGTCGTCATTGATCGGCTGTCTCCTGCACTCCCCTGACTAAGGATTGAGCCCACAACCCGGGCATGTGCCCTGACCGGGAATCGAACCTCCATCTCCTGGATCCTAGGTGGATGCTCAACAGCTGAGCCACACCTGGCTGGGCTCCACTGATGTTTCTATCTCTGTCTCCCTCTCCCTTCTTCTCCTGAAGTCAATAAAAACGTATTTTTTAAAAAAAACCCACAAGAATAACCAATGTTGGTGAAGATGTGTAGAAATTAAAATATTTGTACATTGCTGGTGGGAATGTAAAATGGAATTGCCACTGTGGAAAGCAATTTAGCAATTCCTCAAAGAGTTAAACATAGAATTACCATAAACCCAGCAATTTCAGACATACACCCAAGAGAAATGAAAACATATGTCTACACAAACACTTGTACACAATGCTCATAGTAGCACTATTCATAATAGCCAAAAAGTGAAAACAACCTAAATGTCCATCAACTTATGAACAGATAAACAAAATGTAGTGTATCTATCTGTACAATTCAGCCATAAAAAAAATAAAGCACTGGTTCATGCTAAAACATGGATGAAACTTAAAAACATATGAAGTGACAGAAACCAGATACAAAAGGCTGCATATTTTATGATTCTGCTTATATGAAGTATCCAGAATAGGTGAATCCATAGAGATAAAAGCAGATGAATGGTTGCCAGGGGCTAGATGGAGGGAATGACTGCTGATGGATACAAGATTTCCTTTGGTGTGATGAAATGTTTTAGAACTAGATAATAGTAATGGTTTTCACATCATTGTAAATGTACTAGATGCCACTGAATTGTATACTTTAAAAATGTTGAAATTAAGGTCCAGTCGGTGTGGCTCAGTGGCTGAACATCAACCTATGATCCAGGAGATGGAAGTGTGATTCCTGGTCAGGGAACATGCCTGAGTTATGGGCTCAATCCCCAGTAGGGGGTATGCAAGAGGCAGCCAATCAATGACTCATTGATGTTTCTCTCTCTCTCTCCCATCCTGTCTCTGAAATCAATAAAGACATATGTTTAAAAAATTTAAATGTTGAAATTATGTTATGTGAATTTTACCATGATAAAAACTACAATCGATATTAAATTATGTTAATAAATGCCACTTATATATTGTTGTCTAATTAAGGCAAGGCTCTGGGTCTAAGGGGCTTGTCCTGTGTGTATGTGTGAGAAAGAGAGAGAGTGACAGAGACAGAGACACAGAGAGTTGAGAGGCATTAAAGGCTTAGCACCAATCTGAGGCTTCTTCCTGGGTGGAATCAAATGACCTAAAGGAGAACCTGAAGGACCACTTTTCTCATGGTGCTATCTCAGCACGTTGGCAGAAACCACCTAAGATCACCTGGGTACCACCTGTGTCTACATGGGCGCTGTGTGAGAGCTAGTACAGTTCATGTCCTGCACAAAGGTGCTGGCTACTGGGACAGATATGGTTGCATTTCAACCCAGGCTTAATCCAAAAGCCAAGGGCTGTGGTACAGGGGCTATTTCTTCCCAGAGTAAAGGGTCTTCCTTTATTTGCCTTCCCTGAGGGGCACCTTTCTGAGCCCTCCTCTATATTTTGGGAAACCTGGTAGTGAAAAGGGTATAAACTTGAAAACAAATAAGACTGTTGCAATTCTTGTTTCCACCACATTCCAGCTGTGAGACCTTATCATAATTACTAGACCTTCTCTAAATCTCCATTGCTGATCTGTAAAATGGGAAAACCATCTCAGAAGAGTGTGAAGATTAAATGAGGTGTGTGCACACACTGACCTTGAGTTTTGTTCCCTTCATCTCCTGCTTTTCCCATTAATCAACTCAACTTTCATTTTGGCTTAAATACACTTGGTTTTTTGCACTAGAAAAGTAATATAACCATACAAAAGAAAATACAATAAAAAATTAAAAATTAAATAACTGCCCCTAGTTCAACTATTTTTGCATTTTGTTGTATTTCCCTCTAGTATTTTTTTCTAAGCTTTAAAAAAAAACCCATGTTTGGCCCTACTGGTGTGGCTCAGTGGTTGAGCATTGACCTATGATCCAGGAGATCGAAGTTTGATTCCCGGTCAGAGCACATGCCTGGGGTTTTGGGCTCAATCTCCAGCAGGGGGCATGCAGGAGGCAGCCGATCAATAACTCTCTCATCATTGGTGTTTCTATTTCTCTCTCTCCCTCCCCTGCCTCTCTCTAAAATAAATAAAAATATATTAAAGAAAAAAACCAAAAACCATATTTGTAAGTTTTTGCTGCTTCACTGCCTTCACAGCCATAATTTTAATGGCTGTATATACAATTTCCACATATACAATATTTTGCTGAGTCATTTTGATACTGTTGTAATTAGCTAGTTGTTAATAATAGGAAAGGAGCAAAGGGAAGGCCAGACATTATAGGCATGTCATTTGGGCAGCTTCACCAGGAAGCTGCAACTTTGCACTCCCCAGGGAACCACTGGCCTATTTTCCCTGCAAAACACTGGGGGAAGAGGTCCAACAAAGGGAAGACAGACGCATGCCCACTAAAGTTGGGGTGACATAGGGAAGGTACTTGTCTGTCAGTCACACCTGGGGACAGAGATGGTTGGCCAGAATGGGCGTGGCTACCGTGAGCGCAAGAAAACTTGGGATACATAACCCCCTAATCAAAGGAATTCTCTCTCCTGTTGCACTTGACTCTTGACTTGTGGGGCTCTTTTGCTCCTGCTTCCTTGCATTCACCCCATGGTCCACAGCCATAAGGACCCCACACACAATGGACTAATGGACTGCAGATGGGAAATACAAGCTAAGCTAGACTGATGCTGGCCTGGACCCGGCTCCAACATGGAAAAGGAACTCTGCACACTGGATCTGATTTCAGCTCTACTGAAGCTCCAGCTACACTTCTTCTATGACTAGACTAAGGGAAATGGGGCTTTGGAAAACCAGGGGTGTAATTCCACAGAAATAAAGCCTTCTATTATACCTCACCCTTCTGTGGGGGCCTTTGGAAATGCTTATTCCAGCGTTACCCCAAGAGCCCCACTTCCATGAGCAAGCAGGGGAGATGAGGCCCTCTCCTATCCTGTAACAATTTCCCTGTTGTTGAATATTTACATGGCTGCCATTTTTTGCTCTTATACATAAACCTTTGATAAACATCTCTGAGAATATCTGTCTCCCTAATTTTGACCATTTTCTTAAAATACAGTTCCAGGAATAGAAATACTGGGTCAAATCTGTGAGCATTTCTCTGGCTTTGCGGTGCATACTCTTGTAATTATCATGGCTCTAAGTGCAAGCTATTCAGCCCATCTTATCTAAAGGATGTGAGTAGAGATTTTAGTACCTACCATGCTGAAATCCACATAAACTAGATCTCAGTTCCTTGGTCTATGACCCTTGTAACCTTATACCTGTAGAAAACATTTCCCACTTGGGAAATACAATATACAAACAACGTATTACAGAATTATACACCTGAAACCTATATACTTTTACTAACCAACATCACCCCAATAAATTCAATTAAAAATAAAATTGAAAAAGAACCAAAAAATTAAAAATACAAATAAAAGAAAATGTTTCCCACTTCATAGGGTGGATGTGGGGATTAAACATATTAATGCACAATAGCTTAGATGAGGGTCTAGCATAAGCGAGCACTCGGCCACTGTCAACCCATGTTCTTATCTTCACTATACAAATGACACAAGAGTTGTCTGGTACAGTGGCTCTCTGTGGGTTCCTGGTGATCACCACTTTCCTTACTGGGGCCTTAGGGGTTAAGTTTTGTAAGGTTATTATCACTCGACTAATAGCCTCTGACTGCTAAGAGATTCTTGTTTTGTAGGTTTGCTGTTGTTTTTTTTTTTCAAATACAGGTTCGTAAGGAGAACTATGAAGTCACAGATGTGGAGTCCTTCTCTAATACTTACTGCCTCAGATATTAAAAAGACACCTTAGGTGGGTAACAGAAAGGAGATGAGGGAATTGGCAGTTGGGTTTGTTTCTTTATTTATACCTTGCTTGGTTTCGAAAAGGACTTGAGGCATTTATGGAGCCACATATACAACAGGTGCCTGGCATCTGGTAAGACTCTCAGTCACTAAACACTGGCTATTATCACCAACAGCAGCAGGAGGAGCAGAGTATCATGAACTAGAGAGAAAATAAAATAGCGAAGTGAAGGCAGCGGGAAAATGAGAACATGAATCCAGCGTGGTACACAAAGCCCGACACAGAGCTCCGCTTATTACACAGTTACTGGAAGTGGGTTAGAGATCTGCTGAGGTTTCTAGAGGCCCAAGCAAATATTTGTTACGTAATTCATACAAGGCTTGGGAGAAAGTTCTCCTGTGAGCCCCCTTTGGTTTGTATTAACAATATCTTTCCTCTTTTCTTTTTTAAAAGTTGGGATGTTCTTTGTCTGTCTCCAGCTTCTGTGTCTCTTCTCCAAGGAGTCAGGCGGCTTGGAGCGCTCATTTATTTGTCCACGTCTGATCCGGAGCTGTGGACTAACTCGAAGCAGCACAAGTTCTTAAAACTTCACACCTCCAATGGTAGGTTTCAACGGCCTCTTACCAGTGTTTGTTATAAAATAATCTCATAATGCAAATAAAAGCAACCATGAAATATTTTAAATCTAAGGTTATCAAATATAAAGAGTTGGATATATTTTATGTAGAGAAACAGGCACTCTCAACCATTGTTAGTAAGAGTATACATCTGCACTGCCTCTTTGGAGGAAGGAAAATCTGGCTGCACTGGTCAAATTTCAAAATGCCCACAACCATTGACCCAAAAAGCCCGCTGCTGGATCCTACAGGCGTGGTGGCAGAGAACCAAAGATGTGTGCACAGTGATCACGCTGAAATGTTCTTTCGGTAGCAAAAGACTGAAAATAACCTACATGTCTAGAAATAGGGGAGCTGATTAAATAAATTATGGCATTTCCATATAATGGAATACTTGGCAACTGTGAAAATAAATAAAGCAGGTACGTACAAACTGACATGAAACATTCTCCAAAATACGTTATGTGAAAAAAGGAAGGGGGAAAGCAAGTAACTACGGTGTGCTATCATCTTGTGTTTCTCTAAAAGGCGATGCTCGCAAATGCATAGACTACTCTAGAAAGCGACACAAGAAACGGGCCACAGTGCTCACCCAGGAGGTGTGAGAGGCCCGGGCTTGGACAGAGGCCAGAGGGCAGCCTGCTTTTCACTATTCTCTGCACCGTTTGAATTTTTTTCACAATAAAAAAAGAAGTGAGAAAGAAAAACGTTAAACAAATCTTATTAGAAAACATCTCCCCTGTGTGGTACAGACATCATTTCCTTGCTGGAGAAAGTGTGTGTGGTCTTTGAACTGGGCGGCGCCACACTCCTCTTCCTGCCCTTGGGTACATTATTACAAGAGACGCTCAGTGACCCTTGCTGATCAAACAGTCCGGGCTGAATCACTAACTGGTGGAGTGATCTTGGGAAAGCCCACCTTTCTTGGTGTTAGGGCGCAGAAACGACAAGATGGGAAACGTCCTGTCCTCTCAAATCTTTTTTTTTGTTTTTAATATATTTTTACAGATTTCAGAGAGAGGAAGGGAGAGAAAAGAGAGATGGAAACATCAATGATGAGTCATTGATCAGCTGCCTCCTGCGCACCCCCTGCTGGGGATCGAGCCCGAAACCCAGGCATGTGCCCTGACCGGGAATCGAACCCCGATCTCCTGGATCCTAGGTCGATGCTCAACCGCTGAGCCACGCCCGGCCGGGGTGTCCTCTCAAATCCTAAACCAGGAAGAGGGAGCAGCGTGGCCAAGGGCACCGAGGTGAGAAAGTCCATGCCCACCAACTCCAGTTCCTCATCTCCCATCGCCCTGGCCCCTTTCTCTCATGCTCTCATGGCCCCACTCTCCTGGGCTGCTCTCTTGTATGACTATCTAGTTGCTGAATCCCTAGGGAGTGAAAGGAAGAAAGGACAGCCTGGCCATGTTCTCCAGGCCTCCACAAACTCTAACCAAAGACCTTTAGTACTAAAGCTGGAGCCATGTGGAAACTGCCCAAAGGGACGGAGTATGGAAGCAGGGAGAAAAGGCCAGTCGGGCCCTGGCCAGGTGGCTCTGCTGGTTGGACCACCCCCTACACCAAGCGGAGCTCGGTCCCCAGTCAGGGCACATACTCAGGTGCGGGTTCGAAGCCCAGTTGGGGAGCCTATGGGAGGCAATTGATCAATGTTTCTCTCACATGGATGCTTATCTCTCTCCCCTCCCCCCTCTGAAATCAAGAAAAACCTATCCTTGGGTGAGGATTTTAAAAAATGGCCAGTCGAACTGGCCTCGGAGGTTTCCACAGGTGGTGTGAAAGGTTGGGCTGGATGGTAACTGTTTTTGCACATAAAAATGTGGTTTTATTTTCACCTTTGGATGTCTGCAGCTAGCTTCTTTTTAAGGTCACAAGATCCTTTTCTTTAAGCAAGGCTGATGTTCATTCAGGGCCAGCACCATTCATCGTTGATTTTTATCCCGCTGTAGGAATTGGGTGATGTCGCACAGCCTCCTCAGCTCCAGACTAACTCCACAGTATTTATTAAGCACTAAGTGCTTTACATGTGTCGATTCATTGAGTATTTACAAACGTGAAAGCCAAGGCTCAGAGAGGCTAGGTAACCTGGCCGAGGCTGCTCAGCACCCTAGCGGAGCAGGGACGTAAACCCAGCGCTGGGACACAAACCCAGCCGGTGGGTCTCTGCCCACTACGCACGGGCACCGCTCTCACTCGTCAGAACGTCCCTCAGTCAACACAAGACAACTCGGCCCGGCTCAGGGAGAAAACGCACGAATTCCTGCAGCCACAGGCTCAGCCCGCTGGGGCCGAAGGGGTTATTCCCACTGAGACGCCGGCACCCCGGCTCCTAGAGAGGCGCCGCCGGGGGCGGGAGGCGCAGGCACTTCCGGCCCGTCCGGGCTCCGGGAACCCGCCCGCCCTGCCCGGCTCGCGGCGCTCCGCTCGGCGCGGCCCGACCCTCCCCTCCCCGCGGGGAACCCCGGCCGGTGCGGGGCCGGAGGTGGGGGCGGGTCCCTCGTAAGGGCGTCCCTGCCCTCCCGAGTTCCAGAGGGCCGGGCTCCGAGCTGGGGAGGGGCGGGCCGCGGGCGCGGGTGGCCTTGAACTTGGCCGCCGCGGTGCATTCTGGTCCTCTACGCGCCGGGGTGAGCGGGAGGCACGTGGCGGCGGGCGAGCCCCGGGGAAGGGCCGGCTGCCTGGGCCCCGGCCGAACGAGGCCCTCCGCCCGCCCCTCCCGGAGACCTCGGGCCTTGCAGAGCCCCGGGTGAGAAAGGGTCGCTCGTCCTCCCCGTGCCCGGGGCGGCCGGCCCGCCCCCTCGTTATTCCCCTCAACCCCCTGGAGGAGGCAGTGGCATCATCCCCATTTTATAGGCTACTGGCCTGTACCGTCTATTTTATAATCAAGCTCGTCTGAGACGCCCGCCGTCTCGCAGCGGAGCCAGGACTGCACGGCGCAGGTTAGACCCCTTTCCTGTTGGGGAGATGACCCTCAGGCCAGCCTCTCTCAGCTCAGCAGGCCTAATGCCAAGGGAGATGGTCATTCTCAGGTTGGAACCTCAGTTATCTTTCCTCCTGCCCCTCCCCCGCACACCCCTTCATTTCCCTCGTCTTCTCCTTGCTATCTTTTTTGGGCCAACCCATCTTTGCAGTCCCACTGCCACCATCTTTCAGTCTCATTGTCACAGACCCGTGTTATTGCAGTAACCTACAATCCTGACTGCCTTTATTTCACATGCCACTCCACTACCCTTGCATCAAGGCACTTCCTTGTTTGATAAACCGTATGTAGTCTTTTTTTGTTTTTTAATCCTCACACGAAGATATTTTTTTCCATTGTTTTTTCAGAAACAGTGAAAGGGAGAGAGAAACATCAATTGGTTGCCTCCCACACAGGGCCCGACTGGGGCTGGGAATCGAGCCTGCAACCGAGGTACGTGCCCTTGGCTGGGATCGAACCTCAGAGCCTTCAGCCCCCTGGCCAATGCTGTAACCACTGAGCCAAGCTGGCCAGGGCAACCCAATGTAGCCTTTAAAACTAAAACTGTAAGCTCAAGTCAAACGCTTAAGCGTGACATTTAAGGCCACTTGAAACTTGGCTTTAGCCCATCTGTCTAACCTGATTTCCCTTGGTTCCCCCTAAGTAGAGGGTACAGACTGGTAGCTACAATTGGAAATTTTGTCTCCCACAAAGTGTCTTCTTAAAATTTGAGTTGATATTTATTTCTAAATTGGGCGATTTCATTTAAAAAGCCCATAATTCTAGGTTCTTTTGAAACATTGGAGCTGGAAACAGTTGGCCTATGTCCTTGCATCAGAAACTGGTTTAAACTGAGAAGTAGCTGCTCCCTTATGTAGGGCTGTGTCTCCCAGTTCACCTTAGTCTCTTTCAGTCCCAAGTCCTTGTCTCTAAGCTTGAGGATCAGCTGTTGTGCTTGCACTGGTTTTTTTCATAAAATAGAGAAACAGGTTTCTGGTTTCCATATCTCTATCAAAAGTGCAAAAAGGAAAAGTAGACCAAGAAGGCTGCATTGCGTGCCTGGCCAGCGTGGCTGAGTGGTTGAGGGACAACCTATGAACCAGGAGGTCATGGATCAATTCCAGGTCAGGACACGTGTCTGGGTTGCAGGCTTGATCCCCAGGAGGGGGCGTGTAGGAGGCAGTTGATCAATGACTTTCTCATCATTGATGTTTCTCTCTCTCTCTCCCCCTCTCCCTTCCTCTCTGAAATTAATAGAAACTTATTTTTTTCTTTAAGAGGGATGCATGTGTAAAGACGGGGAGAGTAAGCACCCAGCCTCCTTGACTTACTTGCTTTTCTTTATGGACCCCATAGCTATTTGAATTTTCTCTTCAGGCCCTACAGGAACCTTACAAACAGCTAGATTAATGCCTCACAGCTTGAAATGAACCTCACTACCATATCTTTGCACCATCTCCGCAGAGTAAATTCTATTCAACAAGGTCCGTGGCTTTCCCTGACAACCAACCGTCCAAACAACTCCATCCATTCATCTCATCCACATTTCTGGAGGCCAGGCACTGGGTTAGATATGTATGCCCAAGCCACCACCATCACTCCCTCCTCTGGACTTCTGTGGCTGTGCCTGAGTCGATGCCTTACACGTGGTAGGTGATCAGTAAATAATTATCAATCGGGTAACTGGCACAGTCACAATACATCACTCTCCTAGTTAGATTTTAAGATCTTTGAGAGTGGGGTTCAAAGGGTTTCCATCTGCACTGCCCTAGCAACTAGCACAGTGCCTGGCACATAGCTGACACTTGGTAATGTCTGAGAAAATACGGGCTATGAGGGGGTGCCTCAGACAAGCAATAGATACCAAGGTTCAGTCATGTCCCACAGCTGGAAGCATCACCCCACTACCTCATCCCCGAGCCTTAGTGGTGCAGAGGAAGGGAGAGGCAGCCCTAGAGATCAGAGGCCTTACTCAGTTCTAAAAGTGGGGAGCACTTCGCAGCCACCTTGACCTGGAGGCTCTGGTCAGGATTCAGCTGAAGTTACATCCAGGACCCAGCTGTATTCATATGACCTTGTGAGAGGAAATCCAACCTGATTCTGATTCTGAATTCCAGGCTCTAGAATAACAATAGTTCTCATGTACTGAGGCACTCTCAGAGCCAAGCACTGCCAAAGGCTTAGTATCCATGGCCTCCTTCCAGCCTCACCACTGCTTTGGAGTCAATACTGCATCTCCTCTTTGCAGAATGAGAAGGCTGAGGCTCCAGTGCCTGAGTAGCTTGCCCAAGGCCAATAGTAACAGGCTGAACCAGGAGTTCAAGTCCATGTGGACTGATTCCAGGGCCCCCCGTGTTTAGTGCTGTGTTCCTTCCGAACATCTAAGGCTGAAGAGGGATGTTGGGCAGGACCCAGAGACTCAGCTGTCAGCTAATTTGGGCTCTAGGTTATGTGCCAAGTAGTAAACCTAATGCAAATGCCAACCCTCAGTGCCTTTTCGCTCATTTTTTTCTTACATTCTTTTTTAACTCCCTACCTAAGGAATTAAAATATATATCTTTAGAACCCAATAAACTCAAAAAGTCCAAAAAGAACACGTCAGATTTTTAAAAATCAAATTGACACTGTAGCTTCAAACTTGATTAACAAGCCTATGTTGACAGGAGGAAGTCACAAGAGGGCAAAGCAGCGTCCCAAAGAAAGGGCAGAGAGGGAAAGCGGCAGTGAACTGAACGCCCACCGTGCCAGGGGCTGACAGATGTTTTCCTATTTCATCTCGCTGAATCTTACAAATATGAAGGTACTATCATTTTATTGTGCAGAATTGGGAAGGGAAGCTTTAAAATATTATGCCATTTTGCACAAGTTATACTGAGGTCTAGAGCTTGGAGCAGAAGCCGGTCCTGGCTCTCAGGAAGGTGCCTGCATTCATCCTCTCTTCTATGTCTCTGTGTGGAATGGTCCAGTCAAAGAAACTGTTGACTTATGAGTTATGGGTCCATCTAACTTTAGTCCCTCATGGCCTAGACGTCATTCTAGACCTCTCTCTCCTTGTATTCCAGGTTTTTTTTAGATGGCCCCATATGAGGGAAATTTTAAAAAGGCCTCTTTATCTCCCTTGCCTCCTAGCTATCTATGAATCTGTCGGGTTTACAAAATACTCTTTTAAAATTTTCCCTTTTTATTAAAAAAGCCCCCCACACATAGTAGGTTCCTTCCTTCCTTCCTCGCTCCCTCTCTCCCTTCCTTCTTCCATCAGCAAATACATATGAGTCCCTACTCTGGGCTCTTCTAGGCACTGAAAAGAATGGTTGTGAACAAAACAGATAAAAATTAAAACCCTAAAATAAAAATTCCTGCCCTTACAGAGGTTAAATTCTAGGAAGACAGAGAAACAAAATAAGACAAAAGTGGGAAAGGGGGCTAGGAAGTGTCAGGACCAGGGAAGGTGTTGAAGTTTTGGCTGAGGAGGCCAGGGAGACTCTGAGGTGAACTTGAAAAGACTTGAAGTAGGTGTGTGACAGTCAACTGCGGGCTGCTCGCTCCAAGAACTCCTCCAGCAAGAAGATAGCCTAGACCTGGAGGAAAGCTGCTCAAACACTACCTGTCATCCTTGAAGTAGTTTAGGAGGGAAAAAATCACACAGATCGAAGTTGATTATTTCCCTT
Source organism: Miniopterus natalensis (assembly GCF_054644295.1). NCBI lineage: Eukaryota > Metazoa > Chordata > Mammalia > Chiroptera > Miniopteridae > Miniopterus > Miniopterus natalensis. Next base: position 97,693,223 of record NC_142083.1, read on the forward strand.
CTCAACAGTCCCTTTTGTTCTTCCTGATTTTGCTCTAGATGGTTTCTCCCTTCTTCAGTCTCCCACAGGACTCACCCCTATTCTGTCCAGTCTGTCCTTCCCTTCTATATCCCAACTCCGTCCAGGGTAGCCAGGAAAGGAGGTGGCAGCTGCAGCAGGTGAGCAGGGGAACTAGCATGCTTCCTTCAATGATACGGATCTAGGCAGAGTGTAAAGTGGTGGCTGGAGCACGAGGTGGGCAACCCTGGGGCTGACACACCTGGAGATTTGAGGAAGCATCTTCAGGAGCAGATGGCCCAGAACTGCCACCCAGGTCTCCTGAAAGTGAGAGGATGTAAACACATAGGATTTTTTTTGGTTTGCTTTCGGGTATGTCTCCTTTGTGGTAATAGCTTCGTTGAGAAAAAAGTCACATATTGTACTAGTCTATTCACAGAGCTGTACAATCATCACCATAATTTTCAAACATTTTCATCACCCCCCCAAAATAAACTTTGTATCTGTTAGTTAATTCTTATTTCCCCTCAATCTCCACCCCACCCACTCCCACCCCAACTCTAGGTCACCACTAATGTACTGTATTTGTAATTTGCCTATTCTGGACATTTCATATAAATGGCATGTTTTGTTTTTGGCTTTACTTGACTTTTTTTTTCTCATTTTGGAATGTTGGTGGGTGGCCACTGAAGAATATTATGAAGGGGGTTTGGAACATCAGAAGCTGAGGAGCTCGCCCTGACCGGGGGCTCAGTAGGCTAAAAGGACATCCTGATACACCAAGGCTGTGGATTCGAACCCCAGTCAGGGCACATACAAGAAACAACCAATGAATGTATAAATAAGTGAAACAACAAAGCAATGCTTTTCTCCCTCTCTCTAAAATCAACTAAAAATAAAGGTGAGAAGCTCTTCTGGAGAGATAAGGGCAACAAAAAGAAAAAGCAGAAGATAACTTGCTTATGTTTTATTTTTTTATTGCTCTATTTCTGCTTTGTAAGTTACCCCAAATGTCCATAGGATAGGAACAGCAAGTAAATGGGAGTGGGAAGAGTTATAGTCAGAAAACCTGGGTTTCCCCCTTATATAAGCAGCCTGATTTAGCTGCTTTTAAATTTTTCTGTAAAATGAGGGGCTTAAAGTATAGAGGAGTAGTCCACCCTCCTCTCCAGCATCATCTCCTGAGTTGCAGGCAATCAGCCTTTCCAGTATCTGGTGATGTCCCTATTTTATTTTTAGGTGCCCTTCTAGACTTTTCCTGCCATTCCTGGGACTTCTGGGTAAAGAAAGCAATATGAATTGCTTAAAATTTGTATAACATGTTATACATTTACAAAGCCTTTACACATGTTGTCAAGGCTTTTTCACAGTTAGGAGGAACTAGAAGGGACCTTAGAGGACATCTAGTCCAATACCTTCACAATGAGATGAGGACCGAAGCCTGAAAATAGGATGTGACTTGCCCAAGGCCACCCACGCAGCAAGTGGGTGCCAGAGCCCCGGCTGCTCTGGGCTTCCCGATCATAATCATTTACACTCGATTAGGAGGAAGCCGAAGCCCAGAGACTTTTATCGGGCCTGTCAGACGGGGCAGGCTTCTTGGAGATCATCTGTGGAGTCCAATCCCTTTTTTAACCGGCTGAGACGAATGCCGGCCCTGGGCTGAGGTTTTTCGGAATTTACTGAACCTGGATCCAGACCTCCAGACTCGCACGGCATCCTGCGTGAATAACCGGTGAAGCTGTGATCGCAGGGGACCCCGGGGTCAGAGACATCTCTCCCAGCGCAGGGTCGGCGGATTGCTCGGCGCAGGGCCCAGGTGTCGCTGCCTTTGGGGTCCCCTCCCCAGGCAGAAGCCGGCTGGTCCTCTCGCAACCAGCCCCGGAGCAGCCAGGCGTTGGGGGCGGGGCCCGACGGCGGCGAGCCAATCCCGGGCCTCGCCGTGATAGGGCGGGAGGTCCGCGTTCTCACCCCGCCCATTTTCCTCTCCGCCGCTGAAACGCTGCGCGGTGACCTAGGCAACGGGCCTGGCTTAGCCTCCATTTGCTAAATAAGCTGCGTCCCTGCCCTCTTCGCGCAACTGGACCGAAAGCGAAGTCCTTTAAAGGGCACAAAGGACGGAGGTTCCGATTGGTTGGCGAGCTGGCGCGCTGGGCGCTGCGGCGCGACTCGCCCGGGGTGGACGCGGGGAGGCCGGGAGGCGCACGTTTGAGGAGCGGAGCGGAGACAGGACTTGAAAATTCGGTGTTTTCCCTTCAAAATAACGGTTCTTCCAGGTGTGAGTGAACGTAGTGGGAGTCCAAGAACCCCCGGGCCCCACCATCCGATATTGTTAGTTACACTTTCTTGATAGTAGTATTGCGAGGAATGCGGGCATTTAATGTTTAAATTTAACATTTCTTGAGCGGCTGCTGTGTGCCAGACACGGTTCTAAGTGTTTGGGCTCAGCGAACAAAAAGGTTCCTGCCTTCTTGGAAGTTTGTGTTCTAACAAGAGGAGAAAATACATCACCTAGTGTGTTACAAGATGGGACAAGGCTATGGGGGGAGGGGGGAGTAGAGCTGCGGTGGGCAGTTAGACATGAGCAGAGCAAGGACGGTGGGCAGGTACAGAAGGGCCCCAGGGCCGAAGCCCCAGGTGCCTAGAAACAGACAGCTGTAGGGTGGGACCTCAACCCCAGGGTAACCTTTCCTCCCCTAGCCTGTCAATGGTCAAGTGGTTTGGACCCCCTGGCCTTTAGATAATATGTAGGCTTCAGTGTATTTCAGCTCCAGGCCCAGAAATGCAACAAAACCAGCCACTGACTGACCCCAGGACCACCTGCACTGGATAATGACCACCCCCCCCTCAACCAATCAATTAGTGGAGACCTAGATCCTGACAGGACACACCTGGAAAGCTGATGAATATTCTATTGAGATCTTCCCCTGGGACCTCCCCTAAAATCTTCACCCTTAAAACCCTTAGGATGGAGGACCCAGTGGGCTCTCCCTCCCAGGAGCATACCCCTGTCTACGGTTCCTCTCCCCTTCTCCCTCCCCCGGCTCGTTACTGTTAGCTTTCTCACTCCCAAGCTCCAAGGGCCCTCCCTTTACCTCTATAACTTGTATGCTCAGCCCATTTCTTCTAGGAATTACTGTTCCTACCTCCATGATTTTATAAATAAATGTTCTCTTATATTTGGAGTCTTGGCTATGAATTCTTTCCCAGCCAGAACTCAAGTAAGGGAGGTTGCTGAACCCAGGTCTGGTCCAACCCTGTGGGTCTAACACCTATTGCCGTTCCAGCCACCTACAAATGAGTAAGTTAATTAGATGGAGCGGGTTACATCATTAAAGAGGTGGCTGGTTAGACACCAGTGAGAAAGTGAGATCTGAAAGTAGAATTGCAGGCAAAATGGTTAGCCAGTGAGCTCTCTGGGAGCAGAGCATTCCAGACGGACCAGCTGACTGGTCTTATAGAAGAACAGCGGGGAGAAGAGAGTGACTGGAGCATTGTGTGTGAGGGGAGAGTGGTAGCAACAAGTCGGGGGTAAAGGGAGTGCGGGTCTTGTACAGTCTTGGATGCTTAGCTGTGTTAGCATAGTAAGAAGCTAGGAAAATTCCAGGACAAGTGGAACAGGGAAACTGAGACAGATAGTTAAACAGCAGGTGCAACCACCTGGTAAATTCTATCTTCCCTAAACCAAGGACACTTGAGAGTAAATGGTTTGTATTTCTCCTCCCCAGCCAGAGGGTAAATAGCTTAAATCACACCACTCAGGGAGTCAGGTAACAGAAACCCAATTAGTGCCATTTGCAAACCACACCCAAGGACAGACAAATTAAGAGAATAAACCTCATTTTGGCACATTAGCATAAGGGTGATGAATATTCTATTGACCCTCCTCTAAGACCTCCCCTAAGTGCCCAGCCTTTAAAACCCCTGAAAATACAGATCCCAATGCGCTCTCCCCCATGGGGAGCATGCCAGTATCATCTCCTTCCCCCTTCTTTCCTCTGAGGGGACCCCACGAGACTTGCAACCAGGGGAGCAATGGGCAGAGGCAGCTCGTCCAAGGCTAACCCCCTAAACCTGTCTCCAAGGCCCCCTTTTCCCCCTTTTCTCTGACATCCCAGTGAGCCAAGGCAGCCTGGCCTAGGCTCTCCTGTTGCTTCTATGCCCGTCCTTGTTTCATTTTCCCAAGTATATTTTTGCTGCAGTCAATAAATTCTTGCTTTCTTTTCTACACTTTGTCTCTTGATTGAAATCTCTCTCTCAAGAAGTCAAGAACAGCCCAGCCCGACATGGCTCAGTGATTGAGCATCGGCCTAGGATCCAGGAGATCGTGGTTCAATTCCCGGTCAGGGCACATGCCCGGGTTGCGGGCTCGATCCCCAGTCTGGGGCGTGCAGGAGGCACCTGAACAATGACAACTCTCTCATCACTGATGTTTCTCTCTCCCTCTCTCTCCCTTCCTCTCTCTGAAATCAATAAAGATTTTAAAAAAAAATCAAGAACAGAGGTCTTCTCATTGTTTCCAGGGTAACAGTTGTTACTCTGACATAGGGAGCCATTGCAGGGTTTTGAGCAGAAGAGTGACATCATCTGACATATTTTAAAATAACCATGCTGGCTGCTGTGTTGAGAATCAGTGGAGGGGGGTGGCAAGGATAGCAGTAGGGAGACCTGCTAGGTTATTGCAATAATGCATACCACAGTATGTAGGAGATGATGTTAGTTTGTACTGGAAGTGGTGAAAATGGTTAGATTGTGCATACATTTTGAAGGTAGAGTTTAAAGGATTCCTCAGAAGATTGGAAATTGTCTATGATTTAAAGACAGGACCTGAGCAACTGAAGGAGGAGTTGCTATCAACTGAAGTAGAAAAGGCTGGGAGTGGAGCAGGCTTGGGGTTCTTAGGAAAATCAATATTTACAAGTGGATGCCCCGCCGAGCGTGGCTCGGCGTTTGAGCATCTACCTAGGATCCAGGCAATCGGGGTTCGATTCCCGGTCGGGGTACATGCCTGGGTTGTGGGCTCGATCAATGACTCTCATTATTGATATTTCTGTCTCTCTCCCTCTCCTTTCCTCTCTCTGAAATCAATAAAGATATATTTTTAAAAAAAAATTTACAAGTGGAGTGTTTCAATTAGAGAAGTACAGATATGACCAGAGCACATAACAAAGTTTGATAACTTCGGGTCAAAAAGTCAGGATACAAGATCAACATTTAAAAAATCAATTGTACTTCTATAAGGGTGAAGAGCTACCCCAGTGATTCTCTAATGAGTGATGTGGGTTCGTATCAGAATCACTTGGAAATCTTTTCAATCTAAACCACTGAGGCAATCTTTACTTGCCCAGATCTTGATGATGACAGCTGGCGGGAGAAAGCGTGGTGATCAGTGGCTGGCGCAGTGTGTGCAGTCAGCGCAGCAATGAACACTGAGGATGACAAGGAGGGAGGGACTGGTCTCTCTCTACTCTAGTAAAGGGCTCATCTTGTGGAACAACTATTTCCCCCAAGTTGGAAATCAGTCATCATGTGACAGGGCCAGAAAGAATCATCTTGTACAGCCTCTAGACTTTTTTTTAATCACGTTTATTTATAAAAATGATATAACAGGCATTAATGGACAACTTCTAGTTAAATGTGGCAGTTTGTAGGCACTTATTTATTTCTGATTTTTCCTGAAACTGAAACTGGGCAACAAATGGGTACAGGCTGCTTGTCACTACTTGAGCCAATTAAGCAAAGACAGGGTTGAATCATATATGAGCATTTATTCCAATAACACGGGCAGCATGGGAGAGCAGGAGGTCGTCCATGAAAATACGCTCCACCCTCCCATAAGCCAGCTGCTTGTATTGGGTAGAAGGACAGAGTACATGGGGAAGTGGGCGAAAGGAATAAGAATGGGCATCATGGTTACAGGAAATGCGGGCTGGGGGCTGCAAAGGGCAGGCGCCTCTGGGACTCTCTTGTTTCAGGAACAAGGTTGTTCATCTTTCCATGATGAGAGGCAGTTCTTGGAACAGGAGAATGGGCCGAATTCCCAGGTTAGTTCCCAGGTCCCAGGGTGTACAACTCTGTCAGGTTAGAATGTGCTTTCTCTAATCAGAACAGAACAATCACGGTCAACAGAGCATGATCAACAATTCTGCCCCTAACAAAACCCCTTTAAAATTATAGTAAAGGGCCTGGCCAGTGTGGCTCAGTTGGTTGGAGCATCGTTCCATATGCCAAGAGGTCTTGGGATTGATTCCTAGTCAGGGTACATACCCAGGTTGCAGGTTTTGATGCCCAGTCAGGGTGAGTGTGGGAGGCAACCGATAGATGTTTCTCACATTGATGTCTCTCTCTCTCACTCTCTCTATAAAATCAATAAAAACATTTTTTAAAATTTTTATTATTTAAAAAAATATATCTTTACTGATTTCAGAGAGAGGAAGGGAGAGGGAGAGAGTGAGATAGAAACACCAATCATGAGAGAGTCATTGATCGACTGCTTCCTGCAGGTCCCCAACTGGAGACCAAGCCCGAAACCTGGGCATGTGCCCTGACCGGGAATCAAACCTCGATCTCCTGGATCCTAGGTCGATGCTCAACTGCTGAGCCACACCAGCTGGGCATAACACAGCTTTTTTATTCACTCACCTACTGATGGGCACTTGGGCTGTTTCCAGATCTTAGCTATTATAAATGACACTGCTATGAACATAGGGGAGCATATATTCTTTCTGATGGGTGTTTTGAGATTCTTAGGATACATTCCCAGAAGTGAGGTCACTGGGTGAAACGGCAGCTCCATTTTTAATTATCTGAGGAACCTCCATACTGTTTTCCACAGTGGCTGCCCCAGTCTGCATTCCCCCCAGCAGTGCACCAGGGCTCCCGTTTCTCCACACCCTCCACACAATGGAATACTATGTGGCTGTTAAAAAGAAGGGTCTCTTACCCTTTGTGACAGCGTGGATGCACCTCGAGATAATTATGCGAAGCAAAATAAGCCAGATAGTGAAAGACAAAATCACATGATCTCACTTATATGTGGAATCTAATGAACAAAATAAACTGACCAACAAAATGGGTCCGGAGGCATGGACGCATGGAACAGACTGACAGATCTCAGAGGGTGGGGGGTGGAGGGACAGGAAGAGACTGACCAGAGAACATATAAGCATAGACGCATAGCCCATGGACACAGACAATAGCGTGGGGAGAGCTTGGGGTGGGTGGGGGTTGGTTGGAGGGGGACAAATAGGAGGAGTGGGGGACATCTGTAATTCTGTCAACAAAAAATAAAAATCTCTGCATTCTTCTGGAAGAACCATAAACATTCCACCCATCTCCATAGGCTCCGCTTTATCCACACTGAGGCCAAGGCGTCTGAACTCCTGTCCTCTGCGTCCTGTCTGAGGGAAGGGCCGTGTCTGCCAGGGTAGCGAGCACGGAGGTTGGCTCGTACCCGGCACAGGACTGGGTCCGACATTCAGCATCGGAACCAGGCCACCAGGGCAGGGTACAGATGTATTTCCTGTAACACTGGGGTGTGGGCAACTGGGGGGTATCCCGCCGGCGTTTCCGGTGGACTTTGCCTTTAACTTGGGACCCAGACCTTCCGACAGAGGCGGGGCTGCAGCAACAATATCCAGCAGGCGGGGCTGCGCCCAAAGGCCGCATTTGGCACCTTCCTTGGGTTTACCTTACCTAGATCCACGTCTCTCCCCTGACTGTGGGCTCAGTCAGGTGTTTGATGACATCTATGGTCAGTGTCATCAGCTCGGGGCTGAGACCTCCTCTCCGCTCCTGCCTCATTTCTCCGCCGTCAAAGATGCTGCCACCTCAGGCAACGTCAAGGGGTTTAATTTCTTACATGTTAAATAACAGCAAAGCTTCATGGAATAAAATATTTAATAAACAAGGAGAAACATAAGAAACAGTTTTATTTGAAACATTCTAACACGTTTTCTGAACAAGTAATGAAAAATAAATAGGGACACAGAAGATATGAACATAAAATGTTTTACCCTGAAAACAAATAGTATACCTTCTTTTCAAGTTTCATGAACAGTGACAAAATTCAATAAATATTAAGCTACAGAGACTATTTTGGTAAATTTTGAAAAGTGGAAATTCTAGAAGTCAATCTCTGATCAAAATGCAATTCAACTAATAATAGTATAAAGCACACCACTTAGAAATTAAAACATATAGATAGCACCTCGAATTACCCTTAGGACAATAAAAAAAAACTATTTAGAAAATAATAATAAAAAATATATAGGCAAAGCTCTCGCAGAGGTAAAATTAACAGCATTAAATGTTGTTAGTGTCAAAAATAAGAATAAAATGAATGAATGAAGCAGGCAAGTTGAGATTTTGGAAGAGTGTGACAATGCCATCTCACCCCCAAAGGGAGAAAGGAAATATCTGAAGTAGAAACAGAAGAAACAAACACCCAGCAGCCGAAGGGTAGGAAAGCTCTACCTTCCAGCCCCCGGGCAGCAGCAAGCAGCTGTGCCCGCGTGGACTTGGTCTGACGCTGCCCGCAGGCCTCCCGTGCCCACCGCGCCATCTCTGCTCAGTGCGCTCATCTACTCCCAAGGCCCCAGCTCCCTTCGCCTCCCTTCTCTAACCAGCGCCGCGTCTTCTACACGCTGTGCGTCCGTGGTGGCACCCACATGCGCGCCACAATGAATTCTTTCCACCTGGGACTCCCTTTCTACTAGACTTGAGGTCTTCACGACAGGAAGCATGTCCTGATCATCTGTGTCCTCAGAGCCTGGGCTGGGGTGGATCCTTAACAAACATTTGCTGAATGAAAGAATGAGTTGGATGCGCTCAAGCACTGATTCCTGAGTTGCATTTGGTCGCTAGTTGCTTCTGTTCCCACTACCCAGCCACAGCCTCCAAGCCAATGTCGTGAGGCCTGAAGTGAATTATTCCAACACTAAGAGGATTAACTATGATTTGCCTAATGAGATATTTATGCAACCAGTAATGATTGTGTTGACAATGTCATTAAAATATGAGGAAGTGGGCCCTGGTAGGTTTGGCTCAGGGGTTAGAGACCCTTGGATTGAAGGGTTCAGGGTTCTATCCGGCCAAGGGCACATACCTCGGTTGCAGGCTCGATCCCCCAGCCCTGGTGGGAGGCAACCGATTGATGTGTCTCTCTCACATCGATGTTTCTCTCTCTCTCTCTCTCTCCCCCTTCCACTCTCTCTGAAAAGCAATGGAGAAAATACCCTCAGGTGAGGGTAAAAAAAAAAAAGAGCTGCTCTTAGAGAACACACCTGATAGTCCATCTCCAGCCCCAAGAACTGATTCCAGAGGCTTCATCTACGAAGGTTGCTGGGCTTTCCCACCACTACAACCAGCATTTGAAATGAAGAGGCTAAAGATATACTAAAAAAAAAAAAAAAAAAAAAGCAAAGCTGGGCATGGCTCAGTGTTGAGCTTTGACCTAGGATCCAGGCGATCGGGGTTCGATTCCTGGTCAGGGCACATGCCTGGGTTGTGGGCTTGATCCCCAGTCGGGAGCGTGCAGGAGGCAGCCGATCAATGACTCTCATCATTGATGTTTCTATCTCTCTCTCCCTCTCCCTTCATTTCTCTGAAATCAATAAAAATATATTTTAAAAAATAAAGACATGAAGAGGCCATGGTAAGGAGGAAGGGGAAGTTGGAAGGAGAGTGACATTAGGGAACAGATGATGAATTCAGTCGGGAGCCTGGAATGAGCAGGGATGTCGGGAGGCAGCTGGCTGGACCCGGCTGGCGCTCAGAGGGACAGTCTGGGTCAGAATGAGAGATGCCAGTAGCTGCAGCTGTGGGCATAAAGAAGCTCCCTCACAGGCCTGTGCCAGAGAAAGAGAAGGGAGTCCAAGGATGGGGCCCAGAAGACCTGGACTTAAGGGCTAAGCAGAGAAAAACATCTGTGGAAGCACAGGCACAGTGTCCAGGAACAGCGGGCGATATCAGGAGAGAGAGTTGTCACAGAAGGCAAGAGAGGAGGCCACTTAGGTGCTCAGTCCCTTACACTTGTGTTTCCTTCTTCCGGTTCAAGCTCAGCATCTGGCTCTCGGTGAGCTGACCCAGCCTGCAGGGGGCTAAGGGCTTGGACTCTGTCTGAATCCTGACTCCACAACATATAGGCTGAGTAACCCTGGGCAAGCACTTAGCTCCCAGATCCAAGCCCTCATCTGGGAAAGGCGCTAGTGCTTAGTGTCTGGGGCTGCTGGCAGGATCACACGAGATCGAGAGCGTCTTGGAAAGCCCTGTGAGCCACCTTTGGTCTACAGCCTCGGGATGAGCGAGAGCCAGAGGTGCATGCACAGCAGGGGCAGGATGCGCTGGCTCCAGTGAAGAGGATTGTTTCCTAAGTTCAGCCAATAGTAGGGCGTCAGACAACAGTCAGGGCCTCCTCACCACCCTCTATCACATGTCCCCTTCCTCTGCTGCAATCCCTGTTAAACGAACCTACAGCAGGCAGGCTCCGTTTCACATTGGCCTTTCTCCAAAGCCTGCTCCTGAAATTGGTTTCCCCCCGTCATCCAAGTGTGCCCCAAGTCAGGTGATGCCGGAGTGGGCCTATTTGATTGCAACTAAACCCTGTTTACCATGTGACACCTCCTTCTCAACAGTTACTCTATGAATATGAGTAGGCATTCTCAGGCCCCCTACTTGGGAGACCACTAATGTCTGCCAGCAACTTCTGACGGCCCCATTTCTGAAAGAAAGAGAAGCGTGTGGGTACCATTTCATAGCTCAGAAAGCATTTTCACAGCATAACTTCCCTTTCATTCTCACAACTGCCCTGTGAGGTAGATATAGCAGATAATAATTACACTGTTCCACATTTGTCAAGAGTTTACAATGTACCGTGTTCTGCGTTGAGAATTTTCATATGTGATCTCATTTAAACTCACCTAAATCCTATGAAATGGGGTCAATCAGCTTGTCCATTTTACAGAAGAGAAAAATGAGGCTCTGAGAGGTTAGACCTTGCCCCAGATCAAAGAGGTAGCAAATAATAGATTCACACCCCAGACTGTCTGACTCCAAAGCCACACTTTTAACCTTCTACACTATTGCCTCAGAAAGCAAGTATGTTATTTCCCAGGCACCATGCTATCCACTAAATTGAAGCTCAGAGAGGTAAGGTGACTTGCCCAATGTCTCACAACCAGGAGATGGCAGGACTGGGATCCATAACTGGATCTCCTGGCTCTGAGCCCCCTGAAACCATGAAGCCTCAGTGACTGGCTTGAAGATGTGCTAAGTAATTATTTCTGCAGCTGCCTTGCCAGTCCTGCTCAGCCTGGAATAGTATTTATATGCAGAAAGTCCTTACTGACATTTTCCAAAAATTTTATGTTTTTCTGAACCTTAAGAACAATCAGTCAGAAAATTGGGAAAATAGAGCCCAGCAGGCGTGGCTCAGCAGTTGAGCGTCGACCTATGAACCCCGAGGCCGTGGTTTGATTCCTGGTCAGGGCACACGGCCTGGGTTGCCCCCTCGATCCCCAGTGTGGGGCGGGCAGCCGATCAATGACTCTCTCTCATCATTGCTGTTTCTCTCTCTCCCTCCCTTTCCCTCCCTCTCCCTTCACCTCTCTGAAATCAATAAAAACATATTTTTTTAAAAAGTTTTTAAAAAATGTTTTATATAGCCCTGGTCCCTGTGGCTCTGTTGGCTGAGCATGGTCCCATGCAGGAGGTCAATGTTCAGTTCCCGGTCAGGGCACATACCCCGGCTGCAGGCTCCATCCCCAGTAGGGGGCGCCCTGGAGACAGCTGGTCAATGTTTCTCTCTTGCTCTCTCCCTTCCTCTCTCTAAGAAGTCAATAAAAACATATATTTAAAAATTGTTTTATATAATTGCCACAAGAAAAATGGATGTTCCATAAGTGGATGCCCTGTCAAACCTGCACCCTTAACTCGTGTTCCCGCAGGAGAAGCCGGGCAGCAGGGCAGGCGGCAGAGCCAGGCAGGCAGACCTGGGTCTGAATTCAGCTGGATCTGCCACAGACGGGCTGTGTGACTTTAGGCAGGTCCCTGAACTTCTCAGACTTCCTTTCTCCATCTGTAAAACGCTGATAGAATACCAGTGTCACCGAGATGTGTGAGGATGAAAAGGGATAATTCCTATAAACCACAAAGCCCGGCCCAGAGAAGCCCCCTCAATAAATGGGAGACGTTCTTTCCTCCTACGACAGGCCCAGCAGTGGAGTTGGCAACGAGAACTTGGTGAAAGCCCTTGGAGTCGCTCAAAGGGCTCATTTGCCCCGGGCCTTCTCCAGGTGGGGTTTTCCTGCCCCTGAAGCCTCGGGGCCTCCCCGCTAAGCCCAGGCCGCCTTCCTGGTCCCCACCGGGTCCCTGGCCAAAGGCCTCTTGCCCACGTGGATTCCCAGGGGACTGGCAAGGTTGGCACAGAGTGGGAGCTCTTGCTGCTCTTCCTCTGGCGATCGAGGTAACCCGGCCCACAAAGCTTGGCCTCTGGGTCCTTGGGGGGGGGGGGGGGGGGGCGCGGGCCGGGGCTGCTCTGGGCGTCCACGCGGGGGGAGCCTCTGCGGGATGCGGCAGTTGGCTCCGCATTGCGGGGCGGTGGAAACCTGGGCCCAGGCGTTGCTTCTGCCCCGCCCGTGGGAAAGGTGCTGGGCCCTCCGTTCACACCGGGGCCCCAGGCCGGAGGGGGAGCCCTGGGGCCCGAGGAGGTGGGCCCTGCGGCCCCGAGTCCACCCCGCACTCCAGCGTGGCCAGGGCCCCTGGCTGTGATGCGTCCTCAGGCGCTGGCTGTGTCCGAGTTGTGCTCGAAGCCCTTCCCACATGTGGGGTGCTGGTGGGCCCGCTCACTGTGCAAGAGCAGGTGGCGAGCAAGATGGGCGCTGTGACCTTAGGTTCCAGGCAGGCTAGGGCCGCTGGCCCCGGTGTTCTCAGGGTGGCGTCTGGGAAACTGCACCCTCAGGGCCGGGGCGGGTGGCTCAATCTCGATCTCGGGGTGCCAAGGAGGCCTGAGGGCCTAGCCTTGCCTGGGGAGCCAGCTCACCTCCCCTTCCCCTGGGGGACAGTCCTGGGTGCCCTCGGGGCCTTGCTTCCTCCCCCAGGAGCTCTGGTGTTGGGCGGCAAGGTTGAAATGGGCCTGGCGTTTGTCCGGAGGCCCCTCCTGGGAAGGAGCCTCCTGAGAGGCTCTGTCTTCAGGCCTTTCTCTTGGAGGGCTCGCCTGGTCACTCTCACTCCTGAATCCTGCGGGGAGAAAAGAAGAATCTAGGCAGTGTTTTCTGTTCTCCTCACCCCACCCAAGACTAGGAAGACCTGCCTTGGGAGTCGTAAATGGGTCAACTGTTTGGAAAGTCTGCAAATAACCAAGTTATGTACTTCTGACAGCAGCCAGAGGTGAGGCAGGCCTTGAAGAAGTTCAATTTCTGAAATTTGACAGAGGTGTAATGGCACAACCAGCTCAAACTGGTCCTATCCTGTTTCTAACATGATACTAAGTTACTTTTCAGAGACAACAGACTAAAATTGCAAGTTCTGCAGCCCAAGCCTGCTTAGAGAGAACTCTGACCTCCAATTACACCCAGAACAAAAGTACCCTTGAAACCAAAGGATCAGAACATGGCCAGAACTTAAACACTAGGACCCTTTCAGAAGCGAAGGGTCTGTTGTCCAGGAAGATCTAGGGCTGAAGCCCCTTTACCATAAATGATCAAATACCAAAACCCTCCAATTGAAACCTGCCCTGCCAGAGCTCCCGCAAACCAGCCTGTTCCCTGACATCCTAACCCCTTAACATTCACCCTGAACCTGGATCAGGAAGACAGATTTGAGCTCGCCTCCTATCTCCTTGCAGGTTGACTTAGCAATAAAACCCTTTTTCCCCCTCAACTACTGGTGCCAGAGTATTGGTTCCTTTGTGGCAAGGTTGAAATGGACTCAGGCAGTGGGTCCTTGCTCAGTAAAAATTTTGGTGACTACAAAAGGACTTTGGTCTTTTCTTGTGACTGCTGCCTGAGGTACTGTAGCCCCCGGTAGGTCAAGGACCCTTGACACTGACCCTGAGCGCTACCCAGACTGGATTGTCTAGGCTCAGCTGCTGGATTCCTACTTTTCCACTGCTGGGCTCCAGGCCTTACTTTCACTTTTGAGAGAAGAAACAGCCACTGGATCAGACATCTTTCAGGTGAGTGACCTTGCTAATATGCACTTGTGCCTAAACTGTCCAAAGAAACCTCTTGAGGATTGTGTGTTTGAGTCCCACCCCCAGAGACTTGGGTTGGAGTTTCCAGGACTAGGATTGTGGGTTTGAGTCCCACTTAGAGAGACCATTTGAGGAAAGTTACAACTGCTGAGGTCCTCAAAGGTCAGGTTTGAGTCCGAAACCTTGGGTTCAAATCCCAGGGTCTTAGATTTCTCTTCTGAAAGAGAACTCAGTGTACTCTGTTGTATGTTGGTCTCGTTTTGTGTGAGCTTTATTTGAAATTAAAGGTTCTAAAATTTGCTACTCTTCAGCAAACCCTGAAGGAGTTGCCGCCAGCAGTCAGGCAGCCTAACCCAGGGCAGCTGTTCATTTCATTTTGACCATACTGAGTGAACACTTGCTTGATTACTGATCAGCGGTCAGCTCTCGCCACCTTGATTGGATAAAAGATGTCTGGTGCTGGGAAGGACAAGCCTAGGTTGTCAATTCACCCCTGTTGAGGGGATCAAACTAAGGTTCTGAAGCCTTATAGCAAGTTCAGATACTGGAGTCCCACATTAATTGTCTTGAAACTGTAGAGTCATTAAAAAAACATGAACATGGAGGGGGTGAGTAAAAATTGTAGTGATTTTAGAATGTGTTCAAACTTAAGTGACTATCAACTTAAATTGCTATAAACATAGCTTAGTATAAAGAAGCACATGGTAGGACTTCCCGGTCAAGGCGGTAGAGTGTGCTTGCTTTCTCCCATCACCACATCAAAATTACAAATAAACTAAAGAACAACCACCCTTGGGAACCACCTGAAGACTAGCTGAACAAAAGTCGTATAACTAAGGATACACTGAAAAAGCCACGTCAAGACTGGTAGGAGGGGTGGAGACGGTGGAACAGTGCAAGCCCCACACCCTTGTGGGGTGGTTAAGAATTGGAAGGGATATCTCAGCTGCAGAGGTCCTCCCTGAGGAGCGAGGATTCTACACTGGGTCCTACACTGGGCTCCCCAATCCAGGGTTCCAGAGCTAGGAAGAGTAGTCCTCATAACTTCTGGCTGTGAAAATCAGTAGGGATTGTAGCTTAGTGAGATGGAGGCCTGCTGGATGGAGTCCCAGGCGTCCTCTTAAAGGGCCAGACATGAATTTACTTGCTGATGGACTCACTTGCTTTGAGCTCCAGCACTGGGGCAGCAGCTTGAAAAGCACCAGGGACATACCGGGAAGAACTGAATGGTCTGGCCTCACAGTGAGTGCTGGAGGGGCAGTACTCTCCGCAATTTTGTTCCTTTGTTGAGACACACACAGAGACACACACAGTCTGCAGGCACAGGTGGGTGCCAAGTCAGAGTCTCCATCAACCTGGCTAATACCATTTGCCTTGCCCTGATGATTCCCTGAGACCCTGCCTCACTCAACTTTTAGGTCTACCCAAGCTGCTTCCAGGGGCTTTTCCATGCAATGGTTGATTGCTCTTGGCTCTTCTTGCAGGCTTTCCTAAAATCTCTTAAAAGTTCACAAATCCCAAACAATCAGTGTCTGGCCTCAGTGTCCTGTACATCTCGCTAAGCTGCCCTCTCCCGGCCACCACCAAGCCCAATGCAAACAGCAACCAACTGCAGATCACTTTGTAGCTCATACCACGTGGCGCCAGGCCAGGCACAGGCAGCAGCTGATCTTGGCCTGCAACAGAGCCCTTCCCAAGAGGCCCCAGAACCAGCACACCCAGTGGCCAGCTTCAGACCACACTAGAGCACCACCCAACCACCTCCACAAATGGATTTACCCAAAAGGTGATCTTGGCAGGCACCAAAGCACGCTAAAGTGAATCCTTTATTAACAAATGTCACGCCAATAAATTCAATTAAAAAAACAAAAAAGGGCCCTAGCTGGTTTGGCTCAGTGATTAGAGTGTCGGCCCATGGGCACATACCTCGGCTGCAGGCTCAGTCTCTGAGCGGGAGGCAGCCAGTTGATGTGTCTCTCTTACACTGATGTTTCTATCTCTGTCTCTCTCTCTCCTTTCCACTCTCTTTGAAAAGCAATGGAAAAGATATCCTCCGGTGAGGATTTAAAAACAAACAAACAAACAAAACAACAAATCCACCCTAGCCACTGTGACCCAGTGGTTAGAGCATCAGTCCATACACCAAGGGGTCATGTGTCCAATTCCTGATCAACATACCTGGGTTTCAGGTTTGATCCCTGGCCCCAGTCAGGGCTAGTTTAGAAGACAACCAATCAATGTGCCTCTCTCACATCAATGGTTCTCTCTCTCTCTCCCCTTTTCTCTCCCCCCCTTCCCTTCCACTCCCTCTAAAAAAAAAGCAATGAGAAAAAATATCCTCTGGTGAGGATTAACCGAAAAACCTCCCACAAATCCTGCTACATGGTATCAGTCCCTTCACAACAGCTCTTCTGCTGTAGTCATGGCCATTCCTCAAAGGTCAATCCCTCCCAATGACACACAAACAGCATCAAATCTCAGCTGCAACATGAGGGCACACACAACCCACACAAGGAACACACCTGGATCATACTACATAAAGCCACTCTACCAAGACTAGGTGATATAGCCAATATACCTAATACACAGGAAAAAACAAAGGGATTGAGCCAAAATGAGGAGACAAAGAAACATGTCCCAAATGAAAGAATAAAACAAAACTTTAGAAAAAGAACTAAACAAAATGCAGACAAGCAATCTACCAGATGCAGAATTCATGCTCAATGAACTTATAGGAAGAGCAGATGAACTCAGTGAGAACTTTAACAAAGAAATACAAAACATAAAAATGGAGATAGAAAACATTATAAAAACAGAACCAGTCAGAAATTAAGAATGCATTAACTGAAATGAATACATTAGAGGGAATCAACGGTAGATTAGATGAAGCAGAGGATCGCATCAGTGATTTGGAAGGCAAGGTAGTAGAAAACACCCAATCAGAACAGCAAAAAGAAAAAATTTTGAGATGAGTATAGTTTAAGGGGTCTCTGGGGCAACATCGAGCATAACAACATTCACATCATAGGGGTGCCAGAAGAGAGGGAGCAAGGAATTGAAAACTTATTTGAAGAAGTAATGACAAAAAACTTCCCTAACCTAGCGAAGGAAATAGACATGCAAAGTGAGGAAACATAGAGTTCCAAACATGATTAACCCAAAGAGGCTCACATCAAGACGCATCAAAATTAAAATGTCCAAGGTTAAAAGCAAAGAGGGAATCTTAAAAGTAGCAAGAGAAAGCTGTTACCTATAAGAGAGTTCCTGTAAGAATGTCATCTGATTTCTCAACAGAAACAACGTAGGCCAGAAGGGATTGGCATGAAATAGTCAAAATAATGAAAAGCAAAGACCTACAACCAAGATTACTCCACCCAGCAAGGCTGTCATTTAGAATCAAAGGACAGATAAAGAGCTTGCCAAACAAGTAAAAGCTAATGGAGTTCAGCACCACCAAACCAGTATTATAAGACATATTAAAGAACTTCTAGAAGAAGGAGAAGAGATAAAAAATATGAACAATAAAGTGGCAATAACTATATACCTATCAATAATTACTTTAAATGTAAATGGATTAAATCCTCTAATCTAAGGATACAGAGTGGCTGAATGGATAAGAAAACAAGACCCATCCATATGCTGCCTGCAAGAGATCCCTTCAGATCAAAAGACACACAGAAACTGAAAGTAAAGGGATAGAAAAAGATATTTCATGCAAATGGAAACAAAAAAAATTAGCTGGGGTAGCAATACTTATATCAGACAAAATAGACTTTAAAATAAAGGCTATAGCCAGAGACAAAGAAGGACCCAGCAATCCCACTTCTGGGTATTTATCTGAAGAAACTCAAAACACTAATTTGAAAAGACATATGTACCTCTATGTTTATTGCAGTATTATTTACAATAGCTAAGATATGGAAGCAACCTAAGTGTCCAATGATAAATGAATGGATAAAGAAGAAGTGGTACATATATATTTCCAGCCATAAAAAGAATGGAATCTTGCCCTTTGTGACAACATGAACGACCTAGAGGATATTATGCTAAGTCTGATAGACAAAGATAAATACTATATGATTTCACTTGTATGCAGAATCTAAAAAGCAAAATAACTAACAAACAAAACAGAAACAAACTCATAGATACAGAGAATATTTTGATGGTTGCCAGATGGGAGAGGATTTTGGGGTATGGATGAAAAAGGGGAAAGGATTAAGATGTACAAATTTTCAGTCATAAAAACGGTCACGGGGCCCTGGCCTAGTGGCTCAGTTGGTTGGAACATCATTACGTACACCAAAAGGTTGCAGGTTCAATTCCAGGTCAGGGCACATACCCAGATTTGATTCCCAGTTGCAGTGTGTACGAGAGGCAACTGGTCGATGTTTCTCTCACCTCTCTCTGCCCCCCCCACCCTTCCTCTCTCTCTCAAAATCAATGGGAGCATATTCTCAGGTGAGGATTAAAAAAAAACCACAAACAATCACCAAGATTGTACTGCATAGGGAATATAGTCAGCAATATTGTAATAACTATGTTTGGTGTCAGATAGGTACTAGACTCTTCGGGGGTAATCACTTCATAGTTATATAAATTTCTAATCACTATGTTGTCCACCTGGAACTAATATAATATTTTATATCAACTGTAATTTAAACAATTTTTAATTTATTGATTTGAGAAAGAGAGAGGGAAGGAGAGAGAGAAACCTAGATTTGCTGTTATTCTTTTTTAAAAAAATATATCTTTATTGATTTCAGAGAGAGGAAGGGAGAGGGAAAGATAAAAACATCAATGATGAGAGAGTCATTGATCAGCTTCCTCCTGCAAGCCCCCGACTGGGGATTGAGCCCGCAGCCCAGGCCTGTGCCCTGACTGGGAATCAAACCGCCATCTCCTGGATCCTAGGTTGATGCTCAACTGCTGAGCCACGCCCGGCTGAGCAATTTGCTGTTATTCTTATTTATGCATCATTGGTTGATTCTTGTATGTGCCCTGACCAGGGATTGAGCCCACAAGCTTGGCATATTGGGACATTGTTCTAATCAACTGAGATACCTGGCCAGGCATAAACAATTAATTTTTAAAACACAAGGTAACCACAAACCAAAAATATATGAGAGATACACAAGAAATAGAAGAGAATCCAAACACAACTCTATGGAAAGTCATCAACATACAGAAGAGATCAAGAGAATAAGAAAGGAACAGAGAAAAACTACAAAACAATCAGAAAACAATAGAATGGCAATAACTACTCATCAATAATTACTTTTTTAAAAAAATATATCTTTATGATTTCAGAGAGAGGAAAGGAGAGGGAGAGAGAGAGATAGAAACATCAATGATGAGAGAGTCATTGATCGGCTGCCTCCTGCACGCCCCCAACTGGGGATCGAGCCCGCAACCCGGGCATGTGCCCTGACCGGGAATTGAACCCCGATCGCCTGGATCCTAGGTCGACGCTCAACTGCTGAGCCACGCCCAGCCGGGCAAATAATTACTTTAAATGTAAATTTATTAAATGCTCCAATCAAAAGACATAGGGTGGCTGAATGGATAAAAAACAAGACCCATACATGTTTCCTACAAGAGACTCACTACAGATTGAAAGACACACAAAGATTGGAAGGAGATATGACTTGGGGTGGTGAACACACAGTATAGTATACAGATGATGTATTATAGAATTGTACACCTTAAACCTATATAATTTCTTAAAAATACATTTTTATTAATTTTTTAGAGAGAGAGGAAGGGAGAGAGAAAGAAACATTGAGGTGAGAGAGAAACATCGATTGCTTGCCTCCTGCACACACCCCAGCTGAGGTTTGAACCCACAATCTGAGTATAAGACCTGACCTGGAATTGAACCAGTGACCCTTCGGTGCACGGGACGATGCCCAACTTACTAAGCCACACTGCCCAGGGCAAACCTATAAAATTGCATTAACCAATGTAACCCTGATAAATTCAATAAAAAAGAAAAGACTGAAAGTAAAGGGATGGAAAAAGATACTTAATGTAAATGAAAACAAAAAAAGATGGGTAGCAATTCTTATAACAGACAAAATAGGCATTAAAACAAGAACTGTAACAAGATACAAAGAAGAACATTTCATAATGATGAAGGGAACAATCCAACAAGAGAACATAACTCTTGGAAATATCTATGCACCCGATGTAGGAGCACCTAAATATATAAAAGCAAATATTGATGGGTATAAAGGGAGAGATTGAGAGTAATACAGCCATAGTAGGAGACTTTAACACTCCATTGACAGCAATGGATCGATCATCCAGACAGAAAATCAAATCAACAAGGAGACAAGGGGCTTAAATAACACATTAGATTAGATGGACTTAATTGGTTTTTTTTAGGACATTTTACTCAAAAGCAGCAGAATATAGATTTTTCTCAAGTGCACATGGAACATTTTTTTGGATAATCACGTTAGGCCACAAAACAAGTCTCAATACATTTTAGAAGATTGAAATCATATCAAGCATCTTCTCTGACCACAATGTTATAGAACTAGAAATCAACTGCAGGAAGAAAATTGAAAAACACAAAGACTATTAAACAATTAATGCATTAACAATGAGATCAAGGAAGAAATCAAAAGATACCTTGAGACAAATGAAAAAGAAAAAGTAACAACCCAAAATCTATAGGACACAGCCAAAGCAGTTCTAAGAGGGTGATTTATACCCATACAAGCCTGCCTCAAGAAACAAGAAAAATCTCAAATAAACAATCTTACCTTACACTTAAAATATCTAGAAAAAGAAGAGATAACAAAGTCCAAAGTGAGTAGATGGAAGGCAGTAATAAAGATGAGAGCAGAAATAAATGAAATAGAATAGAAAAAAGAAAAAAAAAAAACAATACAAAAGATTAATGAAACCAAGAACTGGTTCTTTGAAAAGATAAACAAAATTAACCTTTAACCAGACTCATCAAGAAAAAAAGAGCCCAAATAAATAAAATCAGAAATGAAAGAGAAGTGACAACTGACACCACAGAAATACAAAGGATTATAAGGAAATACTACGAATAATTACATGCCAACAAATTGGGCAATCTGGAAGAAATGGATAAATTCCTAAAAACATACAATCTTCCAAGACTGAGTAAAGAAGAAACAGAAAATCTGAACAGACTAATAATTACTAACAAAATCAAATTACTAACCAAAAAATTCCCAACAAATACAAGTCCTGGACCGGATGATTCACAGGCAAATTTTACCCAGCATTCAGAGAAGAATTAACAAGGAAGAATTAACACCTATCGTTCTCAAACTATTCCAAAAAATTCAAGAGGAAGGAAGGCTCCCAAGTTTATTTTAGGAGGCCAGCATTACCCTGATTCTGAAACCAAACAAAGACATTACAAAAAAAGAAAGTTATATGCCAATTCTATGATGGACATAGATGCAAAAATCCTCCACAAAATATTAGCAAACCGAATTCAGCAATATGTTAAAAAGATCATACAGCATGATCAAGTGGGAGCTATTCCAGGAATGTAAGGTTGGTTCAAGATCTGCAAATCAGTTAATATGACACCACATAAACAAAATGAAGGATAAAAATAAAATGATCGTATCAATAGATTCAGAAAAAGCATTTGACAAAATCTAGCATCATAGTCAATGATGAAACAGCTAACAGCTAACATCATACTCAGTGGTGAAAAGCTAAAAGCATTTTCCTTAAGATCATGAACAGGACAAGGATGCCCACTTTCAGCACTTTTATTCAACATAGTATTGGAAGTCCCAGCCACAGCAACCAGACAAGAAAAAGAAATAAAAGTTATCCAAATTGGAAAGGAAGAAGTAAAACTGTCATTCTTTACAGATGATATGATACTATATAGAGAGAACACTAAAGATTCCACCAAAATCTATCAGAACTGATAAATGAATTCAGTAGCAGGATATAAAATTAATATTCAGAAATTGGTTGCATTTTAATATAACAATAATATACAACCAGAAAGAGAAATAAAGAAAACAGTTATATTTACAATTACATTAAAAAAATAAAATACCTAGGAATAAATTTAACCAAGGAGGTAAAAGGCCTGTACTTGGAAAATTATGAGACATTGAAGAAAGAAATCGAAGAGATACAAATAAATGGAAGCATATACTGTGCTCATGGATAGGAAGAATTAACATCATTAAAATGTCCATACTACCCAAAGCAATCTACAGATTAAATGTAATCCCTATCAAAATACCAATAGCATTTTCCATGGAACTAGAACAAATAATCCTAAAATGTTTATAGAACCACAGAAGACCCCAAATAGCCACAGCAATCTTGAGAAAGAATAAAGTTGGAAGTATCATGCTACCCAATATCAAACCATACTACAAACCTATAATAATCAAAACAGTATGGTATTGGCATAAAGGCAGACACATAAATCAATGGAACAAAATAGAGAGCCCAAAAAGAAACATGTCTATATGGCCAATTAATCTATGAAAAAGGAGGCAAGAATAGACAATGGGGCAAAGACAGTCTCTTCAATAAATGGTTTTGGGGAAACTGGACAGATAAGTGCAAAAAAATAAAACTACTTTCTTACACCAAATACAAGAATATATTCAAAATGGATTAGCGACATAAATGTAAGACCTGAACCCATAAAACCAGAAGAAAACATAGGCAGTGAACTTCTTGACATTGCTCTTAGTAATATATATGAGATATATCTCCTTGGCCAAGGGAAACAAAAGAAAAAAGAAAAATATGGGACTATATCACACTAAAAAGTTTTTGCGCAGCAAAGAAAACCATCAATAAAAAAACAACCTACTAAACAGGAGAAGATATTCACCAACGATACATTGGATAAAAGGGGTTAATATCCCAAATATATGAAGAACTCATACAACTAAACACAAAAAAACCCCAAACAATTTAATTAAAAGTGGGCAGAGGTCTGGCCGGCATGGCTCAGCGGTTGAGCATCCTACCTATGATCCAGGAGATCGAGGTCCGATTCCTGGTCAGGGCACATGCCTGGGTTGGGGGCTCGATCCCCAGTGTGGGGCATGCAGGAGGCAGCCGATCAATGACTCTCTCATCATTGATGTTTTTCTCTCTCTCTCCCTCTCCCTTCCTCTCTTTGAAATCAATAAACACATATTAAAAAAAAAAGGGGGGGCACAAGACCTGAATAAACACTTCTCCAAAGAGGACATGAGGACATTAAGATGGCCAATAGACATGAAAAGATGCTCAGCATCACTAACCATCAGAGAGATGCAAATTAAAACCACAATGAGATATCACCTCATACCTGTCAGAATGGCTGCCATCAATAAATCAACAAACAAGCGTTGGTGAGGGTGTGGAGAAAGGGAACTCTTGTGCACTGTTGGTGGGATTGTAAATTGATGTAGCCATTATGGAAAACAGTATGGAGATTTCCTCAAAAAAATAAAAATAGAACTACCTTATGACCCAAAAACCCTTATGACTGGGTATTTATCTAAAGAATTCAAAACACTAATTGGAAAAGATACATGCATCTCCATGTTCACTGCAGCATTATTTACAACAGCCAAGATATGGAAGCAACCTAAGTGTCCATTAGTAAGCAACTGGATAAAGAAGTGGTACATATACACAATGGAATATTACTTGGCCATAAAAAAGAATGAAGACTGTGAATGGAACTAGAGGGTATTATGCTAAGTGAAGTAAGTCAGACAGAGAAAGACAAATGCCATATGATTTCACCTTATGCGTGGAATCTAAAAAACAAACCAACCAGAAAAAGACTCAGATACAGAAAACAAACTGATGGTTGCCAGATGGGAGAAGGGTTGGGGGAGCTGAATGAAAAAAGTGAAAGCACTAAGAAATATACAGTTACAAAACAGTGATGGGGATGTAAAGTACAGCACAGAGAATATAGTCAATATCTATCATGTCTGGGATTTGCTTCAAAATAATAAGGGAGGAGGGTCATAGGCCATGAGTTAAAATTGTTGCAACTGAGTGGTGGGTTCATGGAGATTGCATAGACTATTATATTTTCTTTTGTATGCATTTGAAATTCTCCATACTGACAAGGTGTTTTTTTTAACATACAAAAGAAAAAGAAGAAAGAAGAGACTTAAAAGCCCCAAGAAGATAACAAGGAAACTTTAATTACTGTGTTTGTGTATTATACTAAAGCATATGAAGTAGTCAACGAATGAGCCATATCAAATCTGTATTTGCGGCTTAAATTTTTAAGATAATTTAATTGGTTAAATTTGTAATTAAAACCTAAATCCCCTATGAAAAAAATGGCTAAGACATCCCAGGCCTGGCCTTCTCCCTATCCCAGTTTGGGCCACTGGCCTCACCACAGAGAAGCCCTGGCTTCTATTCAAGAGGCAGAGAGCACAGTCTCAATTCAGGGCGCAGGCACTCAACTAATCTCCACATAAGTGGCTGGGAGTGTAGGCTTTGGATCAGATGTCATAGGTTTGAGTCCGGAGTCAGCTTCTTTTTTTCCGTGACCTTGGGCAGGTAATATAACATCACCAGGCCTCAGTTTTCTTGCTATCTAGTAGGGACAATCATCCCTACTTGACAGGATTCCTGTGAGGCTCACATGTGTTATGCATATATGTGAGTGTATTTTATATATAAAATGGTCAGTTGATGGCAATTTTATTTCACATTTCTCCCAAATCATCCGATGCTGCCATGGAAGGCTAAATCATGAATTCTAGGATTTAGTAACATGGCCTAGAACTCAAGAAGAGCGGTATAACTAAAGGGCTCCCTCCTGCTTCCCTGACATGCAGCCTGGACGAGCCCACCAACCTGCGCCCTCCGGAGGCCTGGAAGGGAGCCGCACCGCAGCCCGACTGAGAAGGGGGCCGCCTGCACTCGAAGGGCCCTGTGGGCCAAGTTTCCTCTTAGTGTCTTAGAAGTAAGATAATGGTCTTTAACTGTGTTCAATACTGAGCTGAACTGTGTCCGCCCCCCCCTCCGCCAAATTCATATGCTGAAGTCCTAACCCCTAGAACCTCAGAATGTGACTATATTTGGAGACAGGGTCTTTAAAAAGGTATTTAAATTAAAATGAGGTGATTATAAGAAGAGGATATTAAGATATAGACACACGGAGGGAAGACACTGGGAGAGCAGGGCTGTCTATAAACCAGGGCAGAGGGCTCAGAGGAAACCAGCCCTGCTGACACCTTGACCTTGAACTTCTAACCTTGATGTTAGGCTTCTGACCCCTAGAACTGTGAGAAAATAAACTTGTTATTTCAGCCCCCAGTCTGCAGCACCTTATTATGGCAGCCCCCACAAACAAATACTCCGGCCCATTCAAAAGGAAACTGCCGTCTTCCACCACTTGCCTCTGTCTGAGAGAGCAGCACCCTGTTCTGACTGCTGAGGGTAAGTAAAATCCCGAGCAGTTAAAGAAAAGCTAAGAGCCCATCTGAGGGAACGCAGAAACCAGAGGCGAGAGCACCAAGCTGGGCCCCTGGATGAAATACCTCCAACTGAAGTAAAATTAATTGAGGCCCAGCCGGGCGTGGCTCAGCAGTTGAGCACTGACCTAGGATCCAGGAGATCGGGGTTCAATTCCTGGTTGTGGCACATGTCAGGGTTGTGGGCTCGATCCCCAGTCAGGGGCATGCAGGAGGCAGCTGATCAACGACTCTGTCTCATCACTGATGCTTCTCTCTCTCTCTCCCTCTCCCTTCTTCCCTCTGAAATCAATAAAGATATATATATATATATATATATATATCTTAATTGATTGAGGAGGATTGTTTTTAAAAAGGTTATAAAAGCTCAAACTTCCTTGTCACCAATCTTCCTATTCTGTTCCTTCCAAGTCCCTGACCATCCAGCCAAACCGTCAGCAACTGCCCAGCTGTTAGTATAGATCTGTACGTCAGGCCATTTCTCTTGCCAGACGTAATAACCACCAAGGGCACCGCTCAAAGTTTTGTCCACTGCAAGGATTTTTCTTCGCCACTGTCCTTCAGGCTGAGCCAGGTGGGTGTGGTGCGGCAGCTGCCCACTGGCAGGTCATAATAGCACATCACAGACTCATCCGTAAACAGGCTTGAGTTTTTTCTTCCTCAGTCAGCTGGGCATAAGGGACACCCCAGGAGGTCACAGGCATTGACTGCAGGAGAGAAGACAAGGGAACGCGGAGCCAGCTGCTTATGTAAATGGCTCATACCTTCTGGACCTTTCCAAGCCTGCTCTCTTATATCAAGTGATGAGAGGCTGCTGCTGCGCACACCAGTTGGTCAGACAACACCCCATTCAAAAGCATCTCAGGTTGCAGGGTTGCCTGACTGACGTCCCCTGGTTGGGCGTTCAGTCCCTACCAAGTCCCAGGAGCAGGCCCGAGCTGTTTCTCAAATGCAGAATGATTGTAGAGGGGCCTGCGTTTCTCAGAGCGCCCGGGGCCTGTGTTCCGATTCTGCCCGGGGCTCCTTATTGCTGGAGGCTCCTGTGGCATTCCTGTTGGCACGGGCATTCTCAGTATCACCGGCTCTCCTGGGCCATAAGTACTGAGGGGCGAGGCCGCGTGCGCTGCAGCCTGAGCTTGCCGCGGAGCCTGCTCTTGCTCTGGTCCCTTCTCAAAACTGGCACCTCACCAGTGAGTCTATTAATGAGATACGCTGCCTCCAATAGGCTACCAAGCATCTCGCCTCTTTTGGGGGGAGAAGGTTGTGTGAGGTACAACTTGTCTTTCCCCTCGGAGGAGGTATCTGTACAAACTCTAGATCACCAAGTCCCCAGAAACTTCACTGAAGCGGTGGTCCCTGAGTCTTTTCTGGAGTTTAGCTCCCACTCTCTAGTTTGCAAATGTCTTACGAAGGCAGTTAAAGTACTTTTTACTCCCTGCTCGTCAGGTCCTATAATGTCAGTATAGTGGACCAGTGTGATATTTGGTGGAATGTTACGGTCAAGGTCTCTGCAGATTGTATTATGAAGAGCAGAACTAACACAGCCTGAGGCAGCCTGAAGGTGCCTGGTGGCCTAGGCAACTGAAAGGGAACGTCTCTGCGGGGCCCAGCACATTGGTATGAAGAAAGAGCCGGCTCCATGGCTGCAAACGGAATAGCAGGGGAAAGATGCAAAATCTGGGACAACCGCTGCACCTGGAATGAGCAGATTAAGTTCATGATGGTCCACAGTCCACCTGATTTCTGCACAGGCCAAACTAGTGGGTTAAATAGATATGTGAGCCTTGGCCAGGTGGCTCAGTTGGTTGGAGTGTCTTCCACCAAAATGTTGTGGGTTCGATTCCCCATTAGGGCACATACCCAGGTTGCAGTTCGATCTCCAGTCGGTGTGCATATGGGAGGCAACGGATTGATGTTTCTCTCTCTCTCCCTTCCTCTCTCTCTAAAAAAATCAATAAAAACATATCCTTGAGTGAGGATTAAAAAAATTTTTTTTAAGATATGTGATTAGGTCTCACTACTCCTGCTCTTTTCAGTTGTTTAACATCGGCATAAGTCTCTGTGCTTGTCCCAGGGGTGTGGTATTTTTTTACTGGTTGGTTGTCTTTGTAGGAAGGAGGAATTTCTAGGTGATTTCACTTAGCCCTTCCTACCATATTGGCCCCCCAGCCTATGGGTCAGAGAGCAAAGTGGATTCTGCCACTATGTCAATTTTCAATTTACTGCCTCTCAGCTCCAAGCTCACCCTCCGATATCTGCTCTGAGATCACGGGCTGAGCTGTATTTGCATTTCTCCCTGCACTGAGCATGAGGTCGAGCTTTGTCAGTAGAGGGCGCTGAAGGGACACTGAAAGAGGAGAGGGATGCTCCTTTAGGTTCTGGTCTTAAGGTTTTCTTTTTCTTGCTCTTACTGCAGTTTTGCAAGGACATATGTATGTGGGCACATCCAGTGGTCCTCTGCCCTAGATGTGTGTCCAGAGTAAGGAATCCTTTGGGGAGCTCACAGCTCCAGCTTGCAACCACCTTGCCGCACCCCCTCTACCCCCAGGTGGACACCACAGACTCCAGGACACAGGCTGCCTGTGCAGTGAGCAGACTCCTCCTGATGCTAGGGCTCTGGGACTCCTTTTGCACTCTTGTCCACCTGTCTTGACTCTCGTGTCGCTTCCTCCAGCACTGATCTCCTGCACAACAAGCTTTCTCTAGCGCTTTACTTTGGTAGCAGTCTGCTTTTCTCCGTCACTGTGCTCTTTCTTGCAGAGTGCACTTTCTCTAACCTGACAGCGCGTGGTCCCTGCACTGCTGCAGCTTTCTCCAGCACTGGGCTCTCGCTGAGTACGCATGCTCTAGCACTTGCCTCCTGTGATAGCATGGCTTTCTCCAGTGCATAAGCTGGGTGCTGGCAAAGCTCTCTCCAGCACTAAGCTTCTGCAGAGTACGCGTCCTACAGTCTTCATTCCAGCAGTGCTCAGTGATTAGCAGCTTCATCTGACACCCCAGCGGGCAGATTTCCAGGCAGTTCCATTGGTGAGGTAGTCTGTGACTTCAGCTGCCCTCTCAAATGAAGTCTGGAGCTCAGTCCTAGAGGGAGAGGACTCGTCCTGGGGCAGTCTGTCTCAGCCCTAGGGATAGTAGTCTGCTACTTCTGTATTCTTTAGAATTGTCTTTAGCTCTCATTAGCCAATTTTCTATTATTCCAATCCCCTATTAACAATTTTTTATGTTAAACTTTCCCATTGTGGCTTCTCTCTCCTGACTGGACCTTGGCTGGCATAATAACTGGTACAGGGAGTAGTCCCAGGAGATAGAGGCACAAAGATGGGATTTTTGCAGTTGATTTGGTCACACCCTTGGGCTTGAGCACAGTGCTGAGCTCCTTGCCAATGGGAAATGGGATGATAATAATCCGCAGCAGGCAGTGGATCACAGTTAATCAAGCTGTCACCTGTGGTTGACTGTGAGGCAGTGCCAATTGAAGCACCTGCTTTGGGGACCCAAATGGCTGCTGCCCTTGACTGCTATGGCAGTAGCAATGACTAAGAACTGTGTGGTAGAATGGATTCTTTTCAGGGCACTTGAGTGATTACAGAGAGAAAATGACAAGCTCAGGTCCACTAGCTCCTAGCACAAGTCACAATCTGAGAACCAGGATGCTTCCATGACAGTTCTAAAACAATCTCTCACTTAAGTAGACCAAGGGTTGATATTGCTAAAAGTCAAACACAAAATTTAACTCTATAGGTTGCTGATTTATAATGACAATTGAATTCACAGTCCTATTAAATTTGTCATGGTAAAACTAGGGCATTGATCAGGAAAGAAAGGATCCAGAAATTTGGAATGGTGCATCTAGTTACACCCAGATGAAGTGGACAATGTTGAACTCCCAAGTCATTCTAAGTCTCCCTTGCCAGTGGAAGCGGCTTGCCCTCCTGTGTCTGAAGAGACTAGCCAAGGACCACCAGGCAATCTGATTTCTTGGCTTGTCAATGGGTAATTGATCACAGTGTCCCTAGAAATGAAATAGATGGGCAACCTACTCCAGTATTGCTTGATCTGTTTCCTTCTTGATTTCCTGTCTGGTTAGTCTATCCATTATTGAAAGTAGAGTATTGAAGTCTTCAAATATGATTGCTGAATTGTCTATTTCTTCCTTAAATTCTGTCAGTTTTTGTTTCATGCATTTTGGGGCTCTAATGTTAGGTATATATATGTTTATAATTATGTCATCCTGATGGATCAGACAAAATAATTTGAATAATTATATCTATAACAGTTTCATTCTTCCAACACTTTGAATATGTTAACCCACTGCCTTTTGGCCTCCATAGTTTCTGATAAGAAGTTAGCTGCTACTCTTATTAAGGCTCTCTTATACATGGTGATTTGCTTTTTCTCTTGAAGCTTCAATATTCTTTGTCTTTTGACAGTTTGACTATGATGTGTCTAGACGTGAATCTCTTTAAGTTTATCCTACTTTGAGCTTCTTGCATATAGAGATAAATTCTGAAAATGAAATTTGGAAAGCTTTTGTACATTATTTCTTCAAATATTCTTTCTTCTCCTTTCTCTTCTTCCTTCTGGGACTCTATGTGTATATTAGTACACTTGATGGTGTACCACAGGTCTCTGGGACACAATTCATTTTTCTTCATTCTTTTTTTTCTGTTCCTTTGACTAAATTATTTCAATTTACCTGTCTTCAGGTTGACTGATTTTTTTCTTCTGCCAGGTAAAATCTGTTATCGAGACCCTTTAGTGAATCTATCATTTTAGTTATTGTATTTTGTACTGTTTAGCTCCAGAATTTCTATTTGATATATATATGGTGTCCAAAAAAAATGTATACACACACTTTGAATAAATATAAAGGCAGTGTTTACTAAAATATATTTCATTTTCAAAATTGAGCTATCAGTTGTTAAAGTGTGTATACATTTTGGGGGGACACGGTAGATAGATAGATAGATAGGTAGATAGATAGGTAGATAGATAGATAGATGATAGATATGTGTATCTATATTTGGTATTATATACTTTTAAATAAATATATATTAAAATATACTTATATTAAAATATATGTGATTTTAAATTTATATTAAAATATATGTGATTTCCATTAAAAACAAGAACAAGACAGGGATGTCCACTTTCACCACTCTTATTCAACATAGTACTGGAAGTCCTCGCCACAGCCATCAGACAGAAAGATAACATCAAAGGTATCCAAATTGGAAAGGAGGAAGTAAAACTGTCACTATTTGCAGTTGAAATGATATTGTACATAGAAGACCCTAAAGACTCCGTCAAAGTACTATTAGATTTGATAAACGAATTTGGCAAGGTAGCTGGATACAAAATCAACATACAAGGTAGTTGGAAATCAAAGGCATTCTTATACACCAACAATGAACTTTCAGAGAGAGAAACTAAAAAACAATACCATTTACCATTGCAACTAAAAAAATAAGATACCTAGGTATAAACTTAACTAAGGATATAAAAGACCTGTACTCAGAAAACTACGGGACACTGAAAAAAGAAATAGAGGAAGATATAAACAAGTGGAAGAATATACCATGCTCATGGGTTGGAAGAATTAATATCAAAATGTTCATAATACCCAAAGCAATTTATAAATTCAATGCAATTCCTATTAAATACCAACAGCATATTTCACAGATCTAGAACAAACATTTTGAAAATTTATATGGAACCAAAAAATACCCCGAATAGCTTCAACCATCTTGAGAAAAAACAACAGAGTAGGAGGGATCACGTTGCTGGATATCAAACTGTACTACAAAGCCACTGTAATCAAAACAGCCTGGTATTGGTACAACAACAGACATATAGATCAATGGAATAGAACAGAATCCCCAGAAATAAACCCACGCCATTATGGTCAGTTAATATTTTACAAAGGAGGCAAGAGCATACATTGGAGTAAAGACAGTCTCTTCAATAAATGGTGCTGGGAAAATTGGACAGCTACGTGCAAAAAAATGAAACTAGACCACCAACTTTCACCATACACAAAAATAAACTCAAAATGGATAAAAGACTTAAACGTAAGTCATGAAACCATAAAAATCCTGGGAGAAAACATAGGCAGTAAAGTCACAGACATCCCACATAGTGGAATTTTCACTGATACATCTCCTAGGGCAAGAGAAACAAAAGAAAAAATAAACATACGGGACTACATCAAACTAAAAAGCTTCTGCACAGCAAAAGAAAACAGCCTCAAAATACAAAGGAACCCCACGGTCTGGGAAAACATATTTGCCAAGGATGTATCTGATAAGGGGCTAATTTCCAAAGTGTACAAAGAACTCATAGCACTCAGCAAGAGGAAGACAAAGAACCCAATTAAGAAATGGGCAAAGGACCCGAATAGACACTTCTCCAAAGAGGACATGCAGACGGCCAAGAGACATATGAGAAAATGCTCAACATCGCTAATCATCAGAGAGATGCAAATTAAAACCACAATGAGGTATCACTTCACACCTGTCAGAATGGCACCATCAACAAATCAACAAACGACATGTGCTGGCGAGGGTGTGGGGAACGGGGAACCCTAGTACACTGCTGGGGGGAATGCAGACTGGGGCAGCCACTGTGGAAAACAATATGGAGGTTCCTCAAAAAATTAAAAATGGAGCTGCCTTTTGACCCAGTGATCCCACTCCTAGGAATATATCCTAAGAATCCTGAAACACTAATCAGAAAGGATATATGCTCCCCGATGTTCATAGCAGCGCAATTTACAATAGCCAAGATCTGGAAACAGCCCAAGCACCCATCAGTAGCTGAGTGGATAAAAAGCTGTGGGACATTCACACCATGGAATACTACGCAGCTGTAAAGAAGAAGGATCTTGTACCCTTTGGGACAGTGTGGATGGACCTGGAGAAAATTATGCTGAGTGAAATAAACCAGGCAGAGAAAGACAAACATCACATGATCTCACTTTTACGTGGAATCTAAAGAACTTAATAAACTGATGAACAGAATAGATTCAATGACATGGAAGCATAGATGAGACTGACGAATGTCAGAGGGATGGAGGAGGGCAGGTGGGTGGAGGGGGGGGAGAGTAACCAAAGAATTTATATGCATCTATGCACAACACAAGGACAGAGACAATGGGGGAGAGGGACTGGGGAGGGGGATGGGATGGGGGGGAATGGGTCATTGGGGAGAAAAAGGGACATCTGTAATATTTTAAACAAAAATAAAATTTAAAAATTTAAAAAATATATATGTTTTTATTGATTTTTTTTTTTTTTTTTTTCAGAGAGAGAGGAAGGGAGAGGGAGAGAAAGATAGAAACATTAGTGAGAGAAAGACATCATTGATTGCCTGCCTCCTGCATGTCCCCTACTGGGGATGTACTTTCTATTAATTCTTTAGACATGCTTTCCTTAGTTCTTCCCTTTTTTTTTAAGTGCTCACTCGAGGATATTTTTTCCACTGATTTTTACAGAGCGTGGAAGGGAGAGAGGGAGGGGAGAGAGAGAGAAAGAGAGAGAAACATTGGTATAGGAGAGACACATCGAGCCCAGCCAACATGGCTCAGCGGTTGAGCATCAACCTAGGATCCAGGAGATTGAGGTTCGATTCCCAGTCAGGGCACATGCTGGGTTTGGGGCTCAATCCCCAGTAGGGAGCATGCAGAAGAGAGCTGATCAGACTCTCTCATCATTGATGTTTCTCTCTCTCTCTCTCTCTTCCTCTCTCTGAAATCAATAAAAATATATTTGTAATAAATAAATAAATAAAAGCCCGGTTGGTGTGGCTCAGTGGTTGAGTGTTGACCCATGAATGAAGAGGTCACCGGTTCAATTCCTGGTCAGGGCACATGCCCCGGGTTGTGGGCTCGATCCCTGGTCAGGGGCATGCAGGAGGCAGCCAGTCGATGATGTTTCTCTTCCATCCATGTTTGTATCTCTCTATCTTTCTCCCTTCCTCTTGCTTTAAAAATCAATAAAAACATATTTTAAAATATAAAAAAAACATTAAAAAAAAGAGATAGCAGTGAACCTACTACCCCACCTTCCAATTGGTAGAGGTGGCCTTTAGGGTTTTTAACAATAGGGATGTGACAGATGAAAGGAAAAGAACAAAAGATGAAAAAGCAACAGCTTTTCTGGTTGTTGCCCTCCAGGCTTCAGGTAATCTGGGGACAAAAGGAGGAAGACCACCTTGGGTGAGTAACCCTGACCCCCATCATGGGACCAACCAAAGGCGTCCGGCAAAGCTGGAGCCTGACCAATGTGCATACTGCAGACACAAGGACACTGGAAGAGAGAGCACCACAATCGTCCTCAGAGAAGGAACAAAGGGGAAGCTCCTAATTCTAGTTATCCCAGACAGAAGATGAGTTCTGATGGGGCTGGAGTGGAGGCTCCCCTTTTGGCTCCAAAAATAACGTTTTGATTTCCCATGAGGAGCCCCAGGTTACTCTGAATATAGAAGAAAATTGAATTTCTACTAGATACTGGAGCACTTACTATGTTCTTTCTCCCTGGAAGGGCCCCACTCCAAGAGGGAATGTAATGTTAAAGGGGTGTGGAGAAAGCCAAATACAAAATTCTTTGAGCCTCTGACATGTGAAATAGGATCAAAATAGCTGTCATACTATTTCCTCTATGTACCTGAGTGTCCAGTTCCCCTCTTAGGAAGGGGCCTACTAAGTAAATTGGGGCTGCTATATATTTAAATCAAGAAAAAGTTGAAGTACTGATTCCCAAGGATAAAGAAAGAAATCCCATGGCCCTACTCCACCAGGTCCTGAAAGATCAGGTACCTGAACC
Organism: Miniopterus natalensis; assembly: GCF_054644295.1. NCBI lineage: Eukaryota > Metazoa > Chordata > Mammalia > Chiroptera > Miniopteridae > Miniopterus > Miniopterus natalensis. The sequence continues at coordinate 97,727,701 of NC_142083.1, forward strand.
ACAGGAATTCTTGACCAGGTTAACTTGGCTGTTTAGGCACAAGGAAAAGTCAGAAGGGAAAAGTACCTGTTAAAGTACTGCTCAAACAAGCAGACCACTGGCCCAGGGTTAAAGAATACCCCTTGAAACCCGAGGCAAAAACAGGGACTGCACTCATCCTAAAAGCACGTCTCAAATGGACTCATTCGGCCTCGTCAGTCACCCTGGAGCACTCCCATCCTTCCCATTAAGGACCCGGGGAAGGGAGAATATGGATTTGTACAAGACTTAATGGCCCTGAATGAAGTAGTACAGGATGTACATCCGGCTGTTCCTAATCCCTATACCCTGTTGGCCAACAGGATCCAGCAAATAGTGCACAGTTCTAGATTTAAAGGATACTTTCTTTTGCATTCTCTTGGACCATGACTCCCAGATTTTTGCCTTTGAATGAGAAGATCCTGACACCCATCAGAAGTCCCAGTATTGCTGGACTGTTTTACCACAGATTTTCAAAAGATCCCCAAGCCTCTTTGGGGAGACCCTTGCAAAAGACTTGAGGGACCTCCAACTTGAAAAGGGGGCTGTTCAACAATACAGAGGACATTCTAATTGCCAGCCCTGACAGAGAAACTTCAGACAGAAATATGCTTCTGACCTGAAGCCATCTAGCAGAAAAGGGATACAAAGCACCCCAGAAAAAGGCCCAGATATACAAACCAGAAGTTAAGTACCCGAGTCTTCTTATTTCCCAAGGAGCAAGAAGCCTATGAGTGTGATAATAGCCAGTCTAGCTCCCCTGGGGAATCAGGTCTCGGAATGGCAGGAGTCTAATGGATATGAATCCCTGTGTAGAGCAACAGCAGAACAGGCTTTTTGAACACTTTTGAAAACCCAATATGGAGTCACTGCCAGCTGTGACAGTAATGTCAAGTGCTGTGTCAAGACTGAGGTAATGGATATAATGGGAATGCCCTTAGGAGGGGCCCAGATTGCCCAAAACCACAAATCTGGACACTCGGATAAGGACTGCATCTGGAAACCTGTGCGAGCGGGACCCCTGCCCACTGTGGGCTATAAGGACTCAGAGCTCCGATTATTTGATGCTTGAGCTTGTCTGTACCTCAGGTCATGCTCGGAGCCCTGCTGATGGGGGCAGGCGTGCAACAAGTATAGGACCGCAGCTGTCTAATGACTATTCACCCTACTCACTATAGATGAGAGGTTTCCTACAGACCCCGGGAAACTGGAGGGTGCACTGCAAGGAGAAAAACAGGGCTGAAAAAGTAAGAGATGCCTCTAAGCCTGGATGGATCCATTACCCAGAAAAAAAACCACAAACATTTTGAGAACAAACCAAGGACAGGACACACTTTAATTTGGTTGCTGTGCCTGGACCCTGACCCCCTCTGGGAGTTTGCCTCAAGAATGCTGACCATTCTATGGTCCCAGGAATGGGAGGAGCTGTTTTTAACATCATAGAAAATTAACTACCTTGTTATCAGACTTCAAGATCCTGGAAGGAGACACACAGACCACAGACCCTGCAGCCCTTATCCTGTCCCCATTCCCAATTGCATGTAGCCTTTCTTCCTTAACCATATACAATCAGCCGGCTAGTAGGGGAGGTTGGAGCAGAATTTACAGGATGACCTGCTGCTGTCTCCATACTGCTGGCATTATTGGAATAAACGCTCATATATGATTCAACCTTGTTTCTGCTTAATTTGGCTCAAGTAGTGAAAGGCGGTTCAGACCCGTTTTGTGTCCAGTTTCAAATTATGGTGACTTCACCAGGACGATGAGTGGGATTTTTCCCTGCGTAAGTACTGCAGATCCCACTGGGTCCCTGGACTGGTGGCTCTAGGGGCTGAAATTGGGACTCTTTTTCCCGAGGAGTTCCATTTTTGGTTTCAGCGATCTCCACCGTTTCACTTAAATTGAATCAAGAAATTCTTTGTGTGGATACAGGAGGCATTTGCTGCCTCCTGTCTGGGTTGAGTCTCATCAGTTCGGATTGCAAGGCCTCCCATGGTCCTTGCCTAGCCTCCGAAGCCTCAGCCTGAAGCTCTGGGTGGAGACACTGCTCTGCCTAACACAGGGCATCCTGAGGTTTCTGTGGCTAAAAAGATACCGAGCACAGCGTAAACCCCTTGTCTGTTGTGTGCAATTGTAAATATTGTACTTAAGAGTGCCTCTGTTGTTTTGTGTCTCTTTGTTGTTTGGTTTGATTTGTTTAAATATGGGGTCATATCCCACTTAGCTGGGGGTCCAGCTGCTTGAGGCAGGCTGAACCCGTGGCAGGGACCGCAGGGACTTCCCAGCAGCTGCCGAGCGCTCATCTCTGGGACCCTCCCTGCTCCCCTCTCAAGGCCTCAGCCGCCTGAAATGCTCAGCTAGTGAGAGTCCTTGTCTGTCTGTAATGCAACTTTGGTTACAGATGGTCTTTGCTTGCTCTTATCTTTTCAGGACTCAGTTTGCTCTTTGCTGTTTTATGAACACAGGGAATCCTCTGTCTCTGCTGTTTGGGCTTTGTGTCACTCAGATGGAAGGTCATTTGCTGTGCCGTTTAGTGTGAGATAAGATTCTAAGGCTAATGTCCCAGTCCCTTCTTTTGAGAGCACTCATTTACTTACTTTAGAGTTTGTTTTTGTTTCTGTTTTGAAATAGGATAAGGTCTCTTCTTATATGCAAGATTTCATGTTGTTACACCATAAGGATTCTACTCGGAAAGAAAAACATGGGAAACAAACCTTCTAAACCCTCCAAGTCTTTCTCCTGCAACAGTGCCCTCGAGCAGGCTGCAGAAGTGGCAGAGGGGCCATTCCCACCTCGTAAAAGGAAAAAAAAAAAAATAGTGCTTTTACACTATAGATGCTGGAGGCCTGGGAGTTGTTGCAGTCCTGGGAACAAGCTGTGGGGCCTGATATCTCCCCGCAACCACCACCTTTTCTCCAGCCTCCTAAAAGTTGTCAAGGGCATGTTATCTCTGTTACAAAATTTGCCAAGAAAATGCCTTGGGTAGCAACTGGCTTTAAAATCTCATAGAATTGTTAAGACAAATAAATGTAACTAACATGAAGGGTTTTGATAAAGCTTTATAATTATAATTATATATATCTAAACTTAGTTTTCCAACATCTTTGATGACTTGGAACTTTAGAGTTTTACTGGGTTAAATAGTAAAAATTATTAAATATTTAGGTATTTTGAAATAACAAGATACAAAAATATTAATTAATATGAGTTTGCCAACTTTTGGCTTCTTATTACAGAGAAGCTAGAGGGTGCATTTGAATCTGTTAATGAATATGTCTTGTATTTTAATTGAAATATGTCTCTTAAAAATGTGAATGTATTGCCTAATAAAAAAAAGGGTGAGCCTGTTTCTGGAGGCTGTGGAATGTATTTGCCAATCTGAGGACTGTTAATTACTTACTTGTCACCCAAAACGTCAAGGTTTCTAAGAATTAAGAATTCTAATTAAGTTGGAAAGAAATTGTATGGTTTTGGTAATATAGAATTGAAAATAGGTGGTTCTAAAGTTAGTTATTTCTGAATGAGTTAAGAAGAAAAACACTGAAAGGGACTAGGAAAATTGCAGAGGGTCTGTGCAAGTTGATAAAAATTATATGGTGGAAAGAAGCAAAAAGAAACATATAAGGAAACTGAATAATATAAATAGATAAATGAATCTAAAGTAAACTAATACAGAACTTGTATGGTTCTTTTCCAGTCTGTTAAAAGGGAAAAAGTTGTTCCTGTATTTGCCTAGAAAGCAAAGGTTCTATATATTGTTGAAATGGTTATACGTTATGTTATGCTGATCAGGTACTTGATTATTTAAAAATCCATCTTCTTAATCATGGGAACTGAAGTTTTGTTAGACTATGTTTGTGTTTAATATCTTTTGTTGTCACTTTGAATGAATAAAGAATTTAACACTGTTTCATAATAATACATAATCTTTTGGTCAAATAAGTTTGACAACCTTCCCAGGGTTTGAATTTTAAGAAACATTGTCTTGACCTTGAATTGGCTTTAGGTCATGCCAATAAGCCTTGGACTGCCTCAAGGTTTGTTTTCTCTCCTTATGAAGGAAAAATTTTATGCTTAAGGTACATGGAAGCTTTGTAAAATAAAGAAATAACTATATTCTATTTATATATGCATATTATTAAAATGAATGTTCTGGAGACTATATAACAATCTCCAGGAGTCTATAAATTCTGATATACTTTCATTTATAGCTCTGATTGTTATTCTGTAACATTGTGCGTTGCAGAAAGGACAGGGCTCCATGTCAATTGCATTATAATCAAATCCATAACTGTGTCATTTAAAATGTCTTTTCGTAATTTATAGACAGTCACTGTTTTGTTATAATGCATTTGCAAAAATGTTACATCTTCTGAGAGATCCGTGGGAAGGACTCGGACTTATTTTAAATTACATATCTCTTAGAATAAATTTTCAGATAATCCCCTTTGAAATGGATAAAAATCATTAGAACTCTATAGATTATCTAGATTTATAAAGTTATGGGAAAGAAAAATCAGGAAAACAGAAATTGATTATAGGACCGAATGAACTGAAAATAATTATAGTTTTTATAATTTTTTGTTGCAAGTATTACTGATTTTTAATCTTTTTGTTTTTCCAGACATAAGGAAACTTGTTTCTTTTCTTAAAGCACTTTGGTAAATTATACCTTAATAGCAATATTAAGGCATTTACGTTTTTCTCCCTACCCAATCCCTCCGGAATTTGGAAACTCTTAATGAGTGAGTATTATTGTTCTCATGGCAAAATGTTTGTTTGCATAAATCCAATAAGAATCTGATTTCTTCATAACAAGACATAAAGCCAATTTCCAATTGTGGTTTTATTAACCAAGACTTTGACTGGGATGTCATGTCTGAGAGAGACATGCCAGAACTCTGGATGTCACCAGAAAGCTTTGAGGAGTGGAGACTGACTTTGAAGTGATAAGCCCCTTGGAGAAATAACCTGATACCTTGCTTGGTCATGTGGTTCATGGCAGTCTTTCCAGGTAAGGAACAAAGGTTGCTTTCCTGAAAGAGGGCAAGGAGAAACCTCAAGACACGTTTGGGCACCTCAAGGACTTGAGGACACAATGCAAAACATACAGCTATTCCAGGCAACCATGGCTTTGGCTTCTCCGCCCTGAGGGGCTTACTGCTCAGTAGGTTCAATCTAAAGATTCCTTATAAATGAATGAAATTCCAGCAAAGCAAATTTGAGAAAGCCTGTGCAATAGATTTGATTAATTGCTACTCTTGTTGTGTTTATGCAAATAATCAATCCAAACTGGACTTAATACAGTCTTTTTAAACACGAGGGTAATCTTAGGGAGAAAAATTATGCTTCAGTCGAAACCACAATGTCCAGTTGTGGGTATTGGACTCTAGTACAATTAACTGTCTTCAAAGTTTTGTTTTTAAGGCTCTGTCTATGTCTGCTATACAGGCTTCAGCCCTGATGACATCACCAGAAATGTTCTAACTACAAACAATCTATCAGATTGTCACTGTGTGATTTCATTCCAGCATAAGCCTTACATCTGGAAGTCTTCTCAACTGGTTGTGATTTACTGTATACATTAACCTTTATGTTTGGTGTTCTTCTGTTTCATATAATGTATGCCTATGTCCCTATTTACCTGATTACTTACTCACACAGTATAGGCCTCACTGTAGAAGCCATCTGCATCACTGTGTCCTGGAAATAAGATTCAACAGTTTAGACTTATGATTGAGTCAAGGAAACACAGATGGTCTGGCTTTACTTAAAACTGTTTTTTCCTTTTGGCTCCCTCATTTTTTTGTCAGACAGAGAAGCTCAGGACTCTGTCCCCCTATCACCAGGTACAGAAGAGACCCCATGCCCCTTTTCCCTGAAAGGATACAGAGCCAAAAATCCATAATATAATAGGCCAGGAATAATACAACTCAGTAGCAAGGCACTTTCCATATAAAACTGATCTCATAGATATAAGATGATAATATTAACAGGGAGAAATGATAGGGGGAAGGGCAGGCAAGAATAGAAACACGGTTGTTTAATGACTATTCACCTTAATAACTATAGATAAGAGGTTTTCTTACAGACCCTGGGAAAGTGGAAGGTGTGCTGCAAGGAGAAAAACAGGGCTGAAAAAGTAAGAGATGCCTCTAAGCCTGGATGGGTCCATTACCCAGAAAAGAAAGTACATTTTGAAAACAAACCAAGGACAGGACACACTTTAATTTGGTTGCTGTGCCTGGACCCTGACCCCCTCTGGGAGTTTGCCTCAAGAATGCTGACCATTCTATGGTCCCAGGAATGGGAGGAGCTGTTTTTAACATCATAGAAAATTAACTACCGTGTTATCAGACTTCAAGATCCTGGAAGGAGACACACAGACCACAGACCCTGCAGCCCTTATCCTGTCCCCATTCCCAATTGCATGTAGCCTTTCTTCCTTAACCATATACAATCAGCCGGCTAGTAGGGGAGGTTGGAGCAGAATTTACAGGATGACCTGCTGCTGTCTCCATACTGCTGGCATTATTGGAATAAACGCCAACCTTGTCTCTGCTTAATTTGGCTCAAGTAGTGACAGGCAGGCAGCCCAGACCCATTTTGTGTCCGGTTACACTGCCAGATTTCCACTCCACCCCATGCATGCGCCATTGTGTGCTTGAGATTGGTGCCCACTTCTGCTGCGGACACCGCCAGCGACCGGGACTTCTCTGCTCTGCTCACTCTGCTCGCTTCTTTCGTATAAGCTCCCCCTCTCTGTGTGTAACCTGCGTGTAACCCTACTGACTTATTGGAGAGGTCCCTAATAAACCTGGCATTGTGGAAAGACACAAAAGTGCATGAGTGACTCCTTTCTAGGATGCTCCCTTACTCAAGAATCCCTAATTTTGGTTTTATAGCCTAGATAAATTGAACAGAAAATACCCCCTTGGAGTGGGACAAAGATGCCAGAATGCTTTTGAAAAACTGAAGATAAAAAAGATAAACTACAGAAAGCTCCTGCCCTGGGCTTATCTGATTTGAAAAAGCATTTTGAATTGTCTGTGCCTGAGACTCAAGGAATTGCCCTATGAGTTTTAGTTCAAATGCTGGGGCCTCTAAGACTGGTGACTGCCTATTTTTTCTAAGCAACTTGACACTGGCGCAAGGATGGCTGCCCTGCCTGAGGGCAGTGGCTGCAACTTGCATATTAATATTAGAAGCAGAAAAATTAACAATGAGACAGCAGCTAACTATATGGACCTTCCAGCAGGTGGTCACTATCCTTGAAACCAAGGGAAATAACTGGCTAACAGAATAATTCAATACCAGGCCATGTTGTTGGATAACCCTAGCATCACTATAAAAAGTTGTTGCATCCTCAATCCTGCTACTCATTTGCTGACCTCCTTAGGGCCCCAGGTCATAACTGTGTGGAAATAATTGAACAAGTGTATTCTAGTAGGAAAGACCTTAAGAGTGAGCTGTTAGCCCGGTGGTGTGGCTCCGTGACTGAGTGTTAACCCACACACCAAGAGGTCAATGGTTCAGTTCCCAGTCAGGGCACATGCGCAGGTTGTGGGCTGGATCCCCAGTGTGAGCTGTGCAGGAGGCGGCCACCAATGTTGATGTTTCTCTCTCTCTCTCCCTTTCTCTCTCTCTCAAATCAATAAAAACATATTTTTAAAAATTTTTTTAAAGAGTGAGCTGTTAGCCAACTAAGAAGAAATATGGTTCACTAATAGGAGTAGCTTTATAACCAGCGGAGTTAGGAAGGCAAGGAATGCAGTGGTATCCTTGTTCAACAGCACTGAAGCAGGAGCTCTTCCCCCTGGGACTTCTCTAAAAAGGTGAACTCATAGCACTGACCCAAGCCCTAGAATTAGGAGAAAACAAAACCTTGACTATACATACTGATTCTAAATATGCATTCCATATACTCCATGTCCATGGGACTATCTGGAAGGAATGGGGATTGCTGACAGCTGGAAATAAGGAGATAAAATGTGGACACTTGATCCTAAGATTATTAGAGACCATTGTAAAACCTAAAGCTATTGCAGTGGTACACAGCAGGGGCTGCCAGAGAGGAGATTCAGGTGGTAAAAAGGAATAGCCTAGCAGATACCACAGCAAAAATAGCAGCTCTAAATAAAATGGTAATGTGGCTGGCCCTCCTTCCCAGCTTGACTCTACATCAGAACACTCCTTTATATACCAAAAATGATCTCAAAATTGCCCAGGAATGGGGCTTTAAGGAGACTCCTATGTCTAACGGGTGGCTGATAAATGAACATACAATGATATTGTTCCTCAAGGGCTAGGTTGGAAAATAGTAAAAGCAGCTCAGGGTTCCACACATTATGGAAAGTAAACACTATATGAAGGGTTAGAGAAGAATATAGAAGAATCATGAGAAGAATCATTAATGGTGTCATGGCAAGCTGCATGTAATGCGCCAAGAATCATGCATATACTAGACCTCCAGTCCCACTTTTAAGTCAGGGAGGCCAGGCCCAGGAACATTGCCTGGGGAAGACTGGCAGGCCTTTATAGTAATGCCCTGTGCTCCTGGAGGATCTAAGTATTATTAGTATTAATAGATACCTTTACTGGATGAGTTGAGGTGTTCCCATGCAGAACTGGAAGGAGCAACGAAGTTGTAAAGGCACTGCTTAGGGAAAGAATACCTAAGTCTGGACTCCGCAAAACCTTTCAAAATGACAATGGGCCAGCTTTCACAGCAGCGGTAGTAAAGGAAGTTACACAGGCTCTCCAAGTTAGCTGGGTCTTCCATTTTTCGTGAAGAGCACAATTCTCAGGAAAAGGAGAACTATGGAATCAAATGCTCAAAAAGAACCTAGCCAGATGGTGTCAGGAAACCCATGAGACTTGGCTTAAATTATAACCAATTGCCCTGACCCAGATCAAGGCATCACCTAAAGTAATGCTCGAATTAAGTCCTTTTGAACTAATGTATGGTAGACCCTTTCGGGGTGCCTCCCAAATTTTAGAATGCCCAGATGCATTTATAGAACAGGCTGTTAAACATATTATCCAATTAGGAAAGGTAACCGAAAACGTAAATAAATACACTAATCTGATTTTACCCACACCAACAGGTACCAAGCGGCACCCATATGACCCAGGGAACTGGGTATCTTTAAAAACCTGGAGTCAGGATCCCTGCAAGATCACCTGAACCCAGTATGGACAGGTCCTCATTTGGTGTTACTAGCAACTCATTCTTCTCTTCAACAACAAGAGAAATCTCCCTGGATACATTACTCTCCCGCGAAGCCATCTATACCACCTAGTGAGAGCCAGGAACCAGCCCCACCGCACTCCTGTGACCCCGTCTGACCTCAAGCTGCTCTTCAAAAGAAAAGTGATGTTCGGCGAGTCTGCCCTCAATCCTAACAGTATTTTCTACACCACGGTTGCGGGATCAGGGCACATACCAGAATCAACCAATAAATGCATAACTACGTGGAACAACATATCTATATCTCTCTCAAAAAAATAAAATAAAATAACATTTTTTAAAAAGAATGAGGACTGAAGAATCTCAGGGGTAGTTGTTAGACAGGACGAGGGTCTCCAGGCCTGCGCGGTTCTCACTAAAGGCTATTCTTTTGCTGCGGATTACAATGTGGCAGTGCCCTGCAGATGCAGCTGTAACCAGATGGGCCTGGCCCGACCACCTGAACCCAACAGATGCAAAGAAGAAATCCACATGTAATTAACCAAATCCAGGAAAGTTTAGCCACCTCAAAGAAGAAATCAACATGTAATTAAATAGTGTATGTAAACTATGGCCAAGCCTTCTCTTTGCCCAGACAGAGTTTTGGATGTGAATTTCATTTCCTTTACTTGCTGCAAGTAAATAAAACTACCTAAAGACAACCATGCTTCCTTCTTTTTTTTCTTTCTTTTTTTGTAATATATCTTTATTGATTTCAGAGAGAGGAAGGGAGAGGGAGAGCCAGAGATAGAAACATCAATGATGAGACAGCCATTGATCGAGCCTGCAACCCGGGCATGTGCCCTGACTGGGAATCGAACCCGGATCGCCTGGATCCTAGGTCGACGCTCAACCGCTGAGCCACACCTGGCCGGGCGTCATTTTTTTTTTTTTTTTTTTAAAGTCTTTATTGATTTCAGAGAGAGGACAGGAGAGAGAGAGATAGAAACATCAATGATGATAGAATCGTTGATCGGCTGCCTCCTGCACCCCCCTACTGAGGATCGAGCCTGCAACCCGGGCATGTGCCCCGATCAGGAATCGAACCTCTATCTCCTGGATCAGTCAATGCTCACCGCTGAGCCACACCACGCCGTTGGGGAAACCACGTCTCTCATTCTTGACTAGAACACCCCAAGCGGTAAACCCTTCAGTAACAGGGCCAGTGGATATGTTACTTCACATGGCAGAAGGAGTTTGCAGATGTGATTAAGTTAAAGACCTTGAGATGGGGAGATTATCCCGGATTATCCGATAGTCCGGTGCAGTCACATGAGTCCTTAAAATTGGAGAACCTTTCCTGGTTATGGTCAGAGGGAGATGAGGGAGAAGGACCATGGGAGAGAGAGTATGGGGGGCCCAGAGCCAAGGAATGTGGCGCCTCTGGAAGCTGGGGAAGACAAGGAAACGGCTTCTCTCCTAGAGCCTCAGAAGGCACAGCTCTGTCCATACCTTGATTTTAGCCTAATGAGACTCTTGTCGAACTTCTCACCTATAAAATTATAAGATAATAAATCTGTGCTGTTGTAAATCACTAAATCTGTGGTAATCTGTTACAACAACAGAATACTGATACAACAAAAAAGATTGTAAAAATTTGCCTTATGACCTCTGTTTCACCTTCCCGCTCTTCTCAGCTTCACTTTTAAACTAAGCTACACAGTCTCGTCACTGGGAGAGAATAAGTGGAATGACAACTAAGCTTGAAGATAAGGGGCCAAAGTTGTAGTAGTGCTGGGTTGGTACCAACTTGCTGTGTGACTCAGAGCCTATTGCATTCCTTCTCTGAGCCTATAACTTTAAGTATTTTAATCGACAATGATAAATAGAACAAAATATTGAGCTAGGCATTGTTCATGGGTGTAATCCTTTCCCAATCACAAAATCTGCTTATACAAAAAATTTTAAATACGGGTATTTATTTCTGCTCAACTTTTAGTCAACTGAGAATTTCAGATCCAGTATATACTAATTTCAAGTCATTCCTTGACATTACCTTGGTACTTGGAGCTGTAAAATTAAAAAGGCAGCAAATATCCCTCTTAGAAGGCACATTACCTTCCTCAAAATAACCCATGGAAAGAATGAATCCTAAACATTTCAAGAAAATAAGGAAGGGTGTATAGAATACCTGTTCCTAGAGGAAGTAGTTTTAAATTATTTAAAATGTCACTTATTGCCTATTCAATGATTTGCAGTAAAAGGAAAAACATTTATAGGCTTTTTCATAGGTTTATATATCCTATCTAGTTACTGAGTGTTCATGGTGGAGCCTCACAGACACCTGGGACACTGATCAGACTTTTGAGACCCATGGAAGTCAAGGAGTCCCCAGAATGTCCTTGCTCCTTAAAAGTGGCACATTCACTCCCAGCACAGTGACCCCACCAGACTTCTCACATGGGCTCTCATGGTCCCTGCTGTTTCAAGTTCACTTCTGGGTCTGGCTTTCAAACTTCCCAAGAGATTAGATCTGATCAGCTGGGTAAGTATGACCCACTTAGGAAGTATTTCCAGGTCCAAACACCTCCGAGGCCACCAAGTCAGCCTGTAGGAGTCCACTGACATTCTGGGCCAGATGTTTGCACAATGGTCAGCACCCCCCGGCCTGGCTAACTGCCTGTAGCAGCCTCAGCATTCGTGACAAACAAATCTGTCTTGCGCCTGTCAGGCCCAGTACTGCCTGCTGACAGTCACTGCGATGGAAAGTTGGGTTCCATGCCGCCTGGCTGGTTTGGCTCAGTGGTTAGAGCATCGGCCCACGGACTGAAGGGTCCCAGGTTCAATTCCTGCCAAGGGCATGTACCTGGGTTGCAGGCTCGATCCCCAGCCCTGGTCAGGGCGCGTGCAGGAGGCAACCAATCGATGTGTCTCTCTCACATGGATGTCTCAGTCTATCTCTCTCCCTTCCACTCTCTCTGGAAAGCAATGGAAAGAATATCCTCTGGTAAAGATTTAAAAAAAAAGGTGAGTTCCATGCCAATCCCTGGGTTAATCGGGGATTTAAGGGGAGGAAAGTGGGGTGTCGTAACATCTGGTCCCTTTACTCAGGACTGCAGATGTGCTGCCACTTGAATTAGGAGAAAACCTCTCTTGTGAAAGGTCTTGAATTCCTTCACTGGAATTTCTCCCACCGTGGGGTTTTGAGGTATGTAATCACTTAAATCAGAAAAAGAGTACTGTACCAGTTAAGCCATATTGTGAGGAGAGGGAACCGATTTTTATTTTATTTTAAAAGCAATATATGTGCACTGTAGAATGTTAAAAAACACAGATAAGAAAAAATAACACTATATTCCTAATACTTAGAGATTCCTATTGCTAATATGTTGAATTGGTCTTTTCTAAGAGCTCAGCATGTGGCCTGGCCTAGGATAGAACCTCATGACTGTTGAGGACTGAGCAGAAATGACTCCTCACGTCTAAACTAGGAGGTAGGATGTGGCAATCTCTAAGAGAACTCCCCTCTAAAACTCTAGAGTGGAGGAGGGCAGGGGAGAAAAGCATGATTCTGGCGTATGTATGCATCACACTGTAATATCCATATATACATAGCCCTCACCCAGAGCCTGAAGGCCCAGCAAATGGGAACCATTGTTACCACCATGTCCTTGTTCCCCACACAGGCTGGAGGATCCCCAGCTCCTTTCCCCCAAGCTCCAAGCCTCTCAGCCCAGTTGCTACAGGCAAAAAGGTCTCCTAAGAGCAGACTGTGCGACCGCCCCCCGCCCCAAAGAAGTGAGATTCCTTTCTTTGTAAGAACACCGTCTTCCCTGGCCGGTGTGGCTCAGTTGGTTTAGCTCCTCCCATGCACCAAAAGGTTGCTGGTTCGATTCCCCGTCATGGCACATGCCCAGTTTGCGGGCTCAGGCCCCAGTAAAGGGTGTGCAGGAAGCAGCCGATCAATGTTTCTCTCATCCATGTTTCTGTCTCTCCCTCTCCCTTCCATTCTCTCTAAAAAAAAAACAATTAAAAATATATATTTTTAAAAGCACCTAGCATGGCTCAGCAGTTGAGCATCAACCTATGATCCAGGAGATCGGGGTTCAATTCCTGGTCGGGGCACATGCCCGGGTTGCGGGCTCCATCCCCAGCAGGGCGCATGCAGGAGGCAGCCGATCAATGACTCTCATCACTGATGTTTCTCTCCCTCTCCCTCTCCCTTCCTCTCTCTGAAATCAATAGACAATAAAGACATATTTAAAAAAAAAAAGTCTTCACAGTGGTCTTTGAGCTTAATTTTGAAATTGAAAGAAAAAAACCTGCTTTCATTAGAAAGCAGGAAAAAAGATTTCGCAGATAAGGAAATGGAGCCAGAGAGGGTAAGATGCTTGCTTGGGTACCACAGCCAGTTGTCATCCCCCACAAACTCACTTAACGTGGCTCTCAACTGTGGAAGGTCACTAAGCAGTTAACACAGCAGGGGACTCAGGGAGAGGCATCTGGGTTCCAATCATTGCTGCTCTATTCACTAGCTGTGTGATCCTGGGCAAGTCACTTCACCTTTCTAAACCTGTTTACTTGTCTATAAAATGGGGATAATTCCTGCTGGGTTGTAGCAAAGAATAGAGAAATTGTAAATGTATCTAGCCCAACGTGGACACACAGCAGTAACTCAGAGTGGCAGTTTTGGGTCAAGGGAACAGCTGTTAGTTAACTCAGAGAGCAGGAGCTGGGGAGGGAGAAAGGTGCCCTGAGTGGGAGATCAGGCCTCAGGGTGCTCAGACTCCTCTTTGGGAAACAGAGTCCTCAATTCTGCTTCCCAAGTAGCTACAACCCGCTCCAGGAGGGTGCCAATATATAGGCACCCTAAAATCTACTGCAAATGATGGTGGAAATAGTCCATAGCACATACTCTGAAGTCAGAATATGTGTATTCAAATCTGCCTCTACGATCTACTGTGGGAACTTGGACAAGTGACTTAACTTCTCCATGCCTCAGTTTTCTCATCTGTAAAATGTACTTACAACACAGAGATGCTGAAATGGTTTTGTGAAATTATACATGTAGAGCTCTTAGAATATTACCTGGCTCAATATTAACTATTTTGTTTTATAGATTCCAAAACTACTCTTAGATCTAAGTTGCTTAGAGTTAGGGCTGAGCCTCTCACTCAAGCTGAGTAACAGGAGACAGAACCTAATTGCCTCCTAAGGAGGACAGGTGTGATTAACTTCAAGTCTGGGTCCAAGTTGAATGGAGAAGGGAGAGGACTGAGAGGAGAGGACTGAGTTCATACGTGTTGACAAAAGCATGGCAGGATTTAGTTGTTTTGTCTGTCTCCTACATGCTACTTTTTTTTTTTAAGTTGAGGTTTAAAAATTAAGCTCTCACTCAAGGAAAGGAAACCAGTTTTGTTGGTTATGGGCTCTGAGTTTAATGTGCTTATTCCACTAATTCTTTCAGTGGAATAAGAAGAGCTTGAGGGGAGAGGCAGAGGATCTTGGAGAAGCTAATGACAGGAGATGGAAAAGTCCCCTGGCCTGGATGGGAGAGAGGAAGGCCTGGTACGTGTGTGGCCACGCTCCAGGGAAGCAGCCAGTCCCGAAAGCAGGCGGCTACCTGCTGTTCAGGGAAACATGGGGTCCTACGTACTAGGGGTCAGCCAGCCAGAGATTCCAGTGCCCCACGCGGTCAGGGCAGAAGGCATCAGCTTTAAGGAACCACTGTGGGCTTGGACAGTGATGCCAACAGCAACCGAGGTGAACTAGAGATTAGACTTTCCCGGCACCAACACCGCGGGTGAAAGCACATGCACACACGCACACACACACACAGAAACCCTGGCTATCCAGCCAACACCTCCTGGATCCTGGTATGCCCTGGAGGAAGAAAGCCCCAACAGTAACTAAGATTTCTGGTTGAGTCACAAGTAATTTTGGAGAAATAATTGAATGTTTGAATTATCTGAATATTGTTTGTACTCAAAACAGCTTAATTAGCTTGGTCTCCGCATGTTTTTGTCGAGTCGAGTGGCTACAGTCCTTTCTTAAGCTTGCTAGTCCATTCCTCACCGTTTTACTTCCAGACTTGGAAAGTATGTGGTCTTGGGAATTAGACAGACCTTAGGCTAAGTCTAGGTTCTGTCACTAGCTGGGTGACCCTGGACGAGTTACTGTACTTAACTTTTCTGCACCCGTTTCTTCATCAGTGAAATGCGCTTCATCACAGGAATGTAAAATGGAATCGAGTGGTTTTCAAACTGTGCCCGGGAGAACTGCGGATCAATCTAGGGTTTTCCAAACTTCACTCACATCCCTTCAGGCATGTTTGTGCACCACTTCTATTATCTATTTATTCTTGTTCTTTAAAAAGATCAACTCACAACCTGGCTGGGTAGCTCAGTTGGTTAGAGCATCATCCCAAAATGCCAGGTTGTGGGTTCGATCCCTGGTCAGGGCACATACAAGAAGCAATCAGTGAATGCATCAATATGTGGGGCAACAAATCAATGCTTCTCTGAAATCAATAAATAAACAATTTTAAAATAAAAATAACTCAATTTTTATGAAAATGAATTTATTTAAAAAGGAAGCAATATCACTGCCATAAACTGTAAATACTTATCGCTCACCCTACAGTAGAAAAATGAATACAATCAAAACAATGCTACTCCACTTTAGCTGGCCACGGTTATCAGCCAAAGCCCCCAGTGCAAAGCCTGGACTTTGTTTAAAAAAGATTGTCTCAGTGACGAAAAGCCACGTATGGCCTTATTGGAAATGTCCAGAATAGGCAAATCTATAGAGACAGAAAATAGATTAGTGATAGTCTAGGGCTGGGGGTGGGAAGTTTGGATGGGAGTTGTTGCTAATGAGTATGGTTTCTTTTGAGGGTGTTGAAGATGTTCTAAAATTGCCTGGGATAGTTGCACAATTCTGTGAATGTACTAAGAAATGTTGAATTGTACACTTTAAATGGGTAAATTGTATAGTGAGTTATATCTCAATAAAGCAGTTACTAAAAAGAAATCTGTTAAATCTGTTCCTTGCTCCTTAAGTAAATGAAGGCATGCAAAAATACCTGGACCAGGACCACTAGGTCTGTGACACCCCCCCTCCTAGTGGTAAGCTTCTGCTCCTTTGTGAAAGGGTTTAGTTGTAAGCACTCGATGTTAGCTAATAGGCCCCAAACCCACCTGTCTGTCAAGTCAAACTTGGGTTTATATTCCTCCCTACCCAGTAACTGACCAGCATCATGACCCTGGAGAAAATCACCCCCAGCCCACTTTTCTCACCAGTCAGATGTGAATAGCACCTGCCTCAAGAGGTTGTAATATGGGTGAGAGGAGATATGTAGGTACTTCTCCTGGACACACAGTTAGCTCTCAAGAGTGGTTAGGCAGGATAGTAGGAACCTAGGAAAATTCCTTGGCAAGTGGAATGGGAAAACTGAGGCAAGATAATTAAACAAGGCCAGACAATTTGACCAATTTACAGCCAGCTAGTATAAACTGCAAGACATTATCTTCCCTAACCAAGGACACTTGGTTTATACCTCTCCCCACTAACCAGGGAATAAATAGCTTAAATCACTCTGTTCAGGGAGATAGGTAACAGAGATCCAATTAGTGCCATTTGTGCCAGCCAAACCCAAGGACCGATGAAGTCAGGAAAACAAACAACAAAAAACCTGACTAGAACCAGACACCCCAAGATAAAAGTAAAGCAGTGAAGCTAACCACTGGTAAATCAACACACTGAAGGACACACCTGGAAAACTAATGAATATTCTGCTGGCCCTCCCCCCCCCCTTACTTTTCTCAGGCATGAACTTTCTCCTTTCTTCCTAAAACTCTTTTTTTTTAAATTTTTTTTTGTTAATCCTCACCCAAGGATATTTTTTCCATTGCTTTTTAGAGAGTGGAAGGGAGGGAGGTGTTAGATGAGCCAGGAACAGAAACTAGGGCACAGAGACTCAGCAGGGCAGGAAGCCCGGGATGCCTAGCAAGGGGCAAACCTGGGAAAGCAAGGACCTTGTCCCCAGGGTAACCTATCCGCCCCAGCATATGGCTGGTCATGCGGTTTAGACCCCCTGAGCATTCCTCCCTAAAGATAACATCTAGGCCTCAGTTGTATTTCAGCTCCAGGCCCAGAAAAGCAGCAAAACCAGACAAGTGGCACTGCGGCTGCCTCAGGACCAGAGACATTGACCCTGCCCTGGCACTGACCAATCAGTGGAGACCATGACCCTGAAAGAACACACCTGGAAAGCTGATGAATATTCTATTGAGACCCTCCCCTGAGGCCTCTCCTAAGATTCAGGCCTGCAAAAAAAGATAAATACCCTTAGGGCAAAGGACCCAGTGCTTGCTCTTCCTGCCACTCTCAGGGGAGCACACCAGTGCCATCTCCATCCCTCCGAGGGATGGAGAACAGGAAAGCAATGGGCAGGGGGAGCTCGTCCTGGTTTACCCCCTGAACCTGTCTCCAAGGCCCCTTCTCTCCTACTTCTCAGTGAGCCAGAGCAGCCCAGCCTGGGCTCTCCTGTAGCCTCTTCTATGCTCTTCCTGGCTTCACTGTCCCAAGTATATTTTTGCTGCCATCATGGACCCAATACCCTCTGGCTCAGTGCTGTGTAGTCCTTCCCTTTGGTTATTCTACCCCCTCATCCCCTTTCCTTAAATAAATTCAATAAATTCAACTTTTCTTTATTCACCTGTCTGAGATGGCTGTTTAGCCAGCCCTCACACCACCAACCGTTAACCTTTCAGGAGGGAGGAGAGAGAGAGAGAGATTGGTTGCCTCCTGCAGGTGCTCTGGTCGGGGCAGAGCTGAACCTGGAATCCAGGTATGTGCCCTTGACCGGGAATTGAATTCATGACCCATCGGTGCACAGGTCCACGCTCTAACTACTGAGCCAGGGCTCTCCTAAAATTCTAAGGGTCCCCTTGAGACTTGCAACCAGCAACAGCTCATCCTGAGCTAGCCCCCTGAACCTGCCCCCAAGGCCCCCTCTTCTCTGACTCTCCAGTGAGCTGAAAGCAGCCCCGCCTTGACTCACTTCTTTCTCGTAACATTTCTAGACAGCCAAAGCAGCCCCGCCTAGTCTCTCTCCTTGAGCTTCTTCTATCCTAAGTCCTTCCTTTGTTTCACTGCCCCCAGCTTTAATAAACGTACTCTCAAAATTACCTGCACTCCTGTTGTGAAATCTTTCCTGCATGAAGTCAAGAACCTGTTACGGGCAGAGCTGTTGATCATGCTCCGTTGACCGTGATTGTTCTGTTCTGATTAGAGAAAGCACATTCTAACCTGACAGAGTTGTACGCCCTGGGACCTTGAAACTAACCTGGGAATTCGGTCCATTCTCCTGTTCCAAGAACTGCCTCTCATCATGGAAAGATGAACAACCTTGTTCCTGAACTGATGGAATCCCGGAGGCACCTGCCCTTTGCAGCCCCCAGCCCGCATGGCCTGTAACCTGGTACCGGAGAAGTCCACCCTGGAATCCCTGAGGCGCCCGCCCTTGCGACCCCCAGCCCACCTCGTGCACTTTCCCACGCCTGTAATTCCTACTTTCCCATGTAATCTTTGTCCACCTATCCAATATAAGCAGCTGGCTTATGGGGGGTGGCAGCTTTTCTTGGATGACCAGTACTGCTCCCCCACGTTGCGGGCAATGCTGGACCAAATGCTCATAGACAAGTCAACTCCTTCTGTGCTTAATCGGCTCAAGTGGTGACAGGCTGTCCTGTTTCGAACCCACACGCTACCAGCCCACCGGAGGCCCCCCGATCCTGGAGGGTCCGTTTCCTGTGACAGCGCCTCTCATGAGAACTATCCTTAGCCTCCAGGAGAAGCAGCGCTAGAACTGAAGGGATGTGGCTGTGCACCTCGCCTCTGCCCCACTGGGTAAGCCAGTGGGAAAGCAGGCCTTTGTTATTCCAAAGTAACTTCTTTCTGGGTCTCAGCTTGCTTAGCCATATAGTGGGGGTACTGCGGCTCCACGGTACAAGTAAAAAAAAAAAAAAAGCCAACTGTCCTCAGATCCTCACGCCCCTTTTACAGCCGGAGAAACCGAGGACCAGAGGGGCTCAAATGCTCCCACACACGTCGCTGGGCCCGGGTGCCCCGCACGCCGCCGCAGAGCCCTGGCGCGGTCGGCCTCCCACCCGAGCAGCCGCCGAGAGCTAGGAACCGCCGGCTCCAACGGCCGGGCGCGGGGCCGGAAGTCCGCCCGCGGCCCCTCTAGGACGCCACGCGCGGCGCTCGGTGCCCTTAACCGCGTCGACGCCGGGCGCGCTCTCCTCCGCTCGGCCGGTCGCGAGCGCGCCGCCCTCTTTTGTCTCCTCGTTGCTTCACCGCGGCCGGGAGGAGAGCGGGGCCCGCTCTACAGACAAGCGATTGAAACAACACAGCAGCTGGACCCAGCACAGGCGCCCCATTTGGGGCTGTTTTCATCTATCCCAACCGCCTCATGCTATCTTAAAATATGTACATTAAAACCTCATTACAGGCAGTTTTACTTTCTTTTCTTTGGCACTGCGTTTCCTAAATTTCCTAGCGTGCCAGCGATCCTAGCGGTGAGTCTAAAAACTGAAGGTTGGAAATACTTTCCAACAATTTGGTTTCCACACAGCTTCTCAGAGGCCGGCCGTTCCTGACACGGCTGCCAGATAGACGGCCGAAAGGTGAGGAAAAGATTAGTGGCTCGGTGTTTCAGATGAGGCACAAAGGTCTAGAGGGGTCGGCGAGGTGCCCAGGGTCACTCGATAGAGATCAGCTGAACCTGGAAGAGCCCAGCCCTGTCCTGGGTCTTGCCCGGTCTCTGCAGTACAGCTGCCTCCCAGAGCTGACCTGGGGAGAAGCGGAGGGACGGCAGCAAAGCCGCTGCCAACGGAAAGTCCATAGACAAGTGAACGGGGATGGAAAGGAGGTGAGCGCGCCCTGCCCGGCGCAGGGCCCGGAGTCACCGACCAGACAGCCCTGCCTTCTCCGCAGCGCAGCGCCCAGTCACTGACGCGGGGGTCTTGCCCTTTCCTGAGTGTGCCTGTTCCAGTCCCGCTTCTGAAACTGGGAAACCACCTCTGGGTCGGCCCACTGTGAGATGGACCTGAGCTCAGTGAGGTTGTGGGTCTCCAGGAGAGCAGAGAGTTTAATGCTATAATAGAAATGTAAGCATAAGAGGGGTGGAGAAAGGGACATGTGCTTGCTTTTGTTCTTGCGTTCATTTATCATTAATGAACACCTACTATTTATCAGGCAATACACTAGACCCTAGGAGGACAGATGAACAAGGGGAACTTATTCTAGCAGGGGAAGTGAGATGTCAAGTGAAAGAGAAAGTACAGTGACTAACAGGGGACCTCACCTAGTCTGAGGGTTAGGGAACCTTCCTGAAGGAGGTGAGAGATCGAAGCCAAAGCCTGAAAGATAAGTAGGCTTTGGCCAGGAAGAAAGAGGAAGGGAAGAGTTACCCAGGCAAGGGAGAAGCAGGTGCTAAGATGGGAACTACTTTAGTATGTTCAAAGTTTCTGTGTGTTTTATGGTAAGGGGAAAGGAGCAAGAGAGAAGGGCAGGGACCAAACTGAGCAAGTTTGGTGGGAGAACTGCATGGGCAAAGGCAGGTGGGAAAGGGACCATGAGGCTGGAAGGCAGGAAGTGACGTGAACATTCTGGAATAGTAAGTGAAGAGGCTGAGGAGGTGAGCAGAGGCCTGCACCTGGAAGGCCTCCAATGCCTGGCTGCAGAGCTCAGACATTAGCCTGCAGGCCATGCAAATGAACATAAATGAGAAGAGTAGAGCACTAAGGAGTAGTGGGGATTGTGGCAACTGGGGAACACATGCTCTATCTCTGGGGGCAGCCAGTGCTCCACACCCCCTGGTGATTATAGCCTCAGTATACTGAGACAGCCTCGGTATCTCAAACCATCTTTGTCAAAGGTAGCTGGGAGTCCAGATTTTTTATATGAAATCACTTAATTTTAAATGTTTGCTGTATATTCAACACCAGGTAAGTCAAGCAAATCATATCCATAGGCCAGTGGTTCCCAACTTTGCAGCATATTAGCATCACCTGTGGAGCTTTTAAAAGTCCCAATGCCCGAGTTGTCTCCCATAACAATGAAAATGTCTGGGGGTAGGAACCAGGTATTACAATCCCAGGTAGTTCCAATGTGCAGCAACATTTGAGAACCACTGCTGTAGGCTGAGTACAGGCATACCTCACTTTATTGTGCTTCACAGATGAGTTTTTTACAAATGGAAGGCAAGACCCTCCACCAGCAAAAAGATTACAACTCACTTTATTGTAATACTTGCTTTATTGTGGTGGTCTGGAGTGGAACCTGCAAAATCTGAGGTACGCCTGTATTTCCTTTGAGTTGCCAGGCAAAGGCATGGGGAGCCTTAGGAAGTTTTAGAGCAGGGGAGGGGCAGGCCAGTTTAGAGTTTCAGGAAAATCATTACTTAGAAGGGAGGGAGTATAGTCTGGGGTGAGAAAGGGGCAGTGGTGGGATCCTGCTGGGGTGGGGCACCTTTTTTCTGCCAAGGGTCATTTGGATATTTATAACATCATTTGTGGGCCATACAAAATTATCAACTTAAAAATTAGCTAGATTTATTGAATTTTGAGTTACACCTGCAGTTGCCTTGGCAATGCCAGACCAAATGATTTCACAGGCCGTATATGGCCAGTGGGCCAGATGTTCCCCACCCCTGTCTAGGGTGACCAACCATCCCAGTTTGCCTAGGACTGAGTGGTTTCTTGGGACATGGAACTTGAAATGCTGAAAGTCCTCGGATGTTTTTGCCACCCTAGATCCTGCCCCTGATATAGTTCTGTCTCCCCAGATTTCTGGGGGACTGATGCTACAGACTCTACATTCTAGAAAAGTCCCTGGGAAAGGGTCCTCTATCTCCTTGGGGTGCACTCACCTGGCGCTCTGACAGGCTTGTGCAGGGAGCTAGAAACAGGGAGAGGATTTAGACCCATCTGTTCTCCACCTGGCAGCGCGATCCTTGTCAAACCCAACCCTATTAATAGCACTGAGCAATCGAAAGGAACAAACTAATGGTCCAAGCAACAGTACGGATGACTCTCAAAAACATTACCCTGAGTGAAAGAGAACAGATGCAAATGAGTAAATGCTGTATAAGTCCATGCATATGAAGTTCTAGAACAGGTTAACCTAGTCAAACCAAAATCAGAACAATGGTTGCCTCTGGGAAGTTGGGACAGGAAGGGGGGGGGGGCGGTGTGTGACAGGAAAGGGCAACAGGATATGGGGAAAGACAGTGATATATTTGATAAGGGCTTGTGTTATGCAGATGAAACTCACTGAATCATACAGTTAACACCTGGGCATGTCATATGGATATTTTGCCTCAAGGGAAAAGAGAAACAAACTTGTTAATAAATACTGAACTCTAGTTAATGATGTGCATGCTGAAGTGTACAGAGGGAAGTGTACCATTGCAACTGATTTTGAAATGGATATATGGTAAAGCAAATAGAGTAAATGTTATAGAATACAGCTGGTGAGTATATGGGTGCTACCTGTACAATTCTTCCAACTTTGCTGTATATTTAAAACTTTTTATAATAAAATATTGGGGGGCAGAGAATCTAAGTCTGATCATGTCATTCCTCTGCTCAGACCCTCCCTCCCTGGACTCCAACCACACTGATCTCATTTTCAGGCATGGGACCCCTCAGGACCTTTGCACTGGCTGTTCCATCTGCCCAAAATGCTCTTCCCCCTATATCTGCATGGCTCTCTCCCTTACCTCCTTCAAGCTTTTCTTTAAATATCTCTTAGTAAGGCCTCCCCTGTGCCCCCAATTTAAAATTGCAATCCACTCTTTCCCTGTCTTCCTTACTCTATTTTTTAAAGAGCAGTTATAACTCCTACATATAACTTCTTGAAAGTAAGCTCCATGAAGGCAGGAATTTTTTTCTATTTTGTTTATGCTGTATTGCCAGGGCCTAGAAAAGTACCCAGCAGACAGTAAGCTCACAATACATGTTGCTATGAATAAAGGAATTCCCCCCCTCATGGAGCTCACAGTCTGGTGCCAAAGTTATTGACCATCACAGGGCAATAACTAGTGCTCCATGAAATGGCAGAGGAGGGGGCGAGGGGCATGAAAGGAAAGAAGACTCCATCAGGAAGCAGAGGTTTGAAAAACAAGAAGGCATCTGCCAGATGAAGAGGGGATGAGAGGGACACTCCCAGCAGAGCAAATAGCGTGAGCAAAGCCCTAGAGGTGAAAAGTAGCGAGTACACTTGGCTGCGATTATGAGCAGTTCCAAGGGTTGCTGTGCAGGGTGGAAGTGTCAGAGTGTGGGCTCCCCGTCCTGTAGGTAATGAGAACTGGAGGGCTGCACAGACCTGGGCTAAAGGACAGGTGCCCCGGGGCCTGGGGGCTGGGACCAGGCAAAGGACAGGAATCAGGGGGACTCAAGCTTTAGCCTTTCACGGCCGCTCAGAATGGACTCCTCCCCAGTCTCACTGACAGGCAAGTTTCTGGCCTCTATCCCTAAACCCTAGTATCCTCATCTATAAAAACGGGGTAATAGGAAAAACAGCTGCCATTTATGGAGCACTTACTATGTGCCAAGCCAAGGACTCTCTCCACGTATTGCCTCATTTAATCCTCACAATAGTCTCACCGGGTGAATGTTACTATTATTCCCATTTTACAGATGAGAAAACTGAGGCACAGAGATGTTAAGTCACTTGTTCAAGGTAACACAGTGAATGAATGGAGACGCTGAGATTCAAACCCAGAGCCTGAATTCTGGGCCATAATACTGTACTACTGACCCATACAAGGCACTTTACAGTTGATAGAATAATCTCATCACCTCATGGGGTGGTTGAGGGAAGTAATGAAATGACCCCACACACCCAGAAAATGGCTGAGATGATTAGCGAGGCCCTCCAAAGGTGTCCATGTCCTAATCCCAGAACCTGTGACTATGTTACTTTATCCACCAAATGAGATTTTGCAGATGTGATTAAATTAAGGACCTTGAGATGGGAGGATTACCCTGAATCATTCAGGTGGGCCCAATGTCATCAAAGGGCTCTGCTTAGAAAAGAAAGGCAGGAGAGACAGAAAAGGAGACATGACAATGGAAGCAGAGAGAGGGAGTTTGGAAGACGCTATGCTGCTAGGTTTGAAGATAAAAGGAGGGGCCACAAGCCAAAAAATGCAGGTGGTCTGCAGAAATGGGAAAAGGCAGGGAAACAGATTCTCCCCTACAAGCCGCTGGAGGGAACCAGCCCTGCAGACACCTTGACTTTAGCCCATTAAGACTTATTTTGGCCCTGGCCAGTGTTGCTCAGTGGTTAGAGCAGCAGCCCATGCACCTAAAGGTACTGGGTTTGATTTCCAATCAAGGGCATGTACCTGGGTTGCAGGTTCCTTCCCCAGCCTGATGGGGGCATGTGAGGGGGGCAACCAATCCATGTGTCTCTCACATCAATGTTTCTCTCTCTCCCCATCCCTCACTCCCTTCCACAAGCAATGGAAAAATATCCTTGGGGGAGGATTAACAAAAAAAGACTTATTTTGGACTTCTGACCGACAGACAGCAAGATAGTAAATTTGTGTTGTATTAAGTCACTAAATTTGTGGTATTTTGTTACAGCAACAACAGAAAATGAATATATCACATCACTGCACACCTGGCTCCCCTGGCTAGCCCTGGCTCAACTCCTACTACTGCAGCTGCAATCACGAATCACCCTTACATTTTTTAATAGTTCTTTCAAGTTCCAATTTGGTTCTCTCTTGTTGTCCCATACACCAAAATGTTTGATTCCAGGTCAGAGCACTTACCTAGGTTGCGGGTTCAACCCCCAGTTGGGGCACGTATGGGAGACAACCGACCAATGTTTCTCTCACACTGAAGTTTCTCTCTCTCTCTCTCTTCCTTCCTCTCTCTAAAATCAATGAACATATCCAAAGGTGAGGATTAAAAATTAAAAAATTAAATAAATAAAAAGTAGGGCTAATGCACCTGACCCTAACTCTCTTGCAGGCACAGAGTGAATGAAGATGCTTTATATTATTTGAAGATTCCCATAAACCATTGGGACAGATGAGGCCTAGTTATTGCTCAAATGAACAAACCAAGGCTCAGACAAGGGAAATGGCCCATGCAGAGCCACACAGAGCCAGAACTTGAACCAGGACGTCTGACTTCAATTCTAGCACACTGAGGTTCATGTCTCAAGAGCTCAGCTCATGTGTCACCTCCTCAGAGAAGCCTTCCTGGATAGCCTCAGCCCATGCATTTATTCATTCACCAAACAGTTGCTATGACAGCTCTATGCCAGTGTGGTACTAAATAAGACTGGGAACCAAGTTCTGGCCTCAGGAACCCACAGCCTAGTAAACAAGACACAAACCAACCATCCCAAACAGCCTGATAAATGCTGAGACAAAGGGAAGGAAGCACAGAGGGTTGTGGGTACCCAAAAGAGGGGAACTGACTATGCCTGAAGACCAAGGAAGACTTTCTGGAGGAGGTAGTGATTGAGCTGGGACAAGTAAGACTCAACCCAAAGTGTAGGCAGGGGTTTCAGTGGAGGAATGACTAAGCAGAGGCAGGGAGGCACAATGCTGTAGCTTCCTGAGGGCAGAAAAGGGGTTGGGTCATCCCAAGCCCCAAAGTCCCTCTGGGCCTCCATGCTCCTGTGTATGAATGGGAATCGTGGGCCTAGTTGCCCAGAGCTTTGGTAATTGCTGTGCCCAGGTACGTGGATTCCCACAGGAGGGCTGAAGGTCAAGAAGGGTAAAAGGGGTACAGGGTAGAGTAGAGGGAGTGTCAGGGAGGTAGGGTCCTGCCCCAGGCCCCCATTCCATATCTGACTCATGGTGTGACTATGGGAAGATCCTCTTAGAGTTTCAAGTGACACCATCTGAGAAATGGAGCATGAGACAAAACTGGCTCCAAAGACCCTCCCCAGCCCTGACGGGGAAATGACATGACACAAAATTACAAAAGGGTCTTTATTTGTAAAAAATCAAAGGGGCCCCTGGGGCAACAGGAAAGACAGACCGGCTTCTCAGGGGTCAGGGGCATTTGGGCAGATGCGCTTGAGTGGGGGGGCGCCCTCCGAGTCCTCTGTGTCACCCTGGGCTGCCTCAGGGACAGGTGGCACTGGCTCAAAGACAGGGTAAGCTTCGGGGGCCTGGAGAGGAAGGGTGGACAGGCATAAGCTCCACCGAACCCAGGATTGCAGCCTCCTAGCCTCTGCCTTCTCCAAAGCCTCCACTCCACTCCCCTCCCCGACCCAGGAGTCTAGCCCAGGGCCAGGGACCCAGGCTGCAGATTACATAGGGAACCAGAAACCACAATACTGTTTGGGGAAAGAAGCTGATATTTGGTATTTCTGGGAAATGCATCAAGGTAGTCCTTGTGGGAAAAGTCAGAAGTTTGTGGGGAACTTGCTTAAGCTAATTGTATAATTTAGGATTTAATAAAATAAAATAAAAACTTGGAGGAGCACCATGATCTTTTCAGGCTTTTAATGGTCTTAAATTAGCCCTGACCCAGCCTGCAGGACTTTGTTTCTAAAACACCCTTTCCTTTTACATCCCAAAAGCCCAGCTCTAAGCCTTTAGCTATGTCTGAGGTCTGCTTTTCCCACCTGGACCTCAAGAGTACAGCCCCAAAGCCTTTGGCTGCCCCACAGTCCCATTCCCTCCAAGACCCGGGAGTCTAGCCTTCTGGCCTCTCTCACCTCAGCCTCCAGCAACTCTGGAACAGGTTCCTCCTTGGTCAGCATTGGGGGTTCATCGGTGCCGCCTGTAGTTATACCCCCGGGATCTGGAACGTCAAGGTAACAGAGTCCCTGAGCAGCTGCTCTGTGCCATAGCACAGACCAGGGGGAAACA
Organism: Miniopterus natalensis; assembly: GCF_054644295.1. NCBI lineage: Eukaryota > Metazoa > Chordata > Mammalia > Chiroptera > Miniopteridae > Miniopterus > Miniopterus natalensis. The sequence continues at coordinate 97,754,802 of NC_142083.1, forward strand.
AACACCAGTCACATAAGCCCCCAGGCTGTGGGAGCACTGAGGAGGGAGACGAGCATCTGGCTGCAACCCAGGAAAAAGACACGGAAAGGACATTTAGGTGGGATCTTGACAGGTGAGTAGGATTTGATCAGCGAGACAGATGGGGAGGTGGAGATTTTAGGCAGAGGGAACACACACTTAGAGAGCACAGATTCTGGGGCTGGGCTGCCTGGGTTCAAATCCTAACCTTGGGCTAGTGACTTAATTTCTCTGGGCCTCAGTTTTCTCATCTGTAAAATGTAGATAATTATAGTAGTTACCACATGAGCTTGCTGTAAGGATTAAATGAGATTACCCTTAGCACAGAGTCTGGCACATAGTTAAGTGCTCAATAAGTGCCAGTTATTGTTTTTATATTAGTAAAGGTCCAGGAGTACATGGCACAATTTAGACACAGTCATAGGCCCAAATCATGGTGTTCCTGAAAGGAAACAATGCGGTCAGCAGGGGATGGTTCACAAAGGGCCCAGAGTCCCAAGCTGAGGAGTCCGAAGCCATAGGGAGCCACTGAAGGCTTTGAGCAGGAAAATGACAAACTTGTGCTTTAGAAAAAGCTGCTCTGTCAGCTGTGTGGAGGTGACTGGAGGAACAGAGACCTACAAGGAGGCTGGAGTCAGGTGAGGGTGAGGGATGACAGAGCTTGGGGAAGGAGAGGAAGGTAGACGATGTTGGGAGGTGGAAGAGAAGCTGAGGAGGACTCATGCCCAAGACGCTGGCTCACTGGCTGTGTGAGCAGGGGCAATTTACTTAACTGCTCTGAGTTTCAGTTTCTCATCTATAAATGGTGATAATAATCCTCATAGAGTTGTGATGGAGATTAAATGAGATAAAATAAAACGTGTAAAAAGCTTAGAAGTGTGCCTGTCACACAGTAAGACTTGCTCAATAAGTATTAGTTGTTATTATCACTTCTTGACTCTTAGGATTAGCCCTGTTATTTATTTCTCAACAAATATTTATTGAGCACCTACTATGTGCCACATGTAGCAAACAAGATCAGTATGGACACAACATTCAGGAAGCTGACATGAGGTGGGAGTGGGCAAGAAAGACAGATACTAAAAGTTAAATTTACATGAAAATCCCAGACAGTGATAAGTTATCAATAGACCCAAAGAAATCAAGAGTAAGGAGATGGTCACTAGGTCAGTGACCTACCACAGGAGTCAGGAAGGCCTCCAAAGGAGGCAACAGAGGAGGGGGGCAGGTACAGGGATAAACTGGTAGCCTCAACTTTGGAGAGGGCAAGACTCAGAAGGGAGGGCTCCTGGGAGGCACCTGGTCCTACCTCTCTCCTGGCCTAGCCGTGGAGGCTGAGCTTCCTCCGGGACCCCTTCGGGTGGTCCGGAAGGTGATGCAGGGCGGCTGGGCTGGGGGGTGCCACCGGGGCTGGGCTCAGTGCCCTTTTGCAGGGATCCTTCCGAATGGAAACTCTGGTTACTGTTCTCATCTGTGAGAGCAAAAGTTGAGAGGGTTGGGCCTGAGGTCCCCAGTCCCCTCCCTCCTTTAATCCCATAGTCCCCCCAAATCCCAGGACCCCTACATACCATTGAGATCAAGCAGGATGAGAGGGCCACCCCCTCGGGGGCTGGCACCCCTGCCCCGACGCTCCCGGCCTCGGGATCTCTCTGCCCCACCACCTGCCCTCCGTCGCTCCTGGGGATTAGAGGGTAAGGATCAGAGTTAGCGCTGGCAAAGCCCCCACTCTACACAAATAAGTAAACTGAAGCACAGAGAAGCAAAAGGCCCTGCATGAGGAGACAGAGGTGGTGCACACTGGGTTGACTTGAATTCTGGGGTCTGCAGCAGGAAAAAGGGAGAAGGGGTGGAGTTGCCAATAATTGTTAACATGTGTCTGGGCTGCTGCATTTGAGGTCTCAGAGTGGGGACTGGAGGTGGAGAACAGGGTGGGGAGGGGCTTGCCTGAGGTTGCAGGGTCTGGTGTGGGGGAGCTTGCTCACCTCCTCCTGGGGGTCCACCACTGGTACCCACTTGAAGATACGAAGGGACGTGTCACCCACAGTCACCCAGCGCTTCTCCCTGTGGGAGAGTTGGGGGACTAGGTCAGAGAGGCCTGGGCTGAGACCCTCCCTCAGCAGCTGGACACATCTAGGGATACCTACAGAGGTGTGGGTGGTGCATAGGGTAGGGACGGTTTTGCTAACGGGACATAGTTAGAGGGAGAAAGAGAACCCTGCAGACCCCAGGGCATACAAGGGGGTCTCTAGTGAGAGTATGGCTTGGGGCCTTGGTTCGCAGACTCCTGGGGTATACACGGGGCACACGGCTTTGGGCCTGGCTTGGAATAGGGCATACTTTCGGGAGGAGTGTCAAAGCTTTAGGGGGCGGGGTATAAACGGGGGGTGCCGGCTCTGGGAGGGCACGGCTGGGGAACACACTTTGTAGACCCCAGGGTGTAGCCAGGAGAAGGGGGACAGAGCCCTGTAGTTCCAGGGCGCAGCTGGGACACACCTAACACCTGGGGCCACAGCTGGCGAAGGGAGGGTAGACGCCTTTGGAAAAGGAATGGCCCTGCCAGTCCCGTCCCTGGCCACGGGACAGCGCTCACCATCTCCGGACCTTCTCGATGGTCGCCATCACCTTCTTGATGTCATCCTTGGCCCGGCTCCGGGTCTCAGCCCGCACGGTCCGGCCGGCCATGCTGGCGGGGCTGGGGCCGGGGCCGAGCCCGCGGCTGGGCCGCCTCCCGTCCGGCGGGCTCAGGCTCGGCGCCAGGCCGGGCCGCCGTGCTCTCGGCCTGCAGTCCCTCCGGGAGTTGGCCGCGCCCTCCCTCGCTCCCCGACGCCTCCGCGAGTCCCCGCCCCGCTTCCTGCCGCCTGGCCCCGCCCCGCCCGGCCCGGCCCCGGAGCGTCCCTGCGGCGCTGACCCAGCGAGCCCAGGCCTGGAAGCCGGCCAGCCCCACCCCGGCCCGCCCCCTCGGGGCGCCCGGACGCGCAGCGCCCCCTGCCCGCCGCCCGGAGGGAGGTTGGGGCAGCTCGGGGACCGGCCGCGCGCGGCGGGGCTGAGGGTGCGTTCAGACCACGTGGGCGCGGGGAGCGCGGGCCGGTCGGAGTGTGCGTCTGCTGCGCGGGGGCGGCCCTGGAACGCGCGCAGGCGCGCGCGCGTGTGCATGTGCATGTGCGTGTGCGTGTCCACGCTCACCAGGCTGTCTAGTTCTGCACCGTCCAGCTGTCCCTTCAGCCATTCATTCAGCAAGCTGTTAACTGAGTGCCAAGTACGTGCCAGACTCCGCATATGAGCGGGTCTCCACCCACCAGAATGGCTAAAATAAGAATGACTGCACCAAGGGCAGGTGAAGGGGTAGAGCAACTGGACTCTCGTATTTCTGGGGAGTGTAAATTGGTAGAGACACGTTGGAAAACAGTTTTCTAGCGAAGCCCAAAATACAGCCCAACCCGATGATCCAGCAATTATATTCCTACATCATCGACAGCCAACAGAAATGCGTAGGTCTGCGCATCAAGGGGGGAGAGAGGAGTATTGGAACGTTTGTGGCACTATTTATAATAGCCTCAAAATGGAAACAACCCATCAAAGGAGAGTGGAAAAGGAGCTGTAGCCTTTTCACACGGGAGAATGGTGTCCCACTGCACCCAACAAGGGGGATAAGTTTCACGAAAGAAGTCAGATACAACAGTACACACTGTATGATTCCATTTATGTGAAGTTCCAAACAGACAAAATTAATTTATGGTGTGAGAAGTCAGAATAGTGGTCACCCTTGGGACTGGGAGGGGCTAAGAGGGGCCTCTGAGAACTGGTCATGTTCTTAATCTGGTGCTGGTTCCCTGGGCATATTTACCCTGTAAAACTTCACTGCTGTTTGCACTTTTCCCTGTGTATATTATACTTCAAGTAAAACTTTATTTAAAGTGAGCATGCCTTGGTTGATTTGAGACTGTTTGCCAGCAAATATGATGTGTCTAAGTGTGAGTTTCTTTGTGCGTGTGTGTTTCAAAGGCATGGCTTTTGTGTCTGTGTATTTGGTGAGACTAGGTCCACAGAGGTTAAGGTATAGGAAGATGGTAATGGCAGCATTTTTGAACCAAATTGCTGGGGTAAAATCTCAGCTCTGCTTGTCCAGTGACCCTGAATAAGTCACTTGTCTCTAATTCCTCAACTGTAACATAGGAGTGAGTTAATAAATGTGTAGCTCTTAGTGCCTTGCAAATAGTAAATACCCAATAAATATTCACTGTTAGCAAGTGTTAGATGGGTGAGGTACAGAAACTATGGTATGGAGACTCAGCAGGGCAGGAAACCCCTGATACCTAGCAAAAGGTGACACTGAGAAAACAAGAACCTTGTCCCCAGGGTAACCTATCCGCTCCAGCATATGGCTGGTCATTCGGTTTAGACCCCCTGAGCCTTCCTCCCTAAAGATGACATCTAGGCCTCAGTTGTATTTCAGCTCCAGGCCCAGAAAAGCAGCAAAACCAGACAAGTGGCACCGTGGCTGCCTCAGCACCTAGATACACTGACTAATGACCCCCTGCCCTGGCACTGACCAATCAGTGGAGGCCATGACCCTGAAAGAGCACACCTGGAAAGCTGATGAATATTCTACTGAGACCCTCCCCTGAGGCCTCTCCTAAGATTCAGGCCCGCAAGAAAGAGATAAATACCCTTAGGGCAAAGGACCCAGCGAGGCTCCCCACTGGGGGAGCCACCAGCACCATCCCTATCCCTCCAAGGGGACCCTATGAGACTTGCAACCAGGGGAGCAGTGGGCAGCGGCAGCTCACTCTGGGCTTACCCCTGCACCTGTCTCCGAGGCCCCCCTGCCTGCCCTCTTTCTCTCTCTGACTTCTCAGTGAGCCAGAGCAGCCCAGCCTAGTCTCTCCTGTTGCCTCTTCTATGCTCTTCCTTGTCTCACTGTCCCAAGTATATTTTTGCTGCTATCACGGACCCAATACACTTTGGCTCAGTGCAGTGTAGCCCTTCCCTTTGGATACCCATCCCCTTTTAATAAATTTAATTTTTCTTTATTCATCCATCTGAGATGGCTATTTAGCCTGCCCGAGCAGCACCACTGCTAACCTTTCAGTAAGTATGTGATTGTGGACCCTATCAACAATCTGGCTTCATTGTACCTGCTGTTCCCTCTGCCAGTAATCCCTTTCTTTCTTTATTCCGGCAATATCCTCACAGACACACAGCCTCCTTCCCAACCCCTTCCATCACATTACCTGCTGTTGTCTATGGTCTCCCCCATCAGACTGTGAGCTCCTCAGGGAACCAGAGAGCAAGTATGGATCATCTCTGGATCCCAGAGCCCAGGACATACTGGGCATTTGTCTGCACCAGGTTAGGGACTTGACATGTGGGTAAGACGCCCCCCTCCCCCCTCCCTGTACCTGTCTTTGAAGCTTGTTCCTGTGTGAGAATGAAAAGTCTGTATGTAGTAGTCGTGGGTATGTGAGCGTGGTAAGGTGAGGTGAGCTGCTGTATCTGTCCCTCTCCTAGTAGGTGCAAGAGACACAGAGCGAAAGTATCTAAGATAGGCCAGGAGGTGTATGCCTGGGCAGGTGTTGCCCAAGCCTTAGGCCCCCCCATCGCGGGCTCTCTCCCACCGCCTCACCCCCTCCCTCCAGCCAAGAGAGAGTGCCTGCACATTCCTGTCCTGCCAGCTCTGCCCTCTCCTACAGCCCCAGTTTTCTCCGAAAAGCAGCCAGGGCGCCAAGCGTTGCCCCAGAGCGGAGCCTTCTCCTCCTGGCGTGATGCAGGACTACCTCCCAGGCCTAGGCGCCCCAGCATCGAGGTCCCAAATCCACCATGCAGACAACCTGCCAGCCTCCTCAGGCCCCTTCCTAGACTAGGGCGGGCAGGCAGTGAACTGAGCTCAGGGACAAGGAATCTTGCCTGGGGCGGGAGAGGGGGGGGAATTGTTTGGGGTTCGAGCCCTGATTGGCTGCGTCCGGACCCGCCCCTACCCCTTTCCCCCTTCTCCTCCCCCCCCCCCTTGGAAGGGGGGCGTGGAGGCAACCGGGATCAGCCCGGGGCCAGCATGAGCCGGAGGGAGGGAAGTCTGGGTAAGGGGCTAAAGGGTGGATGCCGAGTGCCCAGCGGGAGCAGTGGTCTGAAGGGCTGGAAGCTGGGGTCTGGGTCCCTGCTACCTTCGGGTCGGGGAAGGGAGCGGCCCGAGTGGGGCAGAGCAGGGCCTGGGTGTCAGGTAACAGGCGGTGATCTCTGGGTGAGCTGTGGGAAGGTAATAGCGCCAGAGTTCAGAGGAGGCCTGGGGCTGTACCTTCAGGGACGCGGGTTTAGAGGTTAGATAACCGGTTAGAGTACACACTGGGGGGAGACTGGGGTCGTGGCTCGGGCTGTTCGCCTGGATCCTCTTTGAATGTTGGCGAAGCAGCAGAGCTGGGGGCCAGAGGGAGGGATAGGGTTAGAGGAGAAAGTCTTCGGGCCACAAGAGATGTGAATGACAACAGGAGACGAAAGTCAGGACTGATACGGATAGGGATAGGCGGTGGGAAACTCAGGCGGGGGTGGTGGTTGTGGTGGTGGTGGAGTGGCGCGGGAGTTGAGAAGCCAGGACATTTCCCAGCGTTCCTTGGGCGCGGGCGCGGGGTATCTCGGGAAATGTAGTCCTCGCGGGGCATCACCTTTCCGCTTTTGCTAAGACTGGTCGCGGATTCATTGATGCTGCCAGGTGCCCAGCCCAGCTGCTTGCGCAAAACATCTATCAGGGAGGAAGTGGGATTTCAGTCTCCCAATCTGTAAAATGGGCTGAAAGGCGCATTCCCATTTGAAGTTCTGTGCTTCGGTGATGTTGAATTCCACCAACAATCACAGAGGTACAGATATGTGAGCCCAATCCTCAAAGATCTCCCAGGCTGAGGCCAGTTCACACAGATAAAAGAGCCATTAAAGGAACTACCTTAGAAGCATGAACAAATGGCCTCAAGAAGAAGGAAGAAGTTAATTTAAGGGAGGGGGTGAATCCAAGGCTGCACTGAGGAGGTGGTATTTGAATTTGGCTTTAATAGTATTTTGAGGACAGCTAACACGTTTCAGGCAGAACAAACGTTTTGCAAATGTCTGGTATCTCATTTTCCCTCAGTTGGAATGGGACAGAGCCTGCATGGCTTAAAAGTTGGAGAATTCAGAGCTGAGCTTCTGGGTTCAGGAAGAAAGAGCCAACCTGAACAAAGTCAGGAGTAGGGGTTTGGGAAGCCCTCATTCCTCCCCCCTTTTCCCACCAGAAGACCCCCAGGCTGACTCCTCAATCTCACCCCTTCCCCTCTTGGAGGCCAAGATCCATCAGACACACAGCCTTGCCCGCCTCCTCACCAAATATGCTGAGCAGCTGCTCCAGGAATATGTGAGTGGGGATGGGTGTGGGGGTGCCAGGGGGCCTGGGGATCAGGGAAGTACAGATCAGAGGGTTACTTGACCACCCGTTTTCTCAACCTCATTTCCCACCTGCAGAAATTGGGGCTCCAAGAGGGATAACTTGCCCCTGGCCACACAGCAGATTGGAAGAGGATCATCTCTGTTCCCCAAATGCCCCTTCATCCACTCAGCTTGGAGGCTCCCTCCTTGGTGCTTTAAGACAGAGGCAACATGAGAGTGTAGAGAACTCTGGTCGGAGTCAGGAAACCTAGGGTCCAGGCTCTGTATGGTTTTGTCACCTCACCTCCATGGGCCTTGGAAAAGGAGGCAGTTGAACAAGATGACACGTGAACTCTTCTACCTGTGCTATACAGAGAGGCCAAGAAGGGGTTTCAATCTGGGGCAAAAATTCCATCCCAAGAAAGGACTTTTACAAAGGAGGGAGATCTTCCAACATCTTTGGTTGGGTAGAGGGCCCTGACCAAGGAAAGAAGGCATTTCTCCAAATTACTCTGGTGTAGTGGAGGAAGGGTATGCCTTTGATCAGACAAACTGTGGGCCTGCCTTTTTGCTGTGACCTTTAGCAGGAATGATAACATTAAAATAATGATGTAAGAATTATGACAGCAGGTAGTGGGATAATAGAACTAGCTTTGTAGTCCTGCCAACTTTGGTTCAAATTCCAGCTCTGCCCCTTCCTAGATGGATGACCTAGGTCAAGTCACTGTACCTCTTCAGCCCCAATGTCATCATTTACAAAATCATCATCATTATCATCACACCCACTATTGGGTAGATTAGGAATAGTGTGTTTAAAACCGAAAGCGCAATACCTGAACCAGAGGCAAGATGTTAGCAAAGGATAAATGGTATTGTTATAGCAGTTTTCCAAATTACACAAATCACCTTTAGCTTTCAGTTGTTCATTCATAGGACAGTTATTCTGGAGCCCCTGCCGTGTGCCGGGGTGGTGCAGAGGTGGGGGAGGGTGCAGGGAGAGAGTAAAACAGGCTAGTTCCTGCATTGTCTCATATGATTCTCTGGAGATTCCTGGTAGGAAGAGAGAGCAGGGAGCTGTACCCCTCATTCTACAGATGAGAAGACTGAGGCTCAGAGAAGGGAAATGTTTTTGTAAGAAACTGAACAGTTAGTAAATGGAGACAGGATTTGCAACCCTGGCGTGTAAGATAGCATTTAGTAAAAGAGCTAACATTCACTGTGCTTTTCCCGTGGGCCAGGACTTGCCTTAAGCTATTTATTTTTATCTTTTATTAAATTTATTGGGGTGACATTGATCATATAGGTATCTGGTGTGGGTTGGTTTCTACGTTACAAGATTTGCATATTGCACCTCGTGCCCACCACCCAAAATCAAATCTTCTCCTGTCACCATATATTCGGACCTTAAGCTTTTTAACATGCTCATAACTACTTTATGAAGTTGACAGTGTTACCTCCAGTTTAGAGATGAGGGAAGAAAGGCACTGGTTTAAAGCCCGCTTTGTGTTCCGTGTTATCACAAACACGGCAGCCCGGTTAGGAGGGACTGTCCTTCGCGAGGCGGGGGAGACGCGGCCCGGGAGGGGAGGAGCCCCGGAGGCCGCTGACCGCCGTGTTTCCGCAGGTGCAGCACCAGGGAGACCCCTTCGGGCTGCCCGGCTTCTCGCCTCCGCGGCTGCCGGTGGCGGGCTTGAGCGCCCCGGCGCCGGGCCACGCGGGCCTGCCCGCGCCCGAGCGGCTGCGGCTGGACGCGGGGGCGCTGGCCGCGCTGCCGCCGCTGCTGGACGCGGTGCGCCGCCTGCAGGCCGAGCTGAACCCGCGCGCGCCGCGCCTGCTGCGGCGCCTGGAGGACGCGGCGCGCCAGGCCCGCGCGCTCGGCGCCGCCGTGGACGCCGTTCTGGCCGCGCTGGGCGCCGAGCCCCGCGGGCCCCGGCCCGAGCCCGCCGCCGCCGCCGCAGCCGCCGCCGCCACCGCCGCCGCCGCCGGCGTCTTCCCCGCCAAGGTGCTGGGGCTCCGCGTGTGCGGCCTCTACCGCGAGTGGGTGAGCTGCACCGAAGCCGACCTGGGCCAGCTGGGGCCCGGGGGCCCGGCCTGAGCGCGCGCCCGCCGCTGCCGCCCCTCCCCGCGAGCCGCCTTCCTCCTCCGTCCCTCGGCTCTGCCCCTGTCCTCTCCGCCTGCGCTCCTCGCCCTCTCTTTTTCTCCAGGGACCTTCTTGTCTCAGTCTGTGACTTCCCATGTCCATCACTCTCGCTTTCTCCCTCTTTTCTCCAGCCCTCGGGTCTGCCTCTCTTGGTCCCCCCTGTACCCAGCTCCGGGGACCACTTTGTCATTTTCCTCTCTCATCTCCTCTTGGCCCCATGCCACTCTGTTTCCCTCTGTCCCTCTCCGCAGAGTGATTCCACCTGCTGCCCTCTCCGGTCCCCATCCCACCCCTGCCCCCTTTCCTTTATGCCCCCCCTTTCCTTTATGCCCCCCCTTTCCTTTGATGTCCCCCCCTTTCCTTTGATGTCCCCCCTCACTGCCCTCCGCCCTTTCCTTCCACCTCCTCTTCCTCCCAAGCCAGGTCTGTGAAGTGAAACAATCGACACCTTAAAAGAGCTTCATTTCTGAGAATAAATTAAATTTTTTAAAATAAAATGTAAAAAAAACCCAAGACACTAAAGTTACCAGTATATACAGTTGTTGAAAATGGGGAGACACCTTTGAGGAGAATAGGATCCTTGGGGTATAGCCTGGTCCCCCAGACATACTCAAAAGCCACGGTACCCTAGGAGGTTCCCCAGAGCCCGGGTCAGGGGCGCCACCTGTCAGCCCAGGGCAGGGAACAGACCGGACTGACTCCTTAGTTTAAGAATTGAACTTCCATTGATCGGGAAGTGAAGCCCCTTAAGATGGGAAGCCGCAGCTGGCCACAGTCAGAAAAGTCGACTAGGGGAGGAAATGAACGCCGGCAAAGAGAAGAGAGGCCTGTGGGCCGCGCAAAGCCCGCATCTTCACACAGGAAGTGGGGCAGGGACAGGAAGGCAGCCCCTGGGCCTTCCCAAAGTCACAGGAGGGGGGAGTTCTCAGGAAGAGCCCAGGAAGGAGACCATCTGCCCTTCCCAGTAGAGTGGGAACTGAGGCCTCTTCAAAGAGGTATTTCTCGGCAGCCAGGAGGTGGGCAGCCAGGACCACTGGACTGGTGACTCATGAAACATCTCCTTGGAGTCCCACCCAGAGCTGGAAGGGAGGCCCAGGCCCCAGGCAGGAAGGCCCAGGCAACGGGACTTGAGACCTGGTTCCCAGGAAACAGTCCCAGTACAGGGCACACAATCCCTGTCTGCTGGGCAAGATGTGCCTCCTGTCCAGCCAAGAAGCAAGGCAGAAAGAGTCCGCTGTGACAGAAGTGGTGCAGCCTCTGAAGGAAGTCCTGCCTCCTCTGCCCAGGGTGTTTGGCCTTGAGCAGAGCCAAGTCCCTCACAGCTCGGTCTGTCCACTGGCCATATTCCCGGGTCACTACATAGCCTCGACATTTCCTCTCGAAGGCTGAGGCCCCAGAGGTGACAAGCCTGAGAGTGTCCTCCTCCGGGGGGATGGGCAGGCCCAGGGCAGTCATGATGGCAGCCACGTTGCCCAGCAGGCCTTGGGCCATGAGTCTCGCAGCCCTGAACTGAGCCAGCAGGACAGGACTGCCAGGGTTCAGGTAGCTCTGGTCGTCCCCCACGAGCTGGAGGTGCTGGGTCAAGGCCAGGAAGGCCCCCTGGGCCTGGCCCAGCCGCTCCCCATCATCCAAGGCATGCCAGGTCTTGAAGGAGACAGCGGCAGGCGGCAGGCTGCTGAGCTGGAGCTCGGGCTGAGAAGCCAGGGTCACTAGAAGGGCTGCCCTGGTACTGGAGCTGCATGAGGGACAGAGACAGAAGTGAGGGGACTAAAGGGGTACCTGAGGCTCCGTGTGATTTCACATCTGCCTTCTGTGAGACCAGCATCTTCCCAGGGGGAGTTGCCATCCACTACCCCTCAGAGAGTCGGTGGGAGGTCCTAGCACAGGGCCTGGGCTCTACTGAGTTCTAGTTTAGTTCCCTCCATGTGCAAGTTGTGTAACTTTGAATCACGGCTTCAATAATCCCCATGTGTCAGTATTATTGTGAGATGATAAAGCCCCTAGGACAGCACCTGGCATACAATAAGAGCATGATAAGCCACCGTTAATAAATAACATATTTATATTAATATCATGAACACAGGTTATGTTAATTATTTATTATAATATTTTCGATCCAAATATGTCATTGACAATGTAGTTACAGTACGTATATTTCTTTTTTATTTACAGCACTTAGTTGTTTATGTTTGTTAATTTTATTATAAAAATTGATAAATAATTGTTAATATTATTAAGTTTAGTTGAGTGCCTTCTCCATTAAAGTTCTTGCCTCCACAAACCTAAATCCACAGAATCTCAGTGCTCACTAATAAATCCCCTCATTCATACATCACCTAGCCCTACATCCCCATTTTACAGGTGGAGAAACAGGCTCAGGGTGCCCAAAGCTACCCAGGGAATGGTGGCAGCTATGGGACTAGGAACTAGATTTAGTAACTTCACATGGGCCTGGAACATAGGACAGTGGAAGAGTCACAAACTCCTGAGGTCCCCGGGCCAGGCAGATCATGACCTTGGGGAAGAAAGCAAGACTAAGATGGGCAGGGGTTGGGGAGCAGGCGCTTTGGCCAATAGGATTCCTGTGCCCGGTTTAGACAGGCATTTATTTTCGAAATTGAACAAGCACTGCGTGGCCCAACCAGAAAACAGGCCTGGCCAACAGGCTGCCTGTTTGAACTTCTAGATAGTTGGGGGATGGGGGAGTTGGCATCAAATGTCATTGACCTGGTTTAAGATCCTGGCACTTTCAGTTACTAGCTGTGTGACCTCCAGCGAACTATTCACCCTCTTTCAGACTCAGTTTTCATATCTGTATAGTGGGTTATAACTCCATGTCTCAGAACTTTCGGCGGGGGTCAATAAGATGATGGGAGAGAGTGCCCAGCATGGCATAAAGATCAAATAAACAACACAGCCAGGTGCCTGTGGAAATGATCAGGACCCGGCAAAGCCCCTCCCTCTGCGTGCTTCCTTTGAATCTTGAAACAGTCCCAAGAGGTCAGCAAAGGCAGGATCACCAACCCATTTTGCAGATGAGGAAGCTGAGACTGAAAGAATGGGTCACCAGCCATCAGTGACAGTGTTCATGTGGGCGTGTCTCTAGTTGACAGCCCCTGTAGCCTCAGGCTCATAGAGGAACCTTCCCCTGGCCTTGCTCTGTTTCCCCTACCCAGAGCTGGGCCAGGAAGGCAGAGTCCCCTCCCCTCATTCCCTCGCATGCCTGGTGTCACTCACATAAGCCTGCAGGAGCACTGACGTATTCTTCTGCATGTAGAGGGCAAGGCTATAGGCTTGGCTGATGGACTCAGCTGGCGAGATGGGGGCCCCCAGACCAAGGGATGGTAGCAACAACGCCAGCAGGCAGAGGGGGGCTGGCAGAAGACATCAGAGGTCAGTACCAGTCCCCAACCCCAACTACTGATTCATTTAGTCCTCATGACAGTTCAAATGGAAACAGCCCTTGTGGCCTACAACAGTCTTATGTATCCAGGTCAGGGCAGAGTCACCCTGAACATTCCAGCCCAGAACATTCCCTTGAACTCCAGACCCATGTATTCAACTTGCTGCTTGACATTTTCCCTTAGATATTAATAAGCATCTCAAACTCGAAATATCCACTGCTCAGCTCTAGATTCCCCCTCCCCTGGTCTTCCCCCATCTCTGATAAGAGCACTTCTGTTCTTCCAGTTGCTCTGGTCAAAGCCAGGGGGTCCTCTTTGAGGCTTCCTTCCTCTCTATGCTCAGCCCCACAGGAAATCCTGTTTTTTCTGTCCTTAAAAGGTAGCGAGCACAGGTCTGTGCTTCTTGAACCTAGTGTGCTCATGACAGGGCTATATTCACTTTGTGAAAATTCATTGAGCTGTACACTTATGACTTGTGCACTTTTCTGTATATTTGTCCTTTGCAATAAAAAGTTTTAAAAGATGTATCCAGAATCTAACCACTTCTCCCCTCCTTTGGCTGTTACCACCTGAATCCCAGCCACCAGCCCCTCTCACTGACCATTACAGTGGCCTCCCCACTGGTCTCTGCTCCCACTTTTGCCTCCCCCATCCCCCATGCAACCCCTCAAGTCCAACTAGATCCCTCCTCTGCCTGAAGCCTCTTGTGGCTCCCACCTCACACGGAGTATAAAGGCCAAGTCCTCGGTGTGGCCGAGAAGACCTGCCCTCTGCACCAGCCTCCTTTCTGTTCTGCAGCCTTTTCCCTCAGGCCTGCCAGGACCACCCAGAACCTTCCCGAGGCTGGCTCCTCCTTGTCCTGTGGGCCTCAACTCATATATCAAAAGCCTCTCCCTCTCCTGGAGTTATAGTCTTTACAGACTCCTGCTATTTTCAATTACCTCATTTATTTCTTTGTCTACGTGCTTGTTGTCTCTTCCTCTAGAATGTTGGCTCCAGGAAAGAGGAAACCGCACCTGGTTCATTCACTGCTGGTTCCCCAGCACCTAGCACAGGGCTTAATATTTGCTGGGTGAATGAAGGCTGCCACGAACATCTTTGTCCCAGCCTCTGTGGGCACTGTTGAAAGTGTGACTATCTGGACTGAAGGGTGTGCTCATTTTATTTATTTATTTTTAAAATTAAAAAAAAATGTTTTTATTGATCTCAGAGAGAGGAAGGGAGAGGGAGAGAGAGAGAAATATCAGTGATGAGAGAGTCATTGACCGGCTGCCTCCTGCACGCCCTCTCCTGGGGATCAAGCCTGCAGCCTGGGCCTGTGCCCTGACCGGGAACCAAACTGTCACCTCCTGGTTCATAGGTCGATGCTCAACCGCTGAGCCACACCGGCTGGGCGGAGGGCATGCTCATTTTAAATTTGAGTAAACGCCGCCAAATTGTCCTCTCAAAGGTCAGGCCCAGTTTATGTTCCCACCAATGGTGTGAGGCTCAGAGGCGGGAGAGTTACCGAAGGTTGCCAGCTGAAAGCAATGGATGTGAGAGGCAAACCAGGATGGCCTCCTTCACTCTCCTTTCTGCTTTCCTGAGTTCCTAGTGGTTCAGAACTGAAGGGAAGGCTGAAAGTGAAGGCCCTTTCATTCTTTCATTCAGTCATTCATTCATTCAACAAACTTGGATCATTGCACTCATCTTCTATCACACTGGCATTCTGTTTACTTATTTATTAAATGTATTGTCTGTGTGCAGAAAGAAATCTCCATGAGACCATAGATTTTTGTCTGTTCCTTGCTTGATCCTCAGGTGCTTAGAGTATTACCTAGCACAAAATAGTCACTCAATAACTATTTCTTGAATGAATGAATGAAGGAAGGATTTGGTGGTTCTCAGTAGATGGAGACAGCCAGGCACAGCTGAGTCAGAGCGCCTGGGGCACTGTCCCCTCCCCTCTTGGTATCTTGACCTGGGCCGCATCCCCCTACTCACCCAGAGAACAGTTCATGCTCTCTCCTTGGCTCCTTCCTCTCTGCAGTCTCTGGGTTGTCCTGGTGTACTTGTCCTCCTGTCCCTCAGATGGCTTTATACCTGGGGCTGAGGCCTGGGGCTGCCCAAGAGGGAAGGAGGGAATCACAGGGGAGGGGGGGAGGTACAGAAACTCCAGAGACTCCAGAGGCAGGGAACAGGCTGGGAAGGGGACACTGAGATGACATCCTATTCTCTATAGCCCCCAAACTCTACCTTAAACCCTCGTTGCTGGGAGGGAGGGGCCAAGGGCAGGGAGGGATTATAGGGGACAAAGGGGCCAGCCAGTTCCCTGCAGCTCTGCACGTCCTGGGATCCAGTTTCCCATGAGGAGTGGCCCCTGCTCCACCCCACAGGGACCCAGGCATTGGGCCCTGGCTCCCGAGGAGTTTGGAAAAGGAACAGGAGGGGTGGCCTGTGAGCAAAATCGCCCACACCCAGGTGCACTCCTAGACATAGGAGCGAACCCACGTCTACACACACGTTGGCACGTGGGCACACACCAGACGTGTGCACACGCTTTCATCTGTTCATTCATTCAAGTATGTATTGACACCTACTGCCTGCTGGTCCCTGTTCGAGGTGCTGGGATAGAGCAGAGAAGAAGTCAGACAAAAACCCTTGCCCTCGTGGAGCTGACACTTCATGCCTACACACATGCGTATCACACACAGCCAGCCAGGCCTGCACACATTCCACAGAGAGAGCCTATGTACAGATGAGTCCACACGTGTCCACACAGGCGCACAGATATGTGAATGCAGAGCCACGCTGGAGGCCTTGCCAGAGGTGCATTCATAGAGCAGACACAAACATACATGGGTATATACATACCATGGCCACGTGTGTGCACACAGACACACATGTAGCTGGGGGTCAGGGAGCGGGCCTAGCCACATCTCAGGACCTAGCCACATCTCGGTCTTTGTTATCCTGGCAGCTCTTGGGCCAGTGCTGCCCTCTGCCCAGGCGCAGCACACAGACACAGGCAGGCATCTGGGGCCCTCCCCGCTCCAAGCCTTGTAGCAGAGGGGTGGTGAGGAGACCGGTGCCGGTTCTCATCCCTCTCCAGAGCTTTCCCAGTCTCTTCATCAGGGGTTATTGTTCATTTCTCAGCCTCTCCCCGCCTGCTGAGTCAGAGGGTCAGTCAGACCCCTACCCTGCTTCCATCCAGTTGGAGGCTGGAATTACTGCTCCCCCCTCCCCCAGTGTTCGGGGCTGGAGTGGAGAGAGAAGGCCCATACCCTTCTTGCTTAGGCAGGAGGTACATCTATTCATTCATTCAGCCTTGTATACATGCCCTCAGCGAATATCGATGGAGCCCCTACTGAGTGCTGGCACTGGGGTGAATAATTAGGCAGGCCAGGCCCCTTCCTAACCGGGCACACAGTTCAGTGAGGGGGACCAGCAACAAGCATATGAACTGATAAAAAAAAAATTCCTAAAGCAATAAGGTGCTGAAGAGAAGCCAAAATAGGTTGTGATTAGCTGGAGGTCAAGGAGACTTAGATAAGGAGCCTGAGGTCCAGAGAGGAGTGGTTACTTACCTGGAGTCACACAGCAAGGCCAGGACAGATCCTAGACTCCTGCTCCCCAACTTGGGACTGGATCTGGCGTGTCCCTGACCTGAACCGTGAGCTGAAAGCAGAAAGAGGCTGAGGGAAAGATGGGTTCTGAGGTGAGGGATCTTAAATTGAGTCTCTAAAGTGGGGGGCTGCCAGACAGGACCTGTACTGGGCAGGTGGTTATGTCAGGGGATTAGAATAGGCCCATTGACTGGGCACACTGAGGCGTAGGCCAGGCCAGGTAGTGGACGAGGGGGACAGGAGAGCAGAAGGGAGGAGGGAAGAGGAAGCAGATACCCGATTGGGTGCTATTCACAGGCGGACAGACTCACGCCTACCCGGCCACACCCTCTCCCGCTTCTCGCAGGGGCTTCACTTTCTCTCTCTGGATCCCAGGTGCCCCTTCACAGCTGGGGAAATTGGCCCCCACCCCAGGCCCAGCTCCCTTTGTCCAAGGCACCAGGCTTGGCAGAGGTCACTAGCTCTGCCAGCCCACCTGTCTCCAACTCTATTTTGTTCCCACCAAAAGCTGATGCCTGAGGAATCCTAGTAACTTAGGAGTCAGCAGACTTGGGTTCAAATCCTGCCTTTGTTCGGCACTAGCTTTGGCAAGTTACTTAACCTCTCTGAGCCTCCGTTTGCTTCCTCATCTGGAAACCCGGTTAATATCCACCCCCCAGGCTTTCACTGACTCCACCACCAGGTGCCTTCACTCCTGCAAATCTTCATCACCACTTCTCCAGTCAGAGAACAGTGCGTGCAAAGGCCCTGAGGTGGGAGCATGCTCAGCAGGTTTCAGAACACCAGACAGCAGAGATTGATGCTTGGGGAGATATAACAGGATACGGAAGAAAAAGGGTTGCCCTGTCCCCTCCTGCCACCCCCATACCTTTCCTTGACTCCCCAGTGCCCTTAGGAGAAAGTTCCCATTCTGTAGCCTGGCCTTCGAGGCCTTCAACCCCGAGTCCCTGTGCACTCTCGTGCCTACTTCTCGCTTTCCCTCACCTTCTGCCTCAGCTACACAACCTGCTTTTTTTTCTTTTCAATTCTCACCCAAGGATATGCTTTTATGGATTTTAGAGAGAGAGGAAGGGAGAGAGAAACATTGATCGGTTGCCTACTGGAATCAAACCTGCAACCTTTTGGTGCACAGGATCACCCTCCAACCGACGCAGCCACCTGGCCAGGGCTGCCCAACCTGCTTACAGTGCCTGCTCAGCACCAGGCCTTCTCACAGGACTCTCCCTGTGTAAAAAGCGCTCCTGCTCCCCCCTTACCTGACACAATCCTTCTAAACTTCGGCTTGGGTTTTACCTCCTCGGGGAAGTTTTCCCTCTCTCCTCTGCCTCTCTGGGCTCCCGCAGCCCCCTCTGCCCTCCTTGTCCATCTACTGATCGCCCTGCACTGTAGTTCTCAGTCTCTAGTCTCTCTCCCTCACGTGATAAGAGGCAGAGACTTGTCACCTCCACATCCCCAGCAGCAGACCATGCGCAATGGAGGCGCCTCAGTGCGTGTTGGACGGAGGAAGGAAAGCGGGGCGTAAGGGCCCCAACCGGGCTGTCTGGTCTACTGAGAGGAGCGCCTGGTCTCAGGGACCACCCGTCAGGGCCTCTTCTTGATGGGATGGCGGGCTGAGGGCACAGCGAGCGACCAGGGAAGGGGCACCCAGGGCAGGGATCGTGGGGCGAGGAGCACAGCCCGCTGCATTCTTCTGTTCCACGCAGCTTTGCAGCACTGTTCCGAGGCGGGCAGTGAGAAGGCACCTGCCCTCCTGGGGCACACAGCCCTTTCCATCAGCAGCAAAACTGGCATTCTCCGGGGCGTACGAGGGGCCTGGCACTGTTCTAGGCCGTTTCTGGATAATAACTCAGGTTTCCTTTGCAGAATCCCACAGTGTGGATGGCACTGTTTTCCCACTGTACAGATGAGGAAGTTGAGGCACAGCGAGGTTAAGTGATTACTTCAGTGTCACACAACTAGTAGGGAGAAGTGCTAGGATCTGAATGCGAGTTCCAGAGCTGGGACTCTTTACCTTTATCACCATCTCCAGTCTCTAGGACTTGACGCTTTCTAGTCTGGGAGTCCTTTCCACCGTCCTTATTGCCCTGGGTGCCCCTAAGGTTATCTGACAAGGGGCTGTCACCCCCATTTCACAGATGAGATGCAGAGGAGGGAAAAGAATCATGTTTTTTAGTCTGTATGTTATCAGTCACTTTATATATAGACACGATCTCGTTTAATCCCCGTAACAACCCTGGAAGGTAGGTTTATGGTTTTACCGCCACTTTTACAGCTGAGGCTCAGAGAGGTCCGGTGGCTTGTGAAACATCACACAGAGAATGAATTGTAGAGGCCTGGAACTCAGGGCTGGCTCCGGCGTCCAAGCCGTCCCCTGCCATCCCCAGGCGCAGCTCCTTTGCTGTCCCAGTATCCGCACCACCATCTGTCCCCATGCTGGGGGCACACAGTTGGACACCACGAGGACCAGGTGGGAGACAGCACTGGGCCGGTGTGCTGCCCATTTGTGCTAACCTAGTCGCAGCCGGGCCCTGGCAATCTCCGGAATCCAGCCAAGGGCTGCCGGTGCCCCCTGGGCAGCCTGCCTGGCTGCGGGCCAGAGGAAGGGGCCGGAGGAGCGGCTCTGATGGGGAGCTGGGGGCTTGGCCTTCAGGTTGGGAGAAAGCGGAGGTAGAGCCAGCGGGGCTGTCCTCCGGTCCGCGACCACATACTGGATTCCCACTGTGTCACCTGAACTTCCCAAAGCAGTGACGCGCGAATGTCTGATGAGTTAGGGGGACCCTCCCAGATAGGAGGAAGCCCCCTAAACGGCGCTGAACTAAGCGCTGTGGGGGAGACAACTGGGCGGGCAGGTCAACGGAACAGAACAGAAGGACAGAACCAGACCGTGTGTACTAGGAATTTAGGGTGTGACCAACGGGACATTTAGCATGAGGGAGCACGCGCCCTGGCCGGTTTGGCCCAGTGATTAGAGCGTCGGCCTGCGGGTTCAGTCCCACCAAGGACACGAGCCTCAGCTCCCCCTCAGCGTCCCCCTCCCCCCTTCCACTCTCTCTGGAAAGCAATGGAAAAAATTCCCTTGGGTGAGGATTAAAATAATAAAAGACTAATGACTTTATCGTTTTTGTTAAAATGATACTCATTCATTATAAAAATTCAAACAAACCAGAAAAAAACCAATGGCTATATTTCACCACCCAGAAGCAGCTGTTGCTGTATTAGGATTTGGTGAACATCAGTCTAGTCATCTCAGAGGTAAATAAAGAAATAGCAAAAAAACTTACAACAATCAGTTTATACTATATGTCCTATTTAAAAAAATTTTTAAACATCACATTTACCTTTATTTAAATTGAACAGGAGAAAAAGAAATGGAAGTGAAACTAAGAGAACAGTGGAACTTCAGATAAAGATTTCACTAGAAATGACATTATTTCCTATAAAATTCCTCTAAGGTTAAGAAAAAAAAGATTTTGGTGTTTCGTGTTGAAGGGTGTTTGCTAGTTTCTGTTCTGAAAGAGCTGCATTTGGTACCAGATGGCACGATCGCCACTGCTCAAACTGATAATCATTGGACTGGTTTCGAAGAACAACGCAGAAAGGATATTCAAGTGGAATCTGCAGGCGTTTCGAGGTTGTTTCTGGTATCACAATTTCCATCGTTCATGAGCTGATGGCCATTTATGAAAGATCCCGGGAGTCGGAGGAAATCACCGAGACCCAACTAGAAGGATTATCGGGGTGTTTCGTTAACAAGGCTCAAGTCGATGCCTCCTTAGTGATGGAGAAACCTACAGACACCACCTCAGAAGGACCTTATGTTAAACCTGGAGAGCTTTGGGCCTTTGGGTCTTTTTAAAGTCTCCTGAGCATTAAAAAAAAAAAAATCTTTATTGATTTCAGAGAGAGGAAGGGAGAGGGAGAGAGAGAGATAGAAACATCAGTGATGAGATCAATAATGTCATTGATCGGCTGCCTCCTGCACGCCCCTGACTGGGGACCGAGCCCGCAACCCGGACGTGTGCCCTGACCGGGAATCGAACCGCGATCTCCTGGATCCTGGGTCGGTGCTCAGCAGCTGAGCCACGCCCACTGGGCCTCCTGAGCATTTTTAAATAGAAATAAATTTTGGCTTTAAAAACTTAAAAAGAAAAAGATTTTTAAAAACATGGAGGATGGACTAATTATTAATCATGTTTTATAAGTAAATATGGCTAGTTGACTTCCTGCCACATTAGCTACTCCCAATTCATTCCCAATATTCCTCTCACTCTCCCCCATATCCAGATTTTTGTCGGTTATATTACTATTTTTAGCTTACTAATAGTTACAGCATTTACATTTATAGTGTATTCTATCTGCAACTTTCATTTCCTTAATTATTTAGATCGATATGTAAATATTTTCAGTGATAACCAACAATTTCTTCCTTTTTTTCCTTTCTTTCCATCACCATTTATCTTCCCTATACCTTCTTCCACCTCCACCCACCCCCTCTCCCCCGATATCACTACAGTTGTTTGTGTCCATAAATTCTCTCTCTCTCTTTTTTGCTTAAATCAACAATTTTTTAATTTTGACTCATCTAGGATAGCTAGATTTTCATCTTCAAATAGCTATTTAAAGAAAGGCTCATGCCCTTTCTACCTAGAGGAGTCCATTCTATTTTGTCTGTAGTTCCTACAGTAATATAATGAGAAACTTAAAAAATAATTTTAAAAGTTTTACTTATGGTAAAAACATTTATATATATAACTTACCATCTTAAAACGGGAAACTTTCACAATGTCCAGCGCCTTTGCCTGGCTCCCAAATGAAGGATACATCTACAAAATGAAATGTGATATTATCCATGTGACAAATTTGAAGAGGTTCAGGGAGAAATTTCTACTGGCAACACGGATTGCCAGTAGAAACTGGGCTACTGTTGACATCAGATCCTCCAGGACCACCGGCCAACGGGCCCTATGAATGTTCCGCAGCCACCTGCAGCCGGCCACAGCCATTGCCGCGCATTTCACTTCTGGCGTCTTCCACTAATGAGATCCACACAGCTTTTTGGGAGCCTTGTTTTTTGTGATGGTGATCTCAGGGCTGACCGTCAAGCTCTCACAGTGGCATTTTTCATTCACTTGCCCACCACAGCTCACTTTTTTTTAATCCTCACCTGAGGATATTTTTTCCATTGCTTTTCAGAGAGAGTGGAAGGGAGAGGGAGAGAGAGAAAGGGAGAGAGGGAGAGAAACATTGATATGAGAGAGACACATCGATTGGTTGCCTTCTGCACATGCCCCATCCTGGGCCGGGGATCGAGCCTGCAACCAAGGTACGTGCCCTTGGCTGGAATCGAACCCAGGACCCTTCAGTCCATGGGCCGATGCTCTAGTCACTGAGCCAAATGGGCTATGGCACCACAGTTCACTTTATGTGGATATTGCCATATCATGTGACAATAAAAGAGTTCCCTCGCTGTCTTGCAGTGGATGCTTGCCCAGAAAATCCTCTCGTGGTGGGACTAACTTCCCCTGGGACCCACAGGAAGCTGTGCCTGTCATTAGGGCTGCTCACAAATATTCCAGTTCTCCTTCCAGGCGTGTGGAGAGTTCTGTGTTCTGCTCCCTTTGAAGTTAGGTAAGTGCTTGATTAACTAATTACACATTAAATTGATGTTTAATTTATTGAGGACCCACCATACTGTCTTCCACAGTATCTGCAGCACTTTACATTCTCATCAATACCATGTGAGCAGAACTGTCATGTGTCACTTCTGGGAAGAAGCTAAAAAAGCAGTGAGCGTTCCACCAAGTCCTCCTTCCCCATTCATCCGTGATTGGATGGAGATCATAGCAGCTCATATCGAGCTTCTTCCCTCCACCCTACTCCCTGAGTGACTAGAAGGATCAGACCTCCTTCACTGACCAACACAGACCCTTGTTGCTACAAGCCACCCAAAACGTGGGTGTTATTTCTTACTGCAGGAGAACCTAGCCGACCCTGCTGACACAAAAGCTATAAACTTCTACAGAGATCCAGAAGAGATCGAGAAGGAAGAGCAGCCATAGTTAAAAAGGAACCACAGGGCAAGTGGGTTGCTCCAGCTCCTGAATTTAATGTGCTCATTCCAAGGCTACAGATAGATCTGAAAGCAGGCAGGCCCTCCATTCCTTTCAGCAGCTCCTCACCAGAGCCTGAATGGTCCCACCTGTTTCTGAAACTGGTCTGTGCTCCACAGCCCAGGCCCTCACATAGGAAACCACTAGCCAGAGGTCTTAAGCCGTCC
Organism: Miniopterus natalensis; assembly: GCF_054644295.1. Lineage (NCBI taxonomy): Eukaryota > Metazoa > Chordata > Mammalia > Chiroptera > Miniopteridae > Miniopterus > Miniopterus natalensis. The sequence continues at coordinate 97,777,629 of NC_142083.1, forward strand.
TTCCAAAGGTTCTTAGACAAAATGCAAAATTAAGGTTGACAGAAAACGAACATTTTTGTACAAAAGCAAAGGGGCTCATGGATGCTGTATTCCCTGAGTTCACTTATGTCTGAGAAGGTCTGACTATGGTCTTTTTAAAAATTATTTTTTATTTTTCAATTACAGTTGACATACATTATATTAGTTTCAGGTGTATACTCCAGTGATCAGACATTATATAATTTACCGTGATCATCCCGATAACCCTCATACCCATCTGACACCGTACTTAGTTATTAGAATATTCACTATATTCCCTATGCCGTACTTTACATTCCCAAGACTATTCTGTAACAACCAATTTGTACTTCTGAATCCCTTCACCTTTCCACCCATCCCCCACCCCTGACTATCATCTTTATATTTTAATGTCAACATGGCTGGATTATAGTATTTTCTTTTCTTTTAAAAATATGTCTTTATTGATTTTGGAGGAGGAAGGGAGAGGGAGAGAGAGAGATAGGAACACCAATGATGAGTCATTGATCGGCTGCCTCGTGCATGTGCCCAACTAGGGACCGAGCCCGCAGCCCAGGCATGTGCCCTGACCGGGAATTGAACCGCGATCTCCTAGATCCTAGGTCGATGCCCAACCACTGAGCCACACCCAGCTGGGCTATAGTATTTTCAACTCATGTTTTTAGTATATAAATAACATTTGCCTTTCGTAAGAATCTTAAACTGTAGAGTAGGTTATCAAGTGAAAAGTAAAAGTTTTCCTGTATCTTTATATGCAGTCTCACTCTGCCATTCCCCCTACTCGCCCAGCTGTGGACGCAGGCACAGCACCTGGCACTGTGGTACTCAATACAGTGTAAGAAACGGTCTTGACCCTTGGTGGGCTTATTCTGGTTGCCTCAGTCAATGGAATGGAGTCAACAATGCTTACGTCAGAACTGAAGCGATCTAGGTAGGGACTGTATTGAACTGGTGAGTACATCTTATCCAAAAGGGGCAGCCGCTGCTTAGCTCCAGCTGTTCTTGTTTGAGGAATGCAGACTCAGTGTTGCTAGATTTCAGGATTTCAAATGAAAGTGAAAATCCATTTTTGCATGAGAAATTTGTTGCTGCTATGCCAAACTAAACACACACATGGGCGGGGTGTGATCAGTTTGTGGATGACTCAGTAGTTATGAAGATGGGCTCTGGGTTTGAATCCTAACTCCACAACCCATCCGTTCTACACTCCAGTTCTCATTTATAAACTGGGATTCTACCTCATGGGATTCTTATGAGGATCAAATGAGATGCTGAAAGCACTTAATATGTGAGGTAGGCTCCTCATAAAACTTACGATCTAGTGGAAGAGTCAATAAGTGAATCTCATCTGGGAATTACAGGAAGGCTTTGTTGGGACAGTGGCATTTAAACAGAGACCTGAAGGATGAATAATTAATCGGGTGGAGAAGTGGAACAGGAGGAGGGGAAGGGCATAACAGGCAGAGGGAACAGTTCCCAAGCTTTCCTGAAGTAACCACGCAAGCCAAAGCTAAAACAGTGAGGACACAGAGGAGACAATCCTTTGGCAGCCAAGGATTTGCTGACTGATAAATGTGAGAGAGGAGCCTCTCAGTTCAGTCCCTGCAAATTTAGGATTTCCCACCATACTGGTCAGCAGTTTACTTCTTGTGACAGAAAAACCAGACCCATAGAGTCTTTCGCAGGGCCCTCTGACCCTCTCCTCTAAACACAGAGAGAGCTGGAAGCCTTGGGGTCAAAAGTTAGTTCTCCAGGTAGAGAAGGACGGCCAGGAAGGCAGGTAAGAAGGCCCAGAGGTGGGGAGCAGTTCCTTTTGCTCTGGCAGCTGAGGTGTTCAGGGGGATGCCTCCGAGACTGGCTGGGGAGGAGGCTGGGCCATACGCAGCGCCACCACCGCAGATTGAAGCAGGGCCTCAGTCAAGTGGAGAATGGGCGCCCCCTAGGAGCAGCGCTCGGTAGTGGACGCTGGAGGTCCAAGCTGAGGAAGGGCAAAGGGAGGGGAGAGCGCTGCTCAAGTGGGGATAGCCAGCCCGCCAGTTTTCTTCTCGCAGGATCTAACTTCTTCCGGCATAATGGATTCCTGGGATCCCAACAGATCTGAGCTAAAAAGGACCTCGAACAAAGAAGTACCAATACGTGCCCCATGTTAGGCCCTGAGCTGGGCACTTGCCTTAACACTCCTAACTCTGCTTCGAGGTAGGTATCATTGTCCCCATTTTTCAGATGTGAAGACCGAAGTGTGGTGACTTCCCAAGGAGGGGCGGGGATTTTGCATGACCTCAGAATCTTTTTCCGGGAGCCCCCAAGAGTTGAAAGATACTGATTCCCTAAGATTTGGGGGAGCAAGCGTCAGGTGTGCGGTGTACACGCTTTCCAAGGGACAACAGTGTGATGGTGCTTTCGGCCAGAACCACGCCTCCCTTGTCGCGACAATGCTGATTACTGTTGCCTTCCTTTAGGAGCCGCCCCCAAAATATTAAGTCCTCGCCACATGGGGAGGCGGACATTAGATATTCCTGGAGCGCCCAGACTTCTACTGATTCCCACTAGTGACATAAGTCCTCCCCCTCCACTAGCGAGTGAAGGCGTGGGACTACATTTCCCAGCAGACCATTGAGAAGGGGGCCGCGAGAGAGGACGACTCTAGGTTCCCGACCGCTCGCACTCTGGCGTGTCCACGGTAACGCACATTCCGACAGCCCACATCCTTTTTCTATAGAAGCTGAAAGGACTACGTCCCCCATCAGGCCTTGCCGCCGAGGGAGAGCGATAGGCCGCCATCTTTGCTGTAGTCCTTACCCCCGTTTTCGCAGGAAGTAGCCTTCGGGCGTGGACTACAAATCCCAGGTCGTCGTCGCCCCTTCCCTTAGGCAGACATCTTTGCTGGTAGTCCCCGCCCCTTTTTATTTCCATTGTCTCGACCGAGGATAATAGAGAGGACGCGGGAAGACTGCAACTCCCGTCAGGCTCTGCGCCACCGGGAGGGGGATTTCGCTCTTACAGGCGGGCGAGGTACCCAAGGTGGTAGAATGAGGCGACTGGGAGAGGCTAGGTAGCCTGCCATCTTTGTGGTAGTCTCCTTACCCTCCCGGTTTCGTCATTCTTAAGGTACACTAACGAGCTAGAAAAACTACTATTCCCATCGCACCTCATAAGATCGACTACTAATCAGGTTGAACGCCCCTCTTCAGCCATCTTGTTTGTAGTCCTCGTTCCTTTTCACCTTTCCATTGTTCCTGACGAGTAGAAATGGCAGCGGGAAGGCAGCAGATGGACTGCGACTCCCGTCAGGTACCACACACGCGGAGGGTTGTGGACGAGAGGGCGTGTGAGTGCCTGGGAAGGAGGTCGGGTCGGGGGAGAAGGCCATCTTGTTTGTAGTCATCGTTCCCACTCCTTCTGTATGCTCTGCAACGGGGAGCCTCGGGGCAGTCGGACTATAACTCCCGGCATCCTCGGCTGTGGGTTTGGCACACCCTCCGCCATCTTCTTTGTAGTCCCCGCTAACCCCAGCTCCCCATGTGCCCACCGTAGCACCAGTGGCCGCAGGACTACGACTTCCGTCGTTCCCTGCGCGTGTTCGTTTTGGCAAGTGGAGTGGTGAGGAAAGGAGGAGGCAGGGGGCGGGGTTCCTCTGGGAGAAGGAGGGAGTAAGGAGGAGGAGGAGGAGGAAAGGAGGAGGGACGGGAGGAGGAAGAGAGGAGGAAGGAGGAAGGAGCTCAGGAGGGATGAGAGAGGCGGCCAGGGCCCCGGGCCGAAGCTGCGCGGGGCCGGGGGACCAGGGGGGCTGAGGCACCCTGATTGTCCCCTCCCCCTTTCCCTACCTCCTTCCATCCTTTCCTTCCACCCTTCTGCTTGAGGAAGGGGATTTATTCAAATTTTATTTAAATCCCTATCTCTGGAGGGTCGCGCGCTGGGGGGAGGGGGAGAGGGCGGGGGCGTACGCAGGCTGGGGGGGCGGGGCCGAAGCAGCTTCCTTCACCCCCCAGGGTTCGCCAGATAGTGGTAGGGCAGGGGGCCGCAGTCTAGGGGAGGGCCCAGGGGAGGGGGGCAGGTTACAGGGACCCCCCCCTCCCCGGGAACCGGTGGTGGGCGGGGCTTGAACCCCGGAAACGGTGGGGGGGCCCTGGCCGGGCCCTAGACCCCTGGGCAGTGGGGGCCGGGAAGGGGCCAGTTAAAGGGTCGGGGGCGCTGGGGAGGGGTGGGGGCGGGGGAGGGGAGCTGGGACTCGGACCCTGGACTGAGTGGGGCCCGGGCAGAGCTGAGCAACCTGCGCCCGAGGAGCCCCCGGTGGCCTGGGGGGGCTGAGGGACTGAGCCCCCCAGAGCAGGACCTCCCCCTGGAAGGGCCGCGCCGCAGCCCGTGGGAGGGCCTCGCCCCCGGCGCCCCCCATCTCCACTTGCCGCCTTCCCGGCCTCCGCCGGAGGGAGGGGCCGAGCGCCCTCGGGGGGCCGTGGACCCCGGCGTTCTGAGCGTTCCGCGCCCCGCGCCGCCCGGCCCCCCCGCCGTCGATGGCCGCCGACCCGCCGGGAGCTGCCGAGAAGGGAGAGATGGCTCCCGGGACACGTGTGAGGTGGGTTCGTGCGGCTCCTCCTCACCCCCAGACCTGGGCAGCTCCCACTCCCATTCATCCTAAGCCCGGCCTCTCTCTACCTTCCCCGCCCCCAGCCTCACCCTCTCTTTGCTCCAAACTCATCTTCAGCCCTTCATCCTGTTACCTCTCAGCCCTGGGGAACTGGCCTTCCTTCCTAGATCCTGCTTCCCCTTGCAGACCCCCATCCCTGCCTGCAGTTGCCGCCCTCCAGGCCCCTCCCCTGGAGCGCTGGAGGGCCCCTTCCCCACTCCCATAGATGGGTCTGGAAGTCCCTGGAAAGGGGGAAGCTGGGGTAAGACTTGGGCCATGAAGAGATCCTCTAGGCCTGTTGGGATCTTGGATTTGGTTTCCATGGGAAGGGTAGCCCAAGGGATTCTAGACAATTAGGGATGGAAAGCAGCCTAGGAAGCTGGGTTTGGGGGACACATGTAGGAGCCCATCCTGTGATCTGTAAACATGTCAGGCTGGATGCTACAGTCCCAGGGAATCCAAGAGGTTGCCCAGGTTGACCCAAGAGATACAAAAGGGTGTCTTAGAGCAGAGGGAGCTCTGTGGGGAGCAAAGGAATTGAGTTCTTGGGGGGAGAAGAGGGACTCTGAAACAGCTTTTCAGGGAGGGTCTCAGATCCCTGGAAGTTAAGCAGCAGAGTGAATCTTTGGGGGTGGGGCAAGAACCCCATTGGATCTGATGAAGATTCCTAGGTTTAGGGTAAGAGAAATTGGGTGGTAATTGTGTGTGAGAGAGGAAGGAGAAAGAAAGGTCTGGAGCTTCCATCCAGTAATCTGTGGGTGTCTTGGAGGTAAATCTGGGGAATTTTAGGTTGGGGAGAGCATAGGGTATAGTACATTTAGATAGCAGGGGAAGAATTGGGACCCCCTAATGTAACGCCACAGACAAGGAGCCCCTGGCTTTCCACAGAGCTTTGATGTGGGGATGTCAGTGGAGAGGCTCATGTCCCGGCGTCCTCCTTGGGCTAGGCAAGGAGGTGCTTGAAGTGTTAGAGGAAGCCAGTTCTCAGGCTCTCAGAGGAGCCAGGTGAGCTGCTTGGGAGAGTAGGGCCTTGAGGGAGTGGTTCCCCCACCTTCTGCAGGAGGGGGTGACCTCCATGTTCCTTGTCTCCCTGGGTAGGCGGGTAGCTCTGGCTGCCTAGAAATGGAGGGAGCTGTCAGGAGTTTCCCAGCTCAGGGCTCCAGAGGGCCCACCTGACCCTGTCACCATTCACCCACAGCCCTCGGCGTTGCTGACGCCCCCAATGTCGTCGAGCAGCCGGGGGCCGGGGGCCGGAGCGCGCCGACGCCGAACCCGCTGCCGTCGCTGCCGGGCCTGTGTGCGAACTGAGTGCGGGGACTGCCACTTCTGCCGAGACATGAAGAAGTTCGGGGGGCCCGGGCGCATGAAGCAGTCGTGCCTGCTCCGGCAGTGCACTGCCGTGAGTTCTGCCCCTGCTTTGGGGCTCTGGGCGCCCTTCCCCAGTTGGCCTAAATGCCTTTCTGGGGTGGCTGGTGGCTGCTTTCTAGGATATATTGTAGAGTTGCTGTTTGTTCACTAATTCATTCACTGGTTTGTTCAAATGTCCATCCACCCCATTTTTTACCACCTCAGCTCCAAGCTGAGGGCGATGTTACGATATACAGAAGAATCCATCCAACCCAACCTCTACCATCACACTTTTCCCAACTTTCAGAGGCACAGACCAATAGAGAATGTGGCCCCTCTCATCGAACTCCCTAGAGGTGTCTGTGCACAGGGCCCATCCCCAGAGCTAGCCCTGAATAGGTCTTAGCCTTCTGGCCACTTCCTCACCTGCCAGAGCGGTCTTGGATTTGAGGTTGAGCTTACCTTTTGTATGACCTTGAGCAAATCACTTTGAACCTCGAAAGTACTGTCTCTGCAAAGTGTTTCTTTTACTGACTTGTAAATAGTAGCACGGATATGAACGTGCTGCTACAAGGCACAGCACACAGTAGGTATCTGAGGAACATAAGGTTCTTCTCAGCCGTCTTCATCCTTTTATCTTCCCAGAGCTCCTTCCCCAGAAGCCAGGAGCCTCCAGCAGCATCTTGTGTTCCCCTCCCCATACCACTGCTTCCTTTTTTCCCTCCAGCCAGTCTTTATTGCTTGGTCTCTTCACCCCCCAACCCCTCTCTTCTCTTTGTCCCCCAGCCCTTGCCCACTTTCCTGTTCCTACTTCCCCCTACCTACTTCTTCCTAGAGCCTGTCTCACAACCTTCAGCATCCCTAATATAAGTATTACCACTGTCCTCCCCAAAGTCACATTATCTGAAGGCTGCTCCCTTTTCCCTAGGATCAGCCTTTAGTGTTCCCAGGGGTCTTGCCCAAACCAGGTTCATTGTGAGGTCCAGAGCAACCTTTAGGCTGCCCATTGAGCAAACTCAGAATCATCCCAGGCTGCTGTCTTGTCTCTTCCAGCCTTCTCTGAGTATTATTGTCATATCTGCTTATGGTCCCTCTTCCTCCCAAAGCCAGCTACAATTCCAGGGTCACACAGGCCCTGGATCCAGCTGAACATTCACAACAGTGAGAACAAACTATGTATCGAATGCCCCTCTTGCATTATCTCATTCTTAAAGAGTCCTGCACAGGGAAATTCTTAGCCCCATTTTATAAATGGAGAAACAGAAATGAGATTAAATCAGTTGCTCAAGGTCATACAACCAAAAAAGAAAAAATAAGAAATTCAAGATTGAACCCAGCTTGGCCCATCCAGCAGCTGCTTCACCCAGCAGCTGGCCAAGGTCCCCAGAAAGAAGGATCTTCCCCCTGTTGCTTGCTTTCGGGGTCCCTGATGCCCCCCTCTCCCCCAACAGCCCGTGCTCCCACACACAGCTGTGTGCCTCTTGTGTGGGGAGGCTGGGAAGGAGGACACAGTGGAGGGAGAGGAAGAGAAATTTGGTTTGAGCCTCATGGAGTGCACAATCTGCAACGAGATCGTCCACCCTGGCTGCCTGAAGGTGATGGCCCTGGGGAACCTGGAATCTGGGATGGGGCAGACTGTCAGGGAGCAAGGAGGTTGGGAACACTGCCTCTGGGTTTACTGATACCCTATAGCCATTCCCTGCCCTCTGCCCACAGATGGGGAAGGCTGAGGGTGTCATCAATGCGGAAATTCCTAACTGCTGGGAGTGCCCTCGCTGCACCCAGGAAGGCCGGACCAGCAAGGTAGGGGCAGGACTGGGCTGGGTGCTGGGCTCTTGGTAAGCAGGGGGTTGGGGAACTGTGCAGAATCTCACCCCCAGCATCCATCTCCTCAGGATTCAGGTGAGGGACCAGGCCGCCGCAGGGCTGACAACGGCGAGGAGGGTGCCAGCCTGGGGAGTGGATGGAAGCTGACGGAGGAGCCGCCACTTCCACCCCCCCCGCCCAGGCGCAAGGGCCCCCTGCCTGCTGGGCCCCCCCCAGAGGACGTGCCTGGGCCCCCCAAAAGAAAGGAGAGGGAGGCAGGGAATGAGCCCCCCACCCCAAAGAAAAAGGTGAGCCAGGGAGCATGCTCACTAGATTCAGCCCAAGGGAATATGGGAGTAGTAGTCCTGTTCCTTTTTGGGGAGGGTGGGCCTGGGAGGCAGTGCTCCATGGATTCCCTAGGGTTGTTGGGAGATGTAGTTCAGGAGTGCTGGGGCGGGGGAGGATAGGGCACGCTCTGTGTGGAGGAGAGATACAGGTGAGACAGGCAGCTGGCACTGGGTAGTGAAGCTTTGGGAGCCCTGGCTACTTCAGGGATTAGGGAAAGAGCATACTCAAAGCTGCTACAGAGGTAGGAGGAGGGGCTGGAAATGGCCTGAGGGGGAAGAAAGAGGAGATGAGAGCATGCTCACTGAGCCAAGACTCTGCTTAGAAGGTGAGCATGCTCAAGAGTTCTCCTTGAGGTGGGGGCTTCTGGGAATTGTAGTCCAAGAGGAGGGCATGGATCTTAGTTTTGTGGACAATGAGTGGCTAATGGGACTCTCCCTTTCCCTGTGTCTCCCTCTTTCCCTGGTAGGTGAAAGGAGGCCGTGAGAGGCACCTGAAGAAGGTGGGTGGAGACGCCTGCCTCCTCCGAGGATCGGACCCAGGCGGCCCAGGCCTTCTGCCCCCCAGGGTTCTGAATCCAAGCCAGGCTTTCTCGTCCTGCCACCCTGGGCTCCCTCCCGAGAACTGGGAGGTGTGCCGGGGACCTCCTCCCTCCCTCTCCCATCTTTCCTTGCCCCACCCTCCACCCTGGAGACAGAGATCTGTGATTTCCTGCTCACCTTGTCCTGCCCCTGCCCCACTTGGCCATGATGGGCATCTGGACCCCTGGGAAGAGTGGAGGAGGGGAGAGTGGGTTGGGGTCAGGCCACAGGAGCCCCTGACTTTCAGGAACCCTCAGGATATTATCTGACCCTTTAGTGTCATCTTTGTAAACCTTAAAGGGGAAAGAACTGAGTCCAGATTCCTGCCTGCTGACTCCCTGTGTGGTCTTGGCAGCTTGTCAGCTGCTCTGAGCCTCAGTTTTCTCATCTGAGATACTACCTTCCTTATCTACCTATCCCACTGTTTAAACCTACTGAAAGTAAATGGGCTTTGTAAATTATAAAACTTAACCTAGAATTGAGGAAAATGAGGCCCAGAGAGGTTAAAAGACTTGCCTAAGTTCGCACAGCAAAGCTAGAAATCAGATGTCACTTTGCATGGACACACTAAATGCAGGGATCTGCCTAATTGCATTCAAATCCTACCTCTGCCATTTATCACTTTGGCGCTTAATCTCTGAGCATATTTTCCTCATGTCTAAAAAGAGTGACCCAGGTTGCCACTCCATTCAAGCACTGTGAGGATGTGACAGGTCAGCGAGTATGGGATGTTCTGCCTAGGGACAGGTGACCTTTGTTATTCTCACATCATTGACTAGACACTTGGAATTGTCTAGTCCAACATCCCATGTTGTAGATGATAGGGCAGGGGCTTCCCAAGGCCATGCAGAGAGTTGATAGCCAAGCCAATACTCAAAACTGGATCTCTGTTTTCCATAGCATACTGCTTGTGGAAATTCATGAGCTACTGGAACCTAGAAGGCTTTTAAGTCTTTGAATCAGTGCCTTCATGTGACAGATAAGGAAAGTGAAGTTCAGAGAGGGCCATGGCTTGGCTGATGCTTCACATGGCTCAGATCAGGACTGGAACTCAGGACTGTCCCTTGGGCTGTTCATCCCCTGGTGACTCCTCAAGGGCAGGGGGGAGGGAAAGTGTGTGTCAGACCCTAGAACAGTCTCCTCCTATCTCCCTGCAGAAACCAAAGCCACCTTTGGCCTCTGCTGAGGGCCCAGCAGTGCCATCCCCATCGCCGCAGAGGGAGAAGCTAGAGCGTTTCAAGCGGATGTGCCAGCTGCTAGAGCGGGTGCCTGACACGTCCTCGTCCTCCTCGGACTCAGACTCAGACTCCGACTCATCAGGCACATCCCTGAGTGAGGACGAGGCCCCTGGCGAGGCCCGGAACGGGCGGCGGCCAGCCCGGGGCAGCTCAGGCGAGAAGGAGAACCGTGGGGGGCGACGGGCCGTGCGCCCTGGTAGTGGGGGACCCCTCCTCAGTTGGCCCTTGGGCCCTGCCCCACCACCCCGGCCCCCGCAGCTGGAGCGTCATGTGGTACGGCCCCCACCTCGAAGTCCTGAGCCCGACACACTGCCTTTGGCTGCTGGATCCGACCACCCTCTGCCCCGGGCTGCCTGGCTTCGTGTCTTCCAGCACCTTGGGCCCCGAGAGCTGTGCATTTGCATGCGAGTCTGCCGGACTTGGAGCCGCTGGTGAGTGGCCTGTACAGGCCTAGGTTCTGTTGCTGTCACCCTCCACTTTCTGTGTGACTTGTAACCGGTTCCTTATCCTTCCTCTCTGGTCACTATTCTTGTGTTGATAATACTTCTGTAGTGTGTGCATATGATAGCATGATACTTCTGTATTTATTATGCACGGTCTGCTTTCCATTTTTGAGCTCATTTAACCATAACAACTTTGTGAGGTAGGTAATATTACTCCCCTGTACAGATGAAGCTGAGGTGAAGGTCATGCGGAGAGGAAGCAGTAAAACCAGGAATTTGAACCCAGTTCCTCTTGCTCCTAAAACTTTTCTCTTAATATCATTTATGAGTGGTATGTGCCAAGCATAATGCTTACTGCTTTTTCATCTCATTTGCTTTTCACACTTCCTCTTCTGAGGACAATCTTAACTGTTCCATTTACACATAAGAAAGTTCTTTGCTGAGGTGGCCCCTGCCGTCTCAAAGGCAGCCATACTTGGGCCTCCTGACCCCAGGTAACTTCTTCATGCCCCAGAGCCACCACCAACACCCTCTGCCTGTCTTCCCTCATCTTCCCACTGCTTCCTGAACCTTGTTTATTCAGAAATCTCCCTCATCCTCCCAAACCCCTAGTCTTCCTCCACCCAGTCAAACTCTTGAGACACTCTGTTCCCCTCACAGCACATAGAAGCCTTCTGCATGTTGATGAGCCGCCTTTCATTTATCCATTTTCATGTTCTGATCAGTTTCTGGGGTGGTGCAGATATTGTGTCTGTTTTATCTTCTTGTTCCCAGCACAGGACAAAGAGCGCTGTAGGTGCTCAAGAAGTATTTTATAAAATGAGTAAATTCAGGCTCTTTCTCAGGCACTTACTGTGGACCAGGCATCCTGTTGGCCACTTTGCAAATGTTAGCTGGTTTGTTCCTCATAGTAGCAGCCCTGTGAGGGAATGAGGGACATCTGAAGTCACAGTGCAAGTTAGTGGCTAAATTCAAACTCCAGTCCTTTTCCTTTGGATTCTGGGTGCTAGTTCATGCCAGCTGGTCCCCGAGAGGCCGTAGAGCTAAGAGGATGGGAGTGCAGGCTCTGCAGGTAAATGCCTGGGGCTCAGTCTTACTCTTTCCTTATTCTTCCTCTGGAGCCGTATGCCGTTGGGCTAGTTTCCTAACTTCTCGTGGCCTCGTTTTCTGTTAAACCAGTAGAACCAAAGCATTTATTTCATAGTTGTTTTTTTTTATTGAACTTATTGGGGTGACATTGGTTAATAAAATTATGTAGGTTTCAGGGGTGCAATTCTATAATACATCATCTGTATACTTCATGGTGTTTTTGTAAGCTAATACACCTGAAGAACTGAGGACAGTAGTTGGGAAATAGAAACTATTCAATGCCTTTACCATAATCATTACTATTCATTCAGTTGTAAGTAATTACTGAAAGCACAAACTTTCACATCCTCAGAACATAGATCTGTGTCCTGGAAGAGCTCCCAGTCAGCCTGCAACATAGAAGCAAATAGTTACAGCAATTGCTGGGGATTACCACCCCTGCCTCATGTAATAGTTGAGGAAATGTTTGCTGAGGCCTCTTCAAGGCCAGCTCTGTGCTTGGCACATGGGATCCAGAACTGAGGAGGATTTTATTTCTGCATCAAGGAGAGGTGTGACCAGAAATAGAGAGAGGCTGGACTGCCCAGTGGTTTCTAGCTTGGGTCCTGGAGTCTGGTCCTTATGCCTTTCATCAGCTGTGACTCTGGTACTTCCTGGATTATGGCCATGGTTGGACAGCTATACCTATCAAGGCCTCAGTGTTCTCATCTATTATTTGGGGTTCATATTAATACCTTGGGATTAAATGAGATGGTTCTTGTAAAGTACTTAGCATAGTTCCTGAATGATTCTAAACACTCAATAAAATGGTGGTTTTCTATGAGAAGAGGGAGGGTAGGGCAGTGCAGGGGCCTGTGGGGGTGGGGCACAGTGGGAACAGTCAGAAGGCTCTGTCAGGCCTGGGGGCAAAAGCAGGGGCAGTGGGGATGGAGAGAAGGAACTCAGGTGGAGAACCTTTAAAGAAGCAGAATAGTTTGGATTTGGTGATTAAGTGGCTATGGGGCAGCAGGGTGACTCTCAACTGAGTTTCTGGCCCATGAGTCTAAGTGGGCAACAGTGCCATTCCTCACACTCGGGAGTACCAAAGAAAGAGAAGCAAGTTCTAGGGGAAAGTGAAGCACACAAATTTGGCATGTTTGGTCTGAAAAGTTTGTGGGCCAGTCGGGAGCTAGCAGGAAAACAGCTGGATGTGCAAGTCTGAGTCTCAAGAGAAAGATCCAAGTTTAGAAACTAGGGACACAGGAGTGAACAAACAAGTGGGAGAGCAGACAGTTGCAGGTTTTCCTGCCTGGTGGCTTCTGTCTTTTGGAACTAGAAGGTGAAGTGATCTACCAAGAGAAAGGTCCAAACTTGGGAGTTTTTAATCTATAGGTATCAGTTTCAAGGAAGATAACAGAAGACAGAATGTCAGTATTTGTGAGTTAGAGAAAGAGCAGCCAGAACCTTGGGGGAAGTCAAGGGGGGAAGTGTGTTGTTCTAAGGGAGGTTGAGGAAGGAGTGAATGGTAAACAGTGTTAGATGTTGGCAAAAGGTCATGGGAGATCAAGGACCAGAGTGGCGGTTGGATTTTGCTACAAGGAGGCCTTGGTATCCTTGGCTGTGCTAAAAGGGGTGGGAGGACCAAAGCCAGGTCACATCGGGTCAAGGACATCAGCTTCAAGACAGGGACTTGATCTGTTTGTTTGTTGGTGTACCCTGGTTTCTAAGATGGCACCTGGCATACAGTAGGTACTAAGAAAATACTTGTTGAATGAATAACAGTGAGGAAATCAGGATGGAGTGTAGAAAGAGATGAGAGAGAAATTTGTATAGTTGGGAGAGCAGGAAGTTGCAGACTTTCCTCTCTAGTGGCTTCTATCTTCTTAGAACTGGGAGGCGAAGTGATCTACCAAGAGGGGAAGCCCTGACTGGGTAGTTCACTTGGGTAGAGTGTCATTCCGATATGCCAAGGTTGTGGGTTTGATCCCTGGTCAGGGCACATACAGGAAGCAACCAGTGAATGCGTAAATAAGTGGAACAACAAATTGATGTTTCTCTCATCAATTTTTAAAAAAGAGGGGAGAGAAGGCAGGCAGAAGAAGTGTGGAGGAGTTGTTGAGTTGCAGGGAAGAGGGTTGGGACTTTGGAGGACATGGGCAGAGAGGGTGGCAAGGAAGGGACTAGAACACAGGGTCAAGGCCAGTTGGGCTTGGGAGTAAAGGCTTAGTGATGGACACATTGGAACACGAGGCATCAGGGAGCCCAGGGAGCTCAGAGGGAAGAACTGGTTTTGGCTGGAGACCAGGAGGCTGTTGAGCTCCTTATAGGTAGCAGTTTGGGCTGCTCCATCTCTGTGTCCCCAGAGGGGCTCTGCAAGAGGGAGGTTTAGGACTAGAATTTAGGATTTTGGAGGTGGGCTTAGCAGGGGGACGACTCAGTCAGGTTGACTAGAGTTAACGGTAAGTGAGTGGGTTAGAGAACTTGAACTTCAAGCCCTGACCCCCCTGGATGATGGCATGCCTTGACCTCTTAAGAGTTCTTCCTGCTTTTTGCCTTAGTGTTATTCCCCAGCATAGAAAGAACCCATCCACAGCTCCTCCCTGTTGCCCTCACAATGAGCTAGTCTTATTGGACATTTGGACATGAACAGTGCCCCAGTGACGACACTAAACACTTCCCCTGTACTATCCCCTTTGTTTTTGCAGCAAACCTTTGAATTAAGTGCTGCATTTAATCCCTTTTATGGCTTGGAGAATGGCCCAGAGATGGCAAGTGACTTGTCTAAGGTCACTCAAAGCACGGAGGTGACAGAGCTGGGATTTAGATACTCATACCCTTCACCTCTGGACTCTGTGGCTACAGCAATCCAGCCTGGCATGCTAGCCCTCTTTTTAAAAATAATTTTTTTTAATTCTATTTATTTAATTTTCACCTAAGGATATTTTTTAATTGGTTTTAGAGAAAGAGGAAGGGAGGAGGGAAGAGAGAGAGAAACATCAATCAGCTGCCTCCCACAGGCACCCCAACCAGGGATCGAACCCACCACCCTTTGGTTCATGGGACAACGCTCCAACCAACTGAGCCACACCGACCAGGGCCATTCTAGTCCTTCTTGACATGTCACTCCTACCCTAGGCTGCCTCTGCATCCTCAACCTATGCCTATTCCCCACTCACCAGAGTTCAGGCATTCATCCAGACCAACTTGATTTAAGCCCTGGCTCTGCTACCATTTAGTAGCTGTGATACCTTGAACAAGTTTCTTAACGTCTCTGAGCCTTACTGTTCTTTAAAAAGGAGATGATAACAGTATTTACCTGCTAGGGCTGTTGTGAGGTTAAATGTTTAATGCATAGAACAGTAGCTGGCACATAGCAGACCCTCGATAAACACTAGTTCTTAGTGCTGTAGTCATCATCGTTGTCATTCTCGTTATTATGAGATGATGAATTGCCCTTTGTTCATGCTGCCTGAGCTTCTCAGTGCTGTTTTCTCCTTCCGTGTCCTGGACCTGGATACCAGTTCTTCCCTGTCTGGAGTGTACACCCTCTTCCTCTCCTCCTCTCTCTGGAGTAATGACTGCTGTCCTTAAAAGTCTCATCAGGCATTGTCTCCCTGGGGGGCTCCCCTGTCAAAGTCCTCTCATTGACTCTTATCATGTTTTTTGTTGCTTCAGTTTCTGTGGATTGACTGTTTCCCCCATTTTCTGACTGCTTTGTGCCCAGTGGAGGCTGGACACTTAGTATCAGTAGGACCCTTAGTGACTGCTGTCTGCTACTCTGAGGTTCAAACCCAGTGACCTGGTCATGCAAGGGCAAAGGGATGGATAGCTCCAGCCAAGAAAAGTCAGGGGAAACTTCCTGGAAGAGGAGGCATTGGAGCTGAGCCTTTAAGGATCTGGGTTGGTTGGCATTTCCAGAACAACATGTGCCAAAGTGTGTTGGCACCAGACAACCTTGTGTGTCTATAGGCAGGCAGATGGTTTGGCCTGGCTCTTGTGGAATATGATACAGAGCAAATGGGGCCTGTGCCTGCCTCCAGGGGGAACGGTTCCCTTCTAGCCATGGAAGATCCAGGAGGTGGTCACAGTTGAGCTGGGACTTGATTGGGTCAGAGTGGGCAGAGAGAGGTTTTGGATGGAGCAGAAAGAAAAAAGGGGCAGGACCTAGGGACAGAAGCTGTGTTGAGGGTGAGGTTTTTGTTTTGTTTTTTTCCTTTTTAGAATTGGAGAGATTTGCGAATGTTAGTGGTTGAGTGGATGGAACCAGGAGAGGAAGAGGCTAGAATGCCAGGAGAGGGGGAAAATGGTAGGAGGCAATTAGTGGGACAGAGAGGTGGAGTTGTTGGGATTGAATCCTTAATGTCTGTGCCTCCACCATTCCCTAAGATGTCACCCAGGAGCTCTGGAGTATGCCTGGCAGTTTTAAGTGGTACAAAAATGGCTTAATTATTTTATTTTGAAAACGAGGTCTCTCCATTGTGTGCTATTGTATCTTTAACTAACACCTTTCTTATACTCATCTCCCTGTTTAACAAAAAAAAAGTCTTTAGGTGGTAGCCCAAGGCTACAGCAACACCTGACTAGAATTTAAGAACCCTGGTCTGTTTTTATTGCATTTATTTCTGTGGTTAACACATTTATGTGAAACATTACTGGTTTTAAGTGCATATAGGGGATCAATTTCAAGATAAAACTCATGTTCTATAGATAAGTGGATAGCAAATGACTGGGGTTGAAGAAAAAGCCCTTCAGAATTGGGGGGCCAGGGGGAGGTTCAGCTTCCTGGGCCCTCCCCTCCCCTGCTGCTTCTGACACAGTTCATCCAGCCCAGTGGGAAATTCCTGACATGCCTTCAAGAACTACTGCATTAAGAAGAGTTTTCAGAGGGAGTCTCAAGGAACTTTAGTGTACCACAAAGTATTAATAGATAACCTTGGGAGAGGCAGAAGGGTTCCCTGATAAAATAAGTTTGGGAAGCCCTTCTCCGGTTCACCTCATGTTGGATTAGTCAAGGCTCTCAGAAATGCTGGGATCAGGAACCAGTTCCACCTTTGTTCAGACCTCAGTCATCTTTGTAGCATCAGCACCTTGGACCTGCCAGGTCTTCCATGAACATTCCATGACTGGGTGAATAAATGAAAAGCTGTACATGAAGTATGTTATGGGGGTGCTCAATGGAAGCTTGGCCCCATTCCAACAAATGCATGACAGATAACTTACTGTGCACCTGGCCCAGTGCTGGGTACTGGGGAAACCAAAGGGAAAAAGCCAGATCTGCCCTTGTGGATCCTACGTTGTAGTTCAAGGGACGCAATAGTCAAACCAAGAGAGCAAATAGGGCTGTAAGTCAAGCCTTGGGCAGCTGGCCATCAGGATGAGGCAGATGTGGATCAAGGGCAGAAATTGGTAGAGGCAATGAGATATGCCCACAAGCAAACAATATAATTAGTGAGAGTCCAAGGTGGGGTTTGGGAATGCTGTTAGATCCCTTTGGTGTTACAACAAATACAGCATATAGGGTATTCGTGTGTGTCTTAAGCTGTAAGGTACGAAAACCAGAATGGCCTCACTTGATCTTACAGTAGGCCCATGGGGCAGGCCAGTAAGGATCATTGTCTTCATTTTCTAGACTAGGTATCTGAGGCTCAAGGAAAAGAATGGACTTTCCCAGGGTCTTTCATCTAGTTTAGTGGCTTGAGCCCCAAACTCAGTGCTCTTGGCCTGGGTCCTGGAGCTTCCTATCCCTGCCTGCTTTCTGTATCCATCAGGAGAAAACCAGTGAACCATTGAGTGTGGGGAGGGTGTGGGCTTCCTGAGAGCTGAGGGCTGTCTACCCCCTTGTGGCTGTCAGGTGCTATGACAAGCGTCTGTGGCCTCGCATGGACCTGAGCCGGCGGAAGTCACTTACTCCTCCCATGCTTAGTGGTGTGGTTCGTCGCCAGCCCCGAGCCCTGGACCTCAGCTGGACAGGTGTCTCCAAGAAGCAACTCATGTGGCTTCTGAACCGACTGCAAGGTATGGCAAGGTGGTGAGGTTGGACAGAGTCACTTGTGGGATAGACCCGGCACAGAGCCCTCCTAGCACCAGCTTCCTAACTTTCCCCAGGCCTGCAGGAACTGGTGCTGTCTGGCTGCTCCTGGCTCTCTGTCTCTGCCCTGGGCTCAGCCCCACTGCCGGCCCTGCGGCTCCTGGACCTGCGCTGGATTGAGGATGTTAAAGACTCCCAGCTCCGCGAGCTGCTGCTGCCTCCACCAGACACCAAACCAGGTGCAGCCTCTGTTGGCTCATTTGTAGAATGGGTGGGCAAGGTGGGGCTCTGAGGCTTCCAGGGTCTCTTCTGACTCGTGCTAGATGTTAAAGGATTTGAAGAAAGGATAGAACACTTGAGTGTGAATAGGAAGGCCCTGTTTGGCCATCGTTCGTTCATTCACTCACCTGTAGTGTGTTGGGCCGTGTGATGGGAGTGGAAGGAACTAGATGAAGAGGATGCGGTCCCTGCCCTCCAAGGGGAGATAACTATGGGGTGGAGCCCAATATAGGACTGGAGGAGGCCACTGAATTCTGGGAGAAGCCAGGGGTAGGAGCGAAGTCCCTGGGTATGGCGGGCTATACTGGAGAGCCTCCTCCAAAAGGAGCCGTGGCTATTGCCATGGAAGAGTGTGGGCCCTCTGTGGCCAGTTTGGTTTGTCAAGCGGAGCCAGAAATAGGTGTTTTTCTGTGACATATCCCGTTTTTTTAATGATGGAAATGAATTCAGATTCTTTTAAAATTCTTGTGTGGATCCAGTAAAAATATGGCTGAGCAATGGATTTGGTCCTTAGACTCCCTTGCTGTACAGTAAAAAGATAAGGATTTTCCGGAGGGAAAAGAGCAGAAAGAAGGAGCCAGCTGACTTGGAAGATTGCATGGAGGTGGTGGTATCATCTGCCCAATCAGACCATCCACCTCTTCACTGTGGGTCAGGCCCAGGTACCCTGCCAAGTAAAGTCAGCTTTTATTGTTGAACATATTCTGGGCCTGGGCCTGTGTAGGACCCTGAAGACCTCAGACTGAATGAGCTCCATTTCTTACCCTGGTGGAACCCCAGTCATGCAGAAGAGAGAGACTCAGAAATAGAAGATTATATTACATGATATGGTATGATAAGAGCTGTGGTGAGGGTGAGAGAGCAATGCAAGAAGTCCCCCTTAAAAGGAGCTATTTGAACTGAGTCCTGAAAGAGACAGGGTTTTTCTAGGGAGTGTGAGGCAAAATAAGTAGTTTTGTGGGGCAGGAGGCCAGTATTGACTGAGGAGGATGCTGGGAGCTCAGGCTGGTCAGGTGACCTTAGGGGTCATATGAAGTGTAGGGTAGGGGCACTGAGGCCTGGGGGCTCCTTGTCTAGCCAAGAGGTGGGATGCTTACAGTAGCATCCTCTCTGGCTCACACCAGTCTGTTCTTTACACCGAAGTCAGGGGAGCCATGCAGAAAGACAAATGTAGCCAATTCACTTCTGTGCTATAAACTCTTTTTTGTTGCTTCTCTTTTGTGTTCTTTGGTTAAAGACCAATATTTTACTATAGTCACTAAAGCCTGGCATCATGTGGTTCCTGCTCACCTATGTGATCCGTGCATCTTAGCCACCTAAACCTCCTTGCCAAGTTCCTTCCAGCCCTAGGGCTTTTGCCCACTCTTCTTTGCCTAGAGTGTTATGTCATCCTTCATCTAACACCTAATCACCCTTCAGGCTACAACTTAAATGCCACTTCCTCTTAGAAGCCCTCCATGATTCTCTCCCCCATTGAGACCAGAGTCCCTCTTCAACTTTGAGAGCAGTCCCCTGCGAGCATATCAGTGTACCGTTGTGAAATGATTTGATTTGATTAAAATCTGTTTCCTCTCACTAGGTTCTTAAGCTCCGTGAGGGCAAGGACTATCTGCTTGCCCCAGCGTCTTCCTTTCGTAGCTCTTTCATGGCTCCCTTCTTCCCACCCTCCTCCACTGCACCCCTTCACAGCATCCTTGGAAAAGGAGTAGAGAAGCAACTAGGATCCTTTGCATTTTCTGGATGAGGAACCAGAGGCCCAGAGGGGTTGAGTGCTGCAAGTCACACAGGCAAAGCCAAACCAGAGCACTCACCCATTGCCCACTTTTACTGGAACTGAACTGAGCCAGGAAGATTTGGGCACGTGTAAGGGTTGGGCATTAGGAACAGTGTGTTCCATGAGGTGAGAAAGTGCTGGTTGGCTGGCAGACTGACCCTGTCTCCTCCCTGAATTCACCTGAGTTTAAGCCTCTGTTAGGAGCTTGCAAAGATGAACCATCCGGGCCCTCCAAGCCTATTGTGCATGTTGAACTCTGCACCTACCTTTCTGATCTTGGCTCCCTGGTTTGTACAGTGTTTCTGGAGCAAAATGTAAAGTTGTGCTTCTTGCTTTTGCCCCTGCTATTTTCTGCCTGGCATACTCTTCTCCAACCTCTCCCCAGGGTTGGTCCTTGATGGCCCAGCTTAAATGCTACCACCTAGGTGAAACCCTCACTGATGCCCCCTTTTCCCCTTTTCCAAGGCCAGGGTGCCCTCTTTCCTCTGCTTTCTTCTAATGGCTCCAGTTGTAGCCCAAGGTTGAGGGAATCTATAGATGTATTCCCTCTCCAGGCTCTCAGCTCCTCAAATGAAAAAAAGGAGGGGGTGGAATTCAGAGCTTGCCAAATCAGGTACCCATGAAGGTGGCCTGGCAGGTAGCAAGTGATGGGCTTGGTGCAGGACATTAGGAAGTAGCCTCTAGCAACCCTGCTCCAGCCAATTGTCAGGTGAAAGGGGTAGCCCAGTGATGCCAGATCTTACGATTTTCAAGGAAAAGCTTAATATCTAAATTTCTACATAAAAATGTCCTTTTGGTAGGCTTAGTCACTGAGAAAATTTTTACATTATGCAGACTCCAAAAAACACTTGTGTAGGCCAGGTTCATGAGTTTGTGGCATCTGATCTAGTTTAGGGGCTAGGCTGGTGCCTGGGAGGCATATAGCGTTGTGGTGCTTGGACTTGGAATCACCAGGCCTGCTGTCCTAGCTTTGTTACTTCATAGTCATGTGACCTTGAGCAGATTGCTTAATGATTTGAGCCTCCATTTTCTCATCTGTAAACAGGAATGATAATCAAAGAGTTTGTCTCCCAAGGCTGTGGTTCTTCAAGCATGGTCTCCGGACCAGCAGCTTCAACATCACTGGAGAACTTGCTAGGAAAATAAACTCTGAGGCCCCAACTTAGAGTACCTAAACTCTGGGGGCAGGGCCAGCAATCCTTTTTAACCAGCCTTCCAGGGGACATAGTTTGAGAGCCACTGGCCTAGGGGCAGACAGCCACTTAGCCTGTCTGGCCCACAGTGAGTGCTCAGTGGCTGCTGGTGCACCATAGGCATTTAGTTTTTGTAAAAAACAAACAAACTGTAATGCCAGGAATGTGGTAGATTCAATAAAAGGGAAGCAGACCCATGTGCTTTTGATGCAGAGATGAGTAGTGTAAGCTCATGTACCCTGGAGATAGGGGAAGAGGAGGCCTCTGAGCTCAGACCTGAAGGCCAGGGACACTGGCCAGCCAGAAGAGGGATGTTATCCCACTTGTGTTTGAGAATGGCTTTCTTTGGATTCCAGGAAAAAGAGGAGAGACTAGAGTGAATGAGGAGGCTGGGGTAGGAGGTGAAGTAAGAGTGGTATAGAGAGAAAGGGATCCAGTTGGTGACTTTACTAATCATGGAAGGAGAGGAAAGTGGGAGAGCAGCCTGGAATGGCTGTCCTGTTAGGGATGTCATTTGTTGGACGAGTAACTATATATTGAGCACCTATGTCCCAGTTGTTGGGGATAAAAATATATGTGTCTGATGGTGGGAAAGGGGGGGAAAAAATAAAGGGGTAGCGACTTTGTGGAATGTTAGTTTCAAATGGAGTAATCATGGCAGGCCTCACTGAGGAAGCAGTGTGAACAATGAACAGATGAGATGAGGTCAGGTATGTGAGTATTTGGGACAAGAGCAAGCCAGGCAGAATGCACCAGCCGAGGCTCACATATAGTGGGAGCAGATTTAGCGGGTGGTGAGTAATATGAATATGGGAACATAGCTGGTCAGGATGCCTAGGTACAGGGATGGAAGCAGAGGGGAATGCTGACCTCTTATTTGCCTGCCCAGGGCAAACGGAGAGCCGAGGGCGGCTGCAGGGGGTAGCAGAGCTGCGTTTGGCAGGCCTGGAGCTGACAGATGCCTCCCTGCGGCTCCTGCTGCGCCATGCGCCCCAGCTGAGTGCCCTGGATCTGAGCCATTGCGCCCATGTTGGGGATCCCAGCGTTCATCTCCTCACGGCCCCCACCTCCCCACTCCGAGAGACCCTGGTACACCTCAATCTCGCTGGTAAGCATGGTCCCGTCTGTCCATCCTTCTAGCCTGTTGGTTCCCACGACCAGTGCCTACTCCCTACTCATTTTCCTGGTGTTGGCTACCATTGCCCCATCCCCAGGTTGCCACCGCCTCACTGACCATTGCCTTCCGCTGTTCCGCCGCTGCCCTCGCCTACGCCGCCTAGACCTGCGCTCCTGCCGCCAGCTCTCACCTGAAGCTTGTGCCCGGCTGGCAGCTGCTGGGCCCCCTGGCCCCTTCCGCTGCCCAGAGGAGAAGCTGCTTCTCAAGGACAGCTAGTTGGGTGCCTCCCACCCTCCCCCAGGACTCATCAGGAGCCTGGACTTCGGGCCTTCATTTCACTCCTGCCAGGAGGCCAGGTTACCCACCTCATAACTTGGGATTCCTGAATTTTCTGACGGGATTCCTGCCCAGGGACTTGAGCCAGCCTCCCCACTCTCTACCCCCTGCACTGATATTTCTGGGGGTCTCTTTCCCATCCCCTCCCCCTTTCACTTGCTTCATTGTCCATCCCCTGGGGGGAGTGGGTCAGAGGTACTGGGGGTTGCTGAGCCAAAGGGATGGTGGGAGGGGGGTAAGGTGCAAGTTTGAGGGAGGGAGAATGGGGAAAATGTATCTGCATACAGGATACTGGGAGCCAGGGGCTGCGGGAGGTGGAGGATGGGCTGGGGGAGGGGGGCAGAAAGCAGACCACCAAGGGTGCAGGGAACAGACCAGATACTTGGAGTTGGGAGGGAGGGGCAAAAAGGGAAACCAGAGGAGCTATTGGGAGTCCAGGTGTCAGAGGTGGGGGTACTCGGGGAACCAGGGAAAGCCAGGGCTAAGTGAGGGATGGGAGGCAAGAGCAGGTGTGGGGGCAGTAGCACTCCCTCAGGGGGGTCACTCCTCCCCTTTCTCCCCAGCTTCAGTTCCTTCCCCCAACCCTGACTCCTTGAAAGTCACTGACAATGGCAGCTATTGCGAGGAGTGGGGGCCAGCTGGCCTATCTGCTGTTCAGCGTGGCCCAGGGGAGTGGTGAGGGGTACCCCAGCCCCCTACCTGCCTCCCCGCTCAATACTTGAACATTCATCTGTACTGAAGTGTTACTTGAACCTGGGGAATCTCGGACCTGGGGGAGCTGGAGTGTGAGGGGCCGGACCGTTTGGACTGAGACTGGTCCGGTGGGTGCCCAGTTTGGACTGCGTCACCACCAGGCTCCTTCTTGCTTTACTGTATTGAGCAGTTCTACCCCTCCTGACCTGAAGCGGGGCGGGGTGGGGTGGGGTGGGGTGCCTGCCCAGTGATGGGGAAGATGGGACACTTCCAGTTTGGCTCTTCCCACTCATCGTCATGGAAACTTGTATCCCATTTGCCCAGGGAACTGCCACTCCTGGTTGCCATGGAAATAGCAGCCAATGGACATATCCCAAAGCCAGGGCTAAGGCTGTCGTAATGGCCCCACTTGGTTGCCATGGGAACTTAGTAACACTCTTGGCCCGCCCCTGCCCCTTCCTCCAGTGCGGGGGTGGGGCTTGGGGGGCCAGGGCCCGCCCCTCAGCCCAGGCCTCCGGGGTAGCTGGGTTGTACCAAGTAGGGGAGGGGGGAATTTATCCACATACCTCAGGTAACAGGGAGGTGCGCGGGTGGGGGGAGGGACTGGGCGGACCAAAGGTCGACGGGAGGGGCTCCTGGGGTTCGCGAAAGGCTTGAGGTTGGGGCCGCTTGGGGGAGGGGGAAGAGGCAGCCCGGCGGGGGACAAGTGGGGGACCCAGCCGGGCTGGGCCCCGGGTCTGTACAATACGGTTTGCTATAAAACTCAAAATCTTCCAGCTGGGGCCACTGAGTTTTTGTGTCTGTTTGCGGCGTTCGGGGGGTGGGGGGGCCTAGGCCAGGGAGGACCTGAGTGCTTACCCTTTGGTGCTCTCAGAGGCAGGGCTGTTTGGATGGATCTGGGAGCCTTGGATCTCCTCGGCTTCCCAGAACTGAGTTTGCAAGGCCCCCTATGGCAGGTGGGCTCACCTTTCCCCAGTTTACAATTTAAGTACGGTATTGGAGATCTGGACATCTGGGTGTGTCCGAGTGTACTTGGAGCGGTCCAGGGTCCAGGAACTCCCAGCCACTGGCTGGGGGTGGTGGTTAACGTCAGAGGAGCTAGGGCGCCTGCATGACATTCTAGGTGGACTGGTGTTGCAGGGGTCCCTTGAGATCTCTGCGGACGCCCCCGGGCTCCACCCCATCATGTGGCCGCCGCGGCTCCGCCTCTGCCCCAGTTCCTGTTTCGGCCTCTGCTGTCCCGCTTCGGCCCCTAGGGCTCCCCGCAGACGCCTGCTCTTCCTGCTCAGTCCCAACTGCCTCTTCCTGGGCGCCAGCGGCCCACATCTCTTCTTACCCCCCAGGGGGATGGGGCCTCCCCCCAGCCTGGACAGACCCTCTTGGACTTCCCAAGGCTACTCGGCCCCGCCCTGACTGCCCGGCCCCCCTGGTACTGCGGCGCCCCAGGATGAAGGGCGGCCAGGGGGACGCGGGCGAACAGGCCCCGCTGAACCCGGAGGCCGAGTGCCCCGCGGCTTCGGCCACATACCGAGAGTTCGTGCACCGTGGCTACTTGGACCTCATGGGGGCCAGTCAGCACTCGCTGCGGGCGCTCAGCTGGCGCCGCCTCTACCTCAGCCGGGCCAAGCTCAAAGCCTCCAGCCGCACGTCTGCCCTGCTCTCGGGCTTCGCCATGGTGAGGGGTCCACAGCGCGGGGGTGAGGCGCGGGGTCGTGGGCAAAGTAAACGGGTACCCAAGGGAGGAAGGGCAAAGGAAAGGGAAAAACTGGGTTTTAAGAGGTAAAAGGGAAACAAGTTCCCAAGGGAGAACACAAATCCCTTTTTAAAGGGTGTGTGTGTGTGTGTGAACAGACCCCTGGCATAAACTGGGCGCTAAAAACGTCATGGGCAGCACAAATCATGTCATGGGGGTAGACAAACCACCAAAGGGGATATATATGCAAGGATGGGGCAAAGAGCATAATCCAGGCAGGAGTGATTACTAGACTCCCTGAGAGGTTCAAAGGCAAATCAGAGCTGGGGAGGGGCTGTGTAAACGGGGATGGTGGGGGGGGGGGGTGGAGGGGAATGGTGTTAGAGAAAATTAAAAAAGGGTGGTCACCCAACTGAAGGTGGGCCCATCCGAGGAGGGCCCCTAGTGCCCAGCAGGTACAAACGGTGCTTAGTATAGCTCAGGAAGCCTTAAGAGAGGAAGTCTATGGGGAAAGAAGCTGATTAGGAAGCTGATAACATGATTCCTGAGCTGATAAACTGGGGGTGTGGGAAGATGGTATCAGCTAACGGTCCCAGGTCCCAACGGAGGTCTCATCACCTCATCAGAAGCAAGACTGAGGGAGGTTCCATGGTGAGGAGTCAGCAGACACAAGTCCTGGCTTTTTCCTGCTTGCGGCCAGCTGTGTGACCCTGGGCAGGCCTCCACCACTTTGCAGGTCAGTGGGGAATTATGAGATCAGGGAGGGTGCGCCCTCTGTAGCCTGCCAAGTACCTTCCCCAAGATGAGCTGATTCTTGTCATCAAACCCTAGGTCCAAGCATGTTAGAACAAGACACACATCAGAGATGACTCAGACTACCTGTTAACTGGACAGGCAGGGAAACCAAGGCCCAGAATGGAGTAGTGGCTCTGCCAAGAGCATTCAGCAGATGAAAGGTATAGAATGAACTAGGACCCAGAGCCACTGGGCTGTTAGGCCTGGGTTTGCCCAGCACCATGACAGGAAGAAGGAGAAAGCGGCTGGCAGGAGTGAGGTGGGGGGAAGCCTAGGACCCTGTTCTCGAGGGTAAATTGAGATGGGGATAGAAGGATCAGAGTACTAGGCGATTTGGGTTAGTCCCTACCCCTCTCGGTGCCACAGCCTCTGTATTTGAAGTGATCAGAGGGAAAGTCTATCCCTAAGGGTCATCCTAAGTCTATGGTTTTTTATGTGAGGGCCCACGATCCATAGGCCAGCCCACCCTGACATGGAGTCAACTAGGAACAGGGAGTTAGCTCTCCTTCACCTATACAGAATAGAGAGGGAGGTCCCCTGCCCCCATCCACCCCATGGTTCAGTCTGGCCTGCTGCTGGACTTGCATGTTGCTGGGGTGCTAGGGTGACAGCTTAAAGACCAGGATCATCTCTGCAGGATCAAAAGGCCAGATGAGTAGGTTCTGGGGGCAGGACTGGCTCCACTCGTGCCAGGGGAAAACAAGGCTGGGTCAGGCTATGGGAGAAAGCGGGAATAGGCCTGGCCCAGATGCCTTGTCCGTGGAAAATACCTGCTAACACCCTTCATGGCCCAGTTTCCCAAAATACTCATCCTTGTCTTTCTACCACCACTCTCCAGGCTCTGCACCTTCTTCCTTCCCTCAGCCCCGGAGCAATCTAATGAGTCCTGCAAGAACTATTGGGGAAAGATCCAGATTCTGGAATTCAGGTGGCCTGAGTTAAAATAACATACAAATAGTATTGAACTGTCATTAAGTACCAGGCACTGTGCTTAGGGCTTTTATGTGCATCATCTACTATCCTATGAAGTAAGTGCCACTACTATGGCCATTTTATGGATGAGAAAACAGGATCAGAGATGTTAAGACACCTGCCCAGAGTCCCACAACAAGTAAGTGACAGGATTTGAACTTTGGCAGTCTGGCTCTAGAGTCCAAATTTATACAAACCTAGAACAGGATCATCAACTCAAATGTTTGCAAAGGCCAGGCAGGTAATATGGCAGCCAAGTTGGTTTTGTGGGGACTGTAGTTGTAGAGACCCCATAACCTGTTCAAAGACAGCAGCTATATGACAACTATAGCTGATAGTTGTCATGCAAGAATGTGGGCGTGGTGTGTAACCAGATCCTCCAAATTTTCAAGAGGATCTGGAAACTAGGATATTTATATGAAATCTCTTGAGTTTCAAAAGTTGGCAACTTAATTCTTTAAGAAACACACTGTTTGAGCCAAGCAAAACATGTCTGCAAGCTGGCTTGGGTTCACGGTGTGCCAGTTTGCAAACTCTGGCCTTGGACTTTAGTGTTAACTCTAATAATAAAAGCAAACACTTAGTGCTTACTACGTGCCTTGCACTATTCTTATCACTTGATATATATTATCTCATTCAATTATTACAACTTTATAAAGCAGGTAGGTGCTATTATCAATCCCCATTTTCCAGATGAGGAAATTGAGGCACAGAGAAACTAAAGCACTTGCTCAAGACTACACAGCTTATAGACCTGAGAATGAACCCAGGCAGCCCAGCTCCAGAATCTTTTTAACCCCTATGTTATAACAAGGTAAGATTGTCAGAAACATGTCACCCAGCCATTTCGATAGCTAGATGGGGAAACTAAGGCCTAGAAGAGGACAGAGCCTTCCCAAGGCTGCCCATTCATGCACTCGAGAAAGACTTTTTTAATCTTCACCCGAGGATTTTTCTTTATCCTCACCTGAGGATATTTTTTCCATTGCTTTTCAGAGAGAGTGGAAGTGAGAGAGAGAGAAAGAAACATCAATTGGTTGCCCCTCGCATGTACCCCGACCGAGATCAGGGATCGAACCTGCAACCGAGGCACGTGCCCTTGACTGGAATCGAACCTGAGGCCCTTCAGTCCGCGGGCCGACGCTCTAACCACTGAGCCAAACCACCTAGGGCCCAAGGATATGTTTTCACTGACTTTTAGAGAAAGAGGAAGATGAGGGAGAAAAACATAGATGTGCGAGAGAAACAGCTGCCTGTATGCACCCCAGCTGGAGATTGAACCCTCAACCTAGGTGTGCCCTGATGGGGAATCGAACCCACAACCTTATGGTGTATGGGATGACACTCAAACCAATTGAGCCCCCGGCCAGGGCAAGACTGAGAGTCTTTCTTTCTGCCAGGCACTGTTCTAGGTCCTAAGGACACATCAGTGATGTATGCCAACAGACAAAAACCCTGCTACTGTTCAGGAGGTTATGGGCACTCAATCCATTCCCTCTTGTCCCCGCAGGTGGCCATGGTGGAAGTACAACTGGAGAACAACCACGAATATCCACCAGGCCTGCTGGTGGCCTTTAGTGCCTGCACCACCGTACTAGTGGCTGTGCACCTATTTGCACTCATGGTCTCCACGTGTCTGCTGCCCCACATTGAAGCTGTTAGCAACATCCACAACCTCAACTCTGTCCACCAGTCTCCACACCAGCGACTCCACCGCTACGTGGAGCTGGCCTGGGGCTTCTCCACTGCCTTAGGCACCTTCCTCTTCCTTGCTGAAGTTGTCCTTGTTGGCTGGGTCAAGTTTGTGCCCATTGGGGCCCCCTTGGGCACATCAGCCCCCATGGTACCTGCCTCCCAGGTGTCTGGGACTGTACCACCAGTGGCCACCTCCCTGAGTCCAGCTTCTAAGCCACCCTCTGCTTCTATAGCCCCTCCTCAGACTCAGCCATCTGAGGCCTGCCCACCCCAGCAAGCATGTGGTGGTAGTGGGGTCCGTGGACCAGGATGGCAAGCGGCCATGGCCTCCACAGCAATCATGGTACCTGTGGGCCTTGTGTTTGTGGCCTTTGCCCTGCATTTCTACCGCTCCTTGGTGGCACACAAAACAGACCGCCACAAGCAGGAGTTAGAGGAGCTTAGTCGCCTGCAGGGGGAGCTGCAGGCTGTGTGATGCTGGTGTTAGCCACCAGTTAGGAGCACTGCCTTCTTCAGGGGTCAGCCAGAGGCCCCTGCTCTACAGACCACTGTTCCCTGACCCTGCCTGGAGGCCTCAATTCCTGTGTCCACTCTTAGGTAGAGACCAGATTCCTGGCCTCAGGGTCCTTTGGGCTGGGCCTTGGGGCAGCTCCCATATTCCCAGGGATTCTCCCTGTCAGCCTGTCCTATGGGTTTTGTCAGTTCTGATCTACACCTGGGCTGGGAGGAGCAGGGGAGGAAGTGGAAGGTCCTCAGTCCAAGGTTCATACAGTAGGTGGAAGAGAGGCAGAGAGACCCTGGTCAGACCTTTGGTGCTGACCCTTAGCCACTTGCCCCTATACAGGATGTGGAGGTCAGGTTACACGCCCACCCAACTGCCCCAGAAGGCAGCCAGCCCTTGCTTTTTTGTTTGTTTGTTTTTTTGTTAATCCTCATGAGAGGATATTTTTTCCATTGCTTTTTAGAGAGAGTGAAAGTGAGGAAGGGAGGGACAGAGAGAGAAAGAAACATCAATGTGAGAGAGACACATTAATTGGTTGCCTCTAGCATGGGCCCCAGCCAGGCCAGGGATGAACCTGCAACCCAGGTATGTGCTCTTGACGGGGAATCAAACCCTCGACCCTATGGAGTGAAGGCTGATACTCTAACCACTGAGAAGCACCGGGGTCCTTGCTTTATTTTTGTAGAATCTATTTTATGGTTGGCATTTATTGGGAAGCTTTTCCCCATCCCCAGGTTTTGATGGATTTCACACTCTTGTTTTAGTTGCTATAGGGAGGGATTTGGGTGTTTCTGCCCCAGGCATAGGTCCAGCCTTTCCTAGAAGGACCCTTCCTATTTTTGGAGGTTCAAGTGCCTGTCCAACTTCCCCAGACCTACACTTAATGCTTCTATATCTGGTTTTCACTTTTCTGTGCCAGTCTTGGGGGTCTTTGGAGACTGAGGGCCTGTGCACCCAGCTTGACTCCCTAGCAAGGAGTAGGTTTCAAGGGAAAAGGTCCAGTCCTAACCCTTGGAATACAGAGCTATTCTGACACTGAATTTTTGAAGCACCTTGTTTGTATAATAAATTGTGTTTCACAGATGTGCCTGTGGCTGTGAATGGGGTGGAGGGGAGGCTTCCTGGGATGAGGTGACTTGTTCCTAAGAAACCAGTAGAGGCAAGTGTACCTGGGGGCTGGGCAAGGCTATGGGTGAGTAGGTTCCAAGTGTGACCTTCTGACACTGATGGAGGCCAGTAGCTTCTGAATGTAGATACTGAGTTACTACAAGGTAAAAGGCTTTTGCACTCTTGTTCCTGAGCTTAGGGTCTCTCTCTCTTCCATTGAGGGTTTAGTAGGGGCTTTTTGTAGGTTATTTCATTTAACACACACAACCACCTAAAGAGACAAGTCTTTCTCATTTCCATTTTCAAGGTAAGGGATCTGAAGCCAAGAAGGCTGAGGAGCTTGCCTAGAACCACACAGCTAGTCATTGAAAACCTGGATTACCTTTACCATCACATGAGGAATCTCTGTTTGACTTAAGGAGCCAATACCTTTCAACTGGGACAGGAGAAAGGAATATGATTTCATCACCCATGCTTCCAAGTAAATTCATTTTTTCAACTTCATTTTCCTCAAAAATTTAAAGGGTCCCAATCCTCTCTCTTCTATTATAGTGTGAGATCTTGAACAAGTATCCCTTTTCTCTTTTCCTATTACTTAAAATGGTAAATTTGCAAAAACCAGGCTTCAAGGGCCTTTCCTGTGCTTTTCTGATGCCTACACTAATCCTGTGTGACAGGAATTAATAGGTATTTCAGAGTAAGAATCTGAAGCTTTGAGAGGTCAATGACTTGCCCAAAGTCATACAGGGAGAGCTGTAGATAGAGAAGTCTGGAACCTAGGGCATCCTCAGCTCAGGCGGAGGGGCCTCCTGGGGATGCCATTACCTAGAGACCAGAATACTCTGCGTCCAGGACAGAGAGAAAGGGTGCCCAGCCTCTGGCGACCGTAGTCCCAGGATCCCAGGTGTAAGCCTGGGCTGGTGCTGCCCTCGAGCGGCGGGACCGCGTAAGTATAGCCTATCCCTCCCATTCCCGCAGAAAACGGCGGGCACTGGGACCATGATGCCTGGATAATCGACCAGCAACCAGTCCACCTAGTTCCTATAAAGCCTCGTTTATTTTTTACAGCACCCACTCAAGGGTCTTTAAGCCCCACCAGGTTTATCACAAAACTTTAAGACAGCCTTCAGATTTAATCACTAATGGTGGCGGAGTACCAGCAAATGCAGAACCCTCTGGGGGTCTCAGTCTGCCCATCTGTCAAGTGGACATCTTAAGCAGTCAGTGGCCCAAAAGGGATAACGGGAGAAAAACGCTCCCTGCATTATGTGCGGCGCCAGGCAAACGGCCTGAGTCACCATTGTTGTTTGTATTTTTCCATCTCACGGGCGCCCCTCCCAGCCCGCCCGGGTTTCGGTGGGTCCTACAGGAAGCGGCCCCGCGACGCCAGGCTCCGCACGCTCTGGCCACGCCCTCTGCGCACGGCGCCTTGGCTCCGCCCACAGGAGGATTCGCAGATTCGCTAGGCCGGCTCCTCGGAATTACTCAGGCCTCCATGCTTAGCTGAAAATTGTCATCGGACTCCGAGGAGCTTTGGGCCATAGCCATTTTCCTCGGGTCGGAACTGGGCAATGCCCTAAATTGTACTAGTAAGAAAATCCAGAAAAGTGGCTGACTTTGCCAACAGGGCTTGGCTAACCAGGCATTCTTTTCTTGACTCCACCAAGGCGGGTAAAGGGAGGCAACAGCTGGGGCCTGGAATTATTGCGAATCTGCAGCCTCTTAGACGTTTGGCCGCGCAAGAAAGGGGCAGGCAAGA